>NC_086385.1:58785896-60187555 GCF_036588685.1 Mytilus trossulus | reverse complement strand
TTAGTTGAAACCTTGCAGAAGTCGAAAATGTACACCTCACAATCATAACAACAAACAATAATCCAAAAGCTTAACGAATCCGCGATACGGACTTGACCACAAAAATGAATCTTCACCCATGAAATAAGGCAAATTCGGGGTCAGGTGAATCCTGTCTGACGGACATGTAGTTTATAGGATCCAATATACAAAATGTGGGTATCCTATAACTCGTGATAAGTGAGTACTTCACATGACAATAAAAAGCTTCATCCTACAATCATCCAATTATTTTACATTTCATTTTCTGAAAATATTAATACTTTGAAAAGCTTAAACCTATTGAGGATGTTGACCTATAACATATAGCTTTTCTCAATACCAATAACAAATATTAACTATGACATAATTGAAGAATAATTTGAACGTCTTCGTAGCATCAGATCTTTCACGATTCTTTTCACGATCTTCAAAAATACGGTACGTGATCTTTCACGATCCAAAAAATCCATTTTTATGTAAATAGTGTTTTATTTACCAAGTTTCAGATTAGGTTTATACAAAATAACTATAAGAACCATTTGATTAATTTAAAAAGAATGCCCTTATTCGTATTAAATTAGGTTTTCTAGTCGAATTTGTGAAAAAAATCATGTTTGTTTACATTTTGTATGTCATTGAAATGTCGAGAAGCAATCTGCCTTTTGTTGTTTTGTAATAACTATGTACTTTTAAAACTGGCTATTCTCACATACTGATCATTATGTTGAACCATTTTGACAGACAGTTTTATTTTGTCGTAAATTTGTCTGTGTAATTAATGAAATAAGAATATGTATTGACCTTTCATATGTCTTCTCGATTAAATGTCTTTCACGATCCGTTACCAGAACTTTCACGATCGTTGCTCAATACTTGACCGCCGTTAGATATTCTTTCACGCTCATTTCTCTCGATAAACCGAATGACACCCGTGAAGTTTCGATAGATACATATACGATTTCTATTTTCAAAAAAAAATAATTCATGGGGATACGGCATGCATCATGAAAAGTATTTATTGCAAAATAAACTAAGAATGAAATAAAGTGATAAAACTCAGTCTGTTTTGCATAAGAACATATAGAAAAATCGTGCAGATGCTTAAATATTAAAAAAAAGCAGAATATAAATTAAAAGTATATAGTAATTCCTTTTTAAAGGTTAAAAATTAGCAGAAGAATTGCTGAAACACGACAAAGCAACCTATGTCAAAAAGTTAACCGTTACGTATTGCATAAAAACTGTCGACACTCTGCATTTAGAAAAAGTTACCATAAACATGTCAATTCAAATATGACGTCCTTATTACGCTTTGTTAACAAAGCCATGTTCTAATGAGCACACAAAATATGTTTGACACATGCGCACGTACTTTTTTATTAACATTATTTCCATCGATATCCTTTAAAATATTTACATTCAAGCAGCTAACATAAACTTTTATTATATATTTTTATCAAACAACATATATTTACCTTGCTCGTAGTTTTTAAACTTTTCAAATATGAAATGCAATAAACAGCCTCCTCTCGGAGGAAACGGGAACAGCAAAACAGTCTTACGGTATTTTCGTACGCTTTGACCTATAACTATATTGCATTTGTCATGTTGGAATCGAAATAATTCCTTCATGTCATGCTCTATGCTCATTTTAACATGGGTAGACATTATATTTGACCACATTTTACACCTCGCTTACGCTCAGTGTAAAATATAGACAAATATAATGCCTACCCATGTTAAAATGAGCATAGAGCATGACATGAAGGAATTATTTCTTAAATAGTTTCCAAAAATATTTTTGTTTATTATTTAACACTTTGTGATTGCAGAACCTGCTGCATTGGCTTGTATGTGTGAACGTTATTCGATAACGTCAGGAACGATAACTCGTGGCGTAATGTCAACTTACTGTCAAGACAGACGCTTTTATAGAAAATAAAGGAATATGGAGTAATCGTATACGGAACCAGTAAAAGCACACAAAGTCAATGCTTAACAAAAATACAAATAATTAATGGTCAGCGTTTTTATTCCTGTTCATCTTTATATTCCCTAAAGAACTTCAACAATGAAAGATTCACTTGTTTAGGGATGACATCAAAAGATCGATGTAGGATAAAAAAAAACTTAAATCAAATAGTTTGGGGGGGGATCAACTTTGCTGCAAATTTTGTTAATCTAAAATCGATTTTACATATATCCCTATTGGTCAATCAATTTTTACCAAATTAAGTTAAGAGAGGGGTGTGTGGAGGTCAGTAAAAAACCTATGTGAATTCAGTTTTGTATCCTTCATTGAACTTTCGATGTCGTCCCTTACCAGAACAAAAAAAAAAAAAAACACTAGCTAATAGTACTGAAGTTACTGACAGCTATAGTTCACACTCTTACGTTTGAAGTCTTCCTGTCCATCATCCCGCAATCGTTATTTTTGAAGATCATATAAGTGAATGAATAATTCGATTTTCTGCCTCAGAAATACTTAACACTGAACATTGAACCTGGTTGTAATTTGCAATTTTTATTTGTAATTTTTCCTCACTAGGTAGGTGAAATTATGTATAACATTAAATGTATTGTAAATTGCCAAAATGCATTACGAGCATATTCTATAATTTTAAGTTTGAATTATAAAGAGTTTATTTTTTTTCAAATATTAAATACGCAACAAAATCTCTGTAATTTTACCCATGTATTATTTATGTTAAAGGCGTTTGATTGGATATTAGTTAAAGGTAGGCGTGGTTTTCGGTAACTTTCCTCCAATCAACTGGCCTATTCGAAAAACATGTGTGCGCTGATGCGTGCAAACTGGCTATTGTAACTGCACATGTCTTACATCAGAATCTATCGTGCGTGACCAATGTTTATTGTAAAATTTCTTGTCATGTGAGCAAATTATCAGACATACAAGTTCTAAAGGTTACAACTTGAATTTGCTTTTTGAAAGATTATTTTCGGCAGTGCCCCTGATATACGATGTAAAGTGTTTAAGGAAAACAAGACTTTAAATGAAGGATGCATATTACCAGAGAATATAATCTGGGACTATGCCAGATATAATACATGTATTTTATGGCTCGGATATTAACAATACAATGTTCTGAAAAAATTAAGTGTCCGATAATTTGAATTATCTGATAAAGATATCTTGATCACTGTCGACAAAATATTATTGCATGGATGGTAAACTGCTGATTTTTATTTCTAGACATGGTTTGTGACTGTAATAATAGACAACTACATGTATATGCATTCTAGTTTACGTTTACAAAGAACGCACTATACATTTTTCTGAAATATCAATCCTTTTTGGACAGACTTGCTTTTTCCTAGTATTTGTAAAAAATATAAGACGTTTCATTTTATTTGAATACTTCAAAAATTGATTCAAAATACTATAGGCCTGTATTGTTGTTATTTTTTTTAGGGTCAATGACCTCCCCCCCCCCAAAAAAAAAGTAGTAAAATAATTGTATATTTGATTTGAATAATTGCTTTAAAACGTAATAGAAATAAAGGTCAGCCAAACCCAAATTCAGCAATAAGGAGTGTCATTCACCGGGTTTAATTTCTTTTACCGGTTTTGAACTTCTTGTTTTGTTCAATAAATAATAGTAATCTTCTTATCTTGTTCAATAAAAAATAGTAAAATTTACTTTCCATACACATGTTTGACTTCCTAAATAACACTAGGAAATAAAATTTGTCACAATTTCGCTTTTGTCGTCTCCTCAAGTTAGTTTAATTTGGTATTGTAATATGCACATGAGATACTTGTCACTGAACGTTGAACAAACAGTAGCTATCCACCAATCCATCAGTGATTGCAATACTTCTGTTACATACCCGTCATTTTGTCACATGTTTGGTACTATTATTTGAACAAAGTTCATGTTGTAAGCCGAATTTGTCCTACATTTTAATTGTTCTTGTCAAGTAATACATTCCTTGAACTGGTTTAATATTTAACTAAATCCTATGATATCAATTTTGTGCATTGGTTTTTTGAAACACAATTTTTTTAATTTGAGCGTGTCAACACCTAGTCTAGTAGTGATTTCGGTTTGTATGACCATACAACATACTTATATTAAATTAGTATTACAGTAAGTTATTGTTTCATTTTACATGTTTACCATTGATAACATCAAATAAAATGTGTTGCCGGTTGAACTAAACCATAAAGGAAGGATCTAAAATTTAAACTATGTATGTTTAAACTATTATGAATGCGGAGTGGGGGTATTGCACGATAGCCTCAGTAGAAGTATGATACTTTGATATCAAATGGACTACAGTTAAAAAGTTGCATTTACTTCCAATCCATGCACAATAGTAAGATGTATGTTCCTGAGCGTATTATGGACAAAGAAAAGGGTTGTGGTGTACTTTAAAATTTTGAACTAAGTATGGTAGAATGGTTGCCATACGCCTTCATATTACAGAAACCACCAGCGTACACTACAGCATAATTACGATTTCAGTTGTTATAGTTCACACACAAATTAATTGGGCTAGTTTAATCTCCTGCATGGTTTATTCCATTTGCAATCATATTCAAGAAAATTCATATTCTGTATGAAGCTTGATTGAGCCGTAGATTCACACAGATACCGATCATAGTTATCTTTTCTTCATTTACATAAATGAATGTCGGGAATTCGGAATATGGCAGTTATACATGTATCCTCAGTTTATATTCATTTTGAAGCATTATCGAACTACTACGACTTAAATTTCTCTTTAAAATTTACTTTGCACTTAATATCTAGTAAATGACTTTACATGGGAATAACTTGGGGTGTATTCATGTATACTAGTATGTAATGATAATAAAAAGAAACCAACAGCACTATTTGACGAAGACGAAATTAAGGATTGAATTTTAACGTCCAGTGACATATATTACAATGATGTTGAAAAGAACTTGAAATTGACAATAGGTATTCCGTCGCTTTTCCAAAGAATTCACGCTTAGTTGCGATTTCACGTGTTATTTTGAAGAGACATGTTTTGTCGAAATGCACATCTGGTGCAAGAAAATTGGTACCGTTAATTTTATTACAACTTTGGGTTCGCATTATAGTTATATTTGAACAAAATAACTAACAATAAAAAAAATTTGATGATTTCTTTAACTGTTCTTGAACGTTCTAGTTTTAATATAAATCTGTGATTTTTCTATATTCGTACTTTCGACGAAGCAAAGCAAGTTCGATCTAGACCTGGACAATTTGATGCATTTAGCAATATTCAATCGTTGTACAAATTTATTGTAGAACATGTAGAAAATCCGTCTTTTTCGGATAAAAAAAATCTACTTTGTTAACTCGGATCGAAAACTTACAATATAGTTTATCCTATTGAAACATGAACGCGGACTACATTGAGAACATCTTGGATTGAAAGATTGCAAATCTACTGACCAATGAAATGCTTTAGATTTAGAACGCAGACCTCAACGAGAACACCTAGATGGATAACACACTGTAATCTTTAGACCGTCGAACAGATAGCGATAATTCCAGACTTCTTCTTCTTCTTTTTCTTTTAGTTCAAATAAGGTCACAATATAGAAGAATACAAAGTCATACTGCCAAGGAATTGTATATTAGGAATTGTATATGTACAATCCCTTGATGCTGCTGTACATGCCTGATTGACAAAGATTTAATAAAATTGAATTATTCATAAAAATGTGCATCACAATTTAAGTGTTTCTATATTAAGATTGTGATTAAAAATATGCATTTTATGTACTTGTTTTGGTTTGGATTTGTTTATTCAAAGCTCGCGAGAACAGCTGATCTCTTAAGGCCGTAACAGTGGTTGTAGATATTCACAGATTTTTTTTACATAAAAACACACTATTACATATTCATGTGACAATAATAATGTGTCTGTTTTTTAAACCAATTTAGAATTGGTGTATATATGTCTCCGCTGATAATATGTCTATGTTAGATAAACATAATTATTTGGAATTTAAAGTTGTATAGTTACAATAAGTACATTTTCAAAATTTTTATTTATTTAGGCTTGATGAAGATCTACATGATTTAACGAATAAATGTAAGAAGATGTGGTGTACTTGCCAATGAATTAGATCACCGTACAGCCTTCAACAACGAGCAAAAACCTAACCGCATAAACGTTTATATCATTTCCCAAAATTACAAATATGAATTCAAACAATTCAAACAAGAAAACTATCGGCCTGATTGATGTACAACACTTATAGAAAAATATATACAAAAACGACAACCACTGGTCACTGGGGATTCAAACCATATGTCCCAATCGAAAAATAATTTTGTCAAACAAACGGGAGTTCTTATCTACAGAACAAAACCTTGATCCGCCATTATACAGTCTCCTGGCTAGTATACCTGTAGGATAGTCAAAGATAATGGCGTTAAACAAATGTTTTCTTTATTTATGTTTTTATTCTATTCAGATCTTCAATTTATCGATTGATTAATAAAAAAACGAAGCAAATATTTTAGTTAATCTACCAGTAATTAAATGTCAGTACGATCTTTCTGATAAGATTGTAAGACTATATATTGCTATTTGGCTGTGAAATTTGGAGATTTAGTTTTATTGATGCATTTGAAAGTTAAACTTGAAAAAAATCAACCCTAGCTTTATGGTTTATGGAGAGCTAGGCGCTTATCCTATGTCAGTATATGTGGAACACCGTATGGTATATTTTTTGGTCTAACATTGTAAACAGTTCTGATAGTAAACTATATAGATATATTAATAAACTCAACGTAGATGGTGGATTTTCTTAGCTATAGAAAGTGGAAGATTTTATGGTATAGCAAGAAATAATAGAATATGTACTTTTTGTAAAAATGATATAGAGGATGAGTTTCATTTCATCCTCAAATGTCCACGTTTTCAAGGTTTTGGAACAATTTATATGAAGCCATTTTATTGGAAAAAAACGTCGATGTACAAATTTATTAAACTGATGAGTAATAATAATGTAAAAGAATTGTGAAAAAAGTAAAATCACAAAAATACTGAACTCAGAGGAAAATCAATTTGGAAAGTCCATAATCACATGGCAAAATCAAAAAACAAAACGCATCAAAAACGAATGGACAAGAACTGTCATATTTTAATTTAGGTAAATTTACATTTAGATCTTTTGAGCTTAGATCCGAAATGTTAAAATAATGTTTGTTTATTCTACAACACCTTCTGCTGTCACATAGTCTGTGTTTATGTATGTATTATATGTATTATTGATACTGTTGATATAATTGTATACCTATAGTTTATATAGACTTTGGTAATACAGATATATACTTTCGATTGGTTGATTTGTATAAAAAATATCTTGAAAAAATATGGATTTTAAAATATTTGGTTTAATCAGAGTAACTATAGTTTTAATCCAAACTATTAAACAGATTGTTTTATCATTTTCAGCAGACTTGGAAATCAGAAATGGAATATTCTCCAAAAGTATTATGTTTAAAACTGTTTAAAGAAAACTTTGAATTTGAAGAATATTTAGACGTATTACGTTATAAAGATAAGATAACGTTATGAAGGTTTAGAACTGAAAATCATTGGTTACCTATAGAAACCGGTAGATGGCGTAGAATTATGAGACAGGAAAGGTACTATGTACTTTGTAACTCTCAAGAGATTGGTTGATATATTTCACTATATTCTAAACTGCACAACTCTAACAGAAAGTAGAAGACCTTTTCTTAAATCTAACTATGTAAGCAGAGTAAATGTTTCGAAATTGGGCACTTTATTTATTTAAAAAAATATTGTGTTTTGAAAATTTTGTGTAAATTAATTTGAATCATATATAAATAAAAGTATGTTCTCAAGTCCGATCACCAATCGCTCATTCTTGTTGCTCGTTTCAAGTTGTGCAAATTGTCATACGCAAAATCTGTATGTTAATATTATATGTAAAAATATCTTTCTTTTTACCGTAAACTTGGTTTTATGAGAAATAAAGAATCTAAATTAAATAATACAATTAATTTTATTTAGTTTTTTGGATTAAATTACCTTAAATTAAAGGATGTTAAAAGGTATATAATTGTAACTTTTTCAAAGTTCAAGTTGATCAACTATTGATTTAAGTGAATAAATCAAATTTATTTTCTCGAGGAATAAATCAAATCAGGAACATATATATTGTAAGGTATACTGTTCCCAAATTGAATAGTATACAAATCATAGTAATAATTATTCATCAGCGAAAAGGATAGTATTTGTATTGTGTTTGAAGAATCGTAAAAGTGTTTTATTTTCTAAATTCTATTTATTCACTCGGACATCGTAGAGTTTAAAATTTTTTTTTTTACCATATCGGACTTCATATTGTGTATTGAATTGAATCACGAACGCGGACCTCGATGAGAACACCTGGATTGAAAGTGTTCAAATGTTCCGACCAATGAAATTCATTTTACTATGTAACGCGAACCTCAACGAAAGCACCTAGATGAAATATTGTGTATTGAATTGAAAAATGAACGCGGACCTCGATGAGAACACCAGGATTGAAAGTTTGCAAACGTTCCGACCAATGACATTCATTTTGATATGTAACGCGAACTTCAACGAAAGCACCTAGATGAAATATTTTATTTGTACGACAATTAGTTTTTTTTAGACATTACCCCTTAAATATAGTTAATAAAAAATATATCAAAGCAACAGTGCATGATTGTTTCTTTTCCATTCTTGTTTATTTTAATAATGTTGATGATGATTTTAATTTTGTAGGTAGACTTATATTATATGCCCTGAACGTAAATATACGTTTTTTTTTAAATGCATTAGACGTAAGAGAATGTCGACTTAGAGCAAGTCAAGGTCGTAAAACTTAAATCAACCAACCCATCGTTATCGCAGACTAAAATTGATCTCAAATAAACAGAATATATGTTCATTTATAACAAGACTTGTTGTAAGTCACGGTGCATGACAGCACAATAATCCCTTTACAGATCGGAACCACAATTCACAATTTTCGTAGTGTGTACTTTTCCACAATTAACGCCCGTTTTGCGTCAGTGACCGATATTACAATTTGACACAGTTTTAAAAGTTTATTGAGCTGTTCCTTCATTTACAATGTTGTGTGCAAAACTCAACAAATGTCAACATTATGTTCATTAATTTTATTATTTAACACATCATTGTTTTTATTACAAGCTATTTCATATATCAATATGCAGCCAGGGAATATTTGTTGTTGACCGAAACTATAAGATACATCGATTTAAACTATGTGAAAAATAAATAATTTTTGTAAGTTACTTTAATTTCCGTGTCTATATTTAATTAATGAGTACACTATAGTAAGACAGAGAATGAGAAAAGGAAATATACAGGAATACCTTAAGTTTCGTAAGACCAGAGACATATAATACAATTGTCTCTGGTAAGACATTGCAATGGACCATACGTTACTTACATGTCACAAGTTTTCATAGCACTCAGCGAGTTTTGAAACGAATATGTGAGATAAAGATCTACTGCATTTGGGCAAATCAAAAGTATGTTAAATATCTAACTAATTTATTTTTAACAGATTCATAAGTTTTGATTTTTTTAAACCGTGCATCAATATTTTATATTTTTTTTATTTACATTCCTTATATGTTACGTGTATTGATCATTCATTTCTTTAAATTGTGAAGTATATTACTTTAATAAGAATACACGCATTTATATATATAATTTTAAGTCGATAAAGTTTGAAACAAATAAACGAAAGATACATCGATGTTGTTTTGCTTGAGTGATTTACCTGTTAAAAGCTCGGGTCGCAACACGGTTTAAAACGAATTGATACCAGTTTGAAATAGTTTAACGGGGGCGTGGCCTATTTGTTTGACGTAACTTACCACCAACTTGATTTAAATTGAACGACTGCAAGCGAAGCTATTTGACTGGCATTAAAATGATTTAATATACATTGAAATTAATTAAAAATGATTTTTAATTTTTGTCAATCTTTATTAAATGACGATTAATTTCATTTAAACAGCGTTAACACGTTTTTGTCCGATCAAGTTAAATTCGGGTTACTAGTGCATACACCACTATCGTTCGGTTACTTACTTCATGTTGTGCAAACATATTTTAATTTGGCCTGGATAAATATTTCTAAACTTTATATCTAGACGCATCATAAAAGAATTGTCTACTTAAGTTAGTGTTGTTGGTCAAATAGGATGAAAATGCTTGCAAATATTAATATTTTTTTACGGTATATAAGTCAGATAATGCATAATTTAAGGTTTTTCTTGTCGTAAAACACATTTGGAGGTGTCAGGATTATTCAAAGAAAGACCTCTCTACGGTCGTATTTTCATTTGACCAATTCTGACATTCCGCGGAATGTTATAATACAAGACAGGATGCATTAACTATAACATAATACGTTATTGATGTTAAATTACTACAATGGAAGATACATCTAATTTTTTTTTACATATTTCGCATCTTTTTACTAACTGATTTTTATCAATCAGGTATACCCATAATAACAGAAACCAAAACTCTCGTGTAAAATCAAAAAGACGAACGCCAAAAATAAGGCAATATATAACGCACAATCACAAGGAAGGATTAAATGAAAAACAATTGTCATATTCCTGATTTAGCATTTTCCGAAGAGAAACAGTGATTTAAAAAGTGGCGAAAGATACCAGAGGGACATTCAAACTCATAGATCGAAAACAAACTGACAACGCCATGGCGACACAAGACACAACATAGACAACTAAAGATTAAGCATCACGAACCTCACCAAAAACTGGTGTGATCTTATGTGCTCCGGAAGAGTAAGCAGATCTTGCTACAATACTGCTGAAATCTTCTTAATCATCCTGTATTTACAGCTAGCTAAACTTCCCATTTGTAAGACGGTTGGTTATATTACTTACACATTTACACAAAGTGTTGTCATACCATACATACACAACAATTATGACAAAGCAACACAAATAAACAACTGACACATAAAAAAAATTGAAACATACAAGTCCTAAATGACATTTAATGTCAACGCTGAAGTCACAAGCTCTGTGGCTGGTGAAAGAATCTTGAACATGCAGCTATAAGCAACAAAGTACACTTTCATTAAGCAAATACATACGTAATGGCACGTCTCATTCAGAATTCGAGGAAGTGACAAGAAATAAAAAAATATAACGCACTGGAGTTTATTGTGTGTATAACAAATATACATGTGCTTTCTTTTAGATCCTTGTACCTATTTTAGTTATGGTAATTAAAGGATAAAACGGTTTCGGGCAGGTAACTCCAAACCAACCAAATTTTCGGGAAAGTTATATGTTACACCGATACAAAGTGTGATCCTGAAAGCATCGAGTCTAACACTGAAGGCTGATACCTTCGTCAACGTGTTGCAAAAAACATTAAAAAAATTTAGATATACTGTATACATTTCTTATATTCAAATCATATGAAAACTATAAAAATATTCGTTGAATAAAAAATATGATTGGTTATAAAACATACCTCTTGAAACAGCGAAAACAGGTTTTCTGTTAAAAATTGTTTGTAACCGTGTCCAAAGTAACTGAGAACAAGTTTAACAAAATCAACCTTATTGTCGACCAGTGACTTTTTTAGCAGATTTGATATTCCTTCCACTGATACCTGTAATGCAACATTCTTAATAATCAAAATGTACTGATTCATTGTCATTTTATATTAATAAAGTCATTAGTAGTATACCGCTGTTCGAAAGTCATAAATCGATTGAGAGAAAACAAATCCGTGTAAAAAAAAAACTAAAACACACACCGAAACGAATTATAAAATAACAACTGTGAAAATTGAAAATAGCAGAGATGTGGTATAGTTATCAAAGGTACCAGGATTATAATTTAATACGCCAGACGCGCGTTTCGTCTATATAAGACTCATCAGTGACGCTCAGATCAAAACAGTTAAAATGCCAAACAAATACAAAGTTGAAGAGCATTGAGGACCCAAAAATTTCTTAAAGTTGTGCCAAATACGGCTAAGTACTTTCAAATTTGACGCTGATATAACATGGTAAAAAAGATGAGTTCAAAAAATATTTAATGTCTCCTTAAAATAATACCATTAGATAAGTATCCCAATATTACAATGGAACCCGTCGTTAAATAGTCTGATTCGGTAGATCACATTCGTGAAAAGGGAACGGGATTGTAGTTACAACAAAATGAACATATCCGATATCATCTGTGAAACGGATATGGCATAACGGTCAACCAGCTCGTGATGGCGTGCGTAAAATTTATAAAGGGGTGATTTCAACATCATCATTTGGAACGCGTGGTTTATTAGCTTCCTTGTGGTAAGCAACCCTCTGCTAATAATATTATGACAGTAAATACAAGCCGGGGAATATCGTATCAATTGGGAAATATATACTCCGTGCTGCTAGTTTGTTACAAGTTGTTCCTTGTTTGGACCGTGTATGTTGAATGTTGTATGTTGTCTTTTTTTCCCTTTATCCTCTCTATGAATACTATATTTGTTTGGTGGTTACCTCTGCCAATGTAGCGTTTTTATTTTGGTCCTTGAAAATCTCAATCTCAGCTAAATCAAGTCTGATCCATTGATTGATCAACTCTATTTTCTGTTTAAGCTTCATATTTTTACCTGGAAAAAAGCAAGATAAAAACTCGAAATCCAAGATAAATTCTAAAATTGAAATGTTCCTAAATACCGACAACATCAAACGATATCAAAGAACAAAAAAGTGGTAAACTACTGCTATATTTCAGACAAAGAACAGACATTTGTAAAATTGATGTAGAACAATAGTTATATAAAAATATAAATATAAGAAGATGCGGTATCACTGCCAATTAGATCTCATTCAAGCAGAGACAAAGGAGTATACCCCTTTTTAGCCCCGAAATATAGCAGTTTTACAAAATGTTAAATGAAATAGACACTTAGTAAGTGTTTAAATAGTGGTCTAAATTTTTCGTCAGATGAACCTTAAATTGGAGGCCAAAATCGGGCCTTATCGGACCTACTCCTTTATATAGAAGTAAACAGATATATGGCATCGAAAAGCATCGAAAAGCCTTCAACAATAAGCAAAACTGATATATATATATATATAAACATTTTAAAAAATCCCTGAAAGAACAATGAAAAAACATTCAAACGAAAATAATAACGGCCTGATTAATGTACAAAACAATGAACGAAACTTAAATATGATATACAGCAACAAACGACAACAATCAAATAGATGATTTAAAGTGTAACATCTTATCATGTGTGTTTACAAAACAAATAGATGACAATAAGCCTAAGTTATTAATTAGTATTTGACTATCTACCTCTATTTTTTATCATGAAAATCATATCCTGAATTTTCATATCCAAGTTTGACTCATGTACAGGGAACAATATATCAGAGTCAACATCCTACAAATTGCATCAAAATAAAACATATCAAATTATATATATATTTGATGCTGCAAATAAAAGTTACACAATAGTATATTGTCATGTTATCTGTTTTTTTGGGGGGCTGGGGTTTTTTTTTTTGCCATCACGTGCACATTTGTCAGTTTGATTTCAACTTATGATTTTAAATAGTCCTTTGATAGTCCTTTGATATATGTTTGGCCTGTTTTCTCCTAAAACAATATTAATAAAAACTTTCAATCTAATATCAGTAAACAAGAAGTGATTTAAAACAAAAATATACCAGCTTCAACTCACCATTATGCAGTGTGTCTTTCTAAGTTGTGATGTTACACTATTATTTCAGGATGGGTGAAGGTTACTACCTATTTAAATGTTTTAACTACACCTTACTTAAGTCAGGAACCCGCTGTTCAGTGGTTGTCAGTTGTTGATGTGGTTCATTAGTACTTCTTTTTCTTTATATAGATTAAACCGTTGCTGTTTCTTCTTGAGTTGTTTAAACTAAATATTTTTGGGCTCTTTATAGCTTGCTGTTCGGTGTGAGCCTAGTCTCTGTTTAGAAAGCCGTACTGTTATCTATAATGGCTTACGTTTACATATTGTGACTTGGATAGAAAGTCGTTAAGTAGGAAATTTAAAGTGATATCAGGCGATAATATATTAATGTGTTGTAAAAAGTAAAATCACAAAAATACTGAACTCAGAGGAAAATCAATTTGGAAAGTCCATAATCACATGGCAAAATCAAAAAACAAAACGTTAACCTTTTTTGTGTTGGTCTTACTCGCTAAGCCGGAGTATTAACGTTTTTTTTTGTTCGTTAATCAATATTCGATATCCAACCGGCTGCTAGCAGTAGGTTTGATTTTCACATTGTTTAGTTGATTTGATAAAAATCTACATATTCGATAACTATTAAAAGATATCAAGGAAACCATTGTCCTCAAATATTAACCATTATGTAAGTTGCACATTTGAGTATTATCAATAAAGTGCTACGAATGATGTGCTTTTCTTGATATTTCTAGACTAAAAACAAACGATCATTCTACATGTTTTAGTAGCTTTAGTTAAACATTCAAAAATTTAAGGAAAGCAAAATAAATATGAGATGTCACTTTTTACCTTAACAACATTGAAAATTCAGGTCAAAGGACACAATGCGATGGATAGACCCCTCCCCCCCCCCCCCCCCCAAATCGTCATGACATTATGCAGTTAGTCGACATTAAGACGTGAAAAAGGTGAAAATGAACTTCATACTCAATTCCAAAACATATAAATGAACTAAAATGTACAATCATACAAAACTAATAAAAGCTAGAGACCCCTGACTTGGGACAGGCTCAAATATGAGTTGAAGTTAAACATGGTTCGTGAGATCTCAACCCTCCCAGATATCTCTAGCCAATGCGGAATAAAGAATCACACAGTTATACGCAGTTCAGAATATATAACAAAAGAAACTAAGAAACATGCCAATGATACATAAATTATTAAAGGACAACTACCAGTTCAAACCTCAATTAAACTGATTGAAAAGTGTATGTCTTTTTAATATGAAAATCAAGCGCAATCCCTCCAGTTATGAATTAAGTACCATTCCATCATTAAATATACGAAAAGAACACAACCCGTATCTTGCCAACAACTGGTATTAGAAACAACGTGTGTATGTATCACCAGACCAGTAGTCAGCATTTCTGTGTTGACATCAATATCAATTATATGGTCATTTTTATAAATTTCATGTTTACAATAGCTTGATTTTTTCGAAAAACCATGGATTTTCATATCCTAAGAATATATAACCTTAGCCGTATTTGGCACAACTTTATGGAATTGTGAGTCATCAATGCTCTTCAACTTTGTACTTGTTTGGCTTTTTAACTTTTTTTTATATAAGCGTTACTGATGAGTCTTATGTAGACGAAAACGCGCGTCTGGCATATCAAATTGTAATCCTGGTACATTTAATAATTTTTATGTCCAATGCAAAGACCCTATATTAACACCAAAATATGCAATAATAAATGACCCGTCAACAGTATCGTTACTGTATCCCTTTTGAATAAGTCTGTTTGGTTTTGATTACTTTTTAAGTATTACCGACATGGTGTGCTTTGTAAATAATTCTACCATAAAAGATTGGAGGTGAAATATCTGAACGTATAAGAGGTCTACATGTTGATTTATTATACGAATGATGTCCTTGTACCGACGATAAATTTCAGTAAATGTTTATACTAATTTGTGATATCAAAAACATTAGTGTAATAATATCTAATACAGAGATTGTTTTCATTAAATTTATTACGTTGTTACATACAGGAGCAAATCATACAAGTTGAATTATATAAACATCAAAAGCTGGTGATAAGGAAACGTCACCATTTACAAATGGATAATTAACAATAGGAAATTAAAAATCATCTCTTTTGTCAGGAATTCTGGTTTTAAGCTTCCCGTTAAAGATAAAGGTATAAAAACTGTACCGTTATAATGATCTTTATTTAAAGTTAGTATGGCAGGATAAATTTTTAACTGAAGTCGTCATGATGGACAGCCAATATATCACCAAAGTATATAAAAGTATCATTAATATTTTTAATAAGATGTTGTTTCGATAGGCCTTTGTTGATTTTAGTCATTAATTGTAGCTCAAAACAATAAATAACAGGTCCATAATGCGTGGTGCACAGCTAGTCTCCATAGACCAATTTGCAATTATAATTTGGACAATTTCGTACTTTGGACTGTACTACAGAATTGTGTTGCATTCCTCTTAGATTTGATGTTATTTATTTACAGGTAAATAAAAGAACATGGTTAAAAGATAATGTCTATCGTTGTTTTGAATTAGGTCCGAAATGTGTGTTCTGTTGGTACGAATTTTTTTTTGATTGCAATGATACGCACATGACAACGGTTTTTACGAACTGTTTTAGAAAATATATTCAAAATATTGAAAAAAATCTGTTAGATATATTACACGTTCTCATGATATTTTCTTTAGGACCAAGAGGATATATTGTCTGTAATTTTGTACCCAATTTAATTCAATTATTTTCCGTGATTGTACTCATTGTCAATGAGATTCACAATGCTGCTTATTAACTACCTTTAAAGATTGTAAAATATAAAATAGGATGGTGTGCTTCTAGAACTATTGAAACATAATACTTTTGAATTAATGAGGTCTTTTAAAACAATAAAGGTGTTCTTGGGCGAGTTTGCCTTTTGATTTTGGACTTTCATTTTTGAATTTTCCTCGGAGTTCAGTATTTTTGTGTTTTTACTTTTTAGATAAATATCGCCCAGTTTCACTAACGCACTGAATACCGCATCCCAGTTTGCTTCATGTGAGTAAATACATCAAACTATTAGATGTTCGACTGATATCAGTTTCAAAATCTTAACTGGGCTTTAACGTATTGTTTGCGCAGAGACAACGACGTCATTTTTAATTAGTTATCAAAGGTACCAGGATTATAATTGTATACGCCAGACGCGCGTTTCGTATCCATAAGACTCATCAGTGACTTTCAGATCAAAACAGGTATAAAGCCAAACAAGTACAAAGATAAAGAGCATTGAGTTTTCGAAATTCCCAAAAGTTATGCAAATGTACACTAAGGTAATCTATTCCTGGGATAAAAAAATCCTTACTGGGATAAGAAAATCCTAAGTTTTTTAACAGGAAATTTTTAAAAATTACCATATAATTGATATTCATGTCAACACCGAAGTGCTGACTACTGGGCTGGTGATACTCTAAGTCTGCCACTTAAAGATAAAAGGTGTACCCAAGATTATTATCATTAAAAATATTAGCGATTGTAGCATTTATAAACAAGCGATTTAAATGATTGGATGTGTACAACATCCAATTTGAACGAGTTTGGTATTTATCATTTTTCTATTTAAAATTTTCATTATTTGTTTTTTTTTTCTCATGCGTATTTTTAAATGAAAGGAGCAAAGAATGGCGTCCAGAATATGAACCAGCACACAGATAAGAAAAAAGTAAGAAAGATAAGTTAAACACTGTTTTATCAAAAAAAGTACATATAAGTTCTTGAGAAGAAGAGAAGACATAATCTACACAACATAGAGTTTATATTACCTCAACTTCCTGTCGTTGTTTTTTCTTTTTAGATACCGTTTGTGATTCCGAATTCGTAGTTGTCCTACAATTGTTAACATCACTTTTTACTGGAATATATTTAAAGATATATACATATATTTAATTCCCCAAAGGTATATACAACTGATATTTAGATCTGTAAAAAGCCGATATTTAATATTGTTAATTGCATAATAAAGTTGCATCAACTTTAAAAATAACTTCCATTATCCTACTAGTTTAATTTTTAATCATCAGAGATAGTCGTTTTTTGTGAAAGAGGCGTTTGTCTTACCGTTTATTTCCAAGTTAATGTAGGATTTATGAATTTCTTATCCTTTAACATTCTTTCGGTATCAATTGATGTAAGACGAAACTTAAATATCGTAAAATATGGAAACATAGTGTTAGATCTTTCTCACAGGATCTAATTTGACAGCTCATATATTTTTCGAGTATTTTGGTTTAAATGTATATCGAGATTTTAATAAATTTCTCGAAACAACAATTTTTTTAAACTTATAAAGAATATCCATATATATGTTACAGGCATTTTCTGAATTTAGGCATTTTGTAAAATGACTGAATTTTCAGGCAATTTATAAAATGTCTAACCTCGACAGACATTTTACAAAATGACTAAAAATACCTAGTCATTTTGTAAAATGACTGAAATTTTGAAACAAAATTCAACAAATTGCCTGAAACTGTAGACGAATGATATCTATTCAGATGCATATGACAAAAGTGGACAAGTAGACATAGTGAAACTATAATAAGTATGTACTCACTCTGTTGTTCAGATAGTTCATTAATGATTATTTGTCAAAATTATAAGAGGACAAATTGTTCTTTCAGTCCACAGAAAAAGAGGTTTGTTTATAGTTGACTGATTGTTAGCTTGCAGTAGCAAATATTGCATTTTTGAGACAAGAATAATTTGGTTATAATTCATATGGGTTATTTCTGCAGTGGATTAATCTGGATAAAGGACATGCATTATGCTTGCCCTTATAAAGCATCGGTTTCTCGATACTAAGCGGTTTATGGTTGTGGTGTCCATATATGAGTATCTTCATATTTACAAGTCAAACTGGTTGTCGTTTGTTTATGGGTTACACATTTTTTTTTTTCTTTCATTTTTTTCATAAATAAGGCCGTTAGTTTTCTAGTTTGAATTGTTTTACATTGTCTTATCGGGGCCTTTTATAGCTGACTATATGCGGTATGGGCTTTGCTCATTGTTGAAGGCCGTACGGTGACCTATAATTGTTATAATGTTTGTGTCATTTATGTCTTTTGTGGATAGTTGTCTCATTGGCAATCATACCGCATCTTCTTTTTTATATAACAGTGGTTGTCGTTTATTTATGTGTTACGTATATGTTTTTCATTCATTTTTTATGCATACATTATGTTGTTAGTTGTCTCATTTGAATTGTTTTACATTAATTTTGTCATTTCGGGGCCTTTTATAGCGGACTATGTGGTATAGGCTTTGCTCATTGTTGAATGCTGTACGGTAACATAAACTTGTTAATTTATGTGTCATTTGGTCCCCTGTGGAGAGTTGTCCTATTGGCAATGATACCACATCTTCTTTTTATAATCATGATAATGTACTTTGATTCTTCTAAAACATATACAAAAGAAGATATGCATGTGTGATGTGTGTGCTCATTTGGAAACCTAAAGTTGTTGACAAATAAGTGTTTTATCAGAAATGGTAATGGCAGTGCTTAATTAGTAATAATCCAGGTTTCGTTTCTTCAAATTTGGTCGAAGTGCTGAAAAACGATTTTTGCGTTCATCAATGTAATTGCAAAAAATCAAGACAAATATAGTGATGAGTGACATACAAACATTTTGAGAAATTATAAATAATTGTTGAGTTCTGTTCTTGTGTAAATTTGGAATAAATCAGTTAAATTTATTGTAACTTATTTTTACTCTTCTTTTTTTATTCTGTAATTTTCACAAATAAAACTGCTCAAGTGTTTAAAGCTATCAATTTGTTTTTCTACAGTTAATTCTATAAATTAATTTTAGGCATTTTGTAAACTGCCTTTCAATTTTTTCAGGCATTTTGTACAATTTTGACTAAATCTTGCAGGCATTTAAGAAAATCCCAAAAAATTTCAGGCAATTTACAAAATGCCTACATTTGGAAAATGCCTGTAAAAGAAGAGGGACGAAAGATACCAAAGGGACAGTCAAAACATAAATCTAAAACAAAATGATAACGCCATAGCTAAAAATGAAAAAAAAACAAACAGAAAAACAATAGTACACATGACACAACATAGAAAACTAAAAAATAAACAACACGAACCCCACCAAAAAGTAGGGGTGATCTCAGGTGCTCCGGAAGGGTAAGCAGATCCTGCTCCACATGTGGCACCCGTCGTGTTGCTTATGTGATTACAAATCCGGTAAACAGTCTAATTCGGTAGGTCACATTCATGAAAGGGAAGGGGATTGTAGTTACGACGTAAGGAACATATCCGATATCATTTGTGAAACGGTTATTCCATAACGGTCAACCAACTCGTGATGGCGTCCGTAAAATTTACGAAGGGATGATTTCAACTTCCCATTTGGAACTCTTGGTTTAATAGCTTCCTTGTGAGCAGTAACCCTCTATCAAGAAAATCATGATAGAAAATGCAAGCACGGGAATATCGTATCAATTGGGAGATATACACCCCGTATGCAGGTGCTGCTGGAATGTTGCTACTTAGAAGTGGAAAGTTCACAATTGGAAAGCTAAAATCATCTCTTTTGTCGTAAAGTTTTGTTTTCAACTGACCCTCATTGTCAATTTATAGATGTAAGTCAAGATATGAAGCCAACTTAACTGTATCTGTAGTATCCTTTACCTCCAATTCGATGGGATTGATGCGTTCTACATAGTCATCAAATTTTGAATTGTTTAGTGAAAGAATGTCAACTATATAGCGGAAAGTAGAGTTAAAGGATATTGCTAACTTCTTATCTTTCTTCCTAAGAAGTTCCTGCATGAAGTCAGCCTCATAATAATAAAGAAACAAGTGGGCAAGTAGAGGGCACAGTTTGTTCCCATTGGGATGCCGACAGTCTGTTGAAAAACACGTCCTCCGAACGTTACCAATATGTTGTCAATCAAGAAATCAAGCATCTTGATAATATCGGTTTCAGAGAATTTTTTGTTTGAATTAGAGTGATTCTTTACAAAGTAGGATTTATCCCTCCCTAAGACAAGATACTTGTATCTACGTTGGCCATTCTTTTGTATGAAGCAAAGTAATACCAACTCTTTCAATTTGTCTTTTAGTTTGAAATGTGGAATACTTGTGTAAAGAGAAGAAAGGTCAAATGTTTTAATACTGTTACAAGATGAAAGAGAGTTAGATTGTATGTACTCTAATAAAAGATCTTTGGTATTTTTAAATATCCACATCTGATTCACGCACCACCTCTAGAATAGGCAGTTTCACAATTACTTTGATGCCCGTCTTTGATTGCTAATAAAATATATGTTTATAATTTAGAAAGAGGTTTCGTAATGCACTTGGAAGACCCAGCAATATACCGTTGTTTGTAAGGACACTTATGTAGTTTGTGTTTCCATTACAGTGATGGACGATCCAGTTCTTCATCTTTGGTTGAAATTTCAAAGGAACAAAGAACAGACCTATGATTATCCATGATTTCCTCTTTGGTAAGTGTCGTGAGGGTATATGTTGAGGTTCCAAGTGAATTGTCAATACCTAATTCGTTTATCAAGCAGTTAATGTAATGACTTTTACACACAAAAACGATGTTATTTGGGGCTTTGTCTGCGGGGACAACAACATATTTATCATGGAGGTCGGATAGGTGTTCAGCAACATTTGGATCTATAAAGATTGACGTAGCATGGACATTGATGGACCCATTCAGTTTCTTAATTCTGATTTGTATTAACGATCTCACTGCCTTAATCCATTCGGATAGTGTGTTCACGTCTTCCTTCTCGCGCTTAGCCCATTGCCTGGCATAATCTCGACTGAATCCATCAAAATTTTAAAGTTGTATTTCCAATTGATGGATTTAGGCTCATGATATTAATTGGGAACTAGCACAAGTGCAATCAGGAGGTTTAGACTTGAAGTCGTCAATATTGAGATCCTGCAAAACGCGTTTGTAATTGAAAATTTTAGTTGCAATAGGTTTGGTATAGGTATAAGAAATTAGTGGTACAGAGTGGTCTTTGAAATAAGGAGGTATTTTAGATTGAACTAATTTTTGATGAAGGATATTGCCTAGGTTGACGCCATCGAGACCTTTGTTGGCAAAGGAAAGATTTAGAAAAGATCTTTTTTCTTTTTCATCTTTTTCAATGCGAACTGGCTTGAAAAATCTGTGACTTGCAATATCCGAAATTATAGCTTCAAGTTTGTATTGGTTTGAATGAGGGTTTGTAACAGTGGATTCCAAACATAAATTGAACAGAGAATGAAGTTTTGAAAGGGGCAATGAATAAAGTTTCGTGCGAATGTGATGAATACCTTACGGCTTTTGTATGAATGGCAGCAAGTCATTAATAGAGACATCATGCAGAGAAGGTGATGACCATGACTGCGTCTACACGGGTCAGGGCTTTTATTGGGACTCTATTTGCACGCAGTTGTTGTAGCATCTTAACTGTCATCACTTGTGGAATTTTAGAGTTGTGCCAATTCATTTCGCAAATAACTATTTTTATTTTATCATATCTTTGCGGTCTTTGTTTGGAAATTTTAAAATAGTACCAGCGTTTCTGATGATCGCTTTAACTGTTTTATTGTATAAATTTCAAGATTTTGATAGTATAATCTGAATAGATTGATATTATTCATTTTACATCGTGATCATACTGATGAAGGAGATCTGTTATATAAACTATTTAACATATTGTTCGTTTTATTGTTAGTTTTTGGGGATGCTGTACCCTTTTAGACTTGTTATATTTTATATTTTGTAGTGTACTGTATCATAATTGTATGATCCATCGCCCCGTAAGATTTATCGTTGACTATTATTCAGTCATTTCATATAACGTAGTTTTCAATTTAGACTTAAAAATATATATCACTGCTGGTGATCCGATTGATAAATCTGTGTAGAGTTGTCACTGGTTCAGACGTACTTACAGATATAATTATTTCTGTGATTGTATCTTACATGAATTTGTAGGATCCTTTACTATAGATATTTCAGCTGATCTGTAACTGTTCCATCTTCGTGCCTTATATATCATGTACTGTATTACGACGCTAGATTAAAACTGAACCACAAACATGAGGTGCAAAAAGATTGTTCACCAGATCCAGATTTCGATAATAAATGTCTCTTCAGTGACGTTAGGAATTGAAACGGTTTTTGAAAGGCCATGTTATTTACCTCAATTTAGGATAGACTCTTGAATTTAAAGAGTTATAATAGGATGAACGAATCATATAAACCGGAGGGAAAATATGATACAACCCAAAACTAAAAAATATCAACAAATCTATATTGAAAACTCCGTTCGAACATATGCTTCCGTTGGATAAAAACCGCAATTTTATACGAGTACATGTAAAACAAATTTCGTTGTAGAAGGGTCTAAATACAGCACAAGCAACATTTTCTAAAGACCAAAAAAGTGAAAAAGTATTTTTAATATATATAGTTTTCTAGTAGTCAAGGGCGCTGGTCACAACAATAGTTTATTCATCATTTAAACATTTAGAGTTTTCAATGCATTTAAATTTATATCTTATCTCGCCTTCCAACTTTCAGGACTTGACTGACAATAGTGAGCCATATTTCGATAAATGTGCGTCGTACATACCAAATGAAAACCCTTGTAAAAAATTAAAGAACAAAAATAATGAATTCCAATAAAAATTCAAGTAGGAAAGTCCCTAATAAAATGGCAATATCAAAAGCTCAAAATGGAATGGAGAACAACTGTCATGTTCCCAGGAAAATTTGTGATTTTACTTAAAGAGAGGAAAAATTCAATTGGGAAAGAATTTGAAGATGTAAATTATACATGTTAGCACCAGACAAAATCAATGGAAAATATAGTTTTAATCGTGCAGTCCTATCTAAATGAGTTGTTTACGTAGTACTACGTAGTTTCTTTTGTAATTCATTGCCATCATCAATTCTGAAATTCTAGATTTATACCTGTTCAAATCGAATAGGATTATCCATTTGGGATTAGTAAATACGTAGCCCCTTTTGTTATTTCTCAATCATATCTTACTTGAAAATTTATGAACTACACTAGTTCAAATCGTACAGTGCTATTTATTATTGTAACAACTTAATAGCTTAATTTTACGTAGTTTTGAAAATACTTTACAAAAACTTACCTTGCAACAAGTTTGAAATTTTAGAATTATACAAGCATGGTTCAGTGTTTAATTTGTAAAACGCTAACGACTTAACATTTCTTTCCTCAAATTAAGGATGAAAGATTTTTTTTCTGATTTTTAAGGATGATCATATTGCTGCAATATTAAACCATGCCAACGTAAAAGAAGCAGATTTACACATCTACAATACGTTCAACAATTAATCGTATCTTAAAATCAAATTATAAAATTAGTAAAGTAAATATTCAATGAACAATCCTCATTAACTAATAAGGTATTCAAAAATATTCAACACAAACCTTTGTATAATCTCACCAGGTTTTGTTGCAAGAGTTATTCTATATATTTCTTTCGCTGAATGGTGAGCCGATATATCTCCTTCGGATCTGTTGTGCTGACCATATGGTCTACAATTAATGAAAAACGTGATCATACAAGATACATATTCATATACACATCCACAGAAAGTAGAAGTTATAGAAATGAAAAATGAAAAATATAATATACTAGTAATGTAGATCTAAATGGATTAATTCATACGTATGGCGTATGATATGTTGCCACCACACCTTCATCTGTTTCGTTTCTTATATATCCTTGGTTTTCAAATATTCAGCTTTGAGCAGTTCTGATGAAAGTAAATGAAGGAAAACGCTTCCAACGCATTAAATTTATAACATGTGGTATTAATTTTTACGGCACTACGTCTACAACTATCCCTGTGGAATATAAGTTCTCAGTAGTCAGAACTTCGGTACTGATATGATTTAAAACACACATTTCTATAATTATCTGTTCGCAAAGTTTACCTTAGATGGATTTGTCCTTGTTTAAGGTACTTTGATATATAGTTCTACAACTGTTTATGCTCTTATACTTCCTTTGCTATCAAATATTCGTCTTTGAGTGTTTCTAATGATTGATATAATATTGTACGGTAGCGAAAGAGAGCAGGCATCACAAATAAAAGTGCTCGGAAAGATAACTCTCACAAAGAAAGGTGATTCGTTTGACATTTTGATTTTGCCATTTGATAAGGACTTTCCTTTTTGAATTTCATTGGAGTTCAGTACTTTTGTGATTTTACTTTTTTTCAAAGAGCTATAAACTATTCAACATTTTATTCCCAGTATATATGCGAAATCTTGCGACCCCAAAAAAAACAAACAAAAAAAAGGTGGTTGTTAAAAAGAAATATTCATAACAAACCCTATACGTGTTCTTTTAAATACGAATACAACAAAAAGTGTTTCCACGATAAAGAAAATGACCTTATTATCAAAATTAAACTACAGTTGTTTACACCTCGTTAAAAAAGCATAACAAAAATACCGAACTCAAAGGCAAATTTTCAAAAACACGTAAAATTCAAATTAAACAATTGTAATCAACGGAACAAGTGGTACAGGCATTACCCGAAAACAGCAGACACAACTATGTAGAAATGCACCAAATACATACAACACATCTGTCAAATCTGTCTACAATTCAAACTAAGATACAAATAATCACTAAAAAACTAACGCGTTTCATTCTGAAACTCCATATTTCTCTTTATTGGACATATAGTAATTATATTAGTTTTCTGCATTCGACCCAAACCGAAAACATACCTGTAAATTGTCAAAATCTAATGTAAACAGGCACATGTTTACTTTTAATTTATGAGTAGTTTTATTCATAAAATGATTTATTGATTTTGATTATTTATTTCATAATCGTTTTATATCATTTAACAACTATGTTTTCTAACGAATTTAATCAACTTCAACTAACGTTTTCTCTTTTAGGAGCGATTGAGAAAATAATACAATACCGACATAATCAATCTAAATATATATTTTTTCGCTCCTTCCTTTGCTTGCATCGGTTTTTTTTATTGATAGTACTTGCTATATTACAATGAAGAGTACTTTTTTATATATATATTTCTTTTGTAATCGTAGTTTTTACAGTGTGATCCTCATACTGGTGTATTAGCTGCACAGCGGGAAAAATATCTTTCAGAATCGTTCAAACAATTTAATTAATCAAGTATAAGTTGGAATGGGAATAATACACTAGATCATTAATCGTTTGACTGTGACGATTACGTACTTCTGAGTTCGCCACTTTGATGTCAATCTACATACTTTTAAATTAATTTTAAAAAAAGCATTTCCAACATTCTTTTTATTATTTCTAACTTGTATATATTCATTTAGTTTCAGCGGCTGAAGTAGTGCGTTTTCCTAAATATTATAACCGAAATTCTGGTTTTTTTAATGTAATTAAAACCTTAATATCGACACAGGCAGACAATTCATAAAGATACTATGCATTAGATTTTTTTTCTTTCATTTTGTAAGGACCTCTGCGATCCTTCATTTGCTGATTACAGAACTTGGTGCCACAATGCCTATTTTAAAAGAGTTACGGATGAGCTCAATTCCAAAACCCAAGTACGCTAAAAAAAAAAGTAAAATGATCTTTTGAATAAAAAAGAACTGCTGCGATCCTTCATCCAATAATAGCAGAGATACCATAAGCTCAATTCAAAAGCAATTGCTATGAAGTTTCGAAGTGAATCTATATCGGATAGAGCAGTAGTTTCTTCTATTATTTCAATATGCACACATCGACATGAAAAACAGACAAACTCCACCTCGATATCGTTTGAAATAATGTTGTGTAATCGTATGATAACATTAATCTTGAAGACTCTTGCGTTCTTTTGATAAAGTAAACTGAATCATCGTTGTTTGCAAATGAGATTAGACCTGAATCTTTGTAAACAGCATGCATAACTTAATCCCCTTCCCTTTCATGAAGGTGACCTACCGAATTAGACTATTTGTTAATAAATAATCAACACGACGGGTGCCACATGTGGAGCAGGATCTGCTTACCCTTCCGGAGCACCTGAGATCACCCCTAGTTTTTGGTGGGTTTGTGTTGTTTATTCTTTAGTTTTCTATGTTGTGTCATGTGTACTATTGTTTTTCTGTTTGTCTTTTTCATTTTAAGCCATGGCGTTGTCAGTTTATTTTCGATTTATGAGTCTGACTGTCCCTTGGTATCTTTATTCCCTCTTTTAAGAATGTACAAAGCCTCTAAAAAAGTAGGACACATGCTGCTACAGCAGGTAAATTGGTATTCAATCAATGGTTTAGTAAAATCCTGCAAAATAGGTATAGTCGGATGAAAGATTGGAATGGTTGGATCACATTTAAAAACAAACATTTAGGTATTTAGAATAGAACCACACATTTTACAATGTAAAAGTCCACCAAAGAACCTGTCAGAGAGTTATTGAAAGTTTTCTTTTTAATTTTGGTCTTTTTTTATCAGTTGTGGATGCAATACATGTCTATCGCAAAGTCATTTAAAATATTTGCTACGATACAACAATGCTTATTTGACAAGTACATTGTATTTATCACGTATCATTGCAAAGTAGGATAAAACGAATAATAAACTGCCGGTAGCACTGCCTATATGTCGTCACTGGCATTGTTTGTTTTATTCAGTACCAGCTGTCAGAATCACCATGGTTTTCAGAATGTCGAGTTCAATAGGAAAATATGCTATGAACGATCAAAAGTTTTAAAAGCAATGTAGAAGTGAATAAGTTTCAAAAATTGAGAGAGAAGATACTTGACCAAATAGTGTAGAAGTAATCAAGGTCTAAATAATGAGTGGAAGGATAAGGAACAAAGTATAATCATGTTGCTAGTCATTGTTTAGTTTGGATAAGGTCATAAAAACGAAGAAAGGGCCACTCCAAAGTGTAATTAAAGAGGGACCTTTTATGTTTATTCAGATCCAATACAGATATGTGGACAAGAACGGATACATTATTATATCAATTTTATGGTAGGAAATTGTATTTTTTTAGGAACTTTGATTCGTGCAAAAGAATACAGAGTTCTGGACGCAGTCAGCGTTTAAACGTAGATTTTGCAAAGTAGTTTAACGCTATATTTCTGTATATAAAAAAGAAGATGTGGTATGATTGCCAATGAGACAACTATCCACAAAAGACCAAAATGACACAAACATTTACAATTATAGGTCACCGTACGGCCTTCCACAATGAGCAAAGCCCATACCGCATATAGTTAGCTATAAAAGGCCCCGATAGGACAATGTAAAACAATTCAAACGAAAAAACTAACGGCCTTATTTATGTAAAAAAAATGAACGAAAAACAAATATGTAACACATAAACAAACGACAACCACTGAATTACAGGCTCCTGACTTGGGACAGGCACATACATAAATAATGTGGCGGGGTTAAACATGTTAGCGGGATCCCAACCCTCCCCCTAACCTGGAAAAGTGGTATTACAGTACAACATAAGAACGAACAATAAAAATCAGTTGAAAAAGGCTTAACTCATAAATTAGACAAAAAATTAAAGTGGACGTGGCCGGGTACTTATACATCCCGACACAAAAAGACACAATGAACAGATCTGAGAGTACTCGCAGTTATCTGACAGCTAGTTCAAAGCTATTAACAACTAATAAAAAAATCATGCCTCTAAGACTAAGCAATCAATCCGTACACATCCAACATACAATGGATTTAGTGTAAAGACGTCATAAACAGCCAGATAATAACATGACCTTGTGCAATGCCAAGTTACAGGTATCGACAGATTGTAGATCCATGAAAATGTATATGTATATATCATACTAGTAATATTCAGTTAACTTTTAATCTACTTATAACAAAGTCAATATTTAAACCAATAAAAACAATATTCAATGATCTTATCACAGTGTTGAATAGGTAACCTTTAAGAATAAGTTTATTTAAAGGAGCAACAAGTTTACATGGATCATTTCTAAATTTCTGGGCACGGTTAACAACATTTCCGTAAAAATGAGGATGTGCTATTGTAACGGTTTATTTCTTCCTCTGTGATATTTTATCCTGAGGATAATTTATCACGGTAATTTTTTTCCAGGCATGGTATTGCACAGGTTGAATTTTTCCGGAGGAGTGAAAATCTATCTGTGTTATGCGGATAGTATGTACCGGTTTATATTTGCCGTATCATATTTCACAGAACCTTGTGAAATATACTTCCAATAACTAGTATGTGAGTTACTCGCAATCAATATATACCTGACTTTTATTATAAAATGTTTCACAAAGGTAGAACAAATTTGCATAATTTATCAAAGGGAGGTAATTATTAGCAATTAATATTTTTAAAGATATTCAATATGATATATTCCTGAATCTATTTCATAGTGAATTTTTTCTTTGAATCTTAATTTTTATATATTCATTTATATAACCAGATGACTTACAAAATAAGTTTTTAATAAGCCAGATATTATTTCACAGGTAAATACTATCCAGCTGTTAAAATTGCTTTTGAGCCAATATATTGTTATGCTATAATTTATCTGAATTCCATATAATCAACAACAACATCTTTATCCCAGACTATTTATATAGTTAAAAATATTATCATAATCAAATTCTTCCATTACTGTTAACAGTAGTAATGCAACTATGGCCGTGTTCACACCAAACGCCGTGTAGAGTAAACATGTTTACAATTAGTTTAGTGAAGTGTACACTGGTTTCACATTACATTTGTTCACATCTATACACCTTGTTTAGCTACCTGTACATAAGATTTGTTCCCACTTGTAAACTATATGTCATTTCAATGTTCATTACGTAGAACTGAATTCATAATTTTTGGAAAATTTGTCTAGCGGTAAGGGAACAACCATTTGACTTCAAAAGGGTGGGGGGGATGGGAATGGAAATATTCTGATCCACAATTGGATAAAAAAAAAATGGTCATACAGATGATAAAAAAAATATTCTCAATCAAGAGTTTCCCAATCATTATAGTGTTAAATATTGAAAAAAAAGTATTTGATCACCAGCATCGAAAAAAAGGAATAAAAACGTACGCGCGAAAAAAAATCTGACTCAGATAAAAAAAAATAACGCTCCCCCTTTTTTTAAGTTAAGTGGTTGCTACTTTATGAAAGCCATTTTAATAATTTGCAGTAGTTTGAATATATTAGAGATGTCTCGATAACGCATTAGAAAACGTTAGCTGCAACAGCGTGCTGACAGCCGAAAAAAAGGATTGAGATATTAGGGATCATTACATTTTTATCTTTTCTGTTCGTTTCAAATGGTATTTCTTCTTCAAGGAGTATTTGGTAAAGGAATAGGGTAACGATTTTTATTTTAATTTATTTTACGTGTTATTTAACGGAACTGAGATACTAAACAAATATATCATTTACCTCACACTTTTTTTAGTCATGCATTTATGCGTGCATCGTTTTTTTAGTAAAGACCAGTGGCGAATATTTCTGTGTACGTCAAGTCGATTCGGGAAGACCTTTTCAAATGAATTAGGCAGCAACTATTTACTTCATTTTTTTGTGGAGGGGGAGGGGGCGTGAGCTATTGATTTTTTTTTCAGGACAAATTTTGGTGACAAGTCGAAATTAATTTTAGCATTATAAATGGTGGCAGCTGAGGGTAAAACATACAATTTTTTCAGGGCCAAAAACTGGAAACATTTTTTGTTTCCAAAACAAAATCCATAGCTCACCACCCCAACCCCTTGCCTTTATGTTTTATATTCAACTATAATAGCCCCCCCCCCCCCCCCACCCGAAAATCAATTGGTTGCTCCCTAATGGGTTCGGCAATGATGCTACTTTGAGTCTTGGTTAGGGGTTAATAAAGTACGTAATTTTTTTTAACAAAACAAAATCTGTAAAATTTAGACAACTAATAATTATCAAAAATATCAATTTTACTCAAAAATAGTTTCCTCCTTAAATATATACACGATAAAACTAATGTCCTAAATGCCTAGTTTTGTGTACACTTAACCTACACAAGGCCTACATTGACTATCGACTGTGTGTAGGTAAAACATGATTTAAAGTACATGTAAACATTGAGTTTTATCAATGGGAACGCAATTGTGTTTAGTTTACGTGTGAGTTACACTAACACAACACCGAATTTAGGTCAATGTGAACACGGCCTATATTTCTACCTTTACGTTTTAATTTATATTTGTACTGAGATCTGAAAACAACTCACTTTTACATGTATTTCACTTACCTTATTTAATCATGATATTATTTCACAATTACAATCTTTGAAATTATTTCTGGTTTTCTTTCTTATGTTTAATGATAATTTTCTTTTTAAAAGAATGATATTTACTTGAATTTTTTCAGGAAATGTTTTCAATGATTATTTGTGAAATAATTCCCATTAAAATACTTTTTTTTTACAAAATAGGTTTAATTCAAATACACTTTTATTTTTTCATAGTATTTGTAAAGGATAAGTTTTTTTCTAATGACTATTCAATAAGTTAACCACCCAGATAGAATTTCACGGCAAAGGAAGAAATATCCTAGTGAAATATTTTCCTCTGGATAAAAAAATAACAACAATTACTGTGACATTTTTTCCTCCGGATCAAATTTCACCCGGATATAATTTTGCTTTACACTATCCCGTTTGAAATAAGTTTTCTACAGGTACAATCAAACTTCAAAACCAAATCTGTATATCAATGGAAAAATTTAGTAAAGGTTTTAAGTAATTTATGGTAACTATATCCCTGGGTTAATAATTTACCAGTAATACATAGGTTGCGTTCGTTAAAATCAAAAATGTCACAACAGACACGGGCATAGCGAACAAGTTGTGAAATATAAACACCGTAAGATGGTGCCAAAGGAACATCACCACCTAAAAATGGAAAATTAACAATAGGGAACGAAAAATCGTCTCTTTTATCGTAAATTTTAGTGTGTAGTTTCCCCGTTTAAAACCGAAATATCTAAATCCAGAAAAAAAGACAGTTATTACCGAATAAATTTGATTTATTTAAAGTAAGTTCCTTGGGGTAAATTTCAGCAGTATATTGAGAAAATTCTTGATTATTTAACCCAAAAATTTCATCAAGATAACGGTAAGTGTTGTTGAATTTATAGACTTTTTTTCTTCAGTTAATTGTCTCTGAAAAAATTAACGGTATTCATGCAAATAAACTCATCATAGATTCCAGGAATGAAATTTTGTATTTACTCCAGACGCGCGTTTTTCTATTAAAGACTCATCCGTGACGCTCGAATCAAACAAAAAGTTTAAAGGCTGCATATTCAATACTCTTACTGAGACAAGTGCTGTCTTTTTCAGACATGCAGGCTATATAAGTCTATAAGGTTTTGACTCTAAATGCAGCTCATGGAATTGATATTAGATGAGATAACAATTTCCTTTCTTAGTGATTGATTGTTGGTTGCTTATAACGTCCAGTGGCAAATATTTCATGCATATTCAGGACGAGAACAGGTTCACAATAAATACAATAGGTAGGTTGATACAATAGAGGCCATCTGGGATGATGGTCGGAGAAATTTGGACTGCCATCGGAAAGGGAGGGTATATTGGATAGGGACAGAAGTTTTGCCTTGCAACAGGCCACCTACGGACCCCTCAAAGAGTTGTTGGAAGGGTTCTCAACGTGCAAAGAGCGTGTCACTCTCTTTACACGAGGCATCGGATTTAACGTCCCATTCTGACCGGACGTGACTGCGAACTTGATACATCCCGCACAGCCAAACGGACGCCCCACTTCGGCAAGCGTTTTACTGCCGGTCGGGAGAAGACCAAGTGACCATATTTCTATACCCCAGTCACCCTTGGGGAGACTTCTTAGAAAGTTCGTATAGTATTTACGACATTTCACCACCACATTGGTTTTTTTACAAGATTTTCCCCGTTTACACCAATATGTACAATATAAGTGTGGAGCGTCTTTGTGACCTGACAACAATGTTTCCAATATATTTTAGATGAATACGATATTTTTGTCCTTCATTCTAAACTTTTTAACCTCTCTGTCTTGGACGATTTTGAGGTCCCCCGTAACAACATGGCCATATGGATCATATTTCAACTTTATCCAAGACAGTTCGAAATTTTTCGAGAATCTTCACATTGTTTATGCGATTGCCTTTGTTGTTTCTTGACCGTTTTGCGTTTGGGTATCTTATCAATTCATTATTGCAGTCGTGTTTACATAATATGTTGGGAAATTATGCTTTTAATTTTTTACGTTTTCTGGGAGCTGTATATATGTTCCAATGTTCATTTTTAAACTTGCCGTCCTTAATGTCCTTCATATTGTATACTACGCTTTAATTTTGTTTAAGTTAACAGTATGTTTTGAACGACAATCGTAGTAACTATCAATGAAAGCAAGAACTTTTTCTAAGGTTTGAGATTCCCATGCAACACTTATAGCTTAATGATCTTAATCCTCATTCAACTGACTATTACCATCGTAGACCCTACCATTAAGAAGAAACACATCACTTGCGATATATTATGGATGAGAAAATTAAGACGTTGGCGCCAAATGGGATAAATGAAAATATGAAGTTCAGATGACGATGTTCTATTTCTTTAGGTTGTAAAACTACATTCTCTGTTGTAATTACTTTACTTTCGTCTACTCTGAAATTGAGTATTATAGAAGTACAAGTCAAACAGTGCAATTTGAGATGTATAAAATACACAACATCTGTGTTATTACTTTAACTAAGTCAACTTTTAAATATGAATTGATCTACTATCATCATCATGAGATTGATGAAGGATATCTGATATCAAAAATATTCATATAATACTTCTATTTGTTGTTTCCGTTTTCATATCGGTGTTGGTGCACGTTTTAGTCTTATAACAAGTATTTGAAATATCTTCAACTCTTTACCCTCCCATGTCTTTAAACAAATGAAAAAATAACCAGAGAGAGTAAAAGAGTAGCCTTCAACACGAACTTTTCAAGATAAGAAATTAAATTGGGACATGTATATGATTTTTTACACTTTGTATATATATGTATCATTTTACACTTTAGTGTACAATTTAAAAGACATTATATTCTATAATGCTATATGACTGTGAAAGTTTCGTCCATACTTGCAATATAAATAGCTAATTCTTTTATAAGGTCCAATGTTTTTTCAAGGCTGCCATCTACCATAATAAAGTGTGTATGATTTGGCTCTAAATCTTCCTTATTGAAAGGTTGGTACGCATCGTTAAAGTTCTGAAAAAGAGATTCAAGTAACATTATGACAGCTAACGATATAGTGGACATATCGACACAAGTAATATATGTAAAGACATATTTTATATATTTCCATTTTTCATTGCATTAGAAAGGTATCAATAAGTGATTAAATAGCAAAAAGAACGGTTTTAAAAACAATGCAAAATGGTAAAAGACTTTTTGGATAATTAAAGTGTATTTAAATTCCATAAGAAACAGAGCACATGCTAATGTCAGTGTCAACCATTTGTTCAAAGAAAATGATGTAATACTTGATCAATGCTTTTATTTGACTATTCAAAAATAATTACTTATGATTCTGTACACATAAATCTATTTTAGATCTAAGTTATTTGAGTTGTGGACTTCAGTTCAAAAGATGCATCGTGTTTATTAACTTTATAGTATTTTGGGGGGATAAAAAGTACAATTTGAATAGCATAGTCTATAACATATCTTTGTATTCGGCACGAATCAACGAGTCTTGCACTGCTAACAGTTTCAAATCGTCTTAAATTGATTATTATTACGAGATAATATTATAAAATTATTACTTGATTTTCAAGTTTCACAAGTCAAGATTGAAGAAAAACTCGATGTAAGTTTTCGAAACACTAAACCCATTTAACACTGGTTATAATTTCAGTACAGGTGTATGCCAAAGACTAGATCAACGATTCGCGGTTTTTTAAATTCAAAACAATAAAAGTATTGAACATATGAAAAATAGGTTTCACAACTTTTATCATATATTTAGTACTAAATACAGCTATTTTGTATATCTAATAAAGGTTCTTTTTTCCAGTCTGTATCACCTACCCTGTATCGCATACCCCGTATCGCATGGCTAAATCCGTATCGCATACCCCGTATCGCATGGTAAAACCCGTATCGCATACCTATTTTTTTTAATTTTTTTTTTTAACTAAAGTAAGGTTTTTTGGGGTTTTTTTTGCTTAAGATTTTTTTTCTAAAAATAGGTCAATTTTTTGAATGACGTCATTGTTTGGTATGTAACGTCACGAAGAAAAATTCAAAACGGTAAATCCATTATCAAATGTCAAAATCAAAAGCTTAAACACATCAAACGAATGGATAATAACTGGCATATTCCTAATTTGGTATAGGCATTTTCTTATGCAGAAAACAGTGGATAAAACCTGGTTTTATATATAGCCAGCTTAAACTCTCACTTGTATGATAGTTGCTCACAATTTCATTATGTGCTCTTCAACTTTGTACTATTTTGATACATAAGCGTCATTGATGAGTCTTAAGTAGACGAAATGCGCGTCTGACGTATTAAATTATAATCCTACTACCTTTGATAACTATACTGACAACGAAGTGTGAACAATACAAGCAGATACAATAGTAAAAAATGTCAAAAGTGGGATAAAACAGTCATCATTGTGTAAATATCTTAATCACTACAAAACAAACAAGTATGTAACAAAGAAACACAAAAAGGCATACAGACAAAGCACATATAGATACTGACAAAGTAATTTAACTCAAGTTTGCGCCCACAGAATGTTTGGGGCTACACACATGAGATGTTTGTGTTACCGTTCTATATGGATACATATTGTGACTTGGATGGAGAGTTGTCTCATTGGCACTCATACTACATCTTCTTATATCTTCGACATAACCGATGTTGTGATGTAACTAACTTTTCAATTCTTATATCATTACAACCCGACGACTTACTTAACCATAGTTCGTTTTTGATAAATTAAATCTACGATACTTACTTCGCCCCATGGTGTAAAACCAAATGACTGGATGTGACCACTTTCTTTATATTCTACCATGTAATCTTTGACTACTTCTCCTATGAGAGCAGTGATGGCGTCGTTCTTTGCTTCAGAAAAAAACCATACCCCTGCCAAATAAAAAATTGAAAATATTTCAGTATAATAAATAAAAGTAACAATGAAATACCGCTGTTCAAATGCCATATATAGATTAAGAAAAAAATATCCGGGTTCAAAATTAAAATGAAGAAACCACAATCACTTTTAGAAGAATACATGTACATCGAAACAACCTCAACTGCAAAAAAAAACGAACGCATACATACATAGAAACGGACGACGATTTGATAACAACTGCCATGTTACTAATTTGATACAGGACATTTAAAAACAATTGTGGGTGGAACCTGGTTTTATTGCTAGTCAAATCCTCGTGTCTATGCAAATGTTTGAAAAATATCGCTGAAATGACAACACTACACGAAAGGAATATAGTGAAAACAAACCAAGGAACACACATCACAGAGGAACGCATGAATATATAATATAATGGTGCATTACAACATGTACACTGAATAAGAACGGACATCTTCCATTAGCGACAGTACAGGACACCACAAACAGTGACATTTAAATAATCTGGCATTTCATACATCTATTTGGAAGGAGTTCCAAATAATCTAAATAATATTTACAATACTAGACATACCAATTAGTATAATTATGAATGAGGATGATATCAGGTGCTCCGAAAGGGTAAGCAGATTTTCAAGGTACAATAGTTCTAATCGGATATTTTTTACAAACATGACAAAGATATATTTATACCTTCGTACGTATCTTTATTTTATAATTTTAAGCCAATATGTTATTACTTTTGATTCACCTTTTCAGATTAGTTGATGAAAGTGTGTTACTCAATAACTCACATTTCAGTTATCCTTGAACAAAAGGACAAGTTAAATCGTGAAGACCGTATTTTGACCTATAATAGTTTACTTTTTACAAATTGTGACTTGGATTCAGAGTGGTCGCATTGGCACTCATATCACATCTTCTCATCTCATTATCCTACAATATTAACAGTGGCATTCATTCTTATTCAACAACTGTTTATGTGTTTATAGGGTTATGAGGAAACATGATTGAAAACTATATTACATAAGTCGGTTGATCACCATCACATTTGGCTGGTAGAAACAACGGGCATGTGTCTTAACTCAAAAGCTGATTTTTTTAAAAGTAGTCTCAAATTGTAATTCATAGTGAATTTACCGTTTATATCCTATTACAAGGTGTCACATTTTTAGTGAGTATGATTTGAAATGGCGGATGATGCATGGATAATAGATCACGTTCACCGTGTTACATCATGCAGTTTCGCTCCATTTAGAGTTCTTACAGAGCCCTGATAGGTATTTTCGAAATGGATAAATTACTTTTGAACATCGAGTAAACTTCTGTTGCACCGAATTGACATCTTCTTTTTTTTCCAGTGAGTCATATAATTTCAGTCATACGAACCTTACGTATTGACTTTTAGTTGTAATACTTAGATGTTTTGGCTTTTTCATAAAGTCAATTATATATAAAGTGGATAGTAAATGTTTAACCTAAATGTGATTTTTTAAATTCTATTTTACATTAAATGTGACTTTAAACGTCATGATAGATATAATAATGACTAGTTGGTGACCTACGTGAAGTGGTGATGAATTCAAGTAAACCACTTGTCAATCGTCGGGAAATTGATTTGCTTGTAAGGAAGTCTGGGGATCCTCCTTTAAAGAGAAGTACTGCCTCTGGTTCTTCTTTGACAGGAATCCAGTTTTTCAAAATGTGATACAGCCATTGACACTCTATGGTATTAGACACTCTAATAAACTGTTTGGTAAAATAGAAATATTAAATCAAAAGCAGATTGTCTATTGATCCATTAATGTAAAAGTATATCAGGTGCTGGTACTTTTCCGGATAATTTTAGTACTGAATTTATGTTTTGATTTTTAATATCTGCATATCTACGTTAAATATTCTAGATCTGCAATCGCAATATAATCAAGGCGCCTATATTTCGTTTTGCATAGCACGTGCTGATAAAATATGTATTAGGTAGACATAAATATATACACCTGGAAAAAATTATTGCAACACTTCCATTGGAAACAAGGTAAACTGACATAATTGTAGAATGTGTATAATTCGGGTTTTACCAAACAAGTGAGTCGTGGTGAAGATAGGGAATCGGACTACTAACACAAAGGTTCCTGGTTCGATTCCAGTTCCGGGATGAAAATTTCAGGGACTGAATTCTCGGCTCTCCCTTGATACCATTTGCGAGTATGGTCCTCAGAAAGACACTCTTGTAGATTTCGAAAAAGAGCAGGCTAATGGCGCTACAAGGCAGCACTCGCACCCGCAAAGAGATTTATATAAGTTGCAACACTTGTTTCCCAATCCACTATAAATAAATATGTTTATCCCAAATTTCTTTAATCCTTTTGTTTTGTAAATATTGAATTCGTGTTATTTACTTACATTTCAGGGGAAATTAAGACTAGAGAGACACATCATGAGAGCTGTACTGAAACAGTTATTCAAGCTTTGTCTTGTCTTCTATACCGAATAAAATAGTGAAGAAAATCGCAAGCAGCTTTTATGTCCATTCCATGCAGCATTAATATTGGATAAAATGTAAGCTATTTGGTAAAATCTAAATCTAAATTCTAAAATCATGTCCTTTTTCAGGTGTATAGTTAATTCAAATATAATATATATCAATATAATCTAGTGGTCCTTGTCTATGAGTGTTAAGGGGTATTTAGAATTTATTCAATGTTAGAATAAGGTGTCATGGTTAGGGCTAGTGTCAGTGTGAGGTTACGGCCAAACTTTGTGAGAGCATTTACACATAAAGAGACTAACCACAATTTTATTGTATCTCCGGAATCATAAACATGTTGCTGTGCTAACCCTTTTTTTTATATTCTGAACGATATAACGCATAGTTTTAATTTTTCTTTCAATATCAACAAGTCGTTCAATACTAATAAAAAAAAATTAAGCACATACAGGGATTTCTAATTTAGCTGTCTGAAGTTGGAGAATTCCATTTTCCAGGAGAGTCTTTTTGTTTCTACTCTTTCTTCTTTCCCTGTCAAAATAATAAAATGAAATGTTATATTTTTTTTTCTGATGTCGCATTCAAAAAGTAGGAAGCTGTCGATTTGGTTTCAAACCAGAAACATAATTTTCAGTCCAAAATCAGTAAACGATACTGCATCTGCCATCTTCTCAAATAACGCATTATTATGTCTTTCCACCTTTCCGCGGAAAGACCTATTGGTTTAGTTCTGATTATTTTTATATTTTTCTTCCGCATAATTTTTTCTGGCGCTTTATTTTTGTTTCTAAAGATGTTGCTTAGTTATTGTATATGATTTCATATAAAAAAGAAGATGTGGTATGATTGCCAATGAGACAACTATCCACAACAGACCAAAAACATTTACAACACAGTATATACGCTTTTGAAACTGACCCTGTTTAACCGAACATTTTTCTTTGTTAGAGATATCTCACCAAACACTGTTTTTCTTGTTTTTCTTGTTGTGAGAGATCGATGCGATATAGCCATGTTGTTCTAATGCGGTGTAAAGCAACCAGCAATTCATCAATCTTGTTATGAGATCTCCTCCACAACCGTTAAAGAAAGCGACAAATTTATTTTTCCAAATTGCTTAATCGTTATATCCTCAGAATGTTAGGTTTTATTTTGACCGAAGCTTTACGAAGACTCCATATAAGGAGAGCTATTTCTCCTTTGGTGTTTGAAAAAGCGAAATGTGTTTGTAACTGAAAAACTATAAGTGAAAGAGGTCTAAGGTCATTTAATTTGAGATCCTTGGTCTAAAAAATGAAAATAAGGTCGAGTATTTAGACGCTCCCGGCTGGAAGATCGATGTGCTTTATATCTTGTTCCTTTGCATTCATATTCTTCAGTATAGGGCATATTATTTCTACGGTAACAGTCAACAAGTCTACTTTATACCAGACACGCAATAGTATTTTCAAATTTCTTTAATTCAATACCAAGATAAATAAAAACCACCTATATTAACTTGATAGTGTATCCAATGTTTCCTTGAATATAAACATATTCTCATTCGGTCAATATAAAATATGAAATAGGTAATATACTAAATTGTTTGTAACAGGTAAATTTTGATTACGAGGGAACGTGGACCGTAAAGAAGAGTTTTTCCCTTTTTATATATAAAATAATGTGTGTGTTGGTATAACTCATTTACCAAGTATAATAAAGACCCAGGGTTATCTGATTAAAGGTTCTTGGTTTATGACCTTGAAATTGAGCTTAATGTCAAAGTTGTTTTGACGTTCTAGATTTTGACATTTACTTTAACTTCATATTTTTAAAGCACGAAAATCCTACCGCATATATGTACAAGTATATAGAATCATATATTTTTGGAATAAATGTCAAGTTAACTATCAAAAATTATCGGAAGTGACATGTTTCAGTCCGTAAGTAACAAATTTTCTCCCTAATTTCAACAAAATTGTTTAGAAACCATATATTTTTGGAATCATTGTCAATTAAGGTATGTATAGACACTGTAAAGGACATTTTAAACCGTATTTTAGTATTTCAGATTGTTCTCTGAACAATGGTTGTTAATTTAATTAGTTTCCGTTCATCATGTTCATGTTATAATGTACTAAGCTTGTCTTTAGAGTATTTTAGGAAACGATATTTGAGGGTTTGATCGCTCAATTTGTTACTTTTGTACAATTTTTCGTTTTTAATATTTGTTGACAGTGTCAGGCAGAAACAAACATTTCATCAATTTATTAGACTGAATTTGCAGAAAACGTCTTTAATTTTCAGTTCACAACTTTGACAAAAAATCATGAGACGTTCTGTTGATCTATCGCTACAATAAAAGGCCATTATTAAGGGTGCAAAAATTTTCATAACTATTTCAACCAGTGTTTAGTAAAAAAAAAAAAAAAGTGTCTGGTAATTGTTATATTCTAGTATCACAAGTAGGTAAAAAGGATACTACTATCTTCTTTTTTTCTTTCTAAGAAGTTTATGTATAAAGTCAGACCAATACGAATAAAGAAACAAGTCGGCAAGAAGAGGGACACAGTTGGTTCCCATGTAATGAGAATGACGATTGTTTGTGGAAAAACACGTTTTACAAAACGTAACAAATACATGAAATATGTTGATCATTAAATTGAGTTTAATGTTTTTCCGGGTGTTTTTATAATAAACCAAAAGTGTCCAAAAGTGGTTTAAAAACGTCCCTTTCAATAGTCTCCTCATTTATGAATCACACCTTAGTAATTTTCATATAAAAAAATATATATTTTTTATTTACCTGTATTATGTATTTTATTTTGTATGTATTTTTGTCCGTTTTCTATTTGTATTTATATTAATTTAATAGTTTTTGGAGGCCTCATGGAAGATTAACATGTAATTGTTAAATGTGTTACCTTCGCTAAATAAAGAATTTTAGTATTTTATTATTATTACTTTTATATAAAGCAATAAAAAAAAAGTAAAGGCATAAAGAACCAAGAAGATATAAAACAATCATATTTAATGTAACAATTACGACTTTTTTTTATTTACATTAAAAACAATTCGATTTTTGGGGTTAAAATTAAGGCATATTTTCTCATTTCCTAAAGAAAATCGTTGACCAATTACCCTTTTTTGTAAATTAAATCTTTAATTGATCACTATGCAATGTTTGAACTATTTGCAGTATTTATATATCGCCTAAAATATGAATTATTCAATAAAACATATGTACGTGCAAATACTCGTGAAATACAGAAAATCATCACATTACCGTCTTCGATTCAGTCGCCGAAATATTCACACATTAGCACTTTAAGCTGATAAATTTGCAACTGAAAGCAAACTAAGATTGTCGATTTCAGGTTTTTTTTTGTGAAACAAATTATTTTATAAAGTAAATGTGTAACGAAATATTTATGAAAAATTATTAATGTTATTTTTTTGGCGTTCTACAAAGGGTACACTCTAACGAACTCAATAAAGGTGTGCTTGATTACATTTTGTGTTTTAGTTATGTGTTGATTGAGTCAACATTGTTAAGTCATTCAATCGACAAACATCGCTTTCAGACTTAGAGTTGGCATTGTTTGTTTTAGTTTAAATAAAGTTTCTGTTAAAATTTTGATTGTTAAATGCAAATGAAAGAGCTTTAATATTATTAAAATGTCGAGATTTGGCAGGAATGGTTAACCCTGTTAACATCCGCACAAAAAGAACTTGGAAAAACTCGAATGAAGCGAGAGGAAACTAATGTTTTGAAATGTTTCAGACACTGCAAAGCTAGACAAATTCATTTGAAACATATATGAGCAGTTATCTGACTTGTCCTTGGGTACTGTTGCTTCTTTGGAAAATAATGTGCGACCTTCTAAATGCGTATGAAAGAGAACTTTGGCATCAGAAAATGTCATTACTGAACGGCTTATTCAAAAGTCAACCAATGTCTTCAAACCAATCAAAAGACAATCATTGTTTACATTTTTAAAAGGAAATAAAACTTAAAGACAAGCAGTTTATGGCTGATAAGAGCAACAAAACATTAAATGCAGATAGAAATCTGTTTAGTCACCTGCTTGTCATATCCCAGACAAGACAGTTGGATATGCGAGAGGCATTCCAGTTTGAATTAAGTCGTCTTCCATAGTCTCTTGCAAACATTGATAGTACACCTGTAAAGACAAATAAATCTGTCCTGTGTGGTCTTTTAGAAAAGAGCCATTCCTGAGGAAAGCCTGTGGATATTGGATGGCAAGGCAGTCATTCAATTCATTACTAGGATACCAAGTTCTTTTTCTGATTTGGCAATTGTTGTTTTAAAAAACATTTTTTAGTTTAAAAATAAGCTCCCCACATTGATTTTGTCACTGATTAGTATCCCACAATATCCATAAAATATTAAGAACGGCAGTTCCTAGGGAGGAAAAATTGACACAATCGTGTCCTCGGCAATGGAAAAATGTTTGTCAGTTGGTAGAAACAAAATTGCTCTTGTTAAATTCTTTGTATCGGAATGAAGTAAACAATCCTATAAACTGACACTTTAAGGTTTTGATTTATTTGTATCACATGCTAGTATGTGCAACAAAATATATATTTTAAATGAAATAGTGACAAGTGTAGAATGCACTGAGCTTCTAAGCAAACAGGAAGAAGCCGACGCAAAAATGTTTCCTAATGCAAAAACACGCAGCTGACAAATGTTACGATTCCATTGTTATTAAAATTCCTAACACTTATGTGGAAGTATTGGCCTGCTTTTTTTAGAGTAGCATCAGTTCTAATACTATTATTCTGACAGGTACTTTTTCCAAATGCAGATTATTAAATGTGCAATCAATGTGTGCGAAATTGGGGGAGAATTTTTGTAGAGCACTGCCAGGATTTTACGCCTTAACTATGGTTGTGATTCAGTAAGTGTTTTGTGTGGTAAAGAAAAAAGCAAAGCATTTGGGCGTTTTGACACGTTCTGTTGAGTTTTCAGAAGGGGTATCCCGTCCTGGTAAAACCTTCGAAGAGGAAGGCGAAGAGTTGTCAAAAACACTCGAGAGGTATCGGTGTTTGGTGTTTGTGTTCTATATATGGCTAAGAAATTTTAAAATAACATCAATGAATTAAGATTCAGACTTTTTTTAAATGCAAAAAAAAACATTCATTGTCGTCCACTGCCCCCAACAAAAGAGGCAGTGTTAAAACTTCTTCGTGACCTTAAATTCTACATGTTCTAGGGATTCTTTTGTTAAAAAAAATTTAAATATATATATCTAGAAATCCTGTTGGTCATTTATATTTTTATTAATATGTGAGGGTTTTTTTTTAATTTGATGTATAAATACGTGACAGAATCGTGAATATCTGGTTGATTATGTTTGTGTTGATTCTATGTATTTGTTTTCTAACCTTTGAATGTTTTTCAACAGCCTTTAGTTACCTGATACTCTATGTTTCAATGTAAAACATGTACACATACCTTTTTATCAAGAAAACTAGTACGTATGCTTTTTTTCATTCAAAACCAGGATTTTTTTTTAATTACCCTCCCTCTTTTTTCTTGGCCTGTGTGATTGAAAAATTAAATAAAAATTAGCCTGCGTTTTAATAAGATATGATTTGTTCCATTAATAAAAACAAATAGTACCGAATACTTAGTTATTTTTTCACATTTCTGTATATATGTGGGAAACAAAATTGTTGGTATACTCTTAAATGAGATCCCTTTTAACTCCTTTTGGACAATTTTTCAAAAGTATTACACCTCTTAAAACATTCTTCAGACATTACTCTTTACTCTTTAGATTTATACTAAAAAAATGCGGTATCCTGGGGTGTAACACAGAACTGAAATTTTACCCTACTAGCTGATGGACTAGTATGATTAGCATTGTTATGTCGAGGAACAATTTGCCTTTTGTAGTTTTGTAAAAATGGTTTACTTTTGAACCTTAATTTTCTCAAATACTGATCAAATTGTTTAACCTTTTTGACAGACAGTTTTATTTTTGTCTATATATTGCATTAAATTAGATTTTGCATATTATGTCTTCTATAAGATTTCCATTATGATCTTTTATCAGAGCTTTCACGATTCAATCGCAATACTTGACCACCATTAGATATTTTTTCGCGATCTTTTTTCTCAAAATACTGGATGACACCTGTGTATTCACCTTTAACAAGTACCCCTAAAGTGACATGTCAAAAGAATTGTTTAAATGTATATCCCCCGCTACATTCGAATTTGGGATACATTGTAAATGTAGGTTACAAACTCATTGTGAACGTAAAAATATGGGCAGTTTGAGATACGGTGGAGAATGTACATAAAATATCTTAACCTCGAGCTCAACCCCAAAAAAAGACATGATTTTAACAAATGTGCTTGGAATTTTTCAAAAGGCTTAGTTTGAAAGCTACTTTAATGTGTAACGAATTACAAAATACTCAAAGCAAATGTATGATTGGATAAATTTTGCAGAAACATTCTTTCTATATTAACTATTCATCAGATTATGATTCGAAAGTGACTTACATAATATTTGTTCCTCCTTTGTTAAAATCTGCTAAGTTCCTTAATACTATATACTAATAAATATCATAAGATATTTGTAAAGTAAACCACATGGTTTTGAATAGAAATTATCTTTTCTTCATTGATTCTTTATTTAAACTTCGTTCTCCTTCGATCATTACCTTTAAAAAGGCATTTTATTGCAGTTCAGGTTCATTAGACATAATGGAAAGACGTTTGGTTTACTTGGTTTTAATAATATACCTAACATATTTCTTGATTACAGTAATGTATCGATTTCAAATATTCCAATAAATCAATTAAGAAGTCAAATCAAAGTAATAATAAAAAAAAAATTGTAAGGGTTCCGCGGAACCCAGTGTCTCGCCTACTTTTGCTGTAAATCGCAGGCTCAACAAAAAGGAGGGAAAAAAATCAATAAAAATATTCCTTTCGATTGTAAGAAACATCTGTCCAAGTTTGGTAAAAATGTAGGATAGTTATAAATGAATATATAATTAATGTTTTGAAAACTTAAACTGCAGACTGTATGTAATGTTAACTGGAAGAAAATCCAAGTCCCTTTAAAAGTAAAATACAGAAAAATTGGAGTTATCTTTTTACAAAATTTACTTCTGGATACTATCTTATGATCATAAATAAGCTTCTATCCAAGTTTGGTATAAACCCAGGATAGTTTAAGAAAGTTATTAAAATTTTAAAAACTTTAACCACAGAGTAAATGTAATGTTTCCCTGCAGAAAAACTAAGTCCATTTAAAAGTAAAATACGGAAAAAATGGATTTATTTTTTTACAAAATTTACTTCTGGATACTATCTTATGATCACAAACAAGCTTCTGTCCAAGTTTGGTACAAACCAAGGACAGTTTAAGAAAGTAATTAAAATTCTAAAAACTTTAACCACAGAGCAAATGTAATGTTTCCCCGCAGAAAAAACTAAGTCCATTTATAAGTAAAATACGGAAAAAAATAGAATTTTATTTTTACAAATTTACTTCTGGATACTATCTTATGATCATAAACAAGCTTCTGTCCAAGTTTAATAGAAATCCAGTATAGTTTAAGAAAGTTATTAAAATTTCAAAAACTTTAACCACAGAGTGAATATTTGTGGACGCCGCCGACGACGACGCCGACGGAAAGTAGGATCGCTTAGTCTCGCTTTTTCGACTAAAGTCGAAGGCTCGACAAAAATGAAGGAACTCGCCAAATATGCATACATCTGCATTAATGCGTATCCCTATTCATTAAAACTATAATTATAATTTTCCGCGTTTCGAAGTATAGAGGAAAATTATTGTACTAACGGTTCTTTCAATATATGTATGGACACGTGATATTAATTGTAGTATCACGTGAATGGTCATTTTGACGGGTTTATTTCCCTATCAGACTATTCTCTCTCCGACTTCGAACTGGTCAAGTTCAGATTTAATGTTGGTTCATTAATGTTTGATTTTTTCTTGTTTTTTGTACTATATATTGGTATTTTTGTTTGCTATTACACATTTTGATGGTATTTTGTTTATGTAAACATAAGCTAACTTTCAGTATTGTCCAAGTACATCTCTCGAGCATTAGGGTTTGGACACAGGTTTCCATATCGACTAAGGTAACTTGGTTGTTGGTTTTTCCTGGCCGGCGGGTTCGTTTATGACGGAGTCAATGTTTTCAATTCGTATTGAAAGCATTGTTTAAATATATGTATATGGATATTATTTGCATAAATATTATGTTTGTTATGATAGATTATAATAAAATCCGGTGTCCTTCTAGTCTTGTGGGCGATCGGCAATTATAAATTGTGTTTGATATATGTATTGTTATATATAAGTATAGTGTGTACATATAGGGAATGTGGCACAACAGGTAAAATAATCGATTTGCTGACTATTCTGGTATCTAAAAAATCGAAGAATGTTTATATTATAATCACACACTGTCATATTATTCAGTTTCTACTGATAACTAAATCCGTGTAAAATCTAATACTTTAACAAATTTTCAAATTCGAATTAGGTATTGACAATTCACCTGGAAACTCAACATATACCCTCACGACACTTACCAAAGAGGAAATCCTGGATAATCATAGGTCTGTTCTATGTTCCTTCGGAATTTCAACCAAAGATGAAGAACTGGATCTTCCATCACTGCATTGGATACCTTAACTACATAAGTGTCCTTACAAACTACGATATATTACTGGGTCTTCCAAGTGCTCCACGAAACCTCTTTCTAAATTATTAACATCTATTTTATCAGCAATCAAAGACGGGCTTCAGATTTATTGTGAAACTGCCTATTCTAGAGGTGGCGTGAATCAGATGTGGATACTTAAAAATTCCAAAGATCTTTTAGAGTACATACAATCTAACTCTCTTTCATCTTGTAACAGTATTAAAACATTTGACTTTTCTACTCTTTACACAAGTATTCCAAATTCCAAACTAAAAGACAAATTGAAAGAGTTGTTTTTACTTTGCTTCATAAAAAAGAATGGCTAACGTAGATACAAGTATCTTGTTTTAGGGAGGAATAAACCCTACTTTGTAAAGAATCACTCTGATTCTTACAAAAAATTCTCTGAAACTGATATTATTAAGATGCTTGATTTCTTGATTGACAAAATATTTGTTACGTTCGGAGGAACAGACTGTCAGCATTCCAATGGTAACAACCTGTGCCCCTCTACTTACCGACGTGTTTCTTTATTATTATTATGAGGCTGACTTCATGAAGGAACTTCTTAGGAAGAAAGATAAGAAGTTAGCAATATCCTTTAACTCTACTTTCCGCTACATAGATGATGTTCTTTCACTAAACAATTCAAAATTTGGTGACTATGTGGAACGCATCTATCCCATCGAACTAGAGATAAATGATACTACAGATACAGTAAAGTCGGCTTCATATCTTGACTAACATCTATAAATTGACAATGAGGGTCGGTTGAAAACAAAACTTTACGACAAAAGAGATGATTTCAGCTTTCCAATTGTGAACTTTCCATTTCTAAGTAGCAACATTACAGCAGCACCTGCATACGGGGTATATATCTCCCAATTGATACGATATACCCGTGCTTGCATTTCCTATCATGATTTTCTTGATAGAGGTTTGCTGCTCACAAGGAAGCTATAAAACCAAGAGTTCCAAATGGTGAAGTTGAAATGATCCCTTCGTAAATTTTACGGACGCCATCACGAGTTGGATGACCGTTATGGAATAACCGTTTCACAAATGATATCGGATATGTTCTTTACGTCGTAACTACAATCATCTTCCCTTTCATGAATGTGACCTACCGAATTAGACTATTTACCGGATTTGTTATCACATAAGCAACACGACGGGTGCCACATGTGGAGCAGGATCTGCTAACCCTTCCGGAGCACCTGAGATCAGCCCTAGTTTTTGGTGGGGTTCGTGTTGTTCATTCTTTAGTTTTTCTATGTTGTGTCTAGTGTACTATTGTTTTTCTGTTTGTCTTTTTCATTTTTAGCCATGGCGTTGTCAGTTTGTTTTAGATTTATGAGTTTGACTGTCCCCTTTGGTATCTTTCGTCCCTCTTTTAATAACTTGAATAATAGACTTAGACATGAGCATAACAACTTGAACTAACAACTGCAACAAATCCGGTTGAAATCCCCAAGATACAATAATACATCTAATCAGTTAAACTGTAACTCACCAAGATACAATAATACATCTAATCAGTTAAACTGTAACTCACCAAGATACAATAATACATCTAATCAGTTAAACTGTAACTCAATCAGGTAGGATATATTAGGATTATATGCACGTATAAAGATAATGTATGTGAAGAATCTGTTAGAGCAATAAAATGTTCATTCAGTGAAGCGATCAGAATTCATAAAGTTATATGTATAGTATTTACAAAACAAACGATTCATTGCTATTGATGTTTGCGTTCATAGTAATGTAACAATAATCAGACACATTTTTAAAATAACAGATATAAAGCCTTGGTGAACTGATTTTACTATCAGCGAATATTGCTCTGCCTTCCTACTTATATATGTGCACGCAAGGATTTGTGACACGTCGGCCCTATCCAATCTCGACTCACTTTTTTTATTTACATAGTCTTTATATCTGATCAGATGTCTATCTGTTCTGCCACTTCTGGTTACGTATATTCTTTGTCGGTCTATATTTGACTCTTTTGGTTTCAAATCTCGTCATTTCAACTGAAGTGACATTTATTGTTGGTGTCAAAAATTTGAGTTTTTATCGCTATCTTTTCTGTAAATATTTATTGGTCAGATTATCCCTTACTGTGACTATACATTGGTACAATGAACTTTCACAAACTTTGTGTGCACCAATACAGTGGTGTATTATACAAACTGAAGAGGACGTCCATCTGGAGTGATAAAATCAGAACTATAAATGTTATTACACCATCAAGCTAATCATGTAGCAATTCAAAGTGTTACAGGTAATGGTGCCATCCGATTGGTATGACCACTATTGAATACTAATGTTATTGTTACTGCCCCATTAAAAACCATCGAGATGCTATGACGGACTTTAATACACACTATCTGACAGCCCAACTTAACATCTTGACCTTTTGCAAATATGCAAAATGAAGTGAATCAACTCTTTTACTCATCTTTTTGTCTGCTTACTACTGTACTCTTCAATATCTCATCATTTACTCACCAAATATAAGAGGCTAGTACTTAACTTTTATCTCACAAAGTTAGATTTGCCAAATTATTTGTTTTCACATTTAAACAATTGAATTTGTCCGAATCAAAAAAGAAGGGCCAAATATACCAAAGGGAATGAAGCAAATAGGGATGAAGTAAATAAAGCAGTTATTACCTTAAGAAGATGACGCTAGGAAGCTAAAGTGCAATGGCAAACAAAAACATATACTATGAAGTCTGCTTTTTTTTATAACTGCATGATGAGGTAGTTTTTTTTGGTTCAAGATCACATGCATGATATATGGTTACATTCAACAGGAAGACAGACATGTCACCTTTTTAAGACAAGTTATTCTGTTACCTTTTTTCTGTTGTTCCGTAATGCTAAGCGGGAGCAGCATATGCCAATTTTTAATAATTGTTACCGAGCCAGATATCATACCTATGAACTAGTTTCCATCAGCAATATTATCTCTAGATATTTCATATAGCATCTTGGTTAACATGGAAATTTGAACTCCCATCTTCTTTCTAAAATTTATAACATCACATCCAATATATAATCGATAGGAAAACCAATTCAGATAGCATCACTTTACCATGGTGCTAAAAGGCCCTAATGAAAATCCTTCAATCATGCTACAAAATGAGACCACTGATGAATAAGTCGTAGAATGATCATATTTAATCTCATAAAATGTATTGTGTATTTATCAGATAACAACCCAAGAATACAGAAAAAGAAAAAAATAATTTTACAAAATCTTAACATAACTAGATAATTTTAAACTCTAATACCAAAGAAATAAATAAAATAACATAAATTATGCAGAATGATCCTCATTATTTTTCTTTATTTTGTCCAGAAACAATTTATCCTTTAAAAGGAAACATCTAAACAAGTGGCAACAATTAACCTCATGCTTCATAAAAGTTAATATGTTAACATGAGACAAGAACTTTCTAAAGTGTAATTGACATTTAAGTCTTAGTATAAATAAGCAAATATGTACAATAAACAAAATTTTACATACATTTGGTGTAAACCTTACACTCCGAAAATTACAGTAGCCCAAGTAATAAGTTAAAACAGATGTTTTAATAACATTCCTAACAGAAATATATAATTTTGTCATATTATCGCTACAAAGGTTGAAGAGGGAAATGTGTCGACTTCTAAATAAATTACTACGTTTCCATTAAACCCAATCTTCATTCTAAGTGTTTCTTAATGAAATACTTTATGAATTCCCTTCTGATCCAAGGGGAATGACAGGGGTTATAGCTAAGATTGCTACATATGGTGATCAACACTAACCACCAATCAATAACCCAGTCTATGGAAAATACGTACAATTGCATGCATATAAACCCATATGTAGTTAAATAGATGTTTTTATTACATGTCATAATGTCAAACACACCTTCATATACATACTAACCAAACACACCAATATACAATCACTCAAGTCTTTTCTAGAGATCAAATATAGCATTTCACATATTTTCAAGTTGGTTTTTTTTATGGAAGAAGTACATTTTTATGTAAAATAATGTCTGTCGCATCTGCAGAATAATTTAGTAATATTTAAAACACAGTTTTGGTTTTTATTTCCTTATGTCTTTTGTAAGATGTGAAACACATCTGCCATAAGCTCACATAATATGTGAACATACACAATATTTCACATAATAGTAAACAATGGTTACAAATTTCTAATATCTTGCTTCTCAGTTATAACAAAATAAATCCATAATTTTAGTGAAATGACCGTTCAAAATGAAATATATTATGCAAAAAATATCAATTTTTTTTCTTCTGTGGTCCCAAATTTAGCCGAAATCCTGAAAAAAATCAGTTTTCTTTCTTTCTTCTTTCCTTCCTATTGTACATGAATATAAATTTGAAGCACGATGCACATATAAATATAAATTGACACAAATTAGCACTATGATGTAGCTGCTGCTTCAGCCACAGGAACATTTTGTCCAGTAGCTGCCACCGTGGACTGTGCCACATCACTTCCTAACGTATTGCCACCAGCAGATCCTGCATCGTTGGGTAACGTAGAGTAACCTTGAGATGTTGTTGGTAGAGTAAAGTTTGTAGGCATGTTAGGTAACGGTGCTGGGGCTGGCATGGGGAAACCCGCCGGTAATGTTACACCACTGGCTGTTCCTCCTACAAATGAATCAAAGTGCAAAAGTACTGTAAAGGCAGTTAAGTCAAGTGTTCACTCTTATATATACAAAACCAAGTAATCATAACTTAAGTATGAGGAAAAATACACAAAAGTCTACTTTAAAGTAAGAAAAATGTATTCCTTTCTATAACGATAAATCAATAACATATGCACAATGAATTTTATCTATAGATCAGAAATAAGAAAAGCCTTAAAACAAAATTTATCAAGCATTACTAACTACTATTCATATTTTATTTTTATTTTTAATGGATAGCAGTTCCTTGATATTTTTTATTTTCACATGATTGTAGACATTTTGACATAGCATTGATATCTGTTTAATTTTTAAGTTTTAATTTAGCTCCAGTTATACATGACCAAAAGATATTCATTAATCTAAATTCAGTTTATATGGTTACAAGAATAGAATACCTGGTAATGTACTTGAAAACGATGAAAGGGGAGGTAACTGCCCTGGCGGCATCCCCGCTATAGAGATAGGTGTTGTTAATGGTGGCATCGACATATTCCCTAAATTAGGCATGGTTGGTAGTGGAAAATCTGAAATATCAAAATAACTTCATTTACAAAAGAGTACAATGCAAATAAGTACCATAAATATTTTAACAGTAAAATTCCTTTAATTAAGGAAATTGTCCATTTATAGACATCCTAGGTAGGAGTGTAAAACTTTTTTCAATACCACCAATGTAAAGTTTAATTAAATAAATATTAGCCAATTTTAGTATATTTGTATTTGCAGACAACAAACATCAAGCAAAGATATAGGTGACAAGAGTATAAGAACATTATATTGACTCAAAATTAATACACTGGTGACCCAGATAAATGTCTCACCTGAATTAGATTTTGAAAGCGAAATGCAAATGGTGAAATTAAAATAACAATACTTTAACATGTAAAATATTCATGACATTCAAAGTAAATGAGCCATGACTAAACTTACAAATCAGATATTTACCCCAAACATGCCAAACCTAAAAATATGAGGTCAAGATGAGATTATGCCTATTTCATGAAATAGATGCACAACTAACTGTTCAGTTTAGTAAAGGTTGTAATTAAACTCTACCCACTTGATTTTGAGGTCAAGGTCAGATTGAACTTACTTGATGGAATGGCTGCACCACTTGCTGTAAAGTTGGGGAAAGGTTGTAATGGAACCCCGCCCACTGGATTTGAGGTCAAGGTCAAATTATACTTACTTGATGGAATGGCTGCACCACTTACTGTAAAGTTGGGGAAGGGTTGTAATGGAACCCGGCCACTTGATTTGAGGTCAAGGTCAGATTATACTTACTTGATGGAATGGCTGCACCACTTACTGTAAAGTTTGGGAAAGGTTGTAATGGAACCCGCCCACTTGATTTTCAGGTCAAGGTCATATTATACTTACTTGATGGAATGGCTGCACCACTTGCTGTAAAGTTGGGGAAGGGTTGTAATGGAACACCGCCCACTTGATTTTGAGGTCAAGGTCAGATTATACGCACTTGATGGAATGGCTATACCACTTGCTGTAAAGTTGGGGAAGGGTTGTAACAGAACCATGCCCACTTTATTATGAGGTCAAGGTCAGATCATACTTACTTGATGGAATGGGGCTGCACCACTCGCTGTAAAGTTCGGGAAAGGTTGTAACAGAATCCCGCCCACTTGATTTTGAGGTCAAGGTCAGATTAAACTTACTTGATGGAATGGCTGCACCACTTGCTGTAAAGTTGGGGAAAGGTTGTAATGGAACCCCGCCCACTTGATTTTCAGGTCAAGGTCATATTATACTTACTTGATGGAATGGCTGCACCACTTGCTGTAAAGTTGGGGAAAGGTTGTAAGGGAACCCCGCCCATTTGATTTTGACCGGCTGTTCCTACAGATGTTGGTAACACAGGTATTGTTGGTGTTCCTAGAAATAAACAAACATAATTGTCCAAACATTTATTTTTAAGAAATTATATTTGAAATAAATAAAATCTATTGCTTTCATGCTATTCACCATCAATATTTCTCAATATTTTTTTTAAATTAAGTTTGTTTGAATTTGTTGAAGATAGAGATGATTTTCAATGGAGATTTCAATTAGCTGTAATCGACATTTACCAGACTTCATTTTAGATATAAGAGAACCTGTCAACTGCTATAGTACTAAAACAATTCAATTGTAAATAAAAGTATGTAACTAAATAAAATGCTTTGCCAGGTGCAGCCTAATATGACGGCAGGGGTTGAACCATGAACAGTTGGTACAATTTGGACATAATATTCTACCTTGATACTGTCTGAATTTGGATTGTGATTGAATTTACAATTTAAAGGTGACTGACACAAAAAATATCTTAAAAATTTGAAATTGGTTTGGCAGTCGTATCACAACCAAACAATTCAATAGTAAGTAAAGTATGAAGCACTTTCAAAACAATTCTTTCATCATTATAAACATGTAGCTTAAACCAGCTTTATTATAAAAATACCCTTTGTCGAAGAACAATATTTACCTGTATTTAATGATATATTTTTATCCCAGATATTTACCTGTATTTAATGATATATTTGTTATCCCAGCTGTTAGATCTGTACCTTGCAAAGGTGAACTTGATAAATTTACCTGAAATAGACCAAATAAATGAATAACATCAAATCAATATGGTTCAATATCAACCTTTTCTCCCATTATGATGAAATGCTGGAATGGACCAGAATATATATCAACCTTTAAAACAAAATGCAAAGAATATGTAATTTTTATATAGCATGTATGGTATAAATGTCTAAGTCCATAAAAATTTACAAAAAGGATATAGGAGTTTTCTAGGAGTATAATATCCCTCAATGCACATTGTGAGTCTAAAATAATACCAGTCAAGGCAGTAAGAGTTGTGCTTAGGAGAGAATATTACAAAACTTTTGCAACATTAAAATCAGAAAATATAATTATCTCCCCTTTAACATGTTTCATTGTTTACATCCTCGTAATCGTATAGTATTCTACAATTGTGTAAATTTTCATTAATACCCATTTAATCTTTGAGTTGTGCTTTGGATAGCTAGATGATAATTATTTAAGAAAGTAAATTGGATTATCTCCCTTTTAATATGTTGAATTAATTATATCCCTCTCTGAACATTCTGGTGTAGCCATGGAACTTCTAAAATTGCTGAAAAACTCAATTAGAAGTGGCACAAACATAACTTGTACAGATAAACTGTAAAAGGGAATGAATGGTCTGCTTTTAATCAAATTGTTGTATACTTTTAAAAGTTTACCTCAGCAAAACCATCTGGTGTTTTCTGTGGATTAGGTACTATTACTGCTTCATTTAAAGATTTTAGAGGATTTGAACTTGGAAACTGTCGTTTAGGTATTCTGTGTAAATATCCATATCCGATCCCACAACCAAGGCTGAAAAAGATGTCAAATAATTAATTTATTAAACAAATAATACAATGTTATTTTCAGTTTTTAATTTCATTCATAAACATGATAAAGTTTTCTTGCAGCACTTTAAATGTTCTACATAAGCATGACAAGATTCAAATTAAAATAAATACATCTTTATTTGGAGATAACTGTATTATATGTTAAGCTCTGACAACATCAATTTCTGATTTGATGGTTGCAAATTAAGTTTTCTGGCGACACAAATATTGTAATCTCTTTTCTAATGGAACTTAAAGAAAACAACATATCATAAGGAACATGTGTACTAAGTTTTAAGTTGACTGGACTTCAACATCATCAAAAACTACCTCGACCACAAATTTAAACCTCAAGCGGGACAGACAGATGGACGAAAAGACCAACAACCGTACAGACCAGAAAACATAATGCCCATAAATGGGGCATAAAAACATCTCGACTATTTGATAGGTCTTTTAGAAAGCCATAGTAACATGTCAAGGTGATGTGACGTTACATAAAGCGTGGTATATAATAACTGTCAAGCATGTCAAGTGTGCAGTATTTACAACATCCTGGTCACGGCACCATAATATCATAGAGTGGATGATAGGAATAAAAGATGTCTTGACTATTTGATAGATATTTAAGAAAGCCATAGTAACACATCAAGGTGACATGACTTTACATAAAGTGTCGCACATAGTAAACATCAAGTGTGCGGTACTTACAACAATCACTGTAAGCATTGTACACATATAACTTTTATACTCAACCTACCTTCCCTCGCCTCCCCAAGCTCCATTAGGTGTAATTGTAACTTCCCTACATGCATCACTGTCTGTGTTGTACACATATAATCTCAATGGCTTCCCTTCATGGTTTTCTATCAGGGTGAATAAATCCTCTGTCTGTAAAAAAAGTATAAACATGAAGAAAATTAAATAAGATGACTATTGCTTAGGTCTAAATTAATGTAAAATAATGTCAATAGCATTTCTTGACACCTTCACTTTGAAATGATGAACTGTTGTTGAAGATTTGCAGCCATCAATTGGGGAATTGATAGTCTAAAATGATCACTGCCAACAATTTTTGTGACCATAAAATAACTCTTTAACTTCAGTACTTTTATTCCTATTCTCAATGTTACAAAAATAGGATAATACATTCATATAATGGTTTCATTTAACATGTTGAAAGTATCAAGATTGCAGTTTCTGTCTGATTCTCAAACTTGTCTGATACAATGTAGCTATTTTCTAAAAATATCATTTTTATATAATCATCATAATCAAAGTGTAGCAGAAAAGTCAATAAGGAAATACTACCACATATTCTTATTTATATATATTTCAGTACCTCCACTCTGCAGACATAAGGTATACTGTCTGTGAGTTGGCACACCATAGCATCAGATTTTAATGATTTGGGTGGTACAAAAGATGGTTTTTGAGTATGTGAGCTGGATATGTTTCCAGTGAATGTATTCTACAAACAGATTGATAAGGTGTATCATTGTTTGTTTTGATTATGTTTATGTTTGTATAAAGGAAGCTTGAGAAACAAACAAAAAACTAACTCATTGAGGAACATATCAATTATTGTCATCCAACTTATTTATAGCCAGTCATTTTTTTTCACAACTTTAGCATGTAGAAAAATAATGTGATTAAAAATCGTCTTGTATGTCAATGTATACATGGTATATTTGTTGAACTTGGATTTTTCCTTTTTGACTATATCTAGCATGTCTAGTAAATTAGAAAATTGTGAAAATTTATTGCTGTGAAATAGAGGAGAAAAGGTAAAAGTAGAATTAATCATCTTCAAAATTAAATTGTTTCACTGTACATTAAATATACTAAAATAATTTAAAATATATAAATATTACTATTAAGGTGGTACCTAACACTACAGGGAGATAACTCTGTAAAATCAGCAGAACGTTTTAATGACATTGTGTTGTTAAGGAATATTAAGCCTCTCAATGATCAAAATATGTTTTTGTCGAACTGCTATATAACCAGTGTAATTTTTCTGATTAAACGGTTGGTTAAAATTTTTTGAAATTTTTATAGTTTTGTCATAGGGTCAAAGTAAATACTTAGTCAAAATTTTAAGAAAATTAAACGAGCAAAATTAATTTTAGTTCAGGTGTTGGGTACCACCTTAAAGCTATGTCAATATAAAAAAAATATGAGCTTTATACAATGATAAATGAAAGGATATGTGTAACTAGCTATAGTCATTAAAGTGTGGAGTGACACTGAAACCAAAACAGGAATTGTATGGACACATTTCGTGACAAATATTATTCCAAAAAGAAGATCTTCTGAGTTGTTGTCATTTATCTTTTTCTACACTTTGGTAGTTTTTCATTTTATATAAAGTGCAAGTGAAATTCTAATATAAAAATATAAAAAAAATAATTTATCATAATTTGGTTTTTTAAAAATTAAACACATTTTAACAATAACTATATGTTAAAACAGAAAATCCTATTGATATTGTTTCTTCTGAGAGAATCATATACATGATAAAACCAAATCTAAAAATAGGCATTTCACATCTAGTAGTATAATTTCAGCTCAAACTGCTATGTAAAGATATTCAAAGATATATCTAAAGCAAATCCTAGTCCACCCGAGTGTCTATATCATATAATAAAGTCAATTTCTACTGATCAGGATTCATTATAACATCAAATATTGATAAAAATATGCAGTAAAGAAAAGTTCCATTAAATTCATACAGAGTTATTTCCCCTTATTTTGATATGTATAGAACATCTATCCATATATCTATATCTATACAACAAATACATAAAGATTACATGCATATCTTCATACATGAATTAATTCAATAAAGTGCTGGATTAAAATTTCACTCAGCTTACATTTATCATGGATTGTGTTTTGTTCATATATTAACAGCATAATAAATATATTTATTGCTATTTTGTGCATTTTTCCTTTGAACTTTTTTTTGTGATAATTTTCATATTATGCTACTTGCTTGAGATGGAAAACTGTCGTTAGAAACTAAAAATGCACGAGCGAAATTGACGACGTCGTCATAGGTAAAACAGCGATAAAAAGATTATCAGTGTTCATCTCAACTCGATTGCCTTTCTCGTTGAGAAGATCACCTTTAATCTATAAATATATATGTTTTAATTTGAGCATAGATTAGATAAATATTATCTCTACTGCATGACTTCTACATCTAAAATTCAATATGCAAAACTTTTTTCCAATTCATTTGGCTGATCAAGAAAATTTTTACTCCTCAGAATACAGTTTCACTGGCCTTAGGTTGAAAGGGCTCACTGTAAATCATGCAGGCTATTTTTATTCAAATAATCAGAATGATAAAACATTATTTTTGGCGGTACTTGTGATTATATAAGTTTTTAATGGCCAAAAGTCAAAATTAAGTTGTTATATATATGATTTAGATACTCATTGGACAGGTTGTGTTATAAATAGTACACTATGTATTTTTTTGTTATGGTTGCATTGTTACCTTTCTGTCATTATCATTAAATAGTACCGGGGGAAACTACAATCATAAAAATAAGGGACATTAACTAGGAAATACACATCTCAGTTAAAAAAAGGTGGAGAAGTTACCTCTTATTCATTTTATGCATCAAATTTAGGCTGCAGCTAGTAATCAAAATATTTTTAGAAGTAAGTTTTAGTAATGAAATGTTTTAAACTTTTCCCAATTCTGTGAGATTTGTACATATTTCAAAGGTCTAAGTTAGAGATACAATAAGACCTATAGAATTAATTACCTCATGTAATACTGAATCTGCTCCAATGATATAATCTGTATGTGATTTGAGTCCTGCCAAATCGGCTGGTGAATTTGGATTAACTTCCTACAAATAACAATCAGAATGATGTTCTCATATCAAATACAGATAATCACAGAAAATAAACCATACTTATATCATTCTTTTTTTGGATGAAACACGTCTTCTGATTGGCTGACGTTATTTTGTTATGAGCCCATAAACATAATTTAGCCATGTGATCGTGACGTCATCAACGTTTTTTCATGGTTTTCTACAGTTTAAAAGGAATTTAGAATTAAATTGTAAGAAATGACCATGATGACTGTAATATGTTTTCTGTCTATTCGAAATAACTTAAAAAATTTGATGCACACTGATAAATAACCTGCTATGCGCGTTATTCAGTGTGCACCAATTTTTTTATGTTAGTTCTTCATAGACAGAAAAAATATAACAGTCATTCCTTAAATAGTTCTTTCAAACCATCAATTTTGCTAGAAATGTTAATAAAATATGACTTTTTTCTTTTTGTTAGTTAATTTTTGTGTTGCATGTCATTCTAATGAGTAAAACCCATTCCTACTGGTATTTAGTTTAATCTTAAGTTGTGCTATTAAACATTTTTTTAGGGTCATAAATCATGCCATTAATATCTTTTTTTTAATTGTTTCACTTCATATAAAAAAAAATGATGAAAAATTCATTCATTGGCAGTCATGCCACATGATCCACATCACATATTTCTTAGATCTATTTGATATATCAATAATTTCTACCTACCAACACATGCCACACATTCTCATTGGCTCCTTCAAATGAACAGAATCTGAAATAAAATTAAACAATATAGTCATCCTCTTAAACCAAATGTGCTATTATCATAACTATGTCATTTAGGAATTCACAGGGAATATATGTGAGAAAATTTCCAAGGAAATAAGTTCATTATCACTGAACTAGAATATATATTTGTTTAGGGGCCAGCTAAAGGACTCTGGTTGCGGGAATTTCTTGCTGCATTGAAGACCTGTTTGTGACCTTCTGCTGTTGTCTGCTCTTTGGTCGGGTTGTTGTCTCTTTGACACATTCCCCATTTCCTTTCTCAATTTAAGATTTCAAATATGTTTGCTAATGAAAAAGTATGTTCTCAGTTTACTGATTTTATACATCTATGTCTTTTCTATTTTTTTTCTAAAATGTGAGTATTAAATGGTAAAGAGTGTATTCATTAAACATAACATTGTAAAATGCATTGCAGATCTGACATCTGTTTTGTCCGTAATTGTAGTTCTATTGTTCAACTGTGATTATGGACAAAGGGAGATAACTCTAATTTCAAATATTTATTTCTCCAGAACAGATCTATTCTAAATTCATACACATTATGCCAGCATATTAAACATAATAACCTTCAGCAGTAGAATACTTTTTTCAATTTTCTATTGATTGAATTTGATTCTATTGACCAGTAGTACTAGTATAATTTATACATGTCTGGTTTAACATACCAGTGGTCTATTTGAAAACTATAATTCATTGTAATTCTGCATCAAAACCACTGTATTTTCATACAAAATACAACTCTTACCTGATACTAACACCAAGAAGTCCTTCACCACCCCAGTTATGACTAGGTATAATTGTGGCTTCTCTAACTGACTGGGTTTTACTGCTGTACACAACCATTTTAACTTCTTTCTCAATATTTGCTCTCAATAAACTTTTCAATGTATCGTCATCTTGATTCTGTAATGTAAATTGTTTAAAATGTAGCACTCCTCTAACAGCTCCAGAAATAAATGGGGAATGTGTCTATGGGATACATATGATAGACACCTGACTTACATATAATGTTATAAAGGGACATAACTTAACAGTAAAAGTGAGGCTACCAAACTTCATACTTGATCTGAGTTTTGTGGTAGTGAGCATATTGTATTAAAATTGAGAATGGAAATGGGGAAAGTGTCAAAGAGACAACAGCCTGACCATAGAACAGACAACAGCAGAAGGTCACCAACAGGTCTTCAATGCAGCGAGAAATTCCAGCACCTGGAGGCGTCCTTCAGCTGGCCCCGAATGTATTTCTTAATATTTAGTTAAGGCAAACTCCAGTTAGGGAAAGAAAACAAAAAGTTTAGCAAAATTTCCATTAGTAAAGGGGCATAACTCTAGAATGGTAAAAGTGACATTACCCAAAATCAAACTTGATCTGTTGGGTTTTTTGGTGGTAATAAGCATTGTGTATAAGTTTCATTACATTTGGTTATTGAAAACTAAATCTACAGAACATAAACTAATCTGGAAAGAAGTAAATACATTAGGGCCCTTACAATGCAATTTTCCATAAATATCTAATGTTTCCAAAGAGCATAACTAATTTTAAAACCATTGAGCCTCACTAATTTTCCCACTTGTCCAAGACACAGCTGATATAAATTTTATAAAAATATGGCAAGAATTGTACATGTGAGGGTGAGCACCAACAAGACTGAACGTATGGACGCCTTGCAATTCTATGTCCCATTTAACCATTGCAGTGGGGACAAAAATCTACATGATTTCCATTTATAATTTTTTTTCTCTGTCCTTTTTGTATTTAAGCTATTTAACAAAGCAATCAAATTTACTTGACAAGCTGCTAGTACTGAATAATTTGTGAATAGGAAAGATATACATAGAAAATATAAGTGAAGCCAGATCAAATTATATAAATCGTCATTTTTTTCTATCAAAGCACTTTGCTAATACTACATGTACATTTTATGTACATGATGTAATCACTCTATACCCACCAGTCTTGTATTTCCAATAGCAACAATGAAGTCAAAGAAAGCCTCTAACCCTGCTTTATGTCCAGGGGATCCTGGTTGTACCTTCAAAATAAAATAGCAAAAATTAAGTCAAAGAAAGTCTCTAACCCTGCCTTACAATGTATGTCCAGGGGATCCTGGTTGTACCTACAAAATAAGATTACTAAAATGAAAATTGGCAGGTTATAAAGTACTATAAGACTTTCCCTTCTTGATGTTAGTGATTCAGTAATGTATCCTGTGTACAGTGGATCTGCACCTGGATCATGTGTTTCTTATGAAAACCATGAACATTAAAACTGAATGCATGTTCTTTTTGTATTATATCATCTAATCAAAGGAATCAATCTTGTACCAGTTGATGTGTAAAATCTACATCATGTAATCCTAGGGTCACACATGTAATATACATGTACACTGTAACAAGCATGTACATGAATGCATAGTTAACTGATTGTAACATGTGATGATGTGTTTGAAATAGTTAAACTGAAATTTATCTGATGCTGATCATGATTTTCACAAATCTAATAGGGTTGCTTAATTGCATTTTAAATTTATGAGAAAACATGAAAAGATTGATTGATTGCTGATTGCTTAACATGATACAGTGGCAAATATTTCATGCATATTCAGGCAATCATATGATTAGATATTCTTAAAATAAGCAAACATATTTACATTTATAGATAGAACATTTAGACACAATGCAATAAATTCAATAATTGATAAGTGACCAGAGTTGTCTTTCAAACTTTTCATAAGTGGTATGTCATGTATGTGTAGTTTTTTAAACAGGTCTGAGTAGTCTTTTATTAAGACAGGTTCAACTTCAAGTTATCTTAAACATGTTTAAAAGTGGCTTGAGTTGTCTTTAATTCTAAGTTTCATGTATTCATGGGCATATTTTCAATACTATTGTGAACCTAAACTAAACATATGTCCAACCATTGAAATTACCAAACAAATTCAACTTTAGGGAGAGGACAACGCTTATTTTGTGCAAAAAAAAATTGTATTTTGGAAGAATGTCTTCAAATTGGAAACCTTTCATTATATACTCATAGCTGAGCTACACATGACACTTGTTGATTTCATTGTACAAAATGAAACAACTGTCATGATGTATGTCTTAACTATTTAGACAAACCTCAGAAAAACAACAACTTCCCCAAAACAGGTCATCAGTAACAAGCAGAAGAGGGTTTAGAAATTTTGATAGATTATAGTTTACTTTTTAAACATGTTAAAACACAAATTAAAATCATATAATTTCTTTGTTTGAACATGTTGAAGTGTTAACAATGGATTAATCATGTTTCTTTGAAAAATTTAATGGAATTGAATTATTGACGCCATACAACAATCAACTTAACATGGTGGCAAGAGATATTTGTATTATGAAGTTAAAATATTAGGTGAATCCTTGTGATAAAATTAAATGGGGAATGTGTCAAAGAGACAACAATCCGACCATAGAACAGACAACAGCAGAAGGTCACCAATAGGTCTTCAATGCAGCGAGAAACTCACCCGCACTTGGAGATGTTTAATAATGGCTTAAAAAGACCAGATCCCGAAATCCTGAGGTCATGAAAATCGTAAAAAGAAATTCCTAGATCCCGAAAGGGTCAATCTGAAATCCCGACCTTAAAAACACCCGATCCAGTAGTCCAAATATTTAGGACGTCTTTAAAGGCTATTATATTTTTTTTCGACGCCTTACTTCCACGTCATAATGTCAAACTTATATTTTCAGTTGGACTTTGAGAAGGCATGGAAGGAATTTACTGCTTTTGTAAACATTTAAAAACATTTAGCTGATTTAACCTCAAGATGCTTCATTTTAGGAGTATATAATATATTTTTTAACCAAACTCGGTACATTTTGACGGACCTGAATTTCCAGATAATGTAAAACAAAGGTTCCGGAAATTCGGGTCTGTCAAATTTTACCAAGTTTGGTGTAAAACTTATTTTATAATCTCCTAAAAGTAAATCAGATAAACGTTTTAAAAAATGCAGTCGACATGTTTCAGCTTTGGATGGAATTATTATTATTTTTGTAGGCATTATTGGAAATATTTTGCACAAACAAACACATAAAAGTAAGAATTTTTATATATGGAATTTTGTCCAAATTGGGTCTTTAAGTTGAGGGTAAAACATGCTCTCAAAGTCCAACAGAAAATGGTGGCTTCAGCATTATGACGTCGAAGCAAGGCGTCAAAGAAAAAAAAAATTATAGTATTTCAAGACGTCATAATTTTTTGGGTCGAAGTAAGAGGGGGGATAGGAGGGTCCTGATCCCGAAATCCCAGGCTTAAAAACATGAAATCCTGAAGTCCAGAATTAAAATAAAGTAAATCCCGACATCCCAAAATCCAAACCAAAGAATTCCCGAATCCTGAAAGGGTCAGTCCCAAAATCCCAAGCTTAAAAACACCTGACCCCGGAGTCCCGATAAAGGCCCTATAAGGCGTCAAAGAAAAAAATATAATAGCCTTTCAAGATGTCATAATTATTTGGACAACTGATCCCGGGGTCCCAATAAAGGTCCTATCCCCCCTCACTACATGTATCATGGTATAGGAAGACATCCAAGCAAGCAATCAGAATTAGCTCTCGAAGTCACATAATCATTTTGAATAAACGAGATCAAGTCACCTAAAAGCTTCTTCAGGTGAAGTGTTTGTGTGCAATCAATAGTTAATTTCTTGGTGTAAACACAGCCATATTTTTCAATACTGTGATATCTGTCCGATCACGAAAAAGGCAGATAATTTCAACTTTCGGAAGCCGCAGTGCCAGTGGTGTTTTTGTGCAGAAGTTACGTCGCGTAGAGGAATAAAATTATTATATTGGCAACACGTCGTAGCTACGCACTACTCCTGTTATTGTTAACAACAAGTTTAATGTCATGCATGTTTTGTGGATGGTTTTATTAGGGATTTTCATTAGTTCTAAAAATTGACATCACTTTCAAAGTTATACCCTTAGAACATGGTAGCCCTCTGTCCCTCCACCTGGAATCTCTGTACTAAAGGCTGCACCCATTGACTCGGTTTCTCAAATAAATTTAGAAGCCGGTTGACGTTATAAACAAGATGGCCTCGACGTGGCATTCATTGCATTCTGGGTAAACTTACTTCCGGTATCTAAATCTTGGACCGACTCCGGTACGGAATAAATATTTTCCGACAAAGAAAAGTAACACACAAATCAATCAAATCAAGTCAAATTTAAGTAAGGAAGTATTATAAAGTAAGTCAAATTTATTTCAAGTCGGTAAAAGCTTCTTCTTCTTCTTCTTCTTCTTCTATATGTATATCCTCAACGACTGGAGTTAATTAAAACTTATATTGTATGCACTAAAAGTTTTCCACAAATAACATAAAACATTTAGATTCACCGCTGTACACGGATAAAATCTAAGCTATTTAAGGACTGATAAAATAATTTACGCAATTAAAAGGTAAAAGTATCTAGGCCTTATCTCGGCAATATTTATTTTTAAGATTTACTGTATACAACTAAAATCTAAAAATATAGGGTGCTTTATACAATGGAAAGCGCAGAAATCCAAAGTTTACGGATATGAATATAAATGTAAATAAAAATCAAATAAAAACTGGACAGGATCACTTAAGCTTTATACAGTAAAAATAAAGGGGACACCCCTGCCTCTTCCTTATCACATATGTACAAACAGCTCATCTTGATCACAAATGTTCAATATTTATGGTTTTAACTTTATGATACACGGTTCATCGGACGGATTCACAATTTCTGCAGAATACAAGTTCTCTAGGTATGCAACCTATAGCACATATCGGTAGACATTTTCTGAATTTTGTCTAAATCGGTACGACTGTTAATATCAGGCAATATAAACGTACTGTCAATAATCAATTTAACGATATCTACTTTATTTTTAAATCTTTCAGTCCATCCTGACGTGCCAATAAAAGAGATCACTTAGGCCTTTAGGTTATAGAATAATGCTTATCTCTGCTGATGTAATGCAGGACAGAGAAGTAAAAAGTATTTTATGTCCTCATTTGATGTTCCACACAATCTGCATAAGGAAGACTCTTTTCCACCACTAAATTTATGTTAATTTGACTCAAAGAGTTATGTTCCAATTAAAAGCCGAATTTTTACTGCTCCTTTCTTAACATCTGAGATTGTTGATGATAAGCTGGTCCAAACAAGGGTGTACTGATCCAATTTTTAAGAGAGTTCTATCCAGGTGTACCAAAGTAGTTTAAGATTCTATTTCTTCCAGAAAAAAAATGTTGTCCAATATTTTTGAATAGCCATTTTTACCGACGATTTCCATTTAAATTTGGATGGAGGCTGTTGCTTTCATGAATCAATGCTTGGCAAATCATACATAGCTAACGTACCTGCTTTGTTGATTATCCATATTCATAATTAGTTTTCTCTCTACCAGACCCAGTATTGTTGAGTTGTCGCATGAGACAATGTTATAAAGGAAAGAAATTTGCCTTTTATGGATTTCAGACTCAATTGTAAGAGCGCCTAAGATGAGATATACAGCTCCAGTATCTGTTCTTGCGGGCATTGACTGGAAATTTCTTAAGTTTTTCTTATGCAAGCGTGACGAGATGTCCATTTGCTTCTGGTTAAGTGGTAGAATCTCCATACCATACAAGTGGGTCTCATTGGGGTCTAAGCGTGACCTCGGGGGGGGGGGGGGGGGGGGGGCACTTCAAACATTTTTTGGTAGGGGTGAGCAGCTGAGACATCAAGTACCCCACCCTTTTCATATATTTTGTTAATCAAAAATATAGACCTTGTCATATATTAATTAACAAAAAACAGACCTATAGATATATTTCAATATTTTCCCCCCTTATCATCTTGTTAAGAAGCAAAATTGTCGCAATAATATCACCTTCTTTTCCAATAAATTCGTCACATCTTAAACACTTTTTTCTTATTGCCCATTTTACATCTTTCATTATGAAGATATTTCAATTCCAAAATTCACAATACATATAAAAGATGTTTGGTCAGATCATAGATGGTATTACATCTGTAGTCAGATAATTGTAATATCAATAATAATAATATAATAATAAATTATTTTATTAAAGTGTCACGTATTGATTAACAGCTGAACAATATACAGTAAAACATATACAATATTTAAAATAATCAACACCCAGCCAAACAAATTGACTTATGAGACACTGAGAGTGTAACACCTTCACTGATTTAACATGTTTAAATATTAATTAAAAACTGATAAAAAGTTTCATTGAGGGCTGTCACAATGGAATTTCTTTAAATAATTGTTATCAGGTTTTATGTATACAAACCCTTGAATGTTAATTAGGTGCAAATGTCAAAATAGTTGGATTTATTGCATCTATCACTGGCATCAGTGGAAATACCACATCAGAATAAATAGAGTTTAATTGGTTTGACAAATAACTGATGCATTTACGACTGGTTTAACTGCATCAAGAATAAATACGGACATCTGATTAGTTTCAGATACTTATGATATAATCAAGAAAGTGATAATATCAACCTATTGATATATTTAATCTGAATTTCTCACCCTTTTCATATATCATAGAGCATGAAAAAATTAGGACCTATTCCAGCGGCTCATCCCTACCACTAATTATATAGCAAGAGAGCGTGACGCGGGATTGCCGATTTTTCTGTTAGCTTGACACGTGAAAGTCACCAATTATTGTGTCGTGAAAAAGGGAAATGAGGTCTAGCGGGACCCGGGAAATGACAGAAAAATGAGAATTGCTTACGTACATAGTGTAAGCGGGATACGGGAATCGGACAAAACAGTAAGCGGGATACGGGATCGGAACCCCCCAATGAGACCCCCATACAACAGCCGTGGAATGACGTAGCTCTGATAAATTTATAAGATGTTTGTGGATTGAGACCATTTGTGCCAGTGTTCATCAGGGAATACAACGTTCTTCTTGCAATGCTGATACGTGCTTCGATGTTAACATCATTTTCCTTTATTCCTGCTCGTATTAGACCAAGATGTGTAGTATCTTCTGATGGATATATATAGTTTTTGCCTAAGGTCCATTGTAGATCAGATCTGTTACAAGCATTGAAAGATCAAAAGGCGGAGCGTTTTTACGGGTCTGTTAAAGTGGATCATAGGTATATATTTCCTGAGATAGAAATTTCTTATGATTTGACAAAATGGAGCACTGGAAATGATTTTTTTTCTAAATTAAAATAAAAAGTGTGGATGACAGTGCTATTTTTGAAGCTACAACCTCGATCTTGCAAAATTCATGAAAAAACACACTTTTGTGAATAAAGCGAAATCTTTGAAGCAGAATTTTAAAATTAAATATGAGAAGATAGGTTTTATTATATTTTATAATATAAACAGAAAAAGGCGTCACCGAACTTTGGTTCTTGTTATTAGTCAAATCTTAAGATTTCACTATCATTCCAGTATAAAAAAAAACATACTAAAAGAGTTATCTCCCCTTAAATAGCATCGTTGAAAAATTGGTTATAAAAACACAAATATTTGGGTTTTTTTTAAAACATTTTGAATAATACAATGAATTACTTTTTTTTTTATTTTATAAAAATGAAAATTTTTAAATTTTAATTGTAAACTTGTCTTAAAATTTGCAGATTTTTTCAAAGAACTAGACCAAACGTGTACTGCCATTGTCAACCCAAGTTTGCGGTATATTCTACTTTTTTATTTTATCTTATTTTTATATATATTCTTTTATTTCTATTCATTATCCCTCAACTCATCATTTAGTTCATTATTAAAAAAAATTACTCTATTTTACTTCGTATTAACATGTTTTCTCATTATAAATTATATCAATTACCACATGGTAAAAATATAATTATTTAAATGCAAAAAGGCGCAAGCCAGGGTCGACAGTGCAAGTGCTGTACGTATAGCCAGTCAAGCACGGTCGTTAAAAACTTCCATATATATCTACTTTAAGTTTAAAATCTGAAACGATCGTGCAAGGGCTGTATAGTCAGGGTCGTTTAAAACTTCCATCAGTCACCATCATTAACATTACCGACCGTGCGAGGACTGAAAAACCAGTCAAGGTTGTTAAACACTTCCATTATCGTTAAAATGACGGAATACACACCCGAAAAGGGCATATACGCAAGCTTTATTTAGACTCGTCATAGTATACAAACAAGGACATACAAGAGGGACGAAAGATACCTGCAGAGGGACAGCCGGGTAAGCTCATAAATCGAAAATAAACTGACAACGCCTGGCTAAAAATGAAAAAAGACAAACAGACAAATAGTACACATGATACAATATAGAAAAAGTAAGCAACACGAACCCCACCAAAAGCTAGGAGTGGTCTCAGGTTCTCCGGAAGGGTAGCATAACAACAGCCATCATGAGCTTTCAATCGATATACAAGACATTGCATGCAAGACTAAAACGGCATGGTTGCAAAAAGATCGAAGACTGAACAGAAGCACGATAAGCTACGTATTCAAGCTAGACTCACTTTAGATATTAAAGATAAAGGCATAAAAAATGTAAAATAAGCACTATCAGAAAGCTGGTAAAATGCATATATCATAAAATATTTAATGACCTCAATGGAAAACTGGTTAAAGACATAGGTATTCTGATATCATCGAATCTGCACATCCTTTCATTCTTTCTAAATACATATATACAGCAAATCTAATTTTAAACAGCATAGTATACATATAAATATGTTAATTCAATTTTATTCAAATGTATACAGCTTAATTTACCGGTAAATATGGTATTGTAAAATTCAGGAAAAACAATAAAAGTGAGAGGATTCAAAGTGTTAATTGTTGTGGTGACATCACAGGCAATTGTCAAAGAATTTTGTTTAATATATAATATCAAAGTATACTGGTTAAATATGAAAAAAAATCTGATATAGGTGCATGTTGGTGACATACGTGCTTCTCGTTTCTCGTTTTCATATAGATTAGACCGTTAGTTTTCCCGTTTGAAATATTTTACACTTATTTAGTCTTAGTATTTTTGGGGCTCTTTATAGTTTGCTGTTCGGTATGGAGGCTACGTGTTGAAGGCCGTACCTTGACCTATAATGGTTTACTTTTATTAATTGTGACTTAGATTGAGAGTTGCCTCATTGGCACTCATACCACATCTTCCTCTATCTATGAATGATATTCACAACAATCTCAAATATATATGAATACTTTAATACTTTTTTTTATTATATTCTGAATCTCATAAGGAGATATTCATCGTGACTTGTGTATATATTAACATTACTACCATTATTAGTTTTCTATTATTATCCCATCGTCATGTATAACATTCCCCCTTGTGTTGCAAAGTATTTATAGATAAAACCTAATAAATGAGCAATCATAATAAAACAATACTTTGGATTAGGATCTGGCATTTTAATAATTCCTTTGTACAGAAGGGTGTTGACGGGTTTTACAGATCTAGAATATAAAAGGTGCTGAATTAATGGCAAACAAAAAACTTTGAGAATATAAAGAATATAGACCCCAAAACAATAGAGCATAGAGAGTAATAGAGTGCTATAAATATGTGACCCACCATGACATTTGCAGGCTTATGGAGGTAGAACGTCATTGTTAACAAAATTATAAACATGATAAATATCGAGATTCAATGAAATAAGTATTTGTGAAGAAGAGATAAACACTTTCCTTGTCTTCTTTTTTTGCTGACGCCGAGCAATACATATATAAGTTTTGAAGAAGTTTTACTTTATCGTTTGAAGTGAAAAATATTTGAATCTACATTTTAAATTGATTAAAAACAATTCTGCTCTATAGATTTCCTTTCATAAATGAAATCTGAAATATATCCCTAACAAATGCACCGTAAAAATTGCACATAAGAGACCACCTACTTATAAACTGTTACGCGTCGCATACTAAGTATAGCTATAAAAAGAGACATGCATAAGAAATCTAAAATAAAAAAAAAATGAAATCTTAAAGCTTACTTTCACAAATTTTAAACTTCATTTCAACAAGTTTAAAATACATGTTCTAAAATAGAGCTACAAAAAAAAATGCTCTGCTTTATACATTTTCTTTCATAAATGAAGTCTGAAATATATCCATAATAAATGCACCGTATCAAATGCATATATGAGAACACCTGCTTAGAAACTGTTAAGCGTCGCATACTATGTTTAGAGACATGCATGATAAATCTAAATTAAAAGACGAATTTAAAAAAAGGGAATTCTTAAAGCTTACTTTGACAAATTTTAAACTAACTTTATTTCAACAAGTTTAAATTACACAACAAGTTTAAATTACATGTTCTAAAATAGAGCTAAGAATTGTTTGTATTGTAGTAAATTTAAGTCTTTGAAATTTTATTCAAATACGCTATTGAACATTACTAAGAGCCAATAAATACAATAATTTTGTATTTTATAAATTAGTACCTTCAATAGATAAAAGCCGTCATAGAACAGTCTCATTTTCATACAGATATTCGAAATGACTCGTTTCATTGCTATTACAACAAATATGTCATAATAACATGACAGAGAGTTTTGTTTCGGAATATTCTAGATAAATATACAAAAAGCAAATTTTAGACAATGTACCCTCCTAAGCCTGGAAGTGGCTAGTCACATATAGTTAACAGCGTTTTTCTCACAATGACGTTCTACCTCCATAAGCCTGGATATGTCGTAGCTTGTCACAATTATACAGAATAGAAAATAACGGAGGGCTAACATATATAAAGAATTGAGAATAATGTCAAAATAGAAAAAGAATACAAAAAAAAAGGTTTTAAAAAATAAAGAATAAAGAAATGAAGGAACCCCTTCTAGACCCTCATACAAAGGTATCAAATGTTTGAACCTAAAGTTCTCTATCAATACTATAACAAAGATATATGTGTAGGTTCTCTATACAAAGTCATGGTCATGCAACATGGTTTATCTATTTTGTCGTGAAACCAATACTCTTCTGGGTCGCTGTGTTTTAACAGATTGTTTTAAAAAAAATCCACAATAGTTATAAATAAATATACACATACATAAATGGTTTTATGAACTTCTTAGCAAAACCGCGCCTTTATTTCTTAAAATCAGTAATTTATATATTAATTACAGTATAATTTGGAATCCCGCAATGTTATTCAAACTGTCGCATGTGAACTCAAAGTCGGTAAGTCTTAAAATATCATAGGGAAGTATTTGAAAACATTATTATTTATTATTGTTGACAATCAGTGCTTGCTATTTGAAAACATGTTAAACGCCACATTTTTGCGCTTGTCCCAAGTCAGGATCATCTTTCCTTTTGTTATACTTTGGTTAATGTTTATATTTCATTATTGTTAAGGGACCAGCTGAACACCGCCTCTGAATGCGGAATTTTCTCACTGTGTTGAAGATACTTGTTGTGAGTTTTTTTTTTTTATCGGTGACCGTCCTGTATTTTTTTCCCCAGAAAAAAATGATTTCAAACATTAATACTCCGTTTAGGGTAAGAAAATTTAAATTAAGTTCTGAATTCATATAAGTCAACTGATATGGCTCAAAACATTTTGACAGTATTGAAATGGTATAATAGATTGTGAAGTAGAAACTGCGCTCCCTTCCTTGGCACCTGGACGCGAACAGTTCCTATGGTTTCTTCTAGTGAATCTTTAGATTTCTGCGTGTGAAGAGTATAATCTTTACCAAATTTCCATTTAGTCGTTTTTTACAATTTACCATTATGTTGTCTTGGTTCCTTTAAGTTGTGTTTCCAATACGTAATGGTATTTGGTGAGATGGTGTGTTACATGTATTGCGTTTGACGATGTACATATAACCGTATTCTATTGTAATACATTTGGTTATTTTTTTTAGCGTATTTTTCCTTTTTATTTATACTTTATTTTCATGATCATAATCTATGGACGTCAAGTTGGTTACCTATTCCCTATTCCCTATTCGTTACCTATTCCCTATTCCCTATTCGTTACCTATTCCCTATTCCCTATTCGTTATCTATTCGTTACCTATTCCCTATTCCCTATTCGTTACCTATTCGTTACCTATTCCCTATTCCCTATTCGTTACCTATTCCCTATTCCCTATTCGTTACCTATTCGTGACTTATTGTTTTTGCTCAGTTCTTATTATTTTTATTCTTCTTCTTCTTCTTCTTCTTCTTCCTCTTCTTCCTCTTCTTCTTCCACCACTTTAAAAATGAACTTGTCCGCAGCATTTCTCCAAAACTACTTGTCAGATTTACTTAGGGTTTCATATAATGTTAGACTAATATGTCTAGGTGAGCCATCAATCGTTCATTTGTGCATTGGGGTCTATTAAGGGGTATTTTGGGGGGGGGCAGAAAGAAGGGAGGGGTTTACTATAGAACCCTATGGGATTTTATTTTCTAAAATTTTCAAATGAATATAACTTGAAAACTGTAAGTGATAGATACATGCAGTCTCCAGAAATGATTAAAGGACAATAAAACAAATCACATGAAATATAGGGGAGTCCCTGGTGGGTCATCCCTACCCCCTTCAATTCGAGAATATGCTTTTAACTTGTAAACGGTCCAGATCCCCACCCCTAAACCATATATATTCTTGTATGGGACAATAAAACTAATCAAATGAAATTAAATAAAAGTTCCTGGGGTCACTCCCACCCCGTCCAATTTGAGAATGTACTATTATCTTGAAAACGGTCCAGATCCCCACCCCTAAACCATATATATTCTTGAATAGGACGATAAAAAAAATCAAACGAAATTAGATGGAAGTCCCCGGGGGTCATCCCCACCCCCGTTCAATTTTAGAATGTGCTTATATCTTGTAAACGGTCCAGATCCCCACCCCTAAACCATATATATTCTTGTAGGGGACAATAAAACTAATCAAATGAAATTAAATGGAAGTTCCTGGGGGTCACCCCCACCCCGTTCAATTTGAGAATGTACTATTATCTAGTAAATGGTCCAGATCCCCACCCCTAAACCATATATTTTCTTGTAGGGGACAATAAAACAAATGAAATGAAATAAAAGGAAAGTCCCAAGGGGGTCAGCCCACCCCCTCTTGTTTGAAAACTTGTAAACGGTCAACATCCCCACCCCATAACTATATATATTCTTGTAAGGGACAAAAAAACTAATCAAATGAAATTAAATGGAAGTTCCTTGGGGTCACCCCCACCCCGTTCAATTTGAAAATGTACTATTATCTTGTAAATGGTCCAGATCCCCACCCCTAAACCATATATGTTCTTGTAGGGGTAAATAAAACAAATAAAATGAGATAAAAGGGAAGTCCTGAGGGGGTCATCCCACCTCCTCTTGTTTTAAAACTTGTAAACGGTCAACATCCCCACCCCTAAACCATATATATTCTTGTAGGGGACAATAAAACAAATAAAATGAAATGTAGGAAAAGTCCCTGGGGATCACCACCACCCCTCCTGTTTGAATACTTGTAAATGGTGGAGATCCCCACCAGTGAGCCATATATATTCTTGTATGGGACAAAAAATCAAATCAAATGAACATGGGACCATATGAATTGCGAGTTATGGGAGCTTTGTTTGGGAGACTTCGTAACAGCATCCTGTTACAATTACTTCTTGTTGTTTATACTCTTATATCTGGTAATAGTTCTAAATTTGTTGAGGTAAAATGATCTTTTTATGACCTATTTATATGTGTTTGTGCTCAACCGATCCTTTTACTTTATGTTCGATACTCATTTGTTCCTTTTTGATTTTTATACGTTCTATCTTTTAACTGCTTTATGTCCGTATGTTTGAAGATGGATCTTGGTTCGAAGGGATGAAATCACCGTGTTAGCGCTTGCATAAAAAAAAAGATGTGGTATGATTGCCCATGAGACAACAACCCACAATAGACCAAAATGACACAGAAACTATCAACTATAGGTCAATGTACGGCCTTCAACAATGAGCATAGCCCAAACCGTGTAGTCACCTATAAAAGGCCCAGATATGACAATTTCAAACAACAAAACTAACGGCCGTATTTCATATACAAAAAAATAAACGGAAAACAAATATGTAACACAAAAACAAACGATAACTACTTAATTTCAGGCTCTTGTCTAGGGACAGGCACATACTAACATAATGTGGTGGGGTTAAACATGTTAGCAGGGTGTACATCGTTTTGGAGCATGCTATTACCTTGTTTAATTCGTTCCATCACTCGCTTATAATTCGCTTATAATACGTGTATCATACGTTGCACCTTTTAAAACATGATTTTCAATTGTTTTGTTGTCTCTGGTGGTAGATTTGGGTTCTTAGAGGTGATATAACTCTATAAGCGCATATGTACCCGTTCCAGCGCTCGGATAATACCCTGTTAAATATTCGTTACTTATTCGCTTTTAATACGTTTGTTGTACGTTGCACCTTTTAGAAAAGGATTTTCAATTGTGTTTATATCTCTGGTGGTAATAATGTGTTCTTATAGATGAACTATCCCTATTAGCGCGTATGTACCCGTTCCAGCGCTCGGATAATACCCTGTTACTTATTCGTTCCTTATTCGCTTTTAATGCGCGGGGTAAGTATACGTTGCACCTTGAAATAAATCGTTTTTTAATTGTGTTCATGTCTCTGGTGGTAACAATGTGTTCTTAGAGACGAAATGACCCTATTGGAGCGCATGTACCCGTTCCAGCGCTCGGTTAATACCCTGTTACCTATTCGTTACCTATTCGTTACTTATTCGCTTTTAATACGTTTGTTGTACGTTGCACCTTTTAGAAAAGGATTTTCACTTGTGTTCATGTCTCTGGTGGTAACAATGTGTAATTAGAGATGAAATGACCCTATTAGCGTGCATGTACCCGTTCCAGCGCTCGGTTAATACCCTGTTACCTATTCGTTACTTATTCGCTTTTAATACGTTTGTTGTACGTTGCACCTTTAAGAAACGGATTTTCAATTGTGTTCATATCTCTTGTGGTAATAATGTGTTCTTATAGATGAAATACCCCTATCAGCGCATATTACCCGTTCCAGCGCTCGGATAATACCCGGTTACTTATTCGTTCCTTATTCGCTTTTAATGCGCAGGGTTTACGTTGCGCCTTGAAATAAATCGTTTTTTAATTGTGTTCGTGTCTCTGGTGGTAACAATGTGTTCTTAGAGAAAAAATGACCCTATTAGCGCGCATGTACCCGTTCCACGCTCGGTTAATACCCTGTTACCTATTCGTTACCTATTCGTTACTTATTCGCTTTTAATACGTTTGTTGTACGTTGCACCTTTTAGAAAAGGATTTTCACTTGTGTTCATGTCTCTGATGGTAATAACTTTCATGAACACAAATGAAAATCTTTTTCTAAAAAGTGCAACGTACAACAAACGTAGTTTAAGCGAATAACTAACGAATAGGTAACGAATAGTTAACAGGGTATTAACCGAGCGCTGGAACGGGTACATGCGCGCTAATAGGGTCATTTCATCTCTAAGAACACATTGTTACCACCAGAGACATGAACACAATTGAAAATCCTTTTCTAAAAGGTGCAACGTACAACAAACGTATTATAAGTGAATAGGTAACGAATAGGTAACGAATAGGTAACAGGGTATTAACCGTGCGGTGGAACGGGTGCATGCGCGCTAATAGGGTCATTTCATCTCTAAGAACACATTGTGATCACCAGAGACATGGACACAATTGAAAATCCTTTTCTAAAAGGTGCAACGTACAACAAACGTATTATAAGTGAATAGGTAACGAATAGGTAACGAATAGGAAACGAATAGGTAACGAATAGGTAACAGGGTATTAACCGAGCACTGGAACGGGTACATGCACGCTAATAGGGTCATTTCATCTCTAATTACACATTGTTACCACCAGAGACATGACCACAATTGAAAATCTTTTTCTAAAAGGTGCAACGTACAACAAACGTATTATAAGCGAATAGGTAACGAATAGGTAACGAATAGGGAACAGGGTATTAACCGAGCACTGGAACGGGTACATATGCGCTAATAGGGTCATTTCATCTCTAAGAACACATTGTTACCATCAGAGACATGGACACAAATGAACATCCTTTTCTAAAAGGTGCAACGTACAAAAAACGTATTATAAGTGAATAGGTAACGAATAGGTAACAGGGTATTAACCGAGCGATGGAACGGGTACATGCGCGCTAATAGGGCCATTTCATCTCTAAGAACACATTGTTACCACCAGAGACATGAACACAATTGAAAATCCTTTTCTAAAAGGTGCAAAGTACAACAAATGTATTATCAGTAAATAGGTAACGAATAGGTAACAGGGTATCAACCGAGCGCTGGAACGGGTACATGCGCTCTAATATGGTCATTTCGTCTCTAAGAACATATTGTTACCACCAGAGACACGAACACAATTGAAAAACGATTTATTTCAAGGTGCAACGTATACTTACCCCGCGCATTGAAAGCGAATAAGGAACGAATAAATAACAGGGTATTATCTGCACGCTGGAACGGGTACATGCACGCTAATTGAGTCATTTTATCTCTGAGAAGACATTGTTACCACCAGAGACATGCACACAATTGAAAATCCTTTTCTAAAAGGTGCAACGTACAACAAACGTATTATAAGTGAATAGGTAACGAATAGGTAACAGGGTATTAACCGTGCGGTGGAACGGGTGCATGCGCGCTAATAGGGTCATTTCATCTCTAAGAACACATTGTGATCACCAGAGACATGGACACAATTGAAAATCCTTTTCTTAAAGGTGCAACGTACAACAAACGTATTATAAGTGAAAAGGTAACGAATAGGTAACGAATAGGAAACGAATAGGTAACGAATAGGTAACAGGGTATTAACCGAGCGCTTGAACAGGTACATGCACGCTAATAGGGTCATTTCATCTCTAATTACACATTGTTACCACCAGAGACATGAACACAAGTGAAAATCTTTTTCTAAAAGTTGCAAAGTACAACAAACGTATTTAAAGCGAATAAGTAACGAATAGGTAACGAATAGGTAACAGGGTATTAACCGAGCGCTGGAACGGGTACATATGCGCTAATAGGGTCATTTCATCTCTAAGAACACATTGTTACCATCAGAGACATGAACACAAATGAACATCCTTTTCTAAAAGGTGCAACGTACAAAAAACGTATTATAAGTGAATAGGTAACGAATAGGTAACAGGGTATTAACCGAGCGATGGAACGGGTACAAGCGCGCTAATAGGGTCATTTCATCTCTAAGAACACATTGTTACCACCAGAGACATAAACACAATTGAAAATCCTTTTCTAAAAGGTGCAAAGTACAACAAATTTATTATAAGTAAATAGGTAACGAATAGGTAACAGGGTATCAACCGAGCGCTGGAACGGGTACATGCGCTCTAATATGGTCATTTCGTCTCTAAGAACATATTGTTACCACCAGAGACACGAACACAATTGAAAAACGATTTATTTCAAGGTGCAACGTATACTTACCCCGCGCATTGAAAGCGAATAAGGAACGAATAAATAACAGGGTATTATCTGCACGCTGGAACGGGTACATGCACGCTAATTGAGTCATTTTATCTCTGAGAAGACATTGTTACCACCAGAGACATGGACACAATTGAAAATCCTTTTCTAAAAGGTGCAACGTACAACAAACGTATTATAAGTGAATAGGTAACGAATAGGTAACAGGGTATTAACCGAGCGCTGGAACGGGTACATGCGCTAATAGAGTCATTTCAACTCTAAGAACACATTGTTACCACCAGAGACATGAACACAATTGAAAATCCTTTTCTAAAGGGTACAACGTACAACAAATTTATTATAAGTGAATAGGTAACGAATATGTAACAGGGTATTAACCGAGCGCTGGAACGGGTACATGCGCGGTAATAGGGTCATTTCGTCTCTAAGAACATATTGTTACCACAAGAGACATGAACACAATTAAAAGGATTTATTTCAAGGTGCAACGTATACTTACCCCGCGCATTAAAAGCGAATAAGGAACGAATAAGTAACAGGGTATTATCCGCGCGCTGGAACGGGTACATGCACGTTAATAGAGTCATTTTATCTCTGAGAAGACATTGTTACCACCAGAAACATGGACACAATTGAAAATCCTTTTCTAAAAGGTGCAACGTACAACAAACGTATTATAAGTGAATAGGTAACGAATAGGTAACGAATAGGTAACGAATAGGTAACGAATAGGTAACAGGGTATTAACCGAGCGCTGGAACGGGTACATGCGCGCTAATAGGGTCATTTCATCTCTAAGAACACATTGTAACCACCAGAGACATGAACACAATTAAAAAACGATTTATTTCAAGGTGCAACGTATACTTACCCCGCGCATTAAAAGCGAATAAGGAACGAATAAGTAACAGGGTATTATCCGCGCGCTGGAACGGGTACATGCACGCTCATAGAGTCATTTTATCTCTGAGAAGACATTGTTACCACCAGAGACATGGACACAATTGAAAATCCTTTTCTAAAAGGTGCAACGTACAACAAACGTATTATAAGTGAATAGGTAACGAATAGGTAACGAATAGGTAACAGGGTATTAACCGAGCACTGGAGCGGGTACATGCACGCTAATCGGGTCATTTCATCTCTAATTACACATTGTTACCACCAGAGATATGAACACAAGTGAAAATCCTTTTCTAAAAGGTGCAACGTACAACAAACGTATTATAAGTGAATAGGTAACGAATACGTAACGAATAGGTAACAGGGTATTGACCGAGCGCTGGAACGGGTACACGCGCGCTAATAGGGTCATTTCATCTCTAAGAACACATTGTTACCACCAGAGACACGAACACAATTAAAAAACGATTTATTTCAAGGTGCAACGTATACCCTGCGCATTAAAAGCGAATAAGTAACCGGGTATTAACCGAGCGCTGGAACGGGTAATATGCGCTAATAGGGGTATTTCATCTATAAGAACACATTATTACCACAAGAGATATGAACACAATTGAAAATCCGTTTCTTAAAGGTGCAACGTACAACAAACGTATTAAAAGCGAATAAGTAACGAATAGGTAACGAATAGGTAACAGGGTATTAACCGAGCGCTGGAACGGGTACATGTATGCTAATAGGGTAATTTCATCTCTAATTACACATTGTTATCACCAGAGACATGAACACAAGTGAAAATCCTTTTCTAAAAGGTGCAACGTACAACAAACGTATTATAAGTGAATAGGTAACGAATAGGTAACGAATAGGTAACAGGGTATTAACCGAGCGCTGGAACGGGTACATGTATGCTAATAGGGTCATTTCATCTCTAATTACACATTGTTATCAACAGAGACATGAACACAAGTGAAAATCTTTTTCTAAAAGGTGCAACGTACAACAAACGTATTATAAGTGAATAGGTAACGAATAGGTAACGAATAGGTAACAGGGTATTAACCGAGTGCTGGAACGGGTACACGCGCGCTAATAGGGTCATTTCATCTCTAAGAACACATTGTTACCACCAGAGACACGAACACAATTAAAAAACGATTTATTTCAAGGTGCAACGTATACCCTGCGCATTAAAAGCGAATAAGGAACGAATAAGTAACCGGGTATTATCCGAGCGCTGGAACGGGTAATATGCGCTAATAAGGGTATTTCATCTATAAGAACATATTATTACCACAAGAGATATGAACACAATTGAAAATCCGTTTCTTAAAGGTGCAACGTACAACAAACGTATTAAAAGCGAATAAGTAACGAATAGGTAACGAATAGGTAACAGGGTATTAACCGAGCGCTGGAACGGGTACATGCGCTCTAATAGGGTCATTTCGTCTCTAAGAACACATTGTTACCACCAGAGAGACATGAACACAATTAAAAAACGATTTATTTCAAGGTGCAACGTATACTTACCCCGCGCATTAAAAGCGAATAAGGAACGAATAAGTAACAGGGTATTATCCGAGCGCTGGAACGGGTACATACGCGCTAATAGGGATAGTTCATCTATAAGAACACATTACTACCACCAGAGATATAAACACAATTGAAAATCCTTTTCTAAAAGGTGCAACGTACAACAAACGTATTAAAAGCGAATAAGTAACGAATATTTAACAGAGTATTATCCGAGCGCTGGAACGGGTACATATGCGCTTATAGAGTTATATCACCTCTAAGAACCCAAATCTACCACCAGAGACAACAAAACAATTGAAAATCATGTTTTAAAAGGTGCAACGTATGATACACGTATTATAAGCGAATTATAAGCGAGTGATGGAACGAATTAAACAAGGTAATAACATGCTCCGAAACGATGTACACCCTGCTAACATGTTTAACCCCACCACGTTTATTTTTTTGTATATGAAATACGGCCGTTAGTTTTGTTGTTTGAAATTGTCATATCTGGGCCTTTTATAGGTGACTACACGGTTTGGGCTATGCTCATTGTTGAAGGCCGTACATTGACCTATAGTTGATAGTTTCTGTGTCATTTTGGTCTATTGTGGGTTGTTGTCTCATTGGCAATCATACCACATCTTTTTTTTATGCAAGCGCTAACACGGTGATTTCATCCCTTCGAACCAAGATCTATCTTCAAACATACGGTCATAAAGCAGTTAAAAGGAAGAACGTATAAAAATCAAATAAGGAACAAATGAGTATCGAACATAAAGTAAAAGGATCGGTTGAGCACAAACACATATAAATAGGTCATAAAAAGATCATTTTACCTCAACAAATTTAGAACTATTACCAGATATAAGAACATAAACAACAAGAAGTAATTGTAACAGGATGCTGTTACGAAGTCTCCCAAACAAAGCTCCCATAACTCGCAATTCATATGGTCCCATGTTCATTTGATTTGATTTTTTGTCCCATACAAGAATATATATGGCTTACTGGTGGGGATCTCCACCATTTACAAGTATTCAAACAGGAGGGGGTGGTGGTGACCCCCAGGGACTTTTCCTACATTTCATTTTATTTGTTTTATTGTCCCCTACAAGAATATATATGGTTTAGGGGTGGGGATGTTGACCGTTTACAAGTTTTAAAACAAGACGGGGTGGGATGACCCCCTCAGGACTTCCCTGTTATCTCATTTTATTTGTTTTATTGTCCCCTACAAGAACATATATGGTTTAGGGGTGGGGATCTGGACCATTTACAAGATAATAGTACATTCTCAAATTGAACGGGGTGGGGTGACCCCAAGGAACTTCCATTTAATTTCATTTGATTAGTTTTATTGTCCCTTACAAGAATATATAGTTTAGGGGTGGGGATGTTGACCGTTTATAAGTTTTCAAACAAGAGGGGGTGGGGTGGCCCCCTAGGGACTTTCCTTTTATTTCATTTCATTTGTTTTATTGTCCCCTACAAGAACATATATGGTTTAGGGGTGGGGATCTGGACCATTTACAAGATAATACTCTCAAATTGAACGGGGTGGGGATGACCCCCAGGAACTTCCATCTAATTTCATTTGATTAGTTTTATTGTCCCCTACAAGAATATATATGGTTTAGGGGTGGGGATCTGGACCGTTTACAAGATAATAGCACATTCTTAAATTGAATGGGGGTGGGGATGACCCCCGGGGACTTCCATCTAATTTCGTTTGATTTGTTTTATCGTCCTAATCAAGAATATATATGGTTTAGGGGTGGGGATCTGGACCGTTTTCAAGATAATAGTACATTCTCAAATTGAACGGGGTGGGGGTGACCCCCAGGAACTTTTATTTAATTTCATTTGATTAGTTTTATTGTCCCATACAAGAATATATATGGTTTAGGGGTGGGGATCTGGACTGTTTACAAGTTAAAAGCATATTCTCGAATTGAAGGGGGTAGGGATGACCTATATTTCATGTGATTTGTTTTATTGTCCTTTAATCATTTCTGGAGACTGCATGTATCTATCACTTACAGTTTTCAAGTTATATTCATTTGAAAATTTTAGAAAATAAAATCCCATAGGGTTCTATAGTAAACCCCTCCCTTCTTTCTGCCCCCCAAAATACCCCTTAATAGACCCAAATGCACAAATGAACGAATGATGGCTCACCTAGACATATTAGTCTAACATTTTATGAAACCCTAAGTAAATCTGACAAGCAGTTTTGGAGAAATGCTGCGGACAAGTTCATTTTAAAGTGGCGGAAGAAGAAGAGGAAGAAGAGGAAGAAGAAGAAGAATAAAAATAATAAGAACTGAGCAAAAACAATAAGTCACGAATAGGTAACGAATAGGGAATAGGGAATAGGTAACGAATAGGTAACGAATAGGGAATAGGGAATAGGTAACGAATAGGGAATAGGGAATAGGTAACGAATAGGGAATAGGGAATAGGTAACGAATAGGGAATAGGGAATAGGTAACGAATAGGGAATAGGGAATAGGTAACCAACTTGACGTCCATTCATAATCTGGTAAAGTAAAATCTCACAAAATAGCACCAGCAACAGTTAACAGAGACACAATCGATTCTCATTATGGACAAAAATAAGTTTACAACAAAAAATAATCAAAAATATATTACCTTGGTCTAAAGTAGGATTTGGATCGTTTTTACAGAAAAGACAACAATAAGTAAATAGTGCAGAAAAAGGAGAAAAAAATAAACAATGGAGAAAAGAGGGCAAAGAAGGACAGATAGTACTGGGTTGCTAGAATATAAAAAATAGTTAAAAAAGACCAAAATATATGAAGAAAAGAGATTTTTTTCTCAAAAAATGAAAGAATACAGAAAAGAAGGGACCCAATCGAGACCCTAATAAAGTGGTTCAGTGAAATATCCCAGTGAAGGTTTTATTTATATATTTTTAAAATGTGTAGCTTGATAAGAGGGCAAGTATATATGGCAACGCCATACCTGAAAAAGGGGGGGGGGGGGGGTGGAGGAACTTTTTCGGGACGTCCGAATTGGGTGTTTTAAAGCCCGAGATTTCGGGGTTGATGTTTTCGGTATCCGCGATTACTTTTTTTCGAATTTCGGGATGTCGGGATCTAAATTTTTTTATTCAGGACCTCGGAATATCGGGATCAAGACCCTTCCGACCCCCCACGCCCCCTTTCTCAAAAATTTGACAACGAAAAGGTTAAATAGAGACAAATACAATTTATGTTATTAAAAGACAATAATTATTATTACAACTGAAGTAAAAAAAAATGTAAATGTACATAAGTCTAGCTATAAAGAGACTAAGAAAATTCAAGTGGCGGTTTTAATTCTAAATCTTTGGTTTAGATATTTCTATAACAGAGTAGCTTGATAAGATGGCAGCACATGAAAACAAAGGGTTCAGCCAGGACGATGAGGACAACATAGCATCAAGTAATCATGAAACAGAAGAATCAAGGCAAGACCACGAAACCATGTGAGTAAAAGGGTTTCAGCTGGGCTTCAGCTGGCCTTTAAATAAACTAGTAAAAAATAGGCGTAATAAACTAACAGAATAATATGGCCATTATATATAGTTAACAACCCTACCAAACAGTCTCGGAGTATTGATGTGTTTTGGAAGAACGGAAGAATTCCATTATTTTATCTCCAGCAGTGAGCGGCGAAATTCAACTATAAATCGGATTTAAATTCCAATCTATCGTTACTCGTTTTACGAGTATCAATATTTTAATTCGATTGTTACATGTGGAGCAGGATCTGCTTACCCTTCCGGAGCACCTGAGATCACCCCTAGTTTTTGGTGGGTTCGTGTTGTTTATTCTTTAGTTTTCTATGTTGTGTCGTGTGTACTATTGTTTTTCTGTTTGTCTTTTTTATTTTTAGCCATGGCGTTGTCAGTTTGTTTTAGATTTATGAGTTTGACTGTCCCTTTGGTATATTTCGTCCCTCTTCTTTTACAACTTGATGGACTATAAAACGGTATACTGTAGTCAAATAGATAGCAACACTTGAATAAATCCAGATTTAACAAATTTGGTAATGTCAACTAAAAAGTCCAGAGAAAAATAAAGTTTGTCCCTATTGGACAAAAGAAAGCAATTTCGTATAAAAAAAACCCGGTAAGGTCTAACATATGTGAAGAACGCTTTAAACAAACTAAAACGAGTAATGAGCGTTAATACTATAATAAATAAAACATATACTGGTATTAATTTTTTCGTTTTATGTTTTAATGATTAGGGTATATTTTCTGTTTTAGTGATTGGGATATTTTCCAAGAAAACAGGAGCGCAGCTAAATATGTGAAGTCTGAAGAATTCTGGAAAACCTCTGAAAAGATCTTGACAGTGATTTTTGTTGGATTTCTTTTCCTTGTCGTTTTTAGTACAGCTATACTATCGCGTATAACAATACATATCCTTGTGTGGCACATTAAGCCACCCGAACTGCCACAAAACAATGATACAAATGCCACGTTCCAAACTAAACAGTCTCTCTTTCATGTTGTGGATGAGACTTGGATATGGGCATTGTTTATTACAATAGTGGCCCCGTATGTCCTTACTATATGTTCATCTCTAAAAACAATGTGTTTAAAAAACACTCGCATGATCCACTTTAAAAGTTTGTTTGTTGTAAGTATAAAATCACATTTTAAAACAATACGAGGGATTGAAATTTACCTAACCTCGGTAGATCTTACAAACTTATGATGTAGGGTATTGGAAAAGAGGGGCGAGAGATATACCAGAGAGGACAGTCAAACTAATAAATCGAAAATAAACTGACAACGCCATGGCTAAAAATGAAAAGGACAAACAGACAAACAACAGTACACATGACACAACATAGAAAACTAAAGATTGGGGAAGCTTCAGTTAAGCGGTAGAGGAAAATCGCAAATCATTCACAAAACAAGATAAAAAAACAATATTTTAATAAATGTTTATTAAATTCAAGATTATTTTGCTTTCTAGAAATTCAATAAAATGAGAGAAAGAGAGATACCATTAGGAAAACAATAATATATTACCCTAGCCAAATAGAAAATAGAAAGAAAATGGAGAAAAGACAACTTTATACAATTACAAAATACTATGCCAAGCAAATGTTATCATTGAGCAACGCTTTAACTTTACAAATTAGAACCATTCTTGTCAGCAGTACTAGTTAAATAAAAGTAAATACCACTCAAATCAATGAAATATTGATAGGATACCCCAGGAATACTGTATCAGCTCCGAAAGATATACTCTATATACATATGATGATGAAATGTACCTACATAGAAAAGGAAGTTGAAACTGAGGAAATAGTAATCATATTTTTTTCTTCACTTCTCAACCGACCATCATTGTCAAAATTAATTATAGATGCAATTCAAGCTCCAATGCAAGCTTTATTATATATGTGGTATCCTTTCTTCATCCCTTCGTAAATTTTACGGACGCCATCACGAGTTGGTTGACCGTTATGGAATAACCGTTTCACAAATGATATCGGATATGTTCCTTACGTCGTAACTACAATCCCCTTCCCTTTCATGAATGTGACCTACCGAATTAGACTATTTACCGGATTTGTAATTACATAAGCAACACGACGGGTGCCACATGTGGAGCAGGATCTGCTTACTCTTCCGGAGCACCTGAGATCACCCCTAGTTTTTGGTGGGGTTCGTGTTGTTTATTCTTTAGTTTTCTATGTTGTGTCATGTGTACTATAGTTTTTCTGTTTGTCTTTTTTCATTTTTAGCCATGTCGTTGTCAGTTTGTTTTAGATTTATGAGTTTGACTATCCCTTTGGTATCTTTCGTCCCACTTTTAAACTTATTTGATATTAGTAGTGTGTCAACTGTAATTTTCTCTAGGGCAGTATGGCGATAATAAGAATGACAAATTAAGAAGCAGCGTGTTCATTTGTATTCCACACGAATAATTATACAAATAATATATGGGGTTTACATAAATCATATCAGACTGATACCAAAGGGAAGTAACTCAAAGAACGTAAATCAAAGTACGGAAAGTACTATATAAAAATAATGTTACACAACCTACTTTTATCTCCTAATCAATAGTACACAAATTAAAAAGACTAGTTAATATAAGAAATGTACCATAAAAATCACAAAAATACTGAATTCCGAGGAAAATACAAAACGGAAAGTCACTAACCAAATGGCAAAACCAAAAGTTTAATATAATTGGGAAAGGAAATGGGGAATGTGTTAAAGCGACAACAACCCGACCATAGAGTAGACAACAGCTGAAGGCCACCAAAGGGTCTTCAATGTAGCGAGAAACTCCCGCACCCGGAGGCCCCTTCAGATGGCCCCTTAAAAAATATGTTTTAACACACCCAACGAATTGATAACAAATGTCATATTCCTGACTTGGTCATTTTCTTATGTAGAAAATGGTGGATTTATTGTGATTTTTAATAACCAAAACTTTCTATTATTAACACTTATGTAAAATTAAGATTTTTGCTGTTTTGTAGATATTGATTTTAGAGAGTTTTCACAGTATCGGTTTGATGTGCATGGTGTTTATAGTTTTACCGACCTTCAATGCCCCAGCCGCATCTGTGGTGTATTTGGCAGTATTAGTTATATTACCATTAATCGAATTAGTAAGTAGGTGTACAATAAGTGGATCAGTCAATAGTGATAGAAAAGGCGATACATGTAGGTATTTTGTAACAGTATTTGGAGTGCTACTACAGATTGGTGGCATTGCTTTACTATGTGTTTACATGTTTAGGAAGAAACTTAATGAAGACAACACTATATTGGTTATCATTTTCGCAGTATCAGCATTATTCATTTCGTTGAAGTACTGGGAAAATTTTGTAAAATCGTCTGCCGACAAAAGCAACTGGCTGTCACATTTGAAATGGATCTACCAAACAAGACGTACAAAAATGATGTGTATTGTTAGCTTCTGGAAAACCATAATATCTTTTATAACAATCATTGTTTTATACGCAATACAAGCTGAAAGCGCTTTAGATGGTGTCAAAGCTATTTTCAATTTGGGCGATACTAAATTAAAACATGATTTCGGCGGCCATTTTCTTGGTACGACTGACATATGTAAGACATATGTTCCATACGTCGTTGCTGTTGTTAACATATGCAGTGGTTACATATGCACAAAGGCTGCAAAGACAGCATGTGTGACCGGAAGTGAAATATTGTGTTTCTCAATACCACTTATACTGGCGCCTTTCTTAACACCATTTGCTCTACAAGGACTAGTATCATATCCAGATATTTTAGATTTCAAAGACTGCGATATGTTTCTCTCCCGCTGGAACCTTGAATCTATGGAGAATATTTCTGATAGTTGGCCTCTTGTTGTTGGTGGGTTACTGTTGTATATATCTTTACTATTTGTTACAAGCTTCATATGGACGACCAATGGCTTTATATTAGGAAAAACTCAAAGGTAAGACTACAAGAACTTCAACTGGGCCTTAAACTTTATTATTTTCAAAACGGTGGATACTCGATGATCTTCAACTTCGTACTTTTGTCTTTTTATTCGAACGTCACTGAGGAGTTGTTTTTTTACCAAACTCGCGTCTGGCGTACACTATTTTAGTCTTGGTATCTGTGATATGATTTCGTTTATAAATGAATCTTGCAAAACATTTCGCCTAAGTAAAATTTTTATCGAAAAACTAGTATTTGATGTATTAAAACGGAAAGTATGCTACCTCTTGATTAAGGAATTCCCGTTTTGAATTTGACTCGGAGTTCTGTATTTTTGTGATTTTACTTTTTGCTTAAAATAAATAATTGATCTGTATCTTCCGTGCAAAATCCTTTGGTACTAATGATAAAAAACCCGATATATATTCTTTTACTTCCTCAATCGTATTTTTCTACGTGTCGACGTCTCCACTCCGTAACACGCATAGCAACCATCCGCATGTAGCGTTTTATACGGTGAAATAATATAGGTGTATTTTAACTATTTAAAATTTTTAATCAACCGCGTACGCTTAATTATAACATTTTATTTGGTATTGGGAATTGATATGTTGTGACAAAATCAAACAGCACACCTGCATTTTTTCTAAAAGCCCGTTATATTTTCACAGAATGTTTATAACACCTATGTACTGTGGTATACATACAGACATGTCGTTACTACTGAACAGAAGTCAAAATGACAAAGAGTTCGACTTTATCAGAGACATGGTATGTAATATAAACAATTAAATTGTTTTATGCAATTTCAACCCATTGTACACACAAAATTTATATGTTATATATTCAAGTAAATGATTATTTTGAGCGCTTTGAAGTAATAGTAAAGGGACCAATTTAGAATTATATTGAAAAAGTTAAATAATTTGTTTTGCATTGAAAAATGTATGATGCATATAAATAAAGGCAACAGTAGTATACCGCTGTTCAAAACTCGTACCCATTTTGTTTAGTCTTGGATATAATAGCAAAGATTTAATCGCGTCATTTAAGTTTAAGAAATGTACGCTAATTTTTTTTTTTATATTTTATAAAAACTTTAAGATCGTACTCACTAACTCAATATGAAGCGCGAAACATACCTTTATTGGGATGTAAAAGCGATGATTTATTCGGGCTTCATACCAAAAATGTGCTCAAGATGAACGCTTAATCACCCAATTAAAACCTAAAAAAAAGAGGTTTTCAATACAAGGATTTGTATTTGTCATAACCATCAGAATACGACTTAAATCTAGCTTTTAGTTGTGTCTATATGTTTTGTTGGCATGATGAGCTCGAGTAGTCTTTAATAATGTATTCTATTTAAGAAATGACAGTAATATGTTTTTCTGTTTAATCATGATGATGAAATGATCTAAGAAATGGGGAACACACCGAACAACCTGAGTAGCGTGTTACTTAAAAGCGTGTACCACATTTGTTAGGTTATTTCGAATAGATAGAAAGAAAAAAATACAGTCATTCTTTATAATTTAATTCTTAATTCCATTTTATAAATATATCATGCCACGCGAATGATATCTAGGATCTATCAATTGAAACATTTATGTAAAGAATTAGACTGTTTTAGGAGAGAAACAAAAGAATTGAAAAAGAGAAAAAAAGAACCAACCAAGAACATGACAAATGCAATAAAGTAGACGAACGTTCAAAGATTTATGCTTGTGCCACAATGTGGCATGAAACTGAAATGGAAATGACGCAACTATTGAAATCAATATTCAGGTTAGTATTGTTCTGGACAATAAAAACAGTATGAACCACTTTCCGGTTTTTTTCTCACCTCGAATTTAACATAACCGAAGTTGGACTTAATGACTTACACGACATATGATATAGATGCTAAATGTGAAGCAGGACCTGTTTATCCTTCCGGAGTACCTGACTGGATCATCAACGGTTTAAGTATCGGTCGTTTCGCTCAATCTAGTTTTGTATGTTGTGTTTTGTAGACTGTGTTTTGTTCTTTTTTCGTTTTTTCCCATGACATTGTAAGTTTGTCTTCGACTTATGAGTTTGAATATTTCTGTGGTATCTTCCTGTCTTTTTAACGCATCAAAGAAGGATAAGAAATATAATCTTATCTATTTGTATCCCCTTCCCTTTGAGACGAATAAACTGTATTTGCAAATCCAGGGTTATAACAATGGGGAAATAGGGCGGGGGAATGTTAGGAGTGGGACGTAATGTCAAGTTCTATTGTGGGAGGCCGCACCCTTAATTCAGCTTTTGAACTGCACTTGAAATTATAGGAATAGTTATTTTAAAATAGGTTTAAATTCAAACATAGTGTGACAAGAAATAATATTTCGAAGGTGCATATTGCGAATCCAATCAAATAGGGCAAATTTGTTGTTATTTGTATGTCAGGTAAATTTTGCATTTTATTTTCAAATATGCTCATGAAATGTCCTTTAAGATCAAATTTGTATTGTAGAATGGATAAACACCATCACATGATAAAAACTGCTAGACAATCCAATGTAGAAAAAAGCAACTTACTTGACTACGATTTTGAAGGTTAGTAAATAAAAAATAGATGAAAACCCTACCCATTAAAACTGCGTACACGAAGGCCAAAACACCAACTATGGGCCAATGAATAATAACCATGAAGACATTTGTACATCAAAGCAAACTCGGCAATACAAAAAAAACAACAACAAAGACTTCGACTTGGAGGAAAATTAGGAAATAATGCGCAATACTAGTATATATGACAATAAGACACGATCAAGACGACGTGTATGTTGAAAAAAAAAAAAAATTACATAACTAGTATGTTTTTTTCTAAATTTCGGATAAGCACCTACTTGTTATTTTCTACATCATTTTGTCTCTGGCGGAGTTGAGAGATTATTTTCCTCGTTGGCAATCATACAACATATTTTTACTCTTCTCAATAAAACAAGGAATAATAGTTTTGTGCTTTGGTAAAACATCCATTTAACTTCAGTGAACTCTGGGGGATAGATGTTACACTAGCTGGCTTACTTATTGTAATATGCATGTGTACTTTTCACTATTGTATTTGTAGCTCATATCTTTTTTGACGACGCATTTGAGAGCCCGAGGACAGATGAAGATTTCCCGGATGTAAATGAGTATGTGAAAATTCTGATCAAGGTAATGGATACAGCTGCAAGGTAAGTTATCAAAGATTAAAGTAATGCAGTTTGCGTCATTAATGTATTGGTTATTAATTTAGCATAAAGTATAATCACAAAAATACTGAACTCCGAGGAAAATTCTCACCGGAAAGTCCCTAATCAAATGACAAAATCAAATGATAAAACACTCCAAACGAATGAACAAAGGTAATAGTAATGAATGTTGTGTCATTAATGTATTGGATATTAGTACAAGAGGATCTGGATACGGTATACAAAATAGAGAATAATTGACAAGAAGTTCTGAATACGGAAAAAAAGAAAGAAAGAATATTGAAAATGGACCTAAAATGAAAAACAGTGAATTGATGGATGCTATAATATTAAAAGGTAGAATAATGGGGAAAAATATAAAGAATGGACAAAAACTACCATTTTTTTTTTTTAAATATAGAAATGAAGGACCCCCCCATCCACACCCTCGTATACGATTAGTGATCGATTATACATCAACCCATGGTATCATGTGGAAGGTACTTTATATAAACAGTGATATAATTTAATTGTTTATAAAATTTAAAGATCGTTTTTGTTTTATACATATTTAACTTGTATCCTCAATTTTGTTTGACCCTCAAAAGCGTCCCTTATTTGCATTAAGTTACGGAATTTGATGAGACTGTCATCAAAAGGGTTAGCGCTTTAAAACAAGGTTTAATACACCATTTTCTACATTTGAAAATGCCTGTACCAAGTCAGGAATATAGTTCTTGTCCATTCTTTTTTATGTGTTTTGTTATTTGATTTTGCCATGTGATTATGGACTTTCCGAATCGATTTTCCTCTAAGTTCAGTATTTTTGTGATTTTACTTTTTACAAGCTAATGATAAAAAAAACGATGATCATAATGCACTATAGGATACTTTGTTCATTTTTGTTAAGATGTAAGCTTAAAGTAATTGCATGGATAAGTCTGTATCTTCTTTTCTTATATTACATTTTTCTATATACATGGTGACCTTGACAAATCATATTTTAAAATTATAAAATTTTGTTTCATTTCCTTCAGTGCCGTGCATCGAACCGTTATACAGCTTGAAGACTATGAAATGGTTAGGACGCCGTACGGAGGAAGACTTACATGGAAATTGTTGGGAGGAAATTCTCTTGTTTGTCATCTGAAAGACAAAACGAAAATACGACACAAAAAACGATGGAGTCAGGTACATTGTGAAACATTTGGTCACATTGCTGCAAAGAATATTTTGTAGAAGAGCTTAAGGAGCTACCATTTGATTTTTATATGGGCTAGGATGAAATTTGAAAAAATGAGTTTTGAGTAAAAAAAAAAGGCAGGATGAGAAACTTGTTAAAAAAAAAGGCAGGATGACAATTTGTGTAAAAAAAAGTCAGGATAAACTAGTAAAAAAAAAGGCAGGACCGAATAGAGTAAAGAATAAATAGGCAGGACAGAGATTACAACTAAAAAAAAAGCAGGACAACATTTTTCATCCTAGACCCCCCCCCCCCCCCCCCCCCCATAAAATCAAATGGTAGCTCCATTACCATTATGATAACCCAACAACATATACCATAGTACGACGAAGTTAAGACCACATGATATTATAATGTTATGGACGACCTTTTCCATGTTTTCATTGAATATAAATTTAAATTGACAGGAGCAATAGTTCATAATTATAGAGAGACCTATTTAATACCAATTGTTAAAATGTCCGCATGATGTATAACCCTTACAACAAATCATATATCAGGGATAACATTATATAAAGATATGGTAAAAATCGCAACTATAATGGCAATAAGAGATAACAAAAATAAGTGGCATTGAATATGCGACGAGCGCATTTTGTGATATCGATCGTAAATGTCCAAGAGAAAAAAAACAAAAAAAACACACGCACACATTTTAAAGCAGTTTTTATTCTCTGATGTTCAGAAAACAGAATTTCTGTTCATGAAAAATCACAAATAATAATATACATAGTATAATTATGATACTTTTAAAGTTTCGAATGGCTTGCAATAAGATGTACCCCTTTGCACTTCATAGTTCAATTATGTCACTTTAGCATAGTGATTTTTGTAGTATTCCCATATTTAGTCTTTGCTCTTGCAATTTTGTCTTAGCTATGTTTTTCTGAGCTTTACTTGTAATTTACTATTTTAAAGGTGATGTATATGTACTACTTCCTCAGTCATCGGCTTCCCAATAAAATCGACAGAATTGTTGATAATTCTTACAACACGTTCTTACTGGCACTAGATGGCGATGTAGATTTTCAACCGGAAGCGGTTATGCATCTTGTCCGTCGAATGAAAAAGAATCCAATGGTTGGCGCTGCATGTGGAAGAATTCATCCTATTGGCCACGGTTAGATTTATAATGTATATACTGTAGATTAATGTACGTTTTTGTGGATACCAATTTTTTTGGATCAAGGAAAACGTTTGTGGATATTTGATTCGTGTTTATACACTCGTTTAAGAAATGTGTATTTCAATGAATATTTAAATTCATGGTTTACGTATAACCACAAATTTCACCATGTAAATTCATAGGTACATGTATCTACGAATAATAAAGAATCCACAGTATTCAAATTTCGTCAATGTATATGCAAATTACATTTTGAATACTTTATCCTAACATAAGTTCCCCGTGTATATTACATTACACAGTTCTGTCAATTCATTTCTTTTTATTTACAATACTTTTTAGATAAGAACTTGTTATCCCTACTTATACCTCATTTGCATGTATACTGTTAGAATATTTATCATCATATTTTATTTTTCTCCAACGTAGGTCCACTTGTGTGGTATCAAAAGTTTGAGTATGCAGTTAGCCACTGGCTTCAAAAGGCCACAGAACATGTTATTGGATGTGTACTATGTAGTCCTGGATGCTTCAGTTTGTTCCGAGGCTCTGCAGTAATGGACGTCTTGAGAACGTATACAACTGAACCATCTGAAGCTAGGCATTTTATACAGTACGATCAAGGTACGGTTACATTAACTCTATAAGAAAGATAAAATGAAGAAAGAAGATATTAATAAATGCTTAGCAGTTTAAGGACTTTCTGTTTTGAATCTTCCTTGGAGTTCATGATTTTTGTGATTTTACGTTTTTCCAAATATAAGGTATAAAACAAACGCAACAACACCTCACAAAATGGAGGACTTTGTTCTGTCCTCCTTCTTTAAATTCTGGTATAAAGTGTACTATATGTATTTCTAAACATAAAGTAATTTTTTTTCAAGAAATGAATTTCAATTTAAAAATCAAAACGTGTTGAAAAATCATTTTCAGGTGAAGACCGATGGCTGTGCACATTACTATTAAAACAAGGACACCGTGTTGAATACTGTGCTGAAAGTGATGCACTGACCTATGCTCCAGAAGGATTCAATGAGTTTTATAACCAACGTCGGCGCTGGACTCCGTCAACAATGGCCAACATCTTAGATTTGTTAACAGATTGTCGCGCTACTGTGACACAGAATCAAAGTATCTCAACCCTTTATATGGCCTACCAGCTGTTTCTATTTATATCATCATTGCTTACCCCCGGAACTATATTTTTGATGATCGTGGGCGCCATTATAGTAGGGTTTCCGTCTGTTCCACCATGGTTGTCATTGACTTTGAACCTTATTCCTGTTGGATTGTTTATGTTGTCTTGTATATTCACAAAATCAGAAACACAAGTAAGTTTATGCATAAATCTAAAAGACTTTTTGTTTTTGTCGTGTATTTTCAAGACCAAACATGTTAATTATAACTTATGATTATATAATCAAATTTTTGTTTAAGATGTCCTTTTGATCTTCCTACTGCAGACGTGAATTTCGTATATAATTACGAAAAAGAAGGATGATTTGCAAAGAAGAGCCAGTCATTATGGAACGCTCGATTATTGATTAACACATATAGGCACTTTCACTTTATTATATTTCTTTAAAACAACATTATTTTAGTTGTTATGTTAGGTATGGTTTGCATTCGATTTTGGTACAGTTTAGTTCACCTTGAGCATTCAAACACATTTGTGTTTACTGTAAGTGGCCTTTTTGCTTGGTAAAGGATGAACAAAATACAGAAGTTAAGTTAAGGTTTTTGTTTCATTTCTTACCACTAATAAATCGTTTTTGAACCGGAACAGTAATTTTGATCTGAACATGTGACAAAAGACAGAACAGAATGATAAATAAGGAGCTATGTCCGATCTTTCAGTAACTTTTCGGACACACATTACTGTTAATCCATACTGCTTAAACACTTTGCTTGCAGTAAAAAAACAACATCAGTGCGTTCTTTCTTTAAATTATTTAGTAGATGTTTATCAGTGCAAAACAACGACATATGATAATGAACTGTCTACAATCTACTAACAGTACTGGATTATCTATTCTCATAATGTCTTAACAGTACAGAATAAACAATAGGAAAATATCTGAAGATTTAACGTGTTTATGGTCAGACTTTTGGATAAAAAATGCTGTTAAAGATTAAATCAGACTTGTTTTTACCCAATCTGTTCTAAATGAATCATTAGAGTTAATGTAGTTTAGAGTTCCTTAGCAATAAGAATCGGGTTCCTTATAGCCTTGTTTACATCCATTTTCCGTGTGAATCAATGGGACCTGTCTTAACTTTAAGGTTTCCATGTTTTGATGAGCTAACTGATCTGATTATTTTATTCTTTTATTATTGAATAGTTGAATCATGCTCCTATTTAGAGGATCCTCTAGAGAGACTCTACATATGTTTCTTACGGTTTATGTGGCAAGACCAATATAAAAATTCAGTGGAGATAAATAAAGGCAACAGTAGTATACCGCTGTTCAAACGTCAATTATTGATTTATAGAAAACTATAAGAGAGTACCAATGTTACAACAAAAACATTGAAGTTAAATGCAAAAACAAACACCAAAAAACATAGAAACGAATTATTTGATAAAATTGTCAAACATTTTTACACAAATTAAGCAAAATCCTATCCACACCGATCTGTGTCCACACTTATATTGAGATAAACATATCATTTTCAGTTACTGTTTGCTGGGATTTTGTCAGCGATCTACTCCATTGTTATGTTGCTGGTATTGGTAGGAATCGTCAAAGAAGCGGCAGAAGAAGAATTCTGTTCTGTCACTACAGTTTTCTTATGCTTCGTGGCAGGAGTATTTATCATCTCGGCAGTTTTACACCCAAAGGTATTATCATCTTAAACATTACATGATCTTTAGAACACATTGGTCAAAATAAAGATGCAACAATAGACAAAAACTATCTTAAAAACTTGTAACCTACTGACATTCAAACCAAACATTGAAGAAATGAAGAAAAATAATGTAGATCAATTTAAATCCTTTACGGGTAGACTTTACATAGATAAATTAAGTCGTATAAGAAAAGCAATAAGAGTATGTTAAATTTGATGTATGCCTTTTTGTGCTTCTTCGTTACATTTGTTGTTTTTATAGTGATATTAAGATGATAACACAATATTGACTGCTGTACCCCTATTTTTGACATTTTTACTCTTTGAGTATGTTTGTTTTGTTCATGCATCGTTGACAATGTAATGAAATTTGATGCAACTGTCATACAAGTGAGAGGTTTAGCAAGCTATAAAACCAGGTTCAATCCACCATTTTCTACATTAGAAAATGCCTGTACCAAGTCAGGAATATGACAGTTGTTATCCATTCGTTTGATGTGTTTGGACTTTTGATTTTGCCTTTTGATTTTTGATTTTCCTTTTTGAATTTTCCTCGGAGTTCAGTATTTTTGTGTTTTTACTTTTTAAAATAAAATGAACACCAATGAAAAATAGTTGATACAAGTATTTAAACTTCATAGTTAAAACATACATAGCTTTTTGATCATTCAGTTAGACCTATGCCATATTTAAATTTATTACAATCCAGACTAGTAGAACATACAATTTACTATGTTCCTTCTTCATATATTACCCTTCGTTTGATTAGATATTTTGTTACATTTTGTTTTAGGAAGCTTTGTGTGGCATCTATAAAGCCTCATCTCAAGTAATGCTTTATAATTTCTAGTATTGGTTTTTTTTCAGGAGTTCTCGTGCATCATGCATGGAATTTTATACTTTGTTTCCATTCCATCAATGTCAATGTTGTTAGTTCTATATTCCCTTGGCAACCTACACGTGGTTTCTTGGGGGACAAGAGAGGTCAAACAGCCAGTGACACAAGAAAATAAAGCGTCGAACCAAATAAAAGACACAGAATCAGGATACACACTGTCTCTTGGGAAAATATTTAGGTATGATAAGATCTGCATTATACGGAGTCATAGATATAGGCATTTGTCATGAAGACTGGTCAGTTTCACGACATTGTAAGATTTAAAACATGTTTAACACGTCAATGGTCATGTTACCTTTTCGCGAAAACAAGGGATGTTGTATCCTATATAAGTGTTGTTCTAGTAACAACTGTTTCTACTTTTTCAGTATGACAATGTTTATATTGTTTAGCTACCATGGTCTATTTATCATTTATTTTTGAATATATGATTTATTTTAAACGCTATATCAACAATTGCATCATGATATTATTAAACAATCTCAATTTACAAAATTCCCTATTTGGTTTAGGATTTCAACGAAGAAGACAAATAGATATAATATACTATTCCTAATTCCCTGTTTTGACACTTGTCTTTCTTTCACCATTTTGTAAATGATGTATTGTCCTGTTTTACATTGAAAAACTCTGTTTGATTTACCTTAACATTATTAAATTCGAAACGATTGAACGATTGTATGTACACATTGGTGGCGTGCGGACATTGACATCTGGAGGGCGTGCAAGTTGTTCTCAAGCGTCGATAGTTTAGGGCATTATGTCATTTTGGTCTGCGCGTCCGTTCGCTCGTTTGTCCGTCTGTCTGTTCTGCTCTATGTTAATATTTTAGGTCATGGTAGTTTTAAATGACGTTAAAGTCCAATCAACTTGAAAATTAGTACACATGTTCTTCATGATAAACTCATCATAGATACCAGGACTAAATTTATTATATTCGCCAGACGCTCGTTTCGTCTACGAAAGACTCATCAGTGACGCTCGAATCCAAAAAGTTAAAAAAGCCAAATAAAGTACAAAGTTGAAGAGCATTGAGATCCAAAATTCCTAAAAGTGTTGCCAAATACAGCTAAGGTAATCTATGCCTGAGGTAGAAAAGCCTTTTTATTTAAAAAAATTCAAAGTTTTGTAAACAGTTAATTTATAAATATAACAATATCAATGATAATTCATGTCAGCACAAAAAGTGCTGACTACTATGATATGATCTTTCTAATTTTAATGAAAATTAAGAGTTTGAATCCCAATCTCATGATCCAATGAACATTGAAAATGATAGTGCGAGTTGGTCATCCGTGTACTATGAAAACATTTTTATTGTACAAATGTGTGTTGTATCATCATCCCCATTTATTCATTTACGGAGAATGAAATGTATTTTTCAGGTGTATTTGGTGTCCTACTGGAGGATTACAAAAACAGGACATTGCGTACCAGACAATACTAGACAGATTAAAGTCGCTTGAACAGGAAATCAACAAGACTTCACCTGATGAACCAATACTAGACAGATTAAAGTCGCTTGAACATCAAATCAAACAGACTTCAGCTGATGAACCAATACTAGACAGATTAAAGTCACTTGAACATCAAATCAAACAGACTTCAGCTGATGAACCAATACTAGACAGATTAAAGTCGCTTGAACATCAAATCAAAAATACCTCAGCTGATGAACATAAGCTGCAATCAAACATTGACAAAGACGGTATTTATTCATAATTTATGAATTTAACGTTTTGATCGGAATGGGAAAAGAAGATTAAAGTAGGGGAAAACAAAACAAACAAATCAATAATAACAAATAACATCTTGACCTAAAGTAAAACATATCATAAAAAAAATTAAAATCACAAAAATACTGAACTTAGTGGAAAATCAATACGGAAAGTCCATAATCACAAGGCAAAATCAAATAAAAAAACGCATCAAAATGAATGGACAAGAACTGTCATATTCCTGACTTGGTACAGGCATTTTCAGATGTAGAAAATGGTGGAAACATACACCCAAGCGCTCCTAAAATTACCAATCAAATATACGAAAGTCGACAAAACTCATCATAGATAAACAAAAAATGAAGCATTTTTTTCAAAACATTAGAGTGATTGATTGATTGATCGATGGCTTTTCAACGTCCAGTGATTAATCCCTAAGATGAAAGAGGGACGAAAGATACCAAAGGGACAGTCAAACTTATAAATCTAAAACAAACTGACAACGCCATGGCTAAAAATGAGAAAGACAAACAGAAAAAGAATAGTACACATGACACAACATAGAAAACTAAAGAATAAACAACACGAACCCATCTCAGGTGCTCCGGAGGGGTAAGCAGAACTTGCTCCACATGCGGCACCCGTGTGTTACTGATGAAGTAGCACGTTACGATTAAGACTACTAGTATACAGCCTGCCAAGTAAATTGCTTTCTCAATTTTTACGAGTAAATAAAAAAAAACGAAACTACTTAATATGCTCTCAAAAAAAGGGGATAGATTAGTGTGAAGTCCTTGCATTACTATAATATTTAAAAACGAAAAAAGGTGAATCAGCAAAAAATACACTGATGGGTTTGTGTTCTCAAATATCTACACGTACATTTTGTAGTTCAATTCCTCAATCAACTTATGTAAAGGGAAAACCTACACGCACATCTTTTGGTTGTGTTATAACTCTAGGCAAAATGCACGTTAATTTCGTTGTTTTCTTATTTATATAAGGGCTATACCCACAATATATATGAAGCATAAATGAAGAAAGTAATACATAAAAAAGGAAAAAGATCGATCAAAAGTAGTCTCGTAAATGTGGTCTGGTCCAAATATGAGGTTTATGAAGCTAAAAAACATAAGTACACAAAACTGTTTACCAATAAAATACCTGATTTATGTTGAATGTCAACTTACGTCATTTATATATAAAACCTTCCCTTTACAGTAGAAAATGCCACAAACTTAGAGGAACCGGAAGTAGCTGTCACTGACGTCAGTATTTCAATTTATAGTGACAACATCCAAGAAGTTACGAAGACTGTAAATTTTAAGACGGCAAAGCAATTACGCAAAGTAGAAGAAACGTTTTGGGAACAGCTAATTGAAAAGTATTTGAAACCGTTAGAGAAAAATGATGCAAAGGAGAAGATGATTAAAGAAGAACTAATAGCACTCCGAAACAAATGTTGCTTGTTTTTCTTTCTAATAAACGCTTTTTTGGTTACTTTAATTTACGCTTTGACACAGACTTCCGCCTATAGCGGTACTCTCTCAATAAAGATCGAATGTATGTCAATTGAACCGATATCTGTGACTTTCACCATTGTCTTTGGAATTCTTCTGTGTATTCAATTCATTTGTATGCTGTTCCATCGGATGTCGACACTGATTCATATTACCGCGACTACGTCCATCAAAGAAAAACCTGATGAGATAGCAAATCTCCTCCTAGCCATTCAAGTTTTGCAAAGATCAGGTTCAGTAGATAGCAGAATATCATCCAGGACAGAAGACTATCAAAATGTATTCGAAGAAAAGAAAAAGAAAGAAATACAACGTATGATCACAAAGGAGAGGCACAAGAAAGGGAGATTACTCCATCTCGACCAAGTAGTCAGAGAACGTTTAGAGGCTATTCCAGTTTACGATGAGATTGATGGTCCGAACAATAAAATTGAACAAAATGACGACAATCTTCGACAGTTTGGTCATTTAACAGGAAAAGAACGAGAAGCTATGAGGACATTTCTCAATGGGAAACAGAAAAATCTCTTGAGAAAGAAACTAGAAAAGAATGTTACTTTGAATGAGAATACAACTCAGCTTTAATTATCATACATAATGATAATATTTTCAATTGAGTTGCAATTGATCCTATTCATAAAAGTGCACATTATTTCATATATTAAAATGATATGTTATCGTCTTTTACATGTAAAAAGCAAAATCACAAAAATACTGAACTCAGAGGAAAATCAATTTGGAAAGTCCATAATCACATGGCAAAATAAAATAACAAAACGCATCAAAAACGAATGGACAAGAACTGTCATATTTCTGACTTGGTACAGGCATTTTCAAATGAAGAAAATGGTGGATTAAACCTGGTTCTATAGCGCTTACCCTAACACTTTAATAACAGTCTCATCAAATTCCGTTATATTTACATGATGCGTTAAATAAAAGTCATAATTAATAATATAGTTAAAATATGGGTACATGAGTCATCATCGTATAACATTTTTAAAAGGGACAATTTAACAGAACACAAAAACATCTACTATCTACGAACACATTGATTGATTTGAATGTCTGCATGTTTTCGTTAATACCATTATACCATTTACGGTATCAATTTCACTGCATCAGATCAGATTCTTCACTGATACCCGATACAAAACTGAAAGTCCTTAATACCAACCGAAAAGTTTAAAAAAAAAAAAAAGTAAAGCTAGGTCCGGAGGAGGAGTCAGACATATGTAAGAGTAAGATTACTTCCTTTATTTAATTAGTTATCACATATATCAGGATTATAATTGAGTACGCCACACGCGCGTTTCGTCTACATAAGACTTATTAGTGACGCTCATATCAAAATATTTCTAAAGCCAAACAAGCACAAAGTTGAAGAGCATTGAAGATCACAAATTCCAAAAAGTTTGGCCAAATAAGGCTATGGTAAAACATTCTAATGATTTCGAAGCTTTATCACAGCAAATTATCAAAAAATATTCCTGCAAACATATGTATCTTTAATAAGTGGTATTGCCGTGCTTTGATTTCCTATCATAATTTTCATGATCATTTACGGACGCCATCACGAGTTTGTTGACCGTTACAGAATTACCATTTCACAGATTATATCAGATATGTTACTTATGTCGTTACTACACTCCCCTTCCATTTTCATGAATGTGACCTACCAATTTAGACTATTTACCCGATTTGTAATAACGTCAGCAACACGATGGATACCACATGTTGAGCAGGATCTGATAACCCTTCCGTAGCACCTGAGATCACCTCCAGTTTTTGATGGGGTTCGTGTTGCTTAGTCTTTAGTTTTCTATGTTGTGTTTTTTTCTGAACTATGATTCGTCTGTTTGTCTTTTTAGTTGTATCCATGACGTTGTCAGTTTATTTTCGATGTATGAGTTTGACTGTTTCTCTGGTATCTTTCGTCCCTCTTTTATTGGTGAAATTAGATATGAGCATAGCTGATGACAATAAGAAATTGAAAAGAAAAGCGAGTGAAAAAAGAAACTCTGAAGGCTGGATTTTTTAAAAATCGCATTGTGATGTCTTTCTGGCTTTTTGGCTTTTTAACTATTTTGATCTGAGCGTCACTAATGAGTCTTATGTAGACGAAACGCGCGTCTGGCGTATAAAATTATAATCCTGGTACTTTTGATAACTATTTACACCACTGAATCGATACCACTGCTGGTGGACGTTTCGTCCCCGAGGGTATCACCAGCCCAGCAGTCAGCACTTCGGTGTTGACATGAATATCAATTATATGGTCATTTTTATAAATTTTCTGTTTACAAAACTTTGATTTTTTCGAAAAACTAAGGATTTTCTTACCCGAGGAGTAGATTACCTTAGCCGTATTTGGCACAACTTTTTGGATTTTTTTTATCCTAAATGTTGTTCAACTTTGTATTTATTCTCTTTTTAACTATTTTGATCTGAGCGTCACTGATGAGTCTTATGTAGACGAAACGCGCGTCTGGCGTATAAAATTATAATCCTGGTACCTTTGATAACTATTTGGTTCCACGTACTGTTTCATTACGTTTAACACATGCATTTGAAGAGACTATACTACAAATATTTTTTTTTATAAACAACTGTATAAAAAACAAAACACAGACATCTTTAAACTGTCTTTTTAACTGAGCAACACGACACAAACCGAATATTTTAAAATAACATATTATAAATGGTCCTATCAAATTCTTGCACGATGAAAGAAGATTCAATGATGATATTCTATCAAATTCTTACATACTGAAAACAGATTATGTGATGGAATATTCTAACTTATTCTACTTAAATCTTGTACAATGAATGACGTATCAAAATTATGAGCTAAATGTGCTTCTATATAATGATACAGGAGAGTCAAAAGATACTAAAGGGACAGTCAAACTCATCGAAATTGAACTGCCAACGCCATGCATGACTACAAAAGAAAAAGAGCAACAGACAAATAATAGTACACAAGACACAACAACTAAATCTAAAGATATAGCAACACGAACCCCATCAAAAACTGGGGGTGCTCAGGAAAGGTAAGCAGATCCTACTTCACATGTGGCACCGTCGTGTTGCTTATGTAATTACAAATCCGGTCAATAGTCTAACTCGGTAGGTCAAATTCGTGAAAAGGGAAGATGAATGTAGTTCCGACATAAGGAACATATAATTATTATCAGATATTATCTGTGAATCTTCTATAACTGTCAACCAATTCGTGATGGCGTCCGTAAAAATAACGAAGTGATGAGTTCAACTTCACTATTTTGGTTTTAAAGCTTCCTTGTGAGCAACAACATCCTATGAAGAAATACAAACCCGGGAATATCGTATCAACTGGGATATATACACTCCGTATGTAGGTGCTCCGGGAATGTTGCAAAAACATCGCTAGGTCGATAGGATGGATTCCTTCAACATAGTCACAAATTTTGATTTATTTAGTGATAGAAACTCATCTCTATAGCGGAAAGTAAAGTTTATGGATATTGCTAACTCCTTATATTCTCATACGTCCATTATTCAAAATGTGTGTTTGAAATGTCTGTATGACATACTCTCTATGACATTTTCAAAATAATTAAAATCGTATAAAAATGGGTCGCTTCAATATGAAATATTCAAAATAACTTTATTAAAGTAGTAATAATGATTGTAAATTAAAAATGATATAATCAAAATAATTCTTTGAAATTCTTGTGAATCTAAATAATGTTTTGTACCATGAAAGAATATTCCATTATGACATATTCAAAATGATTCTATTAAATTCTTGTGCATGACGATTCTTTGATGGCATTTTCACACAACTCTTTGCAATTCTTATACATTGAATGCAAGTAATATAATGACATATTCAAAAGTATAATAACAAAAACCCCGATCTTCAAGGAAATTCAAAACGGAAAATCCCTAATCCAATTGCAAAATCAAATGCTAAAACACATCAAACGGATGATATTGTAATATTCCTGACTAAGTACAGGCATTTCTTGATAGCACTTACTTATAATGTTTAAACAAAAACATTACCAATGCAGCCAATTTATTCAATGAATTTCACTACTATTTGGGCATCTGACGTATTAAAATTATGAGCTAAATGTGCTTCATTATAATGATACAGGAGAGTCAAAAGATACTAAAGGGACAGTCAAACTCATCGAAAGTGAACTGCCAACGCCATGCATGACTAAAAAAGAAAAAGAGCAACAGACAAATAATAGTACACAAGACACAACAACTATTTAGAATGATTCAAATAACGTCGTGTACAATGCATAAAGATTCTTCAATCAATATACAGACCATCAATACATGGGAATTCTTTTGTATAACATAGCATCAAGACAATCATTATGTTACCTGGTGAAAGGTATAATGCAAATTAATAGTTAAAAGTCAGTGTTTCATCGATTTTGTCATTTCCAAACCTAGAATATGATTTGCGACGATATGTTTTAATGCTTCATTTATTCTAAACGATATATGACTATCAAATTGTATTGACTAGACTGTATATGTTATTTGTAATTAAAAGAATTCAAGAAAAAGTGTATAATGGATTAAATAATACTTCCAACACAAATTAAAGGTAAGAAAATCACTTTTGTCTCGAAATTTTTATTTTTTTTTATTTTGAGTATCACTTTTATATGTAGAATTGTGCAAAGAAGGTGGTTTACGCACGTTAAAATAGGGACGAAAGGTACCAAAGGGACAGTCAAACTCATAAATCTAAAACAAACTGACAACGCTCCAGATCCTGCTCCACATGTGGAACCCGTCGTGTTGCTTGAACTGATTGAAGCCTACCATTTCCAGTACCATGTCATTATTTATCAATACGTTATGGTGTTATTTGGATTGGTTTTGAGCAGTTGTGTATTGCTGTTTGATGGGGTACTGCCTTTTACTAATTATAACATATAAACATATAAATAAAGGCAACACTAGTATACCGGTGCCTACAAGTCATAAATCGATAGAAAAAAAATAAATCCGTGATTCAAACTTAAACCGTTGGAAACACATCAGCTATAAGAGGGAAACAAAGGAACAATAGGACTTAAACTCAACAAAAACAAACGCCAAAATACATAGAAACTATTTGATAACAACTATCATATTCCTGCCTTGGTATATAACATTTTTAGAAAAAAAACTTGATGGGTTGATCCTGGTTTAATGGCTAGCCATAGCTGACATTATTTTTTCCATTCCGCAAAACGACAAAGGTTGATGTTTGGAACGTATACAAGAAAGATACTAAGTAGTGTCTACGTATTTGGATATGGTTGCAATTGGTTGAAAACATATTTAACACTACTAGACAAAGATATTATGTAGATCATAGAACGCTTAATATATTTCGAAATAACAATGCTGTATTATGAATATGCCAGTAAAGCTGGGTAGGTGGTTCGAAAGCAGATTGGGTATGTCATATGTGTTCAATTGATATTGATAATGAATGTAATAACTGATTTCTATGTAATTCTTTCTAACTAAGTTATCAGAATTGATCACATTCCATAGTACTTTGTAAATGGAGACGAAGGCTGTATGAATTATTTTTTTGTAACTTAAATATTTAAAAAAAAAAAACCGGAAATACCGTAACGTTTCCGATTTTGGTTCTGTTGTAAGGAAGTAAGTTGTGACGTTACATAAGTTATGACGTCATATGCAATGTTAACAAAGAAACGCTGTCATCAGGTAACGTTTTTTCATATCAAGGAATTATTAAAACTGAAATTGGTATTGCGTTCCTTCCTATTTTATACTAGACTGATAAATATATATCTTACTCAAAGTTTCATACAAACGAGACCGGAAATAGGAAGTACATTGTAGATTTCTGCGCTGATGCGGGATTTCAAAACATGACATAAAAAAAATTGAACGATTTTGAGTTCATTAGTACAATGAAAATTTCGGAAAAATTTTCCCGATATTAAAAAAAATAATTTTTTATTGATTTTTCTGCTGTTATTGTGTTTTAACATTTGATTTTGCCATTTGATTAGGGACTTTCTGTTTTAAATTCTCCTCAGGGTTCAGTAATTATGTGATTTTACTTTTTTTATATATTTCTATGATCATCTTAGATATGATATTTAATGTTGTATTGTGACAAACAACTTCGCAGTATGGATGTCACGCTATTGTGTAACGGTTTATGATGTGTCAATAAAAAAAACAGCACATCAAGACAAAAAAACCTTAAGAAATCAAGATGGCAACTTAAATTTATACAATAAACAAGTGTCTTTACATAATGACTACTCTACATAAGAAAATGTCTGTTCCAAGTCAGGAATATGACAGTTCTTGTGAATTCGTTTTTTGTGTGTTTTGTCGTTAGGTTTTCCTTGTGATTATGGACTTTCCGATTAGATTTTCCTCTGAGTTCAGTATTTTTGTGATTTTACTTTTTGATATTTTACTTGTTCTTAAATTGAGTGCATATTCAGAATGCTTAATTACATAGAGTTTTTGAATAGGATGTTTGTTGATCTTATGTCATATAACCTATGACAACTTATTAATGTCACGCTATGGTGTAATGGTGTATAATGTAGTAGTGGTAGGTGAATGTTGTGTGCATATGTCACGAAAGCACACCAAGAACATAATTCAAAAAGCAACTTCCATTGTATTTGGCAACACTTTTAGGAATTTTGGATCGCAATGCTCTTCAACTTCGTACTTAATTTAGCTTTTTTTCAAACATTTTTTTTATTCGAGCGTCACTGATGATTCTTTTGTAGACGAAACGCGCGTCTGGCGTATATATAAAGTTTAGTCCTGGTATCTATGATGAGTTTATATGTAACAATTAACAGGTGACAATTCTCAGAAAGAGTGTATATTTATGATGTTTGTTGAGCTATTGTCATATAAACTATAATAATACTTTTAGATATTTGGATGATATTTTGGCTATCAATAATGACGACTTAAGTATGTATATTAATGAAATTTATCCTGGTGAACTTACTTTAAATAAAGCTAATACTAACAATGACCACTGCCCTTTCCTCGATCTTGATATCTATATCACTAACGGAAAGCTGAATACTAAAATTTATGATAAAAGGGATGATTTTTCATTTCCTATCGTTAATTATCCGTTTTTAGATGGCGACGTTCCCTTGTCACCATCTTACGGTGTTTATATATCTCAACTTGTACGATTCGCTCGTGTATGTAACAATGTTTTAGATTTTAACGAGAGAAATTTATGTATTACTGAAAAATTATTACACCAGGGTTTTCGATATCACAAACTAGTCAAAACATTTACTAAATTTTATCATCGGTATAAAGACATCATTCGTAAATATAGCTCAACATGCAGACTTTTTATACGTTCAGGTATTTCACATCCAATTTTTTATGGAAATATTCTTTATAAAGCACAAAGGTGTCAGTATTCACCTCATAAACTTACAAAACCTTTGAATAGGCTTATTAAGAAGGGATATAATTACGATACTGTTGTCAAGTCATTAAAGATTGCATATTTTGGCGTTAATATTGAGTCACTGATAAGGTCTTTGCGTCGGAACTAAACACATTTATTCTAAAAACAGTTGTTGGCATGACACGGGTTATGTTCTTCTCATATATGTTATGATGGTATGATACTAAACCCCTTACGAGAAGGATTGTGCCTGATGTTCATATGATGAAATCATAATCTTTCAGTCAGTTTAATTGAAGTCTGGAGCTGGCATGTCAGTTAACTGCTAGTAGTCTGTTGTTAGTTATGTATTATTGTCATTTTGTTTATTTTCTTTGGTTACATCTTCTGACATCAGACTCGGACTTCTCTTGAACTGAATTTTAATGTGCGTATTGTTATGCTTTTACTTTTCTACACTGGTTAGAGGTATAGGGGGAGGGTTGAGATCTCACAAACATGTTTAACCCCGCCGCATTTTTGCGCCTGTCCCAAGTCAGGAGCCTCTGGCCTTTGTTAGTCTTGTATTATTTAAATTTTAGTTTCTTGTGTACAATTTGGAAATTAGTATGGCGTTCGTTGTCACTGAACTAGTATATATTTATTTAGGGGCCAGCTGAAGGACGCCTCCGGGTGCGGGAATTTCTCGCTACATTGAAGACCTGTTGGTGACCTTCTGCTGTTGTGTTTTTTTATTTTGGTCGGGTTGTTGTCTCTTTGACACATTCTCCATTTCCATTCTCAATTTTTATGATAATTTCGAATTACTGAAGTCACTATACTGCTTTATTCCTTTGTAATAAATCGACGTGCAATTTGATTCCTATATCATTATTCTAAATCGTGATAGATCTCTATAGTGATATTGTATACAGAATAAAGACACAGCATTGATTTTTTCACAATTAACATTTCCTTTTTAGAAATTATTGTCAGGCTTTGCTTAAAGAATAAAACAATATCTGCTTTAGAATCCTTTTGTTACCGTACAGTGGTACTACCAGACAATTTATTGCAGTTTCTATGTGAGATTTCTGTGTGCTTTATTGAATCTAAGACGTCTTTTTATAGATTTTGAGTTTGCATTTGTACATGCACCTGTCTTTCTGTGTGTAGTTTGTGTGAGTTATTAGAGTGATTGCCCTTACATGATGATTTTGTTTACCCTATTTTGTGTTTTAAACAAAAAAAAGGACGATACAGAGAAACTCAACATTCAACGTGATGAGCAAGCGTCAAAACATAGATTTATGTCATGAATTCTATTCCCGTGTACAATGTTGAAGTGTCCTCTGTTTTTTCCCCGCTGTATTCTCGTTTAAAAATTATATTGTAAACAAGAATGTGACGATATCATCAGACAAAGATTCACATGATTTACAACTAGATCTGGACAAACTTAGAATATGGGAATCAAAATGGAAAATGTCGAGCCACCCTGACAAATGCAAGTTACTAACCATCAGTAGGAAAAACAACACAATTGAAATTTCATACAGTCTACATTGTCAAATTCTTGAGTCAGTCAGCAGTGCAGAATATCTAGGCTGCACATTTACATACGAACTTAAATGGAATGACAACGTAAATAAAATATGCAACACTTGGTTTCCTAAAAAGAAATTTAAATATAGGGTCATTTACAGAGAATGAGAATGCCTTTAAAACATTGGTACGTCCAATTGTAGAATATGCCAGTCCAGTATGAAATCCATACCTTAAGACAGAGACTGATAGACTTGAGATGATACAAAGAATAGGGACTCGTTACGTATCTTACAAACATCATAACCACTCCAGCGTACACTTGAAGCTACGAAATCAAAAATGGACATCACTAGATCAAAGAAGGAAAAAGCAAAACTCACAATGCTATACGAAATAGAAAACAACAAAGTGGCCATGTCAAAGGAAGGTCTTCCAGTACCCCCGAAAAGAATGACACGAAACATGCATGATGAATCCTTCCAAGTACCATCAGCATCCTGTGATTACCGAAAACACTCATTCTTTTTAAGAACCATCCGGGATTGGAATACTCTTCCTCCTGTGGTCGTATCAGCACCGTCAGTTGAGGCATTTAAAGGCTCCATGACAAAGCTGAATTTAATTTCAAAATTTTTGGGGGAGGAGGGTGGTTGAATATGCGCACCAAACCATGGCAGTATAATCATTCCGTTGATTGTGGCAATTATCTGGCAGAAGTGACAATAGAACACGGATGCCCAAATCGCACTATCATTTTCTATATTTCAGTGTCCTGTAAAATTGGGGTCAAAACTTTAAATTTGGCATTAAAATCAGAAATATCATATCAAAGGGAACATGTGTACTAAGTTTCAAGTTGATTGAACTTCGATTCATCAAAATCTAAATTGACAAAAAACACCTGAAGCGTGTCAAACGGACGGAAAAACTAACAGGCGCTACAACCGATATACTAATACATATCAATCGGGCATAACAAAAGAGGGACGAAATATACCAAAGGGAAAGTCAAAGTCATAAATCTAAAACAAACTGACAACGTCATGGCTAAAAATGAAAAAAAACAACAGAAAAACAATCTATTTTGGCTGCTTGTTATAAAACGACTGTCACTCTCAAACACATTTAAACAAAACAATTTGAAAGGACAGTCATAACAAAGATATATATATATATATATATATATATATATATGAATAGAACATTTATTTTCAAGATATCCTTTTTGAGCTTGTAACGTGTAATCAATAATTATATTAGGTGTCTCATAAAGTTGAAATCAAAAGAAATGAATATTTTTTTAAATAATGGTTGTGTTTCTGTTATGTATACTGTTTTGTAAATTGTATCATTACCAATATTCAATAATATAACAATATCATTGTATTTTCAGCTGAAGGATATTACAGGATGTTTGTCGACCTATAACTGCAGTAAATACAGAATGTATGGAACAACACAATGTATCATTTAGTCGATTTGCAATACTACGTTTGTAAAGGAAGGAAGCGATAGAAAATATTTAAAACAATTATCCAGATAAAAATTGTATAAAAGTATTTCTGGAGAGCGAAAGCGAGTTCTACAGAAGGTTTACCCTCTCGTTGGTATGAATAATACAGAATGTGATCAATTGAGTTCTAAACCAAATTACACAATTGCAGCATTTGCCATATTATTGGCTTTTTTAACAATAGTTTGCAATTTTATGCTTGTAGTCGTTATACAAAGCACAAAACGTCTTCACACATGTACAAATGCGTTTGTGACATCACTTGCTATTAGTGACTTTATCCATGGATGTTTGAAAATGCCATTTGTTGCTGTAGTAAATTTGTTTACCAACTGGGTACCAGATACATCATTGTGTCACGTGTTAGCATATCTAATGACGTCAGGAAGAATATCGGCGACATTATCTCTGACGATGCTGTCTATTGATAGATGTATTGCTATTTATAAACCTGTTAAATACTCAAGCATTATAACGCCTTTCTCTACCGGAATTATAATTCTTAACTTATGGATAATTAGTTGTCTGATTGCGTGTATTCCGTTTATGGGACATATTAGCTATCATTTTGACGCTCAAGAATCCTTATGCATGTTTTCCGGGTTGTCATGGACAATTCACGTGCTGAGTCTGACGATCATGTCAACGTTTATTCCTACTCTTGTGATCATTCTTGCCCTTTGCATTATAGTGAGAGAAGCTAGATTTCGGCATCGTATTTTCGCATTAGCAACCGTACCAATAGTTCTATCTAATGTCCAGCCTAAAAATCCAATTAAAACTTTGCGCGCTATGAGATCGCTTTTTTTCATTGCCTTTGCGTATCTGATTTTCTGCATACCGGAAGCAGTTTGGTTACTGGTCAAAGTACACGTGAAAGACTGTTTGTCGACCAAATTAGTAAATTTTAAGACGATTTGGTCAATGATATGTTGTTTTATGACGCCAGTAATAATAGCAATATTTAACAAGAGTTATCATAAAAGATTACGACACCTAATTTGCCGGAAATGCTGTAGAAGCAGTAGGAAGATAGTTTCAGACTTTTCAGTTTCAACAGGTTTACATTCTATTTTAGAGGCATCTTATACAATCAGCCATTTCCGTCCAATTCCGAAAAATATAATTCTGTTAGCTAGCGAATCCTCGCGAGTACATTTGAGAAACTCTGTTCAAGCGAACCCAACTGCTCAATCACGGACTCTTTTTGAAAAGCCTATGCTTCGAAAAGCGATGTCATCACCAGAGTTTGGATGATAAAGAAATTATGTGTCCTTTAATGAAAGATCATGTGTTTTTATATCAGTGACAATATATTTTTCTCTTTAAGCTGGTACAATTATAATAATAAAATATTACATAGTCATTCCAGTTGTCATACAAATAATAAAGTGGTTAAGTATACAACAATTATGACTGTCAACATTTTGTCTGATGGATGCCGTAACTTTTCAATGAAATTATCTTAATGTTGTAAAAAGTAAAAGATACAGAGGGCCTCACGTTCGACGCGAATCTTAATCGACTACGATTATCAGTTTGACTATCAAAGATCGGTGGCTCTTTCCAGTCACCATGGCTCCTCTAATCAATCAAAAACTCAAAGCCATGATATAGCTAGTATTGCTCAAAGATAACTTAAACCCTAATCAATCAAAAAATTATTGAAAACGTTCCACGAGTAGAAAATCAACCACGTTCTGCAATGTGAGCCTTTCAGTTCTAAAACATCAAAGAAACAAACACAAGCGAGATGAACATTATGACAGTTTAAAAACAAACTATTTAATAAAATGTTCTATAAATTCACATCTTCTCTTATGTTAAAATACTTATATCCACGTATATTCATAGTTTTGAATAATTTGATGTCGTTGGATTAATCAGTGGTCTAAGGTGTGTATAATAAGTACTGTGAATCTGAAATTAGAAAATAAATGAAAAATTATACTTCAAGGAAAATCTTTTCAAAGTAAGCAGGCTTTGAATTATGTATAAAAGACGTCAATCTCCTATTCAAAATATCAATAAACCAATACCTATGTATTATAATTTCTTGCTGGATTTTGTTCATCTTCAATAACGTAGAATAAGGAATAATCAAGCTTTCTGAGAGTACTGCGTGGCAATACATAGTCTACTAGCGGGTAACAATTTATTACTAGTACCTGCATACTGGAACAAATTGCTAACTTGTTCTATAACTTGTCATAAATATTTTTGTGATTTTACTTTTCACAGTGCGATATCAGTCTAGGCTTGTTTTAACCTTCTTACTTATATAGAATTATAGTATCGGCAACATTTAAGAATATATGATGAAGTACTAATTTAAAAGTATCCCTCATACTTATAAGATTTAAGAATATATGTTTAAATAAAGGCAACAGTGGTATACCACTGTTCAAAATTCATAAATAGATAGAGAAACAAGAGTGCACACACTGAAACGTCTCGCCTTCTTTTCTTATCCTTGATACTATCTTGATAGACCTAAATATAAAGCTTTATTACAACTGTCTCATAAACTCAACATTAACCAAGAAAAGGAAACATTGATCAATCAACCATGAAAATGAGGTCAAGGTCAGATGAACCATGCCAGACAGACATGTACAGCTAACAATTCTTCAATACAACAAATATAGTTGACTTATTCTTAGAAATAAAGAAAAACAGACCAAAACACACAAACACTTAAAACTTAGCAATGGACCATGAAAATGAGGTCAAAGTCAATTAAAACCAGCGTAACCGACATAAAGATCATAAAATATGTCCATACACCAATTATAGTTGACCTAATGCATAAAGTATTAGAAAAATAGACCAAAACTAAAAAACTTAACTTTGACCACTGAACCATAAAAAAATAGGTCAAGGTCAGATGACACCTGTCAGCTAGACATGTACACCTTACAATCATTCCATAAACCAATTATAGTAGACCTATTGCATATAGTATAAGAAAAACAGACCAAAACACAATAACTTAACTATAACCACTGAACCATGAAAATAAGGTCAAGGTCAAATGACACCTGTCAGCTAGACATGTACACCTTACAATCATTCTATATACCAATTAAAGTAGACCTATTGCATATAGTATAAGAAAAACAGACACAAACACAAAAACTGAACTATAACCACTGAACCATGAAAATGAGGTCAAGGTCAGATGACACATGCCAGTTGGACATGTACACCTTACAGTCCTTCGAATATACAAGACCTATTGCTTATAGTATCTGAGATATGGACTTGACCACGAAAACTTAACCTTGTTCACTGATCCATGGAATGAGGTCGAGGTCAAGTGAAAACTGTCTGACAGGCATGAGGACCTTGCAAGGTACGCACATACCAAATATAGTTATCCAGTTACTTATAATAAGAGAGAATTTAACATTACAAAAAATCTAAACTTTTTTTTCAAGTAGTCACTGAACCATGAAAATGAGGTCAAGGATATTGGACATGTGACTGGCGGAAAGTTCGTAACATGAGGCATCTATATACAAAGAATGAAGCATCCAGGTCTTCTACCTTCTTAAATATAAAGCTTTTAAGAAGTGAGCTAACACCGCCGCCGCCGCCGGATCACTATCCCTATGTCGAGCTTTCTGCAACAAAAGTTGCAGGCTCGACAAAAACTAATCCGGGTTACAAACTAAAACTGAGGGAAACGTATCAAGTATAAGAGAACTACGACACAACAGAAACACAACAATAAAGCTCTTCAACTTCGTACTTTTTTGGCCTTTTAAACTTTTTTGGATTTGAAAGTTACTGATGAGGTTTTTGTAGACGAAACGCGCGTCTGGCGTATATACAAATTTTAGTCCTGGTATCTATGATGAGTTTATATGTAACACATCCAGAAACGAACTATACTCAATGACTTGGTACCGGGCATTTTAAAAAAATAAAGTGGTGGGTTGAACCTGGTTTTGTGGCATGCCAAACCCCTCGCTTTAATGGCAATGTTAATTATAACATTAAAATGACAACATTATATGACAAGAGTACAATACAAATAAATGGGAGAAAATATAGGACAGAGAAATATACGAATAGTTGCCAACAAATAGTACTAGGTTCAAAATTTAATACGCCAGACGTGAGTTTCGTCCACACAAAACTAACCAGCGAAGCTCAGATAAAAAAAGTTTAAAAGCCAAAACAAGTACAAAGTTGAAGATTACCGAGGACCAAAAGTTACAAAAGGTTGTGACCAATACGGCCAGGGTTATCCGCCTGATACAAGAACATCCTTATTATTTATAATTTTTCATTGAAATTATCATTTCAAATCTGCTGTATAGATTATCCACGATTTTGAAAAATCATCATCATATACAATTTAAACATCAGATCTATGCGTACCTCTGTTTGGTTCATTGGGGCCAACTTGGCATAGTCATATAAAGCTTGGTAAACCTGGCCATCATATCGTCCTAGACAACTCTGTAGTACTTGGTCTGGAATGTCAAAGGCATCTACAAGTGCCACTGCATTTGGTCTTATTACTTCAAACAGTTTGAACATTGCGTTTTGTAAATAATCTACTTGTTGTCCAGACAAAAATCCATCCTATTGAAAGGCAAACAATGAAACTCATATCAGTTGTTCATAAATACTTATTTTCTTTAAAACAAATAAACTTTTCAATCATTTACTATTTCATAAACACTGCACGTTATTCTACATACGTGCACCTCTCTTTTCCTCATTTCCTAACAATGTATGCTCGACAAACTTGTAAAGAGTTAACGTATTCAGTATAACAATAAGTAGTATATTCCTTGGTTAATGTAAAGTATCAAAATGTTTAAACTTGCAATAGTACGAATTGTTATCATTACAAGAGTGCAAACGCTAAAATGTCTCGCCTTCTTTACCAATCATTGATATTATGCTGATAGTTCTTAACATAAAGCTTTATTACAACTGGCACACAAACTTAACATTTACCAATAAAACTAAACATTGACCAATGAACCATAAAAATGGGGTCAAGGTCAGATGAACCATGCCAGGACGACATGTACAGCTAACAATGCGTCCATACAACAAATATAGTTTACCTATTCGTTATAGTTTAAGAAAAAAAGAACAAAACACAAAAACTTAACACTGAACAATGAACCGTGAAATTGAGGTCAAGTCCAAAAAAAAAGCTGCTCGACTGACATATAGATCATAAAATATATCCATACACCAAATATACTGACATATTGACATATTGCATATAGTATTAGAAAACCACTGAACAATGAAAATGAGGTCAAGGTCAGATGACACCTGCCAGTTTGACATGTACACCTTACAGTCCTTCCATACACCAAATTTACCAGACCTATTGCTTCTAATATCTGAATATGGACTTCACCATCATTTCTTAAACTTTTTTACTGATCCATGAAATCAGGTCGTGGTCAAGTAATAACTGTCTGAAGGGCATGCAGACCTTGCAAGCTACGCACATACCAAATATGGTTAGCCTATTACTTATAATAAGAGAGAATTTAACATTACAAAAATCTTAACTTTTTTTTCAAGTAGTCTCTGAACCATGAAAATGAGGACAAGGACATTCGACATATGATTGACAGAAACTTCGTAACATGAGGCATTTACAAAGTAAGAAGCATCCAAGTCTTCCACCTTCTAAAATGTAAAGGTTTTTTTAAAAAAGAAGGTTGCTGACGCCACCGCCGCCGCCGATCACTATCCCTATGTCGAGCTTTTTGCGACGAAAGTCGCAGGCTAGAAAAACATGACTATTTCATCAAAATGTCTGATCTGATAAAGTTGACATTATTTACATTGAAATTAAATGATTTACATATTTATCAATTAAAATCAATTATATATATTCTGTAGCGTAGTTTAATTAAATTTTTAGTTAATACTATTAAAGTAAAACTTACTTGTATAAATTCTCCCAAATTCTCTAAAATTCCATGAACGCCATATAACTGACAAACTGCTTTTAAAACCTCATTTGTTTTGCTATCGCCGCTACTTCTTTCAATATTTTCCACAAAATTTTGGACGCAAAACAAGTGACAATGAGCCTAAAATAATTATCAAATAATAAAAGCAGAATACCCCATAAACATCATTAACAAACCCGCTCTCGCCCTGCTGTGGAAATCATGATATTTGCATAATTTACGTTTTTACCTCAATTTATCTAAATGTATTAAGGAGATATGCACATTAGTTTACAACTATCATCAATAATCTATAAGTCTAGAGTACATAATTTTAGCCCATTTTTTGATTGGCCAGTTGGTGATTATTCTTAGTTTTATGTGTTTGGTCCTTCCTTCATTAACATTTGTCTGTTTGTCATTTTTCTTTTGCGTTACTTTACTACAAAAATGGTGTGTTATTTTACAAAAATGATTTGGAATTTTCTTCATAATATCCTCTCATTGTTTGACAAACTATTTCGTTCATTGCTACCTTAATACATTCTGTTTGTTTATGAAAAAAGAGACAGAATATAACACGGATACATGCAAATCGCATTAGACATAAAAACTGACAATGTCATGTAAAAAAACAAAGATGATAAAAGGACAAACAAATTCACCAAACTACATGCAGTCCCGGTTAAAAGTATAGTTCGACAGGACACAATCAGACAAAAGATGACGGGATTGTGGTTAGGACAATAGGAACATATATGTTATCATCCGTGAAACAGATGTTTCATAACAGTCAACAAACTCGTTATGGTGTTTGTTATCTTTACGTCAGGATAATTTTCACTTCATCACTTGGAACTCTTGGTTACAGTTTAAAAGCTTCCCTGAGAGTATTAACCCTATATAATCGAAATTATAATAGGAAATACACGATATGAGGCAGATTTTAATGTATCGGTTGTTAAGTTTTCTCCTTGACTAATGACCTATCTGGTTACCAGAGAACACACACCATTTCTAGTGACATTCGCGTTGCTAAATTGTATTATAAAAAAAGAAGATGTGGTATGATTGCCAATGAGGCAACTTTGTTAATAGTTTTCTTTTTTGCGAGTTACTGATTGCCTGTTTTTATTTGGCAGTATGTTTTGTCGATCTTTCGCCGAGAATGGGTTTTAGATTGCCCTTATCTGTTAACCATTTTGTAAATTTTTCCAAAAGGTAAACCTACATTAGCAGCCCATAACTGAACTCTTATTCCATGCTTCATGTGCAGGGCTACCAGACTGTATCAAAGATTGCATATGTTTGGCTGCTGCTTCTATTAACCTGAAAAAACATAGGAGAAATTGGACATGTTACAATTAATTCAAAACCAATCTATTTTTAATGGCATTTATTTATCCACATTAGTTCTGCGAGTACACTCCTATTAAACTACAGAAGCATGCATAGTCTCAAAATTCGTTGTTGGTAATAAAGCTCTTCAAATGCGTCTGTATTTTGACATAATCGGCTCTCAAATAATCGGCATTGAGCATTCTAAATGTGGGTAAATCCAGAAAAGCGCTTCCGACACGTGTTGTTTTCATTATTAATTACAAAGTGCCTTTCTTTTATTTTATTTTTTTTAGTCCACAATAAAGGAGCAGTTATGACATGGCCATTGAAAAAAAATACTATCATCAATCTTTTAATCCTTTCTAGGTTATATAAACAAAGTACTGTATCAACGATAAGATTATGATAATTAATGGTATGTGGAGCATCTTTATAGTCCAGTCACCAACAACCGACTTGTGGAAGTGACAAATATAAAAAAGAAGATTCGGTATGATTGCCTATGAGACAACTATCCACAAAAAAACAAAATGACACAGACATTAACAACTATAGGTAACCGTACGGCCTTCAACAATGAGCAAAGCTCATATCGCATAGTTAGCTATGAAAGGCCCCGATAAGAAAATGTAAAACATTTCAAACGAGAAACTAACGGCCTTATTTATGTAAAAAATAAAAAATGGACGAACAAAAGAAATTGTTACACATAAACAAACGACAACCACTGAATTACAGGCTCCTGACTTGGGACAGGCACATACATAAATAATGTGGCAGTGTTAAACATGTTAGCGGGAACACCCTCCCCCTAACCTGGGAAAGTGGTACAAAGTCCATATGAGCTGTGAAGTGTCTTTTCATAGTGGGTGTGAATCCTTACCTTGCAGCTCTATGTTTATAAGCTTTGACTAAACAGTTGAATGATAAATGTTCATCCATGCAGGATCTCTTCTCTGGTATCTCTGCAATATAACTGACAAACCCAGGAAGTTTTGATCCCTGCTGTTTGTCATTGTAACACTTCATCAAATACCTGAAATGAAACAATATTTGCCAGAACAGAATCAATAATAAATATATTGATGAAGATAATTGGTCATTTTTTAATTCTACTCAGTATAAAGAAGATGTTAAAAAGATGTTTTGTCATGTCGTTATTAAACATAAAAGGCTCTGATGATTGTTTGATTACAAAAAAGGAAATCAAATTCCTCAATGAGATGTAAAAATAAGATTTTTAAGAGGTAAATAGATATAGGAAGATGTGGTGTGAGTGCCAATGAGACAACTCTCCATCCAAATAACAATTTAAAAATTAAACCATTATAGGTTAAAGTACGGCCTTCAACATAGCCTTGATATATACAATAATTAAATTGTACTATAACTAAATTAACAAAAATATCTATACACAAACAAGTGCAAAGTATTGCAAAACTATTTCCTTTTAAATTAACAGGAGAATGTAATTTTTTAAAACAGTAAATGTTCATTTCACAATTTGTTTGTTGTATAAAAATAAACTCATCACAGATACAAGGATTAAACTTTTTCACTTTCTCCAAACCAGCTTTTCGTCTACATAGACTCGTCAGTGACGTTCGAATTATTTACTAAAACTATTTAAAGGTTCTTTACGTATAAAACTTATTTATCATTTTGTTAATTATTTTGTCATGGATAAATAAATGATCAAACACTTGGTAACTCTGTATTAACTCTTAATGTGTAGCCTCTAAGCTTCTCAGTATGTTCACTGTTGACACGTTTTGTGTAGTGGATTAATATCAACATCTGGTATTGAACACATTTCAGAGACTAACCGTGCAACTTGTAACATCATCACTGTGTTTTCACCTTCATATGTACATGCTGGTACTATGCTAACATATATTTTCGGAAGTCCACTAGCATGTGAGTATCCATGACCACCACAACATATTCGGCACACCTCTACACCGGCCGATGCAGCATAGGAGGTAAAAGCTTTTAATCCTGCTGACAAGGCATGAAGCTAAAAGTTAAAGTGCAATATAAAGCTTATAGTAATGCATGATTCTGTAAAAGGAGATGTGGGCCCACTAAGTCAGCATCAGGAGTGGGTCTTGTAAAAATTATATGCAATAACATAGATGTATTTTCATAATGTGGGCTGGCACCGTCTCCACCAACCCAAAATCAGCCTTTGTAATAATACTGGTACAACAAGTGGAGCAGGAGCGGCTTCCATTCTAATGCACGTGAGTTCATCACAAGTTTAAATGGTGTAGCTCAATCTTAAGTAAGTTGTTAAATGTTTCTTGTTACTTTTGACTTTGTTTTTGGTCATGGTTTTCGTCTGTTTTTTATTGAACGTCCCCTTTGTATCGTCTACCTCGTTTTGTGTCTTATCCTCAATGTTTTAAACTTGTTGGTAAGTATTCAAGTCCTCATCTATCATTTTTACAAAATATATAACCAAATGTTACTTTATCCCCCACCAGTATTGTCCAGAAACTATATACTAATTGATTTACTTGTGGCAATTCCTCCAGTTGTCCTTTTTCTATTTTCTGACTACCTTCTGAGTATGCAGTAGACATATAATTCCCAGCAAAATACAGAGCATAAGCTGTGGCTAATAAAGGGAACAACCTATACTGCTGTGTCTGGTAGTCTAATATCTGAGGCTCAATACCACTGAAAGCGAAATAAAACCAAAATAAATATCATGGTAGTTGATTCTTGTTTAATCTAACAAAACACTCATTTACAGCTGCTTGTCATTTACGATTTCTGTAGATTTATAATAATTCGTGGGATAATATGTTTGTGGATTTTGTTGGTACAGGTCAACTATGAACTTTTAAGGTTGAGGTAAGGTAGTACCTCATACTGAGCGAAATATATTCCTATTTCTAATTCACGTCCAGTTATTTTTTAAAATACATAAGATAATATTTTAACATGTTTAGAATATAAACATTGTTTTTCAATTTTAAACATGTTTACCTACATGACATAAACACAGCATAATACATAAACTACAAACAATACGTGTTTTGTATTGACGTTTCTTGTTAGATCTATTGTTTAATAAAAGAAAGAAGATGCGGTATGGGTGTCAATGAGACAACTCTCCATCCACGTGAAAGTAATCCTTTATAGTTGTCTGCTCTATGGTCGGGTTGTTGTCTTTTTGAAAAATAGATGTTTTTTGTGTTCTGTTAAATAGTTCCCTTTAAAATTAATACACGATGATGACTGCTGTACCTATATTTTGACTATTTTATTTATTGTGTCTGTTTTAGTTCACGCATTATTGGAAATATAACGGAATTAGATGAGACTGTCATCAAAGTGAGGGGTTTAACGCTATAAAATCAGGTTTAATCCACCATTTTTTACATTTGAAAATGCCTGTACCAGGTCAGGAATATGACAGTTCTTGTTCAGTCGTTTTTGATGCGTATTGTCATTTGATTTTGTCATGTGATTATGGACTTTCCGATTAGACTTTCCTCTGAGTTCAGTATTTTTGTGATTTTACTTTTTGACTCATTCCCCATTTCCATTCTCAATTTTATCAATATACATGTTATAGTTCAAAATACGGTGTTCAACACGGAACAGCAGCTATAAAGGGCCTAAAAAAGCACAAAAAAAAAAAAAAAAAAAAAAAAAAAAAAAAAAAAAAAAACAAAAAAGCTGGTTAAAAAAAATCCAATTGTTACATACCCTGGAACTGTTTCAGACTGACGACGAACGGCACTGTATCGTATAGATATAACGCATGCCTCTGCTAAAGCACTAAATGCTTGCTTCACTATTAAAGATCTGATATATACCATTACACCATATGACACTTTACTGTTTTTAGGTTTTATGTAGGTACCATCCTCTAAAACCTGTCAACAGTAGAAAACAAGTTTGTTATTGTATTTTAATTAAGAAAAACACGTATTGGTATTATTGGCTTGAATCAATTATGGTCTTGTCAGTTTATTTGGACTTGTGAGTTTGATAAATGAAGGCAACAGTAGTATACCACTGTTTAAAAAATGAGGGACGAAAGATACCAAAGTGACAGTCAAACTCATAAATCTAAAACAAACTGACAACGCCATGGCTAAAAATGAAAAAGACAAACAGAAAACAATAGTACACATGACACAACATAGAAAACTAAAGAATAAACACCACGAACCCCACCAAAAAATAGGGGTGATCTCATGTGCTCCGGAAGGGTAAGCAGATCCTGCTCCACATGCGGCACCCGTCGTGTTGCTTATGTGATTACAAATCCGGTAAAAAGTCTAATTCGGTAGGTCAAATTCATGAAAGGGAAGGGGATTGTAGTTACGAATTAAGGAACATATCCGATATCATTTGTGAAACGGTTATTCCATAACGGTCAACCAACTCGTGATGGCGTCCGTAAAATTTACGAAGGGATGATTTCAACTTCACCATTTGAAACTCTTGTTTTAATAGCTTCCTTGTGAGCAGTAACCCTCTATCAAGAAAATCATGATAGGAAATGCAAGCACGGGAATATCGTATCAATTGGGAGATATATACCCCGTATGCAGGTGCTGCTGGAATGTTTGCTACTTAGAAATGGAAAGTTCACAATTGGAAAGCTGAAATCATCTCTTTTGTCGTAAAGTTTTGTCTTTAACCGACCCTCATTGTCAATTTCTAGATGTAAGTCAAGATATGAAATCGACTTAACTGTATATGTAGTATCCTTTATCTCCAGTTCGATGGGATAGATGCGATCCACATAGTCACCAAATGTTGAATTGTTTAGTTAAAGAATGTCATCTTTATAGCGGAAAGTAGAGTTAAAGGATATTGCTAACTTCTTATCTTTTCTTCCTAAGAAGTTCCTGCATGAAGTCAGCTTCATAATAATAAAGAAACAAGTCAGCAAGTAGAGGGGCACAGTTTGTTCCCATTGGGATGCCGACAGTCTGTTGAAAAACACGTCCTCCGAACGTAACAAATATGTTGTCAATCAAGAAATCAAGCATCTTGATAATATCGGTTTCAGCGAATTTTTTGTTTGAATCAGAGTGATTCTTTACAAAGTAGGATTTATCCCTCCCTAAGACAAGATACTTGTATCTACGTTGGCCATTCTTTTTTATGAAGCAAGGTAATACCAACTCTTTTAATTTGTCTTTTAGTTTGGAATGTGAAATACTTGTGTAAAGAGTAGAAAAGTCATAAATCGAAGAATAGGGGACAATAGTCCCAAGCGATTAAGAATAGAGAAAACATTTAAAAAATAGCGTTATAAATTTCATGCGTTCGAGGCGCTTTTTTTTATCTAACTTTATCACTTCAAAACACTAGACACCATCCTAGTTTGTAGAGTTTGAAGGTATTTTGCTACATGTTATCCCTGCCAAAGGTTTTACAAGTACATTTTACCTTTGCATATCTCATTAGCATATTATCTCTTGGGATCCTGACGTTCGTTATTTTAAGATATCCATTGTCATTTGTTCCAAATCCAAACTTGTTACCGATGACACCAACTTCTATTCCTGATAAAAAAAAATGAACTTAAGTTAAACAGTGTTGAACATATCATTTTACATTGTGTAATTATTAAGATTTACAAAAAATATATATCAATTTATATCTATTCATGATTGAAGCAGCATCTTCATATTCAGTCAAAATACGCTAATTGAAAAACTGATCATTCTAAATCTCATTATTTTAATTCACATCTGGTGCAGAAAATAGGGTACCATTTATGTTATTTCTAATATCAACTTATGTTGTTTCTAATACATGTATCAATTGACCAATTTTGCAAGCTTATATTAAAGGACTGCTGCTACAACGAGAAGCAATTAAATAACACATTTCTAGAGGATTTGATGTCCTTAAAATCAAAAATCAAATTACAAGAAATACAATCTTGAACTAATAAGCAATGGATTTTCACCATGTAATATCGGTTCATACTCCTACCTGGGAGAACAGAATGGTCTTCTAAACTTCTTGTCTGTAGCATGAAAGTATGAATACCATGGCATGCTCCCCGAGTATACAACTGAGCCACTACAACACAATGGTTCGTAGTTTTTCCTACTAAAGTAAAAGATTTATATAAATACTTCATCTAATGATAATATTAGGGAAATGTCAGCAATTTTGAATAATATATTGTACATTGGGCTCAATCGATAGCAGCCTTCAACAATATGGACGTCAAGTTGGTTACTTATTCCCTATTCCCTATTCGTTACCTATTCCCTGTTCCATATTCGTTACCTATTCGTTACCTATTCCCTATTCCCTATTCGTTACCTATTCCCTATTCCCTATTCGTTACTTATTCCCTATTCCCTATCGTTACCTATTCGTTACTTATTCCCTATTCCTTATTCGTTACTTATTCGATTTTTAATATCCTTCCCCCTTTTTAATTGTTTATACTCTTATATCTGGTAATAGTTCTAAATTTGTTGAGGTAAAATTATCTTTTTATGACCTATTTATATGTGTTTGTACTCAACCGATCCTTTTACTTTATATTCGATACTCATTTGTTCCTTATTTGATTTTTATACGTTCTACCTTTTAACAGCTTTATGTCCGTATGTTTGAAGATGGATCTTGGTTCGAAGGGATGAAATCACCGGGTTAGCGCTTGTATAAAAAAAGAAGATGTGGTATGATTGCCAATGAGACAACACCCCAAAATAGACCAAAATGACACAGATATTATCAACTATAGGTCACTGTACGGCCTTCAACAATGAGCATAGCCCAAACCGTGTAGTCACCTTTACAAGAAAGGCCCAGACATGACAATCTCAACCAATTCAAACAACAAAACTAACGGCCGTATTTCATATACAAAAAAATAAACGGAAAACAAATATGTAACACAAAAACAAACGATAACTACTTAATTTCAGGCTCTTGTCTAGGGACAGGCACATACTAACATAATGTGATGGGGTTAAACATGTTTGCAGGGTTTACATCGTTTCGGAGCATGCTATTACCTTGTTTAATTCGTTCCATCACTCGCTTATAATTCGCTTATAATACGTGTATCATACGTTGCACCTTTTAAAACATGATTTTCCATTGTTTTGTTGTCTCTGGTGGTAGACTTGGGTTCTTAGAGGTGATATAACTCTATAAGCGCATATGTACCCGTTCCAGCGCTCGGATAATACCCTGTTAAATATTCGTTACTTATTCGCTTTTAATACGTTTGTTGTACGTTGCACCTTTTAGAAAAGAATTTTCAATTGTGTTTATGTCTCTGGTGGTAAAAATGTGTTCTTAGAGATGAAATGACCCTATTTGCGCCCATGTACCCGTTCCAGCGCTCGGTTAATACCCTGTTACCTATTCGTTACCTATTCGTTACCTATTCACTTGTAATACGTTTGTTGTACGTTGCACCTTTCAGAAAAGGATTTTCAATTGTGTTCATATCTCTGGTGGTAATAATGTGTTCTTATAGATGAAATACCCCTATTAGCGCGTATGTACCCGTTCCAGCGCTCGGATAATACCCGGTTACTTATTCGTTTCTTTATTCGCTTTTAATGCACAGGGTATACGTTGCACCTTGAAAAGTGTGTTATGTCTCTGGTGGTAACAATGTGTTCTTAGAGATGAAATGAACCTATTAGCGCGCGTGTACCCGTTCCAGCGCTCGGTTAATACCCTGTTACCTATTCGTTACCTATTCACTTGTAAAACGTTTGTTGTACGTTGCACCTTTCAGAAAAGGATTTTCAATTGTGTTCATATCTCTGGTGGTAATAATGTGTTCTTATAGATGAAATGCCCCTATTAGCGCGTATGTACCCGTTCCAGCGCTCGGATAATACCCGGTTTCTTATTCGTTCCTTATTCGCTTTGTAATGCGCAGGATATACGTTGCACCTTGAAATAAATCGTTTTTTATTTGTGTTCATGTCTCTGGTTGTAACAATGTGTTCTTTAAAATGAAATGACCCTATTAGCGCGCATGTACCCGTTCCAGCGCTCGGTTAATACCCTGTTACCTATTCGTTACCTATTCGTTACCTATTCACTTATAATACGTTTGTTGTACGTTGCACCTTTAAGAAAAGGATTTTCAATTGTGTCCATGTCTCTGGTGATAACAATGTGTTCTTAGAGATGAAATGACCCTATTAGCGCGCATGTACCCGTTCCAGCGCTCGGTTAATATCCTGTTACCTATTCGTTACCTATTCGTTACCTATTCATTTATAATACGTTTGTTGTACGTTGTACCTTTTAGAAAAGGATTTTCAATTGTGTCCATGTCTCTGGTGATAACAATGTGTTCTTAGAGATGAAATGACCCTATTAGCGCGCATGTACCCGTTCCAGCGCTCGGTTAATATCCTGTTACCTATTCGTTACCTATTCATTTATAATACGTTTGTTGTACGTTGTACCTTTTAGAAAAGGATTTTCAATTGTGTCCATGTCTCTGTTGGTAACAATGTGTTCTTAGAGATGAAATGACCCTATTTGCGCCCATGTACCTGTTCCAGCGCTCGGTTAATACCCTGTTACCTATTCGTTACCTATTCACTTATAATACGTTTGTTGTACGTTGCACCTTTTAGAAAAGGATTTTCAATTGTGTCCATGTCTCTGGTGATAACAATGTGTTCTTAGAGATGAAATGACCCTATTAGCGCGCATGTACCCGTTCCAGCGCTCGGTTAATACCCTGTTACCTATTCGTTACCTATTCACTTATAATACGTTTGTTGTAAGTTGCACCTTTTAGAAAAGGATTTTCAATTGTGTCCATGTCTCTGGTGGTAACAATGTGTTCTTAGAGATGAAATAACCCTATTAGCGCGTATGTACCCGTTTCAGCGCTCGACTGATACCCTGTTACTTATTCGTTCCTTATTCGCTTTTAATACGCGTGGTATACGCTGCACCTTGGAATAAATCGATTATCTATTGCTTTCATGTCTCTGGTGGTTATTATGTGTTCTCTGAAGTGAGAAAAAACCTATTAGCGCATATGTACTCGTTTCAGCGCAACACTGATACCCTGTGACTTATTCGTTTCTTATTCACTTATAAAACGTGTGTTATGCGTTGCACTTTAAAAAAAGAAATATTTTAGTGTCTCTGGTGGTAACTGTCGGTTCTTAGAGGTGAAATAACCCTATTAGAATATATGTACCCGTTTCAGCGCTCGACTGATACCCTGTTACTTATTCGTTCCTTATTTGCTTTTAATACGCGTGGTATACGTTGCACCTTGAAATAAATCGATAATCAATTGCTTTCACGTCTCGTGTGGTAATTATGTGTTCTCTGAGTTGAAAAAAAAACTATTAGCGCATACGTACCCATTCAACCGCTACACTGATACCCTGTTACTTATTCGTTCCTTATTCGCTTTTAAACCGTGTGTTATGCGTTGGACTTTAAAAACGAAATGATTTTGTGTCTCTGGTGGTAACTGTCGGTTCTTAGAGGTGAAATAACCCTATTAGAATATATGTACCCGTTTCAGCGCTCGACTGATACCCTGTTACTTATTCGTTCCTTATTCGCTTTTAATACGCGTGGTTTACGTTGCAACTTGAAATAAATCGATTAACGATTGCTTTCATGTCTCTGTTGGTAATTATGTGTTCTCTGAGTTGAAAAAAACCCTATTAGCGCATATGTACCCGTTTCAATGCTACACTGATACCCTGTTACCTATTCGTTCCTTGTTCGCTTATAAAGCGTGTGTTCTGCGTTGCACTTTAAAAAGAAATATTTTTGTGTCTCTGGTGGTAACTGTCGGTTCTTAGAGGTGAAATAACCTTAATCGAACATATGTACCCGTTTCAGCGCTCGACTGATACCCTGTTACTTATTCGTTCCTTATTCGCTTTAAATATGCGTGCTATGCGTTGCACCTTGAAATAAGAAGTAACGAATAAGTAACAAGGTATTAGCCGAGCGCTGGAACGGGTACGTACGCGCTAATAGGATTATTTCATCTCTAAGAACACATTATTTCCATCAGAGACATGCACACAATTAAAAAACGATTTATTTCAAGGTGCAACGTATACCACGCGCATTAAAAGCGAATAAGGAACGAATAAGTAACAGGGTATCAGTCGAGCGCTGAAACGGGTACATATGTTCGATTAAGGTTATTTCACCTCTAAGAACCGACAGTTACCACCAGAGACACAAAATATTTCTTTTTTTAAAGTGAAACGCATAACACACGTTTTATAAGGGAATAAGGAACGAAAAGGTAACAGGGTATCAGTGTAGCGGTGAAATGGGTTCATATGCGCTAATAGGGTTTTTTTCAACTCAGGGAACACATAATTACCACCAGAGACATGAAAGAAATCGATGATCGTTTTATTTCAAGGTGCAACGTATACCACGCGTATTAAAAGCGTATAAGGAACGAATAAGTAACAGGGTATCAGTCGAGCGCTGAAACGGGTACATATATTCTATTAGGGTTATTTCACCTCTAAGAACCGACAGTTACCACCAGAGACACAAAATATTTCTTTTTTCAAAGTGAAACGCATAACACACGTTTTATAAGGGAATAAGGAACGAAAAGGTAACAGGGTATCAGTGTAGCGGTGAAATGGGTTCATATGCGCTAATAGGGTTTTTTCAACTCAGGGAACACATAATTACCACCAGAGACATGAAAGAAATCGATGATCGTTTTATTTCAAGGTGCAACGTAAAGAACGCGTATTAAAAGCTATAAAGGAACGAATAAGTAACAGGGTATAAACCGAGCGCTGGAACGGGTACATACACGCTAATAGGGTCATTTCATCTCTAAGAACACATTGTTACCACCAGAGACATGAACATAATTAAAAAACGATTTATTTCAAGGTGCAACGTATACCCTGAGCATTAAAAAGCGAATAAGGAACGAATTAGTAACCGGGTATTATCCGAGCGCTGGAACGGGTACATACGCGCTAATAGGGGTATTTCATCTATAAGAACACATTATTACCACAAGAGATATGAACACAATTGAAAATCCTTTTCTAAAAGGTGCAACGTACAACAAACGTATTATAAGTGAATAGGTAACGAATAGGTAACAGGGGATTAACCGAATGCTGGAACGGGTACATACGCGCTAATAGGGGTATTTCATCTATAAGAACACATAATTACCACCAGAGATATGAACACAATTGAAATTCCTTTTCTAAAAGGTGCAACGCACAACAAACGTATTCTGCTGTTGTTTTTTATATGGTCGGGTTGTTGTCTCTTTGACACATTCCCCATTTCTATTCTCAATTTTATAAGTGAATAGGTAACGAATAGGTATAGAATAGGTAACGAATAGGTATAGAATAGGTAACAAATAGGTAACAGGGTATTAACCGAGCGCTGGAACGGGTACATGCGCGCTAATAGGGTCATTTCATCTCTAAGAACACATTTTTACCACAAGAGACATGAACACAATTAAAAAAACGATTTATTTCAAGGTGCAACTTATACCCCGCGCATTAAAAGCGAAAAAGGACCGAATAAGTAACAGGGTATTATCCGAGCGCTGGAACGGGTACATACGCGCTAATAGGGGTATTTCATCTATAAAAACACATTATTACCACCAGAGATATGAACACAATTGAAAATCCTTTTCTAAAAGGTGCAACGTACAACAAACGTATTAAAAGCGAATAAGTAACGAATATTTAACAGGGTATTATCCGAGCGCTGGAACGGGTACATATGCGCTTATAGAGTTATGTCACCTCTAAGAACCCAAGTCTACCACCAGAGACAACAAAACAATTGAAAATCAGGTTTAAAAAGGTGCAACGTATGATTCACGTATTATAAGCGAATTATAAGCGAGTGATGGAATGAATTAAACAAGGTAATAGCATGCTCCGAAACGATGTACACCCTGCAAACATGTTTAACCCCACCACATTATGTTAGTATGTGCCTGTCCCTAGACAAGAGCCTGAAATTAAGTAGTTATCGTTTGTTTTTGTGTTACATATTTGTTTTCCGTTTATTTTTTTGTATATGAAATACGGCCGTTAGTTTTGTTGTTTGAATAGTTTGAGATTGTCATGTCTAGGCCTTTTATAGGTGACTACACGGTTTGGGCTATGCTCATTGTTGAAGGCCGTACAGTGACCTATAGTTGATAATTTCTGTGTCAGTTTGGTCTATTGTGGGGTGTTGTCTCATTGGCAATCATACCACATCTTCTTTTTTATACAAGCGCTAACACGGTGATTTCATCCCTTCGAATCAAGATCCATCTTCAAACATACGGACATAAAGCAGTTAAAAGGTAGAACGTGTAAAAATCAAATAAGGAACAATTGAGTATCGAACATAAAGTAAAAGGATCGGTTGAGCACAAACACATATACATAGGTCATAAAAAGATCATTTTACTTCAACAAATTTAGAACTATTACCAGATATAAGAGTATAAACAATTTAAAAGGGGGAAGGATATTAAAAATCGAATAAGTAACGATTAAGGAATAGGGAATAAGTAACGAATAGGTAACGATAGGGAATAGGGAATAAGTAACGAATAGGTAACAAATAGGGAATATGGAATAGGTAACGAATAGGGAATAGGGAATAGGTAACGAATAGGTAACGAATAGGGAATAGGTAACGAATAGGGAATAGGGAATAAGTAACCAACTTTACGTCCATTTCAACAATGTGGTATCCTAGACGTATTTGTCACAACTTTTCGGAATTTGCAGTTGATCAAATATCTTCCTCTTTGTATTTGATTTGGCTTTTCAAACTTTGTATTTGAGTGCTACTGATCAGTCTTATGTAGACAAGAAGCACGGCTAGCTGACATAAATAAACTCATCATAGATACCAGGATTAAATTTTGTATTTACGCCAGACGCGCATTTTGGATTCGAGCGTTACTGACGAGTCTACAAAAGACTCGTCAGTGGCGCTCGAATCCAAAATAGATAAAAAGGCCAAATAAAGTACAAAGTTGTAGAGCATTTAGAACCAAAATTCCTAAAAGTTTTGCCAAACACAACTTAGGTAATATATTCCCGAGGTAGCACTAGACTACCACGCCTTGTATCTTAATTGAGTTTGTATACTTTTTCAATAAAAACTACTGTTGCCTTTATTATTCAATAATATTGTTTTTTCATTGTACTTACAAGCTGCTGGCCAATATTTTATAGATGTTAATGTTGGACTGTTCAGTATGAATTCTTTTGTCTTTGGGTCATAGGTTGCTGTTGTTTCTAATCCTCGGAGAAATGTACCTGTGAATATACATTATAAAATATGGAAACATGTTATAATGGTCAAAGAGATTATCAACAACAGACCAGAGGACAAGGGTGTAAACAACTACATATAACGAAGACCAATAACGAAGACCAATACTTATAGATAATTATATATAAAGGCAAAAGTAGTATACCGCTGTTCACAATTCATAAATCGATAGAGAAAAAACAAATATGGTTTACAAACTAAAACTGAGGGAAACGTATCAAATATAAGAGAACTACGACACAACAGAGACACAACACTGAAACGAACTATAATGTAACAATGGCCATTTTTCTGACTTGGTACAGGGCATTTTATGAAAAAATGGTGGGTTGAACCTGGTTTTGTGGCATGCCAAACCTCCCGATTTAATGGCAGTGTTAATTATAACATTAAAATGACAACATTACAGGACAGGGTTACAATAAATTAACAGATAAATGGGAGAAAATATGGGACAGAAAAACAAACGAATAATAGCCATCAAAAGGTAACAGGTTAAAAAATATTTTTATACGCCAGACGCGCGCTACGTTTACACAAAACTATGCTCAGATGTAACAAGTTTGATTAATGAAAGCCATAACAAATACAAAGTTGAAGATAGCCGAGGACCAAAAGTTTCAAAAAGTTGTGAGGCCAGGGTTATCCGCCTGGGACAAAAACATCATTATTATCAAGAATAATACATAGTTTTGCAAACAGTAAATTTTATAAAATGACTATAATAGATATACATGATTAAACTGAAGTGGTGACTGACTATAGAATAAAAACAAATACATTACAAAATCACAGCCCTGTTAGCCATAGTCAATACAACGCCCAAAGTGACGTCACATTTAAATTTCTAAAACGTGTTCCAAAGATTAAGAAATAATTTGGATGAAATTCAAGATAAGATTTGTATGACTTATCTAATCTTCTTGTGAAAAAGTGAAAATTATAATACTAATTAACATTCAATAGTAGTAGTAATTTTATAATTGATTGTATTATCTAGCTTTGTCGGTGTTTCTTCTGACCAAACTGCAAACCAAATATATAGTGTAAACTTCGTTGATCTAAAATTAAATCTACCAAATGAACTGGATGAGTACTTATCCCCAATACAACAAAATAAAACAACAGAAAAATATACGATTTACAACTACAAACGTTTAGACATTTGACAAAATCCGATGATAACAACAAACACAACATTAAAATCCAATAAATTAATTTGGGATGAAAAAGTACCGTGCCACGTTTTAAAGCAATACGAATTCGCACTCAGCAAAACAGTCACATATATATTGCAATCGTTCATCTAATCTTTTTTTTCACGGTACATGATTATACACATCAGCTCTTGATTTTGTGTTGACACGTTTTGGGTTGCTTTTTTTAATAATTAATTATAAATTTACCCACCATGCCCCATTTCTGTTTGAGCATATGTCCCTTTCATTTCTTCGGAGTATGCTGATGCCAACCATTTTTCCTTTTGTTCAGCCGTTCCTTGTTGTTCTATAGTTGGTATAAACATTCCATAATGTACGTCTAGTGGACCGGGTTCGTGTGGTGTCACGCACCTGTCATATTTATAAAATGAATGTTTTAAAAAGTCATCAAAAAAATATTAGGCTAGCTTATAAGTTAAAATAGAGAAACGCAGAAGCCTGATTTGTATTTAAAAAACAAAAATTCAAGCAAACAGGGCAACAATCAACGAAAACAACATACGAACAAATTGCTCGACCTATCTCACCCATAAATGACACAGCACTGACCTTTGAATATGTAGATATATATAAATTGCAGTTACTGGTTGAAAGTTTAATACATAACTTTCGGAGTTGTAGATCATAGAAATTTGGGAATATAATCAGTACAAACCTACGATTTATAATTTATAATTATACAGATCTTCAAATCCATTGAGCTCTAATTTGTCTTTACTCTCCTTTATATGATTATAACGAATTAGCACTAACTTGCGATTTATAATAATACAACACTTCAAATCCATTGAGTTGTAACTTGTCTACACTCTCCTTTATATGGTTTTAACGAATGAGTACAAACTTACGATTTATAATAATACAGATCATCAAAGCCATTGAGTTCTAACTTGTCTACACTCTCCTTTATATGGTTATGTTTGGCTAAACCGTTTTTGTATTGTTCTTCAACACTTATTGCGCGCGGAAACAACATACGAACAAATTGCTCATCTTACCCATCATTGACCTTAGTGTATGAAGATATATATAATTTGTAGTTGCTGGTTCAAAGCCCAATACGTTTACGACCGGAGTCGTAGATCATACAAATTTTGGCATAGAAATAGTTCCAACTTACGATTTATAATAATACAGATCATCAAATCCATTGAGTTGTAACTTGTCTATACTCTCCTTTATATGGTTATCACGAATCAGTACAAACTTACGATTTATAATAATACAGATCTTCAAAGCCATTGAGTTCTAACTTGTCTATACTCTTCTTTATATGGTTTTTAACTAATGAGTACTTTAATACTTACGATTTATAATAATACAGATCTTCAAAGCCATTGAGTTCTAACTTGTCTATACTCTCCTTTATGTGGTTATGTTTGGCTAAACCGTTTTCGTATTGTTCTTCTACACTACAGTAGGACCATGGCTTTAGTTTCTTGTAAAATGGATCTTCACTTGCAACTTTATCTGCAAAAATACGTTAAAGTCTTTTGAACAATAATATTCTATTTTCATAATGTAAATACCAAATATGAATACAATACTTTGTTTTCTTCGTTTATTTTCATATGTCAAAAAAAATCATCATAGAAACAAGGCTTGTATCAGCCCAGAAATTTAAATGTAATCCTGTTTTACTTATCAATCCCGTGAAAAAAACGTATTCTGAGACGTTCATTACTGTATTCAAATCTTTTTTTCTGACTGCTATTTACAGTTAATAACGTGTTTACACTAAATCCATTATGTTGGTTGTGTACTGATTCATATTTCAGTCTTAGATAATTTACTTCTATCTAATGTTATTGGCTTTGAACTAGGAGTCAGTAACTGCGTATACTCTCATATCTGTACAAATACCCGTCGACGTCCGCTATGTGTTTTTGACGTTTTTCTATTTGTATCCAATGGCATCTGATAAGTTAAGCCATTTTCAAATGATTTCTAAAGTTCGTTCTCATGACTCTCTTATGCTGTGCTGTTACACAACTCTTCCAGATTAAGGGGAGGATTAAGCAATAACAAACATGTTTAACCCAACCACATCTTTGTTGTGCCTTTCCAAAGACTGGAGCCTGTAGTTCCATGGTTGTCGTTGGTTGATCTTGGTTCATGGTGATATATTTAAACAGTTTTATATAGACGATTCGCAATGCTTTCGCGAGCATTTATGCCTTAATCGATCGAAGTACATTTGTGAATTGTTCAAATAATTTGTTCGATTACATATATTTGAAAAGAGGTGGTTTGACTTTTCAGTCTAACTTATTCGAAGAATTACGTGATTTAGAAAAAAGGGGGAGGGTCTGATCTTACTCAGCCTAATTTTACTTATTCATATGAGGTAAACGATATAGTTCATTATGATAAAAGACATGTCAATGATTTTTTTGTTGATATGGCTGCTTAACGTATTGCCATTAGTTATTATTAACTTGTATATACATACAAAATAAATGAGATCGTCCTACATTTTGACCTTATAACTTTATGTTGATACTTACGAATTTGCCTTCTACGTTCGACCTTTTCTGGTCCACCATAGATTAAATTTGTTAAGTTTTCCACATCAAACGTTGCATTCAATCTTTCTTTGGCTAAATCAACATTTACACTTTGTTCTGACATATCACACTATATTATGTTTTAGTATTATATCGATTATTTATGTGTATTTCTCCTATGTTTATATATACTACTGTCAAATGATAAAATTAGTATCAAGTTCATGGGTTAAAGGTCAATAGTACACAGGTAAATTACAATTCATAAACTTGGTGGTAAAGTAAAATGATTGCAGACAATTATACAAAAGACAATATGTCACTAGATATTTTATAGGCACACACGTATTAGTGAGGGGCCTGATCGGATGGGTTATTTTCGTTCTTCGTGATTCGGCGCATTTTCGCAATCGCGATCCGTTTTTCTACAGATTTTTTTTTTATATTTTCGTGATCCGTGATCATGGAGATTTATTTTCTGTGAATCGGGATTGACAAAAAACTCGTAAATCGTGATGAGACACCCCCCCCCCCCCCCCGCCCCAATAAAACCAGGCCCCTCAATAGTGAAAGGCTCTGTTTAATTTTATAAAATTACGTTTTAAAATTAAAGAAAACATACGTTTTAAACAATGATATTAAAAGAAATTAGAAGAGGAATTCATAAAATACTGGAAACAAGCTCTTTTTTGTGACTCTAAAAATGTTATAGTCAAGGTAATAAACTGAGAACATATCGCAAAGTTAAAAAAATTTTGAATTAGAAAAATATCTTCTACTGGACCTTAACAAAAGTGTTATTTCTAAAATGGAAAAAATCAGAAAAAAAATTAAAAAAAAAAAAAAAAAAAAAACAGAATTAGTAATAGTAAATTACTAACAGAAGTTGGTAATATACTAGAAAATCTTTAGAACAGAGAATTTGTCCAATTTGCAAGGATGGAATTGAAGGTGAGTTCCATTTTCTCATTCAATGTAAAGCATTATAACTTAATAGAAAAGTACTCTTTTGTAATTTAAGTGATATAGTTAATATGTGTGAACAAGATAAGTTTAGTTTCATTTTGAAAAGTAATGATACAGACATTAGTACTGTAAGTGTAGCTGGAATAAGCGATATGTATGATTTGAACATTCATTTAAAGCAAACATAATGCTGTTAAGAACTTTTATAGTATTAAAGCTGATTGTATTGTATGAATAACACCTCCATGCAATGTAAATATAAAATATGTATCTCTTATCTTTGAGAAAATCTGTTGTTTTCTTTTGGGTTTTTTTTTGGTTGTTTATTTTTGTATTTGTATTTGTATTTTGTAAATGTCGGCTGGTATCATTTCTGTGTCGGAATTTACACCAATAAATTTTTTTGATTTGATTTGATTTGTTAAATCATCAAACATGTCAAAATTTGTGTTCTTCCGTCGCCAGGATAATTGATTGCAGATTAGCTAAATAGCTATCGTAAAGTTCGAAGTAAGATACAATCAAAGAAATAATCATTTTGATAAATATATCTTAGAATCAAGTGACAACCATACGACAGATTTATCCATGCATTTGATCATCACCAGTGAACGTGACACACGACTGAAAACACAACTACTTTAGATATCAGCACACCAATAATAAATCTGCAAATTTGAAGAAGCGTTGATCATGTCAGTTTGCTTCAACAGTAAACTCATTTCTAGAGTATGTTCTTAAGTAGCCTTTTGTTCATCCATCAATGCATCGATAGAGATAAAAAAAAAAAAAACACCAGAGGCTCTAAAGAGCCTGTATCGCTCACCTTGGTCTATGTGCATATTAAACAAAGGACACAGATGGATTCATGACAAAATTGTGTTTGGTGATGGTGATGTGTTTGTAGATATCACTTTACTGAACACTCTTGCTGTTAACAATATCTTCATATAATACACTTTGCCCAGTAGTGAGAGAAAAAAATCATTTTGTAAAAATTTACCAAAATTGACTTGATAAACAATATAAATCCTTGTCCTTACCCGTATGTTCTATTCTTAGCCATGGCGGCCATATTGACTGGCCGGATTATCGGACACATTTTTTGAACTACATACCCCAATGATGATTATGGCCAAGTTTGGTATATTTGGCCCAGAAGTTTTAGAGAAGAAGATTTTTGTAAAAGTTAACAGACGACGACGACGGACGACGGACGGCAAGTGATTAGAAAAGCTCACTTGGCCATTCGGGCCAGGGGAGCTAAATAGGATGGGTTGAGATCTCAAAAATGAAAAATAGATAAACAACGTAACCTGTTCCTGTCACAAGGCACGGACCTTGGAAGTGGTCCTTAAATGGATAATTTTGGGTTGATACTCAGGCAAACTTCACTCAAAGGAACTTTCCAACTGACTGTCGAGAATTCTTGCTGACGATCGGTTGTTTTTCACGGGCACTTCGTCTTCCTCTTTAAAACATTTTGACCGCTAAGAAATAGCCAATAGTGTTAGAATTGGCGTTAAACACGAGCTTAAAGAATTATCTCAAAATGAAGCAAACATAACAGAACATCGCAATGCCGTTCGTCATTTTGATAGCCGTTCTATATTTTTACAGGAATTATCGTTCAGATATAAGTATTATCACATAATCTATAAATTGCACAGATATAAACTAAATATTTGCAGTAAAGGTTATACTGTTTAATGAAGTACTCCATAATAACAGTCTGCCATGGATACGTTTTACATTCGTGACATCACCAATTGCGATTAAGGGAGCTACCATTTGTTATAGTTTGCGGGGGGGGGGGGGGGGGGGGGTGAAGCTAGGATGCTAGGATGTAAAATGTTGTCCTGTGTTTTTTAAATTGTAATCTCTGTCCTGGCTTTTGATTTTCACTCTTTTCAGTTCGGCCTTTATAAGTTTATCCTGCATTTTTTTTTGCCAAGTTGCTTATTTATCCTGCTTTTTTTTATTTTTGCCAAGTTGCTTTTATATCTGCATTTTTCTTTTTTGTCAAGATGCTTATCCTGCCTTTTTAAAAATAAAAACTCCTGTCCTGCCTTTTTTTAAATATTTCATCCTAGCCCCCTCTAAAATTCAAATGGTTGCTCCCTTTGCATTGCCGGGATTTTTACTAGGTTTATGAGTGGCAGGTGTCACTAGGGGATCAGAATTGTTTACCCATCCGAAGCACTGTTTAAATCTCCAATTTGTTTTGTTGGCTTCATATTAATCAGCCATCACTTTTGTGCTAAAACGTTTCGTGTGTATTTTTATTCTTTTAGTCTGTCCGTCTTTCTTTCGTGGTATTATATTATTATTTCCCGCTGCATTTTTTGTGTGGCTTGTTCTAGTTTTTATTGTCAAATGGTCCTGCTGATGAAACAAACAAAGGGAATCGGTCATGTTATTTTGTCAGTAATGCACGAGGGAAAGACTTTTCTCAACATTTTTTTCACGTAAAATATTAGTGACTCGATAAGGTATGTTGCACAGATGTATCTGAATAAAGAATCTTACGGATTCTATTTCATGTTCCCTCAACAGGTCATCCATACATTGGTTTCTTTGTTAAGGCAGTGTTATCCATCATTACGTAATGAGTAACGATTTGAATATATATATATCCAAAGAATATTTGAGATTCTGAAACAGGGAATTGTAAGCACGTTATAATGAGGATCTGTTGCAATGCCTACCTGAAAATAGCATTGACATTCAATGGAGAAAAACAAGAATGTGTCCATAGAACACTGATGTCCCACTCGAACTTTCTTTTTCTATGTTCCGTGGACCGTGAAATTGAGGTCAAACTCTAAATTTGTATTACAATTAGAAAGATCATATCATAGGGAACATGTGTACTAAGTTACAAGTTGAATAGACTTAAACTTCATTAAAAACTACATTGACCAAAAACTTAAACCTGAAACTCGCACTATTATTTTCTATTTTCAGTGGACCGTGAAATTGGGTTTAAAACTCTAATTTGGCATTAAAAATTAGAAAGATCTTATCATAGGGAACATGTGTACTAAGTTACAAGTTGAATTGACTTCAACTTCATCAAAAACTACCTTGACCAAAAAAATTAACTTGGAGCGAAAAAGACGGACAGACGAACGAATGAACGAACGAACGAACAAACGAACGGACGGACGAAAGAACGCACAGAACAGAAAACATAATTCCCCTCTCTACTATCGTGAGTGGGGCATAGAAACAATCAACTTCATTTAACTTCTTTATTTTTAACTTCGATAAAATCTCATGTAATTTATCGAATAAGATACCCAGAAAACATGCTGTAGTTGTAAGCAGATTCACTGTAGATGTATTTCTCTGTGTTTGCCTGTTTAATGTAGACTTTGTCGCCTTTCTGAAGTTCTAATATCATATTTATAGTTCCCGTATTATAACCAAAATTGGCAGCACCAGGATAAACAGCTACTGTCTTCATGTCATTTTTCCATAGGAAGAGACGAAGAGTTTTATTATATGGCGTCATTACTGTGCATATGAACTGGTAAACCCCTGGTTTTGGAGCTGTGTATACCCCTGTACTTGGATTATTATAGTATAACTAATCGCCGTATTTGAATATCAAAAATAAGACAACGCGTGACCGAACGATGCATGGATTAAACGAGTGCGCGGCACGAGTTTAATCCATAGCGGCGTTCGGTCACAAGTTGTCTTATTTTTGATATTCAAATACGGCGATTAGTTATACTTTTTATTACATTGTCAAATTGCTTTTTTTTATGAAATTAATGTAGAAAATGTAAGGAACTATATGGTTTTCCTACGCATGTTTTGTTTCGACGTTATCGACGTCTTGACAACGCCTATTGTTGTATGACGTCAGAGAGTGAAATAACCACGTTTATTTCACATGTGAAATTATCGGATTTATCTAACTGGGAAATCAATGTAATTCATTGCAACCAATGTAATAATAGTCGTTATTGACGTTCGTCCAAACTTTGTCAAACTTTACAATTTCACCAGTTCCCAGGGTTTTTGATGCAGTAAGAGAAGCTGCAAAGGCTGAAAATGTGTCGTCGCGTTGATTTGTACCTGTGCAGATATTAAAAAATAAAATTGGAGTTAAAAAAATCTTAATACTTATAAAACGAAGATGTGGTATGAAAGCAAATGAGACAACTCTGCACAAGAGACCAAAATGTTACATAAATTAACATTATAGGTCACCGTACGGCCTTCAACAATGAACAAAGCTCATACCGCATAGTTAGCTATAAAAGCCCCCGACAATGTAAACAATTCAAACGAGAAAACTAACGGCCTTATTTATTTAAAAAATGAACGAAAAACAAATATGTAACACTCAAACAAACGACAACCACTGAATTATTTGTCTACAAAACAGTCTTTTTTAAATGATATCTGATGGTGATATGAGGTTTTTCATTCCATATATAATCTCATGTATAAAAAGTACTTCTATGTATTGAGAATATGTCAAGATTTCAAATTCTTGAATGTGGAAAAACATTAAAAACAAATAAGATTAAGCAGTCTTCATAATGCAATGAATAACGTCGATGCCTCTGCTGGTGGGCTATTAGTCCCCGAGGGTAGTACTTCGGTACTGGCATGAAAATACGGATTATTTGTGTTATTAAAATTTGCTGTTACAAAATATTATAAATTATTATAGATTAAGGAATGTATCTCCCTCATGCAAAGCTCTGATTCCTTTCACGGATTTGGCTATACTTTTGGACCTTTTGGATTATAGCTTTTCATCTTTTATATAAGCTTTGGATTTCATATGTTTTGGCCACGAGCATCACAAAAGAGACATGTACTGTCGAAATGCGCATCTGGTGCAAGAAAATTTGTACCGTTAATTTTATTATACAGTTAATTTACTATAAAAGTTCTGTAAAACACGATATACTAGATGCATCCCATATTATTACCTTTCTGTATTCCTTTGATCTTTAACATCATACTAAGAAGGTCTTCGAAAAGGGCGTTTTCTGTTCAACAAATAAATACTTGGATAAGAAAAAACAGTATATATAATACAAAAGCAATGCATTCAACAAGTTTGGTTAACCTATGTTTGTGTGTGGATTACTAAGGGAGATGTAAAAAAAATCATGTTTGTCAAATTCTTATCCATACTATTTCTTTATCAATTTATTCCTTTGCTTCACTTAAACATTATTTAGATACTTATTGTCTTAAATATATTGAATAAATTTCAATTAACAATATCATGAATATAACATACCAAGTTTTGGTGTACACGACCCTGAATCTGCCTTATGACCATAGCAACTCATAACCAATGCAACAACAATACAGCACACAACTCTCATGGTGTACATTGTTTACCAGTTTTTTATAACACTTCAAATGTCAGAATAATGCAACTATAAATAATAACTGCTTAATTGCAACATTGCATGTTATTAAATATGATAATGAAATTCGATAATAAAAACAGGATATTCAATTGCACTCCTTCCAGGAATTAAGAAAAAACTACATGTACTAATGTTCATGATTTTGGATCACTGCTAGTATTCCCTAACGGAAAGTCTAAAGTGGCGTATTTGCCCCCAATACAACCATTTTCCCCACAATATTGGAACTAATACATCAAATTCAAGGCCATATCATTTGCCAAAGAACTTTTAACAGATTTCACTTATTTTCCTCAAATTTTCTTAGACTTGTGGGTGGGAATGTGTAAATTTCCTGCACAGCTGGTCTTTTGTTTTGCTGATGAACCATGCAATAAAAACATGTACATCAACTTTGGGACACCTTTAAAAAATCAGCTTAAAAAAACATAAATACAAACATCCCAAATAAAGAAATAACATCAAGAAATAACATTCCATGGATCAAACACAATCAGTGGAAAATGCTAAAGATAGAGCCTATACAAACTAGATGCTCTAAAGAGCCTGTGTCGCTCACCTTGGTCTTTGTGAATAATAAAACAAAGGACGCAGATGGAATCATCACAAAATTGTGTTTTGATGATGGTCATGTGTTTGTACATCTTACTTTACTGAACATTCTTTCTGCTTACAATTATCTCTATCTATAATGAACTTGGCCCAGTAGTTTCAGTGGGAAATTGTTAAAAATTGAGTGTAAAGGACAATAAATTGATCATTTCGGTCATGTTGACTTATTTGCAAATCTGACTTTGTTGAACATTATTGCTGTTTACAATTTATCTCTATATATAATAATATTCAAGATAATAACCAAAAACAGCAAAAAATTCGTAAAATTACCAATTCAGGGGCAGCAACCCAACAACGGGTTGTCTGATTCATCTGAAAATTTTAGAGCAGATAGATCTTGACCTGATAAACAATTTTACTTCATGTCAGATTTACTCTTAATGCTTTGGTTTTTGAGTTATAAGCCAAAAACTACATTTTACCCATATATTCTATTTTTAGCCGTGGAGGCCATCTTGGTTTAAAAGCCAGGTCATCGGACACATTTTTTTAACAAGATACCACAAAGATGATTGTGGCCAAGTTTAGATTAATTTGGCAAAGTAGTTTCAGAGGAGAAGATTTTTGTAAAAGATTACTAAGATTTACGAAAAACGGTTAAAAATTGACTATAAAGAGCAATAACTCCTAAAGAGGTCAACTGACCATTTCGTTCATGTGGACTTATTTGTAAATCTGACTTTGCTGAACATTATTGCTGTTTACATTTTATCTCTTTCTATAATAATATTCAAGATAATAACCAAAAACAGCATCATTTCCTTACAATTACCAATTCAGGGGCAGCAACCCAACAACGGGTTGTACAATTCATCTGAAAATTTTAGGGCAGATAAAAGTTGACCTGATATACAATTTTACTACTGTCAGATTTGCTCTAAATGCTTTGGTTTTTAAGTTATAAGCCAAAAACTGCATTTTACCTCTATGTTCTAATTTTAGCCACGGTGGCCATCTTGGTTGGATGGCCGGGTCACAGGACACATTTTTGCTAAACTAGAAACCCCAAAGATGATTATGGCCAAGTTTGGATTAATTTGGCACAGTAGTTTCAGAGGAGAAGATTTTTGTAAAAGATAACTAAGATTTACGAAAAATGGTTAAAAATTGACTATAAAGGGCAATAACTCCTGAAGGGATCAACTGACCATTTTGGTAATGTGACTTATTTGTAAATCTGACTTTGCTGAACATTATTGCTGTTTACAATTTATCTCTATATATAATAATATTCAAGATAATAACCAAAAACAGCAAAAAATCCGTAAAATTACCAATTCAGGGGCAGCAACCCAACAACGGGTTGTCTGATTCATCTGAAAATTTTAGAGCAGATAGATCTTGACCTGATAAACAAATTTACTTCATTTCTGATTTTCTCTAAATGCTTTGGTTTTTGAGTTATAAGCCAAAAACTGCATTTTACCCCTATGTTCTATTTTTAGCCGTGGAGGCCATCTTGGTTTAAAAGCCAGGTCATCGGACACATTTTTTTAACAAGATACCCCAAAGATGATAGTGGCCAAGTTTTGATTTAATTTGGCCCAGTTGTTTCAGATGAGAAGATTTTTGTAAAAGATTACTAAGATTTACGAAAAACGGTTAAAAATTGACTATAAAGAGCAATAACTCCTAAAGAGGTCGTCTGACCATTTCGATCATGTGGACTTATTTGTAAATCTTACTTTGCTGAACATTATTGCTGTTTACAATTTATCTCTATATATAATAATATTCAAGATAATAACCAAAAACAGCAAAAAATCCTAAATATTACCAATTCAGGGACAGCAACCCAACAACGGGTTGTACAATAGACCACTTTCGAGTTCATCCGTCACCGGCAAAAACTCGTCAATTATGCACGCTTTTATGACGTCATTTACCAGATAGAGGGGCTCGCCTGTATCCCTGCACTATTTACGTTCATCAAGCGTCTTAGTGATCGTCTTTGTGCAGGATAAACTAGAAATAATGGTTGCTATGTAGGTACTTACTGACAATTCCCTAATGACAGCAGTGTTGATTGTCTATTTTCAGAATTCAATTTGCCGAATAATTCGTACAAAATAGAATTATAATTTTCCAACCACTCGCTCAACATTATAGGGAAGTGACGACGCCCCTAAACGCACAGATGACGGTGATAAAGGCGCGTATAATTGACGAGTTTTTTTCCGGTGACGGATGAACTCGAAAGTGGTCTATTCATCTGAAATTTTTTGGGCAGATAGAAGTTGACCTGATAATCAATTTTACTACTGTCAGATTTGATCTAAATGCTTTGGTTTGTAAGCCAAAAACTGCATTTTACCTCTATGTTCTATTTTTAGCCACGGCGGCCATCTTGGTTGGATGGCCGGGTAATCGGACACATTTTATTAACAAGATACCCCAAAGATGATTGTGGCCAAGTTTGGATTAATTTGGCCCAGTAGTTTCAGAGGAGAAGATTTTTGTAAAAGATTACTAAGATTTACGAAAAGTAGTTAAAAATTGACTATAAAGGGCAATTGTGATCAAAGGTTCCAGGATTATAATTTAGTACGCCAAACGTGCGTTTCGTCTACATAAGACTCATCAGTGACGCTCATATCAAAATAGTAATAAACCAAACAAATACAAAGTTGAAGAGCATTGAGGATCCAAAATTCCAAAAAGTTGTGCCAAATACGGCTAAGGTAATCTATGCCTGGGATAAGAAAATCCTTAGTTTTTCGAAAAAAATCAAAGTTTTGTATACAGGAAATTTATAAAAATGACCACATAATTGATATTCATGTCAACACCGAAGTGCTGACTACTGGGCTGGTGATACCCTCGGGGACAAAACGTCCACCAGCAGAGGCATCGACCAAGTGGTGTAAATTGTTATCAAAGGTACCAGGATTATAATTTAGTACGCCAGACGCGCATTTCGTCTACATAAGACTCATCAGTGACGCTAATATCAAAATAGTAATAAACCAAACAAATACAAAGTTGAAGAGCATTGAGGATCCAAAATTCCAAAACTTTGTGCCAAATACGGCTAAATCTATGCCTGGGATAAGAAAATCCTTAGTTTTTCGAAAAATTCAAAGTTTTGTATACAGGAAATTTATAAAAATGACCACATAATTGATATTCATGTCAACACCGAAGTGCTGACTACTGGGCTGGTGATACCCTCGGGGCAATAACTCCTGAAGGGATCAACTGACCATTTTGGTAATGTTGACTTATTTGTAAATCTGACTTTGCTGAACATTATTGCTGTTTACAATTTATCTCTATATATAATAATATTCAAGATAATAACCAAAAACAGCAAAAAATCCTTAAAATTACCAATTCAGAGGCAGCAACACAACAACGGGTTGTACAATTCATCTGAAATTTTCTGGGCAGATAGATCTTGACCTGATAAACAAATTTACTTCATGTCAGATTTACTCTTAATGCTTTGGTTTTTGAGTTATAAGCCAAAACTGCATTTTACCCCTATGTTCTTTTTTTAGCCGTGGAGGCCATCTTGGTTTAATAGCCAGGTCATCGGACACATTTTTTTCACAAGACACCACAAAGATGATTGTGGCCAAGTTTTGATTTAATTTGGCCCAGTTGTTTCAGCTGAGAAGATTTTTGTAAAAGATTACTAAGATTTACGAAAAACGGTTAAAAATTGACTATAAAGAGCAATAAGTCGTAAAGAGGTCAACTGACCATTTCGGTCATGTGGACTTATTTGTAAATCTGACTTTGCTGAACAATATTGCTGTTTACAATTTATCTCTTTCTATAATAATATTCAAGATAATAACCAAAAACAGCATCATTTCCTTAAAATTACCAATTCAGGGGCAGCAACCCAACAACGGGTTGTACAATTCATCTGAAAATTTTAGAGCAGATAAAAGTTGACCTGATAATCAATTTTAACCATGTCAGATTTGCTCTAAATGCTTTGGTTTTTGAGTTATAAGCAAAAAACTTCATTTTACCCCTATGTTCTATTTTTAGCCATGGCGGCCATCTTGGTTGGTTAGCCGGGTCACCGGACACATTTTTAAATTAGATACACCAATGATGATTGTGGCCAGGTTTGATTTAATTTGGCCCAGTAGTTTCAGAGGAGTGGATTTTTGTAAAAGTTAACGACGACGGACGCCAAGTGATGGGAAAAGCTCACTTGGCCCTGTTGGCCAGGTGAGCTAAAAAGCAAGAAAAACAAATAAATGGTCAAATTATAGGTCTTTTCAAAAGGAATGTAAGAAACAACTGAGGAAAGCAGAATACGAATGCGTCCAACCAAAACATCTTTGAGGTCCTAAACAATAAATGATACAAAGCCGTTTTGGAAAAACATTAAATCCAAACGCCAGAACTCAGGAGGAATTAAACCATTAAAAAGAGGACTAATATTGTAAGTGACAGTAAAGGGAAAGCCGAACTTCTACTATAACAATTCAAATCCGTATTCACATTAACATCAGGCACTAACCTACCAACAACAAGAATACAAGCTAAAATCAACATAACACCAATAATGATCGACCAAAAGGGACTGAAAAACTATTAAAAAACACAAACCCAAACAAAGCCTCTGGACCAGACAATATTTCAAACTGCATATTAAAGGAATGCACTGAACAACTATCACCCATCCTTCAAATTATAAAACAATGCTCGCTAGACACAGGTGAACTACCAAAAGATTGGAGAGGCGCGAATATATCCAGTATCTTCAAAAAATGAGACAAACTTCTAGCAGAAAACTATAGATCTGTATCCTTAACACCTGTCTTAAGCAAATTCTAGAACATATCGTATGCAGACATATTCTAAAACATCTGAAGAAAGCAAGATCCTAACCATCGTCAACCACGGCTTCAGGTCAGGATACTCATGTGAAACCCAACTTATTACTAGCATCAACAACTTCCTACAAGAACATGACAAGGGACATCAAGTCGGCGTAGGCATATTAGATTTCTCAAAAGCTTTCGACACAGTACCACACAACAAATTATTACATAAGTAAGATCAATATGGAATTACACACACACATGGCATAAAAACTTCCTAACTGCAAGATCAATGCGAACAATCGTGGAAAGCGAATAATCTAGCGAAACAACAGTTGACTCTGGGGTCCCCCAGGGCACAGTTTTAGGACCAATCATGTTCCTGTGCCACATAAAGGACCTCCCAGACAGCGTAACATCATCAGTAGGACTATTTTCGGACGATTGCCTACTGTACAGAACAATTAAAAATAGCCAAGACCAACAAACTAGAGGCTCTAAAGAGCATGTGTCGCTCATCTTGGTCTATGTGAATATTAAACAAATTTAAGGACGCAGATGGATTCATGACAAAATTGTGTTTTGTTGATGGTGATGTGTTTGTACATCTTAATACACTGAAAATTCTTCCTGCTTACAATTATGTCTATCTATAATTAACTTGGCCCAGTAGTTTCAGAGGAGAAGATTTTTGTAAAAGATTACTAACATTTACGAAAAAATGGTTAAAAATTGACTATAAAGGGCAATAACTCCTAAAGGGTTCAAATGACCATTTCAGTCATGTTGACTTATTTGTTGATCTTACTATGCTGAACATTATTGCTGTTTACAGTTTATCTCTATCTATAATAATATTAAAGATAATAACCAAAAACAGCAAAATTTCCTTAAAATTATCAATTCAGGAGCAGAAACCCACAACGGGTTGTCTGATTCATCTGAAAATTTCAGGGCAGATAGATCTCAACCTGATTATCAATTTAATTATGTCAGATTTGCGCTAAATGCTTTGGTTTTTGAGTTATAAGCCAAAAACTGAATTTTACCCCTATGTTCTATTTTTAGCTGTGGCGGCCATCTGGGTTGGTTGACCGGGTCACGCCACTCATTTTTTAAACTAGATACCCAAATGATAATTTTGGCCAAGTTTGGTTTAATTTAACCATGTAGTTTCAGAGGAGAAGATTTTTGTAAAAGATTACTAACATTTACGAAAAATTGTTAAAATTTGACTATAAAGGGCAATAACTCCTAAAGAGGTCAACTGATCAACTGATCATTTCAGTCATGTTGACTTATCTGTTTATCTACTTTGCTAAACATTATTGCTGTTTAGTTTATCTCTATCTATCATAATATTCAAGATAATAACAGAAATTATCAATTCAGAGGCAGCAACCCAACAACAGGTTGTCTGATTCAAAAACTGCATTTTACCCCTATGTTCTATTTTTAGCTGTGACAGCCATCTTGGTTGGTTGGCGGGGTCACGCCACACATTTTTTAAACTATATACCCAAATGATGATTGCGGCCAAGTTTGGTTAAATTTGGCCCAGTAGTTTAAGAGGAGAAGATTTTTGTAAAATTTAACGACGACGGACGAAGGACGCAAAGTGATGGGAAAAGCTCACTTGGCCCTTCGGGCCAGGTGAGCTAAAAACTACAAACAGATTTGGAACAACTAGAAATCTGGGCCGACAAATGGGGGATGCGATTCAATGTCAAAAAGTGCCATGTCTTATCCATGAATAAAAAAGCAGACACATCCTATACGCTTATTAACACATCATGCAAGAGGTACAAGCGAACCCATACTTAGGACTCCAAATATCAAACGATCTAAGATAGAGTATCCATATTAACTTTGGGCTTTCTTAGAAGGAACTTGAGGTACGTACCAGAGGCATGTACGAAAGTAGCATACATGTGCATGTATATCCCTAGTAAGATCGACAATGGAATATGGCACAATTAATTTTGAACCCATAATATATGAAAGGGGATATTGGCAAACTAGAACGTATACAAAACAGAGGCACACGAGTCATTAACACAAATACAGGAGTCGAGAAACAGGGTCCATAACTTATATGAGACGCCAGCTTGAAATGGACACGCTAGAGGAAAGAAGCCGACACAGCCTTGTATTATCCTTATTTACAAAGTGGTTGAGGGTCTGGTGCCGGTTCTACCAGCTGACAATTTTGTCATACCAGCACGACCTAAACGAACTATCAAAGCCAAAACATATTCAAACTGTGAAACTGACAATACTAGAACGTCAAGTAATCAATAACACCAGAGAACTTAAAGTACCAAATAGCTAAAAACTACAGTACAAACATTCATTTGTTGTGGAAACAACTATTCACTGCAACCAACTACCAGATAAAGTTGTGCATGCAAGTTCCGTAGAGGCATTTAAGACCGCTCTACAAGAATACTGCCAATACCAACGGCGCTCTTCTCCGCCGTGTATAAAAGCCTAAACAGGATTCGTCACGTACCATTACAGATACAGACAGATAGACCTAAATATAAAGCTTTATCACAACTGTCAAATAAACTCAACATTAACCAAGAAAAAGAAACATTGATCGATGAACCATGAAAATGAGGTCAAGGTCAGATGAACAATGCCAGGCAGACATGTACAGCTAACAATTCTTCAATACAACAAATACAGTTTACCTATTCCTTTTAAATTTAAAGAAAAACAGACCAAAACACACACTAAACACTTACCAATGGACCGTGAAAATGAGGTTAAGGTCATATAAAACCTGCGTAACAGACACATAGATCATAAAATATTTCCATTTCTCAAAAACTTAACTTTGACCACTGAACCATGAAAATGAGGTCAAGGTCAGATGACACCTGTCAGCTAGACATGTACACCTTACAATCATTCCATACACCAAATATAGTTAACCTATTGCATATAGTATAAGAAAAACAGACCAAAACACAAAAAATTAACTATAACCACTGAACCATGAAAACGAGGTTAAGGTCAGATGACACCTGCCAGTTGGACATGTACACTTTACAGTCTTTCAAGACATATATTGCTTATAGTAACTGAAATATGGACTTGACCACCAAAACTTAATCTTGTTCACTGATCCATGAAATGAGGTCGAGGTCAAGTGAAAACTGTCTGACGGACATGAGGACCTTGCAAGGTACGCACATACCAAATATAGTTATCCTATTAAGTACTTATATTAAGAGAGAATTTAACATTACAAAAAATCTTAACTTTTGTTTCAAGTATTCACTGAACCATGAAAATGAGGTCAATGACAATGGACGTGTGACTGACGGAGACTTTGTAACATGAGGCATCTATATACAAAGTTTGAAGCATCCAGGTCTTCAACCTTCTTAAATATAATGCGTTTAAGAAGTTAGCCGCTGCGGGATGACTATCCCTATGTCGAACTTTCTGCAACAAAAGTCGCAGGCTGAACAAAAATTAAAACTGAACCCCAAAAACTTTTTGAATCGATTCAATTGGATCAATTACCCCCACACTCGATCTCAGCCTTCCTTTGTAGCATGGAACATTGTAGTACCATTTCAGAGAGATCCAAAGACTTAAACAGAAGTTATTGTCTGGGAACTTTGTTTAACAGTAGTTTTAATTAAGGTTTGTTACAAAATCAAAATGGGGTGCATAAGGTGCACTTTATTTTTAGATCTGTAACAACCTTTATAATATTTTTTTTATTTGACTTGTTATAAATGAAACTGATCTCCCCACCAAGCTCCATCTGATTAGCAATCATACCACATCGTCTTTTTACTCTTATATGGAGTTGTCTAACAATTGGGTTCATTTTGAATTACTTGTTGATGTCTTGTTTTGCTGATAACTTTTTGCACTGTTCAAAATCTTGGCAACTAGAAGTTGGGTTGCTGTTGTTATGATATTGTAATGATTATGTTTATTTATGTTGGCCTAATTTGTGTTGAATGGCCTGATAGTTGTTTACCAAATTATTAAATAACTGTGCAGTTTAGGAATCACTGGAACAATCACAGAATGATTGGAACTTTCTAGAATGATCCTTATAAAAGATGCGTAATTTAAACTTCTACGTTATTCCAGAAACTTCCGTTGTAACTTTCCAGGATTTTCCACAATGTTCCATTATAGAGTGTTCTAGAACTTTCCATGACAACACTATATATACAGACACTAAAGTTAAACTCTCATAATTAAACTTGGACATAGACATTGATAGACATTAGTATTCACAGCATTTGGATTGACACTTTTATTCTACAAACAACATCATACTGGATTGTGACATTAGTAGTGAACGTAATATTCAAATTGGATTCCGAAAGATTTCCGGATACAGATAAAGATAACAGATTGGACTCATATTTTGACAGTTAAGTTAACAGTAATATTTGTGTAATACCTTTTGTAAACTTTTGTATATTAAATATTGTTAAATTTTACTATTGATTTGTGTCTTTTGTTGGCTACAATTTAAAGGCGATTTCTGGCCGTAACAGAAATTGGGGGCTCGTCCGGGATACTGAACATATTTTATTCAAAATTTGTTTAATATTTTTATTATAACTAGCCAACAAAATTCTACAAAATGGCATTTGATGCTGGTAAATTTTTGAAAACGCCAGACCTGGAGAGTTTTGATAATTTAAAGAAAGAGGAATTAGTGTTGCTTGCTAAACAACTGAAATTAGCTTTTAAAGTATCTATGAGAAAACAAATTATAAAAAATTTGGTTATAGACAAACTAGTTGACGCAGAAATTTTAGGTGAAGAGGCTCTTGAACTTAAGGTCGAAAATGTTGACGCCTTTAAATTAAAACAGCTTGAATTAGAACATGAACTTAGATTAAAAGAACTGGAAATGAAGGAAAGATTGGAAATGGATAAACAAGAAAAAGAAAAAGAAGATGAATTCAAATTAAAACAAGATGAACTTAAATTAAAACAGGCAGAACTTGAAATGAGGGAAAGACTAGAGATGGAAAAGCTGAAAATTGAAATGGTCAAAGAAGAAAGCAACACTAAAGTCCAGTCAAAATCAGATTATTTTGATGCAGCAAAAAATATACGTTTGGTTCCAAAATTTTGTGAAAAAACAGTCGATAAATATTTTCCACAGTTTGAGAAAATTGCTAATAATTTGAAATGGCCAATGCCGTATTGGACTACCATGCTGCAAAGTGTTTTTGAGGGTAAGGCCGCTGAAATATACTCTGCACTTCCATCAGAAAAAAGTTCTGATTATGACACGGTGAAACAGGAAGTTTTGAAAGCCTATGAGCTAGTACCAGAAGCATATAGACAGAAATTTAGATCTTATAAAAAGTTTGATTCGCAAACCTATGTGGAATTTGCTCGGGAAAAAGAAGATCTATTTGATAAATGGCTTACTTCAAAGAAAACAGATAACAATTTTGATAACCTAAGACAATTGATGTTATTAGAAGAGTTCAAACAATGTGTTCATTTAGACTTAAAAACACATTTAGACGACAAAACTGTTGAGTCAATACATGATGCAGCTGTTATTTCAGATAATTATACTCTTTCACATAAAAGAAGTTTCAAGGGTCAAAATGTTAATACTTCCAGTGGAAATTACAAAAATCAAAGCACTGATCATACTGATAGTAAGCCTGTTCCACAGAATAAGAGTCAGTCCAGTTATAATATGTCTAGTCCAAAATTTGATACTTTTGAGAAGAAGTCACTTACTTGTGCTTATTGTAAGAAGATTGGTCACCTGATGGCTGATTGTTTTAGACTCCAGAAGAAGAATGAACGAGATAATAAGCCGAAGACCAGTGCTTGTACGACACCTTATATTACCAGTACATTGGAATGTCCTGCGAGTCAGGCTTTTAAGTCCAGTTTTTGTGATTATATGGAGGAATACAAACCCTTTATGTCTGATGGGTTTGTTGCTATTGTTGATGATACCACTCTTCAGCCTATTAAGATTTTACGGGACACTGGAGCTTCTCAGTCTTTATTGTTAGAAGGTGTGTTGCCTTTGTCTGAGAAGACTTCTGTTGGTGCCTCCGTTTTGTTACAAGGTGTAGAGTTAGGTTGTATAGATGTTCCTCTCCATCGAATTTATCTGAAGTCAGATTTGGTAACTGGACCAGTTGTTGTAGGTGTTCGTCCTAATCTCCCTGTTGAGGGTGTTACATTATTGCTAGGAAATGATCTAGCTAGGAACAAAGTGGTTGCTGAACCAATTGTTAGCAGTGAACCGGTGGTGGATGCCAAATCACCTGAAGATGATGCTGAATTGTATCCAGCTTGTGTTGTTACTAGGGCGATGGCTAGAAAACAACAAGATGATAATTTGAAAGAAGACAAATTTGATTACATGGACCTTTCTGACACTTTTATAGCTGATATTGCAGATCCTAGTAAATCAGAAAAGGCCATTATAAAACCAACTAGTGTTAACAAGAATGTTATTATGCCATGGCCAGACGTTAACAGCCATTCATTAGACCGAAAGAATTTATCTGAAGAACAACATAAAGACCCTGAGGTTCTCCAGCTCAGCCTGAGAGCTCAACCACAGGACGAAGCAGACAAAGTGGCCGAATGCTATTACCATCAGGACGGCATTTTAATGAGGAAGTGGAGGCCTCCTGATGCTACCCCAGAGGAGGAATGGAGAGTGGTGTACCAAGTGGTGGTGCCTAAAGTTTATAGGCAAGAAATTATTGGTCTTGCCCATGACACCCCCTTGGCTGGACACTTAGGTATCAGGAAGACTAGCCTTAAGATCTTGCAGCATTTCTACTGGCCTAAACTTAGAAATGATGTTGCAGAATACTGCAAATCATGTCATATATGCCAGGTTGTTGGTAAACCTAACCAGAAAATACCACCAGCACCACTTCTGCCTATTCCAGCCTTTGACGAACCTTTCAGCAGAGTTCTAATAGACTGTGTCGGACCTTTACCAAAGACCAAGACTGGAAATGCATATTTATTGACAATCATGTGTACATCTACCCGCTTTCCTGAAGCTATTCCGCTCAGAAATATCAAGACACCTACTATCGTCAAAGCTTTGATCAAATTTTTCACATTAGTAGGACTTCCTAAGTCTATACAGTCCGACCAGGGATCAAATTTCATGTCAGGTTTATTTCAGCAAGTCGTGTACCAGTTAGGGATTGCTCAGTACAGATCAAGTGCTTACCATCCAGAGTCTCAAGGTGCCTTAGAATGTTTTCATCAAACATTGAAGAACATGATTAGAACTTTTTGTCTTCAATTTGACAGAGACTGGGATGATGGAGTTCATTTTCTACTTTTTGCGGTCCGAGAGGCTGTTCAAGAATCCCTTGGATTTAGTCCCTTTGAATTGGTATTTGGTCATACTGTAAGAGGACCGTTAAAATTGATTAAGGAAAAGTGGCTTACTGAACATACTGACTTGAATCTTTTAGACTATGTATCTAGATTTAAAGAAAAACTGTATACTGCTTGTCAAATTGCTCAGAAAAACTTGAAAAATGTACAAAACAAGATGAAAATATGGTATGATAAAGATGCCAGGGACAGAGTTTTTGAGCCTGGTGATAAGGTACTTGTGTTTTTGCCAGTCCCTGGACATCCTTTACAGGCTAAATATTGTGGTCCTTATACAATAGAGAGTAAAATTAATGATTTGAATTATATTGTAAAAACTCCAGGTCGGCGCAAACAAAATAGAGTGTGTCATATTAATATGTTAAAACCATATTTTGAGCGTACTAATGTACTATGTGATAGTAAACCAGTTGCCACTTTAGGCATGGTTAAATTTGAGAACAATCATGACAAACCAGATGTAATTGAACCAACTTTTAGTTGTAAAACTATGGAAGAGACAGTTAGATTGGAAAATTCAGAAATTTTGTCAAATTTAGATTCAAAACTTGCACATCTGTCTTTTGATCGTAGAGAAGAAATAAAAACTTTGGTATTTTCTTTCAAAAATCTTTTTCCAGATGTGCCTAACAAAACAACTGCTGTTTGTCATGATGTTGATGTAGGAGATGCTTCTCCAATTAAGCAACATCCTTACCGGCTCAATCCACTCAAACTTGAAGTTATGAGAAAAGAAATTAAATATATGCTTGACAATGATATTATTGAGCCGAGTAACAGTGAATGGAGCTCTCCTTGTCTCCTTGTGCCAAAACCAGATAAAACCTTTCGTTTCGTGACTGATTTCAGAAAAGTAAATTCAGTCTCAAAATCTGATTCCTATCCGATTCCAAGGATAGACGATTGTATTGACAATATTGGTCAAGCAAAATTTGTGAGCAAATTTGATTTATTGAAAGGTTATTGGCAAGTTCCATTGACACAGAGAGCTCGTGAAATATCAGCTTTTGTTACACCAGATGGCTTATTTCAATATACTGTAATGCCGTTTGGCATGAAAAGTGCTCCAGCTACATTTCAAAGAATGATCAATAATGTTATAAAAGATTTAGACTGTTGTTATGCTTATATTGATGATCTAATTGTATGTAGTGATAGCTGGGAACAGCATTTAACACATTTGTATGATACTTTTGATAGATTGTCAAAATCAAATTTGACTGTTAATCTTGGTAAAAGTGAATTTTGTCAGGCCACTGTTGATTATTTAGGGCATACAGTTGGCCAAGGTCAAGTAAAACCTATAATGGCTAAAGTGGAAGCTATTTCCAAATTTCCTCCTCCTACAAATAGAAAACAACTTATGAGATATTTAGGCATGATTGGATTTTACAGGAAATTTTGTTCAAATTTTGCTACTGTTGTTCAACCATTGACTCATCTTTTACGAAAAGACTCTAAATTTATCTGGAGTGAAAATTGTCAAAACGCTTTTGAAAATAGCAAATCACTTTTAATTAATAGTCCAGTTCTGATTACTCCAGACTTTGAAAAACAATTTAAACTTGCCGTTGATGCAAGCGATGTAGGAATAGGAGCTGTTTTATATCAAGAGACAGATGATAATGTTGAAAAACCTATGTCATATTTTTCTAAGAAATTAGATAAACATCAGAAAAATTATTCAACTATTGAAAAAGAGTGTTTTGCAATGTTGTCAGCACTTCAACATTTTGATGTATATTTGAATCCCACTGTATATCCTATTCTTGTTTATACTGATCATAATCCTCTCACCTTCATGCATAAAATGAGAAACAAGAATCAGAGGTTGACTAGGTGGAGTTTATTGTTACAGGAATATGATGTAATTGTAAAACATATTAAGGGTAAAGATAATGTAATAGCTGATGCTTTATCTAGAGCTTATTAAATCACTTTGTATATATTATGTATTTTTGTTCATATTATTCATGATAAGTTTTTGTTACACTAAAACTTCTTTTAAGGGGGGAGGTGTTATGATATTGTAATGATTATGTTTATTTATGTTGGCCTAATTTGTGTTGAATGGCCTGATAGTTGTTTACCAAATTATTAAATAACTGTGCAGTTTAGGAATCACTGGAACAATCACAGAATGATTGGAACTTTCTAGAATGATCCTTATAAAAGATGCGTAATTTAAACTTCTACGTTATTCCAGAAACTTCCGTTGTAACTTTCCAGGATTTTCCACAATGTTCCATTATAGAGTGTTCTAGAACTTTCCATGACAACACTATATATACAGACACTAAAGTTAAACTCTCATAATTAAACTTGGACATAGACATTGATAGACATTAGTATTCACAGCATTTGGATTGACACTTTTATTCTACAAACAACATCATACTGGATTGTGACATTAGTAGTGAACGTAATATTCAAATTGGATTCCGAAAGATTTCCGGATACAGATAAAGATAACAGATTGGACTCATATTTTGACAGTTAAGTTAACAGTAATATTTGTGTAATACCTTTTGTAAACTTTTGTATATTAAATATTGTTAAATTTTACTATTGATTTGTGTCTTTTGTTGGCTACAATTTAAAGGCGATTTCTGGCCGTAACACTGTCACAAAGACAAAAACTACACATTTGTCTATACTTGAATTTTTTATTTTGTCCTGACAGTCACTGTTTAAAAACATTGAATTTTTGGCTACTTTCAAAATTACAATATGTTAAAATATCAATATGTTAAACTTATATAAATACAGCTATACATCAGCAGAAGAAAATTGCAAAAAAACAAAATTTCCACAAACTTGATTAAGTCAGTTAGAATGGACCAATCAAGAAATATAGGATCCTCAAAAATAAGTTCATTTACAGTGACTATTATGTTTTTAATTACATGACTAGAAAAGTAAACTGACATATTGAATTCTTACTTGTCTTTGTTCACATTTGATTCAGCTATACTGGTATATTTTATACATACTTTAATATAGAATGATTAAATCAAACAAGAATGTGTCTACTGTACACAGATGTCCCACTATTACTTTAATTTTAATATGTTTAGTGCACAGTGATATTAAGGGTCAAAAATATAATTTGGCATCTAAATTACAAAGATCTTATCATAGGGAACATATTTTATACATATTTATAGAATAACTAAATTGAAAAATTTAATATAGAATCAAATGACAAAACAACACATTGGTTCAAGAACATAATAAATGTGTGTAATGCTTGAATCAATTATTAGTTTTAAGTCACAAGTTGAACATCTTTTTATATCTAGTTATTTACTCTTTTTATTAAAATGGCTATGGGCTTTTAAATTGAACTTAAAATTAAAACACAAGGTTCTATATCTTATCTACATGTTCTCATTTTGTTTCAATGTAACATCACTAACAAAGTCTTTCATTGGATGACGTCAGGTGTGAAATTATGTGTTATTATTTCTAAAATGGGAAATCACAATATTTTTTTTTATAAATGAAATACAGTATAACCTTCCTAATCTGACATCTGGATATTCCAACATCCTGTTTTAACAGACACAATTTCATGGTCCCAAAATAGACCTATCCTTGCGATAAAACCTGAATATTCCAACATCCTTTTTTATCCAACATTTTTTTCTGGTCATGTAGTGTGTTGGATTAGGCAAGTTCCACTGTAACAATATTTAAGTCAATATATATACATTTTTTACTAATTCCTATCATGCAAGTTATATCTTATTCAACATTAAATCATACCGTAAGATCTACTACTTAGTGTCTGCTCATTTGTCTAACAGAGAACCATGTCTGGTTTGTATTATACAAAAAACTTTTATCAATATCTTTACTATTGCGCCAAAAATTACATCTTTCATTTGTGCCATATATTTATATACAGGTAAATAATAAGGTTTTTCCTTAGGATTTAAAACAGAATCTTCTAAAAATATTATCAAACTCTGAGCACTATAAAATCCTTGCATTTTTGGTAAAATGTCATGTTGTAGGAACATCCTGCACAACATTGTTATGAAAAAAAGATATTTTTTTTTTAGTTCTTGATTGCATAAGAAAACATTCCTCAGAAATTAGTCATCATAAAACCATTAAAATTAATAAAACAGTTCGGACAAATTAATGTGATCATAAAACCTGGTAATAAAACTCAAACGAAAGCACTATAAGAATTTCACTTGTGAGACCTGAGTTCTGAGCACTATACACAACAGTAAAGTTATACTCTCCATATCAGCTGTAATTGTGGATTTGTAATTTTATTTATGGTACACATAGTTGACTAGTCTCCATTTTCAGCCTGAAACCAACTAATTTGTTTATTCTTTATCATATGACAATCCGTTTTGATCCAATGGACATGCTCAGGCTATATCATGCAACACTTTTGACCAATGAATCAACTTTTCCTTGAAGCAATGAATTTGCTTATCCTATATCATGTGACAATCAGCTTTTAACCAATAGCCTTGCTTATGCTATATCATGTGACACTTTTGACCAATGAATCAATCTTCCATCCCTGATAATATAAATATCTTTTTCAGATAAACACTGTAAAACACCAAGTGTATATCCAACAGTAAAATCAGCCGTAAGTTCAAGGTCATCTGCAGCTAGTAAGATAGTTTTATGTAAATCCTGTGTGGCAAGAAATTCAGCAAATGTCCCTAATTTAGCAGTCCTATGTGTTATAAGTATTTTATCATGTTTACAGTTTCTACACACATCAGCAATGCTCTTTCTGAAATTAAACAATATATAAAATCATGTAAATATTAAAATAAAATATTTGGACAAAATGAGTATTTGTTGTAAGTACCCTCAAAAATATTGCAGATATTATGACAAATTTTTTAATGTACTGTCAAACCTCTATTGTCTCGTAAATATTTCCATTTGTTTAATGCATTCCCAACTGTGATGGGTCAAACTGAGTTGATTGAAACCTTGGTTAACTTGAGCATATATATTGATGGTGGGTAATTTTACTTACAATACTTAAAATGTTTCCCTTCCAAATTATTTGACATATGTAGGTAAACTTTACTTGTCAACAAATTTGGAAGAGAAACATTTTAAGTTAGAAATAAGAATTCAAATATTGAAATCTTTCTTTTTAATCATGAAAGAAAAGAAAAGTTCCTGATAATCCTGGGTCAATTCATTGTTATATAACCATGATAACAATTGGAACTGAAAATATTAGGCAGTAAGATCAAAGGGAAAATGTACAAATTGGCCATTAATACAGATTATTGGATTTATCTAATTAAGAAAAATAAATTATTGAATTCTATAGTCTGAGCCTCAGCAAGTTTTAACTGTTTGCTTCTTATTATTTTTTAGACACCAAGAAATTAAAAACTTACATATCATCTTCATTAAAGTCCTGATCATTCTGACTGCAAGTTTGGATTATTGTTGGTTTTGTGGCGGCTCTTTCAAGAAATCTGATTAATTCCTCATTCAATGTTGCTAAAAGTTAAAAAATAAAATTGAGAATGGAAATGGGGAATGTGTCAAAGAGGCAAAAACCAGAACATAGAAAAAACAACAGCAGAAAGTCACCAACAGGTCTTCAAAATAGCGAGAATTTCCCCCACCCAGAGGCGTCCTTCAGCTGTCCCCTAAACAAATATAAAATAGACTGTCAATTGCTTTACTGCCGCCATAGTTTGATATATCTGCTGCCTGCTTTGTAAGTTAATATATATGTATGGTTTTTTGCTCATTGTAGAAGGTTGTACAGTGACCTACAACTGTTTACATCCAATGCGTTTGAACTCTGGTAAATGTTGTATAATTGGAAATCATACCACATTTTTTTTTATATGTATGTGTAAAAATAAAGAAGAGGTGGCAGCATTGGCAATGAGACAACTCTCCACAAGAGACAAAGTGACACAAAAATAAACAGTGGTTTATTTGTAAGGGAGCTGTAATATATAGATTCATTATTACATGAAATAAATTGTCATACAACTGAATGGTCAAGTTATCATCTATAATATGTAGTACAGTATTACGGTATTATAAATTAATTTTTGTCTTTTAATCTTTTACTCCATAAAAGCACAGGTACATGTTGTATCCCCCAAAATAAAAATTCTCTGTTTACCTCCTGCTTGAATAACTGTCAGGCCCTCATTTGAATCAGGCAAAGTTTTCATTCTTTTGCAACTGAAAGTAAATTAATATACAATGTAGGTCTTTATAGTTTATAATATAATGATATTTTCTTTACTTTTTTTTAAGATGTAAATTAGAACCAAATATAATTACTTTTTCTGTTTAAAAAAAATAAAGTCTCTAGTAAAAGTTTCAAAAAGCACAGTTGATTCTTTAATTTCCCTAGAAAACATTTTCATGGATGGAGGAAAACTTGTTTCTTTGACATTTGATTTTGAGGCACTTTCATTCATCAGAACTATTTTTAAGACTTTACCTTGTGTCCTCCCTGGATTCTTGATGTGAAAGATCAGAGACAGATCTTTTATTACTAATCACAGCTGGCTGGTTTACTAAAGGAAAAAAGTTGATTAAAACAATACAAAACACTCTGGTTATTTACATAACTCACTACAGGAAAGTGGACTCTAGTACAATGTATATGTAGCAAAAGTTTCATCAGAAAAAATAGTTCTCAACAATGATAAGGTATTTTTTTCCATCTTGGATTACAATAATTTTATAGTAGATTTTAGTGCAGAAATGAATTTGTTTTAAAACAAACATTCAAATGAACAAAATATAAAATTTATATCTCTCAGAAATAGCTTTGTTAAACTAAAGGTCATTTTTTTTCAATCTATCAATAAGAAAAATAAAAAAATAAATGAATATGCTTTTTAAATGGGAGATAAATAAGAAAAAATCATAAATTTAAAAGTTCATAACTAAAACATTGATCCATTTTTATTTTTTTTTGATTTACCAGAAAGCATCTCTAAATGTGAAGCAGGATCTGTTTACCCTTTAAGAATACATAATGGTCTTGCTCAGTCTTACTTTACAATGGTGTGTGATGGTAGATTATCTTTTCATAATTTTTTATTCTTTTGCCATGGCATTGTCAGTATGTTTTCATTGTTTTGCCATGGCATTGTCAGTATGTTTTCATTGTTTTGCCATGGCATTGTCAGTATGTTTTCATTGTTTTGCCATGGCATTGTCAGTATGTTTTTGTCTTCTGATTTTGAATGACCCTTTGGTATCTTTCACCTCTACTAAATAAAGAGTTTTCTCTTATTCCTGTTTTGAAATTTGTCAATTTTTTTCTTTGGATCAGACACCAAATTCCCACTTAAACTTACCCTCATTCCTCTGAATCTCCCGTAGTTTATGAAACACTTTGATCATATTATTCCTGTCATTGACTGTATAAGGCCTCAGATGAACTACAACAGGCAGGCTGTCGACAGGTTTAAACTCCACTGTCAGTTGACTTTTACATGTAACCTTAACAATAATTCCTGTAGAAACCTGAAAAGAAACAATGCTCCATTACTATAACAGATTATCTACAGTTTTGAAAACAAGGATTTTCTCAGCTAAAATTTCATCATAGTTAAATGGACAGAGGTGTTGTCATAGTTTACTCATTTTTGAGAAAATGACCTTTTTCAGTTGCCATAAACTATCTATCACCTTTTTTCTCTGCACCATGAAAGTCTTTTGGTTAGGATTGACATCTCTGATGACAACTTTTTCTTACAAATTCCACTGTGGTACCAACTTGTTGTAAATGGTGCAGAATTTTTTAAATATTAAAAGAGAATTTTTTTCTTCATTTAACTTGTTTGTGATATAACACAAAGAACTTCCATCTACAACTTGATTTCGTTTGCAGTATTCTCATGGTTTTACAAATAATAGTCTGTCACTTCTCTGTTTATTTTTAACAAAACCTGATTTTAAAAATTTGTGAACAATTTAAATATCCAACTGTTGAATTGGGGATTTGAAGAATCATGACCTCCAACATGACACAGTCAAGGTTTCCATTCTCAATTTTAATATTTCCTCAATCCCAGTACAGTCTAGTTCACACCAAACAGCAAGTTATCAAAAACTACCTTGACCAAAAACTTTAACCTGAAGTGGGACGAACAGAAAGACAAACACATAGATGCCAACCCCCTTTTGACACAATCAGCAACAAACTATCAAATTTTCCGTATTTTTGAAAAGTTTTCAGTAATCATTCATAAACGTGCATTTACCAATAAAAACTACTGACAAGTGGTTGCAAGGTGATGTGCACTAAAATTTGTTGTTTAACATGTTGTCTGTAGTATGTATTCCATTAATTAATTGTTCAGATGTTCTCGACTCGTACATTTTGGTTTTGTCAAGGAGAAGTAGAGAAAGGGGGAAAGCTACTTCATGAATGCACATTTGCCTCTTTGGAAGTCAGTGAGTTTCTCAACAATAGGTTGATAACTCCCGAGAAACCGTAAGCATTACAATGGCGTTTCTAAATACCGGACCAGGACGGAAAGTAATGATAAAAATCCGCGTTTTACAAAATTGTACGGCGATGATTGGTAATCCGTAACTATTCAACTTTGACCGTAATAGCGTAGTTTTTAAAGCAAAATCGGAAAAACTACGCAAAAATCGTAATGGTTGGCATCTATGCAAACAAACAAACAGACGGACAGAGGAACAGACCAGAAAACCTAATATCCCTCAACTATCGTAAGTTTCAAGTTGATATGACTTCAACTTCATCAAAAACTACCTTGACCAAAAACTTTAACCAAAGCTTTAACCCGAACTTTGCACTATCATTTTCTATGTTCAGTGGACCTCAAAATTGGGGTCAAAACTTTAATTTGGCATTAAAATTAGAAAGATCATATCATAGAGAACATGTATACTAAGTTTCAAGTTGATTGGGCTTCAACTTCATAAAAAAATACCTTGACCAAAAACTTTAACCTGAATTGGGACGAACGGATGAACAGAGGCACAGACCAGAAAACATAATGCCCCTCTACTATCGTAGGCAACATAAAAAACATGGTACACTTTTGAACCACCTACATTATATTTCATTATTATCATTCCATCTCCTATAACATAGTAATTTAAATCCATTTTCCATGATCCATCTACACACTTCATTTTTAGCGTTCCATCATCCCTCCATTTAGGCAAACATAACTCTTCTCCAACCAGCTTCATCTTTCCACTACATTTCAGTTGGGTTGTCTGTGTAAGGGGCACCTTGCTACTGTAGTGAAAAAGGAAATTTCAAATGTAGAATTAAACGTCAATGTAAATCCAAATGTATCATAATAAACATGGGAGATGACCACAATTTCATGGTAAGTTTTACTATTGCCTGCAACTTTCTTAAAGTGTAACTTAAATAATATTACTATGTCAATTCTAAGGTTTTCTACATGTTCTAAACATTGATATTTTAAAAATAACACTATGTGAACCTTTTTGGCTAGTGAGCGCAGCAACAAAGCTTCACATTGTATCAAGCAGCAGATATTTTACATCTATACCAAGAAAACCAAATTATCTGTTTACTGGAAATTCAGAAATTATTGCTATGTTTGGTATGCAGTTGTATTGGCATTGGCACATCTCATTACCATGGAGATTACTTGTTGGGATATTAGATATCTCTGTGTCCATTGAAATGAGATTTTGGCATGTTCTTTACTACATATATAGAGAATAATACATGGCCAAATCCGTATCATATGTCGTATCATCCCGAGACATCAATATCAGCCCAAGGGCCTTTATGCCCGAGGGATGATATTGGTCTAGGGTGATAAGACATGTGATACAGATTTTGCCATGTATTATACGCTTTATCATATATTTCAACAGAAGAGTATTATATTATATGAACTGTTTTCTGATCCATAACACTGGGTTACCTTCAGTTCTAGATTTTCTACTTTTGTTTTGTTTCAAAAGCATTAAAATAACTGCTCAATTACTTATCCAAAGCACCTGAGTTACCTTACAAATTGTGTGCTGATGTTTTAAAATATTTTTTTTTATTATTGTATTTATTTGTGTGTTTTGTATTTTTTAAAGTTGCCTTTAGTGTGCCAAAAAAATGAAAACTTGACGTTCGTGACACCACATACAATATGAAAACTTGACGTTCGTGACACCACATACAATATGAAAACTTGACGTTCGTGACACCACATACAATATGAAAACTTGACGTTCGTGACACCACATACAATATGAAAACTTGACGTTCGTGACGTCACATACAAAATGAAAACTTGACGTTCGTGACGTCACATACAATATGAAAACTTGACGTTCGTGACACCACATACAATATGAAAACTTGACGTTCGTGACACCACATACAATATGAAAACTTGACGTTCGTGACACCACATACATTATGAAAACTTGACGTTCGTGACGTCACATACAATATGAAAACTTGACGTTCGTGACGTCACATACAATATGAAAACTTGACGTTCGTGACACCACATACAATATGAAAACTTGACGTTCGTGACACCACAAACAATATGAAAACTTGACGTTCGTGATGTCACATACAATATGAAAACTTGACATTCGTGACACCACATACAATATGAAAACTTGATGTTCGTGACGTCACATACAATATGAAAACTTGACGTTCGTGACACCACATACAATATGAAAACTTGACGTTCGTGACACCACATACAATATGAAAACTTGACGTTCGTGACACCACAAACAATATGAAAACTTGACGTTCGTGACGTCACATACCAAACAATGACGTCATTCAAAAAATTGACCTATTTTGAGGACAAATTTTCTTAGGCCAAAAAAAAAACAAAACTGATTTTACGTAAGAAAAAAAAATTAAAAAAATTAGGGGTGTGATAAAGGGTAGGGGTGTGATAAAGGGTGCGCATAAAAGTTGCGTGATATGAATTAAACAGCAGGCTATTTATCAAATATGCAAAACTACTGTATTTACTACTAAACATATGATAAATTAATATATAATACCTCAAGTCTGTGTCCTTTGAAATGAGATTTTGGCATGTTGGGATATTAAATATCTCTGTGTCAGCTATTATCTCAGTTTCATATGGTGAAATTTCAACGTGTTCTAGTGCTTCTTTATCAAGATTCTGATTTGATGTAATTTCCATGGGAGATGTTCTTTCTTGCATTGTTGTAACTTTTGGTTGTCTTGGAGATATTCTCCCTGGCTGAACTTTATGCTTGGTTGGTTCAATTTCATATTCCTTAAAATTCTCATCTTCAGAATCAGACATATTCTTTATTACTGAAAAAGAAAACATTGAATTATAAAATACATCAGATTTAAATGAAGCTTTCTTACACAATGCAGAACGCTTTATATAATAGTAAATGAACATTTGAATATTTGAAGAAAAAAAAATTCCAAGTTTGGAAAAATAAGAAATAAATCCTCAAACTATTCCAAAATATAAGGTGCTTGTCTGAATCAGAATTTCAGCATGTGTGCAATTGTCCTGTCAAGTTTCAAGATAGAAAACTGTAGAGGAGTTGATTACCCACTTGTCTATGCCCATTGTCATAATGTCTTCAAATGTACAACTCACAACTTGTTTTACCAAGTATTCATATTCTCTATAATGTAACGCCAACATAAAAACAATTTTACTTGAGGGGGTCCCCACATAAATCAAAGAGCTGATAGCTCTGAGGTGGAAGAAGGTGAATAAAAGGTAACCTGAATTACCATAAAATCAGCCCCACTAACCCAGGCTGCTCAGTTCCATTATCGTTATGATGTATTTCCCATCCGTACAATCATTTTCTATGTTCACATGACTGTGAAAATTAGGTAAAATCTTTAATTTGGCAGTAAAATTGAGTAGATCATATCATAAGGAATACATGTGTATTATTTAGTTACAAGTTGATTGGATTTCAACTTCATCAAAAACTACCTCGACCATAAACTTTTAACCAAAAGCAGGACAGACAGAAAACATAATGCCTATAAATGGAGCATAAAAATAGTAAGGCTTGTTACATACCTGCAAACTTTTGAAAGTTCCCATAAGGGTTTTTCGGGCACAACAACAATTTTAAAGGTTACAATTTTTAGCGTAGTATTTTGCACAATCTAAATCCTATATTTATTAAAATCAATCAAATGTCCTGAAATATTTATGTAAATTATTATCTTCCATCCATATTTTGTCTTTACATACCTGCCAACTTTCACGATTTAGGCGTGTACTATACGATTTTGACCCTTTGTCACGATTGCACGATCGTGTTCCTGAAAAACCCTCTAAAACACGATTTGGTGAAAATCTACACGAAAAATATTGTTGTTCCCGATTTTGAACTGTGTCCAATGGAGGAAAATCGTGATCAGCCAATCAAATTGTGTGTATCTCATGATCAAATTAATCAGCCAATCAAAAACGTTCTCTCAAGATTGTTTTAACATGCTAGATATTGAACTTGTGTTGTATTCCTCTGTTTGTTGGTCAGTAAAACGTGAACATGGCAAATGATTTTTCAACTGCAAGGAGGTTCTTACACAGAATAAGAATAAAAGCATGGCTGATTGACAAACTTCAATGATGCAGTACTACCATGAATATAATAAATAGTAGTTTATTCACCAACTTATTGACATTACATGTACACTTGCTGTAACATAATTTTATTTATGTATTCAATCATTTAAAGACTAATGTACTATTCATTATTTTTCACATGGACACCCCCCCCCCCCCCCACATCAACATGAGGAATCCCTTAAATGAGGGACTACCCTTAGTCAAGGGGTCACTCTTGTAAAACATAAAATAGAAAAATGTTAATTTATTAACTTAAAAAATGGGAAATTCTGACATTCATGACATTATATTTGGAACAGCTTTTCTAAATGAAGAGTCTTATTATTTTGAATAATAAAGAAGATATAAGGCCAAGAACATATCAAAATTCTTGAACATGTGTTGACCATATAATACCAGATAGATCATAAAATGTATAGTTCTTTGGGAAAAGTTTCTTCAAATAATACATGTAATATGAATGTGTGCTCATTTGAACTTAAAAAGTGGTTTTTAATGTCCTAACATTGAGGGGGGAACCCTATGTGTTGTTCCCAACCTAGTAAAGGCCCTTCTTTGTGTATAATTTTAAATTGGAAAAGTCAACAACTATTTGGTATCCTTACACATGAAAATAATTCCTAGTCCTACAGCTACATGTTCATATTTTCTGCTGATATAATAACTAGAATCATGCAAATAAACTTAAAAAAAGGGATGTAAGCTCATCTTACAAATCATGAAAATATGACACTTTTTCTAGACTACAAAACAGCACGCGCAAAATAGTCGTCGCAAAGAATTTTTAACTTTGAAATTGTTGTCGCGCGCTAAAACCCCCATGGGCATTTTCAAAAGTTGGCAGGTATGTCTTTACTTCATGTACTTGTTTAGTAAACAAATTATTTACATGTTCACACAGGTAAACTAATTTTGCTAAAAATAGATCAAAGATGTCTGTGTAGAATCTCTAATCTACTGTTATAATTTTATTTCTTTAAATAATCAAATTTAAATTTATGAAAATAATCATGATTGATAAAATGGTATTGCATAAAGTTTATGCTTTCAGAGACTATTTATGTTTAGATCATGGTTCTAGAGGCTTCTTCACATATTTGTAAACAAACCAATATGGCCGCCACACGTGATTACCTTTGCACTTTGTATATGGAAAAAAATATTTCTGACAAAAGTCAGGTTTCTCTTGTCAAAACGGATTTATATTTATATTGCAATAAATTATTCATAAGGAGGAACATTCAGTTTCAATTATATTTCTTATTCTATGAGCATTTAGAGTTTAATCGAATTCTCCCAACAGTAACTTAATGCTCTTGTCAACTGAGTCTTGAATAATTTTATAAATAGGTTCAAATCATTTGAAGTAGAAGGGCATCTAATTCATGTGACAAAGGAAAACAATGAATAAAGACACCAATTTAATAAGAAATAGATTCTTTTTATTTATTAAAAACACAATCTTCTTGTCTGCAAGATTGCAAATTCGTAACTTCAAGGGCGAGCTTGTAAACAGGGCTAGTTGTCCCGATACAAAATTCACGCATGCGTAAAACAAATATGTACAGTAAAAACATCCGGTTACAAGTAAATAAATAACGTTCATGTGGATGAGATGAAATCTATTAATTTACATAAATAAAAGGGTCATATTTACGATAGTGATAGTTTTTAAATCCTAATTTACAAATTAAATGATTCAGATGCTAAATCATTGGTAAAAATCGGTGTCAGGAATCTTAAGTTGTTATGGCTTGGAAATTGTAATACACAGAAACTTATTCAGAAGACTTGACGTATTCTTCCACCAAAAATAAAAGAGGAAGAATGTGTCTGAGGATATTATTGCCCAATAGACTCAAGTTTTAAAATATATTCTAAATTTAAAGGGGCATAACTCTTGAACAGTAAATGACTCATAACACAAATTTGAACTCACTCTGGGTGTTGTGGTTCTTAACATTGTGAATTAATTCATATTTTTTTTCTGAGACAACATAAAGTTAAGGACAGAACCAATATTCAGAAAGAAAGACAGTTAAGGGTAATATTTAATGTCCCCATAGGCTCCAGTAGGGAGATATAAATTCTGCATACCTACTGTATATTCAGAAATTATTACATGAATTTTTTTAGAATCATTTAAAGACTAAAAAGCAGTTTTAATTTTTGCAATGTTGAGAAAAATACTGTTTAATTCATAAAAAAAAGAAGAATAAAGCGAGTTTTAATCATTGCAAATATAACCCTGTCACATTTTTGGCAAAAATAAAAACATCCTACTTATTCAAGTAAACACTGAAAGTGACTTTACCTGTAGGAACAGCGTTCATCTTCTGAATTTCCAACAACTTTTCATAAATATTCTTCATTTTCTCTTCCTCAACAGATTTCATTGGAATAAGATGGAAATATAAAAAACTCTTTTGACCAAGTTCTAAGGTTAATCTAAGTTGGGTTAAACAGTCAACGGTTTTAACAGTATCTGGTCTGAGCTTGGGGAGAAGAAAAATAACATAAGTGTAAACATATTATATTATAAAATGAAATTCAAGTTAAATTATGTACACAATTCACCGTTTATGGGTAATCTCATTGTTCGTACACCAAAATGAAAATAACATTATTTCATTGGTTGAATTACCATTGGTTTTTTTAATTAGTTGTTAGTGGCTTTGAAGTAGCTGTCAGATAACTGCGAGTACTCTCAGATCTGTACCTAGTGTCTTTTTATTATTGGGATGTACAGGAACCTGGCCACATCCAATCTGTGTTTTTGTTAGATGTATTAAATTTCTATTTGTATCCATCTGAAGAGTTTAACCTTTTTCAACTGATTTATATTGTACGGTTACACCACTTTCCCAGGTTAAGGGGAGGGTTGAGATCAAACATATACTGTGGATTCATTTATTTTCGTGGGTACCAATTTTCGTGGTTTGAAGAAAACTTACACATTCATGGATATTTGATTTCGTGGTTTGGGCAAAGTCTATACTCATTCCTTTACAAAATTTGTATTTCGTTGAACATTTGAATTTGTGGTTCTCCTTTACCCACGAAATCCATGAAAATTGGTATCCAACGAATATAAATGAATCCACAGTATGTTTATCCTCATCACTGTCTATATATATGTGCATGTATTTCAGTGATTGTCATTTATTACTTATAACTTTGTTTTTTATTCATTTTTTTGTGTGTGAATTGATAAGGCCATTATTTTTTCTCGTTTGGAATGATTTTAACAACTGGTTGATAGATTAATGTATGACTAATGGCAAATATTTCTATTAAAGCAAAATATTAAAATTACCTCGTAACATTTCTGTGTGACACTTTGTCTGATGTCATAGTCCAAGGTCAAGGTCCATTTCCCTTGATAAAGTTCTACACTGAGTGACCCACTTCTCCATGGTAACTTGGTAGGGTCACTTCTAAAACATTTAATTTTTCCTCTACAGGCCAATGGTGATAGAATGTTTCTTGGTTTTTGCATTTGGCTGAAGAAAAAAGTTATAATTAGTATCTAAAACAAGAATGTGTTAATTGTACACAATGATCAACATTAGCATACCTGCCAACTTTCACGATTTAGGTGTGTACTACACGATTTTGACCCTTTGTCACGATTGCACGATCGTGTTCCTGAAAAAACCTCTAAAACACGATTTGGTGAAAATCTACACGAAAAATATTGTTGTTCCCGATTTTGAACTGTGTCCAATGGAGGAAAATCGTGTTCAGCCAATCAAATTGTGTGTTTCTCATGATCAAATTAATCAGCCAATCAAAAACGTTTTCTCTCAAGATTGTTTTAACATGCTAGATATTGAACTTGTGTTGTATGTCAGAATTGTAAAAACGTGAACAGGGCAAATGAGTTTACAACTACAAGGAGGTTCTTACACAGAATAAGAATAAAAACATGGCTGATTGACAAGCTTCAATGATGCAGTACTACCATGAATATAATAAATAGTAGTTCATTCAATAATTTATTGACATTAAATGTACACTTGCTGTAACATAATTTTATTTATATGTATTCAATCATTTAAAGTATAATGTACTTTTCATTACTTTTCACATGGACCCATCCCACAACAACATGAGAAATCCCTTAAATGAGGGACTACCCTTAGTCAAGGGGTCACCCTTGTAAAAAATAAAATAGAAAAATGTAGATTTATTAACTTATAAATTGGAAATTCTGACATTATATTTGTAACAGCTTTTCTAAATGAAGAGTCCTATTATTTTGAATAATAAAGAAGATGAAAGGCCAAAAACATATCAAAATTCTTGGACATGTGTTGACCATACATGTATAATACCAGATAGATCATTAGATGTATAGTTCTTTGAGAAAAGTTTCTTCAAATAATATGAATGTGTGCTCATTTGTACTTAAAAAGTGGTTTTTAATGTCCTAACATTGAGGGGGATCCCTATGTGTTGTGTCCAACCTGATTAAGGTCCTTCTTTGTTTATAATTTTAAATTGGAAAAGTCAACAACTATTTAGTATCGATCTTACACATTAAAATAATTCCTGGTTTTACAGCTACATGTTCATATTTTCTGCTGATAGAATCATGCAAATAAACATTAAAAAAAAAAGGGATGTAAGCTCATCTTAAAAATCATGCAAATATGACACTTTTTCTAGACTACAAAACAGCACGCGCAAAATAGTCGTCGCAAAGAATTTTAAACTTTGAAATTGTTGTCCCGGGCTAAAACCCCCATGGGCATTTTCAAAAGTTGGCAGGTATGCATTAGAGTCAATAACTCGATAAAAAGCTAACTTACAATTTTTAGTCATGTTGACATTTATAAGAAAATCATGTCCAGCCAATTGTTTTTACTTTTTTAAGTTTTTATCTTTCTAAAATTATAGTTTTCAAGATAATGGCCAAAACATGGTTAAAAATTCATCAATTGGGCAATAGCTTTTTAAATAGTATTTCCAATGTGGTACTATTTTTGGGACAAATCATATCAAAACTATCAAAAATTCATGAGCTCTTAACACGTATTGGCCAAATTTGTGTTAAAGAGGGTCTCAAATTCAGTATGACAGCTTCAAACATACTATTTTTTTACCTTTTTAAAATCTTTTCTTTTACTTTGAATTTCATGAATCAAATTTTGTTATAGTAATTTCATATCCCCATCTAACAGTTTTTAGGCTGAACATGAATTATTTTTAATTTTAGTTTCTTGTGTACAATTTGGAGTTTAGTATGGGGTTCATTATCACTTATCTAGTATATATATTTGTTTAGGGGCCAGCTGAAGGACGCCTCCAGGTGCGGACATTTCTCACTGCATTGAAGACCTGTTGGTGACCTTCTGCTGTTGTCTGTTCTATGGTTGGGTTGTTGTCTCTTTAACACATTCCCCATTTCCACTCTCAATTTTATGACATAATAAATTGTGAAGTGTTATAACCAAAATTTGCAAGTACTACTCTGTCAACACTAGGGACTATATTTGTAGACAACAAAAATGAAAACGATTAGAACAATAAACACCTGTGTACATTTGCCATTTTACCTTGTACTTGTTGGCTGTTGTTTACTTTGACTGTCTCGTGGTTTATCACGGTTTTCATCAATCTGTTTAAATGGCAGTCTGTTGGTCAGGGTTTTATTCTGATTGTCTTGTGGATTACCATGGCATAAGTCTGTCTGTTTTAATGGTGGTTTGTTGGTCAAGGTTTTATTCTGATCTGGCTGTCCTAAAAAAATAACAAGAATGTGTCCATAATACAAGGATGCCCCACTCAACACTATTATTTTATATGTTCAGTGGACAATGAAATTGGGGTCAATACTTTAATTTGACATTAAAATTAAAAAGATCATATCATAGGGAACATGTGTACTAAGTTTCAAGTTGATTGGACTTCAACTTTATCTAAAACTACCTTTACCAAAAACTTTAACCTGAGGCAGGAGGAGCAGACAGAAGGACGAAAGAACGAACGGACGCACAGACCAGAAAACATAATGCCCCTATACTATCGTAGGTGTATCGTAGGTGGGGCATAAAAAGCACAAAATCTAGAATTGTTTCCAAAATTAGACTTGCTAAGGTAGCACAATACAAAGGTTTTATCAATGTTTATACCTTCCATTCCCTAGTTTTAAAATGCTGTAACTTTCTTTATAACGCTTGAACATTTATAAAAGTGGTATTTATGGATAGCTAACAGATAACTCTTTAAATTTAATGCAATATTAGTATTATACAACAATTATGTAATCAATTATAATGTTAGCTATGTCTACAAAATTTTACAAGAAATTTCCACTTTCAACATGTTCCAATTGAAATGATCTTCTTCATGGTTACCCTGAGAGGGTTGATTTTATAACTTCTTGTTCCTAGAGCCTGTAACCTTCTTTATAACGCTTGAACATTTATAAAAGTGGTATTCATGGATAGCTAACAGATTACTCTTTCAATTTAATACAATATTAGTATTGGGTTGATTTTATAAATTCTTGTTCCTAGAGCCGTTATCTACAAAAAAGTGTCTCAGATTTCTGATAGACTGTATATTTTCGCAATAAAAGATTAATCTTTTATCTATCTATATATACCTCTTTTATATTGGAGATTGGAAGTAAAAAAATCTTTTTATTGTGCTACCTTAAGTCTGTTCCTTATATATATAAAACAAAATAATTTTGTATAAATAAAACAGAACTAAATATTTAAGCTACACATCTATGAATATGTCTGCTTATCTTTTCTTTTAGGCATTACACATGTTTTTTTCTGACATTTTCTGACTTTTTTTTGATTAATCTATTTGATATGACCATACTGATATTTGAGTATTTGATAAATAGATTTAAGCACGCTGCATTCTGTTTGTGCTTGTCCATAGTCAGGTTCTGTTATTTAGTGGCCGTTTGTTGCTTATTTGATCATAAATCCGGCAGTGTTTTTTTCTCATTTGTAAAGCTTGTATTTGTCCAATGTCAGGACCCTTTCATTTAGTTGGTGTTACTTTCTTGTTTGTACATAAATCAGGCACTTATTTTTCTCAATACATTGTAATAGTAAGACTTGTACTTGTCCAAAGTCAGAAGCCTATATTAATTTAGTTGTTTGTTTCTAATGTTAGTACATAAATCAGGCACTTATTTTTCTCATTACATTGTAATAGTAAGACTTGTACTTGTCCAAAGTCAGAAGCCTATATTAATTTAGTTGTTTGTTTCTAATGTTAGTACATAAATCAGGCACCTATTTTTCTAAGAAGTAAAGCTTGATCTAGAAATAAATTCATACTTCATCTGTGAACCTACCATTCCCCTTTTGTATCTGTAACAGTTTCTTATACACCTTCCTCATATCACCTTCCTCTTTTTTGGCGTGTGGTTTGAAGTTAAACGTCATACAATGTTGTGTAGAGCCTCCATTTGGACGTAACTGTATCTTTAGTTCAGAGTTACAGGAGAGGTCACATATAATGTTTGAAGATAGCTAAAACAAAACAGTGTAAATAAAGATTATGTACTGAACAAAATCGCCAAAATAAATTCCTCCAATATAAAATGGCACATGCAAAGGTATTGATAAAAGGGGGCAGCCCCGATGTTCCGACACCCCGTTAGTCCGACACCCCATTAGTCCGACACCCCATTGGTCCGACACCCCACTATTCCGACACCCCATTAGTCCGACGCCCCATTGGTCCGACACACCAATAGTCCGACAATACAATAAATCCCGACCAATAGTAGTACGCTGATACACAGAAACTTACTAATATGTGAACCTATTGTTAGACCAGTGAGCAATCAGGGTCACATCGATAGTACTATAATTATGCAAATGTTTATCTTTACGAGGAACTACATGAGACTTGCATACCGAAACTGAACACACACTTTCCACATCAATTAACTTATCAATTAATCCGCTATCCGAACGGAATTTCTCACCTAACAGCCCTCCCTTGCGGGAGATGCAAACAACAATTTTCACCTTCAACTCATTTATTTGATTCAATATTGTTGATTAAAGATATACATTCATTGGTTAGATTAACCAAAACCGAAAACTGTGAGTTTTTTCTGTATTTTTTTGATTGTTTTGTTCTTTCTGTATTTATTTGATTAGTCCTATTAGTACGGTGACCAGAGTGAACATTTTAAAAATGTAATCGTCAAAAATAGTATACGGCTGTATTATATATCATTCGAATCGAAAATATATGTTTACTAAAATTAATTTGGTCGTCAAAACTAAAAATGGTGCAGTTTTTCAGAAATCGAGATCAAAGGTCAACCATCATATTCCATACATAATTGCAATGGATATTAGATAACAACTAAAATACCTTATCGCATATTTTTTTTAGCAAAACATTATGGGTTCTGTTTTTTCATTCCATTTTTTACCCAAAAATCAAAAATTATCCTAAAATAAACTGTTTCGATAAAGTAAAACACTTTTAAAAAAAGGGGGGTGATTTTTTACTTAAAAAGAAGTATTTTTTTCGAAACTATCATTATTACAAGCATCAAAACTATAATAAATGAATATAAAATACGAAAAAACATGCCTGCTTTAAGATAAATATCTTTTATTACCCAATATAGGTTTAACGATTAAGTTTTGTACACTTAGGATACGGTGACTACACGCTAAATTTACAACAAACTCTATAAACACAGACTGATATGTGGCTTTAAAAAAACTTTTTATATGTTATACCATGCATAACAAGGAACACAAGTCAGCGCAGAACATATACACAATTGTAAAAAGTATTTTGGATTACTAGAACTACATTTAACTGTCTGAAAACTTTAGATTTTTGATAAATGATACAATATCAGAAATGCACATTCAATTTGCAAATCGCACCAAAAGCCTTATATATACTGGTAAATAAAATTTAGTTCTCAAACTTCTTTTGTTAGGGCATGTTTATAAACGTTCTTGCATGATTCTGATCCTTGGCAGGAACATAAGTCGGTACATGCAAGGTTTTGGGCGACACAAACACACGACTTTTTACATTGTGATTTTCCCTTACACGAACACACGAGGTCGTGAAGAAAATCTGCTGACATGTTTCCTTCAAAGTAGACAGGGTGCAAGGAATCTTTAAATGATTTCCATCCGTATTCCAATGGTGAAGGCAGAGGTGGTTTTGCAAGACAAGAAGCATGCCAAATTTTGGTCTGAAAAGAGGCACGAATGATATGCTGTCGAAGCGCCGCTTCAGAGGGTGGCAATCTGACCAGACTTGAATCCTTGCTTGTAGCAAGCTTAACTCGAAGTTTGTTAATGTCCTGATGGCAGGATGCATATTTCTGCTTTTGGTCGTAAAGTCTTGCCACAAACCGTCTAGAGCATGATATGGCAGTCTCTGTGTCGGAATCTCCTAAATTGTACAGATCACTGAAATCAAATACTGCATCTTTCAATACTTTATACACTGACTTTTTACCAATTCCAAATAAGGAAGATGTAGTGTCACACCCAGAGAGAGCATGTACGGCAGGAAGAACTCTACAAATGATTTCAGGGAGTGAAGAACACAGTTGGGGAATTGGCAAAAACCTTCTGTTATCTTTTAAAGTACCAATATTTCCCATTTGGATCCAAAATTCACTCGTATTGGTCATTTGCTTGAAAAAATGAATACAGAGAACAATGACATCTGTATCAGATGTTTTGATTATAATCCTGCCTTTCTTTCCCATCTCTTTCAATCTTTTGTCTGCATGTAAAGCCTGAAGGATCGTGCGGGTGTCTGCCTCTTCCTGAGTACTGAACAATTCAGGACATTCAACGACTTCCTGGTCAGAAATAACTTAAGCAATTTCAGGATATTCAAAGGAACCTGCCATATAATAAGTATGCCCAGGGAGCACTAATAGAGGATTGCTTTTACTGAACTAGACCAAGAAGTCACCAAAAAATTTAATGAGAGCCTGCTTGTTTTCTTTAACAGAAAGAAATTTCTTCCAGTCGGGGACATTTCTTCCTTCAATAACCTGAAACACCTTTGCATGAGCAGTGACTTTGGTACGACGCTCTCTTTCAGCTGACTTAATGGAGTGTTTTACATCATACCGATCAAAAACATCGGCCACTGTGTGAGCTTTTTTAAAACAACTTGCTAAATAATTGCAATAGGCAAGAGCAAGATCTCCAAAGGTTTTATGTTTCTTGGCATCCATGCATTGAACTATAGCCATACCGTCTCTTATATAAGTTGTCAATGAAGGATCAAAATCTGGCAACGACAGAACCGGCGAGACATCATTTTCAAACTGTTTTACTAGATCCGATTTACACGATTTTCTCATAGTTCCATCTTCATGGAACAAAGAAACCGGGATAGGCCCAAGTGGAAGTGAGAGAATACTTTCAATAGTAACATCATCTCTGATGTTAGCCAAAACCAGAGCCCGTCTAAAAACAATTTCTGGATTTATATGGCTGGTTATAATTTCGCCAGATTTACACTTAAGGATTGTCTTAGCGTTCATATGTTCAAATGTTTTCAATTTTGACTTGGTAATAGGACTATAGAAGCTACCGGATTGGTCTAAAGAAAGCGCACTCTTAACAAATTTTCTGCACATATTTTCTCCTTCATCTACTGCAGAAAGCAAAGAATCCTGAACTTCTCTAGTAGCATGCATGCCTGTAGATATATTAATGAGACAAGGAGGGTGGGCATCTATATCAAAGGGATCAGTCATGGTCTGGTTCAAAGGAGTTACTATTGCTTGTACTTGTTCTTCGTCTCGCTTCAAAGCTGTTTGTTTGCATGTAATACCTGCTCTTTCATTCATTTCATTACTAAAGGACGCCAATAAATGACGAGTCAGAGTCCACGATACCACCTGAACCCTTTGAATCTTTTATGATGGTTTTTTCAGTGCCCATCTCACTCCAAATACCATTGAACGTGCCTTGCTTTTGTCTGATAGAAAACTCCCCTAGTTTAAAAGCTGATTCGATCTCTGCTGGTAGTTCGAGCATATCAAGTATATATACAGGCATCCATCTAGAGTAATTTGTACGGTTGGTAATGTAAAAATAGGGCAGCATTTTGGATGAAGACATAAAATGTGCCGACCAATTACCTTCTCGTTCTGCTCGTACATTTGACAGCATAATTTGAACGGCAACGAGGAACATATCCCAATATTTGAAAGTAGGTGATGCATCGTGACCCCATTCTTTGAACAGACCAATAAGAGATTGTACATGGTCTTCAAACATCTTTTCCAGTCTAGTTTTAATGTCTGAGGCTTGGTCCGTTTGATCACATATACTTGTATGGAACTCTAACAACACATTCCAGAACGCAGATGGTATCTGATCGAAGTAATCAAATGTCCTACACCAGTGTATAAATGCTGATATAAAAAGAACTTGAAGGGCTTCAAACACAAGCGTGAACCCTCTGACAGCCCTGTTAAACTCTTTACCATTCAACATAAGTTCGGCTGTATTTCCAGCGTACACACCAGAATCTACCAACAAATCGCGAAGACCGCCATCGGCCCAAAGTTTCCCGATAGAGGCTAAGAAACACGATAAACTGTGGAAACCACCAAGCCTGAGAATATGGCGATTAAAAATGTCAGGCTTCGACCATTTGACTTGTTGTGCGATTGCATAGAGTTGCTGGTCAAATGTTTGAATAGCGTAATCCTGTCCAGCATCATTAGACATGTCAAGACATTTCTTCATGGCAGTATACACCGTGGCCATATCATTTGGTTTAGAATCTATAATTGGAGGATATGCTACAACTGTAACATCGGTGCCCTTTTTAGACAAAAGACAATTGTACCCTGTCCAAAAGGAATCTTCTGTTCATTCACTTTTATTTCCATTGGGAACTCTATAACATCCCTTGACAAAAGTCTGGAGAAAACCCATATCTGATCGACATCATTACTCTTAATATAATCACATAATTGAAGTTTTTCGAAAGCATCCGATCGTCGTGGAGGTTCTGACCTACATTTTGGTTTAAGATAAGGAATGGCATCGGTCAATGATGCTGTTGTATCATCTATAGCCAAAGATCTCTCTATTCCTCGCTTAATTCGTTCTGAACCATAGCTATGAACGCTAGTTGATTTAATTTGAAATACAGCCCTAGCTAGAGAATGGAAGGTGTTTTTTCCATCTATTGTCTCGGCGTTTATGTAAATATTATCAGAACCCTCTTGAATCAATCGACCTCCTTCTGAAATGGGACGAATACCTCCTGGGATGTATCGATCGCCACTAATGCGACTTATCTCATGGTTTGCAACACTGGTAAGGTATCTCCGCAATTCGGTATAGGTAACGCAAAACCCATGCGCGTTCAGAATTTCAATAAGGCGCTTCGACCCAAACTCGTGGTAAACTTGAATTGCAAGACCAAGATGAAAAGGTGTAAGGATATTGCGGCTAGTTGCAACAATACATTCCGTTAAAGCCAAACATTTCCTCACACTTTCTGTTTTGATATTAGAAGGAACAGTGCAATTGCTAAAGGCCTTTTCGTCGGTAATCCAACTTAGTAGTTTAACCAAATATGCGGGCATTGACTGTAAAGAACTTTCGAATGATACCTCTGTTGAAGTTGGGTAGTTTTCTTTAAAAATTCTGACTTTTTCAATGTCCCTCCGAATTAAACTTGCTACTGAATAAAGGAGTTGGTCATCCGTTTGTTCGCTATAAATACGTCTCGTTTGTTTTTCATTTGACCATTTTAACTCAGTTTTCAAATTACTGGCTGCTTTGATCGCATCCCCTAGTGTTATATAGCTACTCATTATCATGTTGGACTTAACCTGACCTTGTTGTAATTGAATAATAACAGAATCACCGTAATGGCAGTTTCCTTGTTGTACAGCTTGTAGGCATATTTTCTGGTAGGTATGAACCAAACTTCTCAATTAAAGAGGATAAGATAAATGCCTTTTTATTCCTTAATAAATCATCATTTATGCAAGAGATTAATTTGGAAAAAGCAGCTGCATTTATGGATTCACATTCTGAAGTTGAGTTACCAACGACCTCAATATCTTTTTTTAAATACGTTAGATATTTTGTTATGCACTGGTTATGGTAAAAAGCTTGCTCTTTGAAATTGGCTTGACTAATTTTATGCAGCAAGTTTAAATCACCGTTATGGTTTGCAGCGTTTGTTATACGACTAACCCTTTCGTCCGATTCAATTTTCAAAAGTTTTTTGTCTTGCTTGTAGCTTTTCTTATTACAAAATATACAAGCACTCCAATTGGTAGGAGAAGACATAGATCGAGTTAAGATACTCGTGACTGGACTGGACTCGACTGAACATTCCGCTACTTCATCATCTTGTCTCTTAATAAACACCGCAATGTTGTGTTCACTTGTATAAGACTTGTAGCAACTTTTATGATAAACCATTTCCAAACTGTCATTCGGTATATCATCGAATGAATCATATCCACTAATCAATTTCAAGTAAATCTCATCTCTACGCTTACCAGCTGCAGCAAAAAACCGAGATTTACTGTTATGTGTAAATAAAACTACGGTTTCATTACTGCTTTTCAGGCAAATTACACATTTTTCTAATATTAAACTTGGTTTGAGTCGCTTTGCAGTACTTGGGCCAAGTTTCAACGGACTTCCCTGTTGTGCCATCTTTTGGAGTTAGACCAGACCTCAATTTCTAAAAATAACTTCCAACTAAATAATTTATATTCCTCTTCAAAGAATAAAACCTAATCAACACAACCTAAAAAATGGAACAAACAACAAACAAAAATATCTAAGAAACCAAAAACTAAAGTCTTTGACCAAATACAAGTAATATCAAGTGATAATTGCTATAAAGTAATCGAGCATATGGTGCGCTCGAAGTTCAAAATCAATAAGGTTTATAATATCGGATCACCCGTACCTGACACGACTTTCCAGAAAATTAAGTAAGATTGTATTTTGATAGTGAATATTTTGCATGCTATTTTACATCTTTTTGTGAAATTTGCTATGATAAAAAATTATGTCACTGAAAAGAGTATTTGCTGAATTTTTACGTTGTATTGATAAGTTCATAATTTAACGATACATGCGTTCTTGCAAAGTATTGAAAGACGGTGAAGCGACAAAATGTCCAAAGTTTTAGAACTTTGTAACTTAATATTTATTTAACAAAAAACTTATAATGTTACTTTTATTGCTTAATATATAACATATTATATGTGCTATTCAAATCCTATACGGAATACATATATTTGACAACGATTTAAAAAAAGATTGCCGAAATTACATGCCTCGTAGAGTCCACATTTTATGACATGTTTGCTAACAAAACGGCAAATTAAAAAAAACTGCACCGTACGACTTTTTGACGACCAGTCTAAAATTAAAGTAAAATCATTTCTCTAGATGTATATCAATTTTTAGCCGTATACCCTAAAGTGAAATTAAACTCTGCTAATAATCGCCTTTTTACTATTCCGTCACCGTACACTGTAAAAACAGTGTTTAGATCCTAAACACTTTTTCTGTTTACGTTTTGAAACGCGTTTAGCATCTAAACATGTTTAGATTTTAACAAGTGTTTAGATTTCAACAAGTGTTTAGATGTTATATGTTTAGAAATATATGGTGTTTAGACCTTCCAACGGTAAACCTACTAGTACTTTGATTTCACAGGAACTACTTGTGTGGTACAGCACTACAGGTTGATTAGTCCACACTGTATTGTAGAATATACAATACACGTGAATATTTCTGCTTTCATGTTCTTGCAATGATTTTTACCATAATAAAAAATTTTGACTTGTCTATATAGTATATTAAAGCTGGAAAACTTCAGTAATGATAATAATAATATTAACAATAATAGGTTTACACATTTTATTTTTCCTGGAGACCAAAGAAAAGTTTGTAAACAATACGACCAAGTTCAGTAAAGTCTGTAAACAATTAGACAAAGTTTAATCCTCCATTATTTATAAAGGAAAAGCCTGTACCGAGTCAGGAATATGACTTTTTTTCCCGTTCCTTTTGATTGTTTATGTAGTCAAGTGTTTGATTTTTTTTAACGTTCTGGTTCTTTTGTTTTTGTTTTTTTCTGATCTAGTCTTAAACATAACATACAATCTATTCAAATTAGTTCAATAATTTATTTTTAAGTCTCACTAAATGCAAACAAAAAATACAATTATAAAATTTTATGATTTTTATCCTCAACAAATAGAAATTGTTAGTCCATCTCCTATCATACAGGAATTTTTCACTGCGGAACAATCTTCTTTTGAATGATAAAGGCTCTTGGTGTGCAGTTTCTTTCCAGTTGTCAGGTGAACTTTTGTATCCTGAAATGAAAAAATGAAACCTTCATGTACAATTGTATGCAACAGTCACTTATTCTTAGATCATGATTATTAAAAACCATTAAACAAGCTTCTTGAAAAAAATTCTTACAAAAGAAAAATACAAATTGTAGTTAAAAAGACAATACTTTTCACCTTGTACAAATGTATACATCAAAAGACAAATAAATCAAAGGGAACAATATATAGAGCAAACAAGCATGCAAGTTTTTTTTATATTATAAAACAAAATCCTTGATTTCTGAGAACTACAGCCTGTTTTCCTATTCTATCCTAATAGTAATATTATGAGTAATTTGACCATTTCTTACCTATTCAACAGGATACATATTAGAGAATGATTTAACCTCCATTTTTCAAAACTAAATTATAATCCTGGTACCTTTGATAACTATTTCAATCATATTATAGTTCTGTTGGCAACTTAATAATATACTTTAATATTTTTACTTACATCTGCTCTTGAAATCAAGTCATCCTTTTCTCTCTTCCTAATATGTTCTTCAATTTCATCTATGGTATGGATTTATTCTAGCTCTTAAAATTTCATTCCGACTTCAGTGTCACAGTCCTATAAATGCATACATAGAAATAATTATAATAGGTTTAAATAAAAAAGAACAACTTGACACTTTATTTTTGACATTGGAGTTCGAATTTCAGTTTATTTTCAACTTTTTAGTCATGACGTGGTCAGTTTATTTTCAAGTAATGAGTTTGAATGTCCTTTTGGTATTCTTTGTTTTTCTTTGACAAGGTGAAGTGAAACTATAATTTCAGTCTGAGACTACTATAACATGTGTTATAGTAGTCTCAGTTTCAGTGTTTGTGTAAAGGATGTTGCAGTATTAGCCATTGGGAACTTATTCCTTGCAAAGATAGAATACTTGAAACTATGCTTTTATGACATTGTGTATAGCAGGGATCAGTATATCTAACATATATGTTCCTGTGTACAGTGACACTTTAGACTATTCAATCTCATTTTAAATTTCCGAACTAGCTCATTCTTATTTTATGCTTGGTTCTTGCGACTGAGTATGTGTGTATATTATATGATTCATACCACAATAGTGGACTTGAAATAGCATAGGTTAACAGTTTAACGCACATATTCCTTTAATTAGTCTGTTAAATTATGGTTTGTGCCCCTCCCCCTTTTTACGAAATCTGGATATGCTTACCTTCCGCTGCTGTTATAACTGTTAAGATGGCTTTTGATTTCCTTTAATATTCTAATATGAAGTTCTGTATCTGTTGCATCGTCAAAAGATATATATGCTTGATAGATATGATCCATTGTTTTAAATGTTGTTTGTCTTTGGCGGGTCCGAAGGCGTCGGTATCAAATTACAACGATAGATAACTCTTTTCGTTAATTAATATAAGACCACATTCGGACAACGACTCCGGAAATTAGAGAAATTCACTCACATCTTCCTTATAAATACCAGGGACATATATAAGTCCTTGTAAATACTATAAAAGATTATTTTATATAATATGTCTCTGGTATAAACAGTTAATTGCTTAACTTATAAGAAAATAATTGAAAGTAATTTTATAATCTTACAACACAAAAAAGGGAAACTCATTTGGGGAAGATGATATGATTTGTTCTCATTAATAAAGAAGCTCCGCATACGTTGGACTAAAGTTCGAAAATAATGTTAATTTCAAGACATCTAAGATATCATAGTTTCACAGAATATGTTTGAATATGTAGAAACATCGCAACTTGAGGTGAAACCAGTACTGAAATATTATAAAGTGTTTAGGTGTTTAGGAAAGTGTTTCAGAAGTGTTTAGATGCCATTTAATGTTTAGCATAATGATAACATTCACTGATAATAACCCTGCAACACGTTTAAATTCTTAACACGTTTAGGGTTTTATGTGTTTAGATAAATATCCGTTTAGATCCTAAACGCTTTCTTAAACACGTTTAGACCTAAACATGTTTTAGATCCGTTTAAAATCTAAACGCTGTTTTTACAGTGTACTATATTACATAAATATTGGAAGTGATGTAATGGCAGTTCTGTATTTGTTTGTATACGGCCGTCAAAATGTCGACTGGACGTATTATGGTATACAAATGTCCGTCTGTCCATCTGTCTGTCCGACTTAAACATTTCGCACCGTAACTTGAGAACGACTCATCCAAATTTCATGAATCTTAACAGACATATTAACAGACATGTAGTCGTTTCTTATGATGGTCAAACGATCTGCATACTTTTTAATAAAAATGTGATTAAAAATGTTTGAGTAAACTGTGTAAATTTGGGGTGTGTTTTTTTCACATGCCGCCGCATCTCAAAAGCCATTTTTCATTATTATACTTCACGTTAAAATGCCATATTTTGATTGGCTAATACGAGGGTGTCATTTTACTCTATCACATAGCTGAGAGGGTGACAATTTTTTTTAATGTTATCCTCTCGTCTAAACCAATCAAAAATCGACAATTTAAAGGACACTGGATTGAATTTACATCAAGTAGATGAATACAATGCTTAAGTTTTACGTTTTGGGTCAAATTTTATTATTTAACTGTCAAAATAAAATAAAAAACATCTTGTTGTTTTTTTCTAATACTCGTAACGTTGGTATGTACGTGACGTCATAGAAAATCATTTTGAAATAAAATTAATCTGTAAAAGACAAAAATGGTAGGACGTTCAGTATAATAAATTAAATAACACATAGCTGAGAGGGTGATAGAGCAGATTGGTACCCCTTGAAAAAGCATTGTCAACCTTGGCTTCGCCGCGGTTGACAATGTTTTCTCGGGGTACCAATCTGATCTATCACCCTCGCAGCTATGTGTTATTTATATATTATTGCTTAAAACTTTACACACTTCTCAGTTATATTAATCTAAAAATCTGTATCATTTTTGGTTTTGATTCAATTTTTTTTATAGAGATATTGAGTTTTAAAAAAAATTAAAAACAAAGAGATTATGTCGCACCTTATTCCAAAAACAATTTCTGATTATTGCTTATAACTTTACACACACTTCTCAGTTATATAAATGTAAAGATCTGTATACTTTTTGATGATGATTCGACATTTTATTTAAGAGTCATGATTGAGTATTTTGTAAAAAAAAAGGGAGATGGGTTCTCACATGTCGCGCCGTATCTCAAAAGCGATGTATGATTATTGCTTTAAACTTTACACACTTCTAAGTTAGATTAATCTAAAGATCTATATAATTTTTGGTTTTGATTCAAAATAGAGATATTGATTTTTTTTTAACATAAAAAATGGGGGCAGGGGGATTCACATGTCGTGCCGTATCTCAAAAACAATTTATGATAATTGTTTATATCTTCATACACTTCTTAGTAATATTAATGTTAAGATCTGTAAACTTTTTGGTGATGATTCAAAATTTTATTAGTTACTGATTTTTTTTTGTGAAAAAAGGGGGGTTCTCACATGTCGCGCCATATGTCAGAAACTATCATTTATGATAATTGCATTTTAATTAGTTTCAAGACGACGGGCATATCATGCGCTCATGGCGCAGCTGTTTATTAAACAAGTATTGCTGTGCAAATATCTACATGTACATACACTGACGTCATTGAATGCAAAACGGAGCTCTTTATAGCATCATATACGGATACCGGGTTGTTTTTTTGGGCGGTGTGAATTTTCGAAGATAGAATAAAATCTCCAAATTAAATTCCGCAAGTGTATATGCAAAGGTATTGAAAAATGGCACGACAGTGACACGACAGAAACACGCGCATTCCATGACATGAAATTCTGAAAAATAGCCCTAAACAACTCACGATTGTCGTACGACTGTCGCACGACCGACTTGCGGCTTACCTACGACAGTACAGTTACAATTCTTTTTTCTCTGTCGTGGACATGTCGTAGCTGATGTGAACACTAGGGATATTTTTTTGACATTTTGCACGACAGTGCCACGGCAACTATTTTATAGATCTTCCACGACAAAAAAATTCTGTTGTGATGGGCTTAATACACAGATTGAGTATCATTGAATAGAAGAAATTAGTATTTGATAACATAAATAGAATAATTTGAAGTAAAAGTTAAGAAATAAGAAGATAGTACTGTAACAAATCAGCGGTCCTCAATTAAAAGTTTGTATAATTTTGCTAATTTTCAGATAGGCTTCAACAAGTGGATAAATGAAACACCTTTTAGGAATTTGTAAGTCAACTGCGATTATTGATTCCCTGAAATGAAACGTGTTTCCACTAAAATTGTGTGATGACGTTGTTTTAATCGCGTATATATATATAAAAAATAGATGTGATATGATTGCAAATGAAACAACTCTCCAAAAGAGACCAAAATGACACAGAAATGTACAACTATAGGTCACTGTACGGCCTTCAACAATGAGCAAAGCCCATTCCGCAAAGTCAGCAATAAAAGGCCCCAAAATGAAAATGTAAAAAAAAATAAAACGAGAAAACTAACGGTCTTATTTATAAAAAAAAAATGAATGAAAAATAAATATGTAACACATAAACAAACGACAACCACTGAACCACGGCGCGACATACATAACGCGTTGCAGGATTAAACATGTTAGCGGGATCCCAACCCTTACCTAACCTGGGACAGTGGTATAACAGTACAACATAAGAACAAACTATACGAATCAGTTAAAAATGGCTTAACTCATCAGATGGACAAAAATACAAGTGGACGTGGTCGGGTACTTGTACATCCCAACAACAATGATATACACTAGGAACAGATCTGTAAGCAAGTGTTTGAGTGTTTGAATTTTAAATATACTGAGTGCCAATGAAAACGCAACACTTGATTTTTCAAAAATAAAATTTATATTAGAAATGATAATCTTTCAAACTAAATTGTTCTTGTAAATTAACCATTCTAACAATAGATCGATATCAAACAAAAATGTTTCGTTGTCATCTTTCAGACGCTATAGGTAAACGAAAAATCCAATGTCGAATCATCAACTCACAGTTCTCACAAAACATGTTACAACCCCGTTGTGCAGCGCAATCTCGACAGCGCCGTGGAATTGATCATCTCGGACGTTTAATGTGATCTCGAGGAATGTTAATCCACTTGTCCCGCAAAGCAAACTCAAGCTGACTTTATGATAGTGGTGGTGGTTTTCATCGACTAAACCATGTCTGATCTGATGTAAAATTTGCTCGATCGGACCAAAATCGGGCGAAACACATGACTTTTGGCCAAGATGGGTGTCAAATGTCTATGTAACCACCACTGACGGTTCTAGGTACATAATGAATGATTTTTGGTCTACAGAATTCGATGTTTACGCCTGACGGCCGTTAAGATGTCTCTAAACAAAGACTTTAGTGCTCTTTGAAATCTCTGCGCAAATGGTGCTTTACTGAAATTGCTCCAAAGGATCAACCGTGACCACCATTGAACTCTCGTGACCTTTGTACAGCTATCAGAATCAATATCGGATATGTTTAAGACCAAATGTATCGGTCTGGCAGAGCGGTTCTTGCTTTTTGTACCCCGGGATGTGGCTTATCATTAAATTATTCATTTTTTGCTGATTTTGTGGAAGATTTGGGTTATTGTAGAGGCTACAACTTCAGTCTTCTCGTAATTGTATGCTGTAAAAGGCTTCATTGGATCATGCCCAAAACTGCATGTCGCTGGTTGTCAGAAAGTCCTGGCATTTACTCAGATGTTTATTGCAGTTTCCGAACAATAAGGGCGGGAAAATTCATGACATTAGCCAAGCTTTAAATGACAAAACCGTGAAAATGGTGCGTATGTTGAAATGTGGTGGACTCGGTTTATGTCCGTTCAAAATAACCCTTACTTCGCATTTGTTCCAAAAATCAGTCAACCGTAAAGTTGTCGACAATTGTCTTAAAAGTAATTTTAACCAACTATACAAAGTTCTAATATAAAAAAATTAAAAAAATTATAAGTTTTTTTTGAAAAACAAGTTTTGCGTTTTCATTGGCACTCAGTATATCTTTTAATGTACGAATGCAGTTCGCAATTATTATGTTTTCGTCCGTTCAGTATTTCAAGCATTTGCATATCGTTTGTTTGAATATGTTAAAGGTCTCGTAAAAACCATGGTAAATATAGTACATAATCTGTTTAAAGTGTCGGACTAACGGGGTGTCGGACTAGTGGGGTGTCGGACCAATGGGGTGTCGGACTAACGGGGTGTCGGAATATCGGGGCGACCCCGATAAAAGTTTTGAATTTGCCAAAATAATAACTGCCAAAATATTTTGTATACATTATTTACTGAAAATTGCAAAATTTTACATCCACGAAAATAACACACTATATCATGTATATGCATGGCATGACATAATTTTTTTCAAAGATGTTTAACATTTCACAGCATTTTTATATTTCTAGTTTTACTCTAATAATTCATCCCTTATTTTTAAAACAAAATTCATTCGTTCATTCATTGTCATGAGTGTGTGTTTATTTGTGTTACTTTGTTTTTTGAACGAGTTAAGTCATTCCAATTGTTATTTATAGTGTGTCTTTCTATGTTGCGATGTTATACTACTGTTTCCATACCCGTAGCCAGGGGGGGTTTTCATAATACCCCCTGAAAACAAATAAGCACTGTTAAAGTCAATGTTCTGTTCGATTTGTGACTGTTAAAGTCGAGTTTGTGAGTCCAACGAACCCCCCTTTGGAAATTCCTGGCTACGGGCCTGGTTTCAGAAAAGGGAGAATGTTTTGAACCATTACAGTGAGTTGACTATGGGTGGTACTGTAAAACTTTAGCTCAACTTGTTTTTATTTTTATATAGATCTAGACCGTTGGTTTTTCCCATTTGAATGGTTTTACACTAGTCTTTTTTTGGGGCCCTTTATAGCTTGCTGTATGATGTGAGCCAAGTGACTTGGATGGAGAGTTGTCTCATTGCCACTCATAACACATCTTCTTATATCTATAGTATAAGCCATAAAATCTACCTACTGCTACATATTTCTGTATAGCTTCATATTCTACGCTGATTGTCCATGATCCATTTACAAGCTGGAGTATAATTCTACCATTCTTCCAAGTGTATTCTCCATCCTCATTACAGAGTCCGCTATCATTGACTTTACCTCTGCACATCAGACGTGTTGGATAATTTAAAGGCATCTCATCTGAAAAAGTAAAATAATCATTAATTTCTGAAGTTCTGAACATAACATTAAGTGGAAGTTAACCCTTACAGAGTTATCTCCCATGTGAGTCACAGTGACTTACACTCCCCATTTAATATGATTAAGGTGGCTCGGGCTTATTTGAAGTTTCTATCATAAGTGCTGTATTTTTTGTTATTTTATTCTTTACACAAAGTGAATTACATTGGTCGAAAAAAAAAATAGGGGTCATTCCATTTAAGCACAATATTTTTATCGGAATATCAAAAGAACTTTCTATGACACTTGGTCCAAAACTGCAATATAAAAAGCTCAAATATAGCTTCAAAGAATGAGCAAATAAAAAACATACGTCACAGATAAGGAAAAATAAATATTTTGCCTTTAAACCCAAATTTTGCGAGAAAATGGTTAAAATGGGTGAAATGTCATATTGACCCTTAAAAAAATATGGATAATAACTAAAACATTTTATTAGTCACATAACTACAATGATTTAACATTTCAAATCAATCAAAATATTTTAAAAATTATATCCAATTTACGACAAATACTTTTATAATTCATACTTGAAATTATGCGCCGTCAAATAGTCCCGAGCCACCTTATGAATATCAGGAATAAGAGCGGGAACACAGATAAGGTGAGATCAGTTTCACAGCTTCTAAATTTTATATTAGGTCCTCAACTAACATACTAAGAAAATCAATCATTATTAATAACCTCATATTGCACATGTTGATTTGGACTGTTCATTTGGGCTTAAATTAAAATATTGTTTGTTTGCAGTTTACCGACCGACCCTTGAAAATCCTCCCGACTGTGAAATTTTATTGCTTTAAATTTGAAGAAATTTTTTTTAATACCTCTATTGACGCGATCCGGAACTTTGTGTCCTTTCCAGAAATGATTTAAAGTCTGGGTCAATTATGTGTTCAAGTTCGGTTTTTCTTAGCTTCTCGTCAAGCGTTCATGTGACCATTTAATGATAAAGCACATGGAAATTGTTTACAGGTATCCATGAAGTCACGGGGGAGTACTTTACGCTGTCGTCTCTTGTCAATTTTAAGACGAATAACAAACAAAAAAGTTTATTAGTAAACTGTTTATACAGATACAGGCACATGTAATGATGTGTGATGATATCATTGACGATGATGCAGCGGATATTCATAACTGACACGATAACCATTCTGTCTCAAACAAATCGGGTTCAGAATCTATGGAGCCTGACTTTATGGAACCAATTTCAGTGGTTGAATAATTTGACAGCAGCTTGAAGTCTGGCATATTTTCTACAAATCGTTGTGAAGACGACAAAGATGAAACCACTCCTCCGTGACTCAAATCTTCATGGATATCTGTAAACACGCCTGTACGGAGGATGGGCTCATTTGAAATGTTAATGGTTATGGATCATGCCAAATCAATAAGAAGCAACCCTAGCTACACAAAGATGTAGAGAAAATGAATGGTTAGCTTGAAAAATAAATATACTCTCTCTATATTAAATCTATCTTCGATTGCAATGAGTACATGTATGCTCCTTTAGGATAAGGGGGGCTGCCCCACTCATTGCAATTATTCTCTTTCTTACAATATTAAATATACCCAAACTGTGTGGCCTGTGTGAATTCAATTAAAACATGTCCTTAGGAGCTATGCTCAGTGCCAATTTTTTTTATGCATTAAAAACATTTCAGTACAGACCATTTACTTTTAATGGGGAGCTATGGATTTCACCCAAACTTTAGATTTCTTTGGTTTTCATTAAAGCCTGGCAAAATTATAACCTTATCACATATAATTAAATATTGTTAGAAATATGTAAACAGTCGGATGTCTGAATACTTTTTTTTTCCAGTTGCCTTTTTTTCAATTGAGGAAGATTCAATGGTTTTTTTTTTTTTTATTAAAAATACACTCTTTAATAACTGTCTTATAAATCTATAATATATACATTTTTTCTGATGAAAATACTCTACTCATGAAAACATTCTAGTCAAGAAGCATACATGTCTGAATATATATTTCTTTAAAACAGTTCTAGTCATAATGACATTCCTTGTTTATAAGTGTTCCAGTATTTAATAATTATACCATATTTTATGTCATAAATTGGATAATGGCACTATGTTAAAGTTTCAGTTTTGGTTAAAAAGTTTTTTATCTGAAAATGTCTGTTCATTTGATGTTGGTTTTCAGCATGTCAGCGTGTTTGTTGTTTTAAAAAGTTTTTTTTTTCATCTCAAGAAACTTGGTTTAGTGTAAGGGCTATTCCATTTAAACATAGATCAACCCCCAGGAAGGCATTTTGAAACCACTTCTAGTGGTGGGTGCCCTTTTCAAAGTTTTGATGAGGACAATCCTTCAAAATTTGTAAAAATGCTTCTCTGGGTGGCTGCCCTATTGTCATAGTGCCTTCCTGGGGGTTGATGTATGTTTAAATGGAATAGCCCTAACTGCTTGTTTAAACTGTATTTTGGCTGTGAGATAAAATAAAATATTTTTCCTACCTACATTGACCTACCGACCCTTCAGTCTGAAGGTACAGTCGGAAAACTGCAAACAAACATATTTTTAAGGTTGGCCTTGTATAAATTCTTGATACTGAATATTATCTACTATATACATGTATTACATGTATTAACAGATGGTGTTAAGCCACTTATATCATTGCCAACTTTACATTCGGGCCAGGTGAGCTAAAAATCATAAATTCATATATCGAAAAGATTAAAACAAATACATTGACCCATTTTTAGTTATAAAATTCTAAAAGCATCTCCATATGTGAAGCAGGATCTGTTTACCCTTAAAGAGCAACTAATTGTCTTGTATAGTCTTTACTTTTTTATTTTCTATTTTGTGCGCCAGTGAATTATCTTTTCATTGTATTTTGTTTTTTTGTCATGTCATTGTTAAAAATAAAATTGAATGAAAATGGGAAATGTGTCAAAGAGACAACAACCCGACCATATAACAGACAAAACAAGTGAAACTGCGAGCTACAGCTCACGGATGATGCCCCCGCCGCAAGTGGGTAATATTAATAGTGTAAAAATATGCAAGTGTTCGGTAAACAGGAAGTTGCCAACTTTACCTTCACTCTCAGATAATCTCTCATTCCCTTTATGATGTTTATTAACTGCTGGTTTGGAGCAAGAAAGTTGGTTTTCTTTGATTATATCTAGCTTTTGTTGGTTCATGTAAGAGTACTTCTTTGTTTGGCAAACAGTCGGCTTTCTTCTTTTTCTCGCCATTCTGAAAACAAAAGGCAGACTGACATTATACATACACTTAATTTAACATATAACATGTATAAACAAACTATAAATCCATATGTAAAATAGTATTTATATGCATAACTCGATTAAATCACTATCAGTAGCATGCAGTGCCTTATTGAGGTACATGTATATTTGTACCTTTAAAGTGAACATATAGTCATTTTACCATAACCTAAGAGTGCCTCTTCAAGTGCTGCCAGCATGGCCAATTGCACTAAGAGTGCCCCCTGAGAAAATCAAAGTGCTTGTAGATGTTAGCACTGAAGGGTAAAGATTAAATTTGACCAGGTGACATTTAAAAAAAATTTGACTTGCGGACTATAATTATGTTCTGGTTATCCTTGTCTCGTGGGTTTTCAATCTGTTAATTAAGAATGCATCATGCATGTCATGGGGGTCTCATTGGGGGGTTCTGATCCCTGATCCTGCTAATGATTGAGATGGTCCAGTGCTGTGCAGCACACTTTATCAAAAGCAACTACTCAAGAGAGTCTGGAACAGTTACAACTCTTCTAGAAGAATTGAACCTGACACCTTTAGAAACCAGAAGAAAAATAGCACATATAACACTCTTTCATAAGCCATCCATAGAAAGGTTGCTATTCAAATTCCATCACACCTTTTAAAACCAAGAGGAACTTCAAGACTCCATCAACTGAATACTTAAAGATATGTACAAATCAGGCCAAACAAAGATATTTACAGCTTTTTTCCTCGGACCATTAGAGACTGGAATAAACTACCAGACGAGCTATTAGAGATTGAGAGCAGTGAGGATTTCAAGACCAAACCAACCGAGCTCCTCTGTAGTGGCTAACCAACACAATCAAAAGATAGATGATGTTTAAACCAGCACCTGTACATAAATTATGAGCACAATTTGGAACTGTTTTTATTAAATGTTATTAACAAAGTTTTGTCATGTTGTAGCATGTTGGAAGATGTCAAAGTAAAATTTTATACTTGAGTGATACATGTAGGCAGAAGTACCCTTTTCCAGTGACGACATAGCTCTATGTTGTTACGTAGATGTACTGTTTTGTCAGATTCCAGTATCAAGTATCTAAGCAATTCTTTTTTTTGTAATTTATTGTGTCCCGCTAGACTTCATTTCTCGTTTTCACAGCAAAATAATTTGACTTTCACGTGTCATGCTTACAAAAATATCGGCAAGCCTGCTTAAACCTTAGACAGGTCAGGAATAACCACCAATTGGTGGATTATACCTCAATTGACGTATAATCCACCAATTGAGGTATATTGGTATAGACCAATTGACGTATAATGCATTTTTTTGGTAATAAAATGCTAGTGTGAGAAAGGAGCATGATTTTGCAACTTGCAACCTATTTTATGACCCTTATTGGGTCTTCCAAAAGTTTTAGTTTAGTCAAAGCCTGCTGCGTCTCTTGAGAATGCATGAGTACAACAATTCTTTTGTTGAAACATTTGTACTATTGACCATGATTGACTCTTTATCATGAAAGTCAAGTATTAACAAAGAGCTCCATTCACCTGTTTGAGTTGTACTCATGGTCACATGACTGCAGACAGTAATGATGTCCATTGAAAGGTGATTACAGGTAAATTTGCCAATCAAGAATTGACAAGATAACAATAGAAGAAACTGTTATGTCACTATACTAAACTAGGAATGTTTGACAAGTTTTCATACCATAATATGGTTTTAAGAAAACAATGCTCCATTTTAGTAGAATAATTTGTTTTGAAAAACAAACAATTATACACCAATTGGTCTATACCATTATACCTCAATTGGTGGATTATACGTCAATTGAGGTATAATCCACCAATTGGTGGTTATTCCTGACCTGTTAGACCCCACTGAGACCCACTATCATCATGATTATGACATTCCAATTTCCTTGAAAAAGTATGCATAGAACGAATTCATATGAAGTATAAAAATATATGATCTGACCATTTTAATATTCATACGAATTCATATGATTTGACCATATATATTCATGTCATAAAATGATAAAAATGACAATTTATTTTAAACAAAAATAAAACATCATTTCTATTCTTAAAGTGTTAGAAACATATTTTTTCAACTGTTAAAAGATACAAAATATACAATAAAGAAAAAATACATCAAAAAGACTTTTAATTCAAATTTATTATGTAAATGTACATGGCCAAAACTAGTGAGAGATAATTTACTCCGTCTGTGAGGACCATCGGCCGTTTTGCCAGACAAACTGGGGCCGTGGGACAAAGCTTGAAAGACTTCTACATAAGAAATGATACAGCCTGACTACATAAGAGAAAGAAAATACTTACGTGTGCTGTTTAAAATCGGAAAATAACAATCGGGGTCCGTGATAAAATTTCTTGTTTACGTTTCAATTTGGCGGGGAATTAATTTGGGTTACCCTAAAGCCCTGACCAATCCCCTGACTACAAATCCCGACCGATAGGAAAACTTTTTTTTATTCGAGATGGATTTTCTTTGAATTCGAAATAAGCAACATGCTAACATTTTGAAAGATATTAGAAAAAATGTAAAATTCAATTGCAAGGTTTTAAAAACTTTCCCTGACTTTATTCTGACCAGTTTAAGTTAAATCACAGTCGCTTGAATTTTAGTGATATATGTATGAAAAAAAATTAAAAAAAATACTGTTATATGTATATTATACATATAACAGTATTTTTTAAAAAAAAATTTCATACATTTATCACTAAAATTCAAGCGACTGTGGTTAAATACTCTAAAAGGAGGATTTTGAAAATAAATAACTCAGCCTTGATAATCACAAAAATAAATTGTTGTTCTTTGGTAGTTTGAAAATAAATTACCTGGCTTGCAGCTGTAATGTCAGAGCTTGGTAGATTTCCTATGTATTTTACTATAATTTTATCAATGTTAAATTATTGTCATAGACTGGAACGTTTGAAATAAGGATTATTATTTGATGCATTTATATGTTGTAAACAGTTACATAGCTCTAATGTAAATACATGATATTCTAGTATAGATTATATTCAGAGAGAAATTGAATTACCAAATTTTGACCAATCAATTGGTTCTTTAGGCAGCAACCATTTGATTTTCCGAGGGGGGGGGGGGGCTATGTTTTATTTTTCTGTGCAAACTTTTTTTTCCCGCATTTTTAACATTACATATAGTGGCAGCTGAGGGTGAAACAAACATTTTTTTTTCTCAGGGTCCAAAACAAATTTTTTTTTCTCACCCAAACCTGGAAACAAACTTTTTTCCAAAAAAAAAAACATAGCCCCGGGGCCCCCTAGAAAACCAAATGGTTGCTGCCTTATGTCAGTATGTTAAAAATAAACTATGTAAAAGTTATGTCACATTTTGGAATAAACTGAAGTATCAAACAATTAACTCCGAAAAAGGGAAGCTTGGTACTTATTTTTCTATAAAAAAATTGTTTTAAAAAAGAAAAATATTTAGAATTGCAGGACTTCAAAAAAGGCAGTCAATTTGTTAATTAAGACTAAGTGCTCACTCTTTAAAAATTGAGACAGACAGATATTCAAACTAGAGGCTCTCAAGAGCCTGTATCTCTCACCTGAAACAACCTGGGTTTTAGAATTCATAAAAAAAAGATAAAATTTGGCTACAACTTTACAACACTTGGACAGAACCTCATAAGGAAAGGAACATTTATGCTATGTTTGGTTTCATTCAACTCAGTGGTTCTCTAAAAGAAGAAATTTGTATGTATTTCTCATAGGGTCCTATGTTAAATTGATTCCCCCCTATGGCGACCATCTAGGAAGTTGGATTGGCGACAAAGTAACAGCACTTGGTCGGCATCTCATTAGGAACATTCATGCTATGTTTGGTTTCAATCCATTCAGTGGTTCTCTAGAAGAAGTCATTTATATGCATTTCCCATAGGGTCCTATGTCAAACTAAGTCCCCCGCTGGCGGACATCTCGGATGATGGATCGGCTACAAAGTAACAAAACTTGGTTAGCACCTCATAAGGAACATTCATGCCATGTTTGATTTCATTCCATTTAGTGGTTCTCTAGAATAATTCATTTGTATGCATTTCCCATAGGGTCCTATGTTAAACTAAGTCCCCCGCTGGTGGCCATCTTGGATGATGGATCGGCTAAAAAAAAAACAGAAGCCACAGACTTAACTATGTGAATTACATTTTTGCTGTATCATGCATATTAGTCTTTTGATGTTGTCCCTAAAAGCTTAAGTCTTCCTCTGAATCTATACATTTAAAATGCTTTGAGACCAAAATATTGTCAAAAAATTATTCAAACAGAATTTTCAGATTAAGAAGGGGTTTGGGAAACACCCGCAAAACATGATTATGCATCATTTGTTTTATAGCTTCTTGGGGCTTTAATGGGTCCAAAACCCTTCAAAAAAAATTTTGCTCGGCGAAAACAAGTTTCCAATACTTTTAAAAAAGGCTAGATACAACCAAACTTTAATACTTTGTATGTAGCCAATACATATATGCAGTTGGGAATATAGAATGGTACATAATGACTTGACTATACATGAATTATTTATAATAAACAAATAATTTCAAAATTGTATGTTTTCGAATATTATAGTTGTGAAAATAAATAATCAGTCCCTTGCTTTAATGAAAATGAAAAATCTAGCTTCAATAGTGCAGAAAATAGATAACTGTCCTGTTAGTTTACAAAAATAAGTAACCGATCCAAAACAAATCCTCCTCCCCTCCCCCCCCCCCCGAATATCAAATGGTCGTCCCCTTATTTCACAGTATGTCTCAGATCCGGACATCCTGGCATTTACATTTTTCAGGGGGTGATGCCAATGGGAATCCTTTAGATTTTTCATCTATTTGAAGGTGATTACTAATTCTTTGTATTGCCGATTATTTTTAACCAGAGGTTATAGTATTTAAAAATCAAAATGGAGAAATAATATAGTGTCTTTAACAATATTAAAAGAGTAAAATTACTATATTCAACTGGTAACGATATATTCATCAATTAAATTAATTTGCATTAAAGTCTATGGAAAATTTAGAGGATTCTTATCCGCATCACTCTGAACATTGTTTACATATTAACAAAATTCTTCAGCCCATTGTATGAATATTCTCGTATAATTACCGCTTTTTGCCACCATTGGCTGTTCCCGCATATCGACAATTCTGAAGATCATAAACGTCATTTTCTAAAAATTAAATATATAAGCAGAGGTATTGATTTTATCAACTTATCAAGTATATTTAATGACTCTACCGTTCAAAACTTTATACCTCCCTATTTTGATAATATAGAACCACCTATAATTTCATACACATACAAAAAAAACAGCAGAAGTTTAATTTTCAATTATACGTCGGTTACATCAGACGTTAATATAGATATTAATACCCCCTTAACTTGAAACTGTGAATCGTCGAAGTTAAGATATGTTCCCTATGGCCATGTTATTACAAGGTACCTCAATATCGACATTTTTAGACATATAAACCAAACTGAGGTCGCCACTTCTAGACAGATACATCAAACTTAGATCCACATTTCTAGACATATACACCATACTTAGGTCGACATTTCTAGACATACACACCAAAGTTAGATCCACCTTCCTAGACATATACACCAAACTTAGATCCACATTCCTAGACATATACGCCAAACTTAGATCCACATTTCTAGAGACATACACCAAACTTAGATCCACATTTCTAGAAATATACACCAAACTTAGGTCAACATTCCTAGACATATACACCAAACTTAAGTCGACATTCCTAGACATATACACCAAACTTAGATCCATATTTCTAGACATATACACCAAACTGTTATCCACATTCCTAGACATATACACCAAACTTAGATCCATATTTCTAGACATATACACCAAACTGTTATCCACATTCCTAGACATATACATCAAACTTAGATCCACATTCCTTAGACATATACATCAAACTTAGATCCACATTCCTAGACATATACACCAAACTTAGATCCACCTTCCTAGACATATACACCAAACTTAGGTCAACATTTCGAGACATACACACCAAAGTTAGATCCACATTCCTAGACATATACACCAAACTTAGATCCACATTCCTAGACATATACACCAAACTTAAATCCACATTCCTAGACAGATACACCAAACTTAGGTCGACATTTCTAGACATACACACCAAAGTTAGATCCACCTTCCTAGACATATACACCAAAGTTAGATCCACCTTCCTAGACATATACACCAAACTTAGATCCACATTCCTAGACATATACGCCAAACTTAGATCCACATTTCTAGACACATACACCAAACTTAGATCCACATTTCTAGAAATATACACCAAACTTAGGTCAAAATTACTAGACATATACACCAAACTTAGATCGACATTTCTAGACATCACACCAAAGTTAGATCCACATTCCTAGACATATACACCAAACTTAAGTCGACATTTCTAGACAAACACACCAAACTTAGATCCACATTTCTAGACATATACACCAAACTAAGATCTACATTTCTAGACATACACACCAAAGCTAGATCCACATTCCTAGACATATACACTAAACTTAGGTCGACATTTCTAGACATACACACCAAAGTTAGGTTCAAAATTAATAGACATTTAGACCAAACTTAGATCAACATTCCTAGACATATACACCAAACTTAGGTCAACATTTCTAGACATACAGTCCAAACTTAGATCCACATTTCTATACATATACACCAAACTTAGATCCAAATTTCTGGACATATACACCAAACTTAGATCCACATTCCTAGACATATACACCAAACTTAGATCCACATTTCTAGACATATACAACAAACTTAGGTCGACATTTCTAGACATACACACCAAAGTTAGATCAACATTCCTAAACATATATACACCAAACTTAGGTCGACATTTCTAGACATACACACCGAAGTTAGATCCACATTCCTAGACATAAACACCAAACTTAGGTCGACATTTCTAGATATACACACCAAAGTTACATCCACATTCCTAGACATATACACCAAACTTAGATCCACATTTTTAGACATATACACCAATCTTAGGTCAACCTTTCTAGACATATATACACAAAACTTAGGTCAACATTTCTAGACATACAGTCCAAACTTCGGTCGACATTTCTAGACATAAACACCAAACTAAGATCCACATTTCTAGACATATACACCAAACTTAGATCCACATTTCTCGACATATACACCAAACTTAGATCCACATTCCTAGACATACACACCAAACTAAGATCCACATTTCTAGACATATACACCAAACTTAGATTTACATTCCTAGACATATACACCAAACTTAGATCCACATTTCTAGACATATACACCAAACTTAGGTCAAAATTACTAGACTTATACAACAAACTTAGGTCGACATTTCTAAACATACACACCAAAGTTAGATCAACATTCCTAGACATAAACACCAAACTTAGGTCGACATTTCTAGACATACACACCGAAGTTAGATCCACATTCCTAGACATAAACACCAAACTTAGGTCGACATTTCTAGATATACACACCAAAGTTACATCCACATTCCTAGACATATACACCAAACTTAGATCCACATTTTTAGACATATACACCAATCTTAGGTCAACCTCTCTAGACATATATACACAAAATTTAGGTCAACATTTCTAGACATACAGTCCAAACTTCGGTCGACATTTCTAGACATAAACACCAAACTTAGATCCACATTTCTAGACATATACACCAAACTTAGATCCCCATTTCTCGACATATACACCAAACTTAGATCCACATTCCTAGACATTTACACCAAACTAAGATCCACATTTCTAGACATATACACCAAACTTAAATCCACATTCCTAGACATATACACCAAACTAAGATCCACATTCCTAGACATAAACACCAAACTTAGATCCACATTTCTAGACATATACACCAAACTTAGGTCAAAATTACTAGACATATACACCAAACTTAGATCCACATTCCTAGACATATACACCAAACTCAGATCGACTTTTCTAGACATACACACCAAAGTTAGATCCACATTCCTAGACATATACACCAAACTTAGATCTACATTCTTGACATATACACCAAACTTAGATCGACATTTTTAGACATATACACCAAACTTAGAACCACATTCCTAGACATATACACCAAACTTAGGTCGACATTTCTAGACATACACACCAAGGTTAGGTTCAAAATTAATAGACATTAAGACCAAACTTAGATCAACATTCCTAGACATATACACCAAACTTAGGTCAACATTTCTAGACATACAGTCCAAACTTAGATCCACATTTCTAGACATATACACCAAACTTAGATCCAAATTTCTGGACATATACACCAAACTTAGATCCACATTCCTAGACATATACACCAAACTTAGATCCACATTTCTAGACATATACAACAAACTTAGGTCGACATTTCTAGACATACACACCAAAGTTAGATCAACATTCCTAAACATATATACACCAAACTTAGGTCGACATTTCTAGACATATAGACCGAAGTTAGATCCACATTCCTAGACATATACGCCAAACTTAGGTTGACATTTCTAGATATACACACCAAAGTTACATCCACATTCCTAGACATATACACCAAACTTAGATCCACATTTTTAGACATATACACCAATCTTAGGTCAACCTTTCTAGACATATATACACAAAACTTAGGTCAACATTTCTAGACATACAATCCAAACTTCGATCGACATTTCTAGACATAAACACCAAACTAAGATCCACATTTCTAGACAAATACACCAAACTTAGATCCACATTTCTCGACATATACACCAAACTTAGATCCACATTCCTAGACATATACACCAAACTAAGATCCACATTTCTAGACATATACACCAAACTTAAATCCACATTCCTAGACATATACACCAAACTAAGATCCACATTCCTAGACATATACACCAAACTTAGATCCACATTTCTAGACATATACACCAAACTTAGGTCAAAATTACTAGACATATACACCAAACTTAGATCCACATTCCTAGACATATACACCAAACTCAGATCGACTTTTCTAGACATACACACCAAAGTTAGATCCACATTCCTAGACATATACACCAAACTTAGATCTACATTCTTGACATATACACCAAACTTAGATCGACATTTTAAGACATATACACCAAACTTAGGTCAACATTCCTAGACATATATACACCAAACTTAGGTCAAAATTTCTAGACATTTACACCAAAGTTAGATCCACATTCCTAGACATATACACCAAACTTAGATCCACATTCCTAGACATATACACCAAACTTAGATCCACATTTCTAGACACATACACCAAACTTAGATCCACATTTCTAGACCTTTACACCAATGTTAGGTCAAAATTAATAGACATATAGACCAAACTTAGATCAACATTCCTAGACATATACACCAAACTTAGGTCGACATTTCTAGTCATATACACCAAACTTAGGTCAACATTTCTAGACAAACACACCAAAGTTAGATCCACATTCCTAGACATATACACCAAACTTAGGTCAACATTTCTAGACATATATACCAAACTTAGATCCACATTTCTAGACAAACACACCAAAGTTAGATCCACATTTCTAGACATATACACCAAACTTAGGTCAACATTTCTAGACAAACACACCAAAGTTAGATCCACATTCCTAGACATATATACACCAAACTTAGGTCAACATTTCTAGTCATACAGTCCAAACTTAGGTCGACATTTCTAGACATATACACCAAACTCAGGTCGACATTTCTAGACATATAAACACCAAACTTAGGTTGCTATTTCTAGACATATACACCAAACTTAGGTCGACATTTTAGACATATACACCAAACTTAGATCCACATTCCTAGACATATACACCAAATTTAAGTCGACATTTCTAGACATACACACCAAACTTAGATCCACATTCCTAGACATATACACCAAACTTAGATCCACATATTTAGACATTACATGAAACTTTGGTCAACATTTCTAGACATATATACACAAAACTTAGGTCAACATTTCTAAACATACAGTCCAATCTTAGGTCGACATTTCTAGACATATACACCAAAGTTAGATCCACATTTCTAGACATATACACCAAACTTAGATCCACATTTCTAGACATATTCACCAAACTTAGGTCACCATTTCTAGATATATACACCAAACTTAGGTCGCCACTTCTAGACATATACACCAAACTTAGGTCACCACTTCTAGACATATAGACCAAACTTAGGTCGACATTTCTAAACATATACACCAAACTCAGGTCGCCACTTCTAGACAGTGGTCAACTCAGTCACAGAATTGATGACAGAAAAGACAATTTTGAAAAATAAAAAAAATAAATAATAAAATACCAAGTCCCTTATCAAATGGCAAATCAAAAGACCAAAACATATCAAACAAATAGATAACAACTGTCATATATTTTTCTCACCATAGCAGCATAATACCAATTTCATTGCATATGAAGTATACATTTCTTAACTCATACAATATTCAAGAACTTTCAGCTGCAACTAGACTTTGTAAAACATTATTGAAGTTGGAGCACAAGTTGAGTAGTTAGTGAGTAAAAGAAAGTCTTGTTCTTCTTCTCTGCAATTTATTTGGAAAGTAACAAGATCTAATTAATATAAATATTGTGTCTTCTTCTTAAACAATGCAAAATGGGCTAACTATGTTGTATGGGCTTTGCTCATTGTTGAAGGTCATATGGTGAACTATAAATTTTAATTTCTGTGTCATTAAGGCTCTTGTTGATAGGTGTCTCAATGGTAATCATACCACATCTTCTTTTTTATATTAAGTTATAGATTCTAAGTGCTGAAGATGTGTATTTTTTTAGTTTTGCTTTTATTAGTGTTTGTGCTATGATGTTCCTTTTGATCATACGATTCTTGACATAACTCAATATTTACACACATCATGTTTTTGGCTTTGGGCCTTCCTCAAGTACAAATTCCAACACATCAGGTTTTTACAGTGTTTTTTTCATTTCCTTTACCGTACCCTTTTATTTATATGTATTTTACTTGTATTTTACAGAAAATATATACTGTACACTGTATCTACTATCAAATATTTTGCATCTTATTGGATTTTTTTGTATGAATTTTTAAGTCAGTTGTGTTTTATGTCTGTAATGTATATTACATGTATTTGGCTGCTGTATCTAAACTACTGTCGCAATAATTACTTATGTCTGTTTGGGTTACTCACCCAATCTTGTTAATAAAACAGAACTACAAACAAATGTCATACAAGTGGGAGGTTTCATTAGATATAAAATCAGAATTAACCTGCTATTTTCTACCATATAATCCTGTACAAAGCCAGGAATAAATTGTTCTGACGGTTGATTATTTAAAGCCCAATATTTAATTTTGATAGTTTTTATGTACTTTCATTTTCTTTAATATACCTTGGAGTTCTGTTCTTTTGTAAACATTTTTTATAATTAAAAATGAACAAATATAAGTTTCATATTCTTTTATATTAAGACATAAAATGACATATAAAAATAAAATTGTCTAAAATTATTATCACAGTTGAATTACAATAAATCTAAAATGCAAAAAAATATATGTAAAACTGATTCCTTAAATAAAATCTATAAAAAATGGAATATTAATGTTAAATCAGAAGGTTTTCAAAGTTAATTGCCATGACAGTTTCTAAGGCAACCAGTACATGTATTACTATTACTATCACAATTGTAATAACTGTTACTAAGGCAACTGTAATAACTGTTACTAAGGCAACACTGATATATAACTGTTACATGTACTAAGGCAACACAGATCACTCTTGTTGGAATATTTTTCTTAATAACACCATAAATTAGAACAGTAAGTGAAATAGAATGTCTAAATGATAAAACCATTGGGCACAAAAAAAATATTATTAAATACATTTATCATTATTTCAAATACTGTGGATTCATTAATATTCGTTGCCGTTGGAAACCATTTTTTCGTTGCTTTCATGAGCACAGGAGAACTACGAATTCAAATGTTCAATGAATTACAAATTTTCTAAAGGATGAGTGTAGACTTTGCCAAAACCACAAAATCAAATATCCACAAATAACTAAGTTTTCCTCAAACCACAAAAATTGGTACCAACGAAAATAAATGAATCCAGAGTAAGGAAAAGTACGCCAATTTGGAAAGACTAGTATTTCATAGATACTCTTCAAAGATTTCCTCCAAATGCCATAACAAAGACAAATTTCTGTATCACTTTGTTCAAGATGTGGTATGATTGCAAATTAGACAACTCTCCACAAGTTACCAAATGACAAAGAAATTAACAACTATAGGTCACCTAACAGCCTTCAACAATGAGCAAAGCCCATACCGAATAGTCAGCTATAAGAGTCCCTTAAGAGACACTTATAAACATTACAGCTAAACCGCATTGTATTCAATAAACAAACATTAAAAACTTTACTAAAATAATTCGTCTTCGTCATTCTCATCTAATACTGTCTGTTCTATTTCTCCTAACAATTCCTTCCTCATTTCTTCTATTTCCTGTCTTGACTCTGGAATTATGGGATCAGCGAGAATAAAATCGTCCTTATCGTCAACATGATAATCTAGTTTCCCGGACCCTTGATATGCCAGTTCAGCCTCTTCTTGAGTGATTGGTGCACTAGAGCGTCTATATTTTAATGTCTTGATTGATTTTTCTTCTGGCGTCAGAATTTCTCCTGGTGTGAAACTGACGTCAGCTTTATGCTTAGATTTTAACATGCTCTGTAAAATGTTTAAAAGTAAGATATAAGACATAATGTTATGTTCACAGTTATTTAATTCAAAAGAGGTAGAATATACCAAAAATTTATAAGTCAAAAACAAACCGACCACACAATGGAAAAAAAAAAGAAAACTATAGATTTAAAAAAAAACAATATATAAAATACAACAACTGAACAACATGAACCCCATTAAACAGATCTAGCTCCACATGTGGCAGCAGTAAATTTGCTGATGGTAGCAACATTGGGTACTAAATTTTTTATTCAGTAATAAAATAATATATTGTCAAAGTAGTGAAAAACAGGACATCAATTAGCTAGTACCATAACTACCAATGACCTTCAGATGTCTTGTGGACTTGTTTTGTGTATTTACTTTCCTGTTTTATCCATGTATACTCAGCATCTTCTTTCATTAAAACAAAACATTGTTTGTAATTAATATTTAACCAAGGGAGACAACTACTTATTTTGTATAATCTATAAATCTCTTGTTTTTTAAAAGATATTAATGCATTTATAATAAATAATTATCTTGTGAAGAGTTGGTTCATTGGCAAACATTTGATTCATAATAATTTTTGTTGATTTCATGGGTAAATTTCAATAGGCTTGTTTACAAATCTTTGTAAAACCACAAGATCAAATATCAAGGATACAATTTTTCCTCTACACATGAAAATTAGTACCCACGAGAATAAATGAATCCAATGTAATCCATAGACTTTACTTACATGCATAACTTCTTTAGCAGAGGACACCCTGACAACTCTCTAGACTTTACTTACATGCATGACTTCTTTAGCAGACAACACTCTGACAACTCTCTAGACTTTACTTACATGCATGACTTCTTTAGCAGACGACACCCTGACAACTCTCTAGACTTTACTTACATGCATGACTTCTTTAGCAGACGACACCCTGACAACTCTCTAGACTTTACTTACATGCATGACTTCTTTAGCAGAAGACACCCTGACAACTCTCTAGACTTCACTTACATGCATGACTTCTTTAGCAGACGAAACCCTGACAACTCTCTAGACTTTACTTACATGCATGACTTCTTTAGCAGACGACAACCTGACAACTCTCTAGACTTTACTTACATGCATGACTTCTTTAACAGACGACACCCTGACAACTCTCTAGACTTTACTTACATGCATGACTTCTTTAGCAGACGACACCCTGACAACTCTCTAGACTTTACTTACATGCATGACTTCTTTAGCAGACAACATCCTGACAACTCTCTAGACTTTACTTACATGCATGACTTCTTTAGCTGACGACACCCTGACAACTCTCTAGACTTTACTTACATGCATGACTTCTTTAGCAGACGACACCCTGACAACTCTCTAGACTTTACTTACATGCATGACTTCTTTAGCAGATGACACCCTAACAACTCTCTAGACTTTACTTACATGCATGACTTCTTTAGCAGACGACACCCTGACAACTCTCTAGACTTCACTTACATGCATGACTTCTTTAGCAGACGACACCCTGACAGATCTCTAGACTTAACTTACATGCATGACTTCTTTAGCAGACGACACTCTGACAACACTCTAGACTTTACTTACATGCATGACTTCTTTAGCAGATGACACTCTGACAACTCTCTCCTCATCAGCTGATACTTTCTCGTCGTATAATTCTCCACATTTCTTCACATATAATCTCCTGTAAAACATTGTAAATCAATTATACACATATGGCTAACGATACTTTTTTTATCTGCAAACAAGAATGTGTCCATAATACCCAGATGCCCTACTCACACTATCATTTTCTATGTTCAGTGGACTGTGAAATTCAGGTCAAAAATCTAATTTGACATTAAAATTAGAAATATCATATCACATGTATCATAGGGAACATATGTTTTAAGTTTCAAGTTGATTGAATTTCAACTTCATAAAAAAATAACTTGACTAAAAACTTTAACCTGAAGCGGTATGGACAGACAAACGGAGGAACAAACAAAGAATGGACGCAGACGAGAAAACACAATCCCCTCTACATCTATAAACCTAAAAAATGTTTTTTTCAAATGACAATGCACTCATTTTATATATGTAATCATCCAATCTATCTAATCCATGTATGAATAAACTTAAACTGACAACATGCTGTTAGGACTGGTCCAGAAAGTGATTACCAGGTGTCTTGATTGAATGTTTAACACTATTTTCTGGCCTATTGGCTATCTCATGTCAGTCAGTTTTTATTAGTAGATGATACTGGAGTGCCAAAGACCTTCTTTGAACAAACTGACAATCATATTAAATTAAGACAGGACACAAACACATCTGCCATGTGTGGAGTTTGAACTCGCAACCTTACTGTAGACAGGCTACAAATACAGTAGGTGAACTACTTAGACCACTTTGCCACCAGAGCCCTAGGGGTCTTAAAATGCTATTCTATAAAAATGTCTAATAGTTATTGGTCTGTGTTATCTTTTAATCATTTGGTTATTATTCTGATTAACATCAGTAATTTCAACATTATTAGTTAAGATTTTTATCAGATTACATAACAGAAAATAAATTGTAAGCCATTTTCAGTCATAAATAATTACCTTAGATGTAGGTTTCATTATAATACGTAATTCTGATTAGCTACACTGCAATCTTGCATTATTTTTTAATCAACTTCATTACACAATAAAAATGATCATTCATGAAAATGAGGTCCCACAAAAAAGTGCACAGGTAAATTAAATAAAAACTAGATAAAAATCATGTTTTCAAGATCCAAGCTAAAAAATGTAATTATAAGTATTGAATGCTTCTTTTTGTAACTTCATAGGGTTGTAAAAGCATTGACTGCGCGCACTTTTTTAAAATGAAGTGATTTTGCTCTTCATACAAAATGTACTTTGGTCAACGCTTTTACACCCCAATAAGGTACAAAAAGAAGCATGCAATTCTTAAATATAATACAGACATGAATATGTGACATTGGTGCACTTATATTCCATTTCCTAATATTTATCATCAGGGCCTGTCAATGATAAAGATTGCAGATTATTTTATTAATTGGTACTGTCTTAAATATTACCCACCGTAATTCCACATTTTTAGTCATTAGACTGTTTATTTGATCTTTATATTTGTCGTCGACTTGTTGAACTTTTTCTTCAAACTGTTCTTCAAAAGACATTAGTTTAACTTTCTGAAATAGAAAATACATAATGGTTTAGTTAACATCATTGTGTATAGATGGTCTATAAAAAGCAAACTTTATTGTTAAATTCCCTAAGTTTTGTTTGTTATCTTGAATGTATCTTCTTAATCCATAAAATTTTGTTGTCTTACTTTATAAAACAAATATCTCCTTATTAAACAAAGGAAATGTACAAATATAAAAGTTAGAAAAATAAGATGAGAACCAGAATGTTGTTTTGTATCATTTAAAGGTTCAATAAAGTTTAGTTCTTATACCATGTATACACGTGGAGTATTTGACAAAGAAAAGAGGTACTGATTTTTTTATTTCTAAATGTATTTTAAGGGTTTTGAGTTACAAGACAAACAGTACAATTTACCTCATACTTTTTATGCTAATGAATGCATTTATGAGTGAATCGTTGTTTGAGTAAAGACCAGTGGCAAATATTTCTGTGTACGTCCAGTCGATTCAGGGAGACCTTTTTAAAATGAGTTATGCGTACATGTACAGCAATGATGATGTTTTAAGTCTTGATAAGGGGTTAATAAAGCTACGCAAAGTTTTTTTTATGACAAATAAATATATCAAGTTTAGACAAACATTTCTGTAAAGAACTTTACTGATAATTGTTATAAATATCAATTCTATTCAAAACCGCTTCTTCCTTAAATATACATGGTAAAATTAATGTTCTAAATAGATATAGGAAGATGTGGTGCGAGCGTCAATGAGTCAACTCTCCATCTAAATGTCTAGTTTTGTGTACACTTAATCTACACAGACCTACATTGACCTTCGACTGCATGTAGACAAAACATGATTTAAACTACACATAAACATTGAGTTTTATCAATGGGAAAGTAATTGTGTTTAGTTTATGTGTGAGTTACACTAACACAACACTGATTTAAGGTCAATGTGAACACAGCCGAAATATATGTAGTTTTAAGAATGCAAAATAATGAAAGAGATATCGTTTAAAATTTTTAATAATACATGCAAGTTGTCTGCTCTATGGTTGGGTTGCTGTCGCTTTGACACATTCCATATTTCCATCCTCAATTATATTACCTGGATCTATCACTTACCGTATCGGCTAAATCTCTAGTTGTTGTTGCTAATAATTTACAGGTCTCATTATAACTGTTCTTAACTTCTTCTAATTCTGTTTTTACTTCCTGAATAAAATGAAAGGTGAATAATTAACTTTACAATCAATAGTTTGTTGATGAAAGTTTTAAAATTGTGATTTTATGTACTTATATGTTGTCAAAACATTAAGGCTACCTATACCATGCCATAGAATAAAATATATGTGAATAAACAAATTTTTCTTAACACAATTGATATAACATTGCAACAAGAATGTGTCCCAAGTACACAGATGCCCGACTCACACTATCTTTTTCTATATTCAATGGACCCTGAAATTAGGGTGAGAACTCTAAATTGGAATTAAAATTAGAAAGATCATATCATAGGGAAGATATGTACTAAGTTTCAAGTTGATTGGACTTCAACTTCATCAAAAACTACCTTGACCAAAAACTTTAACCTGAAGTGGGACGAACGAGGAGTCTCTCTAGTTCAGTGATTGTCATTAGTTTATGTCTGTAAATATTTGTTATTTTTCTTTGTATATTGTTCTATTATAAATAGGCTGATTATTTTACATTTTCATATCAGATCTTTCAAAGCCAACTATACGGATTGTTTTTTTCCCCCATTGTTGAAGGCAGTATGGTTTCTCATAATTGGCTACGTCCACTTCATTTGAACTCTGGTGGATAGTTGTCTTACAAATACCATACTTAAAAAAAAATATCTGTAGTGTCTTTTAACATTAATCTATAAATCATAAATGGTTAAATAAATCTTGTTCAATTTCAGAATTTTATCCACTACTGATCCTTCAAATTTATGAGGTCCACCACATATGTCATTTTAAGACCCCTTTTTCGTTAAATTTGCTGAAAACTTACCTTTAACTCAGCTGTTGTTCTTTTTAATCTTTCTAGATCAGCAGCAACATTAGAAAATCTTCTGACTAGTGCCTACAAAGATACAAATCTTGAATAAGTATACTATAAACATATGTCTCAAAAGGGAGGCAGAAGTCAAATTCATACTTATTTAAACAAGATGATTAAATGGGGAAAATTCTAGTAAGTTCAAATATAAAATTAATTAAAGAGACCCCCGCACGGCCCCCTTTTCCTGATATTAATTTAATTTATTCTCAGATTGCTCAGAGGATTGACATTCTTGTTAGAGATTTGTAGACCTCTCTGGACAACAAAGCATAGTCTTTACAGAAAACATGGAAATTGCCTACACTGACTTGTACCAAGTACAAGCTTGAAACAATAATTACAGTTATACTAAACTGATTATGACACAAGTTTTACCTGAAATCTGATTGGAGTTATCCTATACTAAACTGATCATGACAAGAGTTTGAACTGAAATCTGATTGGAGGTATCCTAAACTAAACTGATTATGACAAGAGTTTGAACTGAAATCTGATTGGAGGTATCCTAAACTAAACTGATTATGACAAGAGTTTAAACTGAAATCTGATTGGAGATATCCTAAACTAAACTGATTATGACAAGAGTTTGACCTGAAATCTGATTGGAGGTATCCTAAACTAAACTGATTATTACAAGAGTTTGAACTGAAATCTGGGTGGAGATATCCTAAACTAAACTGATTATGACAAGAGTTTGACCTGAAATCTGATTGGAGGTATCCTAAACTAAACTGATTATGACAAGAGTTTGAACTGAAATCTGATTGGAGGTATCCTAAACAAAACTGATTATGACAAGAGTTTGACCTGAAATCTGATTGGAGGTATCCTTAACTAAACTGATTATTACAAGAGTTTGAACTGAAATCTGATTGGAGGTATCCTAAACTAAACTGATTATGACAAGAGTTTGAACTGAAATCTGATTGGAGGTATCCTAAACTAAACTGATTATGACAAGAGTTTGAACTGAAATCTGATTGGAGGTATTCTAAACTAAACTGATTATGACAAGAGTTTGAACTGAAATCTGATTGGAGGTATCCTTAACTAAACTGATTATGACAAAAGAGTTTGACCTGAAATCTGATTGGATGTATCCTAAACTAAACTGATTATGACAAGAGTTTGACCTGAAATCTGATTGGAGGTATCCTAAACTAAACTGATTATGACAAAAGAGTTTGACCTGAAATATGATTGGAGGTATCCTAAACTAAACTGATTATGACAAGAGTTTGACCTGGAATCTGATTGGAGGTATCCTAAACTTAACTGATTATGACAAGAGTTTGAACTGAAATCTGATTGGAGGTATCCTAAACTAAACTGATTATGACAAGAGTTTGACCTGGAATCTGATTGGAGGTATCCTAAACTAAACTGATTATGACAAGAGTTTGAACTGCAATCTGATTGGAGGTATCCTAAACTAAACTGATTATGACAAGAGTTTGAACTGAAATATGATTGGAGGTATCCTAAACTAAACTGATTATGACAAGAGTTTGAACTTCAATCTGATTGGAGATATCCTAAACTAAACTGATTATGACAAGAGTTTGATCTGAAATCTGATTAGAGGTATCCTTAACTAAACTGATAATGACAAGAGTTTGACCTGAAATCTGATTGGAGGTATCCTAAACTAAACTGATTATGACAAGAGTTTGACCTGAAATCTGATTGGAGGTATCCTAAACTAAACTGATTATGACAAGAGTTTGACCTGAAATCTGATTGGAGGTATCCTAAACTAAACTGATTATGACAAGTGTTTGAACTGAAATCTGATTGGATGTATCCTAAACTAAACTGATTATGACAAGAGTTTGACCTGAAATCTGATTGGAGGTATCCTAAACTAAACTGATTATGACAAGAGTTTGAACTTAAATCTGATTGGAGGTATCCTAAACTAAACTGATTATGACAAGAGTTTGAACTGAAATCTGATTGGAGGTATCCTAAACTAAACTGATTATGACAAGAGTTTGACCTGAAATCTGATTGGAGGTATCCAAAACTAAACTGATTATGACAAGAGTTTGAACTGAAATCTGATTGGAGGTATCCTAAACTAAACTGATTATGACAAGAGTTTGAATTGAAATCTGATTGGAGGTATCCTAAACTAAACTGATTATGACAAGAGTTTGAACTGAAATATGATTGGAGGTATCCTAAACTAAACTGATTATGACAAGAGTTTGAACTGAAATCTGATTGGAGATATCCTAAACTAAACTGATTATGACAAGAGTTTGAACTGAAATCTGATTGGCGGTATCCTTAACTAAACTGATTATGACAAGAGTTTGACCTGAAATCTGATTGGAGGTATCCTAAACTAAACTGATTATGACAAGAGTTTGACCTGAAATCTGATTGGAGGTATCCTAAACTAAACTGATTATGACAAGAGTTTGACCTGAAATCTGATTGGAGGTATCCTAAACTAAACTGATTATGACAAGTGTTTGAACTGAAATCTGATTGGAGGTATCCTAAACTAAACTGATTATGACAAGAGTTTGAACTGAAATCTGATTGGAGGTATCCTAAACTAAACTGATTATGACAAGAGTTTGAACTTAAATCTGATTGGAGGTATCCTAAACTAAACTGATTATGACAAGAGTTTGAACTGAAATCTGATTGGAGGTATCCTAAACTAAACTGATTATGACAAGAGTTTGAACTGAAATCTGATTGGAGGTATGACTATCCTAAACTAAACTGATTATGACAAGAGTTTGAACTTCAATCTGATTGGAGGTATCCTAAACTAAACTGATTATGACAAGAGTTTGAACTGAAATCTGATTGGAGGTATCCTAAACTAAACTGATTATGACAAGAGCTTGAACTGAAATCTGATTGCAGGTATCCTAAACTAAACTGATTATGACAAGAGTTTGACCTGAAATCTGATTGGAGGTATCCTAAACTAAACTGATTATGACAAGAGTTTGAACTGAAATCTGATTGGAGGTAGCCTAAACAACTGATTATGACAAGAGTTTGAACTGAAATCTGATTGGAGGTATCCTAAACTAAACTGATTATGACAAGAGTTTGAACTGAAATATGATTGGAGGTATCCTAAACTAAACTGATTATGACAAGAGTTTGAACTGAAATCTGATTGGAGGTATCCTAAACTAAACTGATTATGACAAGAGTTTGACCTGAAATATGATTGGAGGTATCCTAAACTAAACTGATTATGACAAGAGTTTGAACTTCAATCTGATTGGAGGTATCCTAATCTAAACTGATTATGAAAAGAGTTTGACCTGAAATATGATTGGAGTTATCTGTTGTTTCTTATGTATACTGTAAATTCAGAAATTATTGAGAAGTTTTTATTAATGCGAAAAATGCAACTAAGAAGTTTTTATTAATGCAAAAAATGCAACAGAGTTGTTTTAACGCAATATTTTAAACTTACATTTGGAAATTATTTTATATGAATTAAACATGATTTTTCTCAAAATCGTAAAAAACTAGATACCATTGAGATGGGAGCCATCTCTGTGGGCCCCGCTGTCAATAACGTGGGGTAAATAAGTTGTATGGATAATCTGATATGAAACATTATTTGAAGTTATTACATAGTCTCATGTGTGATTTTATTCTAAGAGCGGACACAATGTCAAGAACAACGAACGGATGGACAGACCGACAGACTGACCTTTGACTTAGGATGCATACATTATGACACATTCTCTGGTGTTGGTTAATATATATGTTAAGTTGAAAATGTTTGTCAGGTTTAAACTATGAAATAATAACAGCTGTCCTCTCAAAATATAGTGTGGATCAAATTTGTTAGCGATGGACAGACCAACAGACAGACAGACCTTTGACCTAGGAAGTTGTACATACATCATGACACACCCTCTGGTGTTGGTTAAAATGGATGTCAAGTATGATATTTGAAATCATAACGGTTCTCAAGATATAGAGTGGACACGATCTTCACCACAGGACACAGGGGTGTCAACTGAAACCAAAGTTTTTTTTAACCTTGACCTTTGACCTAGGAAGTTGTACATACATCATGACACACCCTCTGGTGGTGGTTAAAATGGATGTCAAGTATAAACTTTGAAATCATAACGGTTATCTAGATATGGAGCGGACACGATCTTCTCCACAGGACACGGGGTTGTCAACTGAAACCAAAGTTTTTTACCTTGACCTTTGACCTCGGGAGTTGTACATACATCATGACACACCCTCTGGTGTTGGTTAATAAACATGTTAAGTATTAAGTATGAAATCATAATGGTTATCTAGATATGGAGCGACGCGATCTTCACCACAGGACACAGGGTTGTCAACTGAAACCCAGGTTTTTGACCTTGACCTTTGACCTAGGAAGTTGTACATACATCATGACAGACCCTCTGGTGGTGGTTAATAAACATGTAAAGTATAAAGTATGAAATCATAATGGTTCTCTAGATATAGAGCGGACACAAAGTTAAAGTGTTACGGACGGACAGACTGATCACTATAGGGCGACCCACCTAAAGGCGGGGCCCTAATAAAATCATGTTTAAGTCTCAAATGACAAAATCACAATAATAAATGCACGCAATAATTTCTCAATTTACAGTAATAGTTTTATATGACTTTTATAACTTAATCTAACACCTTTTACAGGTGAAAATGATATATTTTATTATCTGAGAAAAAGCAGTTTTTTTAATATTTCATACTTCAGAATTCTGTTGCATGCATGAATAATTATTGATTTTGAGACAGATTGTTATTTTTCTTCTTATAATAATAAATAATGTAGATTGTCAGAAATTATGTTACATACACTAAGTTCTTTGCATTTATCAATATTCATTATTATTATAAATGTGGATTTTGTGCCGACTGTTATTTTCTTCTAATAATGATAAATTAAGTAAATGCATCAATTTTTTTAAATGATCTATGGATAGATAGTCTATATTCATTATCATTAAAATTATTGATTTTGTGCAGACTGCTAATTCTTTTCTTATAATTTTATCTAATTATAATAAATTATGTAACATACATCAAGTTCTTTTTTATGATCCTTGCGTAGAGTGTCTATATTTTTCTGATGGTCTTTCTGGACATTTATCCTCTCAGAATTTTTCTCTTGTATAAACTTTGTTCCTGAAAAAATACAATTACATAAATAGTTATTTGACACAAATACCATATGAATTGTTATGTTAAGTAAAGAATTCACCAAAGTTTCAGCTAAAATGTTCAAAGTATTTTTGAGTTGTAGTCATAAAACATGAAAATCATCCATTTGGTATGAATAAAATCTCATATAACTCGGAAACATAAAATTCTAAACCCATAAATTACGAAAAAATAGCAAATGTTTCATCAATGTTTTATGAAAAATAAAGAGTTTTTGAGTTATGGTCAAAAGCTTTGAACAGGAATGAATGGACAAAGGTATACCATAATTTGTACTGTAAACAGTTGTATAACAATATTTTATAACAGGAAATAGGTGTCTAACAGATCTGAAAAGTGATCACATATTACAAAAATTAAAGTTATTTTTTTCCATTATACAAAATGTCATCCTCTATAAAGAAAGCCTTGCAAACAAAAAGTAGATTTCTGTTTCATGCTTTTTCCAGCGTGGCAATGTCCAGTTAATTTATAATTGTCCAGAATATATGACCATTTTGGAAGCCATGAGTCCTACTAGAGTTGGGGAATAATAATATTTTTACTCAGTCCTAGAGTTGGATATAATAGTATTCTTACTGATTTCATGCATTGCTGTCTGTTTATTCTCCTCCATCAACATGGTCATGTCATGTTCCCGTTTTTTCCATTTTTCATCCTGGTCAAGATGGACGGTGGTTTTATATGAGGCAAATGAACCTTGCAAAAATTCAATTTCTTTTCTCATTTTTTCTGAAAATAAAAATAAAACTTAAAATTACAACAAGCTATAAAGGCTAGAAAATGAGTAGTGTAAAACAATTCAAACAGGAAAATATATAAGTATTTCTGTATAGGTTATCATCCTTATTGATTTCTATATACTGTAAATTCAGAAATTATTACGTGCATTTATTATTGCGATTTTGTCATTTTAGACTTGAATTTGAAGTAATTTAATTTTGGATGTAACATATTTTCTGATTGGCTAACATTGTTTTGTTTATCAGCTCATAGACATAATTTAGTTATGTGACCGTGATTAAAATATTGAATGCCAAATATGGAGCAATTAATGTTTTTATTTGTATATACTTGATTGTATTTTCATTTTACGCCCTGAAATTGCCAGTTATTTTGACTTAGTTTTGAATATCAAATTGGTATCTTCATGGTTTATAAACTTCAGTAGTAAAGGCAGCCCTGAACCCCCTATTCCTTAAGGTTTACCTATATCTTTATCTTAAGCAGTTTGCATTTGAGTTTTGTCAGCTTCCAGCTGATTTCTTAGTTTGTCCCCCTATTACTAAAACTTTACCTATATCTTTATCTTTAGCAGTTTGCATTTGGGTTTTGTCAGCTTCCAGCTGATTTCTTAGTTTGTCCCCCCTATTACTAAAACTTTACCTATATCTTTATCTTTAGCAGTTTGCATTTGAGTTTTGTCAGCTTCCAGCTGATTTCTTAGTTTGTCCCCCTATTACTAAAACTTTACCTATATCTTTATCTTTAGCAGTTTGCATTTGGGTTTTGTCAGCTTCCAGCTGATTTCTTAGTTTGTCCCCCTATTACTAAAACTTTACCTATATCTTTATCTTTAGCAGTTTGCATTTGGGTTTTGTCAGCTTCCAGCTGATTTCTTAGTTTGTCCCCCCTATTACTAAAACTTTACCTATATCTTTATCTTTAGCAGTTTGCATTTGGGTTTTGTCAGCTTCCAGCTGATTTCTTAGTTTGTCCCCCCTATTACTAAAACTTTACCTATATCTTTATCTTTAGCAGTTTGCATTTGAGTTTTGTCAGCTTCCAGCTGATTTCTTAGTTTGTCCCCCTATTACTAAAACTTTACCTATATCTTTATCTTTAGCAGTTTGCATTTGGGTTTTGTCAGCTTCCAGCTGATTTCTTAGTTTGTCCCCCTATTACTAAAACTTTACCTATATCTTTATCTTTAGCAGTTTGCATTTGGGTTTTGTCAGCTTCCAGATGATTTCTTAGTTTGTCCCCCTATTACTAAAACTTTACCTATATCTTTATCTTTAGCAGTTTGCATTTGGGTTTTGTCAGCTTCCAGCTGATTTCTTAGTTTGTCCCCCTATTACTAAAACTTTACCTATATCTTTATCTTTAGCAGTTTGCATTTGGGTTTTGTCAGCTTCCAGCTGATTTCTTAGTTTGTCCCCCTATTACTAAAACTTTACCTATATCTTTATCTTTAGCAGTTTGCATTTGGGTTTTGTCAGCTTCCAGCTGATTTCTTAGTTTGTCCCCCCTTTTACTAAAACTTTACCTATATCTTTATCTTTAGCAGTTTGCATTTGGGTTTTGTCAGCTTCCAGCTGATTTCTTAGTTTGTCCCCCCTTTTACTAAAACTTTACCTATATCTTTATCTTAAGCAGTTTGCATTTGGGTTTTGTCAGCTTCCAGCTGATTTCTTAGTTTGTCTCCCTATAACTAAAACTTTACCTATATCTTTATCTTTAGCAGTTTGCATTTGGGTTTTGTCAGCTTCCAGCTGATTTCTTAGTTTGTCCCCCTATTACAAAAACTTTACCTATATCTTTATCTTTAGCAGTTTGCATTTGGGTTTTGTCAGCTTCCAGCTGATTTCTTAGTTTGTCCCCCTATTACTAAAACTTTACCTATATCTTTATCTTTAGCAGTTTGCATTTGAGTTTTGTCAGCTTCCAGCTGATTTCTTAGTTTGTCCCCCTATTACAAAAACTTTACCTATATCTTTTTATCTTTAGCAGTTTGCATTTGGGTTTTGTCAGCTTCCAGCTGATTTCTTAGTTTGTCCCCCTATTACTAAAACTTTACCTATATCTTTATCTTTAGCAGTTTGCATTTGGGTTTTGTCAGCTTCCAGCTGATTTCTTAGTTTGTCTCCCTATTACTAAAACTTTACCTATATCTTTATCTTTAGCAGTTTGCATTTGGGTTTTGTCAGCTTCCAGCTGATTTCTTAGTTTGTCCCCCCTTTTACTAAAACTTTACCTATATCTTTATCTTTAGCAGTTTGCATTTGGGTTTTGTCAGCTTCCAGCTGATTTCTTAGTTTGTCTCCCTATAACTAAAACTTTACCTATATCTTTATCTTAAGCAGTTTGCATTTGGGTTTTGTCAGCTTCCAGCTGATTTCTTAGTTTGTCCCCCCTATTACTAAAACTTTACCTATATCTTTATCTTTAGCAGTTTGCATTTGAGTTTTGTCAGCTTCCAGCTGATTTCTTAGTTTGTCCCCCCCTTTTACTAAAACTTTACCTATATCTTTATCTTTAGCAGTTTGCATTTGGGTTTTGTCAGCTTCCAGCTGATTTCTTAGTTTGTCCCCCCTTTTACTAAAACTTTACCTATATCTTTATCTTAAGCAGTTTGCATTTGAGTTTTGTCAGCTTCCAGCTGATTTCTTAGTTTGTCCCCCTATTACTAAAACTTTACCTATATCTTTATCTTTAGCAGTTTGCATTTGAGTTTTGTCAGCTTCCAGCTGATTTCTTAGTTTGTCCCCCTATTACTAAAACTTTACCTATATCTTTATCTTAAGCAGTTTGCATTTGGGTTTTGTCAGCTTCCAGCTGATTTCTTAGTTTGTCCCCCTATTACTAAAACTTTACCTATATCTTTATCTTTAGCAGTTTGCATTTGGGTTTTGTCAGCTTCCAGCTGATTTCTTAGTTTGTCCCCCTATTACTAAAACTTTACCTATATCTTTATCTTTAGCAGTTTGCATTTGGGTTTTGTCAGCTTCCAGCTGATTTCTTAGTTTGTCCCCCTATTACTAAAACTTTACCTATATCTTTATCTTAAGCAGTTTGCATTTGGGTTTTGTCAGCTTCCAGCTGATTTCTTAGTTTGTCCCCCTATTACTAAAACTTTACCTATATCTTTATCTTTAGCAGTTTGCATTTGGGTTTTGTCAGCTTCCAGCTGATTTTTTAGTTTGTCCCCCTATTACTAAAACTTTACCTATATCTTTATCTTTAGCAGTTTGCATTTGGGTTTTGTCAGCTTCCAGCTGATTTTTTAGTTTGTCCCCCTATTACTAAAACTTTACCTATATATTTATCTTTAGCAGTTTGCATTTGGGTTTTGTCAGCTTCCAGCTGATTTCTTAGTTTGTCTCCCTATTACTAAAACTTTACCTATATCTTTATCTTTAGCAGTTTGCATTTGGGTTTTGTCAGCTTCCAGCTGATTTCTTAGTTTGTCCCCCTATTACTAAAACTTTACCTATATCTTTATCTTTAGCAGTTTGCATTTGGGTTTTGTCAGCTTCCAGCTGATTTCTTAGTTTGTCCCCCCTATTACTAAAACTTTACCTATATCTTTATCTTTAGCAGTTTGCATTTTGTCAGCTTCCAGCTGATTTCTTAGTTTGTCCCCCCTATTACAAAAACTTTACCTATATCTTTATCTTTAGCAGTTTGCATTTGGGTTTTGTCAGCTTCCAGCTGATTTCTTAGTTTGTCCCCCTATTACAAAAACTTTACCTATATCTTTATCTTTAGCAGTTTGCATTTGGGTTTTGTCAGCTTCCAGCTGATTTCTTAGTTTGTCTCCCTATTACTAAAACTTTACCTATATCTTTATCTTTAGCAGTTTGCATTTGGGTTTTGTCAGCTTCCAGCTGATTTCTTAGTTTGTCCCCCTATTACTAAAACTTTACCTATATCTTTATCTTTAGCAGTTTGCATTTGGGTTTTGTCAGCTTCCAGCTGATTTCTTAGTTTGTCCCCCTATTACTGAAACTTTACCTATATCTTTATCTTTAGCAGTTTGCATTTTGGTTTTGTCAGCTTCCAGCTGATTTTTTAGTTTGTCCCCCTATTACTAAAACTTTACCTATATCTTTATCTTTAGCAGTTTGCATTTGAGTTTTGTCAGCTTCCAGCTGATTTCTTAGTTTGTCCCCCTATTACTAAAACTTTACCTATATCTTTATCTTTAGCAGTTTGCATTTGGGTTTTGTCAGCTTCCAGCTGATTTCTTAGTTTGTCCCCCTATTACTAAAACTTTACCTATATCTTTATCTTTAGCAGTTTGCATTTGAGTTTTGTCAGCTTCCAGCTGATTTCTTAGTTTGTCCCCCTATTACTAAAACTTTACCTATATCTTTATCTTTAGCAGTTTGCATTTGAGTTTTGTCAGCTTCCAGCTGATTTCTTAGTTTGTCCCCCTATTACTAAAACTTTACCTATATCTTTATCTTTAGCAGTTTGCATTTGGGTTTTGTCAGCTTCCAGCTGATTTCTTAGTTTGTCCCCCCTATTACTAAAACTTTACCTATATCTTTATCTTTAGCAGTTTGCATTTGGGTTTTGTCAGCTTCCAGCTGATTTCTTAGTTTGTCCCCCTATTACTAAAACTTTACCTATATCTTTATCTTTAGCAGTTTGCATTTGGGTTTTGTCAGCTTCCAGCTGATTTCTTAGTTTGTCCATCTCTTCTTCATGATCTTCCTCTAAATCTCTAAAAGGAGAAAAACAGTTTTCAAATTATTTCAGGAAAATAACCCAACTATTATACTGTAATTTTTTTTCTTTCTCATTGTTGAAGGCTTTTTTGAAAGCCAAAAATATATCTTGCTTCTGATTTTGGACACTCAAATTTCAGTGAAAACTTTAAGTACTGAACAAATAACAATCATTACAAAAATATCTAATGAATTGTGTCAGCAGCTATATATTAAGAGAGTGACAAAAGTAATGGCTAGGTAGTCTCCCTTTTCAATTATATAAACTTTACTATCATTTCTTATAGTGTTGAGACCAGTTTAAGATTTGAAAGAATAGTATTGATCAAATTTTGAAATTTGTGTGTGTGTCTCTTGGATCATGTATACATAAAATTGAGAATGGAAATTGGGAATGTGTCAAAGAGACAACAACCCGACCATAGAAAAAACAACAACAGAAGGTCACCAACAGGTCTTCAATGTAATGCGAAATTCCCGCACCCAGAGGCGTCCTTCAGCTGGCCCCTAAACAAATATATATAAGTTCAGTGATAATACTAATTTCCAAATTGTTCACAAGAAACTGAAAATAGTTTTGCATATTTTCCTGAGAGGACGAATGGAGAAACTGTGTATATTCTTTTATTGATACAAGAATTTTTTTGGTTTTCCTTAAATGGAAGGTTTTATAGACAACAGAAGAAGTACTTTACCAATAATAGCTACCTTCTATGTTATTTGGTCATTTTGATTATTAATATGAACGCTGCCAGACTGACATGAAGTGTTGGATATTTAATGTGACATTCTGACACAGGGCCAACTAGTGCTCTCTCTTTAAGTGCTTAGAGCAGACACAGCAAATATTAATTTCAAACTCTATCGTTCAAACTAACCACTTACAGCTCTTACAGGAACCTGGTGTTCAGTGGTTGTCGTGTTTAAGTGGTTCATAAGTGTTTCTCGTTTCTCTTTTTTTTAATATAGATTAGACCATTGGTTTACCCATTTGAATGGTTTTACAGAAGTAATTTTCGGGGCCTTTTATAGCTTGCTGTTTGGCGTCAGCCAAGGCTCTGTGTTGAAGGCCATACAGTGACCTATAATGGTTTACTTTCATAAATTGTTACTTGGATGGAGAGTTGTCTCATTGGCACTCAAACCATATCTTCCTATATCTACTAAAGAGTAAAGGCAACCAATAAAGCTACAACAAGACCATCATTTGTTTTAATGAACTGCTTCATTTTGCTATTGAGTCTATAAAATGTTGTTTATGTATATTTTGTAGAACCTTGACATAAGCTGATTTCCCACCTTGTCTGTTCTCTTTGTCTCTTGTGTAATTCATCAATCTGGTCCCTCAAAAATTCTTCTGCCTACAAAATCAGTTAGAATAATGGATAAAATAAAATTACACCTTAATATATAAGAAAAGAAAGCACATTTTTATTGCATCTGCATTTACATATTGCAATAATTTAATTTTGGATGTAATGCATCTTCTGATTGGTTGACGTTATTTTGTTATCAGCCCATATACATAATTTAGTTATGTGACCGAGACATCATCAAAGTTTTTTCATGGTTTTCTACGGTTTAAAATTGAATTTAGAATTAAATTATAAGAAATGGATGTAATATTTTTATGTCTATTCGAAATAACATAAAAAAATGTGGTGCACACTGTTAAATAACCCGCTACACGGGTTATTCAGTGTGCACCAAATTTTTTATGTTATTTCTTCATAGACAGAAAAAATATTACAGTCATTCCTTAAATAGACTTGAGCTAACTAAGCCTAAGAAAATTAATGTCAAAGACTGTAAGTTACCGGTAAGTAAACAAATATATCTAAATATAGTATGTTCAAGGCAAGGCTTAAATTAAGATAATAACCTTATTTTCAGTACAATGTAACTGTAAGGTTTAATATTTGTTGTTGAATCTGTGTTTCATTCAGGATGTGTTTGTACCTTTGGCAGTGCAGTAGATCAGGAAATGATGACTTTTGTAGAGTAACTATACATCTTTTCACTAGTCCATTAAATTATTAATCTCTTACTGTAGATACATTTCAATCTCTTTATTATACTGTAAACATGTATTTGATTTTTTGTGTATTTCCCTATATTGTTAAATGTGATAAAACATCTACAGCATGAATTGCTATTAATACTTTTGAAGTGGAGTGCAAACTAAACTTATGCCTCCCAAAAAGTTAAAGCATTGAAATTGTAAAATAAGAACCCCACAAACATTTTTAATGATTTATTTTTTCTTCAATAAAAGATCCAAGAATCGTTATTGTAAAATAACTGCATGGGAATAATCCATTTTCCATCTAAGTGGCCAACCTGTCACAATATGAAAGATTAATACAAGTGAAACTGCGAGCTACTGCTCACTGATGATTCTCCCGCCGAAAGTGGATAATATTAATAGTGTAAAAATATGCAAGTATTCGGTAAACAGGAAGTTGTAAAGTGATGAATCTGAAAATGCATCACACGGTATAGCTGACTTATATAAATCCTGAAACCACATTTCAGAAATCCTTGTAATGTAGTTCCTGAGAAAAATGTGACGAAATTTTCAAATTGGCTATCATGTGTAAAATCATACAAGTGTTCGGTAAACAGGAAGTTGTCAAGTGATCAATCTGAAAACACATCATACGGTATAGCTGACTTAGATAAACCCTGAAACCAAATTTCAGAAATCCTTGTATTGTAGTTCCTGCGAAAAATGCGACGAAAAATATTCATGGGACGGATGGACTGACGGACTGACAGAAGGACAGACAGAGGTAAAACAGTATACCCCCCTTTTTTAAAGCAGGCGTATAATAAGCACTTTGGAATTTTTAAGCTAAATATCAAATGCCCAGTCAAAAATTAAGTAGTCTTGGCTACTGTGTTTATGGTTCCCTCCTTTTTGAAATGATTTCCTAGGTGAAAGAGAGTATACCATACCCTTTGTTTTGTCTGTTTATGGTTTAGTCTCTCCTCCTCTAAGTACAATGTCAGATCAGAAATCTGTTGCTGTAACTGTGATATCAAAGAATCTCTGAAAATAATAGAACAGTCAAATTAATAAACATTTCTCAATGATGGTGAAATCTGTTTTAACATTGTCCAGACCATGTAGGTTGCCATGGTGGGTAAGGACCACAGATTAGCAAGTTAAGGTTATTATGTGGTTGTTGGGTTGCTGTCTTGTTGATATATACCCCATATTTCCTTTAATTCCATAAACATGATCGTAGGATAGAATTTTCTACAAATACGGAAGGAAAGTATAACCAGTATAGATCTGATAGCACCCACAGGTTAACAAAGTGACCATTTCAGATTAACTGGCCCTTGATTTAAGGTGAGGAAACAATTGATTTCATTTTTACAGTTTTCTATAAGCATGATTTTTTCCAAGTTGAAATTTCTTTTGAATAACAAAAATGCATTTTTCAGACAAGGTCAATTGGATTAAGAATAATTGTATTTTTTATCAGAGAAAACATATGACATTGTAATATATAATTACCTTTCATTGTCAAGCTTCTTTCTGAAAAACAGAGAAAGAGTCACATTTAGTAACCAGCATAAATAATGTACTGCATTAATAAAGTCCTCATATTTTGCTAGTCAAATAAGTCATTTCTATTGTTGAAAATCTTAAGCTGACTCTAAATTTGTTTTGTAGTTTCATTGACATATATCCAATGTTTCTACCCCTCTCCTTATATTCATATTTAATTGAGAAACAAATCCCATCTAACTTCCATTGGCTTTCTTTACAATCCAAGGTACCAGTACTCCAATATCTGGTTGATTGATTATAGAATGTTAGATGAATGTCCAGTGGCAAATGTTTAATGCATGTCAGGATATTTCATATAAATAGAAGAATGACATACATGTTTTATCAGTTGTCACGATTACTTATATATTATTTAAAATCTTTAATGAAGTCAACCTTTTTTTACAGAATGGACAAGCAGAAAAATAAATAGAGCTTTGGATTGTATTTTTATATAGACATTCATTTGTCTATTGTTGAGGACCATATATGCTCACTCTAGATGACATTAGATTCATTTTTTTATGTTTATATTATAGTGCTCTGTCTCATTGAATTATTCCTAAACATAATTTCTATAATAATTAACAGTGATCATGCAAAATTGTTTATGTGTGTTAAAATGATACCAAAGACAATTCATGGTTCAATTTTTAGAAATGATATTTGAGAACAATCTCGAAAAAACAAAAGACCTCATAAAGATCGGCATGCAAAGAGAGAGAATATGATCAAAAGCTCAAGTGAATTATCTTGGTTAAAATTATCCGTGAAAATAAAACAAAGCAAAGCAGTTTAATATTTAGCTTTCATAAAAAGCTGACAAATAAAAAACACAATTTTAATAATAAACCCATCAGGCCTTTCATAAAATTAAATTTGTTTGCTGTATATTACAAGTTACTGGACAATATTTTTAAACGTTTTTCATCACTCAAACTTTACTTTCCTGTGATAAATTTTGAGAGCTGTGTTTTCTTCTGATATATATATATAGTTCTTTAAATAACATTTTTTGGGTATCTCCTTTAAAATTTTAAGATGTCCCCAGTACACAGATGCCCTATCTGCACTATCATTTTCTATGTTTAGTGGAAATTGGTGAAAATCTCTAATTTGGCATTAAAATTAAAAAGATCATATCATAGGGAACATGTGTTCTAAGTTTTAAGTTGATTAGACTTCAACTTCATCAAAACCTACCTTGACCAAAAACTTTAAACTGAAGTGAGACAGAGGGACATATGAACGAAAAAATGGACAGACGCACAGACCAGCAAACATAATGCTCATAAATGGGGTATAAAAAATCAAACTAAAATATTCCAAGTCTTATCTTAACGATTAAAGCCAGATGAAGCACGCCTCTGGGTGCAGTATTTTCTTGCAGAAACAGCAAACAAAGATTATTTTAAGCTTGGTCATAGATATTTCGTATATTATGTATTTATAATACACACAAACTAGATCACCTTTCAGATTAACAACAGCAGGCTATAAGCAAAATTGTTTTCTGATTAAATAAGATTCATAATAAAGAAAGTTTCCATTTTAAAAGTATATATATATGTATTTAAAAATAGAAATATATTTAACAGCTCTACATTTTAATCAGTTATTAAAGTCTTAACCACATATCCTGGTTTGTCTTATTGTTGAAGGCTGGATCATCATCATCATCACTGGCTGTCTATAATTGTTTATATTCACTTCATTTGTACTTGGGTGGATAGTTGTCTCATTGGCAATCATTATACCACATCTTCTTTGTAATATATGCCGATCTTAACTGGGACTGAATGAGTATGTGTTGCAAAATTTTCCAAGAAAGATGCTAAGAAATGTAAAAATATACAATGATCACCACAATTTAAATCAAGTGCCAAGTAAGGAATATGACATTTGTTTACCCTTTGATCAATTAGCTTTTAGTTTTGCCATTTAATAAAGTAATAATTAGGATCTTCTGTTTTGAATTTTCTCTGAAGTTTTTTTGTTTTGGTTTCACTTTCTTCTAAAATAGGTTACTAAAGAACGATGTTCTTTACCATATATGCTTCAGGCTTTAGGATTATTTTCATGTTTCTTATCTTTGCTCTTTAATTGTATTTATTTGAAAATAAATTCATTATAGATACCAGGATAAAATTTTGTACGCGGATGCACATGTGGTAAAAAAAATAGACACATCATTGACGCTCGAATCAAAAGAGTTGAAAAGACGAAACAAAGTATGAAGTTGAAGAACTGTAAGAACTAAACAGACATTCATTCTTGTAACTCATATTATAAATGTTTTCTTAAACAATGTAATACATAATAAAAAGTAATAGAGAATAGAATACTTTATATATCTATTTGTCATATATGTCATATAGTATAGACTGGTGCGAGGGCATGTGTTATCATCGTTTGTGAAGAATTTGTTATAGTAAAAGAAAACATCAACATTTCTATAACTTACCTGGGCCCTGGACTGCATTAAAGGAAAATTATACATAAAAATAATTAAACATATCAAAGGGTAGATAACTCCTCTAAGAAATAATGTCTATGATCTTGTTAGTGACTGCTTTTGACAAATATTATCTGGTAAGTTTATGTAATCAAAAACAGGCTGGGTAACTATAACCATTTTTAAATCTTATATATGCATGATGGGTAATATTTTAAAAAGGATTCACCAAAAAAACTTGTGAAGAATTTCAAAGCCCTAAATTTCATTTTAGGGTAAAAACCATAGGATTTAACTAAAGTTGTATTGCGTTGTATTTTCAGCTTGGCCCCACAAAATACATGTAATTGATAAATTTTCCTAGCAATGATTTTCTAAAGTAATAAAGATGATAAATAAGTTTGTAAGTTATTTAACATATAATATGCATAACAGACACCCCAAAAAATATAATTGTTTCTACGATGATTTACATAAGACAATTGAGAAAATTACATTAAAAACAACAACACCTGTAAATTACTGTGTAGTAATTGTTCATTTATGTTTACATGTTGTGCTAGCAAGCCTTGGTGGCATCTTAAGGAACATAATTTCTATTTCTAATCCCGGGGCTTGAAAACACGAAATCCAGAGGTCCAGAACTTAAGTTAGTTTAATCCCGACATCATCAAATCCCAAAAATATAATTCCCGGATCCCGAAATCCTGAGCTTAAAAACACCCGATCCCGGAGTCCAGATAAAGGTCCTATTCCCCCTCATAAAGACAATACAGCTGGAGCTTGTGATACCCATGAAAAAGTCACACTCCATATCAGACAGGTCGTGAACATATTTTTCCACTGAAACATTATTTGAATTTTGTTTGTTTGATTGTTTAGTAAAACTACAAAACTATACAAACTAATAATTTATCAAATTGTTTTTGTTAATTCTAAAGTAAATATTTATTTCTATTTTCTAAGGAATCTAATCTTTAATTTAAATACACTAAAGAGCCTGTGTCACACACCTAGGTCTTAGTTAAATTTGGACCAGTAGTTTCAGAGTATACAATGTAAGTTTAACTGAAGACAATGACAGATGACAGACGCCAAGTGATGAGTATTGCACACATGGCCAGGTGAATTTAAAAAGGAGAAGAGCTAAGGAACAGAGGTCAAATTTGAGGACAATACAATGACAATATGATAACTCACCGAACAAGTGTTTTACGCTTAGTACCAATATATGTGTATCTACTATGTAAAATGAAATACTGATCTAGTGGGCTGAAGCAGATTATCTATTTATATATTCTTAGCTAAATAAAAATATTTTTCTGGGATGCAAAAATTCACTTTGTAAAAATATTTTGTTTGTGGTCAAGAAGTAGTGGATACAGTGGCGGATCAAGTGGGGGCCCTCTCAAGACATGCTTCAATGATTTCTCATATAATTAACCAAACTAATCCCAGAAAAGGGGGGACCCACTCTAAATCCACCTCTGGTTTATATGCAAAAATGACCACATGCACTTTAATTTAGAAAAATATATTATGAACTGATAAAAGTTCTTTAGACAAGGATAAATTGTCAGTGTTGAAGCTGTGTATATATAAGTCTGGGTAAGGTATGTGTGCTATATATATCTTTTGACAATGATATTGTAAAGCAGGTTACTTTCACAGGTGTAAAATTTGACAATGTACATTGAATTAAGTATAAGATATATTTTGGCGGTTTTAATTTTGGCGGATTTAAAAATTATATCAATACCTTTGCATGTGCACTTTTGAATTGGTGGAATTCATTTTGGCGATTTTTGGTTCTATCTGTGAAAATAAGCGAAAATTTACACCCTGTGAAAATAACCCCTTTACAGTTACTTCAATCGTTATAATCCACACACATACAATGTGTTCTGAAGTGCTCCATTTTTTAAAGATGAAAATATATCAAAATACAAAATCTTATAAATTGGACAGTCAATATTTGATATTAAATCTTAACAAAAGGTAAATAATACAAGATGGCACTGTTGTTATGGTTACCTGGCACTTTCTTCTTCTGGAGGTTCAAAGAACTCATCTTTGATTGTCATGGCAAACTTTGTTTTACTTCTGGACAAGATATATCCTGGACCACAAACAAACGGTACCATGGGAGGCTACAAGTATAAAATAAGGAATACAATATGACATACTTCTAGACAAGATATACCCAGGACCACAAACAAATGGTACGGACGGACTGACTGACTGACGGACGGATGGACGGACGGACGGACTGACAGACAGAGGTAAAACAGTATACCCCCCCTTTTTTGAAAGCGGGGGTCTAATTAAGGAACCAATGAAAATAAAGGAATCTTCAGTATCTAATTTTATTTCTCTGTTTATCTGTCTGTCTGTTTGATGAAAAGGTATGGTAATATACTAAATGCATTTGACATACAAAATTATAAGCCTTGGGTCTTGAATGAGTCTAATAAACAACTTGGTTATTTTAGGTGTTTCTGCTTGAGCGCACATTAAATACAATGTATCATTAATACTGTATAATTCTCTGTTAATTCATAAAATGTTTAGAACTTTTGAAATACATAGGTTTTTCTACCCAAAGACTTTGATGGCCCAAGCCAGATGCAACACAAATTTTTGATCTTTTTTTATTTTTAATGTTTTGGGACTCCCTTGTTTCTATCTAGCTGATATGTCGTAACAATGTTATATAAATGCATGTTTGTAAATTCAAGTTTTAAAGCTGGTTTTCTTTCTGAGATAATTGGTCATGTCTCTAATGATTATCATTTTATCAAATTTTAAACTTATTAATCTCAATACAAAGATATTTATAGGTAGAAATGTTTTTTTTGTTGTTGAATTAAATATTATACCAACATCTAAGTTTTTCTGCCATGGTGGAGGTCTTGCTCTCTTGAGAGGCATGTGGTTCTCTAAGTTGTGTCTTCTGGTCGGTTCATGTTCTACCTGGGAAACTCGGTCACACCTGAAACAATAAAATATATCATCATACAAAATCTTATAAATCTTATAAATCTATGTTCACTGTTCATGCTGTTTGTTTATAATTATCATTTGTAAAAATAAATGGGGAGAAGATGTCCCTGTTAGCATATCATATAAAGTTATAAAGGAACATAACTGAAGAACAGTAAAACTGATGCTATCCAAATTTGTACTTGATCTGTGTTTTGTGGTAATAAGTATTGTGTATTAATTCCATAACATTTTGTTGAAGCAATTTTGTTTAGAGAACAGAAACGAAAATTTCAGCAATTTTTCAATTTATAAAGGAGCATTACCTCTAGAACATTTAAAGTGACATCATCAAAATTCAAACTTGATCTGTGTTTTGTTGTAATAAGCATTTTGATGAACAAAGGTTAAATTTATAATAAACTGGATGCCTCCTCCACTGTGGTGGGGGCATAAAAATTTAAGAGCAGTTGTTGGATAACAAATACACAGAACACAACTTTTGTAATGGTTCCATGAAAAACCAATGTCTCCCATGAAATTGATACTAGATTAGTGTAAACTTATAATATTGACTGTCAAAACATAGATTGCAAGTAAATTATCATTAAATTTTTACTCCAAATAATTATTTATTGATCACAGTGAGTGAGTGAAACTTCTGTTCAAGTTTTAAATAAATCTTTGAAATTTTATTTTATGATTTCATCCATATCTTGTATACATGTGGATTCTCAAATGGACTGAGGTACCTTTTTTTTAATATCTTAAATTTATTTATATTGAAACTTAAACATTTTCTTTCAACTATGTTTTAATATCCTTAAGCTTTGTACATATATATATCTACTTCTTAACTTAGATTTTTTAATAGCAATACACAGTGATATTCTAGTCTGCTATGAATCAAAATATTTATTTATGAAAATACATCAAATAATGAAATTCAATCTGATCAAATATGTAAAATTTCAAAAGTTTTATAATAGCTTATAAATCTGTTCTTTTATACAAAATCAGTGTTCCAACTCATTGGCTAGTAAAACATTGTAAAATGAACTGCCATTTTTGAATTTATATTGAAGATTAAACTTTAAAAGAGTGTTTAACAGAGAGTTTAATGAGGTACAGATATAATCATATCAATGTATTGTCATGTGACTGTAGAGATATAATCATATTATGTATTGTCATGTGACTGTAGAGATATAATCATATCAATGCATTGTTATGTGTGAAAATAGAGATAAACTTGATTGAAAAAATACATACATGAGAGTGAACAATAAGTATGTTATAACTTTTAATTGTCATTGGATATGTTCATTGACTGATTCTAGTTATATAATCTAAAATGGGGCTTCCTTCCCCTTTTCATTTTCTCTAATTTTTTCGATCATTTAATTATAATTTGAATTTTGACTAAATAATGAATAAAACTATATGTGCGGTATATGTCAATGAGAAAACAATCCACAAAACATCATACACTGGGATGTTTATTTATTTTGAAGTTTAACAACGGCATTATATGAATAATTCAGAGGCGGATTTAGAGGGGGGGCCCAGGCCCCACCTTTTGGTGAAAAAAATTTTGTTGCTTATATAGCGAATCACTGAAGCGTGACTGGAGCGGGCCCCCTCTTAGGTCAGTCAGTGGGCCCCCACTTATGAAAATTTCTGGATCCGCCACTGTAATTAGAATGATATGGGCCATTTATGGAGTAATTAATGTCTGTAAGAAAACAAAAATCAATGACACAGCCTTTACACATAGGTTATATGAATAACTGTAATGATTCAGATATACACTATACAAGAATGTGTCCACAGTACACGGATGCCCCACTCGCACTATCATTTTCTATGTTTAGTGGACTGTGAAATTGGAATAAATTCTCTAATTTGGCATTAAAATTAGAATGATCTTATCAATGGGAACAATCCCCAAGGGTGACTGGGGTATAGAAATATGGTCACTTGGTCTTCTCCCAACCGGCAGTAAAACGCTTGCCGAAGTGGGGCGTCCGCTTGGCTGTGCGGGATGTATCAAGTTCGCAGTCACGTCCGGTCAGAAGGGGGACGTTAAATCCGATGTCTCGTGTAAAGAGAGTGCCACGCTCTTTGCACGTTAAGAACCCTTGCAACAACTCTTTGAGTGGTCCGTAGGTGGCCTGTTGCAAGGCAAAATTTCTGTCCCTATCCAATATACCCTCTTTTCCCAGTGGCAGTCCAAATTTCTCCGACCATCATCCTAGATGGCCTCTATTACAACAACCTACATATTGTATTTATTGTTAACTTGTTCTCGTCCTGAATATGCATGAAATATTTGCCACTGGACGTTAAGCAACCAACAATCAATCAATCAATCAATGGGAACATGTATACTAAGTTTCAAGTTGATTGGACTTCATCAAAAACTACCTTGACCAAAAACTTTAACCTGAGGAGGGACAGACGGAAGAACGAACAGACGGACGGACGGACAGACAGACAAACGAACAGACAGACAAACGGACGCACAGACCAGAAAACATAATGCCCCTCTACTATCGTAGGTGGGGCATAATAAAAAAGAAGATGTGGTATGATTGCCAATGAGACAACTATCCACAAAAGACCAAAATGACACAAATACATTTATTAACAACTATAGGTTACCGTACCGCCTTCAATAATGAGCAAAGCCCATACCGCATAGTCAGCTATAAAAGGCCCTGATAAGACAATGTAAAACAATTCAAACGAGAAAACTAACGGCCTTATTTATGTAAAAAAATTAACGCCATGCTTATTAAAAGAAATGTAGGACAAGTGAACATTGACTTAGATCATCTGGTTTAATCTGTTACCCTTGTACTGTTAATCTTTTAATCAGATAAAACTGGTTACAATAACTCTCTCGCTGATTTAACTCTGTTATAAAAATTAATAGGTATAACCATTTAATCAGTATAAACTCTTAATCTCGTAGACATAACGTTACTGCTTAAAAAAAATGGGTCAAAAGTCTCTCCAGATAATAATCATAATATAAATCAGTAGAATTAAACATTAGAATTTCAGGCAGTGAGTTTTAACTGATTAGTGTGAATTTTGCTGAGAACAAATTTTAATGTAGTAGTGTAATATGCTAGGCATACTAGGTGAACTCATATTCTGATTTTTGATACATATAACTGTATACCGAATTTCCTAAAATCCCAATAAGCAATCTTCCATTTATTATTTAGGATTCATTCTATTCATTGTAAAAGTTAAGTGACAGAAAAGGCTGATAAATGGATAAGGGGATTACAATATAGCCCTTAAACTTTAAGAGTTGGAGTATATTATTGAATATCCCCCCCCCCCCCCCCCCCCCCCCCCGATTTAGGTAGGCTTCAAGTTGCTCAATGTTTTTATATGGTGTTGTACGTACTGCTGTTTGTTTTTGCCTTTTTTTAAGCCATGGTGTTGTCAGTTTATTTTCCACTTTGAATGTCCCTATGGTATCCTTATACTTTTTTTTTTTTTTTTGTAATAACATTTGAAACACGTCAGGTGCCACATTTGGAGCAGGATCTGTTTTACTTTACGGAGCACCTGTGATCACCTCAAGTGGGGTTTGGTTTGTGTTGCTTATGCAGTGTTTAGTTTTGTTGTCTGTACTGCTGTTTGTTTGCCTTTTTTTAGCCATGGTGTCAGTTTATTTTCTGTGTTGTGTTGTGTATACTGCTGTTTTTGTTTGCCTATTTTTAGCCATGTTTTTTTGTGTTGTCAGGTAATTTTTCCACTTTGAATGTCCCTATGGTAGTCTATACCCCTCTTTTAGTAACATATATTCTACTACATACTCATTATTAGTTAAAACTGCAGCTGCTGTTCTTGGTCTGTTAATTCTTGATGAAGTACCTAAACTACTACGGGAAGATCTATTGTAACTTGATGGCGTGGATCTGAAATAAAGAATAAAAAGTAGAGATAACCTTGCAGTTATATGGGATCTGAAATGATAAAAGGGAGGTAATCTAGTGATTCTCATTGGTCCAAAATTGCTTCTACCATTCCTCTGGTCATGATTGTAGTTGTCTGACATTGGTAACCACATCTCTATATTTTATACTGTTAAAAGTTATAAATAATCTACATTTTTAACTTTCAAACTATACTTCAACAAGCATTCTGAGAGTATTGCATGGCCATACATAGTTCCCTACCAGTTAGAGAATAATTGTACTGGAACAATATGCTAACTTGATCAGTATAACTTTTCATGGTGCAAACTATATAACAAATATAAGGACTATATCTGTTAGCATGACGAAAAGTGTGGAAAACTGATTTTTTAAGTGAAATTGCTAAATCAAAGTACCAAAACTCTGCAGAAAATAGTTGTTCGGAACAAGATTTAGACTTGATCTATATAAACTTGTCATGATAATATAATACACCAATTATCAAATCAAATCAATATCAATTATATAAGCGTGACGAAAAAGTGCAGAAAACTATATGTTTGAGTGAAAGTTCAAGGACCATAACTCTGCACAAAATATCAGACCGGAACAAAATTTAGATTTGATCTGTAACTTGTTGTGATAGAACAATATACCAATCATTAAATCAATATCTTTAAGCGCAACAAATTAAGTGTGGAAAACTAAATATTTGAGTGATTTTTTTAAGTCCAAGGACCATAACTCTGCACAAAATATCAGACAGGAATAAATTTAGATTTGATCTGTAACTTGTCATGATATAACAATATACCAATCATTAAATCAATATCTTTAAGCGCAACAAATTAAGTGTGGAAAACTAAATATTTGAGTGATTTTTTTAAGTCCAAGGACCATAACTCTGCACAAAATATCAGACAGGAAAAAAATTTAGATTTGATCTGTAACTTGTCATGATAGAACAATATACCAATCATTAAATCAATATCTTTAAGCGCAACAAATTAAGTGTGGAAAACTAAATATTTGAGTGATTTTTTTAAGTCCAAGGACTGTAACTCTGCACAAAATTATCAGACAAGATCAAATATACTTGATCTGTATATTTGTCAGCATAAAACAATGTACCAAATATCAAATCAATATCTTCAAAAACAAAGAAAAAAGTGTGAATAACTGATTAGACAGACTGAACCTTATACATTGTAATTGGCACCTCCTTAAATGATGGAGGTGACCTTGAATGCTTAGGTGGCAGCACTCAGGGTCCATCATGATACTTACATATGAACTCCAGTAACGTATTGTAATACTGTATGTCTGTTACTGCTCTCATACATAGTATGGGACCTCCCTAAATTATGGAGGTGACTACTAGGTGGCAGCACTCAGGGTCCATCATGATACTTACATATGAACTCCAGTAACGTATTGTAATACTGTATGTCTGTTACTGCTCTCATACATAGTATGGGACCTCCCTAAATTATGGAGGTGACTACTAGGTGGCAGCACTCAGGGTCCATCATGATACTTACATATGAACTCCAGTAACGTATTGTAATACTGTATGTCTGTTACTGCTCTCATACATAGTATGGGACCTCCCTAAATTATGGAGGTGACTACTAGGTGGCAGCACTCAGGGTCAATCATGATACTTACATATGAACTCCAGTAACGTATTGTAATACTGTATGTCTGTTACTGCTCTCATACATAGTATGGGACCTCCCTAAATTATGGAGGTGACTACTAGGTGGCAGCACTCAGGGTCCATCATGATACTTACATGTGAACTCCAGTAACGTATTGTAATACTGTATGTCTGTTACTGCTCTCATACATAGTATGGGACCTCCCTAAATTATGGAGGTGACTACTAGGTGGCAGCACTCAGGGTCCATCATGATACTTACATATGAACTCCAGTAACGTATTGTAATACTGTATGTCTGTTACTGCTCTCATACATAGTATGGGACCTCCCTAAATTATGGAGGTGACTACTAGGTGGCAGCACTCAGGGTCCATCATGATACTTACATATGAACTCCAGTAACATATTGTAATACTGTATGTCTGTTACTGCTCTCATACATAGTATGGGACCTCCCTAAATTATGGAGGTGACTACTAGGTGGCAGCACTCAGGGTCCATCATGATACTTACATATGAACTCCAGTAATGTATTGTAATACTGTATGTCTGTTACTGCTCTCATACATAGTATGGGACCTCCCTAAATTATGGAGGTGACTACTAGGTGGCAGCACTCAGGGTCCATCATGATACTTACATATGAACTCCAGTAACGTATTGTAATACTGTATGTCTGTTACTGCTCTCATACATAGTATGGGACCTCCCTAAATTATGGAGGTGACTACTAGGTGGCAGCACTCAGGGTCAATCATGATACTTACATGTGAACTCCAGTAACGTATTGTAATACTGTATGTCTGCTACTGCTCTCATACATAGTATGGGACCTCCCTAAATTATGGAGGTGAATAGGTGGCAGCACTGCAGCAGAAGTCATTTTTATAATTGCACTTTAACTTAGAACTACTGCTATATTCCAGTTTATAAATGTTAATCTTTGTAACATCTTTTGTCAGACTTCATTATAAAGTGGTATTACATAGTTTATTTGAGTTAACAACAGAACATATTGCTGGGGTAAACACTAAGCTTTGAGACAGAAATCCAACAACAAAAATCTTTCTTTCCTGAAAGATAGCGCTATCAAAATATCATTTAGAATAAGAACAAATATTTCTATTATGATACAGAAAAAATCATTTGCTTCCCAACATGAATAAATTAATAAGTTATCTCATTTCAAATAGTTTCACATCCATTGAATTCCTTTTACACACACCATTATAATTTTTTAAAAGATCAACTTAAACATCCTCCGAATCCTTGAATAGAATTTTAAACTTGTTTTTTCTTCTTCCTATAAATCATAACATATTTGACTTCTAATGATTTAATCCTTGAACAAACTGTCAAAACATAAATATTTACAAGTAGTATTTGAATTCAAAACTTATATCCATAAAAAATGTGTTGAGTATAAACACTTCAACATGTTCAATGTTAATAAAAGCAGTTTTTTGTGTAAACATCATTCATGCATTTTATACATGATATAAACACTTTTATAAATATTTATGCCAATCAAACTACATTAGTATCATTTGAATTCAAAACTTATATCCACAAAAAACTTGTAGAGATCTGATGAGTAGATCACTTCAATGTGTTAATGTTATTAAATGCAGTATTTTGTGTAAACATCATTTGTGCATTTTAAATGCTTTATACATGATATATAAACTGACTTTTAGTTAATACAATATATTTCTGATTTGAATATTTAACATATTGATCATGATCACAGTTGACGGTTTTAAGTCTTTCTTTGTCGAAGATATTATCTTAAATATGGTTTCCAAAACTTATATCCACGTAAACTTGTAGAGTTCCGAGTAGATCACTTAAATGTTACAATATGAAATGTTTTTTGTTAACATCATCCATGCATTTTCTACATGATATATAAACACTTTTAGTTAATACAATATGTTTGTGATTTAAATATGTATTGATCTCGACTTCTCTCTATGTCACAAATATAATCTAAAATATTGTTTCCAATCTATGTTGACACAATCGTCACTTTTTAAATTCATTTATTAATTTCAATACAACTCTATGACCTAAAACACTAAATTTAAATTCCACTGAATACTTTATCATAAATAAATAAAACGGAAAAATTATATACAAGTAGTTTGAACCGTATTTTAAATGTCAATGTCAATTGTTATTGAGGTATTGGTTTTCATTTATATAATATTAAATAAGACTTAAAATTTCTATTACAAATCTGTGAACTTAAAGTTTCTATTACAAATCTGTGAACTTAAAGTTTCTATTACAAATCTGTGAACTTAAAGTTTCTATTACAAATCTGTGAACTTAAAGTTTCTATTACAAATCTGTGAACTTAAAGTTCCTATTAGAAATCTGTGAACTTAAAGTTCCTATTAGAAATCTGTGAACTTAAAGTTCCTATTAGAAATCTGTGAACTTAAAGTTTCTATTAGAAATCTGTGAACTTAAAGTTCCTATTAGAAATCTGTGAACTTAAAGTTCCTATTAGAAATCTGTGAACTTAAAGTTCCTATTAGAAATCTGTGAACTTAAAGTTCCTATTAGAAATCTGTGAACTTAAAGTTCCTATTAGAAATCTGTGAACTTAAGTTCCTACTAGAAATCTGTGAACTTAAAGTTCCTATTAGAAATCTGTGAACTTAAAAGTTCCCAATAGAAATCTGTGAACTTAAAGTTCCTATTTAAAATCTGTGTTGAATACCAAAATTCTACATCCTACATCCACATGCTCAATGTTATTATCCAGTAAATGTAACAACTCCATCAAATAGTCAAACAGATTAATTTACACTGAAAAGTTCTTAGTAAGTCCATATTTGTATTTTATTGAAAGTAGACACCCATAGGATTGCAAAAATACATTTATGAAAAAAAAAGTTAAATACTTTAAAAATCACGAGTCAGCTTCCTTAATATACACTGAAAGGTTCTGAGTGAGTTTATATTGTTCAAAAGAATTATTACATGAATGTCACTTATAATTCCATCAAATAATAAAGCATAAATTTTTTTAAATACAGTAAACAGTTTGAGTCAGTATATATCGTTCAAAAGAATTATTACACCAATGTCACTATTCCATCAAATAAAGCAGATTTTTTTTTTAAATACAGTAAAAAGAGTCAGTTCTGGGTAAGTCTTAAGTACAATTTTTGAAATTTGTTAAGATTCCACATAATCACTGAAAATATAATTTTTTTAGCTGTCAGTAATGTTACGAATTCTCTTATAAAAATGAGATCATGTGACTATATCAAACTAGATTAATTTTAGAGTCAATTTAATGAACAATCAATTTTTTAACCATGCCTGTGTCAATCGTGATGTCAAATCGGCAAAAAAAGACTAAAACAAAATAATTCATGAAACAATTTAATCAACTTTAGAAGTGATCCAGTAAAATTCTGTTAAAGCTCAGACTGACTAGAGAGTTAAAATCAATAAAAGAAAGCTTTAAAAAACAAGAGGCTCTTGAGTGGCTGAATCGCTCACCTTGATTTTTTAACATTTATCTTTTGTTTTAAGAGTGTAAGTGCCCAATTAACTTGTAGTTTGTTTTTTAAACAAATTGTGTAAAATTGTCAGTCCTAACTCTTTTAGGGGTCAATTGACAATTTTGGTCATATTAACTAACTGCTTTGGTTTTTAAAATATAAGCCAAAAACTACATTGTACCCCTATGTTCTATTTTTAGTCATGACGGCCATGTTTTTTGACGAAACCGAAAATAAAACACAAACTATATTCTAGATACCCTATTAAGGATCATTCAGCTAAAGTTTTGTTGGAATTGGTTCAGTAGATTTAGAGGAAAAGATGTTTGAAATAGTTTACACCAGACACACAATGACGACGACAATGACGACGACGACAGACACCAACGGCCCTTGGAACAGTGAGCTAAAAAGTGACCTCAATCAATAAAAAAACAAATAAGTCCCAAAGAGTTTAAGTTAAGCCTGGTTCCACTGTATTTGCCAAATCTGTAAGAATTTCCACTTGGGAAATCAGATTCTTAAATAACAAATTATGGTTACCGGTTAAATAGCATAACAGTTTATATCTATTATAACAGTCTCATTTAAAACTCTTTATAAAAAGCAATTTGTAAATAGTTATTATAATTTTATTAAAATCAAAATGATCTTTAAAACGCTCCACCAACAAAGTAGCAATTACAAATATAAAATGTATAATGATTTTGATAATGTTCAAACTTGAACAATCTGAAATCTAAACTTCAAATAACTATAATCATCTGATTAAATTTAATCGAATGATTAAGAAATTTAAACGATGCGTTAGCACTAACGACAAGTTGAACAACAGACCCCAGTAATACAATCAATTACTTCTTTGAAAGAAAACAAAAATAATATCACTAATATTTCATCTAATATCAATATTATATCCATTTAATTATAATCTCCTTTTTTTTTATAAAAAAAGATTCATTCTTTGGACTATTATTTTGACTGATTATTAAATCAAAATTTTAATATTTTTAATTTATTAAAAAGCACTTCTGAATTTTCTACTAGTTCTTTATTATTGGTTAAAAGTATTATGTCAATAACATTGAATAAGTCTGAGTTATGGTTGACATACTGTTCACACTTGTCACTAAGCTGAAACTTAATCTTCAACTGTCACTTGCATGAGAGTTTATGATTTTTAACAAAATAATAATTTCATAACTTTAATTAAATAAATCATATATATCATATCATTTACAAAACTTCTAAAATCAATATTCTTCTGATTCAATGTCTACATGTTACACATACTTGTACGTGTGTTTAGACAACTATGACTATAATAAAGAAGAGATTTAACTTTTTCAGAATGCATGTTATAGACACTTATCAAGGGGAGATAACTCTTCTGTGTTTTTAAAAGGGGAGATAACTCTTTTTTTTAATAGGGGAGATAACTCTCTTTATTTTATTAGTCATATTCTACATAAAGACTTATCACTCTTTTCTGAGAATTAAATTAATTAAAAGCTGTGGAATGATTTTCAATAATACGACTCTCCACAAGAGACCAAATGACACAGAAACAGCTATAGGTCACTGAACAGCCTTCAACACTGAGCAAAGCCTGCATGTTTGCCTATAATATATATGCAGCAGATATATTCATTTATAAAAAAAACCTTTAAAATGCAAATCTTATTTTTATTTCATTTTAGGTACAGTATGTACTGTGGATTCATTTAAAAGTATCTGGTATTCCAATTTCATGGATTTTGTGTTTAGAGGAAACCACAAATTCAAATAATTTAAGGAATACACATTTTAGTACCCATGTGCACCAGAGCTCTGCATGTGAACATTAAATTGAAATCTTAGCTACAAAATACATGTACAATGTCTTTAGATATAAAACTTTAATATAAATCAATACTGTGAGTGACTTTCAATCTCAGACATTTTTAATGAGATTTTCTATTAAGTTTCATTATTAATAACATGTTTAGTAAATTGTTTAAATCAATGCTATTCTTCTTAACCATCTTTAATGATCTTATAGAGAATTTTAAATATTTGCTACAAAGAGGTCTTATACATGCAATTGTGTAATGAATAATAAAATTGGTAAATTTGAAAATGGTGATTAATAAAATTAATAATATAACATGTATAATGAGCACTGTGGGTCCTTGTCTACATAAAATAAACTGTTAAAACAGAGATATCTCTCCCCAGCATGTAATTTCGATAGTATATAATAAGAATGTGTCCATAGTACTATCCTTTTCTGTGTTCAATGTCACCTTCAAATTGGGGTCATAACTATAAATGGGCTTTTAAATTAGAGAGATAATAGCAAAGGAAACGCAGTGTACGAAGGTTCAAGTTGATTGGGCTTCAACTTCAACTGAAACTTAGTGACCTTGACCAACTTTAACCTGAAGTGGGACAGACATACGAATGGATGAATTGAGCCACAGACCAAGAAACATTATATATGCCCCTTTGTAGGGCATAAACATAGCAATTCTTTAGCCAAACATATTTATACTATAAATTTGTAGAAAATTCACTTAAACTGGTAATTAATGGGGCTGCAGTAATATTTGTCTCCATGTTAAAGACAGTGGCCGATCCAGGGGGAGAGTTCCGGGGGTTGGAACCCCCCTTCTTTTTGGACGATCAATGCATTTGAATGGGGACATATAGTTGGAACCCCCCCCCTTTTTGTCCTTGTTTGGGAATCCCCATTTTTTTAAATGGGCTGCATCTGCCCCTGGAAGACCTCACATAGACTTTGAAATGAAGAACAACATCGGGATACAAGCATTGTTGCTCTGCTATTTGTGTTTTCTGTTGTGAATCAACTAATGGTCACTTGGAGCAGATATAAATGAAAATCAAAACCCACATGCACACCTTTTTATGCTCATGAGGCGTAAAGCAAACACAAATCATTCATTCAATATATATACAAACCACCAACAAAGGGAAAACTTTCTAGCATTCAAAATGTAGGGGGTTATTTGGAATTTACCTATATTCCCTAATGTAATGGGACAGACAAATTGAGGGACATACAGTGGTAAATCAATATGCCCCCAAAGTTTCAGTTGTATGGGCATGGCGGCATACAATATAAATTTTGATTATCTTAAACAAAAAATTTCTTTAAATAGTTAGACATCTAACACTATCAATACTTTTTTTGGACATTTTTACAATGTATATTATTATAAACAACAGACATAATCTAATGTTCATCTTTGAGGGATTTAACATAAATTTCAACCTTTACGAGAATAATAAGTAAAAATCATCAATATATGTATATACTTTTAGGTTTCAATTCTATAAAGAAACAGAAGCAACTTTTTTGTTGACTATAATAAAAAGATGTGGTATGATTGCTAATGGGACAACTCTCCAAAAGAGACCAAAATGACACCTACAATTGAAAAAAAAATATATAACCAAGATTTTCTCCAAATTTAATAAATTATTACACTTACCTATTTGATATATTTAAATGAAATACATGCAGCTGCACTGCCAGATTTTTAAAGGATTATAATCAATACTCTGTATTTATACCTTTACCAAGATAAAAATCTTCTAACAAACTAAACAAACAGATATTGTTCTTACTACAGGTTATATAAACTGAAGAAAACTAAGAATGCTTTGTTTGAAATGCAAGTCAATTAAACTGTGAAAAACTTCCAACTTTTACAGAAAATAATCAATTAGTCATGTTTAAGGGGGAAAACTTTATATAAGATTGACCTAAAACTTTATGTAATTAATCATTTTATTTAGGACAAGAAATTTTACAGAAACTAATTATATGTTCTTAACACTGGCATCAAATCATGTTAGATGGAAGGAGTTCGTCAATGGCTATGGTTCCCGGAGGAGCCAAGGGCCAGAGTTACTGTTAATTTAAGTAAGTACAATTTTGGCTGAAACATGACTTTTAATTGATTGGTCTTGGACTTGAATGCCAGTTAAATCAGGACTCTTACCTATTATGTCTGTTTGATTTGGTACACACATCGTTGTCAATATAATGAATGTATGGGGCTGTCATACAAGAATGAGTTTAATCTAGCTATAAACCAGGTTTAATCCAACATTTTCTACATAAGAAAATGTCTGTATAAGAAAATGCCTGTACCAAGTCAGGAATATGACAGTTGTTGTTCATTTGTTTGCGCTTTTGATTTTGCCTTTTGGTAAGGGACTTTCCATTTTGATTTTTTCCTCTGAGTTCAGTATTTTTGTGATTTTACTTTTTTCTATACCATGGTAGCAATTTTTTTTTTATATTGATTGATGAAGTCTCAGGGAGGGTATCTATACAAAACAATGTATATACCTTCTAGAGGAAAATTAGACATCATAGTTAATATAGAAAAAAGTTGAACAAATTATAACAAGAGGCTGTCACAACGACAGCAAACCGGATTTATTAATATTTATTTGTGTCCTGGCATTATCACAAGAACCATTACTGATGAATGTTGAAAGTGAAAATCGGCAATATCAAATTTGACCTCCATTTTGTCATCAGTATCAACATATTAAAATTTGAAAAGCTTAGATTGAATGGTTCATGAGAAAATGCAACAACGTGAATGGAAACGCCATTTTACAATTTTTCAAGAACCATAACTCCTGAACGGTAAAAGTCAAAATCGTCATTATTGAACTTGACCTCTATTTTGTCATCAGTAGCAACATATAAAAATTTCAAAAGCTTTGGTTGAATGGTTCATGAGAAAATGCACGGACAGGACTGGAAACACCATTTTTCAATCTTTCAAGTACCATAACTCCTGAACGGTAAAAGTCAAAATCGTCATTATTAAACTTGACCTCTATTTTGTCATCAGTAGCAACATATAAAAATTTCAAAAGCTTTGGTTGAATGGTTCATGAGAAAATGCACGGACAGGACTGGAAACACCATTTTTCAATCTTTCAAGTACCATAACTCCTGAACGGTAAAAGTCAAAATCGTCATTATTGAACTTGACCTCCATTTTGTCATCAGTAACAACATATTAAAATTTGGGAAGCTTTGGTAGAACAGTTCATGTGTAAATGCATGGACACGACTGGAAACTCCATTTTTCAATCTTTCAAGAACCATAACTTCCGAATGGTAAGAGTAAAAATCGCCATTATTGAACTTGACTTTCATTTAGTTGTCAGTAACAACATATTAAAATTTTAAAAGCTTTGGTTAAACGGTTCATGAGTTAATGCACGGACAACATTTGATTGCCGCCCGCCTTACATCCCCAAATCAATAACCGACATTTTTGTCACAAAATTGAGAATGCATATGGGGAATGTGTCAAAGAGACAACCTGACCATTGGACAGATAACAGCAGAAGGTCACCAACAGCTTCAATGCAGTGAGAACCGCACCTTGATGCATCTTTCAGCTGGCCCCTCAACAAATATATATACATACTAGTTCAGTGATAATGGACGTCATAAATTGGTTTTGAATTCACAACCTCAGCATTGACAGCTGATTACTTATAGACCATTCAAAATTTTCACCAGATTCAAAATACTCCTACATAATAAGAATATGCACATCTACATTGTAATTTTGTCCTCATTAACTACACAGTTTCATGAAATTCAGTTTTGTGGTTTCCGAATAAGTGGGGTTGCAATAACAAAATGTTTCAGACTTTATTTAGGCCATTATTCTTAATTCACAGGGGCATAACTCCTAGAAAGAAATTTGAATAATTTCCTGTCTAAACTTTAATGTACATCAACATAGTGTATCCTTATTATTAAAATGTTCCATGAAATTATGATGTGTTGTTTATATATAAGTTTGAGTTGTGAGATATTTTCCCCATATTTATCTTAAAATTAAAAAAAAATATTACTAGTTTATACTTACAAATAATTCATTTTGGCAAGATTAGTATAAATAAATCCTCTCTTTTATTGTGAATTTTATATAGAATTCATCTTGGTTAGAATTTTAAAACAAGTATCCATATTTCTATCTGAAATCTAGGTATATACTAATCAATTTACTTCAGGTAAAATCCAGGTGAACTTAATTGTTGATATGTTTACATGCAGAGATACTTTGATTAAACTGACAAAAAATGTCCCACACTTGGGTCCACAAACTTGAATCGTGTCAGAAAGTGTAAGCTTGTGTCAGAGAACTAATCTCAGTTTGTCAAAGCAGGAGTGATAACTCCATGGTCAGTGTAAAGCACGACTCGATACATCCAAGCTCATTGTCAAAGCCTGAGTGAGATGCAAGCTCTTTTTTGAAATCCAGAGCGAAACCATGCAAGCTTATATTCAAACTTTTAAAATGAAAAAAAATATTCCACAAAATGCGCTGGCAATTAGATTTTAAATTCTTGTTCTTTTAAATTGTGAAATTATTTGAATTTAATTTGTCCACAGTCATAAATTCAATAAATTCCTAAAATGAATTAAATAAGAATAAATAATATACAAAACATCAAAGCATTTACACTCTGACATGGTATTTGTTTACAGTAAAATCAAATCATAAAAACTAAACATGTTTGAAGGCCTTACTTTAACCTATAATGGTTTAATTTTTAAATTGTTATTTGGATGGAGAGTTGTCTCATTGGCACTCACACCACATCTTCCTATATCTATTCAGCAATTATTAAACTGAGATATTCATTTCCTAACAAAATTCACATAATAATAAATGTCAATAAATGTCATTAAATGTGTATAATTGTAGCTGTCAAAAGATTACATGAGTCATTAAAAGTCATTTTATTGACTTATATATGTTCAACCTCTTTATGAAAAATAATTAATTTCCAATTACATAGTTTGCCTTATTATGGTGTGTTAGAGAGGTTTAATTTCCTGCTAACCTCTTCCACCCGATTACTAACAAGGGTCTACACTTTTTAGATTTATAGATTATCGTTGATCATCTCATTGAGATTGATTTTGGAAATTTCTCACTATCCGTTATGGCAAAAGTGAGAACAGCAATTGAGTTGAGATGACCAATGATAACCTGTGTATTATTAACCTACATGTATGACAATTAATTGTCAATTTCATATCAATGATGTGCCCCCTAAGTTTCTAGCAATAATTTTCATATCACACAACCCAGCTGAGAAAGGAAAGTATGACAGCAAGATCAAAGGAAAATTTACAAAAAAAAAGCAATACATTGTAATACATGTAGTAAATATCAGATTTAAACCAACTAAGTTTCTCTGTTGACAATGATATCTGATGTTTATAGTAAATTAACAACTTTTGTATATATATTTTTTTTTTATATAGTAGCAGAATAAAATGTGTACCAGTCTTGTTATGAATTATGTCAGAATGGTATTTCAAATTCAATACATCACTTATAATAGTCAACCATAAGTTTATTACACACTTAACAGGATTAACTTAATAAGGAGATGCAGTACGACTACCAAAAAGACAACTATCCACCAGTCCAAATGAGGTGGCTTTAAGCAACTATAGGTTACTGTACAACTTAATAATGAGCAAAACTTTGGGTGCCAACAATTACAAAATTCTCTTCTTTTTTTTTTTTTTAGAAAAGAAATTTATGGTATAAATGTTAAATGTTTCCATTGCTAAATGACTAAGCTTTTTATTCAATATTACATAGAAATACATACTTAGATTCTCTTGGATGTATTTCAAAAGTAAAGAATTCAAAAGAATAGATAATACCAAGAAACAATGATTAGGGTATGTACAAATATGGCTTACACGAAAACTTACAATAAATTGTCAAAAAATATCGATTTCTGCAAAGTTAAAGCATACAATTTATAATACCAGCAGAAAATTCTGTTTAAATAAATGCATTAAAACAGAAAGGTTTATAGATTACCTTTTATAAAAAGATATATCAGAAGAGATTAAATATTGACTGAAACTTTCACAAATTGTAAATATTGGCTGAGGTTATCTTATTCCAAACCTTTAGAACATTTGATAAAGATTGATTACATACAGAAGAATATTTATCATGGCATTCAACTTAAATAAGTGTGCAAAAGCATGTTTGGTATTAAAATGTTGTAACAGAAGAATATTTATCATGGCATTCAACTTAAATATCTGTGCAATAGCATGTTTGATATTAAAGTGTTGTAACAGAAGAATATTTATCATGGCATTCAACTTAAATAACTGTGCAATAGCATGTTTGGTATTAAAGTGTTGTAACAGAAGAATATTTATCATGGCATTCAACTTAAATAACTGTGCAATAGCATGTTTGGTATTAAAGTGTTGTAACAGAAGAATATTTATCATGGCATTCAACTTAAATAACTGTGCAATAGCATGTTTGGTATTAAAGTGTTTTAACAGAAGAATATTTATCATGGCATTCAACTTAAATAACTGTGCAATAGCATGTTTGGTATTAAAGTGTTTTAACAGAAGAATATTTATCATGGCATTCAACTTAAATAACTGTGCAATAGCATGTTTGGTATTAAAGTGTTTTAACAGAAGAATATTTATCATGGCATTCAACTTAAATAACTGTGCAATAGCATGTTTGGTATTAAAGTGTTTTAACAGAAGAATATTTATCATGGCATTCAACTTAAATAACTGTGCAATAGCATGTTTGGTATTAAAGTGTTTTAACAGAAGAATATTTATCATGGCATTCAACTTAAATAACTGTGCAATAGCATGTTTGGTATTAAAGTGTTGTAACAGAAGAATATTTATCATGGCATTCAACTTAAATAACTGTGCAATAGCATGTTTGGTATTAAAGTGTTGTAACAGAAGAATATTTATCATGGCATTCAACTTAAATAACTGTGCAATAGCATGTTTGGTATTAAAGTGTTGTAACAGAAGAATATTTATCATGGCATTCAACTTAAATAACTGTGCAATAGCATGTTTGGTATTAAAGTGTTGTAACAGAAGAATATTTATCATGGCATTCAACTTAAATAACTGTGCAATAGCATGTTTGGTATTAAAGTGTTTTAACAGAAGAATATTTATCATGGCATTCAACTTAAATAACTGTGCAATAGCATGTTTGGTATTAAAGTGTTTTAACAGAAGAATATTTATCATGGCATTCAACTTAAATAACTGTGCAATAGCATGTTTGGTATTAAAGTGTTTTAACAGAAGAATATTTATCATGGCATTCAACTTAAATAACTGTGCAATAGCATGTTTGGTATTAAAGTGTTTTAACAGAAGAATATTTATCATGGCATTCAACTTAAATAACTGTGCAATAGCATGTTTGGTATTAAAGTGTTTTAACAGAAGAATATTTATCATGGCATTCAACTTAAATAACTGTGCAATAGCATGTTTGGTATTAAAGTGTTTTAACAGAAGAATATTTATCATGGCATTCAACTTAAATAACTGTGCAATAGCATGTTTGGTATTAAAGTGTTTTAACAGAAGAATATTTATCATGGCATTCAACTTAAATAACTGTGCAATAGCATGTTTGGTATTAAAGTGTTTTAACAGAAGAATATTTATCATGGCATTCAACTTAAATAACTGTGCAATAGCATGTTTGGTATTAAAGTGTTGTAACAGAAGAATATTTATCATGGCATTCAACTTAAATAACTGTGCAATAGCATGTTTGGTATTAAAGTGTTGTAACAGAAGAATATTTATCATGGCATTCAACTTAAATAACTGTGCAATAGCATGTTTGGTATTAAAGTGTTGTAACAGAAGAATATTTATCATGGCATTCAACTTAAATAACTGTGCAATAGCATGTTTGGTATTAAAGTGTTTTAACAGAAGAATATTTATCATGGCATTCAACTTAAATAACTGTGCAATAGCATGTTTGGTATTAAAGTGTTTTAACAGAAGAATATTTATCATGGCATTCAACTTAAATAACTGTGCAATAGCATGTTTGGTATTAAAGTGTTTTAACAGAAGAATATTTATCATGGCATTCAACTTAAATAACTGTGCAATAGCATGTTTGGTATTAAAGTGTTTTAACAGAAGAATATTTATCATGGCATTCAACTTAAATAACTGTGCAATAGCATGTTTGGTATTAAAGTGTTGTAACAGAAGAATATTTATCATGGCATTCAACTTAAATAACTGTGCAATAGCATGTTTGGTATTAAAGTGTTTTAACAGAAGAATATTTATCATGGCATTCAACTTAAATAACTGTGCAATAGCATGTTTGGTATTAAAGTGTTTTAACAGAAGAATATTTATCATGGCATTCAACTTAAATAACTGTGCAATAGCATGTTTGGTATTAAAGTGTTTTAACAGAAGAATATTTATCAAAGCATTCAACTTAAATAACTGTGCAATAGCATGTTTGGTATTAAAGTGTTGTAACAGAAGAATATTTATCATGGCATTCAACTTAAATAACTGTGCAATAGCATGTTTGGTATTAAAGTGTTGTAACAGAAGAATATTTATCATGGCATTCAACTTAAATAACTGTGCAATAGCATGTTTGGTATTAAAGTGTTGTAACAGAAGAATATTTATCATGGCATTCAACTTAAATAACTGTGCAATAGCATGTTTGGTATTAAAGTGTTGTAACAGAAGAATATTTATCATGGCATTCAACTTAAATAACTGTGCAATAGCATGTTTGGTATTAAAGTGTTGTAACAGAAGAATATTTATCATGGCATTCAACTTAAATAACTGTGCAATAGCATGTTTGGTATTAAAGTGTTGTAACAGAAGAATATTTATCATGGCATTCAACTTAAATAACTGTGCAATAGCATGTTTGGTATTAAAGTGTTGTAACAGAAGAATATTTATCATGGCATTCAACTTAAATAACTGTGCAATAGCATGTTTGGTATTAAAGTGTTGTAACAGAAGAATATTTATCATGGCATTCAACTTAAATAACTGTGCAATAGCATGTTTGGTATTAAAGTGTTTTAACAGAAGAATATTTATCATGGCATTCAACTTAAATAACTGTGCAAAGCATGTTTGGTATTAAAGTGTTGTAAAAGAAGAATATTTATCATGGCATTCAACTTAAATAAGTGTGCAAAGCATGTTTGGTATTAAAGTGTTGTAAAAGAAGAATATTTATCATGGCATTCAACTTAAATAAGTGTGCAAAGCATGTTTGGTATTAAAGTGTTGTAACAGAAGAATATTTATCATGGCATTCAACTTAAATAACTGTGCAAAGCATGTTTGGTATTAAAGTGTTGTAACAGAAGAATATTTATCATGGCATTCAACTTAAATAACTGTGCAATAGCATGTTTGGTATTAAAGTGTTGTAACAGAAGAATATTTATCATGGCATTCAACTTAAATAACTGTGCAAAGCATGTTTGGTATTAAAGTGTTGTAAAAGAAGAATATTTATCATGGCATTCAACTTAAATAACTGTGCAAAGCATGTTTGGTATTAAAGTGTTTTAACAGAAGAATATTTATCATGGCATTCAACTTAAATAAGTGTGCAATAGCATGTTTGGTATTAAAGTGTTGTAACAGAAGAATATTTATCATGGCATTCAACTTAAATAACTGTGCAAAGCATGTTTTATATTAAAGTGTTGTAACAGAAGAATATTTATCATGGCATTCAACTTAAATAAGTGTGCAATAGCATGTTTGGTATTAAAGTGTTGTAACAGAAGAATATTTATCATGGCATTCAACTTAAATAACTGTGCAAAGCATGTTTGGTATTAAAGTGTTGTAACAGAAGAATATTTATCATGGCATTCAACTTAAATAACTGTGCAATAGCATGTTTGGTATTAAAGTGTTGTAACAGAAGAATATTTATCATGGCATTCAACTTAAATAACTGTGCAATAGCATGTTTGGTATTAAAGTGTTGTAACAGAAGAATATTTATCATGGCATTCAACTTAAATAACTGTGCAATAGCATGTTTGGTATTAAAGTGTTTTAACAGAAGAATATTTATCATAGCATTCAACTTAAATAACTGTGCAAAGCATGTTTGGTATTAAAGTGTTTTAACAGAAGAATATTTATCATGGCATTCAACTTAAATAACTGTGCAATAGCATGTTTGGTATTAAAGTGTTTTAACAGAAGAATATTTATCATAGCATTCAACTTAAATAACTGTGCAAAGCATGTTTGGTATTAAAGTGTTTTAACAGAAGAATATTTATCATGGCATTCAACTTAAATAACTGTGCAATAGCATGTTTGGTATTAAAGTGTTTTAACAGAAGAATATTTATCATGGCATTCAACTTAAATAACTGTGCAATAGCATGTTTGGTATTAAAGTGTTGTAACAGAAGAATATTTATCATAGCATTCAACTTAAATAACTGTGCAAAGCATGTTTGGTATTAAAGTGTTGTAACAGAAGAATATTTATCATGGCATTCAACTTAAATAACTGTGCAATAGCATGTTTGGTATTAAAGTGTTTTAACAGAAGAATATTTATCATGGCATTCAACTTAAATAACTGTGCAATAGCATGTTTGGTATTAAAGTGTTGTAACAGAAGAATATTTATCATAGCATTCAACTTAAATAACTGTGCAAAGCATGTTTGGTATTAAAGTGTTTTAACAGAAGAATATTTATCATGGCATTCAACTTAAATAACTGTGCAATAGCATGTTTGGTATTAAAGTGTTGTAACAGAAGAATATTTATCATGGCATTCAACTTAAATAACTGTGCAATAGCATGTTTGGTATTAAAGTGTTTTAACAGAAGAATATTTATCATGGCATTCAACTTAAATAACTGTGCAATAGCATGTTTGGTATTAAAGTGTTGTAACAGAAGAATATTTATCATAGCATTCAACTTAAATAACTGTGCAAAGCATGTTTGGTATTAAAGTGTTGTAACAGAAGAATATTTATCATGGCATTCAACTTAAATAAGTGTGCAATAGCATGTTTGGTATTAAAGTGTTGTAACAGAAGAATATTTATCATGGCATTCAACTTAAATAAGTGTGCAAAGCATGTTTGGTATTAAAGTGTTGTAAAAGAAGAATATTTATCATGGCATTCAACTTAAATAACTGTGCAATAGCATGTTTGGTATTAAAGTGTTGTAACAGAAGAATATTTATCATGGCATTCAACTTAAATAACTGTGCAATAGCATGTTTGGTATTAAAGTGTTGTTAAAGAAGAATATTTATCATGGCATTCAACTTAAATACTTTTCAGAGCATGTTTGATATTAAAAGTGTCTTAAAGGCACCAGTACTAGATCAATATAAATTTAAGTGGAGTTGATCATGAGAAGGCAACAAATCTGTGGTTAAAATCAGTAAACCTTCTGTCTGGCTTGAAATGAGATTTTACTGGTTTGAATGGCAAATGAAATTTTATATTTTTGTTTTGAATTGTTATTTTTCGTCCAAATAAATGTTGTTTCGACTGGTTTACACAGTTTATTGTCCAAATACCGGTAATAAACTTTCTCTAATTTTTGTGCCAGTTAACATTTTCACATTACCTGATCGGTGTGAGAAAAATGTTTACCCCGATTTTGTTTATTGTCCATGGATTTATGAGTTTTGAACAGCGGTATACTACTGTTGCCTTTAATTATCTAATTCTTGGTCAATTTATCCCTTTCTGCACCCATTGTATAAAAAAATTTAATCAACGTGACCAACGTGTGGTTCAATTGATCTCAGTTCTTCATTGGTTAAAATCTGATTATTAAGGGTTGCATGGAAATTCTATCTATAAATCTATTCAAGCGTTTGCATTGATAGGCAAAAGCTCAAAAACATAGTAAGTTTTCTTTTCGTCAGTTGATAAGACTTTCTTTTTATTTTAGATCTTGCATTATTGATCCTTTTTGCTGTATAGTTTTCTGAGCCTATCTAATTTAATCTTTTGAGAAAATATGCAAAAACTTTAATAGACATATATGAATTATTCATATATGTCTATTAAAGTTTTTAAGATAAATTATCAAAATTCCATATTCCTAGGCCATAATTAAAAATAATTAAGACATCCCCCACCCCTCCTTTTCCCTATCTCATGGTTGCTACTTTTTTTTACTTTGTCAAAATTTTCCCCAAAAATGGCAGAAAAAATATTAAACAAATTTAGCCTCCACAGTCAATGATACTAATATAACCTTATCAATATATGGCTTTTTTTTTAGATTTCTGTAATTAACAGCTCAAGAAATTATCAAAATCTGTAACGCATTTGGACGTGAGAAGTACAAATGTATGTTACAATGTAACAATGGCTAAACAGGTGGACATATTTCTCTCATATAATTTGACCTGAATGTAATTATCAGCCATGTCAACCTGTATTTTATATAGTTTCAAGATGCAGTTCTGTTTCTGTTATACATGTATGTCGCAGTCATATTTTTGTCATATTTTATTGCCAAGGAAAAAGTGAGCATAAAAAATACCAGAACTTTAATTAGCTGCACCGTCTTCTTCATCAAAACACCTGTCACTATAAGAGAATATCTGTAACATTACTTAGGCTACCAGTCTTTCAATTAAAATAGTGTATCATCTTAATATGATTGAAATATTTGCTACTGAACAAAGATCTATCTAAAAGAGGGAAGAAAGATACCAGAGGGACAGTCAAACTCATAAATCAAAAAATAAACTGACAATGCCATGGCTAAAAATGAAAAAGATATACAGACAAAAAATAGAACACATGACATACATGTAACATAGAAAACTAAAGAATAAACAACATGAACACCACCATAAACTAGGGGTGCTCTGGAAGGGTAAGCAGATCCTGCTCCACATGTTGCTCATGAGATAACACATGTATCTAAAGTGCATAAAGGTTTTCTGATATAGATTGAAATTTACATGTAGTTGTGTATACTTATAATAATGAGTATAATGCTTACTTTGGTCTTGGCCTCTACGTGATCTATAATATTACTATGACCCCAGTCTTTTATTTAGTGTACAGTATATAAATTATCATCCTAAATGTGAATGAAATATTTGCCACTGAACAACAATCTATTCACAATGGCATGAAGGTTTTCTTAAAAAGGTTATAAAATAATGCTTACTTTGGTCTTGGCCTAGAAGGTCTAAAACCATGGTTACTGTCCTCCATTTGGTCTGTAGAAGCAGATTTAGGTCTCATATCTGACCAAACAACAGATCTCTGTTGTAATATAGCTGTTGTCATGGTAACATGGTACACTTCAGCTTAAAATTCTGAAACATTAAAACAAATTTAAATCTGTCTGTCAAATTTCCCTAAATAAGAAATACAGCTAAAGAGAGACAACTCTGTTTCAGATGTAAGGTATAAAAATTCATAAAGTTCGGGTTGTTGTCTCTTTGACACATTCCCCATTTCCATTCTCAATTTTAATGAAACCTGAAAACCATATCAGTCAGTGGCGGATTCAGAACTTTTCCTAAGGGGGGTGGGGGCTGACTGACCTAAGGGGGGCCCTGCTCCAGTCATGCTTCAATGATTCCCTATATAATCAACTAAATTTGTCCCACGAAAGGGTGGGGCCCGTGCCCCCCACCCCCGATCCACCTATGTCAGTGGTGGTTGCTGAATGTGTAATCAATTGTAAGTCACAGAAGATCCCTTGTTATATATAATCAGCTGTACAAAGCCCTACCTCGAAAATGTACAATAACTACAACAACAAAATTGATGACCTTAGAGAATAAAATTAAATTATTGACACTTAAATATTTTATTTGTGAAATGGTCATTTCATATGATATTATGTTAACACATACATATTACTTTATTAGATACAATACAAAATATTCAGTAATAAAGTGAAATTTTGTTTTTCTGGTAAATGTTATCACTGTATTTATCATGTTTATAAGATACATTGTAAGTCAAGAATCAAGGGTGTTAACGTAATGTTTACAAGTAATTACAAATATGACTCTGCCATTGGTCACAAGAACCACACTATATGAGACACACATTAGCCTAGAGTGAGGCATTTTTTTTTAGAAAATTGGGAGAGTTGGTGAATAAGTTGGGAGATTTGATGTGGGGCTAGTTGTCTTGCTTTCATTTACATGCTGTATGTCCTCCTCAGGCCCTAAAGCAGCAACCATTTGATTTTCTGGGGGGGGGGGGGGGGTGTGCTATGGTTATTTTTGGAAAAAAAAGTTTGTTTCCAGGTTTTGGTGAGAAAAAAAAAATTGTTTTGGACCCTGAGAAAAAAAAATTGTTTGTTTCACCCTCAGCTGCCACTACATGTATATGTAATGCTAAAATTGAAAGAAAAAAATAGTTTTCGGTTTGTCGCCTAAAAAAATAGATTGTTCTTCGCCAAAGGCGAAAAAAAAAGTTTGCACAGAAAAAAAAACCATAGCCCCCTCCAGAAAATCAAATGGTTGCTGCCTAATTTGGTGAATAAACATATTCCATTCTATTATGTTTATAATATAAATAGTTTTCATGGACAATATTTCTAAAAATCCAAACACATTTCACAGTTACATTGTTGTTTACAATATTTAATCTGTTAAATTATCACATTATCGATATGATACAATAGACGTCTTTACACTGGTATGCAAATTTGTCCGCCATTACTTAACTTCCCTTAAACTTTGAACATGTTGAAATTAGAATTTGAAAAATTGGATGTCACAATTAAAAAGTGCTTTTTGCTTGACGTATTAGCACAGGGGTTTGTTACAATTAGGCGGGTTTACTATCCTGCTATTCATACGGAGTTCGGAGTTTGTATTACTATAGATGGTAAACCTGGCAAATTGTTACAAACCCCTATGAAGGAAGAAAGTTATTTGAAGCATATCTTTAATAGCTCATTCTGAGATATAATTCAGCTATATAGTATTACTAAAAGTGTTAATTCTAATGCAACAACGTTTGTAACGTTCATTTTGATTGGATAACGTCACTTTCTTACATGGCATCAATTGACAATTGATGCTATAGGACGTACGCGCAAGCGCAGATTGTATATGACAGATTTTAAATACATGTTTAAACGTTGTTTTCTGTCAGTTTCATTAGAATGGAGATAACAATATTGTATTTTAAGCTCCGACGGAATCAATTTTGGATTTGATGGTCGCAAATACCCGTTTACTGACTCCGCTAACGCATCGCCAGTAAACTTAATTTGCGACCATCAAATCCCCAATTGATGCCATCGGAGCTTAAAATACAATACAGTTATCTCCTAAATGTATGTACTCAAGATTCCGCCAATTTAGATGCACCCCTTGATTGACTGCAAGGGTACAGTGGATCCATGTACACTCCCTAAGGGTTAATGGAGATGTGACCTTTACAATATTATCCCACCACCAGAACAATCCCTATCCAACGTCGCCCAAGGGAGCATGCAGGACACCGGGAAGTCTGTTATTATGGTGGAGGAAGCTGAAGTACTTGGAGAGAACCCCCCGGCCACTCAATGGAAACAGACAAACCAGAGAGATATCAGAAGAATTGATCTCCAGGTCAAGTAGGGGACAACTTTGACCAACTGAGGCCCCCTAAGTACCCATTCTAGTTTAAACTCCGGTCTGGGTACCAGAGATGTGCGTGAGAGGGTGAAAATTACCCTTCTGATGTACTGATATTTTTAGCACCCCGAGTGAGAATCGAACTCGGGACCTTCAGACTGAAGCCATCGGTCTTAACCACTAGACCACAAACTCACACAAAAAATGTTTATTGATACATGTACATGTATATATCTATGTTTAATGATGCATTTCATTTAACTAAGGATTAAGAATTTGTTTATAAAAATCTGTCTCCTCACAGTTGATAGGGAAATTGACATATATACATCAAGTGTATTTCAAAGTAAAACATTCTTACTGACAGCATTTCACATACACAGCTCGAAATAACTTGTCCAGTTTAACAATGATTAAAACAAATAATCAAATACATCTCTTTCATCTTGTAACAGTATTAAAACATTTGACTTTTCTACTCTTTACAAAAGTATTCCACATTCCAAACTAAAAGGCAAATTGAAAGAGTTGGTATTGCTTTGCTTCATAAAAAAGAATGGCCAACGCAGATATAAGTACACTGTGTATCTTGTCTTAGGGAGGAATAAATCTTACTTTGTAAAGAACCTCTCTGATTCAAACAAAAAATTCTCTGAAACTGATATTATCAAGATGCTCGATTTCTTGATTGACAACATACATTTTTTGTATTTGTTACGTTCGGAGGACATGTTTTTCAACAGACTGTCGGCATTCCCATGAGAACAAACTGTGCACCTCTACTTGCCGACTTATTTCTTTAATATTATGAGGCTGACTTTATGCAGGAACTTCTTAGGAAGAAAGATAAGAAGTTAGCAATATCCTTTAACTCTACTTTCTGCTATATAGATGATGTTCTTTCACTAAATAATTCAAAATTTGGTGACTATGTGGAACGCATCTATCCCATTGAACTAGAGATAAAGGATACAACAGATACAGTTAAGTCGGCTTCTTATCTTGACTTACATCTAGAAATTGACAACGAGGGTCGATTGAAAACAAAACTTTACGACAAAAGAGATGATTTCAGCTTTCCAATTGTGAACTTGCCATTTCTAAGTAGCAACATTCCAGCAGCACCTGCATACCGGGTATATATATCTCCCAATTGATACGATATTCCTGTGCTTGCATTTCCTATCATGATTTTCTTGATAGAGGGTTGCTGCTCACAAGGAAGCTATTAAACCAAGAGTTCCAAATGGTGAAGTTGAAATCATCCCTTCTTAATTTTACGGACGCCATCACGAGTTGGTTGACCGTTATGGAATAACCGTTTCACAAATGATATCGGATATGCTCCTTACATCGTAACTACAATCCCCTTCCCTTTCATGAATGTGACCTACCAAATAAAACTACATTTATTATATTTACCAGATTTGTTATCACATAAGCAATACAACAGGTGCCACATTAGTCCGAGATTACTCTGACGTCCGACGGCTGTTTTGCCAGTGGCAAAAAGGAATAGTGCCACATGTGGAGCAGGATCTGCTTACCCTTCCGGAGCACCTGAGATCACCCTTAGTTTTTGGTGGGTCGTGTTGTTTATTTTTTAGTTTTCTATGTTGTGTCATGTGTACTATTGTTTGTCTTTTTGTCTTTTTCATTTTTAGCCAAGGCGTTGTCAGTTTGTTTTAGATTTATGAGTTTGACTGTCCCTTTGGTATCTTTCGTCCCTCTTTTACAATATTTCATAACAAAAAAAAATTTCATTCAGTAGTGTGTGATATAAAAAACTTATCTCAAATTAACTTAAAAACAAAATAATTGTCAGAATAATACATAAACTCATTTTCTTACGGTGGGGTCTTCTAATCGTAAAAAAATCTTAGTCCGCCATATTGTTTCTATGAACGCAAAACATCTTGGTCACAACTGGGTTTGAATAAAGCCGCTGTATAGTTATGGCAAACAACTTTAAAGACTCGGACTAACAGGTGCCCTACGAGGTCCACCAGCTGTACACTGGCATATTGACCCTCATAATTTTAAAATGCATGTATGTTTCGTATAGTTTTCGTAATTTATAGAAACACTGTCTTCATACTCTAAGTTGTCGACTGTTGTCAATGAGTTAACTCCATGAGAGCTAAAATGCACGTAATTCACAGTTGGGGCGAGACACCTTACACTTTCGCACATTACCCGTTCGCCCTCAAAACACCTTTGTACTTGAACGTTCGCCCCATTGGTCCGTTCGACCCCTATTTTAATCCAAATTCCATTTATATTGATAGATATTTTTATGTGCATATGAATATATATATACATGATATATGTATTCCTGAATAAAAATTTGGCGATTAAAAATCAGTCTTAAATGTGATATATTTTTTTATTTATTTAATGATTAATTATCATGATTATTAAATGTTAATTATGTATGATTTAACTGTTTAAATTTGTATATATATGTGTTTGAAAATCATGATTGTTGTCATAACTAGCTTTAATGTATATATATGTAGGACTCTAAAGTGCAATGGTACTCTAAAGTATGATGGTCACGCCAAAGTGTGATGGTCTACGCTAAAGTGCAATGGTACTCTAAAGTATGATGGTCACACCAAAGTATGATGGTCTACGCTAAAGTGTGATGGTACTCTAAAGTATGATGGTCACGCCAAAGTGTGATGGTCTACGCTAAAGTGCAATGGTACTCTAAAGTATGATGGTCACGCCAAAGTGTGATGGTCTACGCTAAAGTGCAATGGTACTCTAAAGTATGATGGTCACGCCAAAGTGTGATGGTCTACGCTAAAGTGTGATGGTACTCTAAAGTATGATGGTCACGCCAAAGTGTGATGGTCTACGCTAAAGTGCAATGGTACTCTAAAGTATGATGGTCACACCAAAGTATGATGGTCTACGCTAAAGTGCTATGGTACTCTAAAGTATGATGGTCACGCCAAAGTGTGATGGTCTACGCTAAAGTGCAATGGTACTCTAAAGTATGATGGTCACGCCAAAGTGTGATGGTCTACGCTAAAGTGTGATGGTACTCTAAAGTATGATGGTCACGCCAAAGTGTGATGGTCTACGCTAAAGTGTGATGGTACTCTAAAGTATGATGGTCACGCCAAAGTGTGATGGTCTACGCTAAAGTGCAATGGTACTCTAAAGTATGATGGTCACACCAAAGTATGATGGTCTACGCTAAAGTGCAATGGTACTCTAAAGTATGATGGTCACGCCAAAGTGTGATGGTCTACGCTAAAGTGCAATGGTACTCTAAAGTATGATGGTCACGCCAAAGTGTGATGGTCTACGCTAAAGTGCAATGGTACTCTAAAGTATGATGGTCACACCAAAGTATGATGGTCTACGCTAAAGTGCTATGGTACTCTAAAGTATGATGGTCACGCCAAAGTGTGATGGTCTACGCTAAAGTGCAATGGTACTCTAAAGTATGATGGTCACGCCAAAGTGTGATGGTCTACGCTAAAGTGCAATGGTACTCTAAAGTATGATGGTCACGCCAAAGTGTGATGGTCTACGCTAAAGTGCAATGGTACTCTAAAGTATGATGGTCACGCCAAAGTGTGATGGTCTATGCTAAAGTGCGATGGTGTCAGACGCTATAGTGCGATGGTTGCTTGTTTTTTTAAATGCGATCAGATGACACATTGGTTTACACGCTAAAGTGCGATGGTGTAACAGGAATGGTGTTCAGGCAATGTGTTTTATTTTTCAATGCTGTGTTATTAATACAGAAACTTATATAATACAATTGTTAGGTGAATAAATGTTTCATTGACTCCGTTATTTTTCTCGTATCAATTGTTTTTCAATGGTCCTTCTGATAACCTTTAGCATGTTTAGTCATAAAACATAACTATCTGCTGGGTTAACCATACAATAAACTATAGGTTCCAGTCTTATTTTGAGAATTGTCTATTGGGCAATCATATGATGATACTACACAACTGCCATGACTGCTTGGTATGTCCAGAGACATATTTCTCTGATATGTCTCTGGTATGTCACTAACTTGTTGACGAATATCCATTTCTTTCACAGACATGACAATACATATTAACTTAAATAGAAAGTTAAAAAGTAGCTTTTATTTCAATCAAGTTAATAACATTCGATTAAAAACATAGAAGGAGTTTCTAAATTAAATTTGGATGAATTTAAATACTTTGACACTTAGTGTATTTTGACTTTTTCGCTCTCTTTTACGGTTATATAATGCACTTTCCCCTTACTGTCGTCAGTTTCCTATGTTGATTTTAAGTCCTTTTATATCCACTATTCTGACACAAACATGTTTGTCCGCACCGTCAAAGCGAGTTAAAAGGTTTTGTACCGTGGGTAATTATGTGGGAAAAAACTCCTCCGCATACAGTCTTCTATTATCACTGACTAAAAATGATTGTTTTATTTGTATTGCTTTTCTTGTCTTTTAAAAATCCTTCATCTCCACAAATATTCTCGTTTACCAGCATGTTAATTTTTGTATGCTCAAACGGCTTGAAGCGTCATAATGCATACGTCCACACTTTTGCAAACAAACACGCATTCGTGGAAAAATGCACTTAAGCATATACCATCGCACTTTAGTGTGATCATCACATTAGGGCCCCCATTGCACTTTAGAGTCCTACATATATACTGCATGTAGTTTGCTTAGTACATGTGGTGAGTAAACCGGTAAGCCGGTAAAGACTTTAAATGAAAAACATAACAGATTTATCATGTTTATTGATTTAAACAAACAAAAAACGTTTTCAGAATGCAAACAAACATGTTTTTTTGCAAACCTATGCATTCCTAGACAAATCATCCCAAAGAAAACTCAGACCATCTTAAACATCAATGAACATGTTAGTGTTAAACAGGTACTTTGACCTATAATGGTTTGATACTTTTACAAATTGTCTTGGCGAGTTGTCTCATTGGCATCATACCACATCACGTTTATATATCTAATTAGTAAACAGATTTTACTTCTCATTTAAGACTGGAAAAAGGCAAATAACTTCCAATGAGAACCCACAATATTCTGAGTTTTTAATAAACGTATTATCACAGATAGACATTCTTTCAATTAGCTTGTACTGTGAAGTAATCAGCGACCATTAGCCAATTCTTCCCTTGACATCATATTCTTATAAGCAGGGCCCTCAGGATTGTTCTAAATCCCAATTTTTTTGTTAAGGACAAATAGCTTTCAATTTAGGATTTCACTGGCAAACATGATGGCAAATGTGACTGTTTTTGAGCCTTGCTTAGTATGTGTTTTCCATGCTTACAACCAAATACTTTATTTGTCTATCAAGTAGACCAAAATGAGAAGAATAACTACAATTATAATTTTCAAACATATATCATGTATAATAGATATAAAAAAAAAGAAGAAAATAATGCATTATTTTTTTCTCTCTGAATTTACAATTAAATTTTATCTATAAAATCAGACAGACACTATGACATTTATGACAGAGATTATAACTAATTACATTTTAACTCTTATTATTTTGTTTTATTTATTTCCAGATATGGTTGTCATTCTGATGTTAAAACACATGAAATGACTTTCATGTGCACAATTTGATAAAGAAACCTGATAGTGAAGTGAAGTTTCAGAAATCAATGTAAAGGACTCACATGGTGTAATAGTTCAAAAGATCAATGCCATTATGTACCAGAATGTGTATGGCTGGATACTTGATCATTGGAAGCTTACTGCAGACTCTTTTAAAGATGTTGATTCTGGAGACAGCACTGTGACAAATTTTTCATACAAAAAGGACATGTTTGAAATTAATAGTCAATTTATCATGGATAGCCAGTTTGAAAGTAAAATCAGGGTACAGGAAAGGGATGAAGATACATTTGTCAATCGTAAAAAGAGAAAAAGAAAAAGAAAATCTGATTTAAATGAAGGAGAAATTAAAGCTAAAACATATCATGATAAAATTATAGAAGTTATTGTACGTGCCTATAAATCTTTACTCGATGGTTCCAAAGATATGAAGCTTTTTAGAGATCTTGGTAAATCATTAGATAATAATGTTGCTGCAAGAAAGATTGCTGCCAACTCTGGACCAGGAGACAAACTGAGGGAATTGTGTTATACTGATATCAACGACCTTGACATTGAAACTGTGACTTTAAAATCTCATGGTGTTTATGATGATTTGTGTAATAAACTTGTGAAAAATTGCAGCAACTCTCCCATAAAAGTTAAAATTAAGGATGACTTTTATCTTTTACCTGCTGAATGTTCTTTTATTATGGGTGACACTGTTAATTTAAAATACTTTTCTACAATTTTAGGCAGAAATGAATTTGATTTTATTTTACTTGATCCACCGTGGGAGAATAAGTCTGTTAAAAGAAAGAAACAATATTGGACATTGAATAATGAAGAATTATTTAAAATCCCAGTTCCTGAGTTATCTGCCCCTGGTTGTGTTATTGGTGTGTGGGTTACAAACAAAATGAAACATAAGGATTTTGTTATACAAGAGTTATTCCCCTTTTGGAATGTAGATTTTATAACAACATGGTATTGGATTAAAGTCACAAAGACTGGCAGTACAGTATTAGACATAATGTCCGAACATAAAAAACCATATGAAATTCTTATATTAGGAAAATGTAAACACACAGAAATGAAGGATGTATCCGATGAAAAGATAGACTCTAACACAGAAGAAGAACATACGAAAAATGACATTTGTAAAAATATGAAATGCAAAGAAAACTTAAGTGAAAAGATAAGTTCTAAATCTTTAGATGGCATTTGTAATGAGAGAACTATTTTACCTGCTTCGTTTAACAACCATGATATACCGTTAGATGGGACAATGATGAGTGTGGCTGGTGAAGACAGATCCATCTTACCTGCTCCGTTAAACAATTATAATCCTCCGTTAGAGATGACAATGATGAGTGTACCTAGTAGTATTCATTCTATGAAAATTCCATTACAAGATATCATGAAACCTTATCTTCCAGAAACTCCAAATTGTTTGGAAATATTTGCCAGAAACTTGACGCCAGGTTGGTGTTGCTATGGTAATGAGGTGTTTAAACATCAGCATATGGATTATTTTGAAGTTTTTACCAAAGATTCTAGAATTCCATTAGACTCGGATGTAAAATAAATAAATGTTTAAAGCATGCATTCGAATTATTTTAAATATTTTAGGTGCATTGTTCATGCTTTTGTGCACACATTTAAGTACCAATTCCAAAAATATTTGTACACATTTTATAACCATCATTGTTGTTATATTATATATTACTACTACCTGACTACTAGAAACAATGAGAAATGGTATTACATATATTGATAATTTTTGTCTGTCATTGAAACCAGCCGAAACTGTGATATGATGTTCAGTAGTTTTTCAGGAATCTAATGTTTAGGAGTTGTCATTTGTTAATGTGGTTCATAAGTGTTTTTCATTTCTCGTAATGATATAGATAAATAAAAATTTCCATTTGAATTGTTTAACAAAGTCAGGTCATTTTTAGGGTTCTTTATAGCTTACTATTGTAAGCTAAGGCTCTGTGTTAAAGGCTGCTTTTTGACCTATAATGGTTTACTTTTATAAATTCAGTGGTGGATCCAGGGGGGGGACCCCCCTTTTTTAGCTCACCTGGCCCGAAGAGCCAAGTGAGCTTTTCTCATCACTTGGCGTCCGTCCGTCGTCGTCCGTCGTCGTTAACTTTTACAAAAATCTTCTCCTCTGAAACTACTGGGCCAAATTAAACCAAACTTGGCCACAATCATCATTGGGGTATCTAGTTAAAAAAATGTGTGGCTTGACCCGCCAAACCAACCAAGATGGCCGCCATGGCTTAAAATAGAACATAGGGGTAAAATGCAGTTTTTGGCTTATAACTCAAAAACCAAAGCATTTAGAGCAAATCTGACATGGGGTAAAATTGTTTATCAGTTCAAGATCTATCTGCCCTGAAATTTTCAGATGAATCGGACAACCCGTTGTTGGGTTGCTGCCCCTGAATTGGTAATTTTAGGGAAATTTTGCTGTTTATCTTGAATATTATTATAGATAGAGATAAACTGTAAACAGAAATAATGTTCATCAAAGTAAGATCTACAAATAAGTCAACATGATCAAAATGGTCAGTTGACCTCTTTATGAGTTATTGCTCTTTTCAGTCAATTTTTAACAATTTTACGTAAATCTTAGTAATCTTTTACAAAAATCTTCTCCTCTAAAACTACCAGGATAAATTAAAACAAACTTGGCCACAATCATTATTGGGGTACCTAGTTTAAAAAATGTGTGGCATGACCTGGCAAACCAACCAACATGGCCGCCATTGCTAAAAATAGAACATAGGGGTAAAATGCAGTTTTTGGCTAAAACTCAAAAACCAAAGCATTTAGAGCAAATCTGACAGGGAGTAAAATTGTTTATCAGGTCAAGATCAATCTGCCATGAAATTTGCAGATGGATCGGACAACCTGCTGGTAGGTTGCTGCCCCTGAATTAGTCATTTTAAGGAAATTTTGCCGTTTTTTGTTATTATCTTGAATATTATTATAGATAGAGATAAACTTTAAACAGCAACAATGTACAGCAAAGTAAGACCCAAAAATAAGTTAACATGACCAAAATGGTCAATTGACCCCTTAAGGAGTTATTGTCCTTTTTAGTGCATTTTTAACAATTTTCATAAAATTTGTAAATTTTAACTAACATTTTCGACTAAACTTTTAGGCCAAGTTCAATATAGATAGAAATAATTAAATAATTGTAAGCAGCAAGAATGTTCAGTAAAGTAAGATGTACAAACACATCACCATCACCTAAACACAATTTTGTCATGAATTCAAATGCATCCTTTGTTTAATATTCACATAGACCAAGGTGAGCGACACAGGCTCTTTGGAGCTTCTAGTTTTGGACCAATCAATGCATGTGAATGAGAGCATATAGTCAGAACCCCCCCCCCCCCCCTTTTTACTCTGGGTTGGGACCCCCCCCCCCCCCCTCCTTTTCAAAATGGCCGGATCTCCACCTGAATATTATGACTTGAATGGAGTGTTGTCTCATTGGCACTCATATCAAATCTTTTTATATATATAAATTGTGAGTTCAGTTGGACCTATAGGTACATTTTGTCCTAATGCTTTTTAACCCCTACTTGACAGAAGAAATATAAAGGAATACTTTATTGTAAATAGTATTCAATATCATATGCGATTTTTTTTGTTGGAACTTTTTGAACAGTTGAGCAAAGATGGACACAACATTTTAGCCTAAAATAGGCTTTACAGCTCTAGCTCTAAATTTGATTTGTGATTGAATATTTGATACAGCATAGATTTGTTACCCAAAATGAATGTGGTCAAAGGACAGAAAACTTGAAATATTACATTTACCTATTATGGTCCAATATCCAAAATCTTTTTAAGTACATTGTTAGAATCAGCATGTCAAAGAACCCCTAATTTTTTTCTAAATTAAACTATTTTTGTTCAAAGGGACATAACTCAAACTTATTTACCTGAACCAGTTATGTGATGAAATCACTTCTCTAAATATTAAATAATTATGATATTTACAAATTATAATCAAATAAAATTAACAGTTCCCACTATTTTTCTTTCAATTATCACAAACTAATTTAGATCTGCAACTTATCTATCAATGTCAACAACTTTATCTACACAATGTACTGTTATGAAATATGTATCCTTTAATAAAAATAGAAAAATAGATTATCTTATGAAAATGATATTTGCAAATCTGAACCCACAAACAGGATCAAGTAAAAATGAATATCAACAGACACAGCATTAATAGGTTACAAAATAACAACTATGAAACCACCTTCAAAACACAAATGACTTTAAAAAACAGTTAATAATGGTTTACTTTTACAAATTATGACTTGGATTGTCGGAGAGTTGTCTCATTGGCACTCATACCACATCTTGTTATATCTATAAAATTATTTAGTTGACAACTCCTGACTAATCAAGCAAAGAGAAATTTTCTATCTACATGTATACAAAAACTTATTACTTTCTGATCAAAAAGTAATAACTCAATCACGCATAAATATAGTAGGAAATCAAGAATTTGAATAACTATAATTATTACTCCAAAAGTCTCCAAATTTCAAGAAGGTGAAAAGGCAAAAAAAACTTGCATGTTGCACCTAAAAATCTACTTTTTATCAAACTTATTTTTACATTCTACGCGTCACCAGGTAAACTAAATTTGCGATAGTAAAACTACCTATGGACGTCCTTAAAACAAATACAATACAGTTATCTCTTAATTGGTCTTCAGTAATTGTAGTACCAGGAAACAATATTTCTAAATTTTAAAATATCGTTTTCATGAAAATGACCAGGTTTGCCAGCTCGTCAGCAGTATTTCCCCTTAATCAATTACTGATCATGTCCGTTAAAAATAATTGATTTAAAGTCTTGTTTAAAAAGAATATCACTTAAATTAAGGATGAAGAAGATACAAAGGGAGTAATTAAAAAACAAAAGTCAAATGGAACGTGCATTTTGACATTTTTTTCTTCGGAATTTTGGATGAGACTTTATATAGTCTCGGATGATATAAGCAATAGGTCATATGTATGTGATCAGAGACATATGATACACTACTGGTTCCACTGTGATGGTTCAATGTGTGGAATCGGAAAAATTGCCCACGTGTTCATGGTGTCTGGCAGGATTCACCTGACCTTGACTTTATATGTTTCTCAGATACTATTACAATAGGTCATCTATTATAATTGACCAGAGACATATGATACAATACTGGTTCAATGTGTAGGGTCCGAAAGATTGCACATATATTCATGGTGTCTGGCAGGATTCATCTGAACTTGACCTTTTTCATTGGTAGATGTAAGATACTATAAGCAATAGGTCATCTATATTTGATTAGAGACATATGCTACACTACTGGTTCGATGTGTAGGGTCCGAAAGATTGCACATGTGTTCATGGTGTCTGGCAGGTTTCATCTGAACTTGACCTTTTTCATTGGCAAATGTAACCTTTATATGTTTCATAGATACTATAAGCAATAGGTCATCTATATTTTGATCAAAGACATATGATACACTATTGTTTCGATGTGTGGAAAGATTGCACATGTTTTCGTGGTGTCTGGCAGGATTCATCTGTCCTTGAACTTATTCATTGGTAGATGTAAGATACTATAAGCAATAGGTCATCTATATTTGATTAGAGACATATGCTACACTACTGGTTCGATGTGTAGGGTCCGAAAGATTGCACATGTGTTCATGGTGTCTGGCAGGTTTCATCTGAACTTGACCTTTTTCATTGGCAAATGTAACCTTTATATGTTTTATAGATACTATAAGCAATAGGTCATCTATATTTGATACGAGACATATGATACAATAATGGTTAGATGTGTTCATGGTGTCTGGCAGGATTCAATCATTTGACCTTGACTTCTGGTTATTATTCTTTGGTCAATGGCCAGTTTTCGTCTGTTTCTCGGAATCAATAACGGCAACAGTCTAACTATAGCCGGCACAGTAATACCGGTGTATGGCATATGTATTTTTCTAGTCAAGTACCGTGAAGTTACAGTTACAAAAGGTTAGAGGTTATTTTTTTAGTCATCAACAACTTTTGTCGAACTTGTATGCAATATATTCTTCTTTGACGGAAGCTTCGTCGTGTGATAGCCAGGATAAACAAAAAAACATTAAACTTATAAAACATGATTTACTAGATTGATTTTGCCAAAAAAAAAAGGAAAAGGAGGGGTGGGGGGGGGGGGCTTCTACGCCAACTAAATCCGCCACTGGTAGAACTGCAGCAATATTCATTTAGTTTGTTTTCAATATTCTTACCGTGACGATTTAGTTTCTAGCAGTTAAAAAAATGGTTTGAGATAGGATTTTTTTTCTCCAATGGAAACATATATTATTTTTAAACTTTTTTCTGTATTTTAGACCGACATTCAAAATTCACTCTCAAAAATATGTCGCAACTTAAAAAGAATATCGGAAGAGAGATAAAAACTTAAGATAGGATGTGAAGCTAAGTATATAAGATATTTTATAAATATCGGAAACATCAATAATTGTGTTTACATCCTTGTTTTGTAGGATTAAATATTTTAAATCATTTTACAGCTGACTGCTCTCAAGTAACCTGACAAACTAATAGTTAAAATCAATACATAGATATCTTCCATTCAATAATATTAAATACCGAGATAAAACATACGTAACAGATCAATAGTGACGTACTAAAGAAGGTAAGTAAGATTTATTTTGTTTGATTTTTCTCTACAATAGACTAGACATGGCCATAGAATTCTCAGCCTGTCATACTTAAACAGAGATTATTTTTAGAAACATTGTCAGTCTTTTTAGACCGTACTAAGCTTGTACACAGTCTGTTCATAATCTGTTCAATACCCTTAGACCGTACTTATACGCTGTCTTCAGGGACGGATCCAGCCATTCTTACTCTTAGTCCGTACTTATACGCTGTCTGCAGGGACAGATCCAGTCATTCTTACTCTTTGATTGAATTTATACACTGTCTGCACGGACGGATCTAGCCATTCTTACTCTTAGCCCGTACTTATACGCTGTCTACAGGGACGGATCCAGCCATTCGTACTCTTATACCGTACTTATACGCTGTCTGCAGGGACGGATCCAGCCATTCTAACTGTAAGCCCTTACTTATACGCTGTCTGCAGGGACAGATCAAGTCATTCTTACTCTAAGCACGTACTTATACGCTGTCTTTAGGGACGGGTCCAGTCATTCGTATTCTTAGACCGTACTTATACGCTGTCTGTAGGGACAGATCCAGCCATTCTTACCCTTAGACTGTATTTATACGCTGTCTGCACGGACGGATCCAGCCATTCTTACCCTTAGACTGTATTTATGCGCTGTCTGTACGGACGGATCCAGCCATTCTTACTCTTAGCCCGTACTTATACGCCGTCTTCAGGGACGGAGTCAGCCATTCTTACTCTTAGCACGTACTTAAACGCTATTTGAAGGGACGGATCCAGCCATTCTTACTCTTAGACAGTACTTATACGATGTCTTTAGGGACGGATCCAGCCATTCTTACTCTTAGACCGTACTTATACGCTGTCTTTAGGGACGAATCCAGTCATTCGTATTCTTAGACCATACTTATACGCTAACTGTATGGACAGATCCAGCAACTCTTATCCTTAGACCGTACTTAATACGCTGTCTGCAGGGACGGATCCAGTCATTCTTACTCTTATACACAGGCACTTGTCTCAGAATTTTTTTTCCCTATATACCTTATTATAACACAAGGTACTTAACCACAGGCACTTGTCTCAGATTTTTTTTTCCCTATATACCTTATTATAACACAAGGTACTTAACTTGCATTTTGGAAAAATGTTAGGTGGTGACGAAGTTCCGTTATATGCCGCTTTATAGGCTGTCAACCTCACTAAAGCTTGTTATATCGTAAATCTAAATTGATTTATCTATACAATGGTGTATAACATGCCTACATTTGTTGTCGGAATCATCCGTAGCAATCCTACCAAAGTATGTCAATCGTACCAATTTTGCAAACCGCTGAAGAATTGGCAATAAACGGCCGCAGTAAATGATTTATTATAATAATTGTTGTAAAAAAACCTGTTAGTTTTCGTATGAATAGAACTTATCATACAGTTAGTAAAAATGTATGATATACCGTGAAAAAATCTAACAAGTGTTGTTTGTGGTATGTCTAAGTTACAAATTTCCCCATGACGTCAATTATGTCTTGCAGACTCTCTCTTGACTTTACGTATGAAATGAAACAAGATCAGATAACTCCGAGAATCATTTAGACTTTCCCATAGAATTGACCAATCGGAAATCGAGATATACAAGGAGCATGACGCGTTTATTGCCAATTCTTCAGCGGTTTGCAAAATTATAACGATTGACATACTTTGGTAGGATTGCTACGGATGATTTCGACAACAAATGTAGGCATGTTATACACCATTGTATAGATAAATCAATTTAGATTTACGATATAACAAGCTTTAGTGAGGTTGACAGCCTATAAAGCGGCATATAACGGAACTTCGTCACCACCTAACATTTTTCCAAAATGCAAGTTAAGTACCTTGTGTTATAATAAGGTATATAGGGAAAAAAAATTCTGAGACAAGTGCCTGTGTACTTAACTTGCATTTTGGAAAAATGTTAGGTGGTGACGAAGTTCCGTTATATGCCGCTTTATAGGCTGTCAACCTCACTAAAGCTTGTTATATCGTAAATCTAAATTGATTTATCTATACAATGGTGTATAACATGCCTACATTTGTTGTCGAAATCATCCGTAGCAATCCTACCAAAGTATGTCAATCGTTATAATTTTGCAAACCGCTGAAGAATTGGCAATAAACGCGTCATGCTCCTTGTATATCTCGATTTCCGATTGGTCAATTCTATGGGAAAGTCTAAATGATTCTCGGAGTTATCTGATCTTGTTTCATTTCATACGTAAAGTCAAGAGAGAGTCTGCAAGACATAATTGACGTCATGGGGAAATTTGTAACTTAGACATACCACAAACAACACTTGTTAGATTTTTTCACGGTATATCATACATTTTTACTAACTGTATGATAAGTTCTATTCATACGAAAACTAACAGGTTTTTTTACAACAATTATTATAATAAATCATTTACTGCGGCCGTTTATTGCCAATTCTTCAGCGGTTTGCAAAATTGGTACGATTGACATACTTTGGTAGGATTGCTACGGATGATTCCGACAACAAATGTAGGCATGTTATACACCATTGTATAGATAAATCAATTTAGATTTACGATATAACAAGCTTTAGTGAGGTTGACAGCCTATAAAGCGGCATATAACGGAACTTCGTCACCACCTAACATTTTTCCAAAATGCAAGTTAAGTACCTTGTGTTATAATAAGGTATATAGGGAAAAAAAAATCTGAGACAAGTGCCTGTGCTCTTATACCGTACTTTTGCGCTGTCTGCAGGGATGGATCCAGCCATTCTTACTCTTAGACCGTACGTATACGCTGTCTGTAGGGACGGATCCAGCCATTCTTACTCTTAGTCCGTACTTATACGCTGTCTGTAGGGACGGACACAGGCATTATTACTCTTAGTTCGTACTTATACGTTGTCTGTAGGGACGGATCCAGCCATTTATACCCTTAGACCCTACTAAATTATATTGTCTGTAGGGACGGATTACGAGCGGGGCCCAACCCAGGAGAAAGAGGGTTTTCAACTACTGTACCCCCCCCCCCCACACACACACACACACACACCTACACACACAACTGGATCCGCCACTTTAGAAATTCGGCCAGTATTCCCAAACTGTACTTGTTAAAACTCTGTAAGATATCCGGCTTGTTTTCTCAAACCGTACGTATAAACCAGTTTGTAAAAGATCTTGTCCGTATTCTCAGACGGTACTCATACACCAGTCTGTTCATAATCGGACCAATACTCTTAAACCGTACGTATGCTGTCTGTTACTGAGAAATCTGATTAGTTTGTTATTCTAATACCGTACGTATACAAGTCTTTAACCGTATGTATACACAGTGTGTTCGAAATATTGTCTGTATATATATGGGGGGGGGGGGGGGGGGGTCATATATAGTCTGTTCAAAATCGGGTCATTACATTCAGACCGTATACTTATTTATAGTCTGTTCGAAATCTAGCCAGTCTGTTTTTTCAGACCATGTTAAAAAAGATAAATCGTGAATATTGCAAGTTGTTGTCATCCATCCCCCTTTTTTGTCTTTCTCTCCCTTCCTCTCTCTTTCATTGAAAAATATCTTTATATAATATTTTGTCAATTCACATGACATGCTTTTTGTTGTTTCATAGGCATATTAGATTAACCGAAAGTCTATTTTTATTCCGGATACACACTACTATGGGCTTGTAACACCTTTCATTGGTTTGACGATGAACTTTTACAAGGCTAATTTCTGTCCCTATCATTTTTACTGTGACAGTTTTATCTTTCGAACGGTTTTAGAATGTAACAACACATAAGTATAGACGACTCACAATATTTCTAATTAGAGTTTTAAAAACCAACAGACTTCGATTAATTTGATCTGCTATAGATATAATATTAGAAATTTGAAATTAAAACCAAAGATTTAAACAACAGATTCCGATCGATTGATTTTTCTTTAAAGATGATCGTCAATCTTTTGTAAATAAATCATCACAACAATCACGTGACATAGATTGACGTCTTCATCATCTGTTACAGTGACATCAAATAATGTTTCACGATCATTTGTGTTTGTCATAGATAAATACGTGTAAGATTCGATTATAACATGTGAGTTATTTTAAATTACTGTATTTCTTAATAAGGCACCGTCCATCTATGTAACTTTCATTATTGGTCTTGTCCGTTATTGAAAATATCTTTTTTTTTTTTTATTAATTAATAATGATAAAAAAAAAATGTTTTGTTCCGAGAAATATTTCATACTTTTCCCCTCCGCATCCCCCAACAAATGAATGGTTGGTGCATCTTATTCCCCCTCCCGATCCCACAACAAATGAATGATCGGGGCATCTTTCTTTAGCGTCTGGGCGAATGAGGACGTTAAAAAACAGTTGACCTCCTGCACCCCCCCCATCCCACAACAAATGAATGGTTGGTGCATCTTTAATATAATTTTAAAGCGTCTGGACGAATGAGGACTTTAAAAACGAGTTGACCTCCTGTCCCCCATCCCACAACAAATGAATGGTTGGTGCATCTTATAATTAAGCGTCTGAACGAATGAGGACGTTACAAACGAGTTGACCTCCTGTCCCCCATCCTACAACAAATGAATGGTTGGTGCATCTTATAATTAAGCGTCTGGACGAATGAGGACGTTAACAACGAGTTGACCTCCTGTCCCCCATCCCACAACAAATGAATGGTTGGTGCATCTTATAATTAAACGTCTGGACGAATAAGGACGTTAAAAACGAGTTGACCTCCTGTCCCCCATCCCACAACATTTGAATGGTTGGTGCATCTTATAATTAAACGTCTGGACGAATAAGGACATTAAAAACGAGTTGACCTCCTGTCCCCCATCCCACAACAAATGAATGTTTGGTGCATCTTATAATTAAACGTCTGGACGAATGAGGACATTAAAAACGAGTTGACCTCCTGTCCCCCATCCCACAACAAACGAATGGTTTGTGCATCTTATAATTAAAGGTCTGGACGGATGAGGACGTTAAAAACGAGTTGATCTCCTGGCTTATCCCGTAAGAATACTGTCTTTATAGTACGTGGCTTCAGACGAGATCGTATACAAACTGAGTTCTTCGTTTGCTTTTTTTTTGTAAGAGCGCTGCTACTGATCAGTGACCGAGGAATTGGTCTGGTCTGTACTATCCATATCCATGTTTTTTCACAATAAAACGGTGTCACATAGAGCTACTCTTCCTGCACTCCAAGGCAAATCCTCCCCCCCCCGTCCCACCCCCTCAAAACATGCATGCACCTTCATTTTTCAGTAGCAGTTCACATTTCCAAACTTCCTTTATCTCTGTCTCATTGCAACCTTACTTATGCAATGGCTGTTAAGTTAATGTGTTCTTGTTCCATACTACATAATGTTATAATGATATATTTGCTACTGGACGTTGTTCAACAACCATTCAATAAATCTTTTAAACGTTCTACCTTGGATCTGTTGTTCATCTTGTCGTTATTCAAACGATTGATTATATTTAATGACATAACGAGTCGTTCATTTTCTGTTATTCAACAATATTTTACGACAAGTTGAACAACATGATAATAACTGGTGTTAAACTGATAACCGTTACTGGAATTACGACGATCCCAATATGGTGACAGCAGAAATAGGTATTACTTTTCAGTCATTTTTCTCAAATGTAGCATGTTTTGTCAATAGTTACTCAGTTGCAAGGGTTTTCTATACCATTACATCATATTTGAATCGTAACGGTGCACTATAATTGTCTAAGTGCCTAGAAAATTGCCGTCGAAAAATTCGGAATGATAATCGTAACTACAAAAAATGATTATCGTATTTTCGATAATAAAAACTGAGAAGATAATCGTAACGATAGTGGTTGATTGATATTGACACTGAACACTTTCTATCTAATACATGTAATAGCATATGTTGAAAATATGGTGATGAATTAATTACGGAAACGTTCTAAATCTTATGACATTTCTTTTTGTGCATATGATATATGATTTATAGTTCTAATGTAAACAGCTACATATACTTATGATGATACTAGTATATCATAATTTTGGAATGGGAAAGGGGAGACAAGCTTCAAGATATTTGGAAATGGGGAAACACGAACTATATTAAAATACAGAAAACTCCAGGACGTAGGAATGATTGAAAATATGGGAATGAGCTAAACTTTTAAAGATTTGTATCCGTAATTTTGTTGATACTTGTAAAATGTCATAAGAGTTTTATTTGGTTAATGTATGGTATAAATAGATGGTATGTCCAAATCAAGTTTAAATCCGTGAATCCATTAAATAAATTACATGTGAATCTGTTGTAATGTTTAAAGAAAACAAAATAAAATATTTAAAACCTTGTTTAACCAAAGGCATTGATCTTTATTATACTATCCACGATTTTTGTTGATAGCTATACGTAAATGTATGTATTTTATTTATTGTAGATATATGAGATCAATGGGTTTAAGCATTAATCATTTTTGTGGAAAATAAGGGAACGGTATGAAACAAGAACCAACGTTTATCATGTAAGTATTAAATTATAAACGATATCGTATTCATTCGCGGCTTTAGAGAAATGTATGGAGGGCTGATATTAGTTAACTATTTTCGAGGCCCGGAGTGATGCAAGTATTAAATTATAAACGAGAGCGTATACATTCGAGAATTACATTGGTATACTGAGGGCTGATATAGGTCAGCAATATAATAGTGGTGAAAGTTTTAATTGATTAAAGTGGATTTGAAGGTTGACTATATTGCTCACTTTTACAAATTCGTGATATGAGAATGATATGTGGTAGCTATAGTCATTTGGTACCATAACCATTTCGTACCATTGCCATTTTGAACCTAAAAATAACAATATCGCACCAGGAACTTGCCATTTTCTTCCATGACCATTGATTATTTCGTAGCGTAGGAAACTATTTCGTACCATAAGGACCAATTTCGTACCGTATGGAAAAATTGGTTGTAGCATTTCGTGCCAACAAGTACATGTATAATTAATTTCAACAATTTCAAAAATAGCTTACAATGCATTTTATTATGAAATGTTCAACATTATTATCTAACATATTCAACGAAATGATATACTTTAAAATCTCCAAAATGATACGAAAGGGTAAACATTATAATTTCTTTCATTTGTTACGAAATGGTATTATGTTCAATATGCATGGTACGCAATGGTTTATATTTTAATTCTTCCATATGGTACGAAATGGTATATGTATTAGTATTCTTCCATATGGTATGATAATATGGTCTTTTCTGTTTGTATCATAACCCTTAATATCTTTTTCTTTATTTCGGACAGAATCTGACAAAAATGTTTCATTTGTGTTAGATTTTGATAGCAAATATTTAATTTCAGAACATTTTGGCAATATATGATTTATTTATGTTCAAGTGACATATATTAAGTGACTTGTGTGGAAATATAAAAGAGTTTGTAAATAGAGATGATTTGGAATTAGATAATAGAATATATGTGTTGCAGTACATAAATACAAAATAACAGGACACAGGACGTTTGCGCTTTTTTACCTGTAAAACCATAGGACATTTGCTCTTCATATACTATGGACATTTAATTTTTATTCACCTGTAATGAATTGAACGGACATTTGCGCTTTTTCCTTATAGTCGTCTACCTGCAAATGAATTTAACGTTAACATTCATTTATCAATTCATTATAGTAAGACAAATGGTCCAGAATTGTTCCCTGTCCACTATAAGGAACAGTTCTACTTAAATCATTCAATTTATGTTTTAACTATGTATTTGAAGAGTATCATTTAACAACAGTCGGCGAATTACATTAAGAGAAACTTAATTATTTATTTGAAATGTTGGTGCAATACCAGTCAGAACATTTTGGACCTCATATATCAAGCGAAAACTTATCTGTAATGACTATACACGATTTAATGTCTTTAAATTATTTACTTTTAGCTCTATATAATCTTTAAATATATTATGTGCTATGACATGGATGTGCTATGAACTGTGCTATGAAGTAATTTTGATGCTTATAACCATAAAGGAAAATATGACTTTAACTCTGCCAGGTTAAACCTGCCAGTCCCAAGTTCAGATAAAAGAGGACGAATAGTCATAAAAACCAAATATTGCAAAAGCGCAAATGTCTTATGTAAAAAGCGCAAATGTCCTTTTTTAAAAAGTGCAAATGTCCTTTTTTAAAAAGTGCAAATGTCTCATGATTTAGAGCGCACGTGTCCAAATAAAAAAGCGCAAATGTCCTATGAAAAAGCGCAAACGTTCCGTGCCGAAATAACAATACTGACAAGATTTCCTAAAATAGAATAACATGTTCTGGTAGTAGAAAAGTTATTTGTTAAATTTACCTCCAGTACGTTTGACTGGACACATTTTGTTGTTGAGTTGGTGTTTTGTTGAATGGTACAAAACTCCTCCCTAGATTACCAGACACGCTTGAGCTGAATGAAATTTTTTAATGCTGCATAAAAACATTCCACGAGTCGTAGCGTTCACCAAGCGTATACCTTTGAATTTCGACGTATTTCAAACGTAGGCAGAGCTCGTTTAACGATTGCTCAGCGTTCGTCTGGCGTGCAACTAACGTATACCAAGTTTTAAAATTTTCTCTTTACGTTTGGTGCACGCCTGTCTATACGCCAATGTGTGAAGCCGGGATTACTGCCAAACTTATTTTGGTTTGGTGATAACACTTTACATGTTTATTTACCATATCGAAAAATACTACAATTTATATCGTTCACAGAAGAAACAAAAACGTACAGTGGCATGAAAAAGAAAAAAAACTTGATTAAACTAAAATATATAAATCACCACAAAAAAAGCTTATAGCTTGCTGTTTTGTTTGATATGAGCCAAGGCTCCCTGTTGAAGGCCGTACTTTGACCTATAATGGTTTACTTTAAGAGATTGTGACTTGGATGGAGAGTTGTTTCATTTGCACTCAAACTACATCTTCTTACGTCTATATACATTGAAAGTCATGGTCAACACTCATACTATATCTTCTTACGTCTTTATACATTGGCAGTCATGGTCAATTCAAGGTTAAACTTACTACCATACCTGTGCAGACATTGTTCCACTCGCTAAAATCCAAACCCGCTTGTCAGGATATAAGAAAAAGTTAAGTAAAGTCCGTATGCTGGTAACCGATATAAGAAAATTATTAAAAGATAATAACGGTTTCAATGCATCACTTTTTTACTGGTACTTTCACTACTTCCGCAGATCTTTAGGTAATGTGACTTGTATATAAATAAAACAAGATATATACATTTTTTGTCGATGTATTAAAAGGGTTATTTATCCAAACTAATGAATCTATATTCTTTACAATTGTTTTTCAGGAAGTTGGAACCGAAATTGAAACAACTTGCAATAATCGGACTAATATTTGGGAGTTTATTTTTACAATGGAACGGTACTAAATGTTTGACAGAAGGAGAGGATCTGTTTGAAAACAAATGGACCATAAAAAGTCTCCTGGCTTCAGCAGCCATTGAACTGGTATTCATTCTAGTAGCGTTCAAAACCGAGGAGTTCCGAATAATTGTTGACAATTCCGAAGCGATTACCATTTTCTTTTTTCTCCATGTACTATCAAGTGGTCTGTTGAAATATTACGACAATGTACCTCTTGTAGACAGAGGGACGGACATATATCCACCTTTTATACCAATCATTGTACTGGTCTGTCTAGTTATTTGTAAAGGATCTCGAATACAGCATATCACCATGGTAACCACTGGTCTACTGTCTTTAGGCGCATTGTTTGTATCGCTTGGTGTAAATAAAGATTTCACTATGAATAGAATAGATTACTTATCGTTTTCCTCTGTTTTTGCAACTGTGTTAAAGCTGATATGCCTTAAACATTTTAAAGATCAAAATATTAAGGTCACACTACGTTTGAGAGCTATAGGTATATTCTTTGCCGGAACTATTGTTGTGGTTGTACCCATTTTAGAATTTACGAACAAGTCTAACTTGGGGACGTTTATGCTAGTGTCATCTATGTCTGGTTTAGCTTCTTTGACAGTGTTATACTTATTATATAATCACGTGATGTGTACAAAAACAGTTTTAGAGACATCCGGGTATCTTATGATGGGATACCTATTGCATCAAATACTAAAAAGTGAATCGATAAACATTCTTCCTGTTTTATTCGGTACTTGTGTTTTGATTGCTACATATATCTGGCACGTGAAGAAGCAACACGACGATTCGAAAGCACCATTTAAAGGTAAGAAACGGCACTTGTCCTTTCACAATAAAAAAACTAGAAAAAAAAACTTTGAAATTCAAATTGATTGTTATACCAAGATAAAGAAATCGGAAATATTTCGATATAAATCAAAATTCCAAGGAATCGTTTGCTAACGTCTAACGTCTAAAATATAAAAAAAATACTAAATTATTGATTGCTAAATTTCAAAAAAAAAATCAAATCATGTGGTAATCTTGTTAGTTTTTGTATGCTTGTTTATTGGATTTCTTGTGTTTTTTTTTCGGTTACAACCCAAACACTAAAAAGATATCGCAACATTTAGGGAACTATAATTCAGGTTAATCACCGTTTAACGCAAAACACTATTTTTTAATACATTTTCTTGACTGAAACATTATTCTTATGTAGTACTTTACGTACTTTGATTCACTTTCTTTGAGTTACTTCCCTCTAATATCAGTCTGATATGATTTATGAAAAAACAATATATATATTTTGTATCATTATTCATATGGAATGCAAATAAACACGCTGCTTCTTGATTGTCATTCTAATTATAGCCATTTGGCCCTAGAGAATATTTTCAGTGAATATACTACTGTATTTGGGCTTTTATTTTGAAGACCTATCGCGCGTCTGGTCCAAATACAGAATGTCAATACTGGTATCTATATTGAGTTTATATTCGTTGATTTAACATAATTGAGAGCCTCTAGTTGGTTATTATCTTGAATACCATTATAGATAGAGATAAACTGTAAACAGCAATAATGTTCAGCAAATTAAGATCTACAAATAAGTCAATATTACCAAAATGGTCAGTTCCTTTTAGAGTTATTGCCCTTTAAGGAATGTATCTCCCTCATGCAAAGCTCTGATATCTTTCACGGATTTGGCTATACTTTTTGGACCTTTTGGATTATTAGCTCTTCATCTTTTATATTAGCTTTGGAATTCAAATATTTTTACCACAAGCATCACTGAAGAGACATGTATTTTCGAAATGCGCATCTGGTGCAAGACAATAAGTACCGTTACCACTGGGTCGATGCCTCTGCTGGTGGACTATTAGTTCCCGAGGGTATCACCAGCCCAGTAGTACTTCGGTACTGGCATGAAAATACGGGTTGTTGTGTTATTAAAATTTTGCTGTTACAAAATATAAGAAATTATTATAAATTAAGGAATGTATCTCCCTCATGCAAAGCTCTGATTCCTTTCACGGATTTGGCTATACTTTTTGGACCTTTTGGATTATTAGCTCTTCATCTTTTATATAAGCTTTGGATTTCAAATATCTTGGCCACGAGCATCACTGAAGAGACATGTATTGTCGAAATGCGCATCTGGTGCAAGACAATTAGTTCCGTTAATTGTATTAATACCACTGGGTCGATGCCTCTGCTGGTGGACTATTAGTCCCCGAGGGTATCACCAGCCCAGTAGCCAGTAATTCGGTACTGGCATGAAAATACGGGTTTTTGTGATATCAAAATTTGCTGTTACAAAATATAAGAAATTATTATAAATTAAGGAATGTATCTCCCTCATGCAAAGCTCTGATTCCTTTCACGGATTTGGCTATACTTTTTGGACCTTTTGGATTATTAGCTCTTCATCTTTAATATAAGCTTTGGATTTCAAATATTTTGGCCACGATCATCACTGAAGAGACATGTATTGTCGAAATGCGAATCTGGTGCAAGAAAATTAGTACCGTTATTTGTATTATAGTCAATTTTTAACAATTTTCAGTATTTGGTAAATTTTGTTTTTACAAAATGTTTTCCTCTGTAACTAAAGGTCCAAGTTCATCACAGATAGATAAAATTGTAAGAAGCAAAAATGATCAGTAAGATATGATCTACAAACATATCACCATCACCAAAACTTAATTTTGTCTTGAATTCCTCTGTTTCCTTTGTTTGATATGCACATAGACCAAGGTGAGCGACACATGCTCTTAAGAGCCTCTTTTTTTCAATAGATCTTCAGAACGATGTGTTCTTTTTATGTTACGTCATCAGACATGGTCGCCTTTTTATCATGCCGTCAAAATAGTAAATTCAGAGGAAAGCAAGAAAATTCGACGTCATATTCGGATGCTAACCAATAAAGAGCTGAGATCAAACGAACCACACCGTGATAATTTTTTTATACAATGGGCCCAGAAAGGGATAAATTGATGAAGAATTAGTGAAACCTTATTAAACATATTTTATGTTCTAATTTCAGATATATCGTCCACGAGTCATGAGATGTTTACTCGGATGGAGTTTATAATATTTATGGGAGGTGTAATAGCCGTGTTGTTTTACGTGTTACAACCACGTGTTAGTAGTAGGGATATAAATAATCTTAGTTATGTTGGACTGGACAAGATTGTAAGAAAACTATTACAGAACAAAGCCAGTTGATAAAAGTATAAAAGGGAGTCAGTTGATAAAAATGGTTCAGTAAAGATATTTTGAGGGAGATTTTATAAATAAAACATCATTTTTGTTTGTTTTATGAATTATTTCATATATGAGTTGATCATTTTTTCGTTTACTGTCTAGTGGCAAATATTTTACATATATTTATGAGGAGAGGATATTAAACTAGAATTGACATTGTGAGCAATAACGGATGTCACCTGGTTATTGCCACTTAACGGCAGCCATTTTAAAATCTGTATATATTAAATGAAAATAATATGACATGCATCAAAACATAATTTAAAGCATTTTAAAATTTCTCTCATTTGAACTGCTTCTATGGCAACGGTAAAGTTTAATCTTCATTGGTTCATATAATTCCGAGAAATATTCTGGACAAAAAACTGTGAAACAATAAGAAAGATTTCTAGGTTTGCCATAGCAAGCAATAGCAGATGGCACCCAAACCACATTGTCACTAAATTTCAACTATTTTAAGAATTTTTAAACAGTCAAAACACAAAAATACATCTAAACTATCTGTCTGTTAATTTTTCAATGTTTCAAATTTTTCGAAAGTTCCCATGGCAATCGTAACGTGCCTGTTTAAATTTATATCAATTTTCAAAGTTTTGAGCATTTGAATTTTTTTGTTATTTTTGCTGTTTCCATGGTTACTGTTTCGATTTCGAACATTCCAACAACAGTTTCAACATTGAGTTATGCCATGTCACATATTTATGAATTTTACCTCAGTTTTATCTAATATTCCTTAAGAAAATGTTGCTTTGATGTTTTTCCAAATGTTTCCATTTTCTTCAGTTTCCATGGCAATGGCAGCCATTTTCAATTGCTCAGTACTGTTAGTACCTTAGGGCATCAGAACTAGGATAGAATCAGGAACCTTTGTGTTTGTAGTCCGATACGCTTACTACTACACCATGACTCTCATTAAAAACGTTGTAATAGAGGACATCACATTTAAAATACCAGAATAGAAAGACAAAATGCTGAATAGAAGCAAATTATTTACATAACTTAGATTTCTATTGACACCAATGACATATATGCCGAGTATCATTATTTTTATGTTACGGTGGAAAGCAAACGAAAACAGTCCTATTTAAAATATTTCTGAGCTATTTGTCAAATATTAAATACAGCAGAAGGAGTTATGATACTAATTCTAGATGATGATAATAATTAATTGTTATAAGAAAAGAATATTAATTTTATTGAAAACACAGCAATAAAACAACTTGCGGTTCTAGCATTATCTATGCCAACACGACGGGTGCCACATGAGGAGCAAGATCTGCTAAGCATATGAGATTGCCCTGTTTTTTATGGGGTTCGTGCTGCTCAGTGTTATGTTTTCTATGTTGTGTATTGTGTACTATTGATTGTCTGTTTGGTCTTTCTCTTTATAGTCATGTGTTTGTCAGTTTGTTTTGACTTGTCAATTTAAATATCTCTCTGGTATCTTTTGTCTTTAAAGAAATAACACGACGGGTGCAGGAAATGCTTACCCTTCCGGAGCACATTATTTCACTCCCGCTGTTTAGTGGAGTTCGTGTTGTTTCTTAATTAATATTTATAACTGTTGATGTAAATGTCCTTTGGTTTTTGTGAATCTTTGTTTACTCATTGATTTCGATTCTTAAGGATCTGGAGACGTATTGAATGTATTTCTGTGAATGTCTATCCTCCTGGTTAATTGTATATGTGTTTATATCTTTTGCCCACATTTTTTAGGAATTAGTTTACAATTATAAACATATACCAATTGTAATCCTTGCATATATTAAAATATATTGCTTACAAACCAAGTTATATTGATAACTTGTTGTGTGGGTATACATCCCTACAGACAACTGATAGATGTACAATCAAAGTTTGAATTATGGGTTCATTGATTACGAGGAATTGTTAAAAAAAACAATTTAGTCTATATATACATTGTTAATACTATAAATATATGCATGCTCTTTATCGCTGCGAAATAGCCTTGTTGTGCTAATGCGGCGTAAAGCAACTAACAATCAATGTATGTTTTTTAGTTCTTTTCGGTTCTGTTTTATTTTTGGTTAATTTGTTTTCTTGTGTATTTCGTTGTCCTAAATGTTCTTGCATTTATTTGTACTGTAATCCTGTCATGTAATGTTTTCATTTAAGTGTTATATTTTCAACATTGCCATTAAAGGTTTGGCTATTTATTTAATATTTGTTATCATTGTTATGTTTCTTCTCTGTAACTATGCATTTGGCTTATCAAAACAAAGACCACTCAATCATTAATGTAATAAAAAATTAACGAATAAATAAAGGCAACAGTAGTATACCGCTGTTCGAAATTCCTAAATCGAAATGGAAAAAATTAATCCGGGTTACAAACTAAAACTGATGGAAACGCATCAAATATAAGAGAACTTCGACACAACAGAAATACAACATTAAAATGTAACACACAGAAATGAACTATTACATAACAATGGCCATTTTCCTGATTATGGCTTGGTACAAGGCATTTTAAGAAAAACCTGGTTGAACCTGGGTTTATTTGGCATGCCAAACCTCCCGCTTTAATGGGAATGTTAATCATAACATAACATGACAGGACTACGATAAATGAATGGGAGAAAATATAGGACAGAGAAACAAACGATTAATAGCCAACAAAAATGTACCAGGTTAAACATTCAATAAGCCAGACGTGCGTTATGTCCACACAAGACTGACCAGTGACGCTCAAATGAAAAAAGTTAAAAAGCCAAAACAAGTACAAAGTACAAGATCACGAAGGACCAAAAAGTTGTGACCAATACGGCTAGGGTTTTCCGCCTGGGACAGAGACCATCCTTATTATTTAGAATAATTAAGTTAATTTTATAAAATGACTATATACTAGTTATACATGCTTAAACTGAAGTGGTGACTAGCTACAAAATAAAAACGAATACATTACAAAAATAAACAGACGTGTTAGTCAAGGCCAGTGCAACGCCAAAAGTGACGTCACATTAGAATTTCTAAAATAACACGTGTTATCTTCAAAAACAAATGTTATACATAGCAAACAATTAAAGGTAAACGATATTTTTGTTGCATTAGATACCCAATGTATACAGAAAGTGTCACGGTGATAATGCGTGTTATACCTAAATATTTGAAATTCCAAAAGAACCAAACTAGTATCAATTTAAAGTAAAGGTAACGAATCGGCACTTTGCATAAAAGTTGATACAGGAAATACTGTTCTGAAATGAAATATTTTTCAAAATGTTAAAACATTTTCTTTAATAATAATATCCGTATTTTCGTGGCAGACACGAACTATTGCTTACTGTTCACACACAAACATACAAGGTTCCTAAATCTAATCCACTTGCATTTCGCTGCATTCAATAAACCAGTACGGTCCAATTTTGTAGGAAAATTTTGACCAAGAGATATAAACGAGATTGGACGATTCTTTGTTACATTGAACATAGCAATGTACACAATCAGAACATGTTAACAAACAGAAAAACATGTCTCCTGATGCATAGAGAGGCATTAATTATTGCGTAAAATAATTTCCTATTCTAAATCTAAATAACCTTTCACATTACTTGAAGGAAAAAATATGGAACTGAAAACTATGGTTTCGACAATACATTTTAACCTGTGAAAACAATGTTCCATAAAATTACTAGAAGGAAAAATTATATTCCTTCTGAGTTAGTCTTTTGAAAAAATAAGGATTTTCTTATTCCAGGCATAGATTACCGTGGCCGTATTTGGCACAACTTTTTGGAATATTGGATCCTCAATGCTCTTTAATTTTGTGTTTGTTTGGCTTTATGACTATTTTGATATGAGCGTCACTGATGAGACGCATGTAGACGAAACAAGCGTCTTGCGTACTAAATTATAATTCTGGTACCTTTGATAACTATTGCGATAGCATGTCATGGATTGTAGCATTAAATAATAAAACCTCGTGCTTACAATGTGAAATGTGGTATAATACCGGTATTTGATTTGACGACTAAACCAAAACTCACCCGCTGTCTATGAACACAGTGTAATAGTCAGTCTCGAACCAGCTTATCAAGGTTGCATGTTGAAGGCCGTTATTTGAGTTATCATCGTTTACTATTTCAAATTGGGAATTGAATGGACAGTTGTCTAATTTGCACTCAAACCACATTTTGGTATATCTAAATAGAAATCCAAAAATTAACGTACTACTAGTATTATAAGAATACATCTTATTATAGCTATTGACATTTGCTGGTTTTCAAAATGATATATGCATCTTTGATTTGGTATGTTTTTTTTTTTTTTAAATTAAATAGACAATACTTTATTAATAAACCTCAGACACATAGGTGTACAAGAGGACAAAAAGGGAAAGAAGATAACAAAGGGACATCTCAACGACACACTGACCTTATAAATTCTAAAAATGTAGATTTATAAAACGTGAAATTTCCGTACTATCAAACGAAATAAAAGTCACAAATAATTTGGATCAAATATTTCCCCTCGAATGAAATGGCTGTATCAAGCCATGGACATGACAGTAGTTTTTCACTCGTTTGATACGTTTGATCATTTGATTCTGCTAATTGATAAGTGACTTTCAGTTTAGAACATTTATGTGGAGTTAGTACTTTGTTATTCAACATTTTACGAATGTTAAGAACGGATGTGGTTTATCTATTAGGAAGATACCATTCGAGGTCAGTTATTTTGATTGATAAACTGGAAAATATCATCAGCCGTAATTGGCTGTGTTGGTATTTCTTGCTTGTTTCATCCTCCTTGGAAACTCAAACTCTGTCAAAATAACGTAATCAGATTTTTAGGACACCATCGACTAACTTACAGATCAGAAGACTATACTGGTATATAAAGTAAAGAATCTTAAGAGCCTGTGTCGCTCATCATGAATTGTATGATGCAGTGCATACTCAACAGAGGAATTAAAATCTCTACCAGGCATACTTCGCATATCAACTTGGCCAATGACATGAGTTAAATTGCTTTTACAAAATAGGTTTAACTACGATTTCTTTTGTCAGACATTTGTGATGAAGCTGACATTCCTCAGAAACAAATTAATACAAATTGATGGCGTTTAGAGTCACAGTTTCATATTTCCATGTTTCTGTGTTTCTCTTTTTTATCAGTTTTTCAAGACCTCTAAACTGAAGCTTATATACCTACAACAAAATGTTATCGTTTCTACTTGTATATTGATGAATGATCTTTTTGTGTATTAAGCCATTTTAATGATGGAAGTTCAGGAGAAAATATATATACATACCCAACCTTACCACAATATTCCACCTTCTACGAGTTGGTAAGTTTTTACTGTTACTCCTTAATATCGGTGATGGGGAAAGCCAGCAAGAAAAATGTCACTATCTGAGTCGTACGTCTTATTCTAAAAGTATTCTCTTCTTTAAATGAGAAATATTCATTTTTCATCCATTTTTTCACCGCTTACAACCGTCTCTCTGTTTTTTTTTTACATATTTCATTTTGTTTCGTTGCAGTTAACTGGTACCCCTCTTTTCACCCCTTTTCTATTTTTGATATCTTAATCAAAAATTTAAAAAAATCAAACTTTCAAAAAAGTGAAATAATCAAAATTGCACGTTTGGTTTAGTATAATAAAAATTTGATAAATTTCTAAACTATCAAATTTAAAAACGATGTTAAGAATTTTAATATTTTAATAAATTGGTTAGAAACGCATATCACTTATATCTTATGCAAAAGGGGAAATAACTCTCATATGGAGTATTCATATCCCTTCGGTCAAATTAGGACAAATCATGCGAAGGATATAACGAGCAATTTTATAAAATAAATTTGTCGCTTTCTTTTACGGTTTCGGAGGAGAAAAGAGTGTTCAGGGATATAACTCTAACAAAGAAAATTGTTCGTCTTAGAAGGGTGAAATTTGAAAGCGCATAAACTATACGATACAATATTAGAAATATCTAAGCGACATATTGCAAAACCAATATTTATCGCAAGAACAAAATTAGGCGGGAGAAAACGAATAAAAAAAACCCAAGAAATACAATAAACAGAAAAGTGAAAAGACCTTATGATAATCAGAAGAAAAACAATAGGTCTTCCCAAAGAAAAGTGGAAAGACCTAATAATAAAAATAATCAGAAGAAAATCAATAGGTCTTTCCACAGAAAAGTGGAAAGACCTAATAATCAGAAGAAAAACAATAGGTCTCTCGACAAAAAAGTGGTAAAACCCAATAATAATAATAATCAGACGAAAAACAACAATGTGGAAAAACTAATAATAGTTAATAATAATAATCAGAAAAAAAGAAGAAAACCAATAGAAAGATCTAATGATAATTAAAAATAATTGAAGGTTTTTACACATCAATTTTCAAAGTTATTAAAAAGAAGCCAGTTTTTGTTTACTCAAAGCTAAAATTGGCATCCAATCATAATTTGTTTTCATACTGATGCGATAAATTCGTTTGAAGTGTTTTATCATTTGATTTTGCCATTTGATGATAAGAATTATCCTCGGAGTTAAGTATTTTATTGTGATTTTGTGATTTTACTTTTTAAATGGTTGCTATATACTTCTGATTGAAATAAGGGAGCTAATGTGCTACTTCCGGTAACACAGATAGCAAATCAATTTCCTACGAGACACACTCAGTCTGTTGATAAAATTTTACTAGCTATATTTTTTATTTACAAAAAAATTGCCTCATTTTTTGTCTTTACATGTACATGTTTCAGGAATATTTTTGTTTTCTTGGTTGCATAATATAGTATTCCTCAGTGTCTCTGTTCAAATAAAGTTCTGGTCATAGTTATAACAATATGTCAAAATTGGTTTAGTTGTAAAAACAATTACCAATTGATAATCCAGTTAGAACTTCACCTCCAGCAAAATTCAGGTGATCGGAGACCAATAAATTGCGTATCCACAGTCACAACTGTAAGGAACTAATTACCGGAAAATCGGACACATGCTTTAGTACAGAAATGTGGTACAGAAATGTGTCTTGCAGTTACAATTAATCAATACCAGATTTAAATGTTTAAATTAAAAGGAATGTAGGAATTGTTTTTTTTCTCTCAATGATTACATACAAATAAAACTATTACAAAGTAGCTTGAATACGGTGCAGGATTTGCTTACCCTTCCGGAGCACCTGATTTCACTCCCGGTTTTAGTGGAGTTCGTGTTGTTTCTTAATTCTTATCTATAACTGTTGATGTAAATGTCCTTTGGTTTTGTGAGTCTGTGTTTACTCCTTGGTTTTGATTGTTATTGTCTTAAGAAAAGAAATTATTGATCTGAAATAATTTTTTCCCATTTGCTTTTCTCTTGATTAGCTATCGGGGGTTATTCATCCCCTGTTTATAGACTAATTATCGATGATTATCTCATTCAGAGCCTCGTGATTTTACGGGATTTCACGGAGTTGACAATGTTTGTGTATATATGTCTTTATTTGTATTAACATTTGTTCATGATCCCTGTAAATGGAGTAAACAGGAATCAGCACTTCGGTGTTGACATAAATATCAATTATATGGTCATTTTATAGATTCATAGTTTGCAAAAGTATGAATAAACTCATCATAGATACCGGGACTAAATTGAGTATATACGCCAGACGCCAGACTCATCAGTGACGCTCGAATCCAAAGAAGTTAAAAAGACCAAATAAAGTTCGAAGTTGAAGAGCATTGAGGACCAACATTCCTAAAAGTTTTGCCAAATACAGCTAAGATAATCTATGTCCGAGATAGAAAAGCCTTAGTATTTCCAAAAATTAAAAAAATTGTAAACAGTAAATTTATAAATATAACCATATCAATGACAATTATTCTTGTCCAAGGCATATAATACTTTAGCCGTATTTGGCACGACTTTTTGGAATATTGGATCCTCAATGCTTTTTTACTTAATTCTTGTTTGGCTTTCTTACTATTTTGATCTGAGCGTCACTGGTGATTTTTAAGACGAAAAGCGCGTTTGGCGTATTAAAATATAAACTTGGTAGCTTTTAGAACTATTTAGATGACGCCTTATATTTGTTAAGTTACGACACACAATTGATAATATGTAAACAAACCAAGTTCATATATTTATGTGATTACATTCTACAAACATCACTTGAGTATACATAAGTTTATGTTTATATAAAAAAAACTAAGCAGTAAACAAGATTATATCAGAAAATCTGACAGCTACAATACAAGACCACTATACTACATAAAAAAAATAATCTAACGAAACAGATGTATACAAACACGAGTACTCATACATAATATGATAATAAAAAAACTCGTTCCGTTATCTTTCAAATCATCCCTCGTTCAAGAATCTGAAAAAATTATAATTGATAATACCAGTTATAATAGATTAGTAAACATGACATATCTAAATCCATAAGGTGCATCACATATTTATATATGTACTCAAGTCCACATAAAGTTCTTTTTGTGTTTTGAAACCAAATAAAAATTTACGCAATTAAAACATTATTCTTGAATTTTTGGAGCAGTCATTGGACACAGTTGGAGAAATACATTCATGAACTTATAGGGAGACATTAAACAAAAAACAGACGAACTGAACGTTTGTTGGCTTTGTTAGCAGTATAGTTTCAGTACATCATATGCAAATTGCCGTAAATGACTTTAATTTGCTGTTAATTTATCATGTTTGTTCTAAAAATCATCATCCATCTGTTTTGTTCGGCCAGAACATTGAAATCATACAACTTCACGGAAAATAACGTTAAAAATATTAAATGCCATCGTGGAAGTGATTTCAAATTTCTGTATAATTATGAAGAGATTATTTCTTACTGTTATACATCAATTTTAGTGATCACCAGTAATTTGAATGTTCAATATCGTTTCGTTGTACGCTTCCAAAATAATAGAAAACTGGTTTTATTATTGCCTTATTGGAGGTATGCATGAACTTCAAAGTCACGAAAATCTTTCTTCATCGCCTTCATTTATTGAATTTGTGATATTTTTGGTGCATAATTTGAATCTGAACTAAATTATTATGGAGGATTAGCAATTTTTATTAAATACACAATTATAAAGTGTTATACCAAACAAATCTCACAGTTCAGAGTGTCTAGCGTACCTCAATATCATTTCCGAATTTATAACAACACACTCGAAACTTTGATGTGTGAAATACTTTGCTATAGTCCATTTGACTATGACACAACGAGGTTCGACTGTAATAACCACCACATACAACTTTTAACAAGGAAATATATGTGTAATAAGTGCGCTCTTCTATTTTGTTTTTAATTGTTCATATGTTTTGAAAGATTTACTGCGTTTAAAACCATAACATGCAATTGTTCCCCTAACGACTGCAGTACTCATTAAATAAATTTATACTGTGTAATGACCAATTACATCAATAACTGAACTAACAGTATGGAAACAGTTGAATGTTGAAAATTCTATTTTTTTCGATATTATAAGAATATTATCTGACAGTTTTAAACTGAAACAGTATTGTATAATACTTACCACAACTAACACCAGAAGTATGCAGCTTATGACACTTATTACAGCTGAAACTACAAAACATCATCATCATCATCATCATCATCATCATCATCATCATCATCATCATCATCATCATCATCATCATCATCATCATCATCATCATCATCATCATCATCATCATCAGTTTACCTTTGCTGTATTTGGCAACACTTTTAGGAATTTTAGATCTCAATGCTCTTCAATTTCGTACTTTATTTATTTTTTATTTTTTTCACTTTTTTGGATTCGAGCCTCACTGATGAGTCTTAAGTTGACGAAACGCGCGTCTGGCGTTTAAATAGAATTTAGTCCTGGTATTTATGATGAGTTTATTTGTATCTTTCTATCTTCTTGAGTTTTTGCTCAAAACATAACAGAGGATATTGTAAATTCCAGTTAAGGGCAGTCTTTCCTATGAGGAGTAAAAGTCTACTAACTTTATCTGCAAAATTTGACTATTTAAAAGGTCTTGCCTTGCTGGTCACTTTTTATGTTAAGTGTTTGTATATCTTCGTTAAGCTACAACATATATCTTCATAAAGGAAACACTTTCTATGATAATAGGCAAGAATGAAACAAACAATTGTCATTTGAAAATAGATGCTCATAAGAACCTATATTGTGGTTCTGTGCCTGCGCATCCCGTCGTTGTGTTGATTTGATTTTGCAAGCTTTTTTTTTTTTTTTAATATTTAACATATTTTATTAATAATCACCTGTTACATCAACCCTCAAGTGACCAGGGAACAACTAAGGGGGCCCCATTTTTACAGACTCATTTGTCGGGGTAAAAGCAAATGAGAAAAAAAAACCTCCCACTATAAATTATTAACATCCACCTTTATAAATATTATCTATCCTTGTACAAATGTACCTGTACATGTAATCCTTATCGATCTATATATCTATACCTCTCACCATATATAATTATTTGAATAAAGTATGTTTTTATCATTATTTATTTCTCACAAAGGCTACCTGTATTTATTAAGCAGTTTCAATTTTATCGTACATCACGTCTTTTGTTATGTTAATTAAATTTCTGGTCGAGTGATCATTTACCACGTGCGATTTGTTAAAGGGATGTTCATAAATAAAATGGATTAATGATTTTGATTCCCAATAAGGATTAATTTCAAAGATATGGTGAGTAAATATTTGTTTATAATATGATACATCATGTCTTGTTACAATTAGATGATATACATGAATACATACACAACAGAAATTACATGTAGGGAGTTGAGAGCAGTGTACATATTATTGTTCAATCAGTATCAAAGAGGTCATTGCACTGACCTGACCACGCATAATATATATTTATATACAAAAAATATCACACATAGTGGAAAAGGCTTCTATCTTCGTATTCGTTTTAAGATATTTGTGCAAAAACTGCATTTAATGTTTTATCATATTTAAAATCATCGCTTTACTTATCCCTTTCTTTTGGTATTTTGCGATATTTCTAGTTTTCCAGATAACCCATTTCGTGATTATAAGCACCGTATCTAAAATGAGATGCATCTGCATTAATGACCCCAAAAATTATACTTAATTCCGATTTTTGTAATTTTTGGATATTTAATTTTGAACAAAATTCCCTTATTTTCTCAAAAATTTCCCGCCAAACGTGTTCCACCAGTTTACAATAAATAAAAAGATGAAATAGTGATTCTTTTTCATTGCAAAAGTGACACTTCCCGTTTGAGCGATTCATTTTTTGTAATTTTTCTTCAGTGTAAATTATATTATGTAGTAACTTCCATTGAAATTGTTTAATGTTGTTAGCTAAATTGTTATTCAAAGTTTCCCAAATGTAATCCCATGGTAGTTCCTTCCCAAAATGTAAATTCCACTTCAACTGACTATTTGGAGCTGTTTTATTCTCATAAAAGTATCTAATATCTTTAAGGCAAATTTTTTTGGCATCAACGACAACTCCATTTTTTATAAATTGACAAGAATTTATTATTTTTATAGGTCTATCAGAATGACTTTATATGCTAGAATCTGTTTTTAAAACGTCAATTTGTTGAGGTGTTAACGAAGATTTAATGCGACTATATTGTGCAATCCAATTCCTTTTATCTTTAAGACTTTTAAAAATATCAAAAGAAGTTTTAAAGGATTTATTGTTTAAGTCCCATATATCTTTATTTTTTTTTATTCCACTGGAGGCAAAGTTTGCATAATATAATGCATGTCCCTTGAACTTAAATTTACAATTGCCGAAGATATTTTCTTCTAAAAGGTCCTCTTTCGTGTCCGATTTTTGGATTTTCTGTAAGTCGGTCCAGGAAATTAAGAGTTCTTTATAATATTTGGACATTTGTATTTGCCTAAAACATGTAGTATCCGAACAAGAACATATAAAAAAATCTGTATCATATTTTTCGTCTAGTGACGTTAACCAGTATTTTCCTATTGCATTCCATTTTTGTGTTTTTGAGTTGACAATACTGTACATACTTTTCACTTGTTTTGATTTAATAAAGTCTATTAAGTTTATCATTCCTATCCCCCCTTTTCTTTCGGTAAACAGCACACTGTTCTAGCGATTTGGTTTGTTTTCCCATCCCATATAAAGGACCATATAATATTATTTATTTGTTTTTCGTATCTATCCGGGATACCTCTCATTTCAATTTCGTATCCAATGACGGACAGTACAAAGGATTTAATAATTAAAACTTTTCCCGTAAATGTGAGATCTCTTGATTTCCAAACTTCCATACAGCTTTTTATTTTATTTATTTTTTCTAACCAAATTTGATCTAAGTCCACCCCGTATCCATGTAATACCCCTAGTGCTTTTACATGACGCTTAGACCATTTAATTTTGTTAAATTTTGGTTTTGTATTTCGCCACTTGCCTAAATACATGCCAACAGTCTTTTCCATATTCATTTTAGCCCCCGAAGCATTTTCGCACAGTTTTAAAGTTTTAAATACTTCTTCGATAGACTCCTCGCTTTTATTAAAGAATTGAGTATCGTCAGCAAACATATTTAGCTTTGTTTCAATAAAGTCCCCAGTTCTAGTAGGAAGTTTTATTCCTTTTATATTAGGATTGTTTCTAATTGATGCTGCAAGTGGTTCTGCTTGAAGGATATATAACATCGGGGCTATTGGGCATCCTTGACGAATTGAACGGGTTATGCCTACGAATCTAGACGTAAACCCATTCGTATGAATGCACGTCTTAACGTTAATGAAAAGCATTTTTACCCAACTCCTGAATTTTTCCCCAAACCCAAATTTTAATAAGCAAAAATCGATCCATTCCCATTCCGCCTTATCAACTGCTTTTTGTTGATCTAAAAATAATATCGCACCCTCCTCATCTTCTAACTCACAAAAATCTATAACATCTTGTATTAATCTATTGCCTTGAAAAATGTTGCGCCCTTTGACAAACCCTTTTTGATCGAAATCAATTATTTGCGGTAATACATTTTTTAACCTTTCCGCGAGTACTTTTGAAATAATTTTATAATCCGTGTTCAAAAGCGTTATAGGACGCCAATTTGTTATGTCTTCTCTCTCCCCAGACTTAAACATAAGCGATATCATACCTCTGTATTGAGATTCACAGAGCAAATTGTTGTCAAAAATTTCTTTAATAACCGCCCTGAAGTCGTCGCTTATCAAATACCAGTACGGTTTGTAAAATTCATTCACAATTCCGTCTTCCCCAGGGGATTTATCAAGTTTCAAAATTTTAACGGCTTTACTTATTTCATCTAAAGATATTTCCATTTCACACATTTTTTTATTTTCCTCACTTAGTTTATGATCTATATTTTGTAATAGATTTTCTGCAGCATCCCTATCCCACCCCCCGGATGTAAATAATTGTTTGTAAAAAGACACTTGTTCTTCAGGATAGATTCTATATCGTCCTTATACCTTCCGTCTGAACCTTTTATTCTAGTCCATAATTTTTCAGCACCCCTCTTTTTTTCGAGTTTAAAGAAGTACCCTGTTGATTTTTCGCCTTTCTCGTACCAGTTAACCTTAGACCTAATTCTGGCTGCCTCAGCTTTTTGGGCATAATAATCTTTAATTTTTACTTTCAAATTATTTAATTCGTTTTCATTTTTGATTGGATGGGTTCCCGTAATATTATCTAACCTTTTTTCCCACTCCCTTACTTGTTTTTCTGTTATGTTCAATTGCTTTGCAACTTCTATGGTTATACTTTTTATCTTTATCTTAGTTTCCTCCCACCATTCTAGATTATTTTCGAACTGATTTTTTTTTAATTTCCAGTTCCCCCAAAAGCTTTCGAACGTATTTCTAAATAAATCCGATTGAATAACTGATGAGTTCATTTTCCACGTTCCGGGACCGCGATCTGGTTCATTTGTTTTTAATTTCATGAACACACCATCATGGTCACTGAACGGAAAATAAACTAGTTTTACCTGTTGTGATTTATTTTGAAGCTCACTACTTATAAATATATAATCAATTCGTGACCTTGAATTACCCCGGCAAAAAGTATATTGTTTTTCTTTAGGATATCGCTTTCTCCACACGTCTATTAACTCATTATGTTCAACAAAAGTTTTTAATTCATGTGATCCTATGTCGTCTCGTACAGGCACTGGTTTTCGATCTAAATTTTTAATAAGCGCACAATTAAAATCTCTAAGAACGATATTTCTATTATTGTTATCAATAAGTATGTCTTTTTCAAAAAATGATTTTCTGTCACCCGCTAGATTAGGAGCATAAACATTGTAAATAAAAATCCCGTTATTACCTGGGGTTTTAACATGCACAGAAATTGTTCTACCAATACTATCCCGTCTGGTTTCAGTAATTTCAAATTTAAATTTTTCAGAGAAAAGAATAGCTACCCCTTTTGAATTACTTGATCCATGATTCCAAAAACTCTCACCCTTCCATTCATTTTTCCATTTCGTTTCGACATCGCTAGAGCTATGTGTTTCTTGTAAGCATAATACATCAATGTTTTTCTTTTTACACCAATGAAAAACGGCATTTCGTTTTTTATTGTCTACCATACCATTGACATTTAAACTAACAATAGATATCGACATAATACAAAGTTATATAGTGAAATAATGCTTTCTTATGTTCATTCATTTTACGTGCTATTTAATATATATATACATATAAAAATATTTCTACACAAATATATGAATAGAAAGTCTCAACAAATTTACAATTGTAATATTCTTTTCTTACATATGACACCGTCACAGTTGACTGGGGTGAGCAGACACCCGTAACCCTTATTTTCAGCTATAATTAAGTAAACCACTTTATTCTTTTTTCCAACTTGTGAACTAGGCCGAAGCCCGCATGGGTTTCTACAAATAATCATGGAAATTTTGTTTTCTTCGATCAAAAAAGCAAATAAACATGTTGTATACTTTACTTTTTCATGTTTTTGACAACATATTTGCAGTTTCATCGTGTAGTTAACGTTGGTGAACATACACAAGTTACAACAATTCGTTGAAATATTAATCAATTTTACAGTAAAGGGTCGTAGTTCATGACATAGCCCACGTGTGTCCATGTAAATAAAAATTAACATAGGAATTTTACAAACTGTTTAAAAATAGCATTGATTTGAAAGTTATAGACAAACTTGAATTATACAGATGCATTATAGCAATTTAGATTTTGGCAACAATAAAAAAAATCATGTACTATATATATTGTGAATAGTTAGTTAATTTGATTTGGGCATCTTGGTAACTTGCTTCTCGCTTGAGCCAGGAGTGGAACTAGAACTTCGAATACGTTTTTTACTCGGGGTTTCATAATCACCTTCACACTCTGAATTTATAAAGTCCTCAAAAATATTTTCCATCAATTCTGTACCGGATTTGCTGATATGAACACCACTTGAGTCATTCAAGTCAAACAGTGTACGGAACGGTGTTTTGTTTGGAGCAAATTCGTCCCACATATCAATATATTTTAGCACTTGACTTTTTACACATTTTTTTTGTGTAAAGCTATTTACAGACCTCGCTGCTGTATTTAATGCTTGTATAGAGCTGCCCTTGCCTCTTCTGGGTAGAATGCTGCAGATACCAATGCGTGCGTTTGGGTATTTGATTTTTAGTTTATCTATGCATGTACTAAGGTTTGCCGTTATTTGCTCGGTGTCACTTCTGTGCTTACTGATGTCATTTGTCCCTAATGATAAAATCACATTAGTAACATAGTCAGAATTTACTATACTGTCGGATTCACAAACAAGTTTATCGATTTGATCAAGGGTGGTGCCTGATACCGCTATATTATTAATACTTGGGTCCTCAATTCTAATGCGACTGCAATTTGATGCAACAAATATTACTGTCTGAGGGATTGGGAGGGTACCGTTTTTTTGTTCAAACACAGTTTCAGTTGTTTTGTTTAATTCAACAATTAATTCTTCTGAGTTGTTTTCCTCGGTAAACGATTCGTTTTTATTGGCGTCTCTGCCTTCCTGAATGTCATGTACATATTCGCCATACATTTCTTTGTCACCAGTCTGACAATCCCTTTGTATATGACCTTCTTTCCCGCACCGATAACATAGTTTTTCGGATTGGGGACAATCTTTTATTGTGTGTGTGGTACTATTACATCTATAGCATTTGCGTGCCGCTTGATTTTGACGGGAGGGTTTGTTTGCACATCTATAAGAAGGATGATCAGTTCTCGTACAGTACGGACACTCTGTCCTGTTATTGTCTGCGAACATCCTGACACTAAATCTCCCGAATTTTTTTTTCGTTTGTTTCTTATTGGAAATCATTCCAAAACTTCATATTAATGAATCAATCACAAATCCGAAAAAAACTTTTTCCTAATAATTCTATTCTGTTTAAATTTAAGATATCTTTTAAAAATGTTTGTTATACATCAGATAACACCATTACAAATAAACCTCAAATTGATATTCTATTTTACGAAAATTACATATGACGTCACTTTCAGTGTCGTTTCTTTTTCGTGTGACACACAGTTGATAACTTTATTTTATTGTACTTGTGTACTGTCGTAAATGAATTATCAGACTATGTTGTAAATACTAAAATGTATTATTATAATATATATTGATGAATTTCTTTTTCCCTTTTGTTTTTTTACAAATGTACTGTATTCCTGTTACCTGATGTTGCCATGCCTGCGGTATTTTTAACATTGCTATACAAGCGTGAGGATTGGCTAGCCATAAAACACGATTCAACCCACCATTTGGTTTTAAATTGTCCAGAAATATTGAAGTTGTTATCAAATATACAAAAAAAAGTGGTATGTTTTGCCAACTCCACAAGAGACCAATTGACACAAAAATGTAACAACCATAGGTCACCTTACGGCTTTCAACAATGAGCAAAGCCCATACCACAAGGTCGGATATAAAAGGTCACGGAATGACAAATGACAAATGTAAATCAATTCAAACAAAAAAAATAGCATGCCTAATTTATGTACAAAAATGAACAAGAAACAAATATGTAACACATCAACAAACGGCAACCATTGAAATACAGGCTCTTGACTTGAGAAAGGCAGATGTTAGCGGGATCCAAACCCTTCTCCTCACCTGGGACAGTGGTGTAACAGTACAACATAAGAACGACATATAACAATTGTCCATTTCTATATATGTTGACGTTTTATTAAACAGTTTAGTGTTTCTGTTGGTCAGTATTTTTAAAAATAACATATAGCTGAGAGGGTGATAGAGCAGATTAGTACCCCGAGAAAACATTGTCAACCGCGGCGAGGGGTACCGATCTACTCTATCACCACCGCAGCTATCTGTTATTTAATATATTATACTGAATGTCCCATCATTGTTATCTTTAACGAATGAATGTTATCTAAAAATATTTTCTATGTAAACAAAGTAACGGGTATTAAATAAATCAACAGAAGTGGAGTAAAAAGACAATAATGATGCATTGACCTGACATATCATCGATAAAAGGATTCGGTCCGAAACGTGTAAACAGATCGGCTATCTGAAAACAAAAACTATTTTCAATTGCTTTTGTTGTATAATGGTTATTAATTTGATATAAAATTTGTCGGAGTATCTCCCTTTTAAAATGCCTCATATATGGCGGAGAATTAAAACGATGACATGTCCATCACATGTGAAATTAATCGATAGTGAACAAAATCGTTTTAGTATGGAATAGAATATCAATAATAAACATTACACATAATGATTTAACTAATGGTTTAAATATATTAACAAGTGAGATATGTTTTTCAAACTATTGTAAAAGAAAAACGTTTGAGTGGTCCACGCTTCGTTGTATAGTACATTGGACAGGTTGAAGAGTTCGTCATGCATATTTAAATATAGTTCTGACTCTACTTTTCAAATATTCATGAGGAAAAGTGATACCAGTTTAGTGACTGTATATGAGATAAAAATATACAGTCAACGCATTTTGACTACTCAAATAGAGTGAGTGCAGTTTCTGATGTTTTATTTTTTTATTTGAAAGTCAGATAATAGAATCCGAGCCAAAACGTAAAACTGTAATAACTTGATGTAAATTAAATTCATTGTCCTTAAAATTACTGTGTTTTATTGGTCTAGCCGAGAGGGTAACATTAAAGAAAATTGTCAACCTATCAGTGATAGAGGGAATAAACACCCTCGTATAAGCCAATCGTGAAGTATTATAATTGTTTTTTTCTCGTATTGTTGATGTTTTTCCTTCAGTTTTGATTTGTGACCTTTGTTTGATTTAGTTAAATCGATTCATGACTGTTGAACAGCGAAATACAACTTTTGCCTTTATTAAATAGAAATTAATTATAACGCAATTATTAACTCGACTTATTATAATACTATACACTTACTAGCTATAACAACCATCACGCTTAGAGAAGTAATCAACATCATCATCATCTGATGGTGCATGGTACGCTGAGGAGAAAACAATCAGTCTTTTAAGATAAATACAATAGCAAACAAAGGCACTGGATTTAAATTTTAAATTTTAAACATTTATAGTACTTCTTATTTATTACTGGCCTTTTCATTACTTGTAGTTTCATTTTAAGGTTAACTTTTTTGTGAGTATTAATATGTTCTTGTATATCAATTTTAATATAAATATGACTTAAAAGGAAACTATCGTTCATGTTGATAATCATACAAACCGTAATTCGTACAGTGCGATTGGAGTTCCTCATACAATGTAGGTTCTACTCGATATTCGTCACTATCTACGCATTCACTTTCATCATCTGGAAAACAAAATGGATTGATGAGAAATATATATGCTCTTCATATCAATCAACTTTAACGAGCATTGTCCATCTGCATATCCTCGTATCAGACACTCATAAGTATGTTATAATAATACATACATAAAATGAATTGTCTGAACTAATTATCATTAATGAAAAAAAGAAAGTTATATCACATTGAGTACGAATTCGAACAAAAATCATCCGATACAGGCTGTGTTTCTGTTCTGAATTACAAGAACGCGTCATAACATGTTTTGATGTTTCAGTTAAATGCAAATATGTATTGTTATGTTCAGAGTTCGTGTTGTTTATTCTTTAGTTTTCCATGTTGTGTCATGTGTTCTATTGCTTGTCTGTTTGTACATTTTCAGCCATGGCGTTGCCAGTTTATTTTTGATTTATGAGTTTGACTGTCCCTCATGTATCTGTCTATCATTTTTATTATCAATCTTGCTATTTAACTTCCCTACTCAAGCTTACAGACTTAACCGCTTTGTGCCCTTAATAATAACACTATTGATACAATCAATTAAACGGTAAGACATTTGATTTTATTCGATGCCTCACTATTCGCTTAGTTCAACTGATGATTGTGAACATATATACACATCAAGTTTACGTTAAAATAGAGAATGGAAATAGGAATGTGGAATGTTTCCAAGAGACAACAACCCGACCAGCCGAAGACCACGCAGGCGTTCCTCAGTTGGCCACTTAATCAAAAACGTGTACTAGTTTATTGATATTGGACGTCATAATAAACTCCAACATATGTATATGAACTAAAATAAAAATGCATACACTATTAACAAAGGCTTCTGATTTGAAATTTGGACAGGCGCTAAAATGCAACGAGGTTAAACATTTTGATGAGATCTCAACCATTCCCCTTTACTCCAGCCAATGTAGAAAAAAACCCAAATACAGAGCAATACGTACAGTAAAACTCAGTTTGAAAAAAGGTCATGTCCGACCAACAAGGATCATATTTATCTTATACCATAGACTGACTTGGTGTTGCCATTATTGTTTGAGAACATAACACTACAAACTGCTCAGAGTCTGAATTGACCAGTTTTTGTGCTCGACCAGTAAAATCGAGCACACATTTTACTCGACTAGTCTCGACGTTGTCTCGACTGGACTTAACTGTACTTAAGTGTACTCGACTAGGTCTCGACTTTACTTAATAAGCCTGAAATGGTCTTGACCAAGGCTCGACCTGTCTCCACCTGTCTTGACTAGTCTCGACTCAGTCTGAACCAGTCTTGACCTGTCTCGACTAGTCTCAACTCAGTCTGAACCAGTCTCAACCTGTCTCGACAAGTCTTGACCTTCAAATTTAGTTTTGACTGGTATAAAGGAGCCCATCTAACTAAATTAAATATTGATCTTACAAAATTCAAGCTAATTAGGTAGTTTGATTACTGGCTGTGAAATAAAAAAATTTTTTTTTTACAATAGGTAAAAATACAAATCATATAATTTCAGATAGGCATCTTTAAATTTTCTAATAACTTTTTCAAAACAACTTGGATTTTCATCAAACTATGCAGCTATCTTAGATATATATCAAGCTTATTGAATCCCATTTGATTTACTTTTTTGTTGTATTGCTGTAAAATTAAAGAATTAAAGTCATCTCGGTAAAAAAAGCTAGGATTTGCAATTTGGACAAAATAGAGATAGGCATCTTTAATTTTTTTAATAACTTTTTCAAATCAACTTGGATTGTCATCAAACTATGCAGCTATCTTAGATATATATCAAGCTTACTGAATCCCATTTCATTTACTTTTGTTTTGTATAGCTGTAAAATTTAAGAATTAAAGTCATCTCGGTAAAAAAAGCTAGGATTTGCAATTTGGACAAAATAGAGATAGGCATCTTTAATTTTTTTAATAACTTTTTCATATCAACTTGGATTGTCATCAAACTATGCAGTTATCTTAGATGTATATCAAGCTTACTGAATCCCATTTCATTTACTTTTGTTTTGTATAGCTGTAAAATTTAAGAATTAAAGTCATCTCGGTAAAAAAAGCTAGGATTTGCAATTTGGACAAAATAGAGATAGGCATCTTTAATTTTTTTAATTACTTTTTCATATCAACTTGGATTGTCATCAAACTATGCAGTTATCTTAGATGTATATCAAGCTTACTGAATCCCATTTCATTTACTTTTTTGTTGTACTGTTGTAAAATTTAAGAATTAAAGTAATGATGGTAAAAAAAGCTAGAATTTGCAATTCAGACAAAATATAAAAAGTACACTTTAAATTTTTTAATAACTTTTTTAAATCAACTTAGATTTTGATCAAACTAGGCAGATATCTTAGATACATATCAAGCTTCTTGAATCCCAGGTTATTTAGATTTTAGTTGTATTGCTGTAAAATTTAAGAATCAACGTATTCTAGGTAAAAAAGCTAGGATTTGCAGTTTTGATAAAATAGAGATAGTACACTTTAATTTTTTCATAACTTTTTGAAATCAACTTAGATTTTCATCAAACTCTATAACTATCTGTGCAATATTCTTGCTAAATATCTTACTAAACCATAAGTTGTTATTTAGTTTGGTGTATTTCTGTCAAATTTAAGAATTTAATTAATCTACATGTAGGTCAAAAAGCTTTGATATTAGAAATATATCTTTCTTTAAATAAAAATATTAAATTTTTGTTTTAACAAAAAAAAGGTGTCTTTTTTAAGATTTCATATTTTTTTCAAATCAGCTTAAACAAAATAAACCCCTTTTTTGTAGTAAAACAAAAAATTAATATCATGAACTTTCATAACAATCCTTGAAAACCTTTTAAGGACACATAGTTTAATTACATCAGTACACCTGAGTGTTACAGGTAAAAAGAAAGCCCTACTTTTCTTAAACTCGTGTATTACTTATCAAGAGAATTAAAAAAGCCTTGCGATTTAGATTTAACAGGATGTTGCAACTTTGAATAAATGTTATTTAGAATTTAAAACTCTCTGGTAGATGTGATCTTTTTAATAAGTTTGCCCCAAGCAGAAGGTATTGTAACTATTTGAATAATTTCTTTAATTTTTCTGTGCTTTTTGATATATTTATAGGATATATATATCAAAAGGAATAAAACATTAAAGGAATTATATAACTAATTTATATATACTTTTTCCAAAATTATGAGGAAAGATATATATCTAATATTGTAGCTTTTTGACCTACATGTAGACTAATTAAATTCTTAAATTTGACAGAAATACACCAAACTAAATAACAACCTATGTTTCAGTAAGACTGATACATCACCAAGGTAGCTATATAGTTTGAATAAAATCCAAGTTGATTTGAAAAAGTTATTAACAAGTTTAAAGTGTACTATCTCTATTTTGTCAAAACTGCAAATCCTAGCTTTTTTTACCCAGATTAAATTAATTCTTAAATTTGACAGCAATACACCAAACTAAATAACAACCTGGAATTCAGTAAGATTAATACATCAACAAGGTAGCTATATAGTTTGAATAAATCCAAGTTAACTTGAAAAAAATATTAAAAAAAAATGAGGTGTACTATATCTTTATTTTGTTTGAACTGCAAATTCTAGCTTTCTTGACCTAGATTAATTAAATTCTTAAATCTGACAGCAATTCAACAAAAAACAAAATAACCTGGGATTCAGTAAGCTTGATATATATCTAAGATAGCTGCCTAGTTTGATGAAAATCCAAGTTGATTTGAAAAATTTATTAGAAAATTTAAAGTGTACTATCTCTATTTTGTCCGAATTGCAAATCCTAGCTTTTTTCAGCAACATTTCTTTAATTCTTAAATTTACAGCAATACAATAAAAAGGTAAATGAAATGGGATTCAGTAAGCTTGATATATATCTAAGATAGCTGCATAGTTTGATGAAAAATCAAGTTGATTTGAAAAAGTAATTAGAAAATTTAAAGTGTACTATCTCTATTTTGTCCGAATTGCAAATCCTAGCTTTTTTCACCAACATTTCTTTAATTCCTAAATTTTACAGCAATACAATAAAAAAGTAAATGAAATAGGATTCAGTAAGCTTGATATATATCTAAGATAGCTGCATAGTTTGATGGCAATCCAAGTTGATTTGAAAAAGTGATTAAAAAAATTAAAGATGCCTATCTCTATTTTGTCTGAATTGCAAATCCTAGCTTTTTTTACCGAGATGACTTTAATTCTTATATTTTACAGCAATACAACAAAAAAGTAAATGAAATGGGATTCAATAAACTTGATATATATCTAAGATAGCTGCATAGTTTGATGAAAATCCAAGTGATTTTGAAAAAGTTATTAAAAAATTTAAAGTGTACTATCTCTATTTTGTGCGAAATTGCAAATCCTAGCTTTTTTTTAACAACATTTCTTTAATTCTTAAATTGTACAGCAATACAATAAAAAAGTAAATGAAATGGGATTCAGTAAGCTTGATATATATCTAAGATAGCTGCATAGTTTGATGACAATCCAAGTTGATTTGAAAAAGTTATTAGAAAATTTAAAGATGCCTATCTGAATTTATATAATAATTTTTATTTTTACCTATTGTAAAATTATTTTTTTTTATTTCACAGCCAGTAATCAAACTACCTAATAAGCTTGAATTTTGTAAGATCAATATTTAATTTAGTTAGATGGGCTTCTTTATACCAGTCAAAACTAAATTTGAAGGTCAAGACTAGTCGAGACTGGTTCAGACTGAGTCGAGACTAGTCGAGACAGGTCGAGACTGGTTCAGACTGAGTCGAGACTAGTCGAGACAGGTCGAGCCTTGGTCAAGACCATTTCAGACTAATTAAGTAAAGTCGAGACCTAGTCGAGTACACTTAAGTACAATTAAGTTCAGTCTAGACAATGTCGAGACTAGTCAAGTTAAATGTGTGCTCGATTTTACTGGTCGAGCACAAAAACTGGTCAATTCATACTCTGAGCAGTTTGTAGTGTAACGGAGTCGACAAAAGGTCACAAATAAAAATGAACAGAGCAGGTTGACGTACCCACGAATCCAGGTGCGCAAGATTCAGTGAAAAATGTTTCTGGTACGATCATAATATTTCGCGGAATTTCCAATAAAGCTACGGGATTGGAGGGTTTTGAAAATACCCCGGAACGATGATGTATTTTCCTATTATATTTTAGGTTGCAGACATGGCAAGACGTAGCCCTAGCACTTCAGAATATTTATGAAGTAAACGTTATGGTTTGGTTCCTGATTATTATACTACGATAGTTGAGTAATCACCGCCATTTATTGTCTGTTGTCTTTTCGATATAACAAAACACCTACTGACTGGATATTCGTGGAATAGTAAGTTTATTGTCCCCGAGGTGCAATTATTGTCCTGCAGCGTAGCATTTTAACATTTGATTTTATTTAAGTATAATATCAAGAGTGCAGTATGATATCAATAGAATATAGAAAATATTGCAAACTGTTGAACAACATTTACGATTTTGGTAGTATAGTGTAGATGAGACGAACATAGCACAATTGATTGATTGGTGTTTAACTATAGTGGTTGTTGAGTTATTTATCTTATGCCTGAGTGCTGCATTATCACTAACCAGTAGCCAACACTTCTGTGCTAACATGAATTATCAATGGTATGTTCATATTTATAAATTAAACTGTTTACAAAACTTTTGAATTTCTGAAATACTAAGACTGTTCTCCCTCAGGAACAGATTACTCCTTAACTTTGTACTTGTCTGGCTTCATAACTATTTTGATCTGAGCGTCACTGGTGAGTCTTGAGTAGACGAGGCGCGCGTCTGACGTACTAGATTATAATCCTGGTATCTTTGATAACTATTTACACTACTGATTTTAAAATATAGTCCTGGTACATTATATGACTATTTCTTTCACTGTATTTGGCAACAATCTATGATGAGTTTGTATATTTGTTTAATATTATGTAAAAAATACATATAGACAATGTTAAAATCATTTGCCACTTGAAAGCTGCTATTTACTAACATGTAAATGTAAAACGTTCGGTAGGTATTGGGTACTCAATCATAAACATAGAATCTTCTGGATGTATCCTTTGTGTAACTCTTTTGACTAAATGATCCAATTGATATGAACTTTTATTATTTGTCCCTTTAGGTGTCCGAGAAAAATTAAATAGTTTAATAAATTGATTACATAGTCATTAGAATACTTACCGAGGTAACTTGGGACTGCTGATTGGTAGATATTACCCCTGCTGGAAACAAACAGATTATAAAAATACTTTTATTTTCTTATATTCATAAGTCATGTTATAAATGTTTCACAAATTTGCAAATGCAGTATGTCGTATTTGAAACTGGCATTCCGTGGTAGGTTTCGTTATCCCATTACAAATAAAACTTTTCTATTACTATGTTTGGTAGCAGTAGACCCTTTTCTGAAGTTTATACGATTCCATACGTTATATATTTTACTAGTTCTTGCATGGGTGCATACGATTCGTATATCGACACATAAACCTTTGTCACGTCTTTTTGCTACAATAGGTTAGGATTGTCGGCTACTATTTCTTAATTTCCAAGTGATTCATATTCATCTGGCTTAGTTTCAAGTTTTCTTTTCTTTTGTTTTCTCTTTGAAGACAATAACAATCAAAACCAAGGAGTAATCAATGACTCACAAAACCAAGGGACATTTACATCAACAGTTATGAATAATAAAAAAACAAATAACACGAACTCCACTACAATCGAAAAAATCCCACACACGGTGGCTTGCTTCAGCTGGCTCCTGAACAAAAATGTATACTAGTTAAGCGATACGCGACGTCATATTAAAATCCGTAATTTATTAAAAAGATACTAAAATTTAAAATCGTACAAGACTAACAAAGACCAGAGGCTCCTGACTTTTTAAAGGGGCAACCATGCGATGTGTTTAAAAATGTTATTCAGATATAACCCCTCCTATACATTTAGCCAATGTAAAATCAAACACACTACAATACGGACAGTAGAACTCAGTTTAAAGTCCGAATCAAATGTCAGAAAAGGTTACAAAAGAAACTAAACAAAATAACGATGGTACATAAATTAACAAACGACTACTATCAGTTACTGACGTGTCAGCTCCAGACCCCAATTTAACTGATTAAAATATTTGATACTTTACCTCTCAGGAATTTCGTCTATAAAGAAAAGGAAAGACACATTTAGCTGCATAACTATGAAGATACACAGAGAATAATATGTTATAAAAAAATCTATTGCTTATCCTTTGCTCGGGAGTCTTGTTATTCAATTTATACGTTATTATGAAAATATTCATTTCACGGGGGATGATCACAATATATATATAAAAAAGTAAAATAAAAAATTTACTAAACTCCGAGGAAAATTTAAAACGGAAAGTCTCTAATAAAACGACAAAATCAAAAGATAAAACTCATCAAACGAATGGACAACAACTGTCATATTCCTGACTTGGTACCATTATTTTCATATGCAGAAAAATATAAAGAATAGAGCTGAGAAGCTAGTAAATACCGAAAGATATAATTAAGTTAATTAAAGCATGCACTCCCAGACTATATATCAAACAGCACAAATGCAACGGATGACATTAAAATACCGAATGAGAAACGTTCAACCTTGTGCAATGACAAAATAAGAACACACCCCTCCCAAATAGATGAGAAAATATTCAATTCTACACACAAACATTAAAATGAAATTACCAAACAAGTACACTAGTAACTTAAATACCTAGCACACAGTTAAATTCAAGAAGAGAAAAATTATAAATTCTGTAAAAAAACGTTATTATTCAATGAAAGAGGTGAAACACAACAAATCTATTAAATCACATTTTTACATTACATTGACATAATTGGTTGTGCATTTTAAACAGATATGATAGTTTTATATAACAATGATTTTAATCCTGGGTCAACTGTGAAGTCATACATTACAGACATAAAATTCTACAGGTTTTGTTTTATCTGCTTAGTCTAAATTAAGAAAGTAAATTTCAAGCACACAATAAACATTTGACTATAAATGTTTCCCAACTGGTGCTCAGAAACTAATTAAAATTATATAATTTTATATGACTTAACTACTTACCGAAACCAGATGGATTGAGGTCTTCTTTATGCAATCTGTTTCAAGAAATACAAAATTAAAGTCTAATAAAAAATACTTTATATTGATATCTATCACATACATCTACAGATGCAATATCTATAACTATGCTTTGTAGCAGTAGACCCTTTTCTTAAGTTTATACGATTCCCTCCGTTTTCATTTTGACCAGTACGTGCATGGGTGTATTCGATTTGAATATCGACAAATAAACCTTTGTCACGTCTTTTTTCTACAATAGGTTAGGATTGCCGGCTGCTATTTCTTAATTTCCCAGTGATTCACATTCATCTGGTTAAGTTTCACGTTTTCTTTTCTTTTGTTTTCATTTTGAAGACAATAACAATCAAAACCAATGAGTAAACAATGTCTCATAAAACCGAGGGACATTTACATCAACAGTTATAAATAATAAATAAGAAACAACACGAACTCCACTACAATCGAGAAAATCCGGCACACGGAGGCTTGCTTCAGCTGGACCCTGAACAAAAAAATATATTTAGTAAGTGATACGCGACGTCATATTAAACTCCGTCATTTATCAAAGACACTTAAATTTAAAATCGTACAAGACTAACAAAGACCAGAGACTCTTGACTTGGGTTGGGGGCAACAATGCGATGGGTTTAAAAATGTTATTCAGATATAACCCCTCCTATACATTTAGCCAATGTAAAATCAAACACACTACACTACGGACAGTAGAACTCAGTTTAAAGTCCGAATCAAATGTCAGAAAAGGTTACAAAAGAAACTAAACAAAATAACGATGGTACATAAATTAACAAAGGACTACTATCAGTTACTAACGTGTCAGCTCCAGACCCCAATTTAACTGATTTAAATATTTGATACTTTACCTCTCAGGAATTTCGTCTATAAAGAAAAGGAAAGACACATTTAGCTGCATAACTATGAAGATACATAGAGAATAATATGTTATAAAAAAATCTATTGCTTATCCTTTGCTCGGGAGTCTTGTTATTCAATTTATACGTTATTATGAAAATATTAATTTCACGGGGGATGAACACAATATATATATAAAAAAGTAAAATAAAAAATTTACTAAACTCCGAGGAAAATTTTAAACGGAAAGTCTCTAATAAAACGACAAAATCAAAAGATAAAACACATCAAACGAATGGACAACAACTGTCATATTCCTGACTTGGTACCATTATTTTCATATGCAGAAAAATATAAAGAATAGAGCTGAGAAGCTAGTAAATACAGAAAGATATAATTGGGTTAATTAAACCATGCACTCCCAGACTATATATCAAACAGCACAAATGCAACGGATAAGAATAAAATACCGAATGAGAAACGTTCAACCTTGTGCAATGACAAAATAAGAACACACCCGGATTCCCCTCTCCCAAATAGCTGAGAAAATATTCAATTCTACACACAAACATTAAAATGAAATTACCAAACAAGTACACTAGTAAATTAAATACCTAGCACACAGTTAAATTCAAGAAGAGAAAGTTTATAAATTCTGTAAAAACAAGTTATTATTCAATGAAAGAGGTGAAACACAACAAATCTATTAAATCATATTAACATTACATTGACATAATTGGTTGTGCATTTTAAACAGATATGATGGTTTTATATAACAATGATTTTAATCCTGGGTCAACTGTGAAATCATACATTACAGACATAAAATTCTACAGTTTTTTTTTTATCTGCTTAGTCTAAATTAAGAAAGTAAATTTCAAGCACACAATAAACATTTGACTATAAATGTTTTCTAACTAGTGCTCAGAAACTAATTAAAATTATATAATTTTATATGACTTAACTACTTACCGAAACCATATGGATTGGGGTCTTCTTTATGCAATCTGTTTCAAGAAATACAAAATAAAAGTCTAATAAAAAATACTCTATATTGATATCTATCACATACATCTACAGATGCAATATCTATATTAAGTCGGCTTCATATCTTGACTTACATCTAGAAATTGACAATGAGGGACGGTTGAAGACAAAACTTTACGACAAATGAGATGAATTCAGCTTTCCAATTGTGAACTTTCCATTTCTAAGTAGCAACATTCCAGCAGCACCTGCATACGGGGTATATAGCTCCCAATTGATACGATATTCCCGTGCTTGCATTTCCTATCATGATTTTCTTGGTAGAGGGTTACTGCTCACAAGGAAGCTATTAAACCAAGAGTTCCAAATGGTGAAGTTGAAATCATCCTTTCGTAAATTTTACGGACGCCATCACGAGTTGGTTGACCGTTATGGAATAACCGTTTCACAAATGATATCGGATATGTTCCTGACGTCGTAACTACAATCCCCTTCCCTTTCATGAAAAAAGTAAAATCACAAAAATACTGAACTCAGAGGAAAATCAATTTGGAAAGTCCATAATCACATGGCAAAATCAAAAAACAAAACGCATCAAAAACGAATGGACAAGAACTGTCATATTCCTGACTTGGTACAGGCATTTTCAAATGTAGAAAATGGTGGATTAAACCTGGTTCTATAGCGCTAACCCTCTCACTTTAATAACAGTCTCATCAAATTCCGTTACATTTACATGATGCGTTAAATAAACAGTCACAATCAATAAAATAGTCAAAATATGGGAACATCAGTCATCATCGTATAACAATTTAACAGGACACAACAACATCTACTATCTACGATGAATTTGACCTACCGAATTAGACTATTTACCGGATTTGTAATCATATAAGCAACACGACGGGTGCCGCATGTGGAGCAGGATCTGCTTACCCTTCCGGAGCACCTGAGATCACCCCTAGTTTTTGGTGGGGTTCGTGTTGTTTATTCTTTAGTTTTCTATGTTGTGTCATGTGTACTATTGTTTTTCTGTTTGTCTTTTTCATTTTTAGCCATGCCGTTGTCAGTTTATTTTAGATTAACGAGTTTGACTGTCCCTTTGGTATCTTTCGTCCCTCTTCTATAACTATGCTTTGTAGCAGTAGACCCTTTTCTTAAGTTTATACGATTCCCTCCGTTTTCATTTTGACAAGTACGTGCATGGGTGTATTCGATTTGAATATCGACAAATAAACCTTTGTCACGTCTTTTTTCTACAATAGGTTAGGATTGTCTGCTGCTATTTCTTAATTTCCCAGTGATTCACATTCATCTGGCTTAGTTTCACGTTTTCTTTTCTTTTGTTTTCTCTTTGAAGACAATAACAATTAAAACCAATGAGTAAACAATGACTCATAAAACCAAGGGACATTTACATCAACAGTTATAAATAATAAATAAGAAACAACACGAACTCCACTACAATCGAGAAAATCCGGCACACGGAGGCTTGCTTCAGCTGGACCCTGAACAAAAAATATATTTAGTAAGTGATACGCGACGTCATATTAAACTCCGTCATTTATCAAAGACACTTAAATTTAAAATCGTACAAGACTAACAAAGACCAGAGACTCTTGACTTGGGTTAGGGGCAACAATGCGATGGGTTTAAAAATGTTATTCAGATATAACCCCTCCTATACATTTAGCCAATGTAAAATCAAACACACTACAATACGGACAGTAGAACTCAGTTTAAAGTCCGAATCCAATGTCAGAAAAGGTTACAAAAGAAACTACACAAAATAACGATGGTACATAAATTAACAAAGGACTACTATCAGTTACTGACGTGTCAACTCCAGACCCCAATTTAACTGATTTAAATATTTGATACTTTACCTCTCAGGAATTTCGTCTATAAAGAAAAGGAAAAACACATTTAGCTGGATAACTATGAAGATACATAGAGAATAATATGTTATAAAAAAATCTATTGCTTATCCTTTGCTCGGGAGTCTAGTTATTCAATTTATACGTTATTATGAAAATATTAATTTCACGGGGGATGAACACAATATATATATAAAAAAGTAAAATAAAAAAATTACTAAAATCCGAGGAAAATTTTAAACGGAAAGTCCCTTATAAAACGACAAAATCTAAAGATAAAACACATCAAACGAATGGACAACAACTGTCATATTCCTGACTTGGTACCATTATTTTCATATGCAGAAAAATATAAAGAATAGAGCTGAGAAGCTAGTAAATACCGAAAGATATAATTAGGTTAATTAAACCATGCACTCCCAGACTATATATCAAACAGCACAAATGCAACGGATAAGATTAAAATACCGAATGAGAAACGTTCAACCTTGTGCAATGACAAAATAAGAACACACCCGGATTCCCCTCTCCCAAATAGCTGAGAAAATATTCAATTCTACACACAAACATTAAAATGAAATTACCAAACAAGTACACTAGTAAATTAAATACTTAGCACACAGTTAAATTCAAGAAGAGAAGGTTTATAAATTCTGTAAAAACAAGTTATTATTCAATGAAAGAGGTGAAACACAACAAATCTATTAAATCATATTAACATTACATTGACATAATTGGTTGTGCATTTTAAACAGATATGATAGTTTTATATACAATGATTTTAATCCTGGGTCAACTGTGAAGTCATACATTACAGACATAAAATTCTACAGGTTTTGTTTTATCTGCTTAGTCTAAATTAAGAAAGTAAATTTCAAGCACACAATAAACATTTGACTATAAATGTTTCCCAACTGGTGCTCAGAAACTAATTTTAATTATATTATTTTATATGAATTAACTACTTACCGAAACCATATGGATTGGGGTCTTCTTTATGCAATCTGTTTCAAGAAATACAAAATTAAAGTCTAATTAAAAATACTTTATATTTATATCTATAACATACATCTACAGATGCAATATCTATAACTATGCTATGTAGCAGTAGACCCTTTTCTTAAGTTTATACGATTCCCTCTGTTTTCATTTTGACCAGTACGTGCATGGGTGTAGTCGATTTGAATATCGACAAATAAACCTTTGTCACGTCTTTTTTCTACAATAGGTTAGGATTGTCTGCTGCTATTTCTTAATTTCCCAGTGATTCACATTCATCTGGCTTAGTTTCACGTTTTCTTTTCTTTTGTTTTCTCTTTGAAGACAATAACAATCAAAACCAATGAGTAAACAATGACTCATAAAACCAAGGGACATTTACATCAACAGTTATAGATAATAAATAAGAAACAACACGAACTCCACTACAATCGAGAAAATCCGGCACACGGAGGCTTGCTTCAGCTGGACCCTGAACAAAAAATATATTTAGTAAGTGATACGCGACGTCATATTAAACTCCGTCATTTATCAAAGACACTTAAATTTAAAATCGTTCAAGACTAACAAAGACTAGAGACTCCTGACTTGGGTTAGGGGCAACAATGCGATGGGTTTAAAAATGTTATTCAGATATAACCCCTCCTATACATTTAGCCAATGTAAAATCAAACACACTACAATGCGGACAGTAGAACTCAGTTTAAAGTCCGAATCCAATGTCAGAAAAGGTTACAAAAGAAACTACACAAAATAATGATGATACATAAATTAACAAAGGACTACTATCAGTTACTGACGTGTCAGCTCCAGACCCCAATTTAACTGATTTAAATATTTGATACTTTACCTCTCAGGAATTTCGTCTATAAAGAAAAGGAAAAACACATTTAGCTGGATAACTATGAAGATACATAGAGAATAATATGTTATAAAAAAATCTATTGCTTATCCTTTGCTCGGGAGTCTTGTTATTCAATTTATACGTTATTATGAAAATATTAATTTCACGGGGGATGAACACAATATATATATAAAAAAGTAAAATAAAAAAAATACTAATATCCGAGGAAAATTTTAAACGGAAAGTCCCTTATAAAACGACAAAATAAAAAGATAAAACACATCAAATGAATGGACAACAACTGTCATATTCCTGACTTGGTACCATTATTTTCATATGCAGAAAAATATAAAGAATAGAGCTGAGAAGCTAGTAAATACCGAAAGATATAATTAGGTTAATTAAACCATGCACTCCCAGACTATATATCAAACAGCACAAATGACAAAATAAGAACACACCCGGATTCCTTCCTCCCAAATAGATGAGAAAATATTCAATTCTACACACAAACATTAAAATGAAATTACCAAACAAGTACACTAGTAAATTAAGTACCTAGCACACAGTTAAATTCAAGAAGAGAAAGTTTATAAATTCTGTAAAAAAACGTTATTATTCAATGAAAGAGGTGAAACACAACAAATCTATTAAATCATATTTACATTACATTTACATAATTGTTTGTGCATTTTAAACAGATATGATAGTTTTATATAACAATGATTTTAATCCTGGGTCAACTGTGAAGTCATACATTACAGACATAGAACACAACTCACTTAAAAAAAATCGAACAAAACAAAATAAAAATTCTACAGGTTTGTTTTATCTGCTAAGTCTAAATTAAGAAAGTAAATTTCAAGCACACAATAAACATTTGAATATAAATGTTTCCCAACTTGTGCTCAGAAACTAATTTAAATTATATAATTTTATATGACTTAACTACTTACCGAAACCATATAGATTGGGGTCTTCTTTATGCAATCTGTTTCAAGAAATACAAAATAAAAGTCTAATTAAAAATACTTTACATTTATATCTACAACATACATCTACAGATGCAATATCTATAACTATGCTATGTAGCAGAAGACCCTTTTCTTAAGTTCATACGATTCCCTCCGTTTTCATTTTGACCAGTACGTGCATGGGTGTATTCGATTAGAATATCGACAAATAAACCTTTGTCACGTCTTTTTTCTACAATAGGTTAGGATTGTCGGCTGCTATTTCTTAATTTCCCAGTGTTTCACAGTCATCTGGTTAAGTTTCACGTTTTCTGTTCTTTTGTTTTCTCTTTGAAGACAATAACAATCAAAACCAATGAGTAAACAATGACTCATAAAACCAAGGGACATTTACATCAACAGTTATAAATAATAAATAAGAAACAACACGGACTCCACTACAATCGAGAAAATCCGGCACACGGAGGCTTGCTTCAGCCGGCCCCTGAACAAAAATATATATTTAGTAAGTGATACGCGACGTCATATTAAACTCCCTCATTTATCAAAGACAATTAAATTTAAAACCGTACAAGACTAACAAAGACCAGAGGCTCCTGTCTTGGAATAGGAGCAACAATGCAATGGGTTTAAACATGTTATTTCGGTATAATCCCTCCTATACTTTTAGCTAATGTAAAATCAAACATACTACAATACGGACAGTAGAACTCAGTTTAAAGTCCGAATCCAATGTCAGAAAAGGTTACAAAAGAAACTACACAAAATAACGATGGTACATGAATTAACAAAGGACTACTATCAGTTACTGACGTGTCAGCTCCAGACCCCAATTTAACTGATTTAAATATTTGATACTTTACCTCTCAGGAATTTCGTCTATAAAGAAAAGGAAAGACACATTTAGCTGGATAACTATGAAGATACATAGAGAATAATATGTTATAAAAAAATCTATTGCTTATCCTTTGCTCGGGAGTCTTGTTATTCAATTTATACGTTATTATGAAAATATTAATTTCACGGGGGATGAACACAATATATATATAAAAAAGTAAAATAAAAAAATTACTCAAATCCGAGGAAAATTTTAAACGGAAAGTCTCTAATAAAACGACAAAATCAAAAGATAAAACACATCAAACGAATGGACAACAACTGTCATATTCCTGACTTGGTACCATTGTTTTCATATGCAGAAAAATATAAAGAACAGAGCTGAGAAGCTATTAAATACCGAAAGATATAATTAAGTTAATTAAAGCATGCACTCCCAGACTATATATCAAACAGCACAAATGCAACGGATGAAATTAAAATACCGAATGCGAAACGTTCAACCTTGTGCAATGACAAAATAGGATCATACCCGGATTCCTTCCTCCCAAATAGCTGAGAAAATATTCAATTCTACACACAAACATTAAAATGAAATTACCAAACAAGTACACTAGTAAATTAGATACCTAGCACACAGTTAAATTCAAAAAGAGAAAGTTTATAAATTCTGTAAAAACAAGTTATTATTCAATGAAAGAGGTGAAACACAACAAATTTATTAAATCATATTTACATTACATTGACATAATTGGTTGTGCATATTAAACAGATATGATAGTTTTATATAACAATGATTTTAATCCTGGGTCAACTGTGAAGTCATACATTACAGACATAGGACACAACTCACTTAAAAAAAATCGAACAAAACAAAATAAAAATTCTACAGGTTTGTTTTATCTGCTTAGTCTAAATTAAGAAAGTAAATTTCAAGCACACAATAAACATTTGACTATAAATGTTTCCTAACTTGTGCTCAGAAACTAATTTAAATTATATAATTTTATATGAATTAACTACTTACCGAAACCATATGGATTGGGGTCTTCTTTATGCAATCTGTTTCAATAAATACAAAATAAAGGTCTAATTAAAAATACTTTATATTGATATCTACAACATACATCTACAGCTAGATGCAATATCTATAACTATGCTATGTAGCAGTAGACCCTTTTCTTAAGTTTATACGATTCCCTCCGTTTTCATTTTGACCAGTACGTGCATGGGTGTATTCGATTAGAATATCGACAAATAAACCTTTGTCACGTTTTTTTTCTACAAAAGGTTAGGATTGTCGGCTGCTATTTCTTAATTTCCCAGTGATTCACATTCATCTGGCTTAGGTTCACGTTTTCTTTTCTTTTGTTTTTTCTTTGAAGACAATAACAATCAAAACCAATGAGTAAACAATGACTCATAAAACCAAAAGACATTTACATCTACAGTTATAAATAATAAATAAGAAACAATACAAACTCCACTATATTTGAGAAAATCCCGCACACGGAGGCTTGCTTCAGCTGGCCCCTGAAGAAAAATATACTAATTAAGTGATACGCGACGTCATATTAACCTCCGTTATTTATCAAAGACACTAACATTTAAAATCGTACAAGACTAACAAAGACCAGAGGCCCCTGACTTGGGATAGACGCGATAAAGCGGCGGATTTAAACATGTTATTTAGGTATTTTCCCTCCTATAAATTTAGCCAATGCAAAATCAAACACACTACACACTACAATACGGACAGTATAACTCAGTTTAAATATAGTCCGAATCACTCCAATGGCAGGATAGGTTACAAATGAAACTAAAAAAACGACGAAGATACATAAATTAACTAAGGACTCCTAGCAGTTCCTGGAGTGCGAACGGACAACAACTGACATATTCCTGATTTGGTACCATTATTTTCTTATTAAAAACTATAAAGAATAGAGCTCAGAAGCTCGTAAATACCGAAAGATATTAACACACCCTGAATCCCCCCTTCCAAATAGGTGAGAAAATATTCAATTCTACACACAAACATCAAAATGATATTATCGAACAAGTTCACTTATAATTAAATACCTAGCACAAAGTTGAATTCAAGAAGAGAAAGTTTATAAATTCTGGAAAAAAACGTTATTATTCAATGAAAGAGGTGAAACACAACAAATCTATAAAATTATATTTACATTAAATTGACATAATCGGTTGGGCATTTTAAACAGATATGATAGTTTATATAACAATAATTGGAATCCAGGGGTCAACTGTAAAAGCATACATTACAGATTTAGAACACAACTCACTTAAAAAAAAAGAATCGAACAAAACAAAATTAAATTCTTCAGGTTTTATTTTATCTTCTTAGTCTAAATAATTTGATAGGGGTGTTTTTGATGCAATCTGTTTCAAGAAATACAAAATTGAAGCCTCATAAATATACTTTATATTGATATCTGTAACATACAATTACAGATGCAATATTTGTTGTTTAAAACTAGCATTTCGTGGTGTGTTTTCGTTGAAACCACGCAAATAAAAATGTAATTTCAATCGTTTGAAAGAACTGAATTATATTGACATTAATTTCTTCGAGTTGTCGGCCCATATAACGTTAGGGCCGACTCGATTATACGTGTTCCCAGGTAATAGCTAATATGGATTCAGATACGCCCCATGAGGAAATTTCTTTGCGGACAGTTTTAGACGCAGTTAACCGTCAAAAACAGGATATCGAAGTTCATTTAAACACAAAAATCAGTGAACAGATAAAAAGTTCGAGCGACGAAATCCATGGCACAACCCAGGAGCACATATGAATATTGGACAAATTTGACGGTAGCCAAGCATTGAATTAAGGATTTATCAATTATACTACAGAAAACCTTTAAGATCTAACCTGAGCTCTTTGGGCTATTGACAATGGCATTGTTGATTATGCCATTGTTTTATCCTGTACAGAAAAGCTTAAACTTTACGGACGCCATCACGAGTTGGTTGACCGTTATGGAATAACTGTTTCGCAAATGATATCGGATATGTTCCTTACGTCGTAACTACAATCCCCCTTCCCTTTCATGAATGTGACCTACTGGATTTGTTATCATATTAGCAACACAACGGGTGACACATGTGGATTATTAATGGATATCCTACATTTTGAAAATTTCTTGTTTTACCATTAGTTTTGAGAAAAGATCGTTTTTTATTAAACTTTCAGAATCTAGTATTGAACAGTTACAATTCTGGAAAATCTTCATTAGTGAAGTTAATGTACAACATTGGTGGTTGTCTTGGTGGAGTCATATCGATTTTTCGATAACTTACCTTTCAGGCAGTTCAACGTCTTCCGAAAAAGTTTTCACATCTGAAAAGGGCAAATAAATGTGTCATCAATGTACACAAATACATTTATATGAGTTAATGCATTTATGTGTTAATGAGATTTAAACGAAAAGCAGGCTTAGTTTATTTGAATAATAAATAAAGGTTAATTTTATCGTCATTTTCTAGATTTTTTTTTTTATATTATATTACCTATTGCAAAGTATTTATACTGATACAATCAAATGCACATGTCGCATGTTCAATGAGGGATTACTCTCAACAAATTTGATTTCAAATCTATAACTGAACTAAATACTGAATTTGAAAATGTGTAAATAAATACCCATTTATCAATGAAAAAATAAAATAACAGTTTAAAACAATATTAAAAAAAATGTAATAATTGGTCAAGTGCTATCAGCCTATATGTTGTATTTCTTCAAATATAGACAATGCAATTGTAGATATATTGAGATCATATTTGGGAACCAGTACGTAAAAAAACAATTTATCTTTTGAATATTTATATTTTACTTACTTTTTTTTCTCTTGTTGAAATTGCCTGAAACAAACAAATAAATGACTTCTTTATCATTGTGATCAATGAACTAAATGTAGTCAGCTTATTATTTAAGTATATCATTTACAGCCCGAATATGTTAATATTTTACAAAATATGTTATTTAAGATATGATACTAGTTAAAGATACCAACATACATCATTACAATTGGACAGGCAATTCAGTAAAATATATACCTGCCTGTCTTCCCCTTCAAATCCAAAGTTGGTTTTAGAATACAGTTTAGAGTTATTAAAAACAGAATTGGACAAATCGTTACGAGAGTTAACTTATATACCTAGACGCTTTATGTTGATTAACCATTATCAAGATACACATTATCTCTGTTTCTTCTCATAATAATATATTAAATACCAACTGGTAGTGTCAACATTGAACTCCGAAAAAGACCCAAAGTGAAAGTAGGGGTAGTGCAGAATTTTAGTATAAGTTTGCAACTTTTATAATTTTTAGGCATATACATGTTGAAAGTATACCGCACAGCCCTATGTGGTGATTTGAAAAAAAAGTATCATTGCAAATACACTTTCCATTCAAGAATTTATTTTGTACGAAACTCTTTAGTAAAAGGGAGAACATATTAGTCGTAATATAACTTTCAATTAAGAATAACATAATCTGTATTTAAAAGTGAAATATTTCGTCGTCTATTTTTTTCTGTCATGTCGTTATCAGTTACAGAAGTTTAATTGTCCATTGGTAAACAAAATGTTGGTATCTTTCATTTCTCCTTCTCTTTTATTTTATATTTCATTCAAGAAAAGAAGCATACTCACTAATTAGTTACCAGTTGTGTCATATTCCCGATTGCAATATTTTGACTGACAACGAGTGATGAATCAACGCACGAAACTTTTTTTTGTGTGAAACAATTAAATCATCTTTATTGCACTAAATGCTGTTTAACAATTTACCTAGCTTACAGCATTAGGCTAAGTATCCCTGTATATTAGTTATTATACATCCAGGGAGAATAACACACAAATTAAATTAACATCAATATACATTGATTTAGTCTGCTTACAAATCGGGAAAAATAACGGATCTACACCGTATCGTTTTGTGATTATTATGTATGTTTACTTTCTCACAGGTGGTTACCTGTGTATTGGAGTTACTTTAATATTCTTTTATGTTTTAAGGATTTATTTTGTCTAAGCTCACTTGCTTGACTATGCTAGTGTAAAACATAACTAGGTTAGTTTATAAAATTATTTTAAATTCAAATCCAATGGTTATTTGCTGTGTGAGTTTATCCTGGCACCTCATGGTGAAATATTTATACAAGGCCAAGGGAAGTTAGCATATGTTTATTTGTTAAAAGCAAACTATACCTTTACTTACACAGGTCGAGAACTTTAGATTTTCTGACGTCAGAATATATTTGCATAGTAATTTTCAATACACAAGGCCAATATGGCCTTGAAAAACTGACCAATCGTCTAAATGAACTACAATGCATTGTGGGCTACTACTAGTAAACTACTTCTGAAAACACGTGAAATTAGTTGGAAAACAGTCAAGTAATATATTGTCTGGAACTCTCATTACCAAAGTTTTTATTCTGCAAATATATTTAATGTAAAATATATAACGTAATCTTCAATTTGCATGCTCAGATAAAAAAATATTGTTTATTGGCTTCACGATTCGACTTTCACTTTCGCCTTGCAAAAGTAGTTAAACCGGTTTTGTGCATTGTTATGAATTGAACCTGCATTAATTTCACGACAGGACACAGTGAAATACCTTATGAAGTGACCACTGTCCCGTAAAAAAATCATTTGAGCTCTTTAAAACCTGTATAATGTCATTCCAAAATCATTTCTACCTAAAATATCATGAAAACTTTCATTGACACATTGTTTCTGTACTGTATGTGTGATTGTTTTTGTTTTTATCAGGACATTAACTAATAGTAAGAACATCATAATATTCAGTATGCTAAACATAAGTGTTATGAAAGCGTCAGGAGCGGATCCAGTAATTTTAAAACGGTGGTCCTAACCCTGGACAAAAGGGGATGGGGTTCCACTACATGTCCCCATCCGAATGCACTGATCTTCCAAAAATAGGGGGTTCATCCCCGGAACCACCACCCCGTGGATCCGCCAATGAGCGGGTACGGTATATAGTTCAATACATGTTTTATAGTTTCATTCATCGATAATATCCGTTTGTTGCTAATTTTATCACAAAATATACCTCAGAGGTTTTTTATCGTTTGGCTGCTGTCCTGGCCTGTTGACATATGTAAAATATCTCCAATATTAAAAGTCTCTGGATAATAGTGGGTGCCATATTACCTATTATTATTTTTTAATTAAAATTAAAATATGTCTATCTATTTTAAGATAAAGTAATAACTTGTATATTTCTTGTCAGCAAGTATTATTATAAGGGCAAGTAATAAAAATTTTTTATAGTTGCAAAAAATGTTTTCTAATACATTCCACTGTACTAATAAGTCGTTGCATGGAAGGATGAGGTTGAAAAGTTTCCATTTAAACATTTTAAATTTGTTGTTTTCTAGGTAATTAAATATAAAATTAAGAGTGCTTTTAAATTTTATATTTAAATTTTCTTCAAGAATTCCTACAGGTTTTTCTTGCTTATAAGGGGCAGTTAGTATTGAATATATTTGTCGTTTCTGGATAAATATTATGATTGAGTAGTATTTGCAGATATTTTGTTTTCTTTATATTTACTTTTGTTTTAAATAATCTTTCTTGTTTTAAAATATTTTTAAATATTTTGCCAATGTTTCGGAATAGCTTTCTTTAACAATGATAACTCTCTAATCCAATCCCGTTTATCTTTTAATTTAAATAATATTTTATTTTCTGATATATAACCTCTTTCATCAAGTATATTATGTTCACTCCATTTAGTAAATAATAAGTGTTTTCCTTTTGTTTGTATGTTATGATTGCCCCATAAGATCTGTTTTCTTATGTCTAGAAACGATTGTGGAATCTTTGTCTGTCCTCCTTTAACATTAATCCAAGTTTTAATCAATTGCTGATAGAACTCAGGAAGGGATTTAAATATTGTTTTGTCTAACATATTAACATTTTTAATATTCATTTGAAATATCAAGAAGTTTTTACCAAATTTGTTTCAGTAGGCTTGGGGTATGATTGTCCAATTATCACCAGAATTTTGTTTAAGTTTTAAATTCCATCGTAATTGAAGAGCTTTGAGATACAAGTCTATGTCGATCGTTTTTAACCCTCCTTCTAGATAGTTTTTACAAAGAGTTGCACGTTTAACTTTATCTTTTTTCCCATTTCATATGAAATTATATACTAGAGTTTTTAACTTTTGTATTGTTTCCTTTGGTATGTACATATCTGATGCAATACAAGTTAAATTTGGTAGAATTAATGATTTTTCTTCTATTATTTTACCTATTAATGTTAAATTTCTTTTCATCCAGTTTGATATTATTTTTTCACATTTTTTAAGCTGTTTATCGGTGTTTAGTTTTTGACAGTCTTGATTGTTATAACCAAAATAAAAGCCAAGACTTTTAATATTATCTGTTTTCCAATTTATGTTTCCAAATTTGTCTCTGCTATGTTTAAGTTTTCCCAACCAAAATCCCTCTGTTTTATTTCGGTTTAGTTGTAATCCTGATAAACGTCCAAAAGTTTCAAATATATTCATTGCTAAACTAACATTATTTGGTGATTTAAGAAATAGTGTTGTATCATCTGCAAGTTGACATATTTTAAGTGAGCAATTTCTACCATCTAGTTTCACCTCTAAACCTTTAAGATTATTATCTTCTCTAAGTTTTATTGTCATAATTGCAACCACTTATCCGAAGGCTAACGAAGAAATTGGACATCCTTGTCGAATTCCACGAAAAATGTTAAAACCGCTGGACACCCAACCATTTTTACTCAACCTTTTATGTATGTGTACATTGTTTGAATCCATCTTATAAAACTACTTTTATAGCCAAATTTTACCAAAGTTTCTGACATAAAGTTCCATTCAAATGAGTCAAATGCCTTAGAGAAATCAACAAAAAGTATAGAGCTATCTACTTTAAAGTCCTCTGAGTAATCAATAATATTTTGTATTTGCCTTATATTGAAGCCTATGTATCTATGTATCTACGAAACGTTCTACCTGAATACATATTGGTTTTGCTGTTTATTGGTTATTTTATTTTGCAATTGATCTTCTGTTAGTTTGTTTCGTATCTTTCAATGGCTATCATTTGCCTCTCATTAGTCAAAACTTTTTATCTAAGAGTAATCAAAATCAGTCATTCGTATTCGTCTGATAACATTTTTGCGTATACCATGAATACGACGTAGTGTTTTAATTACAAAAGCATTTTGAACTATTCCATGTAATGAGTATACAACATACTTACAAATTGTTTTGTTATAATAATATTTATACACCAAGCCTACTCCAATTATTAGAACAGCAATACACACTAAAGTACCAATGACTATTCCAGCAACTGAAAAAAGTTATAATAATTTGCAATAATTGTAAACATGGATAATTCAAACTCATGATTGTTGTTACGACATTGTATGGTACAGTAGAGTTATAGAGTAAAATTGGGAGCATCGGTACAGTGGATATTAACAATACAATACATTACAATACAAAGTTTTGTTATTGTCAATTATGCCGTTTAATAATTTGAGCAGTACCATTAAGTTCAATTTCATACAAGTGATTACATATTGATTACATTGATTATCTAATTAACAATTAAACAAATAATTTCTACAGGAATAATATATTTTGTTTTACAATATGATAAAGAATGACAAACTACCGACGACTAAACGGAATCTAGAATTGAATTTCTCTTTTTGAATAACGTATAAAATTGAGAATGGAAATGGGGTATGTATCAAAGAGACATCAACCCTTCTATAGAAAAAACAACAGCAAACGGTCACTAACAGGTCTTCAATGTAACGAGAAATTCCCGCACCCGGAGGAGTCCTTCAGCTGTCCCCTAAACAAATATATACTAGTTCAGTGATAATAAACGCCATACTAATTTCCAAATTGTGCACAAGAAACTAAAATTAAAATAATACAAGACTAACAAAGACCAGAGGCTCCTGACTTGGAACAGGCGCAAAAATGCGGCGGGGTACACAATAATAAACTAACTTTTTCAATTTTTTTTTTAACATTATCCTCAGATGACATTATCCATATTAATTTTGATTTATTTGGGAGTCTTTTAAAGTTTTTGTTAACCTTATTTAATGCTTCACCAATTTAATTTCTTGTTCTACGGAATTTTGGACTCCAAATTTGGGGCGAGCGAGCGATTTGAAAATTTTAATATTTTTTTTAATTTAATTTGCAAATTTTTGAGGCGAAGCTTGAAAAGCGAGCGATCAATTTTTTTTTGTAAACATAAAATAGTAGGTTTTGACAATATTAAAACTTGATTTATCACTTGTACTTTGACATTTCTTTAATTTATGAAGTATTTTTTCCCAGTTCTCCAAGAAATAATTAAATCTGGTCTATGTATGTGTGACTGACAATGAGACAATACTCCATCCAAGTCATAAAGATCAGTATGGGGGCAACCCTTTAATGTTATAAATATCCCTTTTTTCATGTTTTATAAAGGATCAATATAAGTTATTATATATTTGTTTGTACAAAAGGGCTCATATTTTCCCAACGAACTATATATCTATCTGGTATTAAATGGTCAAAACATGTCCAAGAATTTTGTAATATTCCTGGACTTAAACCATGTTAACAATAACACATTTTAATATTATTCAAAATAAGTTGACCCCTCTTTTAAAAAAAGTTGTTTAAAATATGATGTAACTCTCCCCTTTTTTTAGTACAAAAACAAAAGTTTTCAAAGATTTTGTATAGAAGAACTATACACTATTACACAGGACATTGATACAGACCAAACAGCAAGCTATATAAGACCCCAAAACTATAAGCGTACACAATTCGAACAGGAAAACCAACGATCTAATTTATATATCCAAACGGGAAAATACCAATGAACAATCAACAAACGATAAAACTTATCATTAGTTAACTGCTGAACGACAGGCCCCTGAATCAATCAGGACGGTCTATATGGATAGTTTTGTTTCGCCAGAATACAATATAATTGCAGTTGAAGGCAAATCCTTCAAAAGTTCTTTGTACTTTATTCTAACAACGAACATTTTATAGGGAATATAAGTAAGGGGAAAGAAAACAATGTTTTGTTCTTTATAGGTATTTTCGCGTTTATAAATTTATAAACTTATATCGGAGCACTCCGAGACTCCCACTTTCGATAAATATGTTTCATGCTGAAACAAATACTGAATAATTCTCACAGGTATTTACACAGTGTGGCGGGGTGCTTTTATTTTTAAAATCGTTATATACAGGTTAGACTGTGATTTTATAAACAAATGTTGATATCTTTTTATAATATTTACAAAAAAACGGCGCGGGAAATGGACATGATTACATTTCGTGATGCGGGAAGCGGGAATATAAAAAAAAATAAAAAAAATCTGTTTTGAAAAAAATAGGTGAGGGCGGGTCCGTCGAAAAAGGAATCAAATTGGTGTGGCCTAAGTAATTTATATAATTTTGTTCAGATCTTTTGTAAAACAGAACACTGAAGAAGAAAATGAATTTCCTTTTCAATTTCAGTGTTGCATAATTTACATATTTTATTCGCCACTCTAAGCCCTACACATCTGACTCTTTCAATTTATAATTTATGTGCACTGACTCTGAACTTAGTGAGCAGTCGGCTTTCATCCTCATTCAAAATAAATAAATATTTTTCCATACACATATTTCCTAAAATAATCTGGAAGTTCTTAGTTTATTTCCATGCTTTTTATTGTGTCTATCATTGTCTATCAAGGTCACTGAATATTGTTTTAGTCCCGCTAAAAATCAAACACGATTGCCAAGGACTTTAAAACATCTATGGATTCGGAGTTAAGGTTTTGAATTGCATCTCAATAATCAAAATAAAAAGATCAGTAAAAATTAGAAAAGCTGGATAAAGTAAAAATATCTGACGAATTTTTTTATTTCCATATGTATGTTTGGCGTATTACGCTGTTTATTTCATTGATGTTCTTTGATGTATTTTAGTAGAATTCACATGAAAATTTAAAACAAATGGATTAGTTATTTACAAACACTTTCCCTTAAACAGAATGACCACCAAAAACATTAATCCTTTTAGTTCAGATGTGACATGTGTCATGTTTTTTTTTTTTTTTGTGTCATGTTAACTCCTTAACATTAGTTAAATATCATTTGTTAAAAAAACATTTTATTTCTTTACGCTTCATCGCAAAGTTACACGGTGGCCCGAACCAGTTAAAGGGCATATTTTTTGTTTGTTTGATGTTTTTTTTTCATTTTTAGTATCATTTTAAGTATTATTAATCTTGGCCTAATAAGCACAATTTTTTGAACTTTATACAAGCTTCTAATAAGCCTCAAATGTATTGAAAGTTTGATATTGTTATCTGAAGGTATATTGTTATTGTTGACATTAGTTCTTTTGTGCAGAGAAGTAGTTTCTTCAAATTGAACACTGGAACACTGTAGTATACAAATAAGAAGGTGAGATAAGATTGTAAATGAGACATATGTAGTCAAAATTCAATAGACAAAGATAGTCGGTAAGATAAATTCGTTACAAATAAGTGACCTTAAACGAAATATACGGGGTCGGTAAATTTCATTTGGGGTTCGAGCTTTGCTATCACCCATATGGAATTTACTGATCCTGTTTGTATCTTATTAGATCACTAACACACTATGTAAATAACAATATTCTCTGCGGTATGATCATGTTCTATATTATGTAATTTCTATAATTAATTGTGTCATACCATGTCTATAATTTTGCAATAAAGATCCATTCATTTATTCATTCAACTTTTATTAAAGATTCATTAGTCATTATTCTTAGGTATTTTTTTTTAGTTTACTTGGCAGTTTATAGCCAGTGTTATTTAGTTTAATCTATATCGCTATATCAGACCATTTATTTACGTTTCACAATAAAAACAAGTGGTCAGTTTTCTTTTTTAATGCATACCTTTGCCAGAATTATTTCCACTGTCATTGCCTGCCTTTTTCATAAAAGTATCTGAAATGTTGTCTGTTCTGTCTAGAAAAATATTACACAAACACAAAATTTCATAAAACAAATACTAGAATGTTAAAAATTAACAATTAAAATAGATATTGGTTTAGTTATTTTTAATGGGAGTCCCTCTTAAATATATGATTGTGCATATATTTTCAATTGTAAAACAGGTCGAAGGAAGTTAATGGGAGTAATAATGATTCCGGTTTGGATGAAAAGTCTAAAAGAGGAATGTATTAATTATCACGTTGTAAATCCGACTCAGCAGTCAATACAAATTTGGATTCGTAATAACATCGAATTTATATTTTCTGTCCTGATAATGCATTTTATTTGCCAGTACGTAAAGCAGGCAACATTCAATATGTTCATAATTATTTTCGAATATACATTGCATAAATATGCAACGGATGAGCTTTGTCATTTAACATGCTAAAGTAACATTGGTGACTTTTTTAAATTTGGGGAATTGTTTAAAACTCAAGTTTGTGAGAAAAAAAATATGTCTTTTTTTAAATATATTTTGGTGATGCTCCATTTCGACGGTTCAATTTTTTTTCAAATTTGAATAGATAACTTCACTTAAAACGCGGACAAAAATTGAAAGTCCATTTTTTTGTTTTTTAAGGTTTCGAAAAAGTATGAGAAAGATAAGGATTTAATCATCTTTAAAATTTAGCTTTTTACTAATATGAAAAGAAATTATGAAAAAAACCACAGTAGGAACTATTCGGCAACCATTTTTATTGATGACACGTTCTCGATATAACAGGAAGATTCCGAATATATATATGACAGCCTAACAAGCCAAGTGAATCACAGATTTTATAATCTTTGCTATCTACATACAAATTATATAACATCAGGAGCCTGTAATTCGGTTTTTGTTGTTTTTTTTATATTGTACCCCTAATTTTGAAATTTTTACATATTGTGTCTGTTTGTTTTGTTCACGCATCGTTGACAATGTAATGACATTTGATGGGACTATCATACACATAGAGGTTTGGCTAGCTATAAAACCAGGTTCAATCCACCATTTTCTACATAAGAAATGTCTGTACCAAGTCAGGAATATGACAGTTGTTATCCATTCGTTTGATGTGGTACATATTTGTTTTTGGTTCATTTTTTAAAAATAAATTCGGCCGTTAGTTTCCCTTTTTAATTGTTTTACATTGTTATTTCGGGGCCTTTTATAGCTTACTATGCGGTATGGGCTTGCTCATTGTTGAAGGTCGTGCGGTGACCTATAGTTGTAAATTCTGTGTTATTGTGGTCTCTTGTGGATAGTTGTCTCATTGACAATCATACCACATCTTTTTTTTTTCTTTTTTTTTTATATGTATTGCATTACAAACCATTCTTTCATTTTCGAATATGTAAAAAGAAATACTAATTAGAAATGATGTATATAATGTTTTAAGTTACTGAGCTGTAATATCAATCAATGTTTTATAAAAATAAAAAAAAGGTTTTGATTCTTTTGAAAAAAAAACATTCCTTGATATACAAAATTTGTTATTCAATCGCCAATAAGACAATAGTCAACCAGATACAGTATCGATTGAAAGAAAGCAATTATTTGTCACCATACAGCCTTTCCATTGAAAGCAACAAAAAACAAAACCTAGCTGGAAACGTCCCCATGATGAATAAATGAAACACAATGCAAAGGACGAAACTACCAATCCTGTTCATCGATAGTTAATTACTGATAGAAAAACAAGAATATGTCCGTAGTAATTGAATGCACCAATCGCACTTTTATTTTCAATGTTCAGTTGACCGTGAAATTGGGTTAAAAAATTAGAAATATCAAATTTTACATGTTTAAGGAAACATATGTACTGAGTTGCAAGTTGATTGGACCTCAACCTAATCAAAAATTACCTAGACACAAAACTGCAACTGGAAAGACCAACATGGTTACTTCAAGCGGGAGAGACGGACAGACGAACGATCGAACGGATGCATATACTGAACTTTTTAATTGCAACAAAGGCGGCATACAAATCAAACACACAGTAACAAACAATAACAACTTATTTACATACTCCTATTGGGAAACATGCAAATGCATGCAAATATAATTATGCGCGGTCGAACCTACTTGAGGACGAAGTCCGACGAACTAACCTTTCCTTATAATGACTAGTGGTGTAGCAGCAGAAAAGAACGAACCATACATAAGGTGATGAGGTCATAACTCATTTGATAGATACAAGGCACAACGTAAAATCACAAAAATACTGAACTTAAAGGAAAATCAATTCGCAAAGTCCATAAACACATCTGAATATAGTTTACGTGCGCCAAATTCGTATTTTCTCTACAAAAAGACTCTTCCATGGAGATTAAATGAGAAGAGTCAAATGCAAAAAATACAACTCCTTTTAAGAAAGTGACGCCAAATATGGATCCCAAGTTTGGTTTTTCTAAGTTAGAAAACCCTACGCGTTACGTATGATTTAAGTTTTATATAATAATAATTCTTTATATTACAATACATGTACAGAAAGTGCATCACAGATAATTCGTGTCACATCAGAAGCGTTCACTGGTAGAGGTATAGAAAAGGGTTTATACTTATTTTTTTACAAATTGTGACTTGGATAATGGGTTTTCTCATTTTCACTCGTACTACAGCTTCTGGTCTCTATAATAAAATAATTTAGCACATTTTGTAGTAAGAACAAATTAAAACAGGATACCTACTCGAGTTTACAAAAAGATAAATCAATAGAATATAAAAGATATTTCCCATGAGACTACACACCACAAGAGACCAATATACCCAATATAGGTCACGCATGGCCTTAACAATAAGCAAAGCCCATACTGCATAGAAGTCAGCTTACATCCGATGTTTCTGATTCTAGTTATATCATATAAAAGAATATGTATCTGATGTTTACCTCGATAACATGATTAACTAAGTTTACGTTTAAGTAAACCTACCCACGCCTACTGTTTCTGTTACATACATGCCTTCAGGTGTAATATCATTCTTCATTTTGGTTACATCATCCGAGAATTGATTATCGCCTGTTAAAAAGAAGACGAGTGACATATACTTTTTCTGAATTAAGTTAATCGATTAATTATTTGATTTGCTTTAAGCATGTTAAGACTGACTATTTCAATTGAATCCATTTTATATGTGCCGGTTAAAATTTTCTCTCCATTAACAACAGACATGGCAGCAAAAATAACAATATTTTGATGAACGTCGATAATTTGTTGTGAAATGCAGTGTTTGGTAATTTTAAATGTTAACGAATTTGTATTTTAACCAATTCTGTCCAAGTCATTTTACATTCATATATCGCGTGCATAGAAACAAATGTCTTTCTTGTCAATGCATCAGATCGCACTTCCTTTGAAAAATTTACGATTATTTCAGTTTTTGTTTGTTTCAACGTTACATACTGTTACATATTGTATTCTCACTCGATATACTTGATTTAAAAAGCATTTTCTAGGGAATTAAAGCCATTCGGTTTGAAATAAGTGTCTTAGATTCTTCATGCAAACAATGTTTCCGATATTATTTCTTTTTATATAAAGCCTATTGAGATAGTTGAACACGTGATAAAAATCAATTAAGACGCTAGATTCGTATGTATATTTATGTTTGAAAGTAAGCTTACTTGAACTTGTTTCATGTCTTGATATTTCCTCAGGAAGGGGCGACTGAGAAATCTCAGGTGCAGTAGTGCCTAAAATATTGCAGTTTACATTACGGCGTGAACAATCTTACCTACATAGCTTATTTATTTACATTCACACTTCTTTCATTAAAAAGTGCCAATCTTTGTAGTGCATTTAGTTTTTTTGTTGAAGTTTAATGTTTTCTCAACATAAGTAAAAAAAGGCAGTTGCAGCTGATTAATATTTCTTTGATTACGCCAAGAACCTTTTAAAGTAATATACACGATGTAAATATATGGAACATGACAAAAAAACACATCACGAGTTAATTTGTTTAAAAGAAATATTATATAAGCATGATAAGCGAAAACAATTTCTAATACTGTGAATTCATTAATCTTCGTGGGTTCAAATTTTCGTGGATAGAGAAAATCATTGTGCATGTTCGTGGATATTTTGTTTTGTTGTTCCCCTAAAAATCTGCCTATCAACTTATCGAAAAGTTGTAATTGATTGAATTTTAAAAATCATGGTTCAGTTGTACATTAGAAATGAACAAATATTACTGTACAATGAAAATCAATAAATCCACAGTACATATCAGATTGAAGCTGGAAGACACTATTGATTGTTTAGACACTGTATGGATTGGTAATAAAATATCGTACTTTCTTTCCCGTGTGCGCAATGGACCGCTTTCTGTATGTTTCAAAAAACCAAAAGAATGATATGACGACAAAAATAGAAGGTAATATAAAAAAGAAGATGTGGTATGATTGCCAATGAGACAACTATCGACAAAAGATCAAAATGATACAGACATTAACAACTATAGTTGACCGTACAACAAAGAGAAAAGCCCAAACCGCATAGTCAGCTAGTCCTCCGGTAACATATGTGGCGCACCAATCAAAAAATGTGGAAGGCCAATAGAAAAAGCCCGTACGAGAGTGTTATCTTTATTATTTTACTTAAATAAGAAAACAATACTTGTTCTGATAAATCGTGTCTAGTTGGCAATCATATCACATCTCTTTTTTTATATTTTGTTCCAGGGACAATATATCTGACTGGTTGACTATCATACAAGTGAGAGGTTTAGCGCTATAAAATAAGGTTCAATCCACCATTTTCTAAATTTGGAAATACCTGTACTAAGTCAGGAATATGACAGTTGTTGTCAATTCATTTGATGTGTTTCATTATTTAATTTTGTCATTTTATTAGGGACTTTCCATTTTGCTCGGAGTTCAGTATATTTGTGATTTTACTTTTTAAACAATTGCTTACCTTCATGTTTGTTGGTTTCATAGTTGGTAGTGGACACGTCTAATTCGTCGTTTGCATATTTCACTGTAACATAATTACTTTTACATTTTATTATAAGTTCTGTTACTATTGAACAGTAATAACCGGAAAATTAATACACAATTGCAAACACTACATATTTCACCATGCAGACATATTATGATTTAAATTAAGTCTGCTTTCTGAATTCCCGGTCCGATATGCAGTTGAATCATCTTTGCGTTTTACACATAATGTGTTCTAATTTTTATTTCAACACACCCCGTAAGTAATGCCGAATAAAATAAGCAACGTTCAAATGTATCAAAAGTAAATAAAGATTTTTAATAACACCATTGGCTTAAGATTAATTTTGAATAAATGCTTCAGCAAGACAAAAATCCATCTTAATCTATACTTTCGATTTCACACCAAATTGTTACCCTTTTTATGTTAGCTGACTTTTTTATATATATAAAGTATTTTAACTTGATCAGTGATTTAAAATGTTCGTCGTCTATGATAAATTGCTACCGATTGTTTCAAGATGTGACAAATTCATTATTAGAGACATATTGGATGACGATCGGTGTATGTATTGAAGGTAATCTGTACACAAATCTGCTCTCATTAATATTTATTTTCAACAAAATTGACATCCATAAGTGAACATGTGTAAATGTGTGACGACGACAACTGTTCAACAGTAGTTTTACTCCTTTATACATGTTCATATAAAGGCGTAATAACTACATAACAAAATATATCAAAAACATGAATCAATGTTGCAAAGCGGATGATAACACTTAGTAAACGTGTTATAGGCTAACACTGTTGACATCTCGGTGTCGCCTTTTGGTGATACTTTGCAATTTCTGAGTTATAATTTGTTATTAGATTTTTCTTCTAAATCGATTTATAAAATCACTAAAAAACACTGTTCATTGTATATGAAAAGAAAACCATCAAGCCGGAGAGTATGCTATACCTATTAGGGTAGTTGCTTTACTTTGTCCTGTTCCTACTTCGTTGGTTGCAAGACATATATATTCCCCGCCCATAAATATGTCCACTTTAGGAATAAACAAATTTGGATTGTTAACAGTCATTCCATCGAATCCGACGGTTCCGGGAATAATAATCGTATTGGTTAGATTCCTATTTTGCGTCCAGTACACATATGTATGTTTTGGTTTGGATTGAATAGAACATTCTATTTCTAAAGAAAAACCAACGAATGCTATGTGTAGAGCTTTTTCGATGACAATGACTGGTCTATCTACAAATAAATCAGTTATGTTATATATATATATATATATGTAAAAGAATATCTTGGTGTAGTGGTTAGTGCATTGGACTACTAACACAGAGGTTTCGGTTTGATTCCCATTCCTGGAGGAAAATTTTAGGGACTGCTCCAACCTGACACGATTTGGGAGTATGGTATTGAGGAAACGATGAAAGTCAGTCGGAAGGGGACGTAAATGGCTGACCCGTGATAAGAGAGAGCCATATATCTTGCACGTATAAGATACTATTTTAGATTTCGAAGAAGAGCAGGTTGATTCCGCAACAAGGCATCACTCGCTACCACAAAGTGGAAAAGGATCATAAGTTGCAAAACTTGTTTCCAAATCCACTATAAAAAATATATTTAAACATGCATAATATAATAATCAATGGCGATTACTTGAATTAAGGAAATTGTGATAAACTGGCCTTTACACTGAAGATTATATTGTCTGTGTTTTGCCCAGAAATGTTAACGCTCTGGCTTGTAAAAAACATTGTACCTGTCATTCTTTTGGGACATTCTTGAGATTACAATTCGTATCACGAGGTTTTCTATATTTTATTAACTGGTCGGCTTACAAATGAAAATTGTAGCATTTTTGGTTATTCTACTTTTAAATAAAGGCAACAGTAGTATACCGCTGTTCAAAAATCGTAAATCTATGCACAAAAAACAAAATCTGGGTGACCAACTTAAACTGAGGGAAACGCATTAAATATAAGAGGAGAACAACGACACAATATTAAAATGTAACACACACAGAAACGGACAAAGCGTTAAACAAAATCCGATGAGAATAACAAATATTACATCAAAACCAAATACATGAGTTTGGGATAAAAAAAAATAACGTGACACGTCTTATAGTAATGTGAATTCACTCTCAAATATCAGAGAAAACAAACGACACAATGGAAACACAACGTTAAAATGTTACACAAACAGAAACGAACTATGATATAACAATGGTCATTTTCCTGATTTGGTACAGGACATTTTTAAGGAAAAAAATGGTGGGTTTAACCTGGTTTTGTGGCATGCCGAACCTCTCACTTTAATGGCAATGTTAAATATAACATTAAAGTGACAACATAATATTACAGGACTACATTACAAATAAATAGGAGAATATATTAGACAAAGAAACACATGAATAATAGATAACAAAAGGCATCAGGCAAATCAGACGTGTTCGTACATACATGTGATGCACCTATCCTAAAAATATATAAAGATGTATTATAAGAAAACTATGAGAGTGTTAACCAATTTTTGCCTTGATTTATATTTTTGTTTAAGGGAAGCACATTTTTTGTTCTTCCAAGGCCGGGATTCGAACTCATGGCACTGAGATATCGTGGCACCAAATCGCCTTACACTGTGTCCGATACGATATTTCACTCAATCACCTAGACACTGCATATCTATAGAGCCTTAAAGGACATGCTAATTAGTATTGCTTATAAACCTCAGTTCAGGAGCATTATATGTATAGCGCGTCGGATACAGTACAGGCGATTTGGTGTCACGATATCTCAGTAGTATGAGTTCAAATCCCGGCGAGGGAAGAAAAAAAAATTGCGAAAGCTTGATAGTGTGTATTTATATGTCCATGGATTAATTAGTTTTTAACAGCGGTATACTACTGTTGCAGTTGGATTTGAATTATATTTAAACAGATGCACGGGCTTTTTTTTACACCTTGTTTGGATTACCTTTAAATTTAATCGCTGTGTTTTCATTTTATATTTCATCATTTCAACAACCTTGTCCGTCTGTTTTTGTGGATAAATTCCCACATCTTCATAACGGTGACTTTATATATATATTTGATACTATATACAATCAATCATTAGGTTTTAGTAACAAGTCTAATTAGCATGTCCCTTAAATGCATGATGTTTAGTTTTATCAGTTAGTTAGTAAGGACATGTATATTTACCAGCAATTATTGTCAAACTACATTCTGTGCTGTTCCCCGTTCCAATAGCATTTTCAGCAATGCATTTATAAATGCCAGCATCGAATGTTGTTACAAACTCTATCGTTAATGATGGGTTTTTTAAGGTTACACCACTGATTCCTTGATAACCAGTTGTTATATTTGTTATAGATCCTTCAGAAATCTTTTGCCAATATAAAGTTGAATATGAAGGAATCGATGTAACTTTACACTGAAGAGTTATGGTATCACCATAGTTTGCAATATACTTCATTTTCTCAATTGTGGCAATAGGTCTACCTTTAAAAGATAAAACATGTAATTGCAAACTTAATCGTGGAAAGATAATAAAATAAAATAATCGTAAAACGACATCATTAAGATGCATAATCATCCTCATTCTAGAATTTTCAAATTATGTAGATGTTTCAAATAAAAAAGATAGCACTGTCAATAGTGCAACAATAAAATGAATACCTCAAAATGGTAATAACATAAAACAGACAAAAGTAACGCCAAGCATAAAAAGAGTTTTCTCATATAAACATATATTTATATATGCAAGTCGAAATTGAAAACAACGTTTAGACATATGATTGCGTTGGATAAAAACTATGTAACGCCACAACTGTCTTATGTTCAACTCTGGTATAACGTTATATTAGTTTATTTTTACTAGATGATAATTTGTTTTTACATAATGTGGTTTTGAATTACATAATGATGTTTTGATATAACGCAATATGGAATAGTCATTCCTTAATGATAACACAATATCACATGATATTGTTTTGTATTGACGTAATATAGGTCTGTCAGTACTTTATATGGTTTTGCCATTACTCGATGTGGTTTCACCATTTTGTAATGTGGTTGTGCCATTAGGCAATGTGGTTTTAACATTACTTGATGTGTATGTGACTTAACGTAATGTAGATGTTTCATAACATTATATGATTTTGTTATTCCGTATAACATTACGTAATGAGGTTTCATAATTTGACGATTTTACACTACATGATGTGTTGGTTTCAGAATTTGATGTGGTTCTGTCATTTATGGTGTGTTACTTGATGAGATAAAATCCCATTACTTGATGAGATAAAATCACGTGACCATTTCGAAAAAAAAATATGTTTAAAATATACACTTCAAAATAAGGAGATGTTTTAAGATTACCAGTGAGACAACTATCTACATAAGTTTAAATGATGTAACCAATTACATGTATAAGCAACAAAAATTGACCAATGGAAAAAGTATATTATTTAGGATAAAACACAACTCTTAGTTGGTCCTGTCGTTTTTTCAAACGGAATCAGTATCATATTAGATTCCTTAAAGATTATAAGGAATCCTGTGCCACGCCTGATAATTATACTGTCAGTATAAAACAGTAATGTTGACTGTACATGCATCGGTACATTTATCTGTAAAGAAAAAAAATGTTTCACAGTAGACGCTTTTATCTCGTTCCTGAAGAATAACTCATATACATGTTTTAAAACAATCCATGGAGGTTTAAAAGTTCAAAATGTCAGAACAGTTTAAATCGGTTATGTTTAATGTGAACAAAACTTTTTAATAGAAATAAACAAATGGGTTATGATTGCCAATAAGACATCTCTCATCCACATACCAAGTTTCGAGTTGAACTTCGATTTTGAGTCACACTTGAAGGTAGAGTTTCGAGTGTAACAATCGACTTCCAACTCTGAATTTGGGTCACCTTTTGAAGTAGAGTTCAAGTTAGATCTTCATTTGAGTTTTATAAAGAAATATATTTAGAGTTGAAATTGGATTTTTCTAATATGACTTTTTTTCTTCTTTTTTTTTTATCGCGGAAGAATGACTGTTGCACGAGCTTCCAAAAAGAGGGCACAGGGGTTTTTATGCGTAAAAAGATAAACAATGTTACAAAACACAACATAGAAATTGAAATAAAGTTAGATGTAGTGTGGTTACCAATGAGACAAATATCATCCAGAGTTTAAATGCAGTGGATGTAAGAAATAATTGGTTTCCATACAGCCTTCAGCATACCGTATAGTTGACTACAAATGACCACCACATAATAATGTGAAGCAATTCATACGGGAAAACTTACGGTCTTATTTATATCTAAACAATTAAAAAAAATAAAAATATGGCTCAACTCAATATGTCAGTATGACTGGGTATTATAAACCCATCGTGGTAAACTCGAGTGTTTCGGAAGGGTAAGCGGATTGTGCTTAAGATGTGGCACGCGTCGTGTTATTCGTGAAAGTACACTACCAATGATTTGGTTTTATTTGGTAGTTTTTTTGTTTTTGTTTTTTATCTAAAATCTGATTTATTGCACTATTGCTGTTATAATGAATACCATGTCAACAGCATTAGACAGGGCACCCCAGTAGTGTTAGTTTTACTGAACAAACATGGAGAGTGTTCAGTAAATTAATAATAATAATAAATGGTTAGATTAACATGTAACAATACTATGTATACAGATTACTACAGAAATTAATTTCCGGAAACAATTACATTCGTGAACCGCTTTGACTCTGTATATATGTTAGTTGACCTGGTCATGCCCTATTGATCAAGGATCACAAGATGGAGGCAAATTAACAGTCGAAGCAGTTTGTTATATATTAATTATGTAGGTATACATACTTGGTTGCGAATTGAAGTACATTATATAAGTTTATTTATTTATGAATATGTGATATGTTACATAAAGGATGCTTCAAGAATAGTAGGGGTTTTATCTTTTATCACGATCGCTGATAATGATAATGACGAAGTCCACAGCACGTGGTTTTAAGATAAAATAATATTGAGACACATGTAGGGTTTGCTGAATAAATATAGCATATAACATATATGCAAGAATAATAATTATATGTACAAGCTTACGTCTTTCAAAATATCACCATGTTTACCACCTGAAAGTGTCGAAATATTTAAGTAGTTCAAAAAATCTGTTTTGAACAGGAAATACACATCAAAATTTGACGTTTTATAATTTGAACTGTGGGTGCACTTGTGGATAGAAAATGTAATGCGTGTCATCAACAGATTTATATCATAATAATTAATATCACTGATTTTTATCCTATAATGAGACTTCTGTAGTTTAGGATATGATGACCTATTTTAACTTTATTTAATAATAATTTGATCTTTTCCCAATTTTTTTTTTAAAGTAATGACATTCTAGAAAAAAAATATTTATAATCTTCTGTTACATTACATAAGTCACATTTACTGTCTTCTTTTATCTTCCATTGAAAAAGCAGTTGTTTACAGCGAAGGATATGATGCAGCAATTTCCATTTAAATATTTTAATCTGTTATTTTTTAGATAAGTATATACAAAGTTTAACATTGATTTAATTGGGATTAAAGAATCTAAATTTAGGACACGTTTCCATTTAAAGAAACCTGAAGACGTGCCTTCATTTCCACTTTTAATGTGTGTGTATATCTGTTTTGTTTCCATTACTTGTTAACTTATTATCTTATTTTTTTCTTTGTATTAATAGGTAAAGTTTATTTTTTACTTTTGATTTTATTGATTTTTCTGATTTAAGTACCTTGAGCCATTTATTTGGTATAGCATATTTAAGTTTTGAAATTTCAAACATTAAATTTGATTTTGAGGATATTTTATTAGATATTATTTCTTGAGAGATATTACCATTTTGGTCAATTATATCATTAACGTATATAATACCTTCTTTTATCCATTTTATAAAAACTAAACACTTTCCTTGAAATTTTATCATATAAAAAAGAAGGTGTGGTATGATTGCCAATGAGACAACTATCCACAAAAGACCAAAATGACACAAACATTAACAATTATAGGTCACCGTACGGTCTTCAAAAATGAGCAAAGCCCATACCACATATAGTCAGCTATAAAAGGCCCCGATAAGACAATGTAAAACAATTCAAGCGAAAAAACTAACGGCCTTATTTATGTAAAAAAATGAACGAAAAACAAATATGTAACACATAAACAAACGTCAACCACTGAATTACAGGCTCCTGACTTGGGACAGGCACATACAATTTGTTGTCTAATGGTTTTAAAATTCATATTGAGTTTGGTATTATTTAAATTTTGTACTTTTAACCAAGACTTAACAATTTCTATATAAAATTTTGGTAAAGTTTTATGTAGGTTTTGTATTGAGTAAATGTTGTCTAGATTCATGTAAAGTAGCATGAAATTAGAAGCAAATTTATTAAAATAAAATGTCGGAATTACTTTCCAGTTAGCAAAATCATCTGCAGTAAGTCTTTTGATCCATGCTATTTGTAGTGCAGTTATATAAGTGTCTATATCTGTCATCTTAAGCCCTCCCTCAATTTTGTTTAGCGTGGTTCGTTAAACTTTTTATCGTTTACCATCCTATATAAAATTGTAGATTAGAGTTTTAAACTGTTGAATGAATTCATGTGGTTGGTTTGTGACTGAAGCTAAATATGTAAGGTTTGGTATAAAAAGAGATTTTACAACTGTTATTTTACCTATCATTGTAAGATTTCTTTTTTTCCAATTACTTATTAATTTGTCACATTTCTGTATTATTTTTTGCAGTCTTCAGCTTATCACATTCAGCTCGATCTGTTCCAAAATAAACTTCTAGACTTTTTTTTTGGTCCTTTATTCCATGTTATATTTTCAAACTTTACAATGTTTTATTTTTCCTAACCAAATGCCCTCAGTTTTTGATAAATTTAATTTTAAACCTGATAGTGTTCCAAAGATTTCAATAATATTAAGAGTGTGACGTACTTCATCTTTTGATTTTAGAAAAACAGTGTTGTGTCGTCAGCTAGTTGAGAAATCTTTAAACTGTGTGCTTTAGTATCTAGCTTAATTTGAAAACCTTTGATGTTGTTATCTTGTCTTATTCTGCAGGACACAATTTCTACAGCAATAACAAAAACCAGGGAACTTAACGGGCAGCCTTGTCTAATACTGCGTTTAATGTTATATGGTGATGAGACCCACCCATTGTTTAACATACAACCGGTTACGTCTTTGTACAGAGTTTTTACCCATTTAATAAAATAATTTGGAAGGCCAAATTTCTCGAGTGCTTCATACATAAATGGCCATTCCAATGAGTCAAAGACCTTGGAAAAATCATGAAGAGCAATGCTCCTTCAATATTTCAGTATTATGCATGGTCTATTATGTCTTGAATTTGACGAATGTTGAAACCTATATACCTATTTTTTATTATGTAATCGTTTTGGTCACTCTGGATGATTTTAGTTAGTATTGGTTTAAGACGTTGTGCTAAAGAATATGCCATAAGTTTTGTATCAACATTGAGTAAAGTAATTGGTATATAGTTGTCTAAAAGAAGTGGGTTCCCTTTTTTATATAATAAAGAGACTACTCCTGTTTTTTGTAGTGTGCTCATTTCTTCCTTTTGATAGCATGTGTTAAAAACTTTAACAACAATTTCTTTTAAATATGTCCAGAAAGTTCGATAAAATTCTACACTTAGCCCGTCGATGCTTGGTGATTTATTTAGATTCATAGATTTAATAGCTTCTGTACATTCTTTTATGGTAAGCTCCCCTTCTAGATTTTGACTTTCGTCATGAGAAAGAGTTTTATCTACTTTTGTTTCTGTTATATATTTTTTTATTTCATTTTCATTAGGATTTGTACTTTTATATAAATTTTCATAAAAGGTTTTTACTAACTAAAATTTCAGATGAATCTGTTATAATTTCTCCTTTTTCATTCGTAAGTGCAGAAATATTTTTATGAGTTTGTCTAGATTTTTCAAGGCCAATAATTTTTTTTGTGTTTTTTCTCCTTCTTCTGTCCATTTTACACGTGATGTAACCTGAGCTCCCTTTGCTTCATTTATGTTAAGGTTCTCTATTTTTTTCTCAGCATTGTTTGTTCTATTTTGAACATTATTATCCTGTAAGTTTTCTACATTTTTATTCATTTATTTTAATGACAGTTCTAATTTAATAATTATTTTTATTTTCAGCTTGTTTTTGCCTACAGTAGTTGATGGTTATGTCTCTTACTTCAGCTTTAAAAACATACCACTTAACTCGAGGATCTACAGCCGTAGTAAGTATTTTTTTGTTTGTAAGTTTGAATTAAGTTATTAATGAGCTTCTGATATTGTGTGTCACTCAATATAATGTTATTAATTTTAAAGAACCTCGGCCTCTGCTTTGTGCTTTGTGTCTTAGCTTTAACGAAATTGCCTGATGGTCAGTGTAAGAAATAGCAGCAGGTCTAATATCTGCTTCTGTAATATGAGGTCTTATATCGGAGCTGATAAGAAAATAATCTATTCTGCTTGCTATGTTGAAATTATTTTTCCTTCTCCAGGTAAACTGTCCTTTGTTTGGGTTAATTTCTCTCCATATATCAACTAACTTGTGTTTTTTTATTAATTGTTTCAAACTATTTACAGGTTTATTAAAATTTTGTGTACTTGTACTTTTTCTGTCGTTTTCAGTCAGACTTTCACCAAAGATTAAAATGCCTAATCAATTATTTTCAATTAAGTTGTTTATTTTTTTGAAGAAATAATTTCTATATCTTTGTATATTTGGTGCATATACATTAACTAAAGTGAAGATATTATTATCAAGTTCTACATAAATTAGAATAAACCCACCCTCCTCATCTTTATTTTTGTGATTTTACTTTTTAGTTTCATTTATTATTTTGTGATTTATGTTATCTTTAATTAAAATTGAAACACCTCTAGATAGGGAATTGCAAAAGCTATTGTATACATCGTATCTTACATTTAGTTTCAATATTTAGTATATTTATGTTTTGATCAGTAAAATGGGATTCTTGAATAAACAAGATGTCACATTTTTGATTTTCACAGCAAATATATAGTCTATCTCGTTTTTCTTTCTTTCCTAGCCCTTTGCAGTTTAAGGAGCAAATATTTAAATTATTACTAATCTAAATGATGAACTATACTTGTATTAGCAAAGATTACTACAGAGATGTACATCAAACTAACTGTTCTAAGTAGTTGTATACAATACAACTAAGACTAAACGTATAGTAGTAGTAATGCATGAGTATATATAATATATATGCATCATTATAATATGTGTTTTTTACAATAATACAGTTTTGCAGCCTTCTTATTGACTTTACTATGTGCTGTAAAATTAATAGATTTCAATATGTTTCTCCTTTTTTCAAGGTGTAAAGTGTACATGTACCTGTATGTATAATATAGGAGCTTGATTTTCAGAAATTACTTTTTCTATTTTCAGATATTTGGATTGTTCAATAAGGATCGTTCGAGTGCTCAACGACATTATAACTGTGATCAAATGAAACATATGCTCGACAGTTTTTGATGACGTCTTAAACATTCCATACAGTTGAACCTAGAAATAATATCTGTTTGTGTAGAATTCTTTGTGTGTGTCTAAATAAAATACGGATCTGTACTTCAAGTGAATATACTGCGTCAAAAAGGATAAGCATAGCTGGTTATGGAGTAAGTGTGTCTGGATAGTATGGTGCAAAAATATATGAATGTAATTAGTTTCGTACTTCATTTGTGTGATGTGGTATTTTTTGTTCTTTTTTTACATAATAAATAAAAGTCATGAAAAAACATAAAATGAGAACATGGTTTATGTTTGCCATAACATCAGTTGGACACATACAATCTTTTATTGCAAAAAGCTCTTTTTTGTTTGTTTTTTACACTATAAATAAAAACACAGAAAAAAGTAGATATATACAAATGTTCATGGAAATAGGTGGTAAATTTTTCTATTTATTGTTCATAAAGTTTTTGTACATTTAGTTGAGCTGAATGATAGTTAGGGTCCCTTTGGTTTCTGAATATTTGATGTTCATTCGTGAATTTGGTCTGTTGGTGTTTATCTTTGCGTCCATCAGGAGTTCCAACATTGTTGTTTCCTTGGAAATGAAAGAACAATGTTGATTGATTTGGATTCTCCTCGTTGTCTATATTAAGTTGTTGTGGACCGGTTTTTTTGCCAGACTTGTTTTTAGCTTTAGCTTTTGCCTTTTCAATTTCATGAAATGCCTTGTGGTTCAGGCTCGTTCATATTAAGAGCTGCATCCTTTTTATTTGAAGCATTATAGATGAATTACAGATTGACGCATGCTAGCGTTATTGACGTTGACTGGATGTTCTTGGGCGTTGGCAATAGCAGTCTCGAAATTTGATCATTCAGCTTTCTTATGTCCTGGGTTATTGAATGTTGTACATACCCATTCATTTGGACATTCTCTGAGCACCTGCCCAGTTTGCAGACATTTGTTACATATGAGCTGAGAGGAATCAGTTTTCTGCTTTTTGTGTTACAAAACGGCCATATATTTACCAATTCTGAGAGTTCTAGGAAAGACCTTTTCCATGGGTTCACAGTATAATATCCTGTCTCCTGTTTGGCAATTGGTGAGTAAACCGTCAACTCTGAGTCGCTCTCTGTCTAATGTGTGGACTGTCCCTCCTAGATTTTCTACCGCCCTCATTATCTGTCCATCCCATCCTCAGCAGAGCATGGGATGTTCTTGACCATAACACGCCAGTGATGAGGATTGTCATGATCGTAAACCTTTGCATTAGGATTGCGGGTATAGAACCAATCCCTTGGTTATTAAAGTGTTCCTATCAGTTTCAGAGTCGGGATACATACACCACATCCCTTTTACCCTTTGCAAACCTTTGAGGTTCCTAGAATTAACAATGTGATCAATGGATTTATAAAATTCAACATGGTTGAACAACTGGTCTATGTTTGGTTTGACTTCACCATACAGGTCTTTCTGTAGCAGGAAAACTGGTTTAACAGAACCTAGTATCTCGTGTGGTTTCATAGAGTTTTCAACCTGATTATTTGACATCAGACCATTTTTCACTGCGTTTTTGTATGACTCGGGTAAGTTTTTAATATGGCTGACATCAGCACTGTTGATGTCCGAACTTGCCAACATCAATATGGTATTTTGTCCGTATATTTGAAAAAGTATTGAAACAGCTAGTTATAATCCAACTGTCTACCTAGTAGGCACCTATTCAGTATACCTATACTCTAGATTACGTCTTTAATCTATTGATTTTACTTGGATTTGTAGGAGCGAAAAAAATTCCGTGGAATACCTTCGGCCCCTTACGTCCTCCTTTATTTGCAATTGGTAGCTAACATTTGAAGAAAAGATGACGGGTTACGAAAACTGGAACATATCCATTTTCACCTGTGAAACAGATATTGTTTTCAATTAGTTCGTGGTATATCAAAGAATGCAATTAATAAAAATAAAAGTTAAATACCTGATAGATATGTTCAAATGATCCTACACGCTAAAAAAAACCCCAATGAATTCATATTTTTTTTTTACAATTGATGCATTTTCGATTGTCGGTTGAGAGTTGTCTAATTGGAATTCGTACCACATTTTGTTTATTTCTAAATAAGGAATTAAACTATTTGGTCGTTATAAAATTGTGAACCTCTACTGTTTTAAAACGTGTAAAGAAGTTATTCTTTAACAGGGTTCATTGGAACTTATAACACTGCTTCCATTTGAGAACTTGTAAAAAGATGGCAGGACCAAGAGGTTAGGTAATATACCCCTTATGTCCGAATTACGGTTAATGTTTGTATACTTTTTTTTAAATTTTGTCTGTCGTTGCCCTTTTAAATATAAAAAAAGTCTGAAAAAACAACTTAAACTTTAATTTGAACCATTACTTTTTAAGGATGGCAGTACTCATCCATATCGCATTCCACAAACGACATATAGAAATCGGTCTTAAAATAGAGGAGATTTTTTACAAAAATTGTCACATGGTTTTACTTCATCAAGTCAAGGGATACCCACATAAAAAAATGACAAGACCATCGATAGCAAATGTTGTAGACGAAGCACGCGTCTGGGGCATATATACAATTTCGATCTTGGTATCTATAATAAATGTATTCAAAACTCCTGGTTTATTGATTAACTGTTTACAAAACTTTAAATTTTTGAAATACTAAGGCTTTTTTTTTTAAATTACCTTACCTGTATTTTGCAACTTCGTACATTAGTTGGCCTTTTATACATTGCATGATTAGGCTGTCACCGATTAGTCTTTTGTAGACGAAAGACGCGTCTTCGAAAATATCAGATTTCGATCCTGGTATAAGTGATATGTTTATTTGGTACCTCACGAAAAAAAACCGACCACGAATGTATGATTTTCTTATCAAGTTCTATACAAATAAAAAGATCTTTTGGTGACCTTCTGCAGTTGTTTGTTCTATGGTCGGGTTGTTGTCTCTTTGACACGTTCCCCATTTCCATTCTCAAATTTATCATCATAGATACTAGGATTTTTTTTATTTTTTTTTAAAACTTCACTAATGAAGGATGATGGGAAAATAATTCAGTCCTGTCTGCAGAAGACAAGGTGTATAGTAGACAGCATGCGTTGGTAAAATGATATAAAACATCTTCGTCTGACGTAACAAGGAAGTGGTCCGTCTGCTTTTAGACGAATTACACCACGCCTCATTTGACTTGCATAAAATTTTCATAGATTTAAATTATTATGGACATGCAAAGTTGGTAAAATATATATTCCGAGATGAGTTTCCCTTACTTACTCGATTTTTATTATACTTATAAAACCACAATAAATATTTTATGTATTTAGCAATATTAGCAATATTAGTATAATATATAACTGAAATCAAGACCAAAACATACATTTAAAGCGAACATTCAATTGTTCAGATGCTTTCCTTTAAACATATTCACAAAAAATAATATTAATTAGAAAATGTATGTTTCCGATTTTGTCAATGACTAATCATTTCCAACTGCGCTTACTATAATCCTCACTGAGTCAATTATCGTTATATGGATGTCAAATTAAACTGATATCTCATATATTGTACATACCGCCTGTTACAGCAAGTATTGTTGGGCTGCTGTGACCTATTCCAATAGCATTTGCTGAAAAACATGTGTATGTCCCTTGATCTGAAAACGTTGGAAACTGTATAGTAAGAGAAGGAACGTTTAGAGTCATGTCTGTTGTTCCCACAGCTAGAGAGTTAATTGTAGCTATGACATTATTATTTTTCTTTTCCCAATACACTAAAGAATGTTCAGGCTCAGCTGTTACTTCACAGTGAATAGAGATCTTGCTTCCAAATATGACACTGTAAGCTGGAGCTCCGATACGAGCAACAGGTACTCCTGAAAACAATTGAAATTATTGTGTTAACCTTCAAAATGCACGCATTCGGTAATCCAGGTTTTTAAACTATGGTTTTACGTTTTATTATAAATTGATCATTATTCGTTTGCCAATGACCTTTTGGACAAGATATTTATTGTCGCAGATTGTTTTTTTTTTATTAACTTCAAACAATAAAGTGCTGCAAAAATGCAGTAAAGTGAAATGTTTACAGCGCATGTGTTGTGAAATATTCAACTTCTTTTTTTTGTATATGATTAAAAAGTAAAATCACAAAATATAAAAACTCCGAGGAAAATTCAAAGCGTAAAGTATTATGGCAAAATCCTAAGCTCAAACATATCAAACGAATGGATAACTGTCATATTCCTGACTTGGTACAGACATTTTCTTAAGTAGATTTTCTTTAGTAGAAAATGGCAGATTGAACCTGGATTTATAGCTAGCTAAATCTCCCACTTGTATTAAAGTCGCATCAAAATCCATTGTATTGACAACGATATGTGAACAAAACAAACAGACATAAAATTGGTGTACAACAGTAAACATTGTGGTAAAATGTCAATCAAAATTTATTTCCAAATACCAAATAAAATTATCAAACCTCCATGTACAGTCAAACTTATGTATTGACTGTGTCCAGTTCCAACTTTATTTTTTGCCAAACAAGAATAACTTCCGGAGTCTGTGATGGTGACATTCAAAATAGTCAGTGATGGATTGTTAATGGTAGATCCTCTTGTTCCTGGACTTTCTGCATTAATAACAGTTTTAATACCATTGACATTTTTTTCCCAAAATATTATATATCCTGGTGGAGTAGCCGTAACCTCACACTCCATAGTTACTTCTGTACCATAATTAGAAAAATAACGAGAGACTGGAATTGTAACCAATGGGGTTCCTTCAATAAACATTATAAAATGTACAATTCTACCTTGAAAACACCGCTTTGCTGACCAAAAAATGTAAAAAAGCTATAAAATTAAACAACAAATATTCAGAAAAATTACTATATATTTCAACACAAATATAAAAAAAACACAAGTTATACCATTATTTGATTATTTACACCTTGATCAAAATACCATCAGTAATGAAACGTCTAGTTAGAGAAAGTAAAGAAAAATAATGTTAGAGACAATGGTTGTATAACAGACGGACACTTCGAGAAAGACAATATCGATATAAATATATGAAATATACAGCACTTCTTCAATTTGATATGCAAAAAGTAAAATCACACAAATACTGAACACAGAGAAAAATCAATTAGGAAAGTCCATAATCACAAGGCAAAATCAAATAACAAAAAGCATCAAAAACGAATGGACAAGAACTGTCATATTCCTGACTTGGTACAGGCATTTTCAAATGTAGAAAATGGTGGATTAAACCTGGTTCTATAATATAGTTTTATTGTGTTCATACCTCCATTTACTGACAAATTCATTGCATCGCTTCTTTCTGTCCCGGCAATAGCTCCCACGGACGTGTTATGGATAAGACGGATACAAATGTTTGAGTAACAAATAATAAATTTAGTATTATAACACACAATTAGTGCAATATCATGTTTATTGATGTTGTATACCTTTTCAATTATCGCTTGTACTCTTAACAAATTATGAGTAATTTAAGGTAGATCGGGTGTCTAAATTATAATCATTAGAATTTTTTAATAATTTGCTATAATGTAGTTTATATTATGCTTTAAAAAAAAAGATAATAAAAAGAATGGGTCATCGGGCTTATTTTCATGCTACACTGTGTTCAAAATTGACAAATTTTGTATAGATTATGCATGGAAAACCCAATTTTTTGCAATAAAGCATAAACTATACCATATAATTTTGAGATAAGAAATGAGAAGATAGCTTAACTAGTATGCTTTCAGTTAAGGAAAAGAAAAAAATGGGGTCACCAGACCCGTTTTCTTGCTAAATAACAAAATAGAGAAATTCTTAACACATTCTCTAGTAAAAGTATCTTAATCTGAATTATCTGCCCTTGCATTTCAGTTGTCTCCCCTTATGTGACAAAGTTTGAAAAAAATTGATGAAACAAAAGTTTTCTATTTTTTGTAAAATACAACCATGAATATGATAAAATATTTCATTTTCTATATGGAAGTGGAAGTTCTTACATATGACTTACCTACTTCTCTAAAAATTTGCACATTCTATTAATGATCTAGACCTTGCTTTCTTGTATTTCAAAATCCAAGATGGAGGAAAACACCCTATCTACCTTAACTACTTTTCTAAAATTTTTATAAAGGTTAAGTAGTACGTTTTGACAAAATTGTTTTTTTTTTCACTTTTATATGTACTCGATTAATTGGAAATTAATATAGTGTTTCTTTGTGTTCATACCTCCATTTACTGACAAATTCATTGCATCGCTTCTTTCTGTCCCGGCAATATTTGAAGCAAAACAGTGGTAAATACCTTCGTCTGCGAAACTAACAGACTTTATCGTCAAGGATGGATTGTGTATTGCAATCCCATCAGTTCCTACAGCGCCTTTATTTAAGGTTGTGTAAATTCCATTATTATTTCCTTGCCAGTTAACGTACTCCAATTTTGGAAATGCAGTGACATTGCAAACCATCGTTACTGAATCACCATAAACGACCGAATAGTTTGCACTAGGTGTGTGTTTAACTGGAAGTCCTAGAAAAAAAACCAGTGCATTCACATATTACATATCAAAGTATTTCATATTTTTTCAACAAAACGTATTAATAGATTGCAAAATACGTTAATAACAACCAAGGTCAATTGACTTGCACTTATATCCTATCATTATGAATGTCCAATTTATATATATGTGTATATGACATACAATGAGTGCGATGCGATTTGTGTGATAAGTACAATCGATATGATTAAAATAATTAATTATCAAGGGCACGCAAACAAAAGTGCATCATGTGAAAATTTCTTTGATAACATTGTCTTAATATTTAATAAATCACTTCATTAATGAATACTTTATACTGTATTATGAAATGCCAAACATATTTGTCGTCTGTGCATAAATAACAAAATGTAGGTTCATGAACACAAATAATCTCAAATGATACATACACTGTACATAAAGTTAAATGTCCTGACTATCAAACGAAAATAAGTTTCCAATCTTGATCGTTAACATTGTATATGTATGCAAAACGCGCTTCAATCAAGGAAAAGTCGTTTATTGCAGTTAATACAAAACCTGCAATTGTATACATGATAAAATGCCTGTACCAAGCAGATGGGTGCGGTCCTGACCTTGACAAAAGTTAACTTAGAGTTAAGTTGTTGACTGCTTTCTAAGTTAACTTGAGAATTTTTAAGCAGTCAAGCAAGTTAACTTCGTCGTTGGTGGACCAGACCTACAGTCTGCTTTTTAAGGACTGCTGCAGACCTATCAACAGGTCTGCTCTAGACCAGACCTGTGGACAATAGATATAGGAAGATGTGGTGTGAGTGCCAATGAGACAACTCTCCATCCAAATAACAATTTAAAAATTAAACCATTATAGGTTAAAGTACGGCCTTCAACACGGAGCCTTGGCTCACACCGAACAACAAGCTATAAAGGGCCCCAAAATTACTAGTGTAAAATCATTCAAACGGGAAAACCAACGGTCTAATCTATATAAACAAAACGAGAAACGAGAAACACGAATATATTACATAAACACGTCTACTTTTGACCAGTCCTGATGACAGGTCTGCCCCAGACCAGACCTGTGGACAAGTCTGCTTTTGACCAGTCCTGAGGACAGGTCTGCCTCAGACCAGACCTGTGGACAAGTCTGCTCCTGACCAGACCAGAGGACAGGTCTGCTTTTGACCAGACCTGTGGACAAGTCTGCTATTGACCAGACCTGAGGACAGGTCTGCTTATGACAGTATATCGTTATAAGAGTTTTCATATCAGACTTTAATTAAAATACGTAAACAATATTCACATTGTTTTTCATATCCAACTAAGTTAGACATCCCGTGACTTTTTATGACGTATAATAGCCGCCATTTTGTATTATATTTCCCCATATAAAATGCATATATGCTTCAATAAAGTTTAATTTTCTCATAAACCTGATCCGTTTTCTTACTTTTGCAAATCAATCCTTGATATTCAAACATATTTTTATCAAACAATGTTGGTCCTAACAGTTTAATTTTTGATTAAATTCGGTCAAATCGACATCGTAAAACATGCACTTTTTCTCGTCATTTCTCCGTTGACTCAATGCTAAATTACCGATACCCATGTATACTTTTACAACAAATAAAGAAATTCTGTTAATAAAACACAAATTTTCCAAATCAATCAAGTATATTCTTACATATAGCTGGCGAAAAATACTACTTAAAACAGTTTAATTTCAGGGCAAATTCGGTCTAACATTGATTTAAAAAAGGGAATTTTCCGAGATTTTTTAAAATGGCGGCTGATGTATCATATGGAAATGTTGCATCAAATCAATGATTTCTATAGTAAGACTTTCCTAGATTATATCTAATTTTTCATAAAAAATCTCTGATGTTTCTGTTATTTTCCTTTAGTGATATTTCGATATCATTTATTTCAAAATTTCTTAATATTTTGTTTTTATTTTAACGGGAACATTTATTTTGACATAGATTCATCCAGGAGATACTATTACCAGAAAATAATTTACAATATCTATAATAAAAAAAATGCTCTTCTTTTTTTAAAAATGGTTTTTAAGTTTTCTGTATATTTTCTTTTTCTTTAGAAATATATTATACATTCCTTTTAGAACAACAAAAATATTTTCATCCTAAGAGAAAAAAAACCGATGTCCAATTATAATAGATAAATATTCTAAACCTTTACATTCCTTGACCGAACAGGTGAAATCTAACTTGGGTTAAATGTTACATCATAATATATTGTCAGGTAGACGTGCAAACCAAAAGCAACCAGGTGATATTCAACATCCTGTCAGTGTGTATACATGTAGTACCAGAAGAAGTATGGTTCATAATAAACTTTAGGAGAATGTTAATATTATGAAAATTTCTTTAAAACAATATTGTTTGCTTAAAAAGCATTCAAATATTTATATGTTTCTATAATTATTTCAAAGAAATATTTTGATTCAAATTTTAATTTAAACGAATTTCCCGGCATAAAAACAATGCCGTATTTTGCGAAACCTTTTCAACTTTTGGTTCTTATCCCGGGCATAAAAACAATGCCGTATTTTGCGAAACCTTTTCAACTTTTGGTTCTTATCCCGGGCATAAAAACAATGCCGTATTTTGTTAAACCTTTTCAACTTTTGGTTCTTATCCCGGGCATAAAAACAATGCCGTATTTTGCGTAACCTTTTCAACTTTTGGTACTTATCCCGGGCATAAAAACTATGCCGTATTTTGCGAAACCTTTTCAACTTTTGGTTCTTATCCCGGGCATAAAAACAATGCCGTATTTTGCGAAACTTTTTTCAACTTTTGGTTCTTATCCCGGGCATAAAAACAATGCCGTATTTTGCGAAACTTTTTCAACTTTTGGTTCTTATCCCGGGCATAAAAACAATGCCGTATTTTGCGAAACCTTTTCAACTTTTGGTTCTTATCCCGGGCATAAAAACAATGCCGTATTTTGCGAAACCTTTTCAACTTTTGGTTCTTATCCCGGGCATAAAAAACAATGCCGTATTTTGCGAAACCTTTTCAACTTTTGGTTCTTATCCCGGGCATAAAAACAATGCCGTATTTTGCGAAACCTTTTCAACTTTTGGTTCTTATCCCGGGCATAAAAACAATGCCGTATTTTGCGAAACCTTTTCAACTTTTGGTTCTTATCCCGGGCATAAAAACAATGCCGTATTTTGCGAAACCTTTTCAACTTTTGGTTCTTATCCCGGGCATAAAAACAATGCCGTATATTGCGAAACCTTTTCAACTTTTGGTTCTTATCCCGCGCATAAAAACAATGCCGTATTTTGCGAAACCTTTTCAACTTGTGGTTCTTATCCCGGGCATAAAAACAATGCCGTATTTTTTGCGAAACCTTTTCAACTTTTGATTCTTATCCCGGGCATAAAAACAATGCCGTATTTTGCGAAACCTTTTCAACTTTTGGTTCTTATCCCGGGCATAAAAACAATGCCGTATTTTGCGAAACCTTTTCAACTTTTGGTTCTTATCCCGGGCATAAAAACAATGCCGTATTTTGCGAAACCTTTTCAACGTGTGGTTGTTATCCCGGGCATAAAAACAATGCCGTATTTTGCGAAACCTTTTCAACTTTTGGTTCTTATCCCGCGCATAAAAACAATGCCGTTTTTTTGCGAAACCTTTTCAACTTTTGGTTCTTATCCCGGGCATAAAAACAATGCCGTATTTTGCGAAACCTTTTCAACTTTTGGTTCTTATCCCGGGCATAAAAACAATGCCGTATTTTGCGAAACCTTTTCAACTTTTGGTTCTTATCCCGGGCATAAAAACAATGCCGTATTTTGCGAAACCTTTTCAACTTTTGGTTCTTTTTCTGGGCATAAAAACAATGCCGTATTTTGCGAAACCTTTTCAACTTTTGGTTCTTATCCCGGGCATAAAAACAATGCCCTATTTTGCGAAACCTTTTCAACTTTTGTTCTTATCCCGGGCATAAAAACAATGCCGTATTTTGCGAAACCTTTTCAACTTTTGGTTCTTATCCCGGGCATAAAAACAATGCCGTATTTTGCAAAACCTTTTCAACTTTTGGTTCTTATCCCGGGCATAAAAACAATGCCGTATTTTGCGAAACCTTTTCAACTTTTGGTTCTTATCCCGGGCATAAAAACAATGCCGTATTTTGCGAAACCTTTTCAACTTTTGGTTCTTATCTCGGGCATAAAAACAATGCCGTATTTTGCGAAACCTTTTCAACTTTTGGTTCTTATCCCGGGCATCTAAACAATGCCGTATTTTGCGAAACCTTTTCAACTTTTGGTTCTTATCCTGGGCATAAAAACAATGCCGTATTTTGCGAAACCTTTTCAACTTTTGGTTCTTATCCCGGGCATAAAAACAATGCCGTATTTTGCGAAACCTTTTCAACTTTTGGTTCTTATCCCGGGCATAAAAACAATGCCGTATTTTGCGAAACCTTTTCAACTTTTGGTTCTTATCCCGGGCATAAAAACAATGCCGTATATTGCGAAACCTTTTCAACTTTTGGTTCTTATCCCGCGCATAAAAACAATGCCGTATTTTGCGAAACCTTTTCAACTTGTGGTTCTTATCCCGGGCATAAAAACAATGCCGTATTTTGCGAAACCTTTTCAACTTTTGGTTCTTATCCCGGGCATAAAAACAATGCCGTTTTTTGCGAAACCTTTTCAACTTTTGGTTCTTATCCCGGGCATAAAAACAATGCCGTATTTTGCAAAACCTTTTCAACTTTTGGTTCTTATCCCGGGCATAAAAACAATGCTGTATTTTGCGAATCCTTTTCAACTTTTGATCTTCAGTGTTGTACAACTTTGTACTTTTTTCACTTTAGATCTTTTATATCTGGGCGTCACTGGTGAGTCTTTTGTGGACAAGGCGCGTTTTTGGCGTATTGAATTTTAAACCTGATGCTTTTTGTTATCTATTAATCATGTTTTTCTGTGTCTAATATGTTCTTCTATTTATTTGTATTGTAGTCCTGTAATATTATGTTGTCATTTCAATGTTATATTTAACTTTGCCATTAAAGTGCGAGGTTTGGCATGCCTTAAAACCAGGTTCAACCCACAACTTTTATTCCCCTTTAAAAGTGTCCTGTACCAAGTCAGGAAGATGGTCATTGTTATAATATTGTTCGTTTCTCTTTGTGTTACATTTTAACGTTGAGTCGTTTGTGTTTTCTCTTATTTTTGAGATATTGAGATAAGACGTGGCACGGTACTTGTCTATCCCAAATTCATGTATTTGGTTTTCATGTTACATTTGTTATTCTCGTGGTGTTTTGTCTGATGGTTGGTCTGTTTCTGTGTGTGTTGCGTTTCGGTGTTGTGTCGTTGTTCTCCTCTTATATTTAATGCGTTTCGCTCGGTTTTGGTTTGTTACCCCGATTTTGTTTTTTGTCCATGGATTTATGAGTTTTGAACAGCGGTATACTACTGTTGCCTTTATTGAATATGATTTTATTGTTATTTATTTTTTAATTCAATATTTAAAGCTAAATCCAGGCAATGAATCGATATAAAGTTTAAATTGTGTAAAAAAAAGAGTTATTGTATACATTCCAGCAGAGACGTATGATACGATTGATCTTGTTTTAACAATATTGTATACCCTATAATATCTATCGACAGAGTAATCGGTCCTGAATAGGACTGATATAGTTGGGTATGCCACAGATATCATTTATTATTTACTCGCTAGACTTTACTAGATATTATATAAATTCTTTTTTTTTTATTTGATATAGATGTTTTCTTACATAAATAAATAACAAAAATGCCTATACAATCACATAGAGTGGTTTTTTTTATTAGAAGGCGGACAGAAAGGTTGTCCAACGCTTCGGAGCAATATTCACGGGATATCAACAACATTGTCGACGTTGCTTCGTTCCCCGTTTTTTACCTGTCCCTTCCTTAATTTTACTTTATGCATAAATTTGTACATGCATGGATATTTCATTGTTATTCAACTTGTTTGCATTGGATTAACTATTCTATTTTCCGCAGAATATTCTAACAGAAATTGTACAGTGTCCGTAAGCATACGGTGTGGTAAAACTATCAACAATCTCGTCAAATTCGTCAGATTGGTCAAGAGATTTTTCTTTGTCGATTCATTGAGATATAGGACGTCCCAGAATTATACTCAATGCGCACTTAAATGAAATAGTTGCCACTTGAGGTTTAACTTTAAGCAAAATCCACCAAACGACATAATAGATAAACAGTATACTATTCAAGAAGAGAACCTTTTTTATCATTGTACCTAGGGTAGTATTTACAAATGAATACACCTTAATGTCATTGATGGATATCACACAGGTTCCCGTAAAATTTGGATGTCATCAAACAAAATATCTGGCGCCACAATGGAAAAGTGATTGTTGTATACATGCGTAAAAAGTTCAATCGGATGGGTCAGCGGGATTAGCTATAAGTTGTATTCAGACATGTCAGTGTTGGTACTTTGATGATGCGGCATAATAGTTTTGTTTTACACACCATCATGAACTACTATATATATGTCATTTATGTAGTGACTTATTTTGAATAAAGAGATGAAATGCTGACACTCTCATTTTATGCGGAATAATTTTTGCATTTATATAGTTTCCCAATATTATTGATTACATGTACATTTATGGTCCTACTAAAAACTCCTGTCAGATATTAAAAACATTGCTGATTAACTATGAAGGTATATAGATTTACAATTAAACGTTCACATATGGTCAGTTTTGGTCGATGCGGTCAAATAATTTTGTTTTAAAGTCAGCATGAGATATCAAAACTACTGAAATTTTGTTAGTATCAATATTTTGAATAAAATGAGGACATGCTGGTATCCTAAATTTATGCGAACAAAACTTTGTTGTTATTATATTGCAATATTGCTGTCTATTATAATTATACATTGAATCCCAACATTAGAAATATGGCTGATTAACTATGCCAGTATATATATTTACAATTTAAAGTTCACATATGGTCAGTTTTGGTCAATGCGGTCAATTAATTTTGATGTACAAATCAGCTTGAGGTATGCAAGCTACTGAAATTTTGTTACGTATCAATATTTTGAATAAACAATAAAAGGAGGACATGCTGGTATCCTAAATGTATGCGAAGAAAACTTTGTTGTTATTATGTTGCAATATTGCTGTCGATTATAATTATCATTGAATCCCAACATTAGAAATATGGCTGATTAACTATGAATGTATATAGATTTACAATTAAAAGTTCACATATGGTCAGTTTTGGTCAATGCGGTCAAATAATTTTGTTGTACAAGTAAGCTTCAGGTATGAAAACTACTGACATTTTGTTACGTAGTAGTATTTTTAGTAAAAAGAGGACATGCTGGCACCCTAAATTCATGCTAACAAAAATGTGTTCTTATTATATAGCAATATTGCTGTTTATATTATTATACATTGAATCCTGACATAAAAAATAAGGCTGATTTACTATGAGGGTATATAGATTTACAAATTAAAGTGCACATATGGTCAGTTTTGGTCAATGCGGTCTAATAATTTTGTTGTACAAGTCAGCATGAGGTATCAAAACTACTGAAATGTTGTTACGATTCAGTATTTTTGGTAAAAAGAGGACAAGTTAGCACCCTAAATTTATGCGAAAAAAAATTGGTTCTTCATGTTCTTATTATATTGGAATATTGCTGTCCACTATATTTTACATTGAATCCTGACATAAAAAATATGGCTTATTTACTTAGCGGGTATATAGAGTTACAAATCAAAGTTCACATATGGTCAGTTTTGGTCAATGGGGTCAAATAATTTTGATGTACAAGTCAGCATGAGGTATCAAAACTACTGAAATTTTGTTACGTATCAGTATTTTGAGTAAAAATAGGACATGCTGGCACCCTAAATTTATGCGAACAAAAATTTGTTCATATCATATTGCAATATTGCTGTCCATTGTAATATACATTGAATCCTGATATAAAAAATATGGCTGATTTACTATGCGGGTATATAGATTTACAAATTAAAGTGCAGATATGGTCAGTTTTGGTCAATGGGGTCTACTAATTTTGTTGTACAAGTCAGCATGAGGTATCAAAACTACTGAAATTTTGTTACGATTCAGTATTTTGGGTAAAAAGAGGACATGCTAGCACCCTAAATTTATGCGAACAAAAATTTGTTCTTATTATATTGGAATATTGCTGTCCATTGTATTCTACATTGAATCCTGACATAAAAAATATGGCTTATTTACTTTGCGGGTATATAGATTTACAAATTAAAGTGCACACATGGTCAGTTTTGGTCAATGCGGACAAATAATTTTGATCTACAAGTCAGCATGAGGTATCAAAACTACTGAAATTTTGTTACGTATCAGTATTTTGAATAAAAAGAGAACATGCTGGCACCCTAAATTTAGGCAAATAAACATTTGTTCTTATTATATTGGAATATTGCTGTTCATTGTATTATACATTGAATCCTGACATAAAAATATGGCTGATTTACTATGCGGGTATATAGATTTACAAATTAAAGTGCAGATATGGTCAGTTTTGGTCAATGGGGTCTAATAATTTTGTTGTACAAGTCAGCATGAGGTATCAAAACTACTGAAATTTTGTTACGATTCAGTATTTTGGGTAAAAAGAGGACATGCTAGCACCCTAAATTTATGCGAACAAAAATTTGTTCTTATTATATTGGAATATTGCTGTCCATTGTATTCTACATTGAATCCTGACATAAAAAATATGGCTTATTTACTTTGCGGGTATATAGATTTACAAATTAAAGTGCACACATGGTCAGTTTTGGTCAATGCGGACAAATAATTTTGATCTACAAGTCAGCATGAGGTATCAAAACTACTGAAATTTTGTTACGTATCAGTATTTTGGGTAAAAAGAGGACATGCTGGCACCCTAAATTTAGGCAAACAAACATTTGTTCTTATTATATTGGAATATTGCTGTTCATTGTATTATACATTGAATCCTGCCATAAAAAATATGGCTGATTTACTATGCGGGTATATAGATTTACAAATTAAAGTGCACATATGGTCAGTTTTGTTAAATGTGGTCTAATAATTTTGTTGTACAAGTCAGCATGAGGTATCAAAACTACTGAAATTTTGTTACGATTCAGTATTTTGGGTAAAAAGAGGACATGCTATCACCCTAAATTCATGCGTCCAAAAATTTGTTCTTATTATATTGGAATATTGCTGTCAATTGTATTTTACATTGAATCCTGACATAAAAAATATGGCTTATTTACTTTGCGGGTATAAAGATTTACAAATTAAAGTGCACATATGGTCAGTTTTGGTCAATGCGGACAAATAATTTTGATCTACAAGTCAGCATGAGGTATCAAAACTACTGAAATTTTGTTACGTATCAGTATTTTGAATAAAAAGAGGACATACTTGCACCCTAAATTTATGCAAACAAACATTTGTTCTTATTATATTGCAATATTGCTATCCATTGTATCATACATTGAATCCTGACATAAAAAATATGGCTGATTTACTATGCGGGTATATAGATTTACAAATTAAAGTGCACATATGGTCAGTTTTGTTAAATGTGGTCTAATAATTTTGTTGTACAAGTCAGCATGAGGTATCAAAACTACTGAAATTTTGTTACGATTCAGTATTTTGGGTAAAGAGAGGACATGCTATCACCCTAAATTCATGCGTCCAAAAATTTGTTCTTATTATATTGGAATATTGCTGTCAATTGTATTTTACATTGAATCCTGACATAAAAAATATGGCTTATTTACTTTGTGGGTATAAAGATGTACAAATTAAAGTGCACATATGGTCAGTTTTGGTCAATGCGGACAAATAATTTTGATGTACAAGTCAGCATGAGGTATCAAAACTACTGAAATTTTGTTACGTATCAGTATTTTGAATAAAAGAGGACATGCTTGCACCCTAAATTTATGCGAACAAACATTTGTTCTTATTATATTGCAATATTGCTATCCATTGTATCATACATTGAACCCTGACATAAAAAATATGGCTGATTTATTATGCGGGTATATAGATTTACAAATTAAAGTGCACATATGGTCAGTTTTGTTAAATGTGGTCTAATAATTTTGTTGTACAAGTCAGCATGAAGTATCAAAACTACTGAAATTTTGTTACGTATCAGTATTTTGGGTAAAAAGATGACATGCTGGCACCCTAAATTTATGCGAACAAAATTTATTCTTAATGTATTGCAATATTGTTGTCCATTGTATCATACATTGAATCCTGACATAAAAAATATGGCTGATGTACTATGCGGGTATATAGATTTACAAATTAAAGTTTACATATGGTGAGTTTTGGTTGATGTGGTCTAATTATTTTGATGTACAAATCAGTATGAGGTATCAAAACTACTGAAATTTTGTTACGTATCAATGTTTGAATAAAAGGAGGACATGTCGGCATCCGAAATTTACGCGAACAAAAATTTGTAGTCAAATTGTGTAAATGAATTTTAAACTATTGCAGATTGTGACTGCATAGTTCAAGGATGTATTACTAACAAGGACGTATACAACTAACATCAAATATACTTCTTTCCATAGATATACATAATAAAGTGCAAATATGGTTGAATGTGATAGGTAATGGAATATATATAATTAGTGCCCGTTATCATTGTAACCATGATCGTTTTTATAATTGATAGATAGTCAGATCACAGATAAATTTGTGTTACAAGCAAGTTTTATGCGTACTTAATTTTCAAATAAAATCATTTTGTATGTAATACTATTTATAAAAGGGAGGTATTAATTTTACTTTATTTTCGATGTTTACACTACGAAACAAAGATATTAAAAATATTTTTAAAAAATCGTATAGAGCGGTCCTGGTTACAAGTTAACTTAGTGTTGAGCAGACCAGTCAAAAGTTAACTTGGGAACAGGTCTGGTTTTGATCGGATTTGCCAAAGCAAAAGTTAACTCATGTTAACTTTGTGGCAGGACTCTTATGTTAACTTAATGACAGGACTGGTTCCGAAGTTAACTTTTGACAGGACTGGTTCGAAGTTAACTTATATCAATAGCGGACCTGTTTCCAAGTTAACTTTTTGGCAGACATAAAAACAGTCCTAGGACCAAGTCCGCTTTTTAAGTTAACTACATTTTGGTCCTAGGACTGGTCAGAGCTGTCCTAAGTTCGGTCACAGGTTAACTTTGACCAGTCCAAATTACTGGTTATCAAGTTAACTTGCTGTACAGGTTAGGACTGCACCCATCTGTAAGGAATATGGCAGTTGTGTTCCCTTTGTGTGATGTGTTTGAGCCTTTGGTTTTACCATACAATTAGAGACTTTTCACTTTCAACTTTCCTGGGTTTTTAGTATTTTTCATCTCAGAATTTATTTTCACATGACTGTTATTTACCTCCATGCACTGTGATGTTTGCGGCTTTACTTTTACCAGTACCATATGCATTTGTTGCAATGCAAGTATACCTTCCAGAATCTGTCATAGATGCAAAGTTGATAGTTAATGATGGTTCATCTAGTGTAATTCCCTTTGTTCCTGCTAAACCTCCTTTTAACTTAGAAAGTATACCATTCCAGTCTTTTTCCCAGTAAATTATATTTGGTGGTGGTGTCCCAGAAATGGAACAATTAATGGTGAACGTACTGCCATAATTTACTACAAATCCATCAATAATTGCAACTGTAGGAACATCTATAACGACAATTGTTATACATATTCAAAAGTATTGTTATAAACTGAACGCATACTTAGATAATTTCAAAGTGTGATTTTGTAGCGAAATGGACAATTGAACTATAAATTTATGCACAGTATATTTATTTCCATATTGTTTTAACAACTTGTTGCCAAATAAACATTTTGTTTAATTTGATGCAAATCAAATGGTCAGATAAGTCGCATTATATTTTCCGATTTAACGTATCTTGATAATTGATAGACACTTGGCCCCCGGCCATGTAGAATTCTGAAAGTACATATAGAAGCATTTATTTTTATTCGGTACTGCACCAGGATTCAATCAAGTGACACAAAAATTGGTGTAGTTTGATGGTGTTTGTTTGTATGTGTAAAGAGTTGAGCTACAGTATTATGTACACGCTGTAACACATTGACTTGACTGGCGTTCACTTTATATGTAAGAGTGTTTCAGTCTAGACGTGACGTGTTAACAGATTGTAAGGGCATCATCGGTGATATATTAGCAAATTTGAACAAAATGTGTTGAATTTGAAAAAAAACACGACGTTGAGTTTTATGACCGCCGATGCATTAATTCCAGTTACTCTACTAATTAAGTGATAGATGAAAATTTCGAAAATTCCTTCACCCGATTTATTTGGTGTAAATAATATCAGTTCCGTTTTGTCTTTGTTCAATTGGAACATGTTTAAACACATTTATTTACTTTTTGTCAACTTAACAAGTCTATATAAGCGCTGAAGTCACTACGCAATCTCTGCAAAAAGTAAAATCACAAAAATCCTGAACTCCGAGGACAATTCAAAACGGAAAGTTCTAATTAAATGACAAAAACAAAAGCTCAAACTCGACAAATGAATGGGTAACCGCTGTCATATTCCTGACTTATTACAGGCATTTTCGTATGTATAACATGGTGGATTGAACCTGATTTTATAGTTAGCTAAACTCATAGATCTGTCCTGAATATTATTTATGGGGTTTACTTATACTTTAATTGACAAATAGGCATACAGTAAGATGTGGACTGGAGACAGAGGCTGGATTGGATACTTTAAATAATTTTGAATGTTGTAATGATTGACTGCTAAACATTACATTTACAGTATTATGATATGCTTTCAATAAAGGCAAAAGTAGTATACCGCTGTTCAAAACTCATAAATCCATTGACAAAAAACAAAATCGGGATGACGAACTAAAACCTAGGGAAACGCGTTAAATATAAGAGGAGAACAACGACACAACACTAAAATGTAAAACACATAGAAACGGACCAAGCATCAGACAAAATCCCTCGAGAATAACAAATAATATGTTATCAAAACAGTTTTAAACAGGTTCTTGGCCTTTGTTTATCAGAAAATATGCAAATAGGGTAAGCTGGAAAAATTAAAGTCTTGTTTTCAAATTCCTTAAACTGGGCAGGGGTAAATAATTTACAGTTAAGAAAAAGTTAGAGTATATGCAGTGATTTCTTTAAGGCTATAATTCTGATAAATGAGAATTATTGTGAGAAAAACTGATTTTAGAGTTTTCTATTTGAATGAATGTTGTATATAAGGTGAAAAAGGGGAACATTTAGAATTTAATCATATTTGCTTTTTTTACAGATTTAAAAGAAATTTACTCAAATATGCAGTTTTATAAATATATAATGAAGATTGAAAAAATCCTGGGCCTTAACTATGATGACTCAGCATAAATTCACATTTTAAAGTATGCATAATTTACTTAAAGTCCAGGATACAAAATTAATTCATAAAAATGGCATATTTGTAAGCTAAATTGTTTTTATATGTATATGTTTATATTCACTCTTTGCAGTCATTGAAACTCATAGATCTGTCCTGAATATTATTTATGGGGTGTGTGTGTCCTTTCGATAACCCAAAAGTAAGCCGCAACACCTAAATCTGTTTTTTTATCACCATGGTATAAAAAATACAAGCTAGATAAACAAAAATATCTGAAACAAAACTGACAATAGTGTGTTCTATACTGAATATGTACTAAATATTCCAAATTACTAGAAACAGAAGAATAATTTTGGAAAGGAGTAGAGGCATTAAGGCCTGGTTTTGGCCCAAGAAAATAAAATGTTTGATCACTTTCTCAAATTGGCACATAATGTTTAGAAATGCATAGGGTCGAGAAATATCAATGAAAAACATTAAGATTTTTATGTGATGACGTCACAATTACGTCTTAATAAGTACTGTTTTCATAATAAATGATGAAAAATACAGAATTTATGCAGTTTTCTTTCTACAATTCTGTTGTGGACACATCGTGCGCAGCCAAGAAACAACAAAATAAGTTGACAGAAGCTTGATTGCCCCAGGGGCAAAAAAAACCCAGAGAAAATTGCCTATCCCGAGGTTTTAAAACAGTTTTAAACAGGTTCTAGATAAAAAAAAAAACATTATCAGAAAATATGCAAATAGGGTAAGCTGGCAATAATTAAAGTCTTGTTTTCATATTCTTTAAAAATCTAAAACTGGGGAGGGGGTATAATAAATACAGTAAAGAAAAAATTAGAGTATACGCAGTGATTTCTTTAAGGCTAAAATTCTGATAAATGAGTATTAATGTGAGAAAAAATGATTTTAGAGAGTTTTCTATTTGAATAAATGTTTGTATAGGTTGCACTTTGTAAATAAAGCTGTCTCTAAAAAAAATGCCTCTTTTGGGGAGATCTTGAATATTCATAGAAAATAGTTTTGTTTACATACTGGTTCCCAATTATGCTCTCTGTGTTCTTTCTCCCAGAAACATAACTTGGGAATGTTACCAGTAAATATACATGTGTATGTTGTTTACATTGAAATCTGTGGTTACCTTTCATTCGAGGTAGGGGTAGTTAAGAAAATTAGTGTTAGTTTAAAATCTGTGAAGTTCAGGGCATATAAACGTTGAAAATATGCCGCACAGCTCTATATTTTGACCTTTGAAAAAAATTGTGGTTCATATGAACTTTCAATTCTAGGATATTTTTTTTTTCAAAACTTCATAGTAAAAGTGATACAGTTTTAGCCGTAAAAGGAGTTCCTATGGGAATTGCATTGTCAATATTTACAGAACTGCAACCTTCATATGTAGGTTGGTACGTATTGAAACGTTTAAACCCGCTGCATTTCTTTGCATATGACCTTAGACCGTAGCCTTATAATCAGGCGTTGTCTTTTGCTGATGTAGTTTTTAAAAGTGTTTCTCGTTTCTCGCATTTTATAAAGACTAGATCGTTGGTTATGCTGTTTGAATAGTTCAATATGGGTAATATTGGAACCCTTAAATACTGGCTGTTCGGTATGAACAAAGTCTTCGTGTTGAAGACCATACTTTGACTTACAACGGTTTACCTATACAAAAAGTGATCCGCAATAGATTGTATCCTTGGCACGTATACCATATTTTCTTACAGCTATCTAGAAGATATTTTGTTCCAATTATCGTAGACACACATGCGTGTAATCAACGTACTAATGATAGTTTGAGTTGTGTCGCCGAATTGTATCATTGATCGGTTTGACAAAAATAGAATGAAAGCGAGGTCCGAAGATCGAACGTGTCAGAAAAATATATCCAATGCTAATTACATCTGAGCCAGTTATGCCGTAGGAGTAGTGAGGATTGATCAGAATAGGATTGCAAATAGTGTCGAATGCAGCGGATGAATCAAGTACATAAACTCATCATAGATACCAGGATCAAATTTTTTATTTACGCCAGATGCGCGTTTCGTCCACAAAAGACTCATCCGTAATGCTCAAATGCAAAAAAGTTGAAAAGTCCACATACACTATAAAGTACGCAGTTGAAGAGCATTGAGGACCAACATTTCTTAATGTTTTGACAAAAATCACTAAGGTTTTCTATTCCTGAGGTAGAAAAACCTTTGTCTTTCAAAAATTCAAAAGTTTTGTAAACAGTTTATTCATAAATATGGCTATATCAATTATAAATCATGTCAGTACAGAAGTGCTGACTACAGGGCTGGTGATACCCTCGGGGAATTAAAAATCCACCAGTAGTGGCATCGACTAGTTGGTTGTAAATTAACTCATCATTGATACAAGGATTAATTTCTGTATTTACGCCAGACGCTCGTTTTGTCAACGTAATACTCATTCGTGACGCTCATATTATTTATACATTGACGCTCAAACATGTCGAATAAAAAATAAGTTTTTAATAAGACAACATAAACAATATATTCTATAATAAGCATTATTTTCTTTTATAAAATATTTAAACAGAAGTCTTAATTTGCTACCGAGAAATGTAGTTTAAATAGACAATTCGATAAGTAAAAATCGCTAACATATCCGTTATTCATCATCATTATTTTTTTAAGATGACCGTAACATATAACGAGGATGAACGTGATTTTACAATGATTTAATCAACAATAAATAAAACCGATATCCTAAACCTACAATTATTTGGAAACATAAACAAATACAACAAAAAACCTATTTTCGTCGCAATATTCGGAAAAGGTGAAATATATACGATGAAAGATATATGGACTGAGAAAGCGAAACATATCAAAAGAGACATCTGTATACAATATCATTAAAGATCAAAGAAACTGGATTGCGGAATAGACATGACTGAAACTAGCTCTTCCAAAATCGTTGAAGAACAGACTAAAAAACGTTCACGTTCATCCCGAACTAAAAAAAAAGGTTTATTATATTAAAACTACTTTTGAATTATTTTACAATAAACAGAACAAAGAAGTATCCCAAATGAAATATCTTTTTAACTAATCCAATAGTCGTTAAATTTAGCTATAGTTCCAAACTGTCAAATACTATGAAGTATTCAGTATAATTCGGAATAACCTTGGAAAAAAAATATGGCTAAATTTGAATGATAGCATGTCCTCTAGGAAGGCAAATCAAATTAGCCGAACAAATGTTCGTAACATCATCTATACGATACAGAAGCTATTTAGACTCGGAAAAAATCAAATAATGGTTAATTTTATTTAATTTGTAAAACAGAAAAAAAACCTAACACATCTTTTTCACAGCTGTAACATTTTAATTTTTGTTTGGGAACATATGTATGATGCTTTAAAAGGTATAATGAACTGATTAACACAGATTATATTATATTCCAATGAGAGAAGAACTTTTCATACTAGGAATGTACTACATGTGATACTACAAAAAGTACAATGTCATAATCAATACGATTATGAATACAGTTAAATGGATTATTTCGAAACTAGGATTATAATCAAATATCAGTCTAACAGCTTTTCTTCCAGTCAATTGAATTCATGTAACAGGGAAAAATAGGTAGTTGAATTGAATATATCACTGACCGACAAATTACAATGTAATCCAGGTGTTTTAAAAAACCATTTTGCAATGTCAATTATAAGTAAAGGTAATTTGTAGTTTGTATAGTCTTTTGATGTATTTTATCTTGATTAAAAGTAGAATGTTATAAATCCTTTGTACACACACGTTTTTTTTTAAAATAGAGTCCACCATTTCGCCCTAGACAATGGATCATTGTAAACACAGGTCATCTTGCTTATATTTCCTTGGGTTATATAAGGTAAATTATATTCCGGTGTTTTTAGATATATGTATACAAGTAAAAAAGCAAACAAAAAACTCCGTTTGCCGTATTTGAAGATTAGGACATAGATAGTTAATTGCATATTGGTAGTAAACATTAGTAACAATCAAAACCAAGGGGTAAACAAAGACCTACAAAACCAAAGGACATTTACATCAAGAGTTATAAATAATAAATAAGAAACAACATGAATTGCACTAAAAACCGGGAGTTTAAGTTATTTCTTTGTTAAGTTCGGTATTGATGGAAGGTTATTATGACTAAGGAAGAATATCAAATATGATTTCTGACACACTTTTGTTATAATTGCCAATCAGCTCATCATTTCTTGAGTGATGACCTTAATTTGATTGATTCGTAGCCCTGTCTCAGCAACTTTTGTGAGAGCAGTATTCTTCGTTCAACAAAATCAACGTACTTTGAGCTAGCTCCAGAGTAATGTATCAATTGAAACACATATACTCCAAATGCTGGTGCCGCTTCACAGAAATGGAAATGACTGTCGGACAATTAAAATCGTCGCGTTTGTCAAAAACTTTGGTATCTAATCTAACATCAGTAGTCATTTCGAAAAACAGGTCTAAATATGAAGGTGATTTATCTGTGTCGGTAGTATCTTTAATTTCAAGTTCACATGGATATATTAAATGTTAGTGATCACGCAAACTATTACTATTAAGAGACAGTAAATCATCAATATCCCGAAAAGTGAAATTAAAAGACTGTGCTAATTTCTTTTCTCCATTCTGTACAAGCTCTTGGATAAATTCAGCTTCATAGGAATACAAAAACGATGTCATTTTGCTTATTTTGACAAAACTGGAACAAAGTAGCCACGAAAAACAAATTATTATTTCACGATTTCACTTTCATTAATGATTGAACACAAAATAAAAAAAAATATATTTTATCTTGTAGCTAATGCCCCTTATATATTTACTGAAATAACTCTTACATGTTTGAACACTTTTCAAATTATTATATTATTCTATTAATTATGTTTCAAGTAGTCCAAGGGTATATCATTAGCTTCTTGCTCAGTGATAAAGCTTCTTACTACCTTAAATTTTGTTATTTCTTTTTGGTTCATTATTAATGAATTTAGCTTTCATTTGTTTTGTTTGTTTAGAAAAAAAGTTCAAAATTTATATTTCTGATGATACTAAATGATTATATAATTCATATTTTGAATAATTTCAATTAAAAAAAGTATTGTTTTTATCTTTTCCTGTATAAATTACGGTCATCTTTCTAATTACGGTCTTCTCCGTTTTATTCGCGATTTTTTTTCCGTTTTTCAAATAAAAATTCCTGTCTATACACATTTCTCTGTAGTAATCTGTGATTTCCGTGTGAATCTTTTATAAATTTATATTATACTAATGTATGCTATATATGAAAAAATCATGGACAGAATTTTACAGACAATACCTATTCTGACCTAATTCTGCCTCCGCCATCTTGAGATAACCGTGAATATAATTACGGTCATCAGCTTTACCCCCAGTGACACTTATTAAGTCGCACTGTATTGGAAATCATGCATATACCTATAGTTCGTGGTATATGTACACCATATGTTTTTCTATGTTGTGATGTTATGCTATTGTTTCAGAAAAAGGGAGAAGGTTTGGGCCCATTAAAACGTTTAATCCCGCTGCAAATGTTTGCAACTGTCCTAAGTCAGGAATCTGATGTACAGTAGTTGTCGTTTGTTTATGTAATATATACGTGTTTCTCGTTTCTCGTTTTGTTTATATAGATTAGACCGTTGGTTTTCCCGTTTGAATGGTTTTACACTAGTAATTTTGGGGCCCTTTATAGCTTGTTGTTCGGTGTGAGCCAAGGCTCCGTGTTGAAGGCCGTACTTTAACCTATAATAATTTAATTTTTAAATTGTTATTTGGATGGAGAGTTGTCTCATTGGCACTCACACCACATCTTCCTATATCTACGTAATGTTTTTAAATGTAGAAACGATCGATACCTTTCATCTTTAAATAAGTATAAAAATATATAGTTGGATTGGTTTTGTAAAAGTCTGATTATTCCCATTGACGATTTTGTTTAAGTACGAATCTTTACTGTTGCGTGTTAATCGAACGTTTTGTTCAAAACCAGTGGCAATGTCAGCTTCATATCTGAGTCATTGTTTCAATAATCATATTTCTTTTTACAAAGGTTAATTTTCATAATCGCAGTTATTTAAGTTTCTTGAATAATTTCTTAGAGAATTTTCTTCTGAAATGATGACATTGTTATTGGTATTGACATTATATCTTTTAACTTTATAGACATGCACAAGACCTACGAGACTACATACAGATTTGTAGTTTTCAGTTTGGCGTCTATTATTACTTGACTAGTTGTCAATTTTATAGAGGGCTCAGCTGGGACCACCTTCTACTCCGGGATTTCTTCGGTGCGTTGAAGACTCCCTTGTGGCCTTCGGCTGTTGTCCTCTCTTTTGTCGGGTTGTTGTCATTTGACATATAACCAATTTCCATTCTCAACTCAAGAAAAAAATATATGATGACGTCATTATGCATTGTTTTGCTTGAGAAATATAAACAACTTACCTAAACACCAATATTCGTTAACAAATGCCACAATGACAAATCAAGTCTGCATAATATCTTATGCTTTTAACAACAACTTTAAATTGAAGAAACTAATTTTCGAAAACCATTTATAATATTTTATCAATATTGTAAACTATTCAAGGTTGTATTAGTTTTCATATGTCGTTTTAAATCACATAAGTATTATGTAACATTATGTCTGCATAAACAACACAATTTTCTGAAACAGTTTTCGTTATACATGCTCAGACGATAACAGTTTAAATGCCAATTCAGATTCAACCGTTGTTAAATTTCCATAATTTTATGTAGTATGAGTTAAATTTCTATTTCGAAACAATTTCAGAGCGTATCTATTATCCATTTCTGCCTTTATTGGGCTCATTATCTTGGCATTCTAAGTTCAAGGAATTAATATTTGTGACCATGTTTTAGAGAATTTGTTATTATTATTTATATGTTACTTCTCTCATTGTTTTTCAATATTTCTCATTGTTTCTATCAATCCCAACTTACATATGGTTATCTCGGGAATATGCCTCTACTCTGCATTTAAAAACTATATTGTGAACCAAGTCAGGGATATAGAATTTGTTATCTAATAGTTCGTTTCTTTGTATGTTGCATTGCTGTTACACCTCTGTGTTCTGTTATGCATTGTTTTTCTCTTATAAATTATGTGTTGACTTCGGTTTAAGTTTGTAACCGTTTTTTTTTTCTCTCAATCGACAAATGACTTTTGAACACCGGTAGACTACTGTATCAAACATACGTAACTATGTAATTAATATACCTAACTCGTATAACGTTATCAACATCAGCTTGTATGACTCCATCGTGTTGTTTCCTGCAATAAATGAATCTATCTACAACAGTTCATTCGAAATAAATTTACGTATTTGCCTCCCCATTTTGTTTATATTTTCTCAACCAATTCGAACTTTTATGATTTATATACTGATATTGTTGAACTTTATTTTTTTTCGACTGTCGAGTATTATTTATTTGACATTAAACATGTTAAAACGTTAAAATGAATAATCATGCTTCATTGTGTTGAATTTCGTATTTTTGTTTGAAATATTAAATATTAAAACTGCTAGCACTTGCATTATGTTTTACTTTGTTTCTTTCTCTAATTCATAAAACAGGGAAATTATCTTATTTCTTTTACCATCATTGAGAATGGAAATAAAGAATGTGTCGAAGAGACACCAACCCGACCAAAGAACAGACAACAGCCACATACCACCAATGGGTCCCTTCAGCTTGTTTGTGGCTCGTGAAATATAAAATATGACATTAAGATGAAATGACATTCTATTCGTACAGTTAACATTGACATTTCTCTATAGGCTCCGTTTTAACATCTAAACATCATATTTGTTTTCTTTTACGTATTCCCGTCACTATCCAACATAGAATCCCATAATATCTTATTAAGATCATGTCTTCCTCTCATTCGAACTTGTAACCACATTATGAAATACCAAACAATTTGTAATCTGACAGACATTATAAGTTACATGGTTCACTATTGACCCCATACGGATCCAAAGAGGGTTAGTAAAATCAATAGGGGGTGAGGCTGGAGGCCGAATCCCCTATGAATTTTATTCACCCTCTATGGATCCGTAGGGGGTCAATAGTTAACCGTATAATGAATTTATCGGACGCTGGGCTTTTTCTGCGGCGTTTTGTTGAAAAGTAAACAATGAAACAAAACAACATTAATAGATGACGTCGCCATTAACGCGTCACGAACCCCATATGAAACTTACTAACCCCATACAGTCGCATAGGGGGTTCACCACGTGACGATATTCAACCAATCACAAAGTGATAATTCATCTGTGGTCCGATAATACACAATTATGTACACTTCGAATGCATGAGATGTATAAAATTGTGTATAAGTTTTTCAGTCGATAGTAATGTGAACTTGTTTCCATATGAATTTAGTTCAGTAACATGCTGTTTATATTAATTTGTTTATTTGTTGTTATTTTGTTATCAGTTGTGTAGTATGTATAGGATTTTTGTATGTGTTCCGGACCATATGTGTATTTGGACCATACGCGTATGGTCCGACCGTAAGCGTATGGTCGGACCATATGAGTATATATACTGGTTTGGTTATTAACGGGCCGGACAATATGAGTATTTGGACCATATAGGTATTTTTCTCAAATATTAATAAACTAATCTAAAAAAAACAATGATGTTTACATGGAAATGTATTAATTTTATGATTCAAATGGCAAAATTTCTATGCCACAGTTAGTTGCCATCGTGAATTATATTCTTTAATTTACGCTTGGCATGAGGATGGCATTTACTTCCAAACGGTAGATCTGCCATAACTTTTTTCTGCATTTGCACGTCTTGATTCTTTGCAGTTACACAATTTGCATGTCAACTAAACGCTAGCCTACTTTTCAGCTGCGTGCAGTAATACCAAGGTCTCGGGAAATTCCATAACAGTCATAAAGAAATTATGGAAATATCTAACTTAGTCGACATATTGCTATGCACTCGTAACAACAAGTCGGTAATGACTATATGTATAAAATGTGTTTACTATAGTGACTAGTGAGTAAAATTTAATGCACGAACCTGCTTATTTTTTTATTTTAATATAATGACCGTTGTTATCGTCTTTTTAATGACGTGACAACTACAAGGGTTATACCTTATAAAGAGTTAGGTGTTACCTGTAAACTTGATAATTTACCCCGACCATACGCGTACGGTCAGACCATACGCGTATGGTCGGATCATATGAGTATATACCTATATGGTCATAATCATACGCGTATGGTCCAAATACATGTACTCATATGGTCCGGAACCTATGCACTGTTTTGGCTACAAGAGCTATAAAGCCAGGTATAATATGTTTGTATGTTAACTAGGAATGTGTAATACAAGCGTAATGTATCCTCGCCTGTAAATAGTAGTGGTTTAGCACTTTAATTGTCTGAGTTAAAAACAACGTTTTTAATTCTACTTGTGTGCCATTTCTCCATAGAATATACAAATATAATTATTATCCCGGTCTCACCTTTAGTGTCATTTGTGTATTGATATCGAGCAATTTTTACTGTAGCAATTTTTGATTAGGGGTATCATTTCCTGTATCATAGTATCAACGTTCTCTGACGTAGCGTATTTTATTTAAGAGACATTCCAAATTTTTTTGAAGTATAACACCATAAGTTGGTTTCATTTTTAACTGATTTCCGTTGTGATCTTGTTACAATGTGTCCTCATATCAGATTTCTTGTCATCTATTAAATTGAAAATCATATTTTGTTCTTTATAATTTCAATTGACATTATATACAAACAATTATTTGAGTAGGCGATACAATCTACCATTACACCTTGCTATGCCTTTTAAAAATGTTTCCATAGCTTTTAAAAAAAAATGAAATAAAGAACATCATATATACTAGTATGCAGTGAATAATGTCTTATTAACTTATTATTATATTGATAAGTTAACAAAGAGGGTCGATTAAATATAAACTTTATTAGATCGCACACAACCACCACACTTTGAATGCATTCGTGTATACACATCAACTGTATAGAATAACGTTAATTAACAATATATTGATGTACGTTAACTTTTACAATAAGGCCGTAGATTTCCACAGCCTTTCTACTAAAAGGTATTAACGCATATACAATAAAAGGCAACACATTTCGATCAGCTTTTAAAAATATATGTACGTACCAAAAATTGTACAAGTTCGGTTCAAAATCCGAGCGTCAATACAAGTTAACTTCCAAGTGGAACTGCCTCAGTTCATTAGAAATGTTGAACATTCATGACTGATATCATCAAATTATGTTAAATGCGTCAACTTATAGTTTAAAGGGACAACATATTCTTATTTAAATTTGAACATTAAAGATTTTTTCATTGGGTATTACAAGAACCGTTGTATATACATGTTTGAGTCTTTATTTGTAATATAGCTAAATATTGTAAACAACAAGTGTTCCAATACTACGGGGAATCAAGATAAATGAGGTCCTGATTCAAGTAAGTACACCAGTATTGTATTTCGATGCAATTCAATTAAAACTTTATAAGAAACGTCATCAGTGCTTCAATACTGGCATTTTGTTGCACAGTTTTGCAAAATTATTTGAAAAGCAGTGGTTCTTAGACCCGCTGACTCAATTGATCTAAGAGAAACCAAGATGTGTGGTCTGTGTTGTTGTATTGCTCTAGTACTGCAACATTGCATTAAAAGATGTTTTGGATAGTTCTTTATCATGTTAAATAGAAAATAGCCTCTTATTTGTGTTTTTTGCTATTTGAATATAAATTCTGCCTGTCAGTTTTATCTTCTTCTGACTATTTGTAGATTGATTTTAATCGTATACGTAACGAATGTACTTCAATGGGCAAGATTAGGAATTAGTGTCAGATAATCGGACTTCATGGTTGTTTTCCTTTGATACGGGATCAAATAACATGCCCTATAACACCTATATATATTTTTTTATATAAAAATGCAGTAGCTAATAAAGAGTCAATTCGCTCCTCCGAAAGAAAAAGTTTTTAGAAGAAAACAAACACATTTCTTTTTCTATAAGATCGCATGTACTCTAAAAGTTTGACATATCTACATACAATCAGACGGACACAAATGCATCATAATCAACCACACGCAAGTCGATACAAAAAGAGAAAGTAACATATGAGAATGATACATGTATCTTAATTAGGTTACTAAAACAACTACTTTGTCATTACTATCGTGTTACGAGCGTCACATTGGTCAAGTGCGGCTTGAATTAAATCGTCCGTCCGAAAACGGAATTTAATCGAAATTACCCTATTTAAGCTAAATATAGAAAAAACGTACTGAAAAAAACATTGGTCCGTTAATAAATGTAATTATTCTTGTTTCTTTGTAATACAATTTCTTAGTTTCACACTAATAGATTTAAAAAACCGATTGGTATTGGACAATTCATTATTCGATGAAATAGTTTTCTTTGCGTTGGTGTAATTCTAAATTTTAAGTGTAGTGTGTCAACTGATAATCATCAAAATGTAAATACAAGTTTAAAATCAAATTAAACTTTACACAAAGTCAATTCCTTTTGTGAATTTAATTTCGTCGGCCGTAATCAAGTACAATCATAACATATTCACTTCACATAAATAATAAATATATGTAATGCACATGTCATCTTTCTATCATTTTTGATGAATCCTTATCTAGAAACATATAATGGTAAAAATACTCTTACGTGGACGTCGAATATAAATATTTGTTTGTTTAAATCAAAAACAGAATTTACCCTTATAAGAATTAAATCATTTTGACGAAGATGGGCCAAGTACGAATAAAGCTGTCTATGACTGGACGTAGAAATCAATTACTAAATAAATGTATGAATGTGGTAGATAAGAGAATATCACATTTTGAAAATAATTTAGAAGTAAATAATAGAGTACATAATACACCTATTTCCAATAGAATAAGAAATTAACTTCAATTACTATTTCAAACTATTCAAAAGTAAAATCACAAAAATACTGAACTCAGAGGAAAATCAATTTGGAAAGTCCATAATCACATGGACTTGCAAATCATTCACATTTATAATTACGTAATTTTGTACCGTATTTGGCCCTTACTTTAACATCCTCATTATTGAATACATTCAACATTTTATAAACTGCAAATCTTTTTTTTTTTTTTTTAAAGTTCTCATGATTTATTGATAGTTTTTCACATTTGTTAGTTGATACATCAAATACCGGTACCTTATCCCGGCCTCGTTAACCGTTAGTAGTATATAATAAATTTTGTTAGTATTTGTTAGTTTAATTTCTGTTTGAAACATACATTTTTTAATTATAATATAATCTGACTGATTGTTAGTCAATTACAAATAGGAAAAAAAAAAATACAATATAAGCATATATAATTGCAAATCATTCACATTTATAATAACGTAATTTTGTACCGTATTTGGCCCTTACTTTAACATCCTCATTATTGAATACAATCTACCTGACACATATTGCTCGTTTAGAAAAATCGTGCAGATGTCTTAATGTGATCAGATAATCGTAACTTGACGTGATTGAGGGATAATTTACTTCACGTGTTAATCTTTTCGCTTTTGGATTATTATCAAAAGGTGAGATATTTTATGTTTATTATTATAGAAATATGAATTTATTATCTTTGTACATAATCTGTACCTTATTGTGTTTTGATTTAAGTTTTAGAATAGGTGTAATTTAAGGGTTTTTCTTTACGGCCGCTGAGGTGTCGATTTTTATATTTTATAATCTAACAGTTTAAAGAATTTTTTGAAATTTGCGAATTAAATTACTTTTTTTTAAACATCTGTTAACTTCAAAATATAATTCAAATTCTTTTTTAAAGATATTGTATATGTCGGCGGATTTTGTTCTTTGCTCCGACGTGTAAAATGATTTGTAAATTGAGAAACCTATCAACGTTATAATAAGATTTATGTCATTATAATGTCGGTCTCTTATTTTATATCCAAAGACTATATCTATTAAGTTTATTTTCTTGCAGAAGTTTATGATATTCATTTTTTCTGTTATTTTATTCCACAAATCTTTGAAAAATTTACAGTCGATAAAAAAATGTTGATAATTGTCTGTGCATTTGCATAAATACACTCTGACGTATTATATATTTTCCATTTAAAAAGATTTTCTGTGTTCGGCAATATATAGCTAAATAATTTCCATTTATATACTTTAAGTTTGTTTGTGTATATTTCTTTGTTTGTAAATGATAAGGAGTGTTTAATTTGTAATGGTTTTACGCCTAATAATTTTTGCCATTTTATTAATCCAATGTTTGGAGTTATTTTGTTTTTTTAAAAATATTGATATACGGTTTTGTTATCTAGATCTGCTAAATTTATTTCTGTTTCATTCATTCTGATTATTTTTTCGTTAATATTAACGCGGGTTTTAACAGATTTATTTGTTTTCAGGATATCTATCCAACATTTTGGAATAGCTTTTTTTAATATTGATAGTTCGGCTATCCAGTTGTGTTTTATTTCTAACTTACGCAGTATTGTCTTTTCGTTGATTTGACCGTTTTCGTTAATAATCTCATTTATATAGATTATATTGCTTCCGATCCAATTGAGCATCAATAATGGTTTATTTTTTATTTTTATGTTTTTATTACCCCATATAATTTCTTTGCGTATTTCTCTAAAGTTGGTGGGTGATTTAGTTTGACCTCCACCTATCCGTATTCAACATTTTACAATATCCAGATAAAATTCTGGTAGTTCAGTTGTTATTTTAAGTGGTTTTAAATTTTTAAGTTCTAAATTCATTTTGAAGATAAGGAAGTTTTTCCCGTATTTATCAAAAAAGAATCTCGGAATAATTGACCAATTTTCATGTTTTGACTCCATTAGTCTTGATACCCATTTAATTTTAAGTGTGTTGCAGTAGCTGTCGATATCTATCATATTAAGTCCTCCCGTACTGTAATCTGCTATGAGAGTTGACCTTTTTAATTTATCTTGTTTCTTTTTCTAGATTGTCGCTATACATTTTATTTATGACTGTCATACTTGCTAAGTATGTAAATTGTGGGATGATAAGTGATTTGATAATAAGAATTTTACCGATGATCGTAAGATGTCTTTTTTCCCAAGATTTCATGAGTTTTTTTGCTTTTTCAAACTTATTTTCCCAATTTAGTTTTGCGCATTCTGCTTTATTTGTGCCGAAATACAATCCCAACACTTTAACGGGTTTATCTGTGAATTTAATATTACCTACCTTATCTTTACAATTTTTTAGTTTTCCTATCCAAATGCCTTCCGTTTTGTTTTTATTTAATTTAAGACCAGAAAATGTGCCAAATATTTCAATAACGTTTAATGCTGCTAAAATTTCATTTTATGATTTAAGAAAAAGAGTGGTATCATCTGCTAACTGGGAAATTTTTAAATTATGTTTTGAATGGTCAAGTTTGATTTCAAAACCTTTAATGTTATAATCATTCCTTAATTTACATGCCATAATTTCAACTACGATCACGAAGATCATGGAAGAGCAGGTACATCCTTGACGCATCCCCCTTTTTAGACTAATTGGTGCAGAAATCCATTCATCATTGAACACTGAGCTATTTATATCAGAATATAACGTCTTGATCCAGTTAATAAATGAACTATTAAAGCCGAAATGTTCGAGAGTTTGGTACATAAAGGTCCATTTTAAAGTATCAAATGCTTTTGAAAAGTCTAGAAACAAAATTGCACCTTCAACATTAAATTTGTCGGCGTAATCTATGAAGTTTTGTATTTGTCTGAGATTGAAGCCAATATATCGTTTTTTTATATATCCTGTTTGGTCTGCATTTATTATTAAATTTAGTACATTTTTTATTCTTTGAGCTAATGTGTAAGATAGTATTTTATAGTCCGAGTTAAATAAGGAGATTGGCCTATAATTTGAAAGATCTAGTGGATCATTCTTTTTGTATATAAGATTAAGAATACTTTGTCTTTGAGAAAATGGTAGCTTTTGCCTGTCGTAACTTGTATTAAAGATGTTAACAAGGATTGGACCTAATGATTGCCAAAACTTTTTATAGAAATTTGTTGAGATACCATCTTTACCTGGGCTTTTATTTGGTTTTAAATTGTTTACTGCTAGTGTTAGTTCATCTATTGTAACATATCTATCGCATGTCTGACTTTCATTTTTTGATAATTTATTTTTTACTTCAGTACTGTTAATATATTCCCATGATTGGGCTATGTTTTCGTTTTTCTTTTGAATATAGTTTTTCGTAAAATTTCTTTTCAATTTGAAGTATTTCACTTTGATCTGTAACAATATTTCCTTGGTCGTCTTTTAGTTTTATTATTGTTTTTTTTTTTTGTTTGTTTATTTTTTTCTAGGCCTAAAAAGTAAGCTGTATTTTTTTCGCCTTTTTCTACCCAATCTTGTTTAGACCTTAATTGGGCGCCCTTAGCTTTATATTCATAATGTGTTTCTAGCTGATTTTCAATTTGATTTATTTTTTGCAAAATATCATTATTTTCATTTTTTTGGTATTTTTCAGTTAAGAGTGTTAATTTTTTTTCCATTTGCTTTATTTCGTTATTTTTATTGTAAGCTCTACTTTTGCAATAATTTATTGTAAATAATTTAATATCAAGTTTAATCGCGTCCCAAAGAAGATGCACATCCGTAGTTGTGTCTTGCATGATAGTTTTATATTTTGCAATTATTGTTTCTATTTCTTTACAATATTCATTTTCTTCTAAAATAGAATTATTTAATTTCCAGTATCCTGGACCTTTACTTTCGGCCGTTACGTTTTGTAATTTAAGAGATACGCCTTGGTGGTCTGTGCTTTTTATTAATGCGGGTCTTATATCGCTTGATTTTGTATTGAGCACAAAATCTTTATTAATTAAAAGTAATCAATTCGACTTGCTTGACTGAAGTTTTGTCTTTTCCAGGTAAACTGTACTTTTTTCGGATTTAAATATCTCCATATATCGATTAGATTGTGTGTTTTAATTAAAGATTTTAAACTGTTTACTGGTTTTATATTTTTTCGTTTTCCATTAGTAAGTTTTCTTTCTAAGTTTGACAATGCATCGTTCATGTCGCCGCCTAGTATTACTGTTCCAATTGCATAATTACTTATGAAATCAGACAGATTTTTAAAGAACTTGTTTCTTTCCGTTTCTATGTTTGGTGCATATATGTTAATGAGCGAATAAATTATGTTTTCTATTTCTATTTCTATATTTAACATTAGTATTCTACCGTCTTTGTCTTTGTTTTCATTAATTACTTTACATTCTAACTTATTATCAATTATAATGGCTACCCCTCTACTTTGGGTTGTACCATGACTAAAATAGATAACATTACTAGTTTCAGTACATAATTTTTTTTCAAGATTTTCATCAAAGTGACTCTCTTGTATAAAAGACTTTTTTGTTTTTTTATCCATTGATAAAATCTTGTCCTTTTCTCTTTATCTCTGAGTCCTTTAACATTTAGAGTACATATATGGATGTCTTGAATCATATTGATTGATTTTAAATTTGTTATTTATTTTATTTAAAGTACGCTTGACTGACTCGTAACTACTTTCTTTGTTGATAAATTCTAAAGGTGTAACACGTGACAGCCTGGTGGTAAAGTTGTTTAAAACTGTTGGGTTACTTTTAGTGCCATTCATTAAAATTTCAAAGTTGTTTATTATTTTGATTCTAATCATAGGTGGTTTGTGCATTCTTTCTTTTTTAAGTGCACTTTTAATTTTAAAAAGTGAAGATAAAAATAGGCATTGTTTTGTCTTCACACATAAACAGTTGTTGTTTATATAAATATATTTTTCTGGGACTTTCATTTTTTTATTTTTTATTATATTAGCTTTTTCCCCAAAAGTGCCTAGTTTAGTTAAAGTTTCCGCTAGCCGTATGTGATCGTTTGGCATGTTTGTTCTAACTTTAAATATAAGCTTTAAGATGTTTTCTGATCTTATGCATGTTATAAGGTGTTTACATATTATACAATGTATACAATAAAGAAATACGAGTACATGACAGTAGCGCAAGCATTCAAACCATGCGCGTACAATGATGGTAACATACAAACTGTAACACATGTATGATAAAAACAGAGAATACCTATACGTTGTTAGACAGTCTTTTGGTATCTCTGTTGTGTTCTCGTAACAAATAGTATACAACAAATTACATATTAACAAATGTATATATAGCTGTAAGTCTTTACATTGCGTTATTGTAATATAACAAGTTCTATAACACAAAGTCATTCGTTTACTACATGATTTCCTTGCTGTATTACGTAACTTGTGTTTGTGTATCTGAAAACATCTATTTACAAACAGTATCATCATGTACGCATAATATGAAATTTTATTTATGTAAATATGTATTACTTTATTTAATTTTATTGATTTATTTTTAGGTTTATTAGATAAGATTTGACAGTCGGTACTTGTCAGAACAGATAATGTAAGTATTACTGTTGTTTTCTTTTCTTTTAATATTTTTTGTTGCGATCTTGTTGCATTACATCTGTTGTTGATAAAGTTTGAATTGTTACTAAAAATAGACATGGGAAAGCCCATTTTTGAAAATGTATTTGATTTTATACATTTCTTACAAGTAAGTTTGTTGATAAAATACAAATGTACTAGTATCATCATCACTATTGAATACTTCAGATAGCATTTGATTTTATGTTGATACTGAATGTATGACATATACATAAATTTCATTTGTGTTATCACTCTTTTGTAATAAAGGATAACTAAGTATGGAAAAGATTATATACATAATATACAATGACATCATTTTTTTTGATTTTTTTTTGTATTAAGATAAAAGATATAATTAAAGTTTTCGATTAAGTCTTTGCAGCCTTGTTTTCTTTGTCTTGGCTTGGTGGAGTTGGTGGTGTTCTTACTTTTAGATTTTCTTGTCTTCTATTTGGAGTGGTAAATCTGTTTATGTCCAATTGTTTCTGACTTGTTTGTTTACCTGAATTGTTGGTTTTTGAGACTGCACTATGCGAAAGGCTTTCATTTTTTTCTGGTATGTTTTTCTTTTTTCTTTCTTTTTTCTTCTCTGGGGTAAGATTTTGTTTGTCATCTGTGGTAACTGTTATGTTCTGTTCCAAATTAGCACTTGATTGAATTAAAAGATCTGTACATCCATCTGTTTTGTCCACTTCTTGATTGTGTTGATGTGTGATATATTCTATGTGTTCTTTTTGTGTTGTTTCTTGCATTATGTTGTCAGGTTCTGTTATTTGATTTTCCTTCTCTTGTTGGTCTTTTGTTTCTTTTTGTCTCATATTTTCAAAAAATGTTGGACAGTTTATTAATTTGTGACCTGACTTGTTGCAGCCTCTACACATCCATTCATTGGGACAGTCTCTTGTAAAGTGGCTATGTTGGAGGCATTTACTGCAGATGAAATGAGTGTTTATGTCTATTTGACCAAAGTGTGAGACTCTAGCAAGATATTTTCCAAATTGCATAGTTTTTGGCAGTTGTTCCTCAAATTTCTCACAGAAAACCACTCTGTCTCCTGTTTCACAATCTGTCATTTGATTATCTACTCTTAATTTGTCTCTGTTTATGGATATAACTTTGATATTTCTCTTCTCTAATTCTCTTTGTATCTGTCCATCATCTGCAGATAATGGCACATTCTTTACTCTCACTTTTTTTAAATTGCTTTTATAGTTTGGGTTGTTTGGGTTATGTGGAAGGAGGGGGATGGTCTTTCCTCTGAGGACTACTCCTTCACTTAGGAGTTTAAGCCTGTCTTCTTCTGCGTCTAAATATAACCTCCACATTCTTCCTATTCTCTGAATTCCTTTTATATGTTCTCTTTTTATTGACATTGACATTCCTCTGAATATTTCTAAGTGGGTGAGCCAAAGTTCTTTGGGTGGGTTTGAGGCTCCAAAAACGTCTGTTTCTTTGATAAATATAGGTTTGACACCGTTTGTATCATTTGTTTTTGTTCCGTTTGTATCTGTATTGATTGTAAGGTTACCAGAGTTACTTTTGCATATGTTGGCGCCATATTGTTTACGTTTTCTGTCGAGTCAGATACATTTCGACTCGGTTTTAAGTGTTTATCATCGTAATATGGGTTGGTTTGCATTTATTGTCTGCTGCATATGTCACTTTCCCATTCATTTTCCCAGTCTTTAGACATTTTTTTTTTTAGCATAAAAATTCAATATTTATATGAGGGTTCTCACCACGAGAGACCTTGGTATCAGGGGCGATAATCTTATTCAAATACAATCATAACATATTCACTTCACATAAATAATAAATATATGTAATGCACATATCATCTTTCTATCATTTTTGATGAATCCTTATCTAGAAACATATAATGGTAAAAATACTCTTACGTGGACGTCGAATATAAATATTTGTTTGTTTAAATCAAAAACAGAATTTACCCTTATAAGAATTAAATCATTTTGACGAAGATGGGCCAAGTACGAATAAAGCTGTCTATGACTGGACGTAGAAATCAATTACTAAATAAATGTATGAATGTGGTAGATAAGAGAATATCACATTTTGAAAATAATTTAGAAGTAAATAAAAGAGTACATAATACACCTATTTCCAGAATAAGAAATTAACTTCAATTACTATTTCAAACTATTCAACATTTTATAAACTGCAAATCTAACATTGATCACCGATGACATATTAGAACATTTAAAGTTTATATCATACATAATTATTCTTGTTTGGTTCATGTCTATAAAGTTGTCAAGTCTATTTATGCAGATTTATACAACCGTGTCTCTGTTGGTAATACATTAAATATAAAACGAAGATGTGGTACGACTGCCAAAGAGACAACTGTCCATCCAAGTCACAATGTATCCTTATTGACAATCATAGGTCAAAGTACTGTCTTCAACACGAGTCATTGGCTCTCAGTGAACAGCAAGATGTAAAGGGCACCAGCATGCTAGTGTAAAAAAACGATGCAAATAGGAAATTCAACGTACTAATTTATACAAATAGTTATCAAAGGTACTAGGACTATAATTTAATATGCCAAATGCGCGTTTCGTCTACATAAGACTCATACTATCAAAATAGTTATAAAGGCCAAACAAGTACACAGTTGAAGAGCATTGCAGACCCTAAACAAGAAAAGAAAACACACCAATAAACTACAACTACTAAACAACAGGCTCCTGACTCAGGACAGGTACATTCAAAATGAAGCGAATTTAACATTTTAAAAGGCGCCAATATTCATCCTTACCAAATGTTATTTTACAACTTAAAAAGTATGTTTTAAATAAATCAGAAAAGATTGTTACGATTCGTTTAGCATCTTCCTGAGTATACTGATGAAGACTATGTATTATCTATTCATTAATATTTATATGTGTAAATTTGCATTTTGATATTGTAGCTGTTTTGTACACTTTTTTATGCGTATCATGATTTTTTAGGAAGAGCCATTCAGTTAAATGTTAAATAACGTAGCTCTTCTTATATAGAGGAGCATTTTAAAAAAAATCAATGACAACGGTTTTTTGATGAGTGTTAGATTTTAGCACATAAAGTTATTTAAAATCCAGAATAATACCTTAATTATTAAATGAACAAACAACTGTTCATTTTAAATTACATTTGACAAAAATGAAAGCATCAGATTCCCATTTTTACTATAAGAATAAAAACGACGGAACAACTACTAACTATGATTGATTTTGTTTTACATCACATATAAATATATAGATATCTTACACTTGCAAATATAGGAAATTACGGTTTCATAGCAAGAATAAAAGTCAACAATTAAAGCTTTGAAATTTTGAAATTGAAACATGTGAAAGTATGCTAATTTTTGTCGTCTAAATAAATCAACATATGTTCGGGATTCTCTTTCCAAATGAGATTATCGAACTAGGTGGATAATTTCTTAATGAATGCTTAATTGAGATCGAAATCCGTGTCGTCTTCATTTGTTTTTGACACCCACCGACTTTGAAAAAATGCGAGTGCTAAGTGCAATAAATTCTTGAATATGAATACAAGTCATACTTTATTTTTTAACTTAAGACATATTTTATTAACACTTATCAATTATTGCAAAACACTAATCATACCTTGATAAGAAATATGTGATTGTCCCCGCACACAAAGCTCCAAACGAAATCGTTTTTGTGTGTTAAACTCATTACATTAACTGCTTGATAAACGAATAAGGTATTGACAATTTACTTGTAAACCCAACATATACCCTCACGAAACATACCAAAGAGGAAATCCTGGATAATCATAGGTCTCTTCTATGTTCCTTTGGAATTTCAACCAAAGATGATGAACTTGATTTTTCATCACTGAATTGGATACCTAAACGGTTTATTGCTGGGTCTTCCAAGTGCTTCACGAAACCTCTTTCTAAATTATTAACATCTCTTTTATCAGCAATCAACGACAAGGTTCGAGGTTATTGTGAAACTGCCTATTCTAGAGGTGGCGTGACTCGGATGTGGATACTTAAAAATTCCAAATCTTTTAGAGAACATATAATCTAACTCTCTTTTATCTTGTAATAGCATTACACCATTTGTTTTTCCTATTCTTTACACAAGTAATCCACATTCAAAACTAAAAGACAACTGAAAGAGTTGGTATTGCTTTGTTTCATTAGAAGAATAGCCAACGAAGAAACAAGTATCTTGTCCGGGGAAGGGATACATCCTACTTTGAAAAGAATCACTCTGATTCAAACAAAAAATTCTCTGAAACTGACATCATTCTTGATTTACTGATTGACAACATGTTTGTTACGTTCGGAGGAATTGTTTTTCAACAGGCTATTGACATTCAAATGGAAACAAATTGTGCCCCTCTTCTTGCTGACTTGTTTCTTTATTATTATGAGGCTGACGTCATCCATGAACTTCTTATGAAGAAAGATACGAAATTAGCAATATCCTTTAACTTTACTTTTCGCTATATAGATGATTTTTTTTGACTAAATAATTAAAAAATTGGTGACTATGTTGAACGCATCTATCCAATTGAACTAGGGATAAAGGCTACAATAGGTACAGTTAAGTCGGCTATCATACGGTGACATATAGTTGTAATGTATGTGTCCTTTTGGTCTTTTGTGGACAGTTGTTACATTGATAATCATACAACATCTTCTTTTTTATATTCATATCTTGACTCACATCTAGAAAATGACGATGAGGGTCAATTGAAAAAAAAAATTTACGACAAAAGAGATGATTTCAGCTTTCCAATTGAGAACTTTCTAGTTCTAAGTAGCCACTTTCCAGCAGCATGTGCATACGTTGTATTTATTTCTAAATTGATACGATATTCTCGTGCTTGTATTTCCTATCATGATTTTCATGATAGAGAGTTGCTACTAACAAGGAAGCTATTTAATCAGGAGTTCCAAATAATGAAGTTGAAATCATCACTATGTAAATTTTACGGACGCCATCAGGATTGGTTGACCGTTATGGAATAACCGTTTCAAAAATGATATCGAATATGTTCCTTATGTCGTAACTTTAATCCCCTTCCCTTTCATGAATGTGAACTACCGGATGTGTTATCTCATAAGCAACACGACGGGTGCCTTATATGGAGCAGGAACATCTGCTTACTGATATTACCCCTAGTTGTTGGTGGGGTTCGTGTTGTTATTCTTTAGTTTTCTATGTTGTGTCATGTGTTCTATTGTTTGTCTGTTTGTTTTTTTCATTTTTAGCCATTACGTTATCGGTTTGTTTTCAATTTGTGAGTTTGTCTGTCCCTCTGGTGTCTTTTGTACCTCTTCTAGTAATAATCACCTGCTATATCAACCCTATGACAAGGGAAGCAACTTAGGGGGCCCAAGATTGTTACAGGCATATTTGTCGGGGGAAAAGCAATTAAGAAAAAGTCGTACTTTGTACAGGCCATTTAGAGAAAAAATTCTAGACGTTACTCAACCCCATATCATGTTACTCGAAAATTTGCATGGACCCTCCTGATTTATAGCAAGATTTAATCATCTTTGAGCATCAGCTAGACCTTTTAACTTGCTCGTAGCATTTTTCTTTCAATATCCTGTACCAAGTCAGGAATATGGCAGTTGGTATCAATTAGTTCGTATTATACCGTTTGTTTTCAATTTTTCAATTTTCCCACCCGATCCAAACCAAATAAAAAAAGGATAAGGCTGAATAAAAAAAAACCAAATAAAAATAAAAAATATACAATTTATTAGGGCATTAACATTTATTCGATTTAACATTTCATTCAACATTGAAAATGTTCAATCTATATAATTCCAGAGCAAACACTGTAATTGACAATGAAATATACATTTTAATTGTGGAATATATTTATGAGAAACTGTTCAAAATACATTTCTCCAAATGCTTGAGAGTAACTTTTGTTTTTGTCTTGAAAATTTAACTTCCCATTAAGCATATACATTTATTGTGTGAGAGTTTAATAGAGTGTATCATAAGTCTTTGAAGGCTGGCTGATATGTAAATAATGTACGTAAATATGTTGAATTATTATGTAATATCAGGTTGCACTATAAAAAAAACATATATATATAAGTACGTCTGTGTCAGTGACAACTCTATAACAGATTATCCATCGGATCGCCATCAATGATGGTGATACATTGCTGTGTCCATAATGTATATACAACTCGTCTAAACATCAACCCACCAATGTTAGATCTGTAAATTTGCTCTCGCAAATTTTTGGTTCTTCCCTCGCCGGGATTCGAACCCATGCTCCTGTGATATCGTGACACCAAACCGCCTGCACTACAGCCGTCCCGCTAGACCACACGATGGATAATCTGTTGCAGAGTTGTCACTGACTCAGACGTACTTATGAAAATAATTATTTTCTGTGACTGTATCTTACATGAATTTGTAGGATCCTTTACTATAGATAATTTAGCTGATCTGTAACAATAAAATCTACATGCCTAATATATCATGTACTGTAGTACGCCGCTAGATTAAAACTGACGTGGAAAGGCAATACATGCCCACCGAAAGCTTTACTTTTGTGAAGCCCAGGTGGTCGTGTGGTCTAGCGGGACGGCTGTGACAACCCTACAACAGACGTATCCATCGGATCGCCATCAATGATGGTGATACATGGCTGTGTACATAATTTATATACAACTCGTCTAATCATCAACCCAACAATGTTATATATTTACATTCCCGTCGACTGACATTTGCCAAATTTATTTATTTATTCGATAGAATTAAAAATATATAACGATGTAAAAAAACCGGACTATTCGAACTTTAGCAATATTTGGCTCAACGTTTTAGAAATTGTGGGATCTCAATGTTATTCATCTTTGTAATTGTTTTAGTTTGCTTGCTACTATTTCGATCAAAACGTCACTGATGAGACTAATGTAGACGAAACGCACGTCTGGCGTTTCAAAATATGACCCTAGTGCCTTTGATAACTTTGAAGATATCACGACATCGTGATACATGTACATGTCGCACGTGAAACGAATACATATAGGGTAAAGTATTATTTCCATTATATTGTGAATGAATAAGATTTTCAAATCCTACGAATAATGTGTTAAATATGGCTTCATTTAAAATGTTGGTATTTCTAAATTCATCTCATATAATGCCTCTTGATGATAAAGATAAATGAATAAACTTCACATTATTTGTTTCGAAAGGTTAACTGTGCGTCAACGTCGATTTTTGGTACTGTAAAGTACTTTATTTTATGAGTATCAATTTTCGTTGTTTGGGCAGTATTTACATGTTCGTAGGTTTTTAAATTCATGGATTTTAGTTTTCTTAAAACAAAATGAAAAATCAAAGCCTTTAGAAACAAATAGTTTGGATTGAAGGAAATTGCAAAGTAAACATTGACCTGTGTAAATCGTAGTGACAAACCTAATTAACCCAAGATAAAGTGATCAACAGATTGAGGAACATCAAAGGTGTTAACTAGGTCATAAACATGTCGCCTAAAGAAATCAGTATCATAAACAAATGCTTTAAACGTATCTTTAATCTTGTTAATTGTCAAATTAATCTTATCAAAATCAAGCCCAGGATGAAATTATTATTTCCCATATGTACGAGAACTATGAGGATATAAAATACACACTCTATCATACTTGCATATCAATACCGGAAATCTGACTTTCATCGATAAAAACCTTTTTTATGAGAATTTTAAAGATCAAAAGTTTAAAGATTAAATGAGTATAATCCTGCATGCAGTTGTATGGATCTACAATCTGTCGATACCTGTAACTTGGCATTGCACAAGGTCATGTTTTTCTCTGGCTGTTTATGACGTCTTTACACTAAATCCATTGTATGTTGGATGTGTACGGATTGATTGCTTAGTCTTAGAGGCATGATTTTTTTATTAGTTGTTAATGGCTATGAACTAGCTGTCAGATAACTGTCTTTTTGTGTCGAGGTGTATAGGTACCAGGCCACGTCCACTTTTACCATATGAGTTTGACTGTCCCTTTGGTATCTTTCGTCCGTCTTTTATTTTTTGTCTTTCTGATGAGTTAAGCAATATTTTTGCCACGAGCATCACTGAAGGGACATGTATTGTCGAAATCAACATCTGATGCAAGAAAATTGGTACCGTTAATTTTATTCAGCCTTTTTCAACTGATTTTTATAGTTCGATCTTATGTTGTACTGTTATACCACTCTCCCAGGTTAGGGGGAGGGTTGGGATCCCGCTAGCATGTTTAACCCCGCCACATTATTTATGTATGTGCCTGACCCAAGTCAAGAGCCTGTTATTCAGTGGTTGTCGTTTGTTTATGTGTTACATATTTGTTTCTCGTTCATTTTTTTTTACATAAATAAGGCCGTTAGGTTTCTCGCTTGAATTGTTTTACATTGTCTTATCGTGGCCTTTTATAGCTGACTATATGCGGTATGGGCTTTGCTCATTATTGAAGGCCGTACGGTGACCTTTAATTGTTAATGTTTGTGTCATTTTGGTTTTTCGTGGATAGTTGTCTCATTGGCAATCATACCACATCTTCTTTTTTTTATATTTCACAGTATTTCAAACTAATAAACAGAATGAAGGATTGTTTCTGTCTTAAACCTTTTTATAATTATAAAGTAAACCCTCAACTAGCTATCAAACAAATGTAATGCTCAAGTAAATTAAAGCTGTATTTTAATTAGGAAAACAAGGAGCTATTACAGGCCATTACTTTATGCCGTGAGGCAAAATTCCTTAAAACTTAATATCGTCTAGATTGATTCTTTAAAAACGTTATTTATTGATAAGAAAGAAAATATATCCTTGTAGGTACATATGTTTTAGTTATCCTTTTATTGAACGTTAATTAAATAGTTAAAAACAAACTTTTAAATTCTGATCCTGATAACTATTGGAATTAAGTATAACTCTCGTTGATGGCGATTGAAATTATAATTTCCGCGACGTAACAACAGTCATGCTATTTTTACGTAAGCTGTTGAATTGTTGGTTTCAAAAAGAATGTTTGGTGTAATTCCTTTGTTAGTGTTACGATTGTCATCTTTTGGAATATTTCCGAAGACTCTTACATGTATCATTTAATGTGTACTTATCAATCAAAGTTCACTAATCATTGCCAATACCAGTTAAACAAATCATGAATTTGGGATAGACAAGTACTGTGACACGTCTTATCGCAATGTGAATTTACACTAAAAAATAAGAGAAAAGAAACGACGCAACGTTAAAATGTAACACACAAGAAACGAACAATACTATAACAATGGCCATGTTCCTGACTTGGTACAGGACATTTTTTACAAGGGAAAATGGTGGGTTGAACCTGGTCTTGTGGCATGCCAAACCTCTCACGTTAATGGCTATGTTAAACATAACATTGAAATGACAACATAATATTACAGGACTACAATACAAATTAATAGGAGAGTAAATTTTATCAAACGAATATAAAAGATATACATAATGAAACTAAAGTATAAACTAATCACAGAAAACAAAACCCGAAAACATAATGCAAAGACCAATACAGAATTGACACACCTGAATCAGTTCAGGCCTCAACGCAATAAATATGAAAATGACGTCACATACGAAGTTGCGAAAGGCACAAAAAAATACGTCACATTTGAATGAATGAAATTTCTGAAACAGCTTAAAAAATTACGTCACATATGAAAAACTATATCTCAAAAATAAGATAGAATTAGGATTGACTATATCTCAAAAGTAAGATAGAATTAGGATTGATTTAAGATTATGATAGAACTAAATACTGATATTATATTTAAACACAATGCATATTGCAATACTTAATACTAGCTATTAACTATAATATATATATATGTCCAGTTTGTAATGAATCAAACGGAAATTATTGTACATATTACGTTGGAAAAAATCAAATGTAACAAATGGATGCGGTGATTAATTTATCTTTTCATAACATATAAAATATAATAAAAAAGACGTCAACACACTGGACAAAATCCGATGAGAATTACAAATATAACATTACGATGAATAAATTCAATATATAGTATTGTTGGACAAAAATGCGAATTGACAAAATCAAAAGGACACGATAAATGAGAGGTCAACAACAACACACAAAAAAACAGCCACACAAAAAACCAGCCACACACAATGGATTAACACAAACATGGACATCCAAGACTAATTTAAAAAGGGAACATTCATCTATGTGATCAAAAAGAAATAATTCATGGGGCTTGAATATATCGTGATTTTACCACGGGTTGGCCCTTTATGACAAATATTTTACCCTGAGCGATAGCGAGGGGTAAAATATCGGCATAAAGGGACAACCCGTGGTAAAATCTAGATATATTCAAGCCCCATGAATTATTTCGATTCTAATAGGTCAAATACGGCGATTCTTTTGGATCGAAGCGCTCTAGGTGGAGGCAAATATTATCCATTCCCATAAATAAACACACTATTAAATTGGCGTAAAAGAACGGATCAAACGGAATAAGTGACATGCTTAAACTATTTAAAATAATGTCTATAGATAGTTTTTAATCAATTCAAATGATAATTTACTTATATGTCTTAAATGTTTAAAGAAATGTGGCTTATAACACATTTTAGCCTCGTTTGTTTACGTTTTCATGTTGTGATGATTTTCGGATTTAGAAGCGTTTATTTTCCCGTAAAATGCTCATATTCTAACGTCATCGTTTTATGAAGTGGCGAAACTCATTTATAAAAAAGCATATGACGTGGGAGTACGATCGGAACAGCCCATGCAATATATTCATATTTTACAACGGGTGTGTACTCGAAGCGTTTGAAGGACGTCATGTTAGAATTAGAAGAAATTAATAAACAAAACAAATGAAAAACAAATAAAAGATAACTGCCATATTCCTGTTTTGGTACACCCATTTTTAGACGAAAATGTTGGGTTTATCTAATTTTATATCACACTTTTGTGACAGTTAATGCTAGATTTGTTATAAAGGCAAAATTTAATGAGAAAATCAAACAGGCATAAAATATCAAGTTTTGTTCTAAGTTATCAAAAAGCTATAGAATATCACAAACAAAAAAATGTCATACAGTGATCATTGATCTGACGCCGATTATAAACTATCAAGATTGTTGAAAACGTTTACTGGAGCACGAAATTGAATAAACAATGAACAAAAGCACTTGGGTTACCTGAATAAGAGAGCCATGATTTATGTATTCAATACTTTTCATGCGATCCCATTTATTAATACAAGCTGGTCTCAAAAGGGTATTAGCTGTCAAATTCATGTTCAATAATTTGACCCATATTTAGATATTTTATTAAACACTAGAACACATCCGTGATATCGCGGGTCTGTGACTGAATTAAAGAATATAACTTTGCGTAAGCCTTTTTTTAGTATTGGTATTGTCATCTGATAAAGTCATGTCGATTATAAGATGCACAGTTTTCTCTGCTTTCAACATCTTTCTGTTTGAACCCGCCGACCTGGAACTTATCAATTATTGGTATTATTAATTTTGTTTGGAAAACAAAAGGGCCTGGAAAGGAGTAGTTTTTAATCAACAGCATTGTCCATGTTGTCCTTCATGAGTTATAAATACAGTTGAATTCTTTGATTTGTATTATTCGTATTGCCATCTTACAAAGTCATACTGATTAAAATACTACAATCGGAAACAATGTGACAATTATTGAATTTAGTAGTGTCAACTCTGTGATTCTGTTCTGTTCATGTAGTTTCTTCCGTTTTATATCGGAGCTCCCACTTGGGGATATATGGTTTTAAAATATATACAGATATTTACAGTGTGGTGTAATGCTCAAGTTAAAAAAAAACACCTTATATACAGGTATAACTGTGAATTTTAAGAACAATTGTTTAAAATTATGTTTATGATTCTACCTAGGTTAATTTTTATGATTTTAAAAACAGTTTTGATCCCTTTTTATGAGACCTTACTATCATATGTTTAATAAATTAAGGGATTTACATGTGAAAGAAAAATGATAAAATCAAAGGGTAAAAGGTAAAATGAGTAGATCAAACAAAAACAATAAGAATGGGATTAAATCTATGGCAGTATTGTAAAAGCATTTAAGAGATAATGTAACCAATTAAAAATAAAAATTATCATTCGCAAAAAAAAAAAAGGAAAAAATCTTTCATATATCGTAAAATTTGAGTAAAAGGTGATTACGACCTGTGTATATAGCAAAATCCTAAATACAGCGTTTGATGGTGCGCCTGTCAGATGCGGAACGTACAGATAAGGTAATAGGTAACAGGTGAAAATAATATTGGTATCGGTATCGGATGCGACCCGGAACTTCTTTATTATTAGCAATATTAATTATGTGGGAAACAAAAGGGTCTGGAGTGGTGTAATTTTTAATCAACAGCTTTGTACTATATTAGTTATATATACAGTTGAATTCTTTGATTCATCGTTTTTACGTGATGACGGCTGACAAATTGGACATCGTAATTTTAGTATTATAGATACTAAAAAGTTTAATCAAATTAAAATAGGTCTGAAATAAAGAATTCACAATGCATGGAGTCGGTATTATTCATTTGTATTTCTCCAAGATTATTGTCACGAAATCGTATTCAACTGTCACTCTTTCACCTTCATTAATGGCTGAACAACAAAAAAACTTATTTAGTTTTAACATGCTCGTTTTTATTCTGTGTTCGATGAGGACAGGAACGTCCATTATATGGTCATTTCTATGATTTTACTGTTTGCAAAAGTGAGAATCAAGTATTTTCGTATCCGTGGCATAGATGAACTTAGCCGTATTTGGACTTTTTAGAATTGTGGGTTATAATTGCTCTTCAACTTTGTACTTGTTTGACTTCCTTTATTACTTTGATCTGATCGTAACTGGTGAGTACGAGGTAGGCAAAACGTACGTACGGTGTACTACATTTTAAGCCAGGCTTTTGTTTTACAAAAGAACGTACGGCAATCTTAGATCGTTCGTCAGTCGTACGTAAAATCGTAAGTTTTCTATGTTGTGTCATGTGTATAATTGTTTGACTGTGTTTTTTTTCCATTGTAATCCATGGTGATGTCGGTTTGATTTCGATTTCTGAGTTCGACTGTCCCTCATGTGTCTTTTGTACCTCTGCTATTAATAAACACCTGTTATATCAATCCTCAGATGCACTTGAAGTTTCAAAGTGATTGTCCAAGTAGAAACCCAAATATATTCATTTTCTAAGTGTCGGATAATTTAATTCATCAGAAGACCCGGCATATCATAACTTGATTAAGGCATTCGAATGTGGAATGATAGTAGCTATTAGCTGAACCGCCATTATTTTTTTATAAAACCGAAGAAAAAAAAACTTAAATTAAGACAAGACACATTCCATGCTTACCTCACGATTTCTATGTTACAAACAAAAACAACTGATAAACATTTCAAACTAAAATGCTATGAATTTTCTACCTGGTTTTGAAAGAAAGATTCTTTTTTTAAAAATTTGAACGCGGCTGTCTAAGAATACACGAATCTAGTTTTGTAATCGTAAGTTTACGTTACGTTTTAGTTACGTTTAAGATCCCCTTAGCGTTGTTAAACACTCGTATGTTAGCGAAACGCTGGCCTGGTAACATGTCGTTATGTCCTATTGTTATGTTTATGTGTGTAATTCTCTGAACTGAATAATCTTGCATTTATTTGTACTGTAGTCTAGTCATGTGGTGTTATTTTTTTAGTTTTATTTACATTGCTATCAAATCGCGAAGTCTGACTGCCTGCAAAACCAGGTGCAACTCACCATTTTTTCTTTAAATAAACTGTACCAATAGATATAGGAAGATGTGGTGTGAGTGCCAATGAGACAACTCTCCATCCAAATATCAATTTAAAAATTAAACCATTATAGGTTAAAGTACGGCCTTCAACACGGAGCCTTGGCTCACACCGAACAACAAGCTATAAAGGGCCCCAAAATTACTAGTGTAAAACCATTCAAACGGGAAAACCAACGGTCTAATCTATATAAACAAAACGAGAAACGAGAAACACGAATATATTACATAAACAAACGACAACTACTGTACATCAGATTCCTGACTTAGGACAGGTGCAAACATTTGCAGCGGGATTAAACGTTTTAATGGGCCCAAACCTTCTCCCTTTTTCTGAAACAATAGCATAACATCACAACATATAAAAACATACGATAAAATATCAATTGGCAGACTTAACTCAATCAAAAAACGTTTGATTACAAAATGAACGAATAAATTTGATCTGCGATATCTGAATACAAATGCACAGTTAATTAAATATTAGAGACAAACATTCATGACCAAAAGGCTAACAAAAAAATTCAAACACACTGAGAAATATTTAACCAATCAATGTTCACTTTAGAAAAAAACCGGTTTTTTATAATCTTGAAGTTTATACAAATGTTGTAAGAATAAGTGAAAAATTGAAGATATTACAAATAATCAAAGCTGGTATACAGCCAAGATCCATATAAATAAAAAATGACAAAAAAGCATTATAAACAGTATCAACAGGTCGAATTAACAAGAAAATACGATTTGAGAGTAGTCTGGAAAATGGCAGTTTTTATTTTATAGATCTTTGTCTATGTTTGTATTTACCTTAGTTTTAGTTTGTAACCCAGCATTATTTTCTATCAATCGATTGATTACTTACGAACAGCGGTGTACTACTGTTGCCTTAATGTACAGAACTTCGTTGTATCATAAGCTTCGCAAACCAAAAAATGACACAAAAACTGATCTACTTGCATCTACTGAAAATAAGAGATACAAATAAACATTCAAGAATTATAGCGTAAACAGAGCATAGAAAAATCGAATGTGTCAAAGACACCATAGAGCATACAGCAGCCCGAGATAATCAAAAGGGTTTTCATCCATCCGTGCAGATATCTTAAATGACACGTAGAAAGCGTCTCGAATGTCGTAACTTTTGAAAAGAGTTTTCCGAGTAACTGATTAATCACACTATCTAGAATAAAACAGTTACTGCTGATTATAAAAAAATACTATGACAAAACCAGCAAGCCAAGTGTAAATAAATTAAGGCAAGAATAGCTTACCGATGATAAAATATCGTAAATCGATTACGAAAAGACAAATCAAGATTAAAAAACAACTTTAGAACGAGCACATACATGACACATAAATTAGGTTTCTTTGATATGTTCTAATTTTTGAAAAGACTTTCAAGCTCACAATTAAAAGTCATTCCATGTATCGAATGCAATATAAGATATTAACGAAAACTATTTTTTTCTCTCAATTTTCTGAACCTTAAAACCAAACTCAAAGATGCAAATTGAAATGCTGCAGGAGCTGTATAGTATACAAAATTATGACAACGCCTATCTATTAATACAGAATCCGTAAATTTTAGAAAATTTTGAGAATTCTTATTATATAAAAAAAGGAAAAAAGTGAAACATCAAAAAGAAAGCACAAATTTAAAAAAGGAACAAAGAAATATCAGTTACCGGAACCCAAAACAACCAGAGTAAACTTGAAATATAAATGTTATGAGAGTTACCAATGTATAATCATGTGAATTGGCAAAATACAATTTATAAATACCAAAAAATGTTGTTCCATTTTGTTTTCGACCGTTGATCATTGATATTGTGTTCTAAATGAGTTTGTATTTGGTGATGAATTTATTTATACATAGGTAATAAAAGGAAGGGAGGAACACAGCTAAAACCACTGACAACTATGATAATGATTAGGTTTTAGCAATGTTTTCCTGACATGGGATCATTTAGCTTTTTTTCTTTTTACAGATTTGGAAAACATGCAGATCAGTATATTGTTGGTGTTTTGGATACATCTATTCATAGGTAAGGAAAAACAGGAAGAAGAAAACCATACAAAAAAACCCAAACACACATAAATCTTAAATAAAAGAAACTCGAAGATAACACAATATAAATTAGCATGTTTTACAGAGTACAACTGAAAATAAAACTCACGTGCACTGCAATTTTAATTATTTACCTAATTAAATATTTAGAACCACTTTATTTCTAATGTCACTTCGTTAAACTATCACATCACATCATATCATAAACGATATATAAGCCCCAAAGGACAATCACACTCATAAGATACTTGTCTTTCATGAATGTGGCCTACCGAATTAGACTATTTACAGGATGTGTTATTACATAAGGAACACAACGGGTGCCACATGTGGAGCAGGATATGCTTACCCTTACCGGAGCACCTCAGATCACCCCTAGGTTTTGGTGGGGTTCGTGTAGTTTATTCTTTAGTTGTCTATGTTGTATCATGTGTACTATTGTTTGTCTGTTTGTCATTTTCATTTTTAGTCATGGCCTTGTCAGTTTATTTTAGATTTATGAGTTTGACTGTCCGTTTGGTATCTTTCGTCCCTCTTTTACTGCTATATAAGACCTTTTTAAGATTCGTTTTGGTAAAATAGCTCAAGAAATGTTTCGATTTTTATGTATCCTTGCCTTTCAAATATTCGGATCTGAGCGTTCCTGATAAAGGTAGTTCCGGGAAACACTCCGGTTGCATAACATCTATAATATTTATATTATTCAAAAATGATGAAAGCTCCAAAATCCAAAAAGGAAAAACAACTTAAAACTACCAAAAAAAACGTTTCTTTTGTTTTGCTAACATCTACCGTCATGCGATTTTCTGTTCAGTTATAAAAAATTCTAGATCGGAAATATACAGAATAAGATATCGATAACTACATGTAATATTAATATATTTTCTATTATATTATTTACGTTTGTTAGTGTTTTAGAACAGAGAGTAAATAAAAGTTAATAAGTGGATATATTTAGATACAGAATAATTTGAATTATTATAAAACAAGAAGATTTTGTATGATTGCTTATGAGACAAATTTACATTTGACATGCGAAGCACAACATGTGAAACATGGTCATCAATATTGAGTATTCCACGTTGCAAACTATTAAAAAACTCCAACTTATCAATGCAAAAACAAATGCAACGAGACATAGGAAAGCACCCACTCGTCGTTGACATTGGAATATGAAGAAACAACAAGCAAACTATAACAAACATTGCAAACACAATTTTGAGCCATTAAATCAACACATTAGACAGAAAATGTACTTAAAGTATAAATAAACCTTATGTTAGAATCCTGGGCCCAGTTTCACGAAGCTGTCTTAGGACTAAGACATGTCTTAGGATGGTCTTACGACATATCTTAGTCCTAAGTGGGTTTCACAAAGTGGTCCTAAATTAGGACATCTCTTAAAGTTGGTCATAAAGTTAGGACAACGCGAGAGGTGTCTTATGATGGTCTTAGGTTAGTTATACGTTTATTTATACAAATTACAATTATTTTTTATATCAATTTTGAAAAAAATATCTTATTAACATCTAATTATCTATTCTCCTGTTCCTGCTTTTAACGCAATTTTTCTAGATTGACGGATTATCATGATTTGTCAACAATGTAAATTCGATGTATAATTGATATCAAGATTGCACGATTTTATCCCTTAACCTTTTATAACCAATAAAGTCGAAATTGAATTCAACTCACTTGTACCAAAATAATTATCATTTTATATTCTTGTTTTCTTAATTTTTCATTAAAAATTTCATATTTATATTGATGTATTGTTTGAAGATAATTTATAAATAAATGATTTTTACTTTTTTTATATTTATTTTGCAAATTATGTCATTTATATTGATCAATACGTTTAGAATAATTTATGGTAGGACATACTACATTTACATGATTTTTTTCCGTAAATCATATTTATTTTTGAAAATGTAAAGAACTTGAGACATGTTTAGGATGTCTTAGCTAAGATCATCCTAAGACAGCTTCGAGACGAGGTCTGAGATATGTCCTAGGATAGTCATAAGAGGATCATAAGACATGTCCTAAGATATGTCTTATGACATGTCTTAGGATAGCTTCGTGAAACCGGCCCCTGGGTTTGATTGATTGATAGCCAGTGTATTTTTCACCAATTTGCTGTTATCAAATGAATATCGTTCATTTTTTAACGACGCCGGGGTATTTGCAAACAATACTATGCCTTTTTACCCTCTCTGCCGTGGTGTTTGCCAAAACATACTCTATCCAACTGTACGCTTGTAACGTCACGATCATCAATGCGTTTTTTAACGTTAATTAAACAGATCTAGCATGTTCTTGAGGGGTATTTGCGATAAATACCAGTCCTGAGAATGAATTTCCCTTGCCTTCTTTTGTTTTGCTAACATCTACCGTCATGCGATTTTCTGTTCAGTTATAAAAAATTCTAGATCGGAAATATACAGAATAAGATATCGATAACTACATGTAATATTAATATATTTTCTATTATATTATTTACGTTTGTTAGTGTTTTAGAACAGAGAGTAAATAAAAGTTAATAAGTGGATATATTTAGATACAGAATAATTTGAATTATTATAAAACAAGAAGATTTTGTATGATTGCTTATGAGACAAATTTACATTTGACATGCGAAGCACAACATGTGAAACATGGTCATCAATATTGAGTATTCCACGTTGCAAACTATTAAAAAACTCCAACTTATCAATGCAAAAACAAATGCAACGAGACATAGGAAAGCACCCACTCGTCGTTGACATTGGAATATGAAGAAACAACAAGCAAACTATAACAAACATTGCAAACACAATTTTGAGCCATTAAATCAACACATTAGACAGAAAATGTACTTAAAGTATAAATAAACCTTATGTTAGAATCCTGGGCCCAGTTTCACGAAGCTGTCTTAGGACTAAGACATGTCTTAGGATGGTCTTACGACATATCTTAGTCCTAAGTGGGTTTCACAAAGTGGTCCTAAATTAGGACATCTCTTAAAGTTGGTCATAAAGTTAGGACAACGCGAGAGGTGTCTTATGATGGTCTTAGGTTAGTTATACGTTTATTTATACAAATTACAATTATTTTTTATATCAATTTTGAAAAAAATATCTTATTAACATCTAATTATCTATTCTCCTGTTCCTGCTTTTAACGCAATTTTTCTAGATTGACGGATTATCATGATTTGTCAACAATGTAAATTCGATGTATAATTGATATCAAGATATCACGATTTTATCCCTTAACCTTTTATAACCAATAAAGTCGAAATTGAATTCAACTCACTTGTACCAAAATAATTATCATTTTATATTCTTGTTTTCTTAATTTTTCATTAAAAATTTCATATTTATATTGATGTATTGTTTGAAGATAATTTATAAATAAATGATTTTTACTTTTTTTATATTTATTTTGCAAATTATGTCATTTATATTGATCAATACGTTTAGAATAATTTATGGTAGGACATACTACATTTACATGATTTTTTTCCGTAAATCATATTTATTTTTGAAAATGTAAAGAACTTGAGACATGTTTAGGATGTCTTAGCTAAGATCATCCTAAGACAGCTTCGAGACGAGGTCTGAGATATGTCCTAGGATAGTCATAAGAGGATCATAAGACATGTCCTAAGATATGTCTTATGACATGTCTTAGGATAGCTTCGTGAAACCGGCCCCTGGGTTTGATTGATTGATAGCCAGTGTATTTTTCACCAATTTGCTGTTATCAAATGAATATCGTTCATTTTTTAACGACGCCGGGGTATTTGCAAACAATACTATGCCTTTTTACCCTCTCTGCCGTGGTGTTTGCCAAAACATACTCTATCCAACTGTACGCTTGTAACGTCACGATCATCAATGCGTTTTTTAACGTTAATTAAACAGATCTAGCATGTTCTTGAGGGGTATTTGCGATAAATACCAGTCCTGAGAATGAATTTTCCTTGCCTTCACATGATATATCTGTTCATTATAACACAAAGTTTTGATTTGAGAGAACCTTATTTGTTGTGCTTTACCATCGATTCACTTAAAGGAACTTTGCATCGGTAATAAACACATGTATTTTTAAACCAGCTGCTGGCATGCTACGGGTTTTGTTCTTCTCATAAATGTTTATGATGGTATGATACTAAACCCCTAACATGATATTAATATGATGAGGATGTAATCTTTCAATTAGTGTAATTGAGGTCTAGAGCTGGCATGTTATTAACTGCTAGTAGTCTTAATTTAAATTATGTATCAATGTCATGTCGTTTAGTTTATTCTGTTAACTTTTCTGACATCGAACTTGTATTTCTTTTCAACTGGTTTGGAAAGTGCGAATTGCTGCCTGATAATTTTTTTTTCTAAATTTGTTAGAGGTATAGGGGGAGGGTTGGGGTATAAAAAAGATATTAAACCCTGTAGCATTATTGCACCTGTAAAAAGTCAGGAGCCTCTAGTCTTGTATGTCTTTTAATTTCAGTTCATTTATATATTTTGGAGTATAAAATGACGTTGATTATCACTGAAATTGTAATTATTTTTGTTAAAATGCCAGCTGAAGCACGCCTCTGGGTGCGAGATTTACTTGCTGTATTGAAGACCCCTTGTTGGCTGTCGGCTGTTTTTGCTCTACCGTTGGGTTGTTTTTTTTTTGTTATGTATTCCCCATTTCCATTCCCAATTTAATTTATCATAGCTAATTCAAGGTAATTAATAACTATCTAAAACATAACGTAACGAAAACTTAAATGTTAATTAGGACCACATCGAATGAACTCATTGTGAAATGTTAAAAACAGTAAATAAAAAAGTATGATCTTGTGCAACGCATTTATGTTTTTACATGTTTAAAATTTAAAAATTATATTTACTATATACGATTTTGAATTGATAACTGTTACACATATATAGTTTTGTTTTAATTTCAGGTTTATCTGAACGATCAGTATCTGCAGGTATATTTTCGACATTATATCTTTAAGGCCATGATTACATCGAAAAAATCACGCATACTTAGTGCTTCAACAGGGCCACGCATATTTATTAAGAAAAATGATAATTGAAATTTTCATAAAGCGTAAGGCGTATACAATTGAAAATAGTGGAAGATATTAGCAGGCAAAATCAAGAGAATTGTACAATTGATGATACAAGCATGAAAATTCGCACGAAGCATCATTATTATATACCTTTTTAGAAAAAAACTGCTGGCCATTAAAACAATTATTTTTTTCAAAATAGCCACGGCTTTTACAAAAATGGTTGTTTTTTCCAGTTTGAAAATACATATTTTTCTGGAAAACTGTTTCTTTGCCCTCCATCAAGTGAACCATGTTATCAGGTTTGGTGGTTACATTCCATGCATGTGACGTATTAAGTAGAAATATATATTTGACTTTTCAGGGTTTGCGCATGCGCGAAAATGTAACAAAATTCACACGTAAACATTTCAACTATTTATTATTTACTTGGTGCTTTTGGATTTTTAATGACATTATGAATTGTTTTGATAACATTTTGAACATTATGAAACAAATGCATTTATCAATTTTGCGCATGCACAAACTATTTATAGACATTATCATACAGAGTGATTTGCAACTACTTCCAGGGTACAATAGTGTAAATCGTAAAAAACATATCTTGGTCGTCATTTAACATTTCTCTAAAAATATATGCGGTTCTATTCAAGTAAGTGTTACTTCTATGAAGCCACTGTTTGAAAACACACAAATTCAGTTGAATTGATCAACCATTCGATGGATAAGGTAAAACAAACTTTCAGGAATTCTCGCTACATTGAAGACCCATTGGTTGCCTTCGGCTGTTGTCTGCTCTATGGTCGGGTGGTTGTCGCTTTGACATATTCACCATTTCCTTTCTCAATTTTATTTCACAATCCGAGCCAAACACATTTATAGCTACAGACCACCCCCTTTTGTTATTGGCTAAGCAAACTTAGTGGAAATGTCAAGATGTGTACGGAGAAGATAAGTTTATTGTAATGTTTTGTGGATAGTACATTGAAATAAAAAAAAAAGGTAATATATTGCATGAAAGTGGATGGACTTGTGCCTTCCCTGAATTTGCAACACCTAGAACGTCACATTACTTTCAAGTATATTGAAATGTAACTAGTACTAGACATGCGCATTTGATAACTGCGTGTGTTTTGCCTGAATCATTAATTTCTAAACGCAGAAAATATATATAGCTCATGACTCTGTGTCGTTCGATTATTTGATAGACAGACTTGTGTAAGGAAAGAGATTCACCTCGACCACAGTTTTATTTGTTGCGTTCAATTACGAATCTTTAAGAACTTCTTGTGCTTTCGGTCGTAAGCTCATTTTATGAGTCAGATATCGTTCATCACAATCAGTACATGAGCATGAGACCGTATTGTTTTAGTCCAGATCGTATTAATTATGCTCTATGGTTACTGATCCATCTCCGAGATATGGCTTTCCTTCATGAACATCACCAACAAGGTTTGAATGGAATTTGCAAATGGTAATTTTACGGTACGTAAGACCAGCAAGTTGTTTTCTAATACCACAATTGATTTGGTACAAAACCACAGAATAATGGAATTCTGAAGGGCGATTTTGGGACGATTGATGGATGGAATTTCAGTAGACTGGTTTGAGCCATTCTAAAAGAGACAAACGACATCATGAAGACTTTTCAAAACTCAAAAAATTCTTTGAAAAGTATCAAATGCTTTGCAAAATGATGAACTAGTTTGTAAATCCTTTTTATTTATTTTTTTTGAGAACAGTCGGCAGATTTGCACAACATTTACGATTTAAAGGAAATGTTTGACTCGGAGGCTGAACAATACGAAGAACTTTTGAAGCAAAAAGCAAAACAACGGATAATCTGCTTTTTATAACTAGATCAAAAGAACTAATTCCTATTATAGCTGTAAAATTAAACTGGAAATGTCTTTGTGAAATAAAACAAAGCTGAAGAATATGAAAAGTGATTGCGATACTAATCTAGACTTTTCATTTCTTGTCAAAGTAGACAGTTTGACTTTGAAGATGTCTTTATCCACGAAACCAAATTACTCCTCTGTCTTTGTCTAAGGGTGTCACTTTAAACAGTGTTATTAGATCGCAGCAATCGGTTTGCTTGAAGCATTGTGCGATTTGCCATTAACAGCTGATTTAAATTCTGACGCAGTTATCGTTGGTTGGCCAGCAAGGGTTAATTCCAGGCCACCACGTCGTGCAAAACTATGATGATTATGCAAATGATGTCATACTGCATTACATAAAATCTTGCACCGACAAGTATTTAAGAGTAGACATTGTATTTGACCATTACTAAATTAATAATTAAAAGGCTGGACCGCGAAAAGGGAAAGGTGCTAGACGGAAAGTGGTTGTTTCTAGTAGAACGCCAAGGGTTTTGAGTAGTCTCAATGAAGATGACAACAAAACGGAATGGTTCAAGTTTCTAGCCGAAATAATTGCCTCTTTAGAGACTAATAAAAATGCGTATCTTACTGAAGGTGAGATATTCTTTGCAATTTCAATACGGATACTTCCCAGCTACTCCTTTATTATCCCGAACAAGCAGATACACGTATGTTTTTCCATGATAAGCTTGCTTAAAATGATTGATTAAAGTAAATTTAACTAGCACTGACACATATGTATTAGTATTAGGGATAACAGCTCTTACAGTATTAGGTATAGACAAATTTGGATAGGTTTTTAAAGGAATAAAGACTTTCGATGGTTTCATGTTTATGCCCTGTGTGTGTTCCTTATTCCGTCCATACATTCTGTGAATGTGACACTGTGTCAGCATGTGGTGGGTAAGTAAAGAGATCAGCTTGGCAGATATGGGATATTTTACTCGCTTTAATTTTGAATGAAGACACAGGCATGGAGCTTATAGAAGCATTTGCTTACTTCATGTATGACTACATCAACATTAAAGCAACACGACGGGTGTCACATGTGGAGCAGGATCTGCTTACCCTTCCGGAGCACCTGAGATCACCCCTCGTTTTTGGTTGGGTTCGTGTTGTTTATTCTTTATTTTTCTATGTTGTGTTGTGTGTACTGTTGTTTGTCTGTTTGTCTTTTAATTTTTAGCCATGGCGTTGTCAGTTTATTTTCGATTTATAAGTTTGACTGTCCCTCTGGTATCTTTCGTCCATCTTTTAAGGTTAACAAGGCATGATTTGAATCATTTGTCAGGAAGTAGCGCTCTATGTGTGTTATGTGCTATGTGCTATTCGGCCTACTAGAGGTTCTCTTCCGGACAACATCAAAAGAGGAGCATACCAAGGCGGAATCAACCGGATGTATGCATTCAACAGGTTCACGTTTCATGTCATGAGCACTGAAATTGGATGAAAGAAAAAAAAAACAAATGACAGTTGGAAACCAAATTGACTTCTTTGGCTGCCGTTGCACCCTCATATCAGGAATTTTTGAAATGCTGATGTAAAATTCCAGCGGTGTTGATAACGTTCTGGCCATCTTTATACGGGTTTGTGTGATGACAACTGTCAGATAATTATAAGAAATGTAACCTGTCTTTTCTAACAGGTATTTGAACTTAACAAAGTAAGTGATATATCTTGTAAACTAGAAGAAAATGAAAAAGAAATATGAAATTTTCAACTTTTTTGCCGCCTTTTTGAAACTCGAAGTCACATATTCGTCATGTATGTATTGTTTTATCGTATTTTAAAACAGTATTCTACATTTTATTAGTATTAACATTGGATTTTACCTACAACTCAGCTTTCAAAGGATGTACAAAATGTATCAATTTTCAACGTTTTTGCCACAATTTTGGAACCGGAAGTATTCTTTTCGTCAATTATTTATTGTTTCATCGTACTTTAGGTCCTGTATTTTACGTTTTATCAAAACCTACTTTAGATTAACCTCGAACACAGCTTTCAAATGATTTACGAAAAGTAGCCATTTTCAATGTTTTTGCTGCCATCTTTCAACCGGAAGTCACTTTTTCGACATTTATGTATTGTTTTAGTATACTTTATGAACTGTAATTTACGATCTATCAACACTTAATTTGTAATGAACCTACAATACAGCTTTCAAAAAATTTACGAAATGAAGCCTATTGGATATGACGTCATTTGCAAAATGAGCGGTGGCCATCTTGAAAAAAATAAAAAAATTATGGCCAGCAGCGGATTTTTATTAAGTATCGTTTAGTCAACATTTATACAAAATTTCGTGCTTGTTTCAAGATTTGCACAATTATTTCCATAATATCTCCCACTAAAACCATACTTAACATTTGTTTCTGCTTTTTTGTTGGGTTGTTGTCTGTTTGAGGTATGTAAAAGTAAAAATAATTAATCATCCAGTCAATGTTTACAATTTTAGTTAAAAGCAACCTTGGCACAGAAATTATCTGTGTTACAAAGGTTGATTTGGAAGAAAGACAGACATAGTTATTTGCACTCTTACGTACACAGTTTTGTATTAATATTCTTGTAATTGGTATAAAATACACCAAACAACATCAGTTGAAACCTTACATTGATTAATATCCTTTTGAGGAAATTTACCTGTGACTTTACTTTTTGTGGCGTTAATCACATTCGTGTTATAGACAATTGAGTGCAAATAAATGCAAAAACACCAAAGGGAGAGGAGTACATAAGGAATTAATTTAATTAAACATTTCAACATGTTAACCACAAAATAACAAAGAATAACTAAAATAATGTAGGACAGTACACAAACATAACTGAATAGAATTACGAATTAGCACTATAAGCATGTGCATATTGGTTGAAGCAGTATTACCCATAGATACGACGACATATAACCATAAAACGAGGAACAAGTGATGAGAACTTATCGTAATAAGATTGTTCAATTATTTAACAAATCACAAATTTAAAGTGTACATTATTATAGTATATAAAGGTTGTACACATTATTAGAATGACTACGTCTTCACACCAACAAGGGAGTTTACTTCTTTTAAAACTGTTCAGAAACAAGCCCGGTCGGTAAAGTATACATGCACAGCACAGATAGTATTTAAATCGAAGATGATGTCGATGGATGCAATCTGAAAAATACGGGTGTGTGATCTATTTTTTAAGTTTAGAAAGATTGATTTCAGATGATTAGACAAGGCCGCAACTAGCCTTTATTAGAAGTCAAGCAAATATATTTTTGGCGAGGGTTCTAGGGCCCAAGACTCAAAGAAGATCTGGAAACATGACGCAAAATCGTACATATTGTACGCTTCTATCGGCCCTTTCATAATTTAAACTGCAAGTTTTGTTTTATTTATTTGTTTCAACAATATTCTGTTTTCAGCTAGTTAGTGCAAAATATAAAGATTATGTGTAAGACCTGTTAGTATTTAGGGACAACATCAAAAGACATATGTAGGATACATCAACACATTGTAATCCACATAGCCAAGTGTGTGGCTGTTGTTTTTAGGGTATGAATGGTTCGTTTCCTCGTTGAAGAACCTCCAGTTTCTTCCAATATGAAGATCAAGAATTAAAGCCCTGTTCATTGATAATTTAAATTTTGTCTTTGTATTGCGTGCGATCTTGTTCCATGCACATTTAATCCACATATCTTTATTTTCTATTTAGGCACTGAACACGGCTTAATGCAAGTTTACGCCCTCAATGTTAAAGGTCATATACTTTTTTTAATAATTTAATGCCGGCAGGTTGGGTTTTCTAGTTTTTATTAAACCCATGTCAGTTTTTTATTTGTGTTTAGGGCAAAGACAGCCAGTTTTGTGTTATGTTAATTAGTGTAACAGTTTAATTTTCCATAAAATAAAGACATTTTTTCCATGTCCAATAGCATCGCACAATCTCATTAAAAAGGTCGACCAATATCCGGACCATTGGTGGGCACGGAAAATTACCAAACCACACTTGACCGTTCATTAGTCTTTGTAGATATTTTCCAAGTCCTATTAAGTCTACGCAGAGCAGAAAATAAACCTTTACAACATGGAGTATTAGACAACTGAAGCCATAGTCATAAAGACTTATTGCTTTAATTGTGTTCCTTTATCGTCGCCACAGAACAAAAAAGGCGAGAGCTACTTTCGAATGTTTCTACGATTTAAACTAATAAAACTCGAGTTTACCAATAATATGATAAATAACAAATGAAATCCAACACTAGGCGAATAGTCATATAGAAGGACAAGCAATAAATGAACTAAAGCCAATCTTAGCAACTGATATATGAGAGCATAATGCAAAACAATAAAGAAACAACAATGAAAACTAAAAAGAAATAAAAAAAACCTTATATTCCGAAAAAAGCAGTTGCGCGTCATGGGAGGACCATAACTGGTTACGTGCAAGACATTTGCCTCACTTACCCCAATGTAGTAATACCAATCATGTAAGAATTAAAGACCAGGGTCCATCTGCTAGTATTATACAAACAGTCAGGACGATAATTTGTTTTGCTTATTAACATCAATAACTGATTAAAAGACAAATCTGCATATTCACATTTCAAACCGGGATTAACATTCAGTCATTTTGCCATCCGGAGCCTATTTGATATGAGTTTTGCTGATTTGTGAAGGCTATATGGTGACATATTCTAGAAGGTGAGAACGGGGTTTTAAGGAATATATAATAGCGGAGAAAAAATAAACAATAGACAAAATGGAGTAAAAAATAAATAAATGGAATACTGATTTGTTAAAATACAAGTAATAGCTTTTATAAAAATCGTGTCGGTTTTAAGCTTATTATGTTGTTAAATTATTTTCAATTTATAGGACCATCCATTCACTCTACTTATAAATTGTATTCGGGTTAAAAAAAAGAAAACTGTGGAAAGGCTAATATTTGTTTAAGAGTTAAAATTGTCTTTGTGAAATGTTGTGTGGGAGGCAAGTTTTACCCATGGAAAGAGCCTTATTTCTAAATAACTTGCGCTTTTCCCTGTACTGATTTCGATAAACTTTTTTAAGACTAATTTAAAAAAAAAATGTCATTTATTTACTGTCTTTTAATTTGTATGTGTGTGCTAAATATTTTCATTGATTGTCCCGTGAGATAAACCATCTAAACACGGTTTATAGTTATCTGTTAACGTATATTTGTTCCATTTAACAGAAGTTCCATTGGAAACATTGTTATAAACAATGTCATATTATTTGTTCCTGTTGGAAACATAGTCAATTCATGCACAGTCATGAACAACATAAACAGAAAAGCAAGGCAACGGCGCTTTTTTTTATGAATGTTCCGCTTTAACACCAAAGTCACAGATTGGGCACCCGCAAACATGGTTATGTACAAAATGTATGCGCAACATTCAGTATGTGACTGTCCGAAGTCAGGAGCATGTTATCTTGTTGTTGTTATTTGTTGCTCTGTAGCATATTTGTTTTCCGTTCATTATTTTGTACATATATTAGGCAGTTAGCTTTCTCATTTGAATTGTTTCACATTTGTCATTAGGTGGTGTTTTATAGTTGAATATGAAAAATTGGCTTTGCGCATTGTTGAAGACCGTAAGGGACCTATAGTTCTAAATGTCTGTGTTATTTATTTAGCTTTAATTGTTGAGATCTGACAAAACATGTTTAACTTCGCCGCATTTTTGTGCCTGTCCCAAATCAGGAGACAATGACCTTTGTTAGTGTTGTATTTTTTGAAATTTTTATTTTAGTTTAGTGTGACAGCTAGTATATATTTGTATATAGGGACTCAAGCCTGCCTCTGGTTTCGGGATTTTAAGACACATTGATGGCCATCTGCTGTTTGGTTTGGTTGTTGTCTCTTCAACACATTTGAATTCTTAATTTGAATTCTCAATTTTATTGATTAAATATATTGATTGATTGATTTATTGATTGTAAAGGGATTTGCCCAATGAGATGTTACTTCAAACAAAAATCATGACCATTTGAGAATCATTTGTGTGTGACAGTTGTTATTATTATAATAACTATTTGAATTTGTCTTTATTTCACCAATGAAACTTAATATCAATGTTTGCCTTCGAATGGAATTAATTCGTAAACTTCTTGGAACTTTAAAGTACCGTCTGATTACAATTAGACCCACAAGAAATTTGAAAACTTATTTGGCTTTTAATGCCTTAACCTTTTTTATGAAGGTAGTTTTCTTTTCAGTCAAATTTTGAATTTGACATTTATTTCGGCAACTACCAAGTGGCGGATCCAGGGGGGGGGGGGGGGGGGGGGGTTGTCCGAGGGTTGGAACCCCCCTTTTTTGGGCCGATCAATGTATTTGAATGGGGACATATAGTTGGAACCCCCTTTGTCCTGGGTTTGGACCCCCCTTTTAAATAGCTTGATCCGCCACTGCTATCACAGATTTCCTGTAATTGTTCTGCATAAACCCACTAGGAAATCACATTGATATGATTTTTACAGCGGATGGCCGTGAGGGCATTCCGGTGTATTGCGTTCGTCTAAAGTTTTATAACGTTTCTTTCATTTTGTGATTTTAACCGATCTATAAACATGATGAATACGTAGACATCATCAAGTGCAAAAGTAACATTACGTATCGTTTGTTTTGAAATCATTTCTTCAATGAATATTATCAAAAACTTTCTAAGAATATAAATTAATCAAACTGAAATGTTTTGTTATATTATATACATATAAATAAAACAAATCATTAATATCTATGCACACGCATGCATAAGTATATCTCAAGAAAGTTTGCTATCTCAGGGAACGACAACTCTGCATGGATGATTTAACATTCTTTAATGAAAAACGAATGCCTACTGAAATCAATTATATCAGAAACATAGAATTATTACAGAAGAGTGTCCACCATGCACTTGTACTGCACTATTAATAGTAAAGTAGAATAGAATGATATACAAATGCATGAAAAGTATTTTACATGTAACTTAAATATACAATTATTAATATAATATAACAATAAACCAGAGTATACTGATTTGTATCACTAAACTATAATAGTCATTACGGTGAGGTTAAATTCCCTGTCATTAATGTATCATCCACGCACGCATTTGTCACCAGAAAAAAATATATCTGTACACAAACCTCACTTTTAAGTAAAGACATATGATTTTTATCCTGAAACAAGTGCTTGTCGGACGTTCCACCATAACTTGCAGTCATTCGATGTTCAGTACTTCAGTTCTTTGATCTAAACGTTTATTGAAACCCAATAGTTAGGTAAGGTGTTGCTAACTGTTATGTGAAGACGTTAATGAAAATACAAAGTTTGTATGACCGGCTCAAGCAAGCAACCTCTCGTTGCAGCTAATAGCTTGCATCCAGCTTTCAGATATTTATATACCCAAATGGGGCATAAGATTCAAACGTACTTCAAATTTTTATATATAACCACTAAGTCATTAGTTTTTAATAAATAATTAAACAGTCAAAGACTATTCAATGGACTTTAAAATTTCGTTTCTTGTTCATAAATTAAATAAAGGAAATATACATCGCTTTCGATATATTACACAGCATGCTACAATTTAAATATCCAACACTTTTGGGTATATATAGAAGCGTAAATAATTATGTTAGTTGTCTAGGTGGTCATTGTAGCCGTAGACATCGTATAGTTAAAATGTCGGAGCCGGTACAGCTAGATTCTTTGATTAAACAGCGTGTGCAAATAGCTGTTTCAACCGCACAGAATGATATTGTACATCACATGAACAGGATTATTAAAAGCAGTTTTGACGCTTTCCAAAAGTCGACGAACGAAAATCAACGACAACTGTCAGAAACACAACTTGCTAAGATTGAAGAGATGGATTCGGAAAATGATGTGTTTAAAAGGAAAGGGAATGAAGAACAATTTAAAGTCAATTCCAAAGTTGCCAATAAGATGAAGGAAGCTAGATGTTTTCTGAGGGAAGACCGGGAGCAAACCGAACAGACCCAAAAGGCAGCACAAAGTATCAGTGAAGGTTTGGATATTTTACGGCATAGACAAAAATTAGTTAAATTGGCAGACCAATCTGAAAGTGGCTGGAAAACAGTGACAGAATACGAAACTCATAGTCTGGCCGACGATTCTGAAGATGAGAAACGAATCATCAGAGCCGAAAACAAAGCTGCACGTAAAATAAAGAACGAGAAACAAAGTAAACAACACAGATCAACCCCTTACAGTACCTCTCAGTCCTCGAGATTTAATTCCAACGCACCTAGAAATAATGTTCCAGTTCAACGCCCAGGGAAATGTTATGAGTGTGGTATTCCCGGACACTGGAGGGTAGACCATCAAACTGGTGCTTTTGGTGCAACTATGCAAAGAAACAAGATTGACAAGATAAGTAAAAATGTAAATAGTTTTGATAAAACTGTAGGAATCTTTGATAGTTTTGACAAAAGCACAATTGAAAAAGATACGCATTCACAATTCGTCAAGCTTGAACACACATGTAAAAGTACAGTTACAAAGGTGAACTCTAACGATTCACCGGTAAACAGGTTACGCAATGCGTACACTTATTGGCAACGTATTACTGCAAAAGACTATATTCTTAGTATTATTAGAGATAGTTACTAAATTCCGTTTTATACAGAACCTGAAAGCTGTAGTTTAAGGAACAATAAGACGGTATTTGAAAATGCAGAGTTTGTTGAATCCGAGATTACTAAGTTAATTAGTCGGGGTTGTATATCTCAAGTACCCGAGTTACCTAAAGTAGTCAATCCTCTCACAGTTGCGAGGAATAAAGAAAAAATCAGACTTGTTCTTGACTGCAGGCATATAAACCCCCACTTACACAAATTTAAGTTCAAATATGAAGATGCTGTTGAAGCTAGTCATATGTTCGAAAAGGGGAACTATTTACATACGATCTTCGATCGGCATATCATCATATTGAAATATTTGAAGATCACAAAACGAACTTAGGTTTCAGTTGGTTTCATGAACATGAAAAAGTAACAAAATACTACGTTTTTAACGTATTACCTTTTGGTATAAGTACAGCAGGATACATATTTACAAAGGTTGTTAGATGCATTGTAAAATATTTAAGAGACCAAGGATTACAGATTATAATGTATCTTGATGATGGCATAGGTGGGGCAAGTGAAATTTATAGTAAGGCTAATATCTGTAGCTTAACTGTACGTTATGCTTTAAGGTCGGCTGGTTTTTTAATTGCCGAAGAAAAGTGTAGTTTGGAACCAAGTCAATCAGTTAATTGGTTATGTTTGGTGTGGGACATGAAAGATGGTATTGTTTATGTGACAGAAACTAGATTGAATAAGTTGAAAGATACGCTGAATGTGATTATTCACAGGTTGGGAAAAGGTGAAATAAAAGTAACAGCCAGGTTTTTGGCGTCCATTATTGGACAGATTATGTCTATACAAGGGGCAATGGGCCCAGTAGTACGATTGCGTACAAGGAGTATGTACGATTACTTATTGTATAGAGCAAGTTGGAACGCTCTTGTGCTTTTGAATAGAAAAGCATTAGATGAAATTGTTTTCTGCAAGGAAAACGTAGCCATACTGAATGGCAGAGATTTGAGTATAGTGGAACAGTACTCTTGTATTGTTTACAGTGATGCCTCTGGTATAGGTTTCGGAGGGTATGCTGTCAGTATCAGTGATACCAAAGTTATGGATAGCTAGGAATTCAGTAGAAAGTATAAAAAGCTCCACATGGAGAGAGTTAAAAGCGGTATATTGAGTTTTGTTGTCATTACTAGTAACATTACTAGGTGAAACTATTAAATGGTATACTGATAATCAAAATATTGTTTACATTATTAAGCAAGGTAGTAGAAAGGGCGATCTACAAATAATCGCTATCAAGATAGCCAATGTATAAAATTGAGAAAGGAAATGGTGAATATGTCAAAGCGACAACCACCCGACCATAGAGTAAACAACAGTATGCAAGCTTAACAATATTGTATTATTACCACAGTGGGTACCAAGAGAGGAAAACGTTAAGGCTGATCAGATCAGTAAAAGTGTAGACTGTGATGACTGGGGAATAGTCCCAGAAGTGTATTCAGTTCTAGATAATTTGTGGGGTCCTCATACGGTAGATCGATTTGCGTCAGATTATAATACAAAATGTTTGGTCTTCAACTCTAAGCACTGGGGTCCTAATACTTCAGGTATTAATGCTTTTGGTCAAGATTGGAAAAGCGAAATTAATTGGATTGTACCCCCACCTGCACTTGTTTCCAAATGTATTAAAAAAATGAGACAAGAAAAATCTATCGGTACACTAATTGTTCCATACTGGAGGTCAGCTCCTTTTTGGCCAATTTTAAACGTTGATATTGAAGGTTGGCAAACATTTGCGAGTTTTGTAGGAGACAGCATAGTGTTGTCATCAAGTGTAGTTATAAGAGGAAGAGGAAAGAACGGATTATTCGAAAAGACAGATACAAATTTCACTATGTTGGCACTTAAAATTAGATTTTATATATTTATCATTATATTTGTTTTTTAGGGATCGGGTTAAAATGTACCATTCAGAAAGAGATTTCACAGTGTGGAGCGATCTCAGAAAATTTCACTCAACATGGTGGGAAAATGGTAGAGTATTTGTTACATTCACATAGCATCAACACCAATAGTAAATATTTTTATTCTTTTAAACGTTGGGAACAGTTTATATCTAAAGAAGGAGGAAAATTTATTCCCGCTTCTCCAATTCACGTCGCGTTATATTTAACTCATTTAATGGATAAAGGATCGTCAAAAAGTGTAGTGCAATCTGCCATTTACGGGATCAAGTGGGCGCATAACATTCAAGGAATTCAAGATCCGACAACAAAGTCTTTCGTTGTGAATTTAATGGAAGCTACAAAACGACAACCACACAGACCGAGAGTGAAAAAAGATTACATTACCGTAGATGTTTTGATAAATTTATGTTCTAAGTACAAATATTGTAATGATTTACTTGTTATACATGATTTAACTATGAATATTTTTGTTTTGCTGGTTTTCTTCGTTATGATGAAATAAGCAGTATTCGTTGTAAGGATATAGTTTTCAAAGATTATCATTTTTTAATCAAAATATTTAAGAGTAAAACTGACCAATATAGATTAGGTGACGAAATTGTCATTTGTAAAAGAGAGTCAATTGCTTTTCCATATTTATTATTGAAAAAGTATTTTCAATTAGCTATGATTAATTCTGAATCAGAAAACTTTTTATTAAGACCAATTTTCAGATCAAAACAAGTTTGTTCATTAATATATCAAAATTAACGGTTAAGCTATACCAGAGCTGGAGAATGTATTGTTTCTAGGTTAAAAAGTATATGTCCTGATTTAAACATTGGTTTGCATTCTTTGAGAGCAGGTGGGGCTACTGCAGACGCCAATTCAGATGTTAACGAACGTTGTTGGAAACGACACGGTCGGTGGAAAAACGACACTGCTAAAGATGGTTACGTGGCCGATTCACTTGATCATCGGCTTCAGGTTACGAAAAAACTTGGTTTATGAATGTTTAGGGTTTGAATTTTTTATTATGATTTATGTTTTGATTAGTATCTTACATTGTATTCATATCGCATTTCTCACGCCCGTTCTTTGTTTTTCTAGTCTGTCTGCACGGCAAAATGCATATTTTAGTTGAGTCTAGTTTAGTGGCCAAAATTATTGTGTAGTTAGGACATATATTTTTCAGCGTTTCGCAGTATAGCGGAAAAATACTGTCTTAAAGTTTCTATTATATTTTGTGTATAAAATTGTTTTTTATATAATCATGATCATGAGGGGGTAAGGCATCATTACCCATAAACGGTTCTTGCATTGCTCCGTTCGCTGGTTTCCAAACTTTACAAGTTGGTTTTTCCTGGGCGGCGAGTGTCTGTTTATGACGGGTGTTCATAATAGATATTTATCATTTGGAATGTTATTGGAAGTTAATAGATATTTATTACTATTGTTGCCGGAAGTATATTTTTTGGTTCACAAAGTTGTGTGTTAAATTACTTAGTATAGATACTTTTATATATGATGTATGCATATGTATATATGATATTATTGTATTGTACTGAATTAAAAATTTGATTAAATGCTGGCTCCAGTCTGTCTGCACGGCAACATGTATATCTTAGTTGAGTCTAATTTAATGTCCAAAATTATTGTGTAGTTAGGACACATAATTGTGTTTCCATTGATAAAACTCAATGTTTACATGTAGTTTAAATCATGTTTCACCTACACAGAGTCGATAGTCAATGTAGGCCTTGTGTAGGTTAAGTGTACACAAAACTAGGCATTTAGGACATTAGTTTTATCGTGTGTATATTTAAGGAGGAAACTATTGATATTTTTGATAATTATAAGTTGTCTAAATTCGAAAGAATTTTTTTTGGTAAAAAAAAATAACGTACTTTATTAACCTCTTAACAAGAATCAAAGCAGCATCATTGCCGAACCCATTAGCAACCAATTGATTTTCGGGGGGGGGGGGGGGGGCGGGCTATTATAGTTGAGTATGAAACATAAAGGCAAAGGGGTGGGGGTGGTGAGCTATGGATTTTGTTTTTGGCCCTGAAAAAAAAAATTGTTTGTTTCACCTTCAGCTATATATAATGCTAAAATTGATTTCGACTCGTCACCAAAATTTGTCCTGAAAAAAATCAATAGCCCACGCCCTCCTCCCCTCCACAAAAAATGAAGTAAATAGTTGCTGCCTAATTCATTTGAAAAGGTTTGCTCGAATCGACTTGACGTACACATAAATATTCGCCACTGGTCTTTACTCAAAAAACAATTCACGCATAAAAGCATGACTGAACATAGTGTGAGGTAAATGATATGTTTGTCTAGTATCTCAGATCCGTTAAATAACACGTAAAGTAAATAAAAAAAACGTAACCCTATTCCTGTACCAAATACTCCTTGGAGAAGAAATACCATTTGAAACGAACAGAAAAGATAAAAATGTAGTGATCCCTAATATCTCAATCCTATTTTTCGGCTGTAAGCACGCTGTTGCAGATAACGTTTTCTAATGCGTTATCGAGACATCTCTAGTATATTCAAACTACTGCAAATTATAAAAAAAGCTTTCATAAAGTATTAACCACTTAACTTAAAAAAAGAGGGAGGGTTATTTTTTTTTATCTGAGTCAGATTTTTGTTTCGCGCGTACGTTTTTATTCCTTTTTTTTCGATGCTGGTGATCAAATACTTTTTTTCAATATTTAACACTATAATGTATTGGGAGACTTTTGATTCAGAAGAATTTTTTTTATCATCTGTATGACCATTTTTTTTTTTTATTAAATTGGGGATCGGAATATTTCCATTCCCATCCCCCACCCCCCTTTTGAAATCAAATGCTTGTTCCCTTACCGCTAGAAAAAAAAATCAAAAATTTTGAATTCAGTTCTACGTAATGAACATTTAAATGACATATAGTTTACAAGTGGGAACAAATCTTATGTACAGGTAGCTAAACAAGGTGTATACATTGTAGATGTGAACAAATGTAATGTGAAACCAGTGTACACTACACCTAACTAATTGTAAACATGTTTACTCTACACGGCGTTTGGTTTGAACACGGCCTAATATATATTGTGTTTATCAATCATACTTATAATGATATTTTAAAAAAAATCGGGTTCACCAGTATTGCTGGGCTATCGGCTATATATATGTTACAGTAAATATGTGAAATTAGGAATTACATGTAATTACTAAAATTTAGGAATTACATGTTATCCCAAATGCACTTAGCAAATACAAGTAAGTCCTGAAACGGCCCAGTTATTACCAGTAATTACTCATTTTAAAATGAATTTTTACACCTATTTACTAACTGTTATAACAATGTTGTAATTTGGTCAGTTATGTAAGTTATGATAATACCAACTATAATAAATCAGTGAGTAATCTTAAAAAGTGATTAGCCTAAAATATACCTTTTTGTTAAAGGAGCATTAGCTACGAGATATACAAAAAATAAAATTTGATTATTTTTTGTTCAATCGTTAATGAAAATGATATAGTGAAATTATAGTTTGTTAAGCAGTCAATTTGGTACTGGTGCACTTGCAAGTGAATAATTGGACCTCAATGAATACGTATGCATGTGACCTACAATTCAACCCCTAGCTGGAGATGTTACCGATGTATTCAGATTTAAAATTGTAAGGTTTGGCGGAACCAGTATCTCGCCTACTTTTGCTGTTAGTCGCAGGCTCAACAAAAATGGGGAAAAAATATTAAAATTTTCCTCCAGAAACTATCTTTTGACAAGTACTGTAAGAAGCTTCTGTCCAAACGTTAAAATCCTGTTCAAGTTTAGTAGAAATCCAGGATAATTTAAGAAAGTAATCAAAATGTGAAGAACTTTAACCACTTAGTGAATATGTGTGGACGCTACTGACGACAGAATGGTTTGCTATGTCTCGCTTTCGTGACAATAGTCGCAGTTTCGACAAAAAAGAAACAGAATGACAGCATTGAAAGTAAAACAAAAGGGATGAGCCAATTAGTTGACTTAAACAATCCACAAAAAGATGATTCTTATACAAGTAAAAACGATGAACATTTTTTTTGCAGGTTTATAAGCTTAAGTTTGGAGGTTTTGAAAAACTCATAAAAAAGAAATATTAAATGTGACTCTCAACACCATCAAAGTGTTTACATTTGTTTGTTAAGAATGTCAGCTTTATCACAACAGTCTGACAAAAGAAGTATCAAATAAACCTAGTTTGTAAAAGGAATTTAACATGTGTCATTGGGCAAGTATGCCTGATGGAGATTGAGATATCAAGATGTCATCTACAAATACAAATGGCACCTTATTTGCTATGATGATTGATCATCATAACTGGAACAAGAAATTATTTCATGATATATCAATGTGTATGCTTGATTATCAATATTCTTTGTTTGATACGCTATCTCTCAATATATATGAGTTTTCATTTTACAGGAAAAGCTCCAGCTATTACAATGAATACAACATATTTTTCCTGGCAATCCGGAAAGACAGTAATATTAAGGTGCTATATTTCTGATGACAAAGACAATATTGATTCTGTATACTGGATTCATGAAAGGGAAAACGGATTTTTAAAGATTATAACCCCTTCAACTTACCCAGATAAGTACAGTGGAAGTACTAGATTATACCCTCACCTTATAATATCAAACCTTACATCTACTGATATAGGAAATTATAAGTGTGCCGCAACAAATGAATTTGGAACAGGAATTAGTAAAACAGCGTTATTTTTAAATGTTACAGGTAATTAAAATTAAAGAAATAATTGCATCACAGGAACATAGAAAAGTAGAAGCATAAACATACTTTATTCCCTGCGGAAAATTCAAAAAGGGAACATTCAAACTGTTATAGTCTTAAACAAAGTTCTGAGGTTTTTACCTATTTAGTTCATCGGCTTAATTGTATTGATATATCAAGACCACTAAAACATGATAGCAAATGGTCAAACGATGAAATGATACTATTAATTTAGTACGACCAAAGTGTTTTTTCTTGATAGTCTTTGATCAGAAACGCAAAACAACTAAACATTTGGAGACTTTGGTATATAAGACAAATATACTTAATGGTGAAAAGCCAAAAGCATTCAAGTATTTATTTCTAATAAATGTGGAACTTTAATTTCTTAATAATCTGTAATTAATTAATAATTGAAGAACGGGAAATATAAGATTATTTTTAAATATATTATGGCAGTCCCGAATCACTTAGTTTATGATACCATCTGTTATTTACAGTTTACCGCGTTGTAACCCAAGTGCTAAACAATGAAAATAACTGCATTGATTTTGTGCATTTGCAAGAACTCATACAAAAATGGTCTTTCAAAAATTGTTTTTAAAAATCCTTTTAATGTAACAAGTTTACAACGAACAATTAGAGAAACGAGTTTCTTATATCTTCACCGTATGTTGTTCTTGTAATCTGATACCCTTGTTAATTACACTCAAATAACACTTTATAAAATTTAAAGGATCCCCCCACAAGAATATGTGACACATGTTCTTTTACAGCAAAAAAAAAAGATGTCGAACAAACAGATTTTAAAAAGTAAAATATCAATACCGAACGCAGAGGAAAATTCCAATAAAAATAAGACAATCGTGTGATCAATATTAGATCGTATCAGCTAAAGCTAGAATGAGCAAACGAATTATTTTCAAACAGGTAAAAAGCAATGTTGTATGTATTGCGTGTGTAAAGACAAAGCTTGACGGTTTTAACATTTCTTAAAAATTCATCGTTACTAGCATTTTTAGATGAATCGTATCTTAATGATCAATCTGTCAAAAGGTTTTTTGAAATATATCTTCTTTCATCAGTTTGACAGAAAAAAAATGGTTATTTGATTTAAATTTAGCAATCAACACTTAAAGTGTGCCAAATTTGACTTTAAGAATCCATAACGATATTAAGTATGAAAAATGTTTAAATCAATTAACAAACAATACATTTAAATGATCTGACCCTTGACTATATTGAAATATCAACTGGTCGGGATTTCAACCAGACATTTTTAAAATGTATAAATTTTGTAATGCTGGTAAACACAACAGTCGATATTGTCGTCTTCGTGCGGTTTTTTTACAAAACAGTTAGAAAGTAATTTTATTATCCGGATGAAGATAATTTGAAAATCGAATCCTAGAAAATTGAGAAAAAACAAAAGATCCTACATTTGGAAAGCTAACGACCACATACAAAAAACACAAATAACTAACTTATTTTCACACCATCCTACTTGTACGAAACACTCCTGAAAGATACCAAGCTTTAGTGAACATTATTTTCATTTACCCATGTACATTATTTTATTTGGCTGCAAGTTGTCCAAAGTTATGATTATCTTTGTTATGACGTTTTTAATCTCACCTCTTATTTTTGTCGAGCCTTGGACTTTTGTCGAAAAAGCGAGACTAAGCGATCCTACATTCCGTCGTCTGCGTCGTCGTCGGCGGCTTCCACAAATATTCACTCTGTGGTTAAAGTTTTTGAAATTTTAGTAACTTTCTTAAACTATACTGGATTTCTACCAAACTTGGATAGAAGCTTGTTTATGATCATAAGATAGTATCCAGCGGTAAATTTTGTAAAAATAAATTTCCATTTTTTTCGTATTTTACATTTAAATGGACTTAGTTTTTCTGCGGGGAAACATTACATTCACTCTGTGTTTAAAGTTTTTAAAATTTTAATAACTTTCTTAAACTATCCTGGGTTTGTACCAAACTTGGCAGGAGCTTGTTTATGATCATATGATAGTATCCAGAAGTAAATTTTGTAAAAATATATTCCATTTTTTCCACATTTTACTTTTAAATGGACTTATTTTTTTCTGCAGGGAAACATTACATTCACTCTGTGGTTAAAGTTTTTTAAAATTTGAATACCTTTCTTAAACTATCCTGGGTTTGTACCAAACTTGAACAGGAGCTTATTTATGATCATAAGATTGTATCCAGAAGTAAATTTTGTAAAAAAATAACTCCATTTTTTCTGTATTTTGCTTTTAAATGGACTTAGATTTTCTTCCAGTTAACATGACATACAGTCTGCAGTTTTTCAAAACATTTATAAGATTCATTAACTATCCTAGATTGTTCCCAAACTTGGACAGAAGCCTCTTACAATCAAAAGATAGTATCAAGAGGAATATTTTTAGTGATTTTTTCCCTCATTTTTGTTGAGCCTGCGATTTACAGCAAAATTAGGCGAGACACTGGGTTCTGCGGAACCCTAACAAATTTTATTGATTGTGGATTCACATTGTGTCATAGATCATATTCGTGCAGTGTACGTTCACCTATTTCTGAGCTTATTTGTCTTTTGATTGATCCAAGCAATTTCAATTACTATTTTATAGTGTGTCTTTCTTTGTTGTGATGTTACACTATTGTTTCATGTAAATGCTAAAGTTGGTACCTATTAAACCGTTTGAATCTCTTTAAATTTATTTGCACCTTTTCCTATGTCAGAAACCTATTGCTAAGTGGTTTTTATATAGACTTGACCATTTTTTCAGGTTTTCCTGTTTGAATATTTCTACACTAATCATTTTAGGGTTTCTATATAAGACATGTTGAAGACCGTACATTGACCTTTAATGATTCTCTTTTAGAGATTGTGACTTGGATTGTGACTTGTTTTTGTGCTGACATGAATTGTCATTGATATGGTTAGATTTATAAATTTACTGTTTACAAATTTTTGATTTTTTTGAAATACTTAGGCTTTTCTACCTCAGGCATAGATTACCTTAGCTATATTTGGCAAAACGTTCAGGATTTTTGGTTCTCAATGCTCTTCATCTTCGTACTTTTCTTGGCCTTTTTATTTTTTTTTTTATTCGAGCGTCCCTGATGAGTCTTTTGTAGACGAATCGCGAGTCTGGCGTATATTACTATTTAGTCCTGGTATCTATGATGAGTTTATTTTCATTGACAATCGTACAACATCTTTTATATATCTATATAATTATTCTAACAGGACCACCACCAAATATCACAGCAACTAGACTCTATTACAACGAAAGAATTGGACAAAACGTAACACTTCGCGTTTCAATATCTTCCCCTGGTAGTGTGATTCTCTCGGTGAACTGGATTTTCCATAACAAAGGAATAAATGAAGTAATAAATATCACTGGATCATATAAGTATGAAGGAAGTTCCGTGGATAGTCCTGCATTACATATTCTGAATCTTACCAGTAATGACATCGGGAACTACACATGTTCATCTGTAAATGCATATGGAATCGGCAAAAGTGAATTCATTTTGCTAGAAATCAAAGGTAAATATTTATTTTTTATGCATTTTTTAAGAAATCAGAAGAAAACATATATTTAACTCGTTCGTCTCGACAGTGTGCTTACTTTGCATGTGCATCAAATAATTAACCAGATCGATGGAATATACGAAATGCAAAATGGGAAAGTAGGGTGTATATCAACTGATACAAATAGTAGCATTCGACCGTCTCTGATGAGTCTTTTGAAGACGAAACGCGCGTCTGACGTAAAAATAAATGTTGTTATACTGGTAGCTATGGTGTGTTTATATGTAGTAATTGAATATCAACTAAGCAAAGATGCCCAGCTTGAATAAATATAAATTATTAAAAATATAGTGCCTTATCAATAGTATCATTAAGAAACATTAATGTTTGCACCTCGATTATGGTTTCGGTATAACATCTTTTCAGCAAGTATATTGTTGTCTGTTTGGTATTACATTGATAAAACATCCATTATGTTTACCTGGTTACATCTTGTGATTCGTTTAATTTGCAATCGCCAATTGCCGGTAGTATAGTTTAAGAACATCAGTTGTTAGTATTACGAGTCAAATGCGGTATTTTATATTTACTTTTTCATATTTTTCCGGTCTTTTAGACAATTTTGTTTTAGTGCTATCAATTGACCAATTTTACTTTGTGATGCTGATATTTAGAATAATTAGAATATGATATGTGTTGTCACCTTCATTCACTGGATGGATCTGCCTAAGGAACAGGGATGGGATAATCGTAATCTGTAATGGTAATCGATTGTAATTGATTACATTTTCCCCAGTAATCGCCAGTAATCTGTAATCGAAGACATTTTCAATTACATGTAATCGTAATTTAATCGATTACAGCAAAAACTATGATTACTTTTCGATTACATTTCGATTACTTACTAATAGTTTGATGGAATATAACCTTTTTAAAAGAAAATTTGTATGTATGCAATATTTATCACTTTAAAGTACAAATGAAATAGAATGTATTGAGCTGCCCTATTTTTATTTATTGTCCGATGTTGCATTATGTTCAACCAGATCCCTACAAAAAATAACTTTATATAGATCTAGCTTTTAAAACAAATGGATTCATGTGCTTGTCAATAAGACCTTTTATTTTAAAATGAGAAAATAGATTTAAATAAGATATGTGTCTTAAGTTACAAAATGTAAGTTATTTACTACACTAAAGTAGTAAGGTAAGCTTATTTCTATTAAAATTTCTCAAATAATTATTTTCAATCAGAGTTGGAATTTAAGTTTAGAATTGATAAACAGTTGATTTCTTACAATGTTATGATATACGTGTATATAAAGATTGAGACAGTACACAAAATCCTGTTCACAATGATCTAATGCTTATGCATTGATTTTTTTCAGAAATACATACATGTATTCCTCTTTGACACTATTCATATATATTGTTTATAATTTGATTAGAGAATAAACAAAATCTTAACAAACTTCATGACTTTACTCATCAGATGATCAATCTCTTCAATTATCAATAAGATACATACTTTGTTTTTATTTCAATTACTGTATGCGTATGTCTAACTAAGAGGGAGATTAACATTATTTTGCCCCAGGTTATAAACTGTACTCCAGTTGCAGTTTTATAACCTGTAATTAGGGTGTTTATTCTAACAAAAGGATTAAAGTATGCATCTAATTATAAATTTTGATCTTTACAATTAGCTGAACAAAATAATTTCAGAGAAAACTTCCAACATTGTAATTTCCTACATGTATGCTAAAATGTACCTGTGTTCAATGAGTAAAAACAATAATACAAAATTTTAAGTCAGTATGAAAGCAAAATTTTTCAAAAACCTTTAAAACAAATAAGTACAAGATGAAATGCGATGTCATCTCTCATTTATGTTCAAAGTGAAAATCTCAATATATTTTTTTCTTTCTTATCCTCAGAAACGTAAGAGATTCCATCTAGAAAACTACTGTCAACTTATAATTTGGAAACAATACTTTTTTAAAAATGCTGTTTTTGGTCAAGTTCCATACGTTCACTATACAAATATTGGGAAACGTAGTTGTGTTTAACTAACTTTTTTTGTTGCAATTATGAAGCATGTAATTGTCAGTAATCGAAAAGTAATGTAATTACTTTTGATACAGAAATGGATTGCAATCGATTACATACAACAATCTGAGTAATCGATTATTAATCGATTGCACAAAAATCACTCATGTAATCGATTAATAATCGATAACATTTGTCAGTAATCGTGCACATCCCTGGCAGATATATCGATACTCTCCATAAGGCGACGCTTTAGATTTTGTGCCGCCATTTTAGTCAGTTTTGAGTGCAAACTTCCCTCACAGCCACAAAACGTCCTTAATTGGCAAGAGCTTGTCTGTCGGTCGGAAGAGACCAAAGCAACCATATATGTATTCCACAATTGCTTTTCGGGATCTTTGACATAGTTGTTTGATAATAACCGATAGAAAGAATGAAATATTAGAATCGTCATTCTTGGTTAACTGATCTTACCGTAATTTAGCCCGTATCAAATCAGGAGCCTGTAATTCAGTGGTAGTTGTTTGTTTATGTGTTACATGTTTGTTTTTCTTTCATTTTTTTCTCGTTTGATTTGTTTTACATTGCTCATCGTTGAAGGCCATACGGTGACCTTTAGTTGTTTATGTCTGTGTCATTTTGGTCTCTTGTGGACAGTTGTCTCATTGGCAATCATACCACATCTTCTTTTTTTTATAAAGTAGTCTTGTATTCTTTTTCAACCAATTTAACAGCGGTAATATTGATTCATTATCTACCTTAACATATTTTGAATAACTGGATAATTGCAGTTTTTAATTTGATTATTTGTCCGTAGTGTTTACCTTTTATTGAGGTATATATATATATATATCTGTATTTGTATGTATTCAATTCCTTTATTTCGTTCAATCAGATAAAAGGTTTGTGAAATCATGCATACCGTTATTTTTTTTAATATACATTGAACGACACAATTTCTTCCTATTTGACGTTTACGTTTTCTGCCGTCAAACACGAGAATCAATGAATGTGCTTTTTAATTTGATAGATTCTTCTTTGCTTTTGTAAATGTTTGTTGGTTTTGAGATTGTAACAAAGTGATGACTGCTGTAACCATATTTCGACTTTTTTACCTTTAATGTCTGTTTTATTGACGCATCGTTTTAAACATAACCAAATTTGACACGACTGTCATACAGGTGAGAGGTTTAGCACTATACAACCAGGTTCAATTCATCATTTTGTACATTCAAAAATGCCAATACCAAGTCAGGAATATAACAGTTACTGTTCATTCGTTTGATGTGTTTTATCATTTGATTTTGCCATTTGATAACGGACTTTCCGTTTTGAATTTTCTTCGAAGTTCAGTATTTTTGTGATTTTACTTTTTACCATAGTGAAGCGTTCTCTATATTTTTATCACAAACCGATATTATTACTAACTGTGTCAGAAAAAGAACGTTGCAATGCATATTTCAGATCACAAATATCTTTTAGCCGTATGATGTTAAATAAACCGAATTAATCTATGCATGTTATACGTGATACAATCTTAATACATTCCATCCGTATTTTCCTATATAAAAATGCAGAACCAAGTCAGAATTATGACAGCTGTTTTTCATTCGTTTGATGTGTTTGAGCTTTTGATTTCGCCACTGGATTTCCGTTTTGATATGTTTTCAGAGTTCTGCGTTTTTTAATTTTACTTTATATAATGTAAAAGATTCACAGTACTGGTATTATTGAAAGTAATATTACGAAATATTGTGTGATTGGTACCAGTGAAGTAGTAATTGCTCATAAAGATCTCCGATAATACATTATAAGCATTTGGATTTTGTTATTTAATTCGCGATTTTCGTTTTGATTTAGATCGGAATGTTGTAGTGTTTAAATAATGATTTTCATTGAAGAAATATACAGTTATTATTATCCTTCAAGAAACATTTAAAACATTTTGCTTGCAAGTAATAAATTATGGATTACCAGGGAAAAAAATATTTGTTGTATTTTTTTCCATGTTTTTGCAAATAAGGAGTGATAATAACCTCATCATAGATACCTGATAATTGATTTAATTTATGGGGGACAGTCAGAAAACTCAGATCCTTTTGTTAACCTTTTCCTTGTTATATTTGAAAAGTTTATCTTTGTTGCTGTTGGTTGCACGAGAGAAACCTGTAGTAATGTCCTCTAATTGCACCCACTATTTTGAAGTGGCTGCGAAGTTACAGATAATGCCCATTCACAGTATCGTTGATGGAGCAAATTTACTTTATATATAATGTCGCAAATGCTCTTGTTGCTATGTTTAAGATGACAACTAGAAAACAAACATTGACGGTAAATTGTGTCTTGCAAAAAACATCATTTAGCATTCAATCCATTCATCCTTCAATTCACTATATCTTTCTACTGTAATTTATTTTGTTTTCTTCATAGATATCCCAAAGGTTTATATTGGTTCGGAGTCTTATAATGCTTCATATGGACATTCAGTTACTTTAGAATGTAAAGCATCATCAAAAACCACTTTAAATAAAGTTTACTGGGAACGAAATTCTAATGGAAATATCATAAATATTTTTTCTGAAACGGCTGGAATAAATGGTGTGTCGATTGAAAATCCAGGACTTACGATCAATGTGGCAACTTCTTCTGACTCGGGTTTATATACCTGTGTAGCTGAAAATATTTATGGAATAGGGAAAAGTAAACCTTCACTCCTACACATTTATGGAGGTAATCATTAACATATCTCGATTTATTTCTTTTAAACTATATCTATAACGACCATACCAGTAAAATGTATACTTTTTTCAAAATGTTCGTGTACTTTTTTACAGCCGACACAGGCCTTATACAATGGGCCATAATCGAATGTGAGATAACAAAAAAAAAGCGGTTTAATTGATAATATGACTAATTCCAACTACTTATCACTCACAAGACAATTTCCGATTTACTACGTGTAAAGTATGGTTAGTAAATTAATCATCCGTTAAGGCTGATTTGGAAATATCATTGTATACATGCGAGTTTTTATTCATCATGATCGAATTACAAAAATTGAACTGCATATCACATGTAACAGCAAAACATACATGTAACGTAACCTTTTAATTAATTGCAATATCAGCGTCTCTTCAACACTTTGGTTGTGATTCTATAATGATATAATTTGGATAGGGTACATGTGCATGATCAACCATCACTTGCAGGCACTGAGTTTGTTTTTGCCATTTGTATTGTTTTTTGTTTTTACTATATTTTATGACGAAGTTAAACAGATATACTCTCACGTATAAACACATTTTTTATTTATTTAAATAACATTTCGGAACGACTTTCTAAAACACGATGCATTGTTGTTATTCAAATAAGTTACATGACAAAATTGTGTTAAATTCTCACTAGCTCTTGCATGACTTAGAAGAACATTTATAATTTGGAAGACCATTGATCATTTCATCAGATGTCTTGTTATTTTATTCACATATTGTTATTAATTTAATGGAATTGTATTCGACTGTCATGCAAGTGAGATGTTTAAATGTCATTACAATATTAATTTTATTTGGTACAACTAAGCAACATTGACATTATATACATGTAAACCAAATGGATAAACATAGGTGTTGTTATAAAACTAGTGAAAAACAATATTTGATTATCTTTTTAAATTACAGGTGAACCAGCAGTAAGGGTTCATGGGACATTAATAAACGCAACAATTGGTATGAATGTTACCCTGCATGTCTCAATAAATTCTACACCTGCACATTTTCAAATTTACTGGATAAAGTATGGGAAAAGTGCGAGTAGTATTATACATAACGGAACTACTGGAACAAGTGGTGGAAGCCTTTTAAATCCCTCATTGATCATAAGACTACTCACTCAATCAGATGTTGGGATCTATCAATGCTTTGCAGGAAATGCGCTTGGGATTGGATATAGTGAAAATATTTCTTTATCAGTGGAAGGAGGTATATATATCATATTTAATATAGGAAATAAAACAGATAACATAACAACTTATTATATAGAGATTAATACATGGTCTTTTCCATATCAGCCTGGGTATCATCCCTCGACCCATATCAGCAGCTCGACTCCGTCTCGGGCTGATGTGGGGGTCTCGGGAGGATACCCAGGCTGATATGGAAAAGGCCATGTAATAATCGCTTTATCATATACTTCCGACAATAGTTTTATGTACTGTGAAAGTACTTTTGTTCGTGGGGTACCAATTTTCGTGGTTTTCGTGGATGACCTTATCCACGAATTTAAGTGTCCAACGAAATAAAACAACCATTTTCCAAATCAAGACACGGACAGATCCCCATCGGAAGGTTTGAATACTGATATGATCTAGAGAATATATTGAATGACGTAAAATCTAAGAATACTTTAATGGCAGTAACAGAACTACAACTGCATGCAAGATTATACCCATTTCATCTTTAATAACCTAAAATGTACAACTTTTGATCTTTAAATTCTCAAAAAAAATATTTTGATCGATAAAAGTCAGATTTCCGGTATTGATATGCTAGTATGATAAAGTGTTCATTTTATATCATCACTGTTCTCGTACATATGGGAAATAATAATTTCATGCATGGCTTGATTTTGATAAGAATTATTTGACAATTCAATTTACGTTTATGGCATTTGTTTATGTTACTGTTTTCTTAAGGTGACATGTTTATGGCCTCATTTACACCTTTGATGGTCTTTAGTCCGTTGATCACTTTATCATGGGTTGATTAGTGTTATCACTACGATTTACACGGTCAATGTTCACTTTGCAATTTCCTTCAATCCAGACTATTTGTAACCTTCTTTTCTAAATTTTTCAATTTTTTTTTCTCAAGAAAACTAAAATCCACGAATTTAAAAACCCACGAACATGTAAATTTTGCTAAAACCACGAAAATTGATACCCACGAATTAAAGTACTTTCACAGTATTATTAAAGGCAAATAAAAAAATGAAATAACTAAATCATTAAATAATTTATAAAGAAGTTAAATTATGAATCAAATATACAATAATTGTCCAACAACAGCATCACTAACACCATATATACATGTATGTATGGTAATATTTCCTATAGAGGCATTTTAAAACATTGAAACGATTTGGAAGTTTTATGAACATTATTACTCCATGTTTGTTGTACTAAATGATTCATAATGGCATTTGTAAGAAAGTACAAAACTATCCCCACAAAAGTTCCCGTTAATTTTGACGTCGTCATAAAAAATATATATGACGTCACAACGGAAAAAGTTAACAACCGATACAGGAAACACCGGAAGTAACTTGCACGAGAGGCACTATTATGGGTTTTGTGCACGAGATGCACCTGATACGGAGGTTGTTGTTGTTCCCCTATTTGTGACATTTTTGTCGAGCATCGTTGTCAATATAATGCATTTGATGCGACTGTCGTGCAAGGTAGAGGTCTAGCATTATAAAACCAGATTTAATGCACCATTTTCTACATTTGAAAATGCCTGTACCAAGTCAGGAATATGACAGTCGTTGTAAATTCATTTGAAGTGATTTGTCATTTGATTTTGCCATTTGGTGAGGGACTTTCCGTTTTGAATTTTTAAATTTGATGCACTGTATGCACCGAAATTGGCAATATTTGATTTTTAGAGCATTTTTGGAAAATATATAAGATCTTGGCAATCTTTATACACCTCGCGTTTTGCAATCATTTGGTTTGATGACAAACAATGCCTAGTAGATATTTTTGACAATCTTAATTCTTTATTAAGATCTTAAGTTGAATAATATCTGCGTATGTTAATTTTAAGGATGCTCATACTATATCTCAGTAGAACTTCGATACGGGCATCATTCAAGACTATTTTCCTGAATCCCTCGTTAATAAAGTAAGCAATGGTCGAAAGTTTATTGTTGGAAAATATTTTATCGAAAACTAACTCAATCTGTTAATACAAATCTTCAAGTAAAGGCAAAAGTAGTATACCGCTGTTGGAAAGTCATTAATCAATTGAGACAAAAACAAATCCGGTAACAAACTCAATCCGATGGAAACACATTAAATATAAGATGAAAAAGATTGTTAAATACTGGATGATTTTATTGACAACATGTTTAAGACAACTAATTTTCATTTATTCACATGCAGTGATCATTACTTGATTTTTTAACGTGACATTCTCATTTTGTTTTTTTCGAAAAGAGAACTTGCATATCCAATTTTTTTTTTGCATAGAATTTTGCAGATTTGTGAAGCAGGCTTCTTTTAGTGGAATGACTGATTTAAGCTAGACGAATGTTATTATAGCTGCTTGTCTGTTCATCCGTATATTCTTCCGTCTAATATGTAATTGTAAACTGATTTTCCATTTCCATTCTCAATTTTATGATAAACAAAAAGTTAACAAATATATTTGAGTTTGAGCCGATTTAAGGGGTTTAATGAATAAAAGAATGTGACACTATTATATGTCTTTTAAACACATATTATTGGTTTTAAATATTTTGAATACACATGTTGGAGTATCTTAATAATTCGTTACCACATCGGTGGTCTAGTGGTAACATGCTCTCTTCGACTGCAAGATATCTAAGAACCAATACACTGCTGGGTTAAGCCAAACAGATTAAGACTTTCTGCTAGGCACGCGGCTTTAAAAAATAAAATCAAAAGACAGGTAGGCCGAGAGTCAGAATTATGTGTATGAGTATCGGAAGTGTGACCTTGTGGTATCTAGTCTAGTATCAACACTTCCAAAGTGAGTACTTTGGTTCTGACATTATTTATAACAAACCTTGCTTAAAATGTTGATGAGTTAAGTAATTTGATAGATTTGTCTATATCTTAATGGCTGTTTTTATGTAGCCACATTGGTCTAAGGGATATTAATGGATCGTATTCGTTAATACTTTTTTTACTGAAAATATGTCATAAATTCAATTTTACATACAATGGAATGTTTGTTCATCAATTTATGAAATGTAATGACTTTTACTTATGCCATATTATAATATAAGGTTAATGCAGCCATCTTAGACATTTACATCCAATCTTTTATGGTAATATTCTTTACAAAGCACCAAAAATAATGGAATTTACCTCAAAAGCTGACCAAATCTTTAAAATGACTTATTTAAAAGAGATATAGTTAAAATACTGTTGTCAGGTCATAAAGGATTGCAAATTTTGGTATTACTATTGATTTAACCATTAGGGTTTGCGTCGAAAAAAACACATTTATTTTCAAACCTGTTACTTGCATTATTCGGTTTTTGTTCTTATATATTTTATGATGGTATGATACTAAACCTCTAAGGGGAGGGACTGTACTTAATTTTCATACGATGAAGACATCATATTTCAGTTTAATTGCTGTCAGTAGCTGGCATGTCAGTAACTGCTAGTTGTCCTTTGTTAATAAGTGTATCATTGTTGTTTCGCTTAGATTCTTTTGTTGCTTATTCTGACATTGGACTTGGACTTCTTTTAAACTGATGATTACTGTGCGTATTGATGTGTGTTTCGTTATTCTACATTCGCTTAATGTATAGAAAGATTGAGATCTCACATTTCGTTTTTTTTTGTCATAAACAAATCATAAAAACATATAAAAGATTCACTTTTCACGCTCAAATCAAACAAGATTAAGAAGCAAAATACAATAGCGGAAGAGCATTGAGTACCACACAATTCCGCAGGGTTTTGTTAAATACAGCTTAGGTTTTGTATAAATAAAGGCAATAGTAGTATACCGCTATTCGAAATTCAAAAATCGATTGAGAAAAAAACAGATCTGGGTTACAAACTAAAACTGAGGGAAACACATCAAATATAAGAGGAGAACTACGACACTACATAAACACAACACCAAAATGTAACAAACACAGAAACGAACTATATATAATATAACAATCGCCCTTTTCCTTACTTGTTACAGGACATTTCAAGAAAAAATGGTGGGTTAAACCTGCTTTTATGACTTGCCAAACCTCCTGCCTTTATGACAATGTTAAATATAACATTAAAATGACAACATTACATGTCAGGACTACAATACAAATAAATGTGAGAATATACAGGACAGAGAAACACACAAATAAAAGGTATCAAAAGGTACCAGGTCTACAATCCAATACGCACGACTCGCAATCACAAGACCAACCAGCGATCCAAGAGCAAAAAAGTCCGAAAGTTCGGCTGTTATCTGCTCTTTGGTTTGGTTGTTTTCTCTTTGACCTATTCCCCATTTCCATTCAAAATTCATTTAGCCACACTCTATTAGAAAAATATGAGCTTTTGAATTACAAAACATCATAAACAGTATCAAAGGCTGCAAAGATTTAAAAGAGTTTTTAACCAAATATATTTTGTAAAATATCACAACAATTTGAAGATTACATCTGACATGTAATACATTTTGTTTTAATCAATGTCGTCTGGTATTCGTAAAATTGATATACTATATCAATGACTACGTTTTCTAGATTTACCGCTGGTTAAAGTCACGGAAGAAGAACACATAGCACACTTTGGAGATACAATCACCATAGACTGTACAATAATTTCTTATCCGAACTACACTAATGTGTACTGGGAAAAAAGAAGAGGTGACATTGTGACAACACTGACTAACAAGACCAAAGGAATACGTGGCAGTACTATTGAAAAGCCAGCTTTAACTATTTTATTCGTGACTTCAACAGATACTGGTTTCTATACATGTAATACTGAAAATGTTATTGGTTTAGGCATGAGCAGGGCAGCAAAATTAACAGTGGAAGCTGGTAAGTCAATATGGTTGCCAGCATGTCTAATAATAATCATATCAAGACAATGATTTACTATTGAGGTTTTGAAAACGGACACATATAATACACAAATTAACGGAAAGATTAACGAAAATCAAGACTTTCTATATTGTATTAATAATGCAGGTAAAATTCGACACACACACATTATCGTTAAATTTGATTTTGAAATATTTTCCAAGTAATTGCTGTCTGAATATCAATCAGTATATATCTTACGCTCCTTCATTTTAAAACTATGCAGATCGGCAATATATAAATATCCCTATACCGATATGGTCCACTGGCGTCAACGTGATGATCGTAACTGCAATTATGATCATCCCAATATGGCGGACACAAATATAGAGATATTTTAGAAGATTTCTCCACTTTAACAGCTTATTTTCAATTTTTTTTATATCAAGAAAAATCTTTATAAGCCATGCTATTGTATGTGTTTTTAATAAATTATAGAAAAACAACAAGAAGAACGAAAATCGAGATTAAAAAAATCACGATGATGATCGTAACTTCGTCTATGGATGATCGTAACTTGGACTTGTTTTTATAAAAAAAGATGATTGTAACTCAAAATTTACGAATGTTTTTCTTTTTACTAAATGAACACCCTATTTAGCGGTCACAATAAAATAAATATTATGATTTTAAAATTAAATAAAGAATAAAAGAAAACCGCTATTCTAAAAAGAATACACGCTAAAACTTGCACGGAATAAAGTAAAGGAAGGCATGAAGTTACACTATTTTGATGACTTTCTATCGGTTTTAAATTGTTGCCTGGTCTTGTTTTTTTCTTAATCAAACCAGGAACATATGTAGTAATACTGTTCCCAGATCAAACTATGACTATTAAACATTGGTAGAATACAGAGGAGGACCAAGAGGGAGGGTCAAGGTTGTCGCGTCACCTTTTTGTGGGGGAAATTTGATTGTATAGGGAATAAATGAAGCATGACTGTAGCGGGTCTACTCTTAGGCAGCCAGTCCCCCATCCCTTTATGAAAATCTCTGTATACGCCACTGGACTACTGTTGCCTATATTTGCCATCGGTGGGCTATTTATGTTAAGAAGGAAAAGTTAAAATATATGGTATACACGTTCATATTAGATTTTTCAAGCTTCAAATTCTTACTTTTATATGGTATATAACATGTATTAATTAAGTTAGTCGTAGAAGTTGTTTTGAGCCAAACAGGGATCTACCATTTGATTTTTATAAGGGGAATGCAATTTGGAAAAAAGCAGCACAGGAGATTTCAGTAAAAAAAGGCCGGATGAACATCTTGACCAAACAAAAAGGCTGTATGACAATTTATGTTAAAAAAAACCAGGATGAAAAAAGCAGGATAGAGATCTCAACATAAAATATGCAAGAAAAAATTATTCATCCTTGCCCCTCCCCAAATTAAAATCAAATAGAAGCTCCCTTTATTGACGGTTTCATTGTGTTTTTTTTGTTGTCATTGAACATATATGATTACACTTCTTAATGCTTTATTTTTTACACCATTGCTTACCTATTAAAATCGTAAATATGTTAATTAAAGAAACTATAAAAGCTGAATTCCAAAAATATACCAGATCCTCGAAAGGTACTATTGTCCCTATAAAGTGTAAGGGAAAAACATGGGAAAAAATATACAATTTTAACAATCTGGTCATTAATATGAACTGTGCAAAACCTTATTTATATAAAACATTTGAAATCAATATAAAACATGTTCATATTGTAACGTGGTATTTTCTGGTCCAATACAACGAAAACTAATATAATACTAATCATTAGTAATCACTGCGAGTAGTGCCTCACCTGCTTAAACCATGTCTCAAACAATCAGATATAAACTTAGCCTTTTGTTCCCACTGTTGCTGTACAGGAACAGCAACCTTGTGAACAAACATACCTATTCGCATCCATTCTGGTTCTAGACGGGTATGTGTTGAACGTCTAGGTACAGGAATCGGAGGTAATGGTATCGCAACTGGTTCAGGATGTGTTACTACATGTATCTCATCCTGTTGATCTCCTAAATCGCTTCCTACTGTGCTTTGAACATCAGAATCTCCACTGGCACAAGTTGCAGTAGAGTGGGCGTCCCCATCTAATTCTGTGTCATTCTGTACTGGAGTGTCCATATCTTGTAGAATAGGGTCCATATGATACTGTGGAATATCATAATCCAATCTAACAAGAACATCTAACTCCTCATCGCTACTTTCATAATCAGATGGCTCTGGTCATGGCTGTTCAATTATTTGTCTTAATCTTGTTCTTGGAGGTGGTACTGGTTTGGGTGGTGCTTTTGGCTTTCTCTGAGTTAAGTTACCCACAGGCAAAAGAAGATTTCTATGAAGTGTGCGTCTACGGCCCTCTCAGTTCTCCTTCTGTACAGTGTAAACTGGCACTTCACTATTAGGTTGACCAATGATAACATACACATCATCTTCCCAACGGTCAACTGTCTTGTGTTGTCCGTCATAGGCTACCACTTTCACCAATACTTTATCTCCAATTTCTAAAGTAGCTCCTCTGGCTTTTAACTCAAACCTGTCTTCTTTTTCTCTCTAGCTCTATCTGCAGCCTTAGATGCCAACTCATAAGCTTTAACGAGTCTCTCTCTTAGTTCCTGAATGTATTTGGAATGTGTCTATCTGACTGTATATGTGTTTAGTCCAAAGGCTATAGCTATAGGCAAATTAGGTTCTCGACTAAACATCAGAAAACAAGGCAAATGGCTGGTAGCTTGATGGCGGGTACAGTTGTAAGCATGTACAAGTGGAGCAACATGAGTCTTCCGAGTTATCTGCTGGTGTGGCTGTTTGATTTCCATCATGCTAAGTAAAGTTTTGTGAACCTCTCAGTCATGCCATTTCCCATGGGGTGATAAGGTGTTGTTCTTGATTTCTGTCCTTTATCACATTGCTTTCGAAATTGGGTCCTTGGTATAGGCGCACTCTCTGTGGTATTTCATAATGCACTATAAACCTGTTAAACAGAGCTTCTGCTGTTGTTCGAGCGGTCTGGTTCTTTGTTGGTACAGTTTGAGCATATCGTGTATAATGGTCAGTAATTACAAGGATATTCTATATGCCTCCTTAAGATGGTTCCAATGTTAAAAAGTCCAAACTCCATAGGCTGTGATGATGGAATGTTGATCAATGGAGCTCTGTGTGGGTCTTTCATTCTTTTGAGACATCTGTCACAGTGACTTATCCATTCATCAATATCCTTGTGCATGGCTGGCCAGTAAAATATATCTCTGACTATCTGTTTGTCCTATCTCCTCCTGGATGAACCATCTCATTGTGCAATGCTTCCAATACTACAGGTTCATGTGTAGATAGCAGAACTAAATGTCTAACATTTCTTCCATCAATGGTTATCTCCCTGTATAGTATGTTGTTATGTAATTTCAACTGATCAAATTGTCGATTAAGAGAACTGGATGGTAACTGTCCATCTTGGGTTTAGATCCTGACTTCACAAAGTCAATCCAAGGCTTAAGATGTGTATCTGACTGTTGAACTCCAACCCAATCAATATTATGCTCCACTTGCATATCTAGGTCAATGTTCATGGTGTTGATAACATCAGGTTCAACAACTAAAGTGTCAACATATGGTGTTCCTATGGTTCCACAAATTGCATTGATACTGTCCGAAGATAAGATAGCTTCCTGTGCTGGTGGTCATCTTGAAAGAGCATCAGCATCGTTGTTAATCTTTCCTGGTCTGTATGCTATGTCAAAAGCAGATGCTGCAAGTGCTGATAACCATCTATGACCTGTTGCATCTATCTTCGCTGATGTAAGTACGTAAGTTGTGGGTTGTTATCTGTTACTGCATGAAATCGGTTTCCATACAAGTGATCGTGGAACTTATCTGTAATGGCCCATTTTAGAGCGAGAAATTCCATCTTATGAGCAGGATAGTTTTTCTGAGGCTTGGTCAATCCTCTACTGGCATATGCAACTACTCTGAGTTTGGTTCCTTGATCTTGATACAGCACAGCTCCTAAACCTAAACCACTGGCCTCCGTGTATAACTCAAATGGTCTGTGATAATCTGGATAAGCCAATATAGGTGCGGTCGCTAAACTCTGCTTAAGCTGATTAAACGATGATTCTTCTTTGTCTCCCCAAGTCCAAGAGTGTTGTTCTCTTTTTTTCTTCTTTCCTGATTTTGGCTTTGGTGCTTGCATAAGATCAGTCAATGGTCTTGCTATCTGGCTGATGTTCATAATGAATTTACGGTAATAACCAGCGAATCCTATAAACCGTCGAACTTCCTCTGGTGTAGTTGGTGTAGGCCAATACATCACTTTATCTATTTTCTCTGGGTTTGTTTCTACACCATCTTTGGATACTATGTGGTCAACATACTTAACTCGTGGCATGAAGATTGAGCATTTCCCAGGTGATAACTTCAGGTTTGCTTCCCGGATTCTATCAAATACTAACTTCAATCGCTTAAGATGTTCTTCATAGGAGTCTGCAAAAATGATGACGTCATCAATAAAAATACAACAGATGTTCATATGGTAATCTCTGAGGCATTCCTGCATGAGACGTTGGTAAGTAACTGGTGAATTTTTCAAAGCAAATGGCATGCGGTTGCACTCATACAATCCAAGTGGTCCTACAGTAAATGCTGTTCTTTATTTATATGCTTCCAATATCTCGACCTGATGGTATCCATTTTTCATATCGATGATAGTAATGTATTTATTACCTGCTAATCGTTCTAGAATGTCCTCTATACGTGGCAAAGCAAATTAATCTTTTTTCGTATGGTTGTTCAGCTGACGAAAATCCGTGGAGAGCCATCTTTCTTCTTGACGAGTACTACATTTGATGAATAAGGACTGTGAGACTTCCTTATAATCCCTGCTCTCAACAACTGGTGAATGTGAGCCTTTACTTCCTCATACATAGCTGGTGGTATAATTCTATATCTCTGTTTAAAAGGATGGGTATCGTCAAGTTCAATCTCATGTTGTACCTGATGTTTATGTCCAACATCAATATCGCACTTCGAAAAGATGTCGCTGTATGATGTTATGAACTTCTTTCCTCTCTCAAGTTCATCGGATGACAAATTCTTTACATCAATCTTTACTTGTTCCAAAAGTGGTGTGGGGAAATCTGTATTAGATAAATCAGGCTGGTCTTGAATATCTCCTGGTTGTTATTCAGCAATCACTGACTTAGGTTGAACAGTAACATTTCTAGTTGTTATGTTGCTGATGTTCACATATATTCGTTGGCTGATTCCATATTTGTAACTAATTAAAGATGGTTCAATATCTAAATCATGTGGCATGACTGACTGTAATGTTTGATGTAATATGGCTGATGTTGAATAATATGGTAACGCTTTATCAATGTAACCAGCTATACATATGTTGGAATTAGGTGGTATGGTTATCGGTTTCTGTTCTGCATTCTTAATGACTGCCAAATAATTCTTGTCCCTTTGTAGCTCTTTCTCTCTCAAATTTATAAAGCGGAATGACGTATACCATGTTGTGGTTAAATTAGCAGACTGTACCAATGTAATTCCATGTTGTTGACGGCAACTATCCATGATGTGTGTAAGTAAGTTGGTACCCAGTAGGAGTGGTACAGCTGAATTGTTTTCACTGTCAGGAACAGCCAAAAATATACAAGTGTGGTGTTGATCTAGCTGTTTAATATATAAATCCATTTCTATATTTCCAATATAAGGTAACGATTCACCATATGCACATTCAATCTTTAGTAGTTGACTGAAGGTCTTTATCGGTATATGTTGTAGATGCTGGTTGTAGAATGACTTACTTACTGTAGAAACGGTTGATCCAGTGTCTAATAAGGAAGTTGATTCTATTCCTTCCAAGGTAACTTTTGTTTCAGTCGGTGAACCACAAAGTCCAGGTGGTATCTTATTAGCTGCTGTACTTCTACAATTCTGCTGTATGGGGCTGCTATCAAAACTGTCTACATCCCGCCCCATGGCGTAGACTCCCTGGAGTTTAAATTCTGGAACTGAGCTGACTTATTGGCACATCCTCTCGCAACATGTCCCTCTTGACCACATTTCCTACAGTATATAGGTCTCTGCCTGTCATATGTGGGTTGCTGTTTCTCATATCCTGGACCATACTCTCTACCTGTTGTATAATTACCTTGGTAATTACCTCTTTGATTTCCTCTATAATTATTTCCTCTATAGTTTCCTCTATAACTATTGCCTCTATAGTTTCCTCTATAATTACTGCCTCTATAGTTTCCTCTACTTTGTTCTTGGTACAAGTTCTGATTTTGATGTTGCTGCATACCAGTTTAATTCTGTCTAATCTAGTTGTTATTACATTCCATAATCCTGTAAAAACTTCCTCTTGTTCATTGTTATCCTCCTCCTCCTCATCATCATCATCATCATCATCATCGTAATCATCATCATCATCATCATCATCATCATCATCATCATCATCATCATCATCATCATCATCATCATCATCATCATCATCATCATCATCATCATCATCATCATCATCATCATCATCATCATCATCATCATCATCATCATCATCATCATCATCATCATCATCATCATCATCATCATCATCATCATCATCATCATCATCATCATCATCATCATCATCATCATCATCATCATCATCATCATCATCATCATCATCATCATCATCATCATCATCATCATCATCATCATCATCATCATCATCATCATCATCATCATCATCATCATCATCATCATCATCATCATATCATCATCATCATCATCATCATCATCATCATCATCATCATCATCATCATCATCATCATCATCATCATCATCATCATCATCATCATCGCAACACGCAAAGAATCAAATGTCGTATACTTCTCTTTCTCGTAATGGCTGATAGCTTTCAAATTCTGGCGCATTCCTTTCCATAATATGTCATGCAGCATTTCAACTGCTTCGGATCTTTTTTCTTTCTCCGTCTGTATAGCTTTCTCCAATATATCTTCTAATCTAAAACTTCATGCAGATATATCTTCATCTTCATGTTGAGTGGCATTGTAGAATTCTCGCATGACAGATTCCTTCTCCTCTACTTCACCAAATACGCGGTCCAACTTCTTTAATATTGCTGATAATTCTGCATGTGGACCAATACGCATCACTACTTTTCCTGCTGGATCCTTCAATGATCTCCGTACTGACTGAGTTATTAACTTATTTCTGTGGGTGTTGTCGCTGATAAGACATACTAGTTCGTATCTCCACAAATCATATGTTACTTCTTCACCTCCTAACTTATCTTTTCCTGAAAAGAATGGTAATCTTGGTGGGTTGACGTAGGTAGATGTTGGTTTTATTCCTGCTTTTACGTCAGATTTATCCTCCTTAACTAATGATGACATTAAATCCTTTATGTTCTGTGGTATATCTTCAAGTTTTTCTCCTAAGGATTGCAATGCTTTAGCAAGGTCCTCAAATCCGCTCATGATGAAGGTGTATGTATATATATCATGTTCTATAAATAATTCCTAATGTTGTTCAAGAAAATGTAAGTTGAAACTACAAATACCTATAATTCAAGTAAACAACCACTAAGTATAAATATGAAAACACCAACAGGTGTAAATAAAGAAATAGAGAGAAGAGAAGAAAAAAAAATGTACTAAGTACTGAATAGACAAATACATATACATACAGTTTCAACTAAATGAGAAATTATGCTAATGAAAATTAATGTAATGTACAAAAAATATATCTGAAAGTAATATATCAAATCTCAAAAATGAAAGAAATAATCTGAAATAAATTACAATCATAAATGCTAATCAATAGAAAATGTAAGTACAAAATACACAAAAAGAATAGTAATAAGCTTATAAATACAGAATATCAAATGAAATCTAATATGTAATCAATATCAAATAAAAAAAAATGAAAATGTATAAATAAGAAAATGAGAAATGAAAAACTCAAATGAAGTCAACAACTATCAAGTAAACTTACTACAAATCAGTAGATGTAACGTAAAATAGCAAATTAGGATGAGTTATTTCCCTTTATTAAGTTGACATACTAAACTTATACCTGAGTAAATGAATGTATACAATGAACTACCTGCCGTGAATATGAAACTAACTGTAACAATCTACAAAAAAAATGTAAAGTGTATTAGAATTATCTCCCTTGATATCAAATCAAACCAATCTACAAAAGAAATAAATGTAATATATTAATTATCTCCCCTTACAATTACCAATAAACATAAGAGAAAAAAATAAATATATATATATATATATATACCTAGTAAGTATCTACAAATGTATAGATAATGTAGTGTAGTAAATAATATATAACTAAAGCATGTATACTAAAGTTCTATATACCTAACCTATATGTCTCACTCAATATACCATGTATGTATCGCTCAATGTTATATCTCACATATAACCTATGTGTCGCAAATATAATGTGTGACTCACAATACAATATGTCTCACTTACCTGTTCATACACATAAAATAAATACTATACTTATACTGCTGCACCTGGAAAGGGCTTCGGTACTTTTATTAAACACTCAACACATATGATGTAATACTATAACTTCAAATAAATCACACTGAACTTTAGCAACTCCAAGTAACTGCTCAAATAGCTTACAAAAGCACAAGTCAGTAAAGACTAAAGTTCCAAGTAAAGTGTCAACTCAAGTACGAAAATTACAACTGTTCAATCACAATAAATCAACTAAGTGTCAGGTAGTACATATTAGTAAAGTATGAAAAGGGATTAGTATTTAAACTGTAAGTAACGTAATAAGTAGGTATCACATTCTCAAAGTACAAACAACCAATCGCAGACACATATACACAGTTATACTAAGTGCCTAACCTAATCAAATCCCTATTTATCAAACAAAATTTAAGTTTAAATAAAAGAAAAAAAAAATCTATGTAAACAGTCAACCTATATTCTAGTACACTTGTACTGAGACACAAAGTACACTAATGTCAAGGTCACACAATAATATAAAAGTAGAATAATATGATAAACTAAATTAATGTACACAACACATGGACAACACAATGTTAAACACAAATACAAACATGCAATACAAATACAAGATACACACACAATATACTATGAAATGTGTTGCTTGACTGTAAACGACAACAAAGTATGTATCAGCTTTCTATTTCACTGCCTGATACTATGTTGAATATCAACAAGTCAAATAACAATAAACATGCAAACAAACACATGAAATTCTGTGAGCTTACTGTATAAGTCCAATTATCTTACTATATATTACTCAATGAATATCAAGTCAACCAACTATACTGGTGTAATACAGTAAACAAGCAAATGCTATTTTGGATTTCAACAGCTGATTATGATTCAAGTTTTTACTACATGTACTTTCACTCAATGTGTTCTATGTAAACACAAATATGTAGGGGGATATATATTCTAACAAATTAAGTATGTCTTTCAATCACAAATACTACATACACAATGCAAAAACATAAAAGTTCACAACAATATTATGAAACTGTCTTGTTTTTGTCATCTTTCCATGTGTGAAGCAATCACTTCCGGTTCACGGTTCATTCCAGGTCAGAGCTTCTGTGAGGCTCCAAATCGTAAATCACGTTGGGCGCCAAATGTAACGGGGTATTTTCTGGTCAAATACAACGAAAACTAATTTAGGGTTTCTGTTCTTTTAATACACAACCCTACAATATATAATAACACATAATAAATATTCACATGACAAGACAGTACATATAACATATGGGCAAAGGGGAATAACTACAATTCATATTTATTCCTTTAGATATCTATATACTGAAAAAAGTCCCAAAAGCACTCAAATCTAACTCTTTGGTTAACTTTCCAACACAATATTCATATGTATCTCATAATAATCAATAATTATATACATCTCAAATATATTAATGAGTTGTCCATTTAATAAATATATTTGTATACAAAGTATACAAATTCTGAACAACATCAATATATTACATACACTACACTTCACATAAACAGACAATTACTTGAATAAAACATAGACAGTACAGACATTACACATAGACAACATAGAACACAATGCTTACCATGTATATGGTACAACGGTCAGTGTACTAGCTGGAATATCACAGTGCTGTGTATATTAAAATCTGAACACTACTCATTTGACAACTTGACAAGGTATTAATCCATATCCGGAATAAATACAAATATAACATTCATTAGTCCAGTGGCAGGAATATGTAACCAAATAAATAAATATGTAGTTTCAGAGTTGTTCTGTATTATTCAAATACCAAAGTTATCTGTCTTTCACTTTTATTGTAACTTTATAATATTTAAAGTACTAGAATGTTTTATATCAAAATGTTTAATATGACTCTTTGGTTTTATAAAATGATTTAATCTGTTACTCTTCCATACTCCAAATATTCCTCCATTCAATACATACAATCAATCCTTTCACAAGGTATTACAATGACATACTATTAGTTTGTTAATTAGAAAAAAACTTAATCAACTGACCTGAATATAAGAATATTGGAAATCCAAGAAGTATAAATAAAGGCACCAGTAGTATACCGCTGTTCAAAACTCATAAATCCATGGACAAAAAACAAATTCGGGGTAACAAACCAAAGCCGATGAGAACGCACTAAATATCAGAGGAGAACAACGACACAACACCGAAACGCAACACACACAGAAACGGACCAAGCATCAGACAAAACACCACGGGGATAACAAATATAACATGAAAAACAAATACATGAATTTGGGATAGACAAGTACCGTGCCACGTCTTATCTCAATATCTCAAAATCTCAAAAATAAGAGAAAACACAAACGACTCAACGTTAAAATGCAACACACACAGAAACGAACAATAATATAACAATGGCCATCTTCCTGACTTGGTACAGGACACTTTTAAAGGGGAATAAAAGTGGTGGGTTGAACCTTGTGTTATGGCATGCCAAACCTCGCACTTCAATTGCAAAGTTAAATATAACATTGAAATGACAACATAATATGACAGGACTACAATACAAATAAATAGGAGAACATATTAGACAAAGAAAAACATGATTAATAGATAACAAAAAGCATCAGGTTTAAAATTCAATACGCCAAAAACGTGCCTTGTCCACACAAGACTTACCAGTCACGCCCAGATATAAAAGATCGAAAGTGAAAAAAAGTACAAAGTTGTACAGCACTGAAGTTCAAAAGTTGAAAAGGTTTCGCCAAATACGGCATTGTGTTTATGCCCGGGATAAGAACATTCTTATTATATAGAACAATTCATGCTATTGCAAACAGTAAATTTTATCAAATGAATATGAAAGAGATATACACAAGGAAACTGAAGTATTAACTAATTACAGAAAACTAAACCCGAATACATAACGCCCAGATATAAAAGATCGAAAGTGAAAAAAGTACAAAGTTGTACAGCACTGAAGATCAAAAGTTGAAAAGGTTTCGCCAAATACGGCATTGTTTTTATGCCCGGGATAAGAACATTCTTATTATATAGAACAATTCATGCTATTGCAAACAGTAAATTTTATCAAATGAATATGAAAGAGATATACACAAGGAAACTGAAGTATTAACTAATTACAGAAAACTAAACCCGAATACATAACGCCCAGATATAAAAGATCGAACGTGAAAAAGGTACAAATTTGTACAGCATTGAAGATCAAAAGTTGAACAGGTTTTGACAAATACGGCATTGTTTTTTTATGCACGGGATAAGAACCTTCTTATTATATATAACACTTAATGCTATAGCAAACTGTAAATTTTAACAAATGAATATGAAAGAGATATACATAATTAAACTGAAGTATTAACTAATTACAGAAAACTAAACAATATATAATATAAACTATAATACAAATATCATCAATGTCAGAATTGAATATATCAAGCAGGAAATTTTAACTACATTCCAATATGTCTGCAGTCTAAATCTACCAGAAACAATGAAAACATATAGTAAGACCTTTGGCCTAAAGATTGACCAATCAAAAGGTTAGAATTTTCCCTCCAAAATGATATGAAAGAAAATAGGTTCACCAAAGGGAAAAGAGAATGATACTAGAACAATAGTGCTAGAAATAGAAACAATGAGTAACCAAACTAGCAAACACTCCAATAAAATTAATATCATCAATATCATATTTGATATATCAATCAATTATGACACTGCCACAATATTGAACTAGATAACTCTGTTATCGTTCCTCAGAATATCAGCTGATAACTTACATGTTTTCGCATACTAGATAGCTTTATTTGTTCTTATTTATCAGAAAATGCTTCTTTGGAACAGACAGTTACGACCATCTTAAGTAGAAGTTACGATCATCGTTGATAAAAAATAATAAAAGTTACGATCATCATCGTGATTTTTGGTATGTCGAATTTCATTTTTCTTTTTGCTTTTCCCTCCAGTCCGAAAAAATATTTCAATGTAATGCTTATAAAGATGTTCCTTGACATAATACAAATCTGAAAAGAAGCTGCTAAATTGGAGAAATCAGCCTTATAAAATGTTCCTATATTTGTGTCCGCCATATTGGGATGATCGTAACTGCAGTTACGATCATCACGTTGACACCGGTGATGGTCTGCCGATACGATGTCACGACACAGCAATTGTTGAAATGCGCATATGGTGCAATGATAGTATATTCTCATGCAACGTGCATCGAACGATAATTTTCTGTGCACGTTGACAAATGTTTTGATGGGATAAATACAACGTTCTACAAGTTCCACCGTGTTGAATGTTTGGTATGGTAATCTAAAACAAAACCCCCAAAAAGTAACATTTTGCGCCCCTGAATCGTTTTTTTTTTTATACATGAAAACCATTCAGAAGCGTATCAAAAGTATATGTATAAATACCTCTTGTGTTTTATTTGACATCAGGAATAAAAATATGACGTCATATTCTGAAGATGCCAAAGACGATAATACAGTTTTGCGAATTTTTCTAATATATGCAGTTCTAACCCGTACTTCATTAAATTATTATAACTATGTACTTAAATATTACAAATTAACGTTTAATTGTTACGTCATTCAAAGGTGTACCCATTGTAAACATCAGATCTACTCTTTACAATACAACATACGGCATTCCAGTTACACTGCATTGTGATATAATTGCTGACCCTCCTGCAATGTATGTGCGTTGGAACAAATATGTCAATGGACATTTGACACACATATACAATGGTTCTGTTGGAATTCTAGGAATAGTACCAACAGATCCTTCCATGACAATTATGTCTCCAGTAAAATCTAGCACAGGGGAGTATACATGTAGTGCAATGAACGACTTAGGACTGGCCGAAAGTACTCCTACTGTTTTAAATGTTGTCGGAGGTATGTAGTATTGATATTTGTATTTAATGACGATCTGATACTAATTTCGACTTAGTGATTTAAAATGATATGCAGTTAGGGAAAACACTTGCTTTTAGGGTGTTAAAAAACATGTTTTGTCCATGGTCAATCACAAAATTTTCAAAATAATATTATGCATATTTTAGAAGGTTACATTTTGTTTATCATGCACGTTTTTTATTCTGTCATTTTTGTTCTTTAAGAACGTATTGTTGTTAAGTACTGCAAACTGTATACAATATGCTAAATCTAAAAAGGAAATGTAACACGCTTCAAATAATTCTGCCCTAAGGAACCAATTATTAGTGATAACTCTTCATGCAATGTACTAAATTCCTTTTGTTTTTCCCCATTTAATAAAAAAAACCGGATTACAACTACTAAAAGTTATTCAAACATAAAAGCTACATGTAATTAAGTCATTAACTTCTTATCAGGAATTGCAGTGTCAGATTATGTTCCTCCTAATCTTCACTAGGTCGACACAATTTGACTCAAATATCAGACCTGTACATTTCAGCAAAAATAAAGTCTATAAATGCATTGTAAATATATGTCCGGCATTTTTGTTTTATGTACATGTCATATTGAAACATCATTAACCAAAATATTGGCTTATCTCATTGGTGAAGTTATGGGCTTCAATAAATACAAACAAAACAGTTAGCACAAATTATATCACGTGGGAACGTGTCAGAATAATATTTTGTAAAAAAGAAAACTGTTTTATCGATTTGCATTACTAAAAAAGGATCACACATTGCACTGTGACTTTAAAGGAAACTTATTACATTAAGGGCTACCAGTTGTGTCGATAGAACACGCACACCATTCAGCAATGTATGGAGAGAGTTACACAATACACTGCTATGTTGATGCCGTTCCTCTTCACAAAGATGTATACTGGGAGCATGATTATTCTGGACTCAAACGAAGAATTAAAAATGTTACTCGTGGTGTAAGTGGAGTGACATTGGAGGATCCATCGTTAACCATTGATAGGGCTACCACATCGGATTCTGGATCGTATACGTGTTTCGCCGAAAACATTGTCGGAAGTTCAAATAGTAAAAGTGTGAGTTTCTACGTAGATGCAGGTAATAATTTAAATCAAAATATATCGGCTACAGTTAGTTCATTGTTTGGTATCGTATACACATTAGTCTTTCTTTAGTAAAGTGGACCTAGCAGACCGTAATCACATGTGTGCACAACTATGGTTTTAACAGATTGAGGTAAGAAATACGCATAGCAGATGACGGATGAAATTTGTGCTCTGTAATTTATTAATTACGTTAAGTGTGTTCTTAAACGTTTGTTTTAATTGCTATATCCACCAAAAAGAGTTTTTCTTATAAATGTAGTAAAATGTAAAAAAATGTAAATCTTAAATCGATTTTTTAAAAGTACAAATGTACGTTGAATTTAAACACAAATATATATAACAGAGCTGTAAACATTACACCTTTCGATATATTTAGATATCAAAAGGGACTCATACAATTTGTAAAGAAGTTCAAGAAATACGACCGACTACCTGTTATTTATCTATTTACTAAATAATGACAGTGTTTTCTATACACTTGCTTCATTCACAACACCAATCATCTGCAAGTTAAAATTATACTCTACTGTTTCAACAAAACAATCAAATAGCCACTTAAGTACATATTTCATTGCATTATTGCTTTACACAGAGGATTTATTATACAACCAAGATTTGTGCACCAATGTTACAAATGTTAAAATGAAGAAAAAAACCACTTTAAGCTTGGTTCTTACTTCAATCTGTGCTGATAATGCAATAACACACGAGGAGCGGTGATTTTGCAATGAGATCAGATTTATTTAATAATGTATTTATTTTGTTGAAATTGTGCGTCGCTGGCGCAACGAAGGCATTGTCATTTCTCAAACACTATTAATAGTAATTCACGTTAATGTCTGGTATTAAAGCTGTTATACAAAAACATGAAATACAGGTTGTTTAATTTTTCAGGCAAACCGGATGTGGAAGTACCATTAACTAGATATACCATCAAATATGGCAATGACGTAGCTTTATTGTGTACTGTTAATTCAATACCTCTTCACACGAATGTGTACTGGATTAAAGAAACAGAAAGGGGAGACGTTATTTTAAATCATGGTACAACAGGATTAATTGGTATAAGTGTAAGAAACCCGTCTTTGTCTTTTAAATATGCATCTCACATCGATTCTGGATTGTATATCTGTGCAGCTACAAATATAATCGGAACTGGATTTAGTCGTCCTGTTTCATTAATTGGTAACTTGTTTTATTTATAGAAAATATGTTTATTTTTGTTTCTTAAAAAAAAGTAGTTAACTAGCTAATTAGTTCACTTATACTAGAAACCAATTATAAGTATTGTATTGCGTCAGCAATTATAGGTCACCATACGCCCTTCAGTAATAAGCAACATCTATACTCTTAAGCTCAAATGTACTCGAAACTTCAAAATTAAAAGCAGTTCAAACGAGAAAAAACCAGTCTGAATTATACATTTACAAACAAAATAATGAATAACAAAAGACATAATCTCGCTTGGCTTCTAAAATGTTGTAAATCACAAAAATTATTTCACAAACAAGCTTTGAAAATTTTGGCAAAATGCATACTTCCATAATGTCGTATGTAAACTTGAACATTTTTGTAAATAGCAGTGAAATAAAAACTTTGACATTTCTGGATTATCGAAGAACTTAAATTATGTTCACAGAAATTAAGAAATGTACAATTATTTGTTTTCCCAAAGCCTTTCTACAATGATTTTCAAGTTTTCATACCACATTTTGGAAGTAAACTATACAAACAATTCAGGTCTAGGAAAACATCGTTACGATTTTTAAAGACTCATTGAACGACATCACCGCGAAAGGTAAATCGAATCGTACATAACCATCAACTATCGCACACTTACGTATTTAACATTAAAGAATCTCATGTATATCATTGTATGATGAGTATAGAAAAATATTATAATATCTTTGTGTATAAATCTTCAATTCTAATGCAATTTGTATGTAACAATTATTTTCATTGGCTAAAAGTTGCCGTCAAATCCACAGTTGACCAGGCGTTACTAAGGAGGGACAACCATTTTGAAATGATTGAATCAACAAATGTTCGACTACTACTATATAAACGAAAATAAAACAACACCTACCTCGAATTCGCCGTTTTAATGTAATTTTATCCGAATTTGAAGCGTACAGGTAACGTAATATCATCCAGTTTGTAAGTTTTCATTTGTATGACGTCACGTTTACCAATGACGGCTTTGCGCCAAAATCGTTCATGACGTTACGCGGATTTTTTTTAATTTGTCAAATTTAGACATTTTTCAAAGTTTTATCGTATTATTTCTTTTTGTAATGCATTAGAATCGGAATAACAGTACTGTAGTTGAAGAGTTGCCACCGTCAATTTTGATTTGACGGTCGCAAATCTCCGTTTTACTGTCTCCGCTACGCGTCGCCAGTAAAACTGCATTTGCGACCGTCAAATCTACAATTGACGGTGGCAACTCTTCAACTACAGTACTGTTATTCCTTAAATGAAAGCTACATATACATTTTTTATTTGCATACAATAAGTACACTACTTATTTCGTATGCCAATTGTGATCTTCGCTTTTATTATCATAACTATCGGCGAACTGCTGGTAGTTTAAACTAAAAGTGTTAGCAATCATTCTACTTCTTTAGTATAGTTGTATGTATAACCTTATCATGTTCATACTATATTTCAAACTTTTATGATTGAGGATACTCTCCTAATGTAGATTCATAAAAGCGTGTCCGGTACATTCTCCCGTTCGGTAACTCTGTTCCCTTTCTTCCGTGAACGTCACTTCCGTAAGAATTTCGTCAGCCATATCATTTCAACTTTTGAAGAATCGTTGCGGCCAAGAATTTGTCAAGCGTACCAAGCAAATGTGTGACCCGCATAACAATCAGGTAAAATATGAAAAAAAAATTCCTTATGCTTAAGATAATGTTAGTACTGTTTTCTAAAGGCAATTTACGACCATCTTTCTTTTTGTTCTTATGTTTAAGCGTCCTATCTAAAGAACACCGCTTACTGGGTAATAGGGGATATTAACCTAAGTGGGTAAATCGTAGATTTATGTCAAGATTTTTTAAAGTTAATTAAGATATGGGTTTTAATTAAAAAAAACGGAAGTAAAATAAACAATAAGATAGAATAAAATTGTCAAGTAGACGTGCTCTGTACATATAGTGAAAAGGATAAGAATTAAAAATAACCAAAAAATTGGGCATGGTAATATATTTAGAGGGGATTAGAAAATGCACATGTTTAGAGACTACACATCTAAAAACCATCTTATCAAACGTATGTCATTACAAGTTTATTGTCTATGAGGTCCATTCCTACAATTCACATAATTCTATTTGACTTTCACCTGATTTCTAAATTCTTTAGAATCTGTATACGGCAGATGTTTTATTTCATAACAGAGGTCTCTCATCCGTGACTCAATATTCATTTTCTGAGGTTTCCTGAGGATTTGCAGATTGCAGAAAACTGAAAAATTAAGCAAAAGTGTCATAATGTTTTGGTTGAAATTGAAGAGTTTGTGAGGAAGGAAATACTTCATACGAGTTTCCCTTAAAGCTGGACAAAATGTTAAGACGTGCGTTAAATCTTCGTCCTCCCAATTACACAGCAGACATGTTGCATTTATCTTGTATTGGCTAAACTGGTATTTGTCGGCCTGTACCAAGTATGAACGGTGAGCATATGAGCTTTGCTCATGCTTTTCCGTACGACTAATAAGCTTTGTGATGCAAATTCCCAGACGGGATGAACAATTCCTATCTCTAAAGTTGTTGTGTTTGGGAATCTCAATGAGGATTTTGTATCTGCCGTGTCTTGTAGTTCATAGGTCCAGTATTTGTTGAGGGTGGATCTCAGGATTTTTTTCCATACAACTTTTGAAGGCAGTTTTATACTGGAATCAAGAATGTTTGGCAGGTTGTATTGTTGTAGCAGTACAATTGATTGATGAAACAAGCTTTAAGGGTTTTTGAAATTGACGGATATGTGTCTTTAAAGAATTTCATTTAATTAAGAGTTGTCACATGACAGAATTGCATGTAAGAGAGTCAGTTTCTTTATGTGGATTTCTTCTTCTAGGTAGGACGCCCGGTAGTAGCAAAATGGTAGGAATAGCGGTTCTTTAAGAGTATGGATCTGAGAGTTTTATTTATTAAACTTTTCCAATAGTTCCATTTGAGCTTTGGCAAGAAAGAGGACTTCCAAGCCATATAAGAGTCTAAGCAATATATAGCTTTTGTATATTGTAACGGATATTTTGATATCACAGCAGTTGGTTCCATGTAGACTTGAGTTCATTAGAGCATACTTGCAGATTTGATGCGTTCCTTTTTGTTGATATCACATTCTTTTATAGCCGTTAGTTTTATACCCAGATGTACAGTTTCTGCCGAAGCAGAGATAACAGTTATCAAAGATAACCTTTCCGGACATTTTCCAGGAGTATGGCTCGGGATTTTTTTTATGCTTTATAGTGGATAATTTTGGATTAAGTTTAATGAATAGTATACTGATGTTGATTTGCATTCTTTTAGCTCACCTGACCCAAGAGATTTTTCATAACTTGTCGTCCGTCGTCCGTCGTCGTTAACTTTTAGAAAAATCTTCTCCACTGAAACTACTAGCCCAAATTTATCAAACTTGGCCACAATCATCACTAGAGTATCTAGTTTAAAAAATGTGTCAAATGACCCGACAATCCCACCAAGATGGCCGTCATGGCTTTAAATGTAAATCGAAAATGTAGATTTTGGCTTATATCTCTGAAACCGAAGCATTCAGGCAAATCTGACAAAGGGATAAAACTGTTTATCAGGTCAATATCAGACAACCCGTTGTTGGGTAGCCGCCCCCGAAATAGTAATTTTGAGACAATTTTGGATTCGTTGGTAATTATCTTGAATATTGTTATAGATAGAGATAAACTGTAAACAGCAATTAATAATGTTTAGCAAAGTTAGATCTAAGTAAGTCAGCATGACCAAAATGGTCAATTGACCCCTGAAGAAGTTATTGCTCTTGATAGTCATTTCTTACCATTTTTTCATAATTTTTGTAATCTTTTACAAAAATCTTCTCTTCTGAAACACTTTAGCCAAATTTAACCAAAATGAGCCAAAATCATTATTATGGTAGCTTGTTTTGAAAATGTGTGCGGTGACCCACATAATTAACAAAGAAAGCATCAATGGCTAAAAATAGAACATAGGGGTAAAATGTAAATTTTGGCTTATAACTTTAAAACCAATGAACTTAGAGCAAATCTGACAAGGGGTTAAGTCGTATATCAAGTCAATATATATCTGCCCTGAATTTCATATGAATTGGACAGCTGATTGTTTGGTTGCTGCCCCCAAATTGTCATTTTTTAGAACATGTTGCCGTTTTTAGTTATTATCTTGAATACTATTATAGATAGAGATAAACTGTGAACAGGAATAATGTTGAACAAAGTAAAATTTACAAATAAGTTAATATGGCCAAAGTTGTCAGTTGATATCTGAAGGAGTTATTGCCCTTTATAGTAAATTTTCATTAATTTTGTAAATTATTACAAAATATTTGTATGTGACTTAATGGCCAAGTTCATTTGTCATAGAGAACATTGTAAGTAGCAAGAATGTTCAGTAAAGTAACATCTACAAACACATCACCATCACCAAGACACAACTTTGTCATAAATACATCTGTGTCCTTTGATTAATATGCACATATACCAAGTTGAGCGACACAGGCTCTTCAGAGCCTTTAGTTGTAAACTGTTAAGCATCGCCTGTAGTTCTGGATTTAAGCTCAGTAGTGCTACATCATCAGCACACGTTAGTTCACCACAGTAATTTGTACCTGGTATAAAGCCTAGTGAGTTTTCTTCCAGCTATTTGAGAAGATCTTCAACAAATATTTTATATAGATGGGTTGATATACTACCCATTTGTCTAACTCCTTGTTGGATATTAAAGCTGGCATTTAATTCTCCCTGCCATTTAACTTTGGAGGTAAATCCGCTGTAGAAGTCTTTGATTAGTAACCATATATCTGGGTGGGTTGCACGATCAAGAAGCTTGTCAAGAAGACTGGTATGTTTAACAACATCAAAAGCTGATTGAACGTCGACAGTAGCACGATATAAAGATAATGCATTGACTATTTCACATTTACACGCTGAGACTATGAGACCTGCGAATAGTGGCCAAATACCTGCAGTAAATCCAAATTTTAAGTCAGTACCAGAGTTAATAAAGAGTTTGCTAAGAATGCAGAATTTGTGTATAGTTTAGAAAGTACTGGAGTCACGGAAATGCCACGGTAACTATAACCCAGAAATGGGATTTTTTTCCTTCTTTAAGACTGTCGTCAAGATTCAGAATTTTGAAGTGAACTGGAACTTTTCTTTCCTGCATGATCTTATTGAAATTTTTTGTCAGCGCTGGTACAAAAGTGTGTTGAGCATATATTAGATATTCTGCACATATTGCAAGTTCGTCTGCTGATTTTCTGTGTTTAAGTACTCAATCGCTTGTTTTACTTCCTTTCTGTGTATGGGTCAATTGTTGGCATATTCTGAAGGAAAGTTTCTTCAACTATTTTCTGTCTTTTTTGCAGGTTTAGAGATGTTTCCGGACATTCGGTGAGACTTTCCATTTTGGACCTTTTTACTTGGTCATTTTTGTTGGAAATACCAGAGTTTTAATGTTCTATGAAGCTGCTTTGTCTCCCCCTGATTTCAGTTAATTTTTCTGAGATGGTATCACGGTACAATTATTCATAAATCTCGTTCCATTTCAGTATTTGAACAGTTTCATTTATTTTCTTATTAGAAAAGCAGTGAGACACCAATATTGGTGACCTTTGAGGCAGTGACATGCGAGCAGACATTAAATGGTGTATTTTCCTAGATCTTATCATTACTATAAATATCCTTATTGTTGGTCAGTATGTAGTAAATTTGAGAAGAACATTGCCCTGAGTGGTGGAAGAAAGTGGTTGGTTCACAGTAGAGAATTTCATTTTCATAGCAAATTGTGTCAAATGCTGATTATGTTTGATATTTCTACTAGTAGCAAGTGAACCATTTATATCTCCACATAAAATTACTTGGTGTGTGGATTGATATTTCTATATATTCATACTGTTAATTAGTTGCCCTTGCTGGCTTGTAAGTGTCTATACAGCAGATATTCTAATTTAAAGTTAATAAAGTAGCGACAATTCTTTTGTTTCCGTCTGCAAGTTTGTTCATCTGATTGATCCAAATTTTTGGCCAGAGAACGGATACTCTTGCTTGACCTCTAGGAAGTTTGAATCCATCTAGTGGTTCGTTAGAGTCATGACATCTGGTATGGTTTTCCCATTCAGGTAAGAGATTATTTAGGTAGTTTGACTGACAGTCCCAGAGGAAGTGTTCTTTGAGGCAAATGATATGAGAGTTGTCGAGAAGCGAATATAGAAAGGATATATTGAATTTTTTCCCTTCAATATTACGTGTAGTAAGTCTGATATTCTCGGTTCTTCTAATAATTACAGACTTTCCTCTTAGTCTGGATATTTCTCCTGGAGGCAGTTGATCCGAAAAGGGGAATCTGATTTGATGGTTCCTGTTCTATTTGGAAATTGAATATTGTCTGTGGTTGCACTTTTTTTTAGTTAACGTTGTTTGATGGCAAAATACACTTGAGATAATTGTGTATGTTTTACTGGAGTAGAATGTGTTTCTGCTGAGGTTACAAATTGGTTGCTCTGATTGGGATCGGAAATGATGTCAACGTATTCTTTGTGTATTTCTATATCTAAATTTGTTGATTATTTCTGAATCGATTGGAGCTGAAGAAAAGATAGTAGTGAGAGTCACATTTTGTGCCTTTGGCATTTTCCAATTTTTTTTTTATTTAAGAGGGTTAAAAGCGTTGCTAGTTGTTTTAATGGTATCTCCTGTTTGTCAACCTCCTTTGACTAGTTTCTATTGATACCGCCTGTGGTATGTTTTAGACGTTCTTGTCTGTAGGTTTGAGTTAGATGCAGGTCTAGATGAATTCTGGTTGAAAACATTAATGTTGTGTCGACTTGAACTTCGATGAAGATGAGGAACCTGTTGTTAAGAGCCTGTATCTGTTCTAAATGTGTTCGTGTGGTATATATGTGGCGGAGGGATAAATGGTGTTGGCATGTGAGGTGCCCTGCTCCGATGAATGTCCGATACTTGTTAGGATGAGTAGGCATACGATGGTGGCAACGAAGTTTATAGTAGGAAATATCGGTATCCTGTTGGTAGAAGATAGTTATCAAAGGTACCAGGATTATAATTTAGTACGCCAGACGCGCGTTTCGTCTACATAAGACTCATCAGTGACGCTCATATCAAAATATTTATGAAGCCAAACAAGTGCAAAGTTGGAGAGCATTGAGGTTCCTGAATTCCAAAAAGTTGTACCAAATACGGTTAAGGTTTTCTATGCCTGGGATTAGAAAATTCTTTGTTTTTCGAGAAATTCAAATTTTGTAAGCAGGACATTTATAAAAATTTACCACATTCTTGATATTCATGTCAACACCGAAGTGTTGACTACTGGGACGGTGATACCCTCGGGGACGAAACGTCCACCAGCAGTGGCATTGACGTAGTGGTGTAAATATTTATCAAAGGTACCAGGATAATAATTTAGTACGTCAGACGCGCGTTTCGTCTACATTAGACTCATCAGTGACGTTCATTTCAAAAAAATTATTAAGCCAAACAAGCACAAATATGAAGCGCATTGACATGATTGAGGAGCTAAAATTCCAAAAAATTGTGCCAAATACGGCTAAGGTATTCTATGCCTGGGAAAGAAAGATCTTAGTTTTTCGAAAAATCATTTTTTTTTGTAAACAGGAAATTTATAAAAATGACCACATTATTGATATCCATGTCAACACCGACTTCTGGGCTGGTGATACCCTCTGGAACGAAAAGAGATGAGAGCGGTTCTGAAATGGAAATTAAGGTTCATGTTGCGTAAAGCTTGGATGGTTTGAGAAATGAGTTTGACTGTTCGCTGTATGTGTGTTCCACTGAGGTGAGAGATATACCGGTTGCTGAGGAGGATAATGCGATTGTTGCAGATTGTGCTGTATATAATGATAATAGTGACCCACATATCACTTTACATGATAAGCGAAAAACAAGAATGAAAGTAAATCAACATTGCCGAAACACGATTTATTACCCTTAAAGACGGTTTATCCATTTTTCTGTCTCCATTTTTTTTCTTTTATCTTGAAAAACTAACTCGAAATAAAGACCGCACAGAAAAATATCAGAATTTGTGTCGTTTTTATGCCTTGGGTCGAAATAAGGATTAGTATCATTCCTAAAATATTGGTTTGAGTGTTCATGTCAAGTATTATTTTTAGCCGAGTCACTTTGGTGTTTAATGTGATCTTTAAAAGTCTGTAGAACAGTGCGGAATTGATTTAATTCGTTTTCTAAATCAAGAATATTTCTTTTCTGCGTGATCAGTGTTAGGTCATGCTCCGAATCAGAAGACTTTACCTTTGCTTTTTCATCTCCCAAGCACGTGTTGTAATATGTACAGTTCACTGCCGGTGCACTAATTCATATTCATGAGTTGTTAACATTTTCTCATCAATTTCTGTTCCAAAAATAAGCATTAAAGCACTTAAGGAGCAGAAAACATAAGCTTTGTTACTGCAAGCCTTAAGCAAATCGAGACAGTTCAATTTAAAAAACTAAGGAAAGACAAAAAGCATAACAAGGTTTCTGTATCTTAAATTAATATCTATGAACACATTTGACATAATCATTGTTTATCTTGCTGCGTTTTACAGATTAAAAAATGAAATATACTGACTGTAAAATAAGAAAAACCAACGAATACACTACATATGCTTGTTTAAAATGATATCTATATTTATCAATCGTTAACTTGTTGGAATATTATAAACAAGATGTAAAGATGTACAGTTTACATAAACTAACATTTCCAATACATTTACTTCTTCAAAGATTTGAGGAGTCGTTTGTCCTCCAGATCAGAGAGCACGAATCCATGTTAACAATAAATCCTTTCGTGTGTATGTGTTAAAAACGTTGACAAAGCTTCCTTCAAACAACGCTTAATCAAGATAATATGGATGGTTCAGTATATCAAATGCAATATATGTGCGTGTACGATATTCAAAAACGTAGCCGTACGCAACAGTTAAATAATAAAAAAAAAAGAAAAATAGAAAAACTTTTAGTGTTTCCTTTTCAGAATTAGGTAGTATAAGATAGTGGAAAGTTACCAAAAGGACTTTCAAACTCAAAAGTTGAAAATAAATTGCACAAGTTAATTTTAATCTTGGATACTTTCCACGTAACTTATTGGATGTTGGATGTGTAATAATTGAAAATATAGTTTAACTTTTTTTGTTTTATTAATCGTTATTGGCTTTGAACTAGCTGTAAAAAAATGTGAGATCTGCACTAAATGTGTTTGATTTTAAATTTATTTACAAATACCCGTCTACGTCCTCTTTGTTTTTTTGTTAGATGTTTTTCTATTTGTATCTATCTGGTGAGCGTCTTTAAATTGATTTGAATAGTTTGTACTGTTACACCACTGTCCCAGGTTATTTGAGGTTTATCGCTCAAAAAAACATAATATGTAAAAATCTGATGTCATAATTGAATTTTGACCAATGATTTGCCGGCAGTAATAATTTTTCTAGAGATGAGAAATATTACACAAAACGAAATGTAAAAATAACATGAAGAAATATCATGACTCAGAACTAATTTGAATTGCATAGAATGTAAGATGTTACAAAGACAAAACATTAAGCCGTTAGTTCGGGTCAGTTTATAGCTAACTTTGATGTATGGGCTTTGCTCGTTGTTGAAGGCCGTATTGTGACCTATAGTTTTTTTATTTTATTTTGGTCTATTGTGAAGAGTCGACTCATTGGCAATCATACCACATCTTCTTTTTTATATTCAGCGTGTCACAACTTCGTGGTAGCCATATCTGATGTATTGACAGGCATAAGGACTTAATGTCTTAAATAACTATATACTATTTTTCTTTTGCTTGACCCTATTGATAGTTGAAAATGTTGACAACCTGTTCAGTCTACTGTTTTCAATCACATGGTATTACCGACTAATTCTATTAAAAGTGATGATGCAATGTCGGAATTTAAATGCGGTTGTGAATAGTCTACCGACCTGTTAGATTCAAATATAGTGGTGAATTCAAAAGGGGGGGGGGGGTCAGGGGTTGGAAACTCTCTTTTGTCACCGATCAATAAATTTGAAGTGGGACATATGGTTGGAGCCCTTCTAGATGAATGAATTGAAAACAAATGACGTTTTTGGAAGACTGGAAAGCAGTTATTTATAGAGGGAAAATTTTAAAGATTTATGGATATAAGAAGATGATGCATGAGTTCGAATGATACAACTTTTCATCAAAGTAATAAAGTGTTTCATGTAAACCATAATATATCAAAGTAGGGCCTTAAACACGGAGCCTTGGCTCACAGCCAACACCACGCTATATAGGTACAATAAAATTACTAGTGTTAACCCATCCAAACAGGGAAACCAACGGTCTAATTTGTCTAAAAAAAGGAGATTCAAAAGTACAGGTCAGATTTTGCCAAATGAATCTGAACGAGGACAGTCTGATTCATCTTTGTCACAAGTTAGTTTCATTGTTATCAATAAAGAAACTCTTCTCTGCGTGCGTTGCGATCATTTTAGATTATCGTTGATCATCTCAACGAGATTGATATTCTCGCTTGAGCTGGTACAGCGAAAGTGAGAAAAGCAATCGAGTTGAGATGACCAATGATAATCTATTTATCGGTATTTTACCTATGACGACGTTGTAAATTTCATGTCAATTTCGTTAGCAACGCTACGTGACATCCTTAGTTTCTAGCGATAATTTTTCCATCTCAAGCGAGAAGCACGATATGAAAATTATCACAAAAAAAGATCAAAGGAAAAATGCACAAAATAGCGATAATATCAGATATATTATATTTTGGTGCGTTCATTATACCATTTGCTAAATGTTATGTATGTGAACAATACGTTTGATACTTATCTATTTGATTACGACCTTGTTTATTAAACCCAATCGGTACTAGCATTTTCAAATTTCGAAAATGGTGGATTGAACCTGGTTTTATAGCGCTAAACCTCTCACGTGTATGACAGTCTCATCAAGTTCTGTCATATTTACAACGATGCGTGAATGAAACAGACATACTAGGTAAAATTGTCAAAATATAGGTACAACAGTCAAATATTAATACTATTAAGTACTAATATTGATATAAAAAAAGCACCGCTATGATATTTTAAAAGTAGCGCATTGATATTAGAAAATATAGCATTTGTATTTTTATGTATATAAGAAAAACACAGCACTTCAAATTTTACACGGACATAAACGTTTGCTTCTAACTAACTTCTGAATGTTTATTCAGACTCGATTGTTGTTTTTATTTGATCAATACGTTTATAAGTTAGTATTTTCTTACTTTTTTGTTGCCGAAAACAACATTTTCCGCGTGGAATGTCTGCATATTTACAATTTGAATTAGACAATATCGCTATGTGAATAAGAAGATGTTTTATCGATTCGCTTCTTCCATAGACTGATACAGTAATTGATATATACATATGTTATGCGTTTGCACAAGTCATCATGGTGATAATCACGCGCAAAACGTGTAAGTTATAATATTTCAATTTCTACATTTTTCCATTAAAATTATGCTGGTTACAATTTAACTGTTTATAGCACTCTCGTGATGATCGCAAAATTTGTAACTTTATGATTTTCCATTTATATTATAGTATTGACGGAAGATAACGATGCTCCATCTAGTAGCAAATTAGGTACGAATTGTTTTCTTATTAGAAAGTTGTCCTTCTTTAAATACAACACCATATTGTATGTATCTGGAGATAATTTTGTTATAAGGTGCAGTGGTTAAATCAAGTTGATAACGAAGAAATCTAATTCGATATTGACAAAAAATACTTCTTCTTATAATCAGTTTATGTATCACTGTTGTTTGGTGACAAATATAAAATACGTTCACTGTCACAATTCAAATATTTAATTTACTTGTTGACATTTCTAGATACATTTGTTCTTGATATTAAATAACAAATCAAATGTGTATGTGCTTGCTGATTATGAAAATCTTAAACAGAAATGACAGAACTTACTGACATGTTTATTTTTCAGTGTCAGATACCAACTTGCTGGTGAAGATATTAGCTCCTGTTCTGACAACGATTTTCGGTGCATTGGGAGCGGCGTTATTCAAATGCTTGGGTATTTGTACGTATTATTAGTATGCAATTACAATACATGTTACATAAGACGCAAATATTTAACGGGAACTTGACTGATCGATGAATGATCGGTGACGGATGTTAGACTGATCGATCAATGATTAAGAAATAATTCATGGGGGCTTGAATATATCGTGATTTTACCACGGGTTGGCCCTTTATGACAAATAGTTTACCCTGAGCGATAGCGAGGGGTAAAATATCGGCATAAAGGGACAACCCGTGGTAAAATCTAGATATATTCAAGCCCCCATGAATTATTTCGATTCTAATAGGACAAATACGGCAATTATTTTGGATCGAAGCGCTCTAGGTGATGGCATTATTAAATTGACGTAAAATAATGGAGCAAACTGAATAAATGATGATGCTTAAACTATTTATAATAACATATTTAGATAATTTTAGATTAATCTAATTATTATTGTACTTATATGTCTCATATGTATACAAAAACGGCTAATATAACTCATTTTAGCATCATTTGTTAACGTTTCCTTGTGATGATTTTCCGTTTCACAAGCGTGTATTTCCCCGTAAATTGCTTATATTCTGACGTCATTGTTCTACGACGTCGAGTCGCTCATTCATTAAAAAACATATGACGTGGGGGTACAATGGGAACAGCCCATAGAATATATTCATATTTTACCACGGGTGTGTACTCAAAGCGTTTGAAGGACGTCATGTTAGAATCGGTGATCTACAACCCATAAAACTCTTCAGATAAGTCAGATAACCTATATGAGAGTTACCGTGAGAAACGCTCAGAAATCGGTCAGTAAACTAATTATATTCACGGCTCGGACGGATAATTTAAATTCTTATGTGAAACAAACGCCCTAATATTTTACATGCGAAAATCCCACATCTGTACGAATTTCCATTTACTCGTTTATTTGAAATCTAAAAAGTATATAAATTACTTTTCAAGTATTATTAGTATGGATTCATATGTAGGTCTTCTAAATCTGCCAAACGAATTACATAAGTGCAGAAAAATGTCATGCTCAGAATTTATTTGTATCACTAAAAAGAGATGAAATTTTAAATTTTGACACAAAAAGTACTCTATTAAGCAATTATGCATGCTTATGTCGTAGTATGCTATATAACATAACAACAATGGCAAAATCTTTCGCACATTCACAACAAACGATTGGTAACAACTGTCATAATCCTGCCTCGGAACAGACATTTTCTTATGTCGATGCATTGCATTTTTTTATGTTAATAATAAACATGGACAACAATTTGAATTGTTTACTCTCTGTTGATCAGGATGGATTGTTTTTCACAACAACAAAAAATAGATACCAGAGAAACGATACAAAACTGTTGTTAGCATTGTTTAAAATTAACATATTTATTATTTTTTTCAAAAATAAGACAATGCTTTGGTGAATAAGAGTGCAATTATTTCTTTATTTCAATGGCTTCCTTGTTTTAAAACGCTAATATTTCTTCTTTTTATCAAATATAAAGCACTCTTGTTTGCAATCAGTTATTTTGATTTTATTTGGATACGTTAATTTAAAAAGTAATAAATAACATAGATCTCAAGATATTTTAACTGTTTCTTGTGTTGAATAAGAGTCAAGTTAGTTTTTTTTCCATTTCATTAAAATTATATTGAACAAACAGATCATTATGTATGGGTTTTTTTATTGTTTTTTTCCGCAAAAATACCACGAATTGTGAAAGAAAAAATACTGTATAATTATGTGTTTGCATTGTTTTGGAGTCTCATAAATGCATATAAAATAATGCAGTGCAGGTGGTTTTGTGTCACGATATCACAGTAGCATGGGTTCGAATCCCGGCGAGGGAAAAACACAAATTTGCAAAAGCAAACTTACAGATCTAACATTGATGGGTTGATGTTTAGACGAGTTGTATATATATTTTTCTAAAAATGAGGGTACTTTTTATATGGCCTTCCAATAACCGTTTCGATCCTTAACATCACTGAAGAGACATTTATTGTCGAAATCCGGATCTGGTGTACTAAAAAATATTGACACCGTATGTTTGTGGCATAACATCGTGGCCACAAGTAAAAAATGTTTTCTGTTTAGTATTAAATTTATATTAAGATCCATTTTGTTACATCTTGTGATCAATTTTATTTGCTTATCGCCAATGGCAGTCAGCAGGGTTAAAGAACATCAGATGTTCGACCTGTTAGCCAAATGCGTTTTGTTTAAATATACTTTTTCACTTTTATGGTCTTTTGGAAAATGTTGTTTGTGCTGTTTTTTTACCCTTCTACAACGAAATTTGTTTTACATGCACACGTATAAAAATTGCGGTTTTTATCCAACGCAATCATAGGTTTGAACGTAGTTTTCAATTTATACTCGTTTATATTTTTTCGTTTGGGATTTTATCATGTTTTACCTCCGGTTTATATGATCCATTCATCCTATATTTACTCATAAAATTCAAGGGTCGAGTCTATCTAAAAATGATGGTACTTTTTCTAAAAATGAGGGTACTTTTTATATGGCCTCCCAATAACCGTTTCGATCCTTAACATCAATGAAGAGACATTTATTGTCGAAATCCGGACCTGGTGTACAAAAAAATATTGTCACCGTAGGTTTGTTGCATAACAACGTGACCACAAGTTAAAATTGTTTTCTGTTTAGTATTAAATTTATATTAAGATCCATTTTAATACATCTTGTGATCAATTGTATTTGGCAATCGCCAATGGCAGTCAGAAGGGTTAAAGAACATCAGTTGTTCGACCTTTTAATCAAATGCGTTTTGTTTAAATATACTTTTTCACTTTTTTGGTCTTTTGGAAAATGTTGTTTGTGCTGTTTTTAGATCCTTCTACAACGAAATTTGTTTTACATGCACAAGTATATGTTTATTTTATTTTATTTTATTTTTATTTTTATACAAAATTATTTCTATACTATTTAATTATATTTATTTTTATATTCTTTTATTTTTATTTATTTTTTATTATTATATTATTTACTTAATCTTAAATTTTTTTATTCATTTATTTATTCAAACATTTGCTTTTTAAAATTTTGTTTTTATTAAACTTTCTTTATCATTCTAAATTATTTCAATTACCACATGATAAAATATAAATTATTTAATGCCCAAAAAGGCACAAGCCAGGGCCGACCGTGCAAGGGCTGTATAGCCAGTCAAGGTCGTTAAAACTTCCATGTTATTGGTGATTTTTATATTTCTATAGTGCCATATATTTAAATGAAATGAAAACAAGATTGTGTTTTATGTATGAGTTCAAAATGTGACGTAGAAGAGATCAATCCGTCAGAAAGGTCAATCTGTCGGACTCTTAAGATCAATCAAACTTTACTATAAGTCTAAGGGAGTGGTGACGACAGTGTGATGCTAACTTGACTGATCGCTGACTAATCGATGACTGCTGATTGATCGCTTAAATAGGAAAATGGGTTGTCGGAAGTTGAGGCAAACCATAGAACCTTAATGATAAACTTCCTCGTTGTTTTAAAAAACACCAATGTCAATTCTTAGGACTTTTTGTTTTGAGAGTAAAATGAAATCGGTAGCTTGCTATGGAACACACACGCTAGGTAAAAAATGAATATATAAGGGGAATAAGAAAATTCAAGTTGAATGCTACAAGGAATATTTACTTAAGTGTAGAGAGATCTTGTTTCTGAATTGGTAGCCTTTGCTTTTGTGTAAGTACAAATTCTGTTATAACACGTGTTAGTTGTTACAACTGTTACAGTGAAAACATAATTTTTGGTATCAGTCAAACATACATTTCAGCCAGTTATAGTGATAAAGGTAATCAGAATAGATTTAAGATCGGTAGTAAAAGGAGAATGATCTTTATTGAACGCAATTGCCGATGTATCAGTCTGTCAAAACAACAAACTTTAACTAGTGTTCAATTGAGTAGAAGGGGTGAACATATACGTATGTGTAATCTGTAAATTCATGTATATTCATATGTTTAGTCATTACGACTATATCACAAGAGTATAAACTATATATTTCGTTGCAGTTAAACCAAATGTGGTTCTACAAATAACATCACGGAATAATGCTGATCACCCTTCTGATATAAGAGAGAATGATACTATAGAATTAACATGTACAAATAAGGGGCTGCTTAAAATCAATCATTGTACTTGGTATGTAGAAAAGAAATCGTGTTCATACAAAGCTAAACTTAAGAAAATCAAAACCGATGACAAAAAGGGAAACAGCTGTATATGCTTAAAAAAATGCAAGGAAGGAAGTTATCAACATGTTGACGATCACACGACCATACGCGAAGAAAAGATTGATAATGGATTTAAAGCAACTATAGATTGTGTAAAGAAAGAAGACCTAGGGAAGTACTCATGTAAAGCAAGAAATATTTTAAGACGAGAGAACATAAGCGGTACAGTATTATTGAGTTTTGAAGGTAGGACATACATATCTCTTGATCACCATTTTTTAATAAGGTTTTAGAAATATCAAGCAATACAGGAAATAATCAACTCCCTTTTTATAGGTTGACTAAACATACATGCATAAAATACATAAATAAGAATAATTGATTGGATTGCTAAATTTGATATACATACATTTATTGTGCTTCTTTGTTAAATATTTGTTTGTTTTTGTGGTGATTAAGATTATAAGACAATGTTGATTGATGTACCCCTATTTGTGACATGTTTACCTTTTTTATTTTGTTTGTGCTGTTCACGCAATCGTTGTCAATATAATGGAATTTGATACGACTGTCATACAAGTGAGATGTTTATCTAGCTATAGAACCAGGTACAATTCACCATCTTCTACATAAGAAAATACCTGAGTGTATCAATTCAGGACTATGACAGTTGTTATCCACCAGTTTGATGTGTTTGAGCTTTTGATTTTGCCAATTGATAAGGGACTTTCCGTTTTGAATTTTCCTGGGAGCTTCCTCTTTCACTAATACATTTCTGAATCTCGATGTATGCATGTATCTGATTAAACATTAATTTTCATGATGAAAAATAAATCATACGGGTGTGCAGTTCGTTTTTAGCTCACTTGGCCCGAATGGCCAAGTGAGCTTATACCATCACTTTGCGTTCGTCGTCTGGCGTCTGGCGTCGATATCTTTTACGCAAATCTCCTCTGAAACGACTGGCCCAATTGGTATTTATTTTAGGAAATTTTGCCGTTTTTTGTTATTATCTTGAATATTATTATAGATAGAGATAAACTGTACACAGTAATAATGTACAGCAAACTAAGACCTAAAAATAAGTGATTATGACCAAAATTGTCAATGATCCCCTATGGAATTATTATCCATTAGAGTAAATTTTTAACTATTTTCATAAAATTTTACTAACATTTTCCACTGAAACTACTGGGCCAATATCATTATAGATAAAGATAATTGTAAGCAGTAAGAATGTTCAGTACAGTAAGATGTAAAAACACATCACCATCACCAAAACACAATTTTGTCAAGAATCCATCTGCATCCTTTGTTTAATATTCACATAGACCAATGTGAGCGACACAGGCTCTTTAGAGCCTCTAGTTTGCTATTGTAACAGCTATTAAAGTACCCGATTCTGAATATTTTTTACACTTTACATCAATGTTTACCTATTTATTGGCTGTTATCATGAAAAAAAATGACAGATTTACCATTACACTGTGGTTCTTCTTTCAAAAAAGATGAAGTAGACCAACCTGAATAAATGTAATTTAAAACGAAACTATAGGTTAGTGTAAACACAAGAAAATTTTATAAAGTTTTGTTGCTTTTTCTTGTCATATTAACCATGATGTTTATATTGTAAATTTGTAAATTTGTGATTTTCTCTTTTGAACAAAAAGCATATTATGTCACCTTCATTGCAATTATAAATGATTGCAAATATACAAATTTACGAAATTTAAATAGAAAAGAAAGCCATCACTGATGGGATGTACATGGTGAAGATATATATAAGAAGATGTTGTATGAACGCCAATGAGAAAGCACAGTCACAATTTATAAAAGTTGACAATCATTGGTCAAATAAAAATGAGAATGGAAATGGGGAATGTGTCAAAGAGACAACAACCCGAAAAAGAGCAGATAACAGCCGAAGTCCACCATTGGGTCTTTAATGTAGCGAGAAAATCCCACCACCTGTAGGCGTGCCTCAGATGGCCCCTCAACAAAGTTGTAAACTAGTTCAGTGATAATGGACGTCATACTAAACTCCGAATTATATAAAAGAAACTAAAATTAAAAATCATACATGACTAACAAAGGCAAGATGCTTCTGACTTAGAACAAGCGCAAAAATGCGCCTGGGTTAAACGTGGTTTTTCAGATCTCAACCTTCTCCTATACCTCTAGTCAATGTAAAAAAAAACACACACACAACAACACACACATTAAAACTCAATTCAAAAGATGTTCGAGTCCGATGTGAGAAAAGGTTACAAAAGAAAATTAATAAGATAACAATGATACATTAGTTAACCCTTACCAATTTTTGCTACATTTTGGCTAATGAGACTGACTCTGGATAGGTTAGATAATTTGAAAATTTGAAGAAAAATATACTAAAAAAATACTTTTTGTAAATACACATTTGTTTTGACTGGGTTAAAACCGAATATATTAATTCTTAATTTATTGCTTTTTCACCCTTATTTCACATGTGTTGAAAATAATTCCAGATCAAGATTTCAACGAGGCTGAAACGTCAGAAGAATACATCCTCATAGCGTTTAATACTCTGGTTTTGTGTACACGTGTCTTGACGTATGATTGATTACGTTTTAAACATTGTGACATTTGTAGAATATTGGATACTGATTTGATAATTTGACGCCAGAGTTTGACGTCGATTTTAAGATAAAGTTAAATCACAAAAATAATGAATTCCGAAGAGAATTCAAAACGCAAAGCACGTAGTCCTTCTGTGAAACGTTAAGAAAAGTTCGTAGGTAATTCCTTGACATAGATATTTTCACCAAAGAACTTAGAATCTACAACTTGTTAAATATAATATTGTACTTGTATGTAAGCTATGTTGTTTATACAAAAAAAAAATACGTTGCCCTATCTGTTGATCATTCTTTAATCACAAGGTAGATCGCAAAACACTTTCAAATGTCGGGATGCATTAAAACTAAGATAAATGCAGAACAATTTATATGCGTTCGATTGGACAGACGTTTCTACTAAATACATGCAAGTTCTTATAGTGCACTGGAAATACGGTTGTTTATTCAAATAGAAGTATGACTGTTTACAATTACGACGACAATACAATAAGAAGATACAATTGTTATTGTAACTGAAACTCATTCATTCTTCATAAGTTTCTTTTAAAGTAGATACAACGCCAGATTCATCAGAGACAACTGCCAAAAAAGAAACGTAAGTTTAATTGTAAATAATGAGTCACTTAAATTCAAGCCTACAATAGTAAAAATTATTTATTGATTATACATCTTTATTAATAATAGCTTTTAAAGTATGAATGTGATCATGAGTTCTGCATCCTTTTTTAATCCAATCTGACAAATAATATTATAAGTTTCTGAATACTTTTCTAAACGTTCTATAAAACTCTTGAAAATTTTGTTCCAAAGCAGCTATACCTCTGTAGTTTGAAGTGTTATTTAAACACCCTCCTTTGAATACTGGTTTAATGTAATTTTCTCTCCATTTAGAATATATATACCAGTTAAAAGAATTAAGTCAAATAATTTTACATACATGTTGACGTTCATAGTACATTTAATTTGTTAATTCATCAGAACCACATGATTTCTTTTTTTTCAAAGCTTTCATATCAAAAAGCACTTCCTCTGCAGTTATCCGAACATTTAAATTTTTGTTACAATTATTAAAAAAATTATTATCAGAATATGATTTGAAATCATATCGTTGAAACGTATCTATATTTCAACACCAAAAGAGAAACTTATTTGTCAATAAGAAACATTTGAAGTAGACAAACTAGCAACATTCTCGAAACATTCTCATTTGGTTGACATACTAGTTTTAGATATTTAAGTTAAGTACTGGAATGATTTAAAAATACACAATTTGTATATTACATGTAGTTGCATGTTTTTAAACAAGACATCCAAATATTTCAGCATGTTACTGTATACAATTTTCGTATCAAATCACCAGTTTATAAGCATATAGTTTATACATATAACTATCAGATGTAAACTTAGTATTTCACATGTCTGCTTCAATTGTGAACAAACCCACCCATAATGCAGGCACACACGTATATAAACATATTTTTAAGGTTAGAACACATTTTGAATATTTACTTATAGATGTACAACTTGAAATTGAAATCAGAATTTTTGTCATGCCATTGGGCAGTATTCATTTAATTTTTGAAGTACTCAAACCATTCTTTAGTTGGAATGTTCGAACTAGGATTTATGATGATTAATATTTCTATGTACTATACATTTTACTTCAAACAAAATGATGTCAATATACTGTTTAAACTGTTTTGTGAATGAAATGTAATCTAAATCTTTGTAAAGATGTTATTCTTATTATGATAATGTACAACATTCAAAATAATCTAAAAAGTATTTTTGTTATGATGTATACAGTACGACATTGACATATTTTTAAGACACAAAACCGAGAGAGTTCGAACAGTATATATATGTTGTATATTTGAATGAAAAAAAAAATCAGAACAGATTTGAAGGCGGCCTTTGATTAACAAGTAAAACAGCTCCAAAGGATCTGCATTTGAAGTAAAAAAAAACTTCACCATACGATTTTGAAGACTTATCTTAAATTCAAGTAAAATAATTTGTTTTATATTGATAGAACTTTTCGAATTTTAAGCCTTGCATTGTGACGTGAAATTAAACTCTTTTAATATGACCTTTTTCATATTATGCCACAGCACTAAAAAAGAAAATGCGAATTTTATCAGCAAAAGTTTTCTCTTAATTAATATGTTTGTCTATTTACGTCCTTTTGCATATCTTATCATATAATTCGTGTTGGTATATCGTTCTCTTAATTGAAATTCAACCCATTTTTTACGTGGGTACAATATATCTTTATTTTAGGAAGTTATGTGTAATGCTCTCTTTTAAGAAAAAAACCCAAAGATGACGAAATCGAAGACAAAAATAAGTCGAAGAAAGCCACCAAAGGCAAATCACGTCAAACAAAGACTAGTGAGGAAGACGCTGCGAAACCAGGTATAACAATATTGTGTATTAAGCATGTTATGGAGAGACCAGAGTGTATATTACATTGAATCATTGTCGTTGAAACGTATCTATATTTCAACAGCAAAAGAGAAACATATTTGGCAATACGAAACATTTGAAGTAGACAAATTAGCAACATACTCGAAACATTCTCATTTGGTTGACATACTAGTTTTAGATATTTAAGTGAAGTACTGGAATGATTTAAAAATACACAATTTGTATATTACATGTAGTTGCATGCTTACACACATAGACATTCAAATATTTCAGCATGTTACTGTATACAATTTTCGTATCAAATCAACATTTTATAAGCATATTTTTTATACATTTTACTATCACATTTCTGCTTCAATTGTGAAAAAAACACCCATAATGCAGGCATACACGTATATAAACACATTTTTATGGTTAATACAAATTTTGAATATTTACTTATAGATGAACCACTTGATACAAAAGACATGTAAGTGATATTACAGCTACAACATAATGATAAATGTTTTTTGATTTAATGCCGACCGTTTTGCATCAGTTCGATATTTTTTTTTTATATTTTACTATTTTTTGGTTCTGCATGCTTTTATCGGAATATTTTTTATCGGAACTGGACCATCATAGAAAGTCGATTAAATATATAAAGAATCTTCGCCTTTTTGACATGTATTTTATCCTGAACCTTTCTTTTGATACAGTACATTTAAAATGTATGTTAAGTTGAATAAAAAGAACAGAGTAAAAATATTCATGTCCGACAGCTTAACAGACGAATTGGCGCGTATGCGATTCTTTCTGTTTTGATATGTATTGTTGTTTTCTAGTCTTTGTTCAATCTTGCCATTTTCATATGAGTTCGTTGTTCTTAAGTATTGAAAAATCAACACATTAGGTTTACAAACAAGTTTTAGAGAACTTTGTTATAATGATTGTTATTGATTGACACAAATACAAAACTGTTGTATAAGGTAAAACAAAAACTCGACCATTGAAAGTGAAAATTAACTTATTTTCATACCGTTCGGAATACGAAAAAATGTAAGTTTTTACAATCAACGTGTTAAAAGTCAACATAACTCGTTTAAAGTGAAGAATATCACGTGAACGCATTAAAAGTTATATACTGTATGCAGATACCGCCAATGGCACAACTGGCCACACATAGCAGTATTCTGAGGTACCTACTAACGTTTATCGAAGAAACACGTTTTGTGCAGAAAAACATTAGAAAACAGATAGTATTCAATAAATAGATATATAGGAAGATGTGGTGTGAGTGCCAATGAGACAACTCTCCATCCAAATAACAATTTAAAAAGTAAACCATTATAGGTTAAAGTACGGCCTTCAACACGGAGCCTTGGCTCCCACAGAACAACAAGCTATAAAGGGCCCCAAAATTACTAATGTAAAACCATTCAAACGGGAAAACCAACAGTCTAATCTATATAAACAAAACAAGAAACGAGAAAGACGTAAATATTACATAAACAAACGACAACTACTGTACATCAGATTCCTGACTTAGGACAGGTGCAAACATTTGCATCGGGATTAAACGTTTTAATGGATCCAAACCTTCTCCCTTTTTCTGAAACAATAGCATAACATCACAACATAGAAAAACATACGATAAAATATCAATTGGCAAACTTAACTAAATCAAAAAACGTATGATTACACAATGAACGAATAAATTATGGCCGTATTAACAGATTAAAAAAAAACTTGAACGATAAAATACGCTAATTTTTATATATATAACAAATATGTGTGCTTTGGTTGTGTAATAAAACGCTTTCTTCTCACCATGTTGTCTTTCAGAGCTGTTGAAATATCTGATTAATGTGGCATTCCTGTAAAACTATTGTACAAATAGTAGCTGTGATGAGATGTTAGATACCTATGCATTTTAGATTTACCTTACATTATTCTTAACTGTAAAGTGTTTAAATTGTATAACATGTGATTTATGTAAATAGTACATGTATAACTGGAAATTAAATTCAATAACATTTCTAAACGGGCCCTCTTTTGTCAAAAGATACTTACGATACATGAGAAAAAAAAGAGGAACAACTAAGAGGAAGCCAAACAAACTAAAATTGCCTGTACCAACATCATAAAATATGGAAATTTATTAAAAACGCGTTGATGTTGAATGATTGCCGCGTTAAATTCAAGAAACGAATCTTCACGTTGTACTATAATATGTATCGCCACAAAATAAAAATAGAATACCGTTCTTCTCTTTTCACAATTGAGAGAGTTGCTGAAGAAAGTTTTTAATTTATTTATGCACAGCTAGCAATAAGTATTCGTCAGAATAATAAGATATGCTGCACAGACATTTAAAATGCTTAAATCTAAATAATCACGATGTCACTGTGTACTTGCTGCGTAACTTGTTTTGTTTTCATGCATTCAATAATCTTGATGTTCAAAACGATTGTATATATATTCAGTAAGATAGCTTCGAAAGTGTATATTGACATTCACAGTCTTGTAAATTCTTATTATTCCTTAATCACTTATAAACGTATGTCTAGTAACGCTGTACATGTTTGTATGCACTTAAGTTAGAACACCTAATAGTTCAATAAAAATAAACATAACAAATATTTGAACTGTTGTTATCAGGTGTCTTATTGAAAATCAAACAACATCTATTTATTTGTTTAAAAAACAAACAAAACTCGTGTTCAAACACCACAATATATTTTCGGACTTCTCTTTATCTGAATTTTAATGTACGTATTGCTTTTCTACATTGGCTAGAGGTATAGGAAGAGGGTTGAGATCTCATAAACTAGCATAACCCTGCCGCATTTTTACGCCTGTCCCAAGTCAGGAGCCTCTTGCCTTTGCTATTCTTGTATGATTTTTAATTTTAGTTTCTTGTGTATAATTTGGAGTTTAGTATGACGTCCATTATCACTGTACTAGTATACATATTTTTTTAAGGGGCCAGCTGAAGGACGCCTACGGGTGCAGGAGTTTCTCGCTGCATTGAAGACCTGTTGGTGACCTTCTGCTGTTGTTTTTTTATTTGGTCGGCTTGTTGTCTCTTTGACACATTCCCCATTTCCATTCTCAATTTTATTTCAATTCTGGGATAAGATTCTTTTCAAAACTCATGTAAAAGGGACACAGTTTTAGCCGTAAAAGGATTTCTTTTGGGAAATTGCATTGTCAATATTTATAGAAATGCAACCTATAGAAGGGTATTTTTGTTAAGACTGGATTCAAAGCAAATTAAATGACCTTTAAATTTTATGTTAAATCTAACAATAGAAATTATGTTCAGTGAGGCATAAGTAAGAGTAATTTACCTGATCATCACAACTTTCAACTATGTGGAACAAAAGTTTGTATATTCAGTCAGATAAGCAGTAAACTGGGCTTGTGTATATTAAATTAAGTACTTCAATTTGTGCATCAACCGTTGCAGGCTACTGCCATTATAAGTAGAAAATGCTATTTCGCCCTATTTGAACTAGAGATAAAGGATACTACAGATACAGTTAAGTCGGCCTCATATCATGACTACATCTAGAAATTGACAATGAGGGTCGGTTGAAAACAACACTTTACGACAAAAAAAATGATTTCAGCTTTACAACTGTGAACATTCCATTTATAAGTAAAAAAATTCCAGCAGCACCTGCATACGGGGTATATATCTCCCAATTGATAGGATATTCCCGTGCTTGCATTTCCTGTCATGATTGCCTTGATAGAGGGTTGCTGCTCACAAGCTATTAAACCAGGAGTTCCAAATAGTGAAGTTTAAATCATCCCTTCGTAAATTTTACGGACGCCATCACGAGTTGGTTGACCGTTATGGAATAATCGTTTCACAAATGATATCGGATTTGTTCCTTACGTCGTAACTACAATCCCATTCCCTTTCATGAATGTTACCTACCGAATTAGACTATATTTACCGGATTTGATATCACATAAGCAACACGACGGGTGCCACATGTGAAGCAGGATCTGCTTATCCCTCCGGAGCACCTGAGATCACCCCTAGTTTTTGGTGGGGTTCGTGTTGTTTATTCTTTAGTTTTCTATGTTGTGTCATGTGTACTATTGTTTGTCTGTTTGTCATTTTTCATTTGTAGCCATGGCGTTGTCAGTTTGTTTTAGATTTATGAGTTTGACTGTCCCTTTGGTATTTTTCGTCCCTCTTTTGATTAAAATCCAGTCTAAACAAAAATACCCCTCAATAGATGTTTTATAAGGATTATCCCTCTATTCAGGTATAATCACCATATAGAGAGTTTGTTCCCAACCTGATCAACTCTGTCACTGAGGGGTAAAATACAAACGAAAAACTGCCTAAATGTGCAGTTTCTTTCTGTTATCAAATGACCATTGTATGAGTTCGTCCGATCCTTCGCCCTATCTTGTCAAATCTCTTTCCAGTTTATGTTTCAACTCAACTCCTAGCAAATATGTAGGATTCAAATCTATCGCGGGTTTCAAATCTCTGGCAGCTTCCTAATATATGGCAAATGTGACGTTACAAACGTCAAACACATCAAAACTATGGCAGGTTTTTGTTTTTTCCAAATCTATGGCAGATCTTTTTTCATAACGTCACAATTAAATACCGCCATGTTACATCGTGGTTGCCGATTAGGATGGGGGAACCAATATATTTTTTTCCAAATGAAGGTATTTCCCTGCACAACAATATGCGGATGTTGTAAAGGAAAATGTGACCTTCTTCCCAAAAGAAAGACAAAATGTACAGAATGAGGACACCGCTGTTTTCAGTACCGGATATTTTAGAAAATGATTTATAATAGATATTTTACGGCTGGCTAGGTTTATAATGAGTGGATCAAATTACCAGACACTAATTAGATTTAAATTGTCATCAAGTAAAACAACAGAAATAACAATGAAAGAAAATTATGTGAACATTCAAACTGTTCATTTTTATTTGTCTTATTTTATATAAAAAACTGCCTTCTTGTTTAATTAGGGACTTACTAGTTGGTGTAATGAATAGGCTAAACAGGTACCATGCACATATTAAACAAATGTTTATTTTTACTGGGCGCAGCATTTTAATCTTTAAGTCTGTAATAAATTCTATGAATCCATCATTTTCAAAATGTTTTGGTTGACCATTATGGAATGTTTATTTTACAAATGTTTAAAGACATGATCCCTTGGTCGACATAGATATAGGAAGATGTGGTAAGAGTGCCAATGAGACAACTCTCCATCCAAGTCAGTCAACATTTTTAAAAGTAATCAATTATAGATCAAAGTACGGCCTTCAACACGGAGCCTTGGCTCGCAGCAAACATCAAGTTATAAAAGGCTCTAAAAAATTACTGTAACTTAAAACCATTCAAAAAAAATTTAGTACGCCTCAAAGAGGTGGATGAAGTTTAACGACAGTTTTAGCCTTTTTAACAACTCGTTTAAATTAACGACAAGTTGAACAACACACTAATCATATGATTAATTTTAATCGAATGATTAAGATATTAACGACGCGTTAGCACTAATGACAAATTGAACAACAGACCCCTGGATGCTTTATACCTGAACTCTGGACTAATGCAGATACCGTATTTTACGAATTTCTGTCTGTCATATGTCTTGAAAAACAAGCTATGCCATATAATTTGCTCACTTATTAAGATTGCATTTTGTATATATATATGGGATCCTTGCTAGATTTAACATGTCTGTCAGACAATTTTCATCTGACTTTGACCTTATTTTCGATGTTCATTGTTTTTTGAAGTTCTGTAAATTTGCTTTGGCAACTGTTATGTTCTTCCCTCGCTGGGATTCGTACTCATGACACTGAGATATCGTAACAACAAACCGCCTGTACTTTATTCGGCGCGCTAGATCACTGGACCACCTTGGCTTCACAAAAATAAAGCTTTCGGTGACTGGGTGTTACCTTTCCTCGTCAGTTTTACTCTAGCGTAGTAATACAGTACATGATATGTAAGACATGAAGATGGTATAGTTAAAGATCAGCTGGAATTTGCGAAAAAGGGAGGATTTTATATTTTGAGACTGTCTCATTTTCTCAAGAGTAGATTTTTTAAAGAAAATTGCAAAAAAATAAAATTTTACCTCAAAATTTTATAACTTTATCAATATTCAAAAACTTACCAATTTTTTCTTTATTCTTCTATATTTCTTCTTTCTGAACATTGATGAAAAAGAACAAAAGCTCAGGCAAAAATATCTCTGCACTTGTTTAACTATATATCAAGGACAAGAGATAATCCCAAATGAGCAATCATTTTTATTCTGCTGTGCAATCTTCATCAGTCCTGAAGCAAAAAATAAAATTTTAGCTTAAATCAGTAAGTAATGTAAAGGAGAGCTAAAATTTTAGCTGGTTCTTTTTCAGACCAAAAGCTAAAATTTTAGCATCCACAACTTAGATAAAATTTTAGCTTTGCAGAAAATTGATAAAATTTTAGCAAACATGTATACAAAGATAAAATTTTAGCATTTGAAAAAACATTATATTGCAAAGAAAAATAGACTTTAGCGTAGTTACATGTATTTTAACACCACAGATGGCATTACCCCGTTAACCTTAAGTTTAATTGATTGTTGGTTGTTTAATGTTCAGTGGCAACTAATTCATGCACTTTCAAGACAAGAACAAATAAATAGACAACAGGTAGGTCCTGTATTAGGACTTGATGAGGAGGAAATTTGGACTATCACCATGATCACTGGCTGGTAAATTGGATAGCCCATATGATCAGAAATTTGACCTTTCAAAAATCCACCTATGGACTGATCAGACATAAACAGTAATAAATGCTGAACAATTTCTCATGGTTATCATGGTTATTGGTAAAATACAAACAAGTGGTTATTAAAATATTTTACCTACCTACCTACCCTGTTTCAAAACTTAGGGTCTGAAAAGGGCAAACAAACAATATTTTAATTTAGGCCTCAATAGATGGTTTTCAAGTCAATTTAAGGTAGCAAATCTAATGACACAGCCAACTTTTGAGCAAAAGAACAGCATATAATCAGAACTTTCTGAGTGACGAGAGGTTAACTGGATGAGTCTTCACCATTTTCTGTTTTTTATTTCTGGTCCTTCATGGAGATTAACTGCACCAACTGTTTTAGGCATTTTGATTTTTCCAGTTACATTAACAGGTAAATCAAATCCTGATATTATCACACATTATTCTGGTTTATTTTCCTGTCGTTTACCAAAATCCATTTGGTCAATGGATTTATTAGGAATAAATTTTACCTTGCCGATGTTGTAGGCTTTCCTCAGTAGTATACCATCTTTTTCAACTCACAACTCATTAAAATCATTTATTCCTTCTAACTTGTTTGTAATCAGTTTGTGTTATGAGGTGTTGTTAGCACATTTAGAGACTTGACATCCAGCAACACCTGTAAACAGAAATAATAATGAGGGGAATTATAAACCGTTTCAAAGGTCATGTTTTCAACTTCAACAAAATGTGTGTACATTACAGCATAGATCAACATGATATTTTGAAGAAAAGAAAAACATTTTAAACTAGAGGCTCCAAGGAGCCTGTGTTGCTCACATGATATTTTTATTTACAATTGATGCATGGAATAATGCAACCTTTATACTTTTGCTCTAGTTTCAGAGATACATGTATGGAAAAGTCAAAAACTGCATTTTTTACCTATGTTCTATTTTTAGCCATGTCTGCCATGTTTTAGGCAGACAGGGTCACTGGACACATTTTACATTTTAAAAAAAAAATAAATACCATAATGTTTATTTGGGTCCAAGTACATTTAAATTTGTCTCAGTTGTTTCAGGAAAGATTTTTGAAAAAGATTGCAAAAATTTACGAAAAATTGTAAAATTTGACTTTAAAGTGCAATAACTCCTTATGAAGTCAATTGTCAATTTTGATCCTGTTCACTGATTTGTAGAACTCACTTTGCTGAACGTTATTGCTGTTTACAGTTTATCTCTATCTATAACATTATTCAAACTAGAGGCTCTAAAAAGCCAGTGTCGCTCACCTTGGTCTATGTGAAGGAAGCAGATGGTTTCATGACAAAATTGTGTTTTGGTGATGGTGATGTGTTTGTACATCTAACTTTACCGAAAATTCTTGCTGCTTACAATTATCTCTATCTATAATGAACTTGTACCAGTAGTTTCAGTGGAAAATGTTAGTAAAAATTTACAAATTTTATGAAAATTGTTAAAAATTGACTATAAAGGACAATAACTCCTTAGGGGGTCAATTGACCATTACAGTCATGTTGACTTATTTGTAAATCTTACTTTGCCGAACATGATTGCTGTTTACAGTTATTAATATCTCTATCTATAATAATATTCAAGATAATAACCAAAAAACAGCAAAATTTCCTTAAAAGTACCAATTCAAAACAGGTTGTCTGATTCATCTGAAAATTTCAGGGCAGATAAATCATGACCTAATAAACAATTTTACCCCCATGTCAGATTTGCTCTAAATGCTTTGGTTTTTGAGTTACAAGCCAAAAACTGCATTTTACCCCTATCATCTATTTTTAGCCATGGCGGCCATCTTGGTTGGTTGGCCAAAATCCTGGACATACCCCACATCCCCAAATTATCATTAAAGAAATATAGTAAGTGTAAGTAAAAAAAAATTGTGCAAGAAAAAATATTGAATCATAATTTCCTGTTGATATGCACATCTGCATAGTATGTCCTTATTATCTACAAAGTTTCATGAAGTTCTGTTGTGTAGTAACAGAGGAGTTGCAATGACACTTTTGCAGAAGTACATTAACACTTTCGCTACTGAATTTATTTTTTTCGCGGGATTTCCTGGCGGAAATATATTTGCACGAGCCATTTGCCTGACCGGGATTAATTTGACATGTGCTTCAGCGAAAACGACCTGGTAGTTTGGGTCATTGAAAACTCGGCAACCGTAGCGAGTTATGCGGTCAAATTTTGATAAAATGTAGATAAATATCATAGGTTGATCGTCCGTAACCTTTTCATAGAGTGAAAATTAGTTTACCTTAAAAACGTGTGTTGAAAACGTAGATTGATTGAGTCGGAAGATAATTTTTGTCATTGCCTACCGTCATGACCGTATATCACTTTCACTTCAGCAACATTTCTTAAGCACACGTGTGATTCGAAATTCTAATTCTATGAGCTACTGAATTATTTTCTTTCAAAACCTGTTTCCGTTTTCGTTTTCTTGGCAAAAATACTTGTAAATCGAGACTGTCGTTCACGTAGATTTTTGGCCGCCATTTGTTTACAGTTTCGAAAGAAGAAAGATAACTCGGGTTCGATAACGGACAATAACTCTTCCAGACGAGTTGTATAATACCCCCAGCGTTGATGTGCGATTACTGAACTAGTTAAAAATATTGTTTAACTGCAATAATAATCGATGGGACTTCTTTACTTTATGACTTAATCCCAGTAATGCCTTAATTCTTCCACATGTGAATGAGATAAAGCTTTCCAATAAATAAAAGTTAGTAAATAAACCCATTAAGTGATTTTTTTCAAAGTTCTAAATCCATGAAATTTCCAAAAAAATTGATTTGGGTCATGGTGGTTTTATAATATATAAAAAATATTTAAGCATAAATAAATGTACAAGAAATAAGCAAATATTCAGCTGTATAGATCTCAAGATAAAGAGCCTACTGAATTATTTATTTTTTTGAAAATTGTTGAAACTAAGTAGTCAAAATTAAGGATGTATAAGATAACATGAAATTGACAAATACATCAACTGATGTTTGTTAAAGCAGCACAAATAAATACCAAAAGCTGATAACTAATATTTTATAAATTTATTTTCATCATAGTTAAATTTATTAATCACATGCAGTAGAGGAAAAGGATAGAAAATATGCAGACAACTACTGGGTACTGTTTTATTTAAACTCATGGTATGTACACACAGATGCAAGTCGTTGAAAACAATTGCCAAAAGAGATTAAATTAATAAATCATGTACATGTTTTACTGCAAAATTCAGTTTTAAAATTCATTGATGGAAAGCTACATCAGGGAGCGGATATAGTTTGTAATAACATTTGGAAGCTATGAAATTTGTTTTAGTTTATATTGCTGTGTACTCATTGAAAAGGAGGATTCATATCATAAATTTTGATTTTGAAATTGAGTGAGGACAATGGAAACTGTTTTTTTTTTTATTTCTGTTAATATTGTTGGGTTATTTAATGGAATGATTTGTCAAAAAGTGAATAAAAATTACTTGAGTGAGGTTGTTATTAGAATATAACCATTGTATTAAACCAGTCTATTAATTAATCTATTGCATCCAGCAGCAAGTGTTACTTACAATATAAGCCTATAAATTAATGTGGTATGAAGATACCCTGCTTATCATGTGTGCTAGTCCCATTAACAGTGTAAATTTTTAAAGAAGCTGACTTACAAGGTGACAGCTACAAGACCCTGATGTGGTACATTATCCCATTTCAAATTTGATTACTTTTTTCTCTTACTTTTTACTACTACATGTATATGACTTGGCATCTGAGAGAAGAAGCAATTTATATACCATTTAAAGTAACTTTTTGAACACGAAAAAGATGTTTCCTAGTGTTAAAAATGGTTGCTTATATTGGCATTACAAATTGTAATAAACTTTAGGCACTGCTACACTGGTCATTCATCTTTTGTGTGTGCAACATGAGGGGGGAGTTCTTCCTCATAATTTCCAGAACAAAAAATTGAACCCCTATTGTTTTCAGAAACATACAGGAACAGTATTATTTTACAATAATAAATGATGCAATCTCAAGATTAATCAGAAGCAGCAGACAACACATTATGTTATTTCACTTTGGGGAAAAATCACTACCCTTCAGCAAATTTTTTTCCCCCTTCCCAATTCTAAAAGAATAATTTTCCCTTCCCTTCCAAAACAATTTTTCTATTTCCACTTCCCTTCTTTTACAATATTTTTTTAAATGAGAAAGAAAACGATTTGTTAAAATAAAATAATCATCTTGGCATTTTTCAGTATTTTTTTTCTCTGTCAACAAAGAGACATATATAGTATACATGTCTCTGGTCAACATAATTTGTTTTTCAAAACAAAACAAAATCTAAAATTTTTGTATGCTGAACAAGACTTTTAAAAACCTCTGTCACAAGACGAGATACATCATGGAAAATAAATTTACATTCGATTAAAATACGAATAAGATTGCAGAATATTGTCTCATCTTTCGAAACCACTTTTACGTAAAATAATAAAGCTTTGAGATGTAACAACACGTGTTTTATGAACCACACTATTTATAGACTCAGCTGTCAATTTTGTCAATATCCGGTTCTATTTTAAATGAAATTGGACTTTCGTTTTGTCGACCGTAGTACATACTGCAGTACAGCCTTTCAATAAAAAGAAAGAAAACCCGTAGCACTACAGACTCATGACTCTGACTCAATCGGTAATGAAAGGTTGACTGTCAAACGGCAACGAGAAATAATAATTTACAGTCGTGCACCTGATGGCGACAATCAAAGTCTCGATTTCAGATTGTTTTACAAATATCCTTCTCACAACTCCAAAATATACGTACAATAACTACTTTTGTTCAAGTTAAGCCACTTTCATGACCGCAGGTCAAGTTTTCTAAATGTTTCAACTCGAAATGAAACTCTTGACCATGATTCCGCCATTTTGTTTTTCACGAGTTTTTTTTTCCCTCAACAATCTTTAAAAAAACATATTTCAACAGTGTTTTTACGCCCGATACTAAAATATCGAATGCATTTGATGTTTATCATAACATCCATGAAGCAACGGGGCCAAGAAACATGTTTAAACATTATTTTTACTGTTTGCACTGGGACCGTCTAAAAATAGAAATATTCGGCATCTACACCGGTGTGCCAAAAGGATACATTCGGCATCTACACCGGTGTGCCAAAAGGATACATTCGGCATGAAAGGGTTAAAGCAAATAAGTTCAAAGGGGAGTAACTCCTAGAAAAAAATTGAATCGTAATTTCCTGTTGATATGCACATCTACATAGTTTGTCCTTATTATCTACCAAGTATCATAAAATTCTGTTGTGGGGGTAGGTATAATAAGGAACAGACAGACAAACAGTCAAGCAGATGGATACACAGACCAGAAAAATTATCTTAATATAATATCACACATGGGGCTTCAAACAACATGCCATGGATCATTTTATCCAATGCTTTAATTTTTTCTGTTAAATATGGGTTATGTAACATGTGCATTGGCGGATCCAGGGGGGGGGGGGGGGGGTCTTGGGGTTGCAACCCCCCCTTTTTTTTTGGCCGATCAATGCATTTTAATGGGGACATATAGTTGAAACCCCCCTTTTTAAAATGGCTGGATCCGCCCCTGATGTGTATGTGAGCCTGAGTCTGTGACTCGTCTAACATTTTGTCATTATCATGTCAGATTTATTTGTGAAATGAAATGTACTAAAGAGAATCAGACTGTCTCTGAAATTGTGTATAGAACCAGATTTGCTTATTTTAACAGGTCACATTTAGATCACGGTGAGTTTGTGTTGTAATTATGTTTTCTGATTGAACAATGTACATTTTGTTAATTTACCTGTTCTAGAGTCAAGGACAGTTTTCATATCAGCTGCTGTTACAATGTTTTTTTTTCAACTTGCAACCCAACTTTTTATCTTTTTGCGCTTATTTGCCATCTTTGAATCACAATATGACTTTCCTGCATGGGCCTCAGAGTAGCAATATCCCTGTATATTGATCCCTATGAAATATAAGATATTCATTACTCTGCAATTTAAATATACACAAAATAACTAAAAAGTATTGTATAAAAGTTTTATCACATTAGATTAAGGCAAACTACAGAAATAGGAAGAAAACTAAAAAAAATAGCAATTTTACCATTTGTAAAGGGGCATAACTTTAGAACGACTAAAGTGACGCCCCCAAATATTCAAACTTGATTGTGTTTAGTGGTAATAAGCATTGTATAACAGTTTACTAACATTTGGTTAAGGCAATCTAAAGTTAACTATAGTTGTTAATTTCTGTGTCAATTTGGTCTCTTGTGGCGAGTTATCTCATTGGCAATCATACCACATCTTCTTTTCTGAATAAATAGTTAGAGTACAGACATACAGTGGTTGTTGTTTGTTTACAGTCTGTGCCAAAAACTATTTGAATAACTAGCCCTATGGGGTAGTAAACAAAAAAAATACTAGCCTGAATTTATATGTACTGGACCGGATAAAATCTGTGTCCCCGGTGAGGATCACGAAGTGATCCGAACCAGCTAGGGAGGTTTGGGGGCATGCCCCCCCCCCCCAAGAAAATTTTGGAATATTAGATGTAAAATCCTGCATTCTGAGGTTACATTTTTGTGTATAAATCTTGTCAAAAATGTAGAGTTTTTTCTCCATATTATATGAAAAATTCTACTTTCCTTCAATAAAAACCTTCTCAAAACTGTTGACAAAACTGACTCCATTCTTTGAATTGAAGACAAACATGTAAATGTAAATTAAATGTATACATGTAGATATAAACCCCTTGCCATCACATATTGTTTATTCAAATTTGACTTTGGAAAGTTAAAGAGATCACCCTTTCTGATGCAGACCAAAAATAGAAGAAAGCTTATATCAATTGATTATATATTTATTCTTCATGATTTTTCATGATTTTTTTCAATTTGCTGAACAACTCCTGTTCAGCAAGTTCATTTTCATCTTCACTTTTTTCACCACTGTCCTCATCCTCATCTGTACTGCAATCTTCTTCTTGGTTGATAACAATCATCAGAAAAAAATATATATTAAAACCTTGTAATATTAATCATTTCAATTTGATGTGGATGTACATCATGGTTGAATACAAGTAAACTGCGAGCTACTGCTCACTGATGATACCCCGCCGCAAGTGGATAATATTAATAGTGTAAAAATATGCAAGTGTTCGGTAAACAGGAAGTTGTCGAGTGATGAATCTGAAAACGCATCACACGGTATAGCTGACTTATATTAATCCTGAAACCAAATTTCAGAAATCCTTGTATTGTATTTCCTGAGAAAAATGTGACGAAAATTTTCAACTTGGCTATCATGTGTAAAATCGTACAAGTGTTCGGTTAACAGGAAGTTGTCAAGTGATCAATCTGAAAACGCATCACACAGTATAGCTGACTTAGATAAACCCTGAAGCCAAATTACAGAAATCTTTGTATTGTAGTTCCTGAGAAAAAAGTGACGAAAATTTTCAACTTGGCTATCATGTGTAAAATCATACAAGTGTTCGGTAAACAGGAAGTTGTCAAGTGATCAAGCTGAAAACGCATCACACAGTATAGCTGACTTAGATAAACCCTGAAGCCAAATTACAGAAATCCTTGTATTGTAGTTCCTGAGAAAAATGTGATGAAAATTTTCAACTTGGCTATCATGTGTAAAATCATACAAGTGTTTGGTAAACAGGAAGTTGTCAAGTGATCAATCTGAAAACGCATCACACGGTAAAGCTGACTTAGATAAACCCTGAAGCCAAATTTCAGAATTCCTTGTATTGTAGTTCCTGAGAAAAATGTGACGAAAATTTTCAACTTGGCTATCATGTGTAAAATCATACAAGTGTTCGGTAAACAGGAAGTTGTCAAGTGATCAATCTGAAAATGCATCACACGGTATAGCTGACTTAGATAAACCCTGAAACCAAATTTCAGAAATCCTTGTATTGTAGTTCCTGAGAAAAATGTGACGAAAGTTTCGTGGGACGGACGGACGGACTGATGGATGGACTGACGGACGGACAGACAGCGGTAAAACAGTATACCCCCCCCTTTTTTAAAGCGGGGGTCCTTTTTTAAAGCGGGGGTATAATTTAAAGCGGGAGTATAATAATTACAACAACTTTGGACTATAATAATTTGCATGATATATAGTAATTAGTTCTCTACAAAGAAAAATAATTTATGCTGTGTTGTGTATTAGAATTAAGATATTGCAGAAATTTATATCTTTGCTGGTTCTCATTCATAAAAGTATTTATGTTTTTTTTTTAAATTACAAATATTTGAATGCTTTTATGAACTATGTGATGTATTTTAAATACAATAAATACCTGGATGTCTTGACCAGCAGCTGGTGTATCAATCTCATCATGACCAACCACAACAGTTTCTTGGTCGACTGTGTTTGTTTGGAGTGTCTCGGTTAATCGTGATGGTCTGGAATAGCCAACTCTCCTTCTTCTGTCTGAAGGGGTAATCTGAAACAGTACAAATTATTTAAAAAAAATAAACAGTGTTTGTCAGAAATTTTAATTAAGTTTACAATTATTCAGACTAATATGTAATCAAAGTGGAGCTTAAACTTATTAAAACTTTGTCTTGAAAGAGCTTAACAGCATGGGAGAAAATACATAAGACATTAAGTATGTGTTTTAAAAGGCATACAATGATACAGCGAACTGAGGACAGTAAGTATTGAAAATAAGTAAACAGGAATAAATTCAACTTTGAGCTAATATCATGAATATTATCCAATTTTTTCTGTCATGCAGACAAAAAAATAATTTTGAATGAACAATTACCATCCAGCTTTGGGTCAAACTGCTCAACATTATCAGTCTCAATTTCAACTTGGATCAAGTCCTTCAATGTGTCCGTCTTCAAATGACCCCGCCTCTTGCCTTTGCTGAGTTTGATTCTGCTGAATGTAGTTTCTTTATTGACACTTGTTGGTGGTAGACTGAGCAGAGCATCTATAACAAGCTTTATATTGTCAAGGCCATCCCTGAATGTTTCAAACACAGATCCCCATGTCAAGGCACCATCTATAAGTCTGTTACTGTACCTAAAAAATTAATACACAAAATTGTAAATATTCAATATCAGACATATATGGATATTTTATTTTTAAAAATATTAAGATGTTCAAGGCAAAAAATTGGAGTAAATGAATACAGAGTTAGGAGTTGTTTACCCTAAAGGTAACATTAAGCTAAAATTAGGTTTTTATAGAATAGAGAATGGAAACATTGTGCCAAAAAGACAACAACCCAAACAATGAGCAGAAACATTAATTACCTTTGATATATTAAAGATTTCAAAATGGCCCACTCTGTGTTAACTTCCTCTATATCCATGCCTGACCTTATTAAGGTGGACTTGAGATTTTTCTTTACAAGATGAATCTCATGGTCCCCATACTCTTAAATGACAAAAAAACTTATTCATTAAACATGTTAAAAAATGAGAAACATATTTTTGCTTGCACCATAAAACACAATTTGCTTATAGACTGAGATATTGATGATTACAGGTATTTATTTAATTACTTTAATATTATAACCTGTACAATCAGAGACAGTTATGCTATGACATATATGCAATTACAAGATAACTTACTTGGTTTGCATATTTTTAGAACTTCTGTAGTTGCTTTGATCTGTGCATGTCCATTATACAATGTTAGGTTCTGTTTCTGCAGAATCAAGGATAGTCTGTTTAAAGGTGATATGATTTCCTAAATGAAATGCAATTAATTAAAATTCAATACATATATAAGTTTGTCATATACATGGAAATTTAAATATGCAGTTCATATTCACATTCATTATTTGTAAAGCAGTAATTACATTGTACATATAAGAGTAGTAACAATTGTCAAAAATCAAAACAGACATGTCAAGATAAAGAAAACCAAAAATCAATAAAGCAATCTTAAAAATATTTTGACTTCTAAATGTATGTTTTTAATAATGATTTAGTATTCTACATGTATACCTTTAAATTTAACATGAATGTGACAACCGCTACATCAGTTCGAATTTTGGCAAGTCCTTCAGCTTTTGGATTTTCATGTGAAGCACTTTCTAGGTGAGCTTTAAATCCCCTGTAACCTTTGATAATAACATTTATTGCTCTAAGCATGTGTGGCATCCAACGAGTTCCTCCTACACGGGTTGGAAGTATTTTCGTCATGTTAAGTGCACTGAAAGCTCGTTTTAAGGCTTTCTTCTGTTTGGGACCTCTGCGGTACAAGTAGTAAAGACCTGTAAAATAGTTATTTGAAAATTTGACTTAAGACATCTTCTGTAAGACTTTATGTAAATAAATTTACATGATTAATAAATAAGGGTACAATGTATGCCATGGTGTATATGTATAAATTTTTGACATTAAATTGCTATACATCAATGCATGACATACATTGCATATGCATACATGTAAAATATAATAAGCTAAATGCATTTGAATTGAATGAACTAGGACTTTTTAATCATGATAATTATTAATTGTTTTATTGCCAAACATAATAACTTACCAAGAAGAAGAGTTATGGTTTTATCATACAATTTAGATGACTTAATAGCATCCTTAAAGCTTAACTCAACTCTGTGAGCCAAGCAATGAGTAACAACTATTTCTGGGTTTTCTCTTTTCATCAAAGCAGCCACACCATTTCTTATACCTGAAAAAAATATGTCTTTAAAACAAACTATTTTTGTAACATTACATTGACACTGTACATTAAATTAATTTTAATCATATACTGTAAAAATGTTTTAATTCCTTTATCATGTTTAGAATTTTTTCAAATTCTATATGTTTACCACGGTCCATGTTTACTTTAAATCAATATGAAGGTCTAGATTGAGGTTCTTTCATTACACATGTTTCAGTATAATATTCTTTTAATTTTTTAGGTCATTTGTCTTTTCTTTATACCCATTATTTTGTATTCTTTATATTATATGAACATGATGAATGAAGAATTTCATGTTTATAAACTAGTACGTACATACACTGTCACACATATAGCTACAGAGAACATATAGATATAGGAAGATGTGGTGTGAGTGCCAATGAGACAACTCTCCATCCAAATAACAATTTAAAAATTAAACCATTATAGGTTAAAGTACGGCCTTCAACACGGAGCCTTGGCTCACACCGAACAACAAGCTATAAAGGGCCCCAAAATTACTAGTGTAAAATACACATTTGCTACGCACCAAGCACATGTGAAAATAAATAACTGTATCTACACCTCATTATTTTATCTATATGGATAAGAAAATGTGGCATGAGTCAGAGTGTCAATGAGACAACTCTCAATCCAAGTCACAAATTGTAAAAGTAAACCATTATAAGTCATAGTACAGTCTACAACATGGATACCATTTTTTCTACTGTAAATATAAAAAAGAACATGCGGTATGATAGCCAATAGGACAACTATCTACAAAAGACCAAAATGACACTGACAGTCATTAACAACTATAGGACACCGTACAGCCTTCAACAATGAGCAAAGCCCATTCCAACCCCATCCACATTGTATATTACATAATAAATAAATTAAAAAATAAATTTACCTTGCATGTTTGATGCACCGTCTGAGCAAAAGCCAATAAGTTTACTCCACAGTTGGTTGGTATTGTCCTCTGAATTTTCAAAGCAAACAGCTTTCATGTAATTAAATATGTCCTGAGATCCTGCAGATTCAGCAGTACCCAAATCTAAAAACTTTTCAATTATCTTTCCATTTTGGGCACTTCTTACCCACAATGACTCATATTCATCCCCCATGAAGTCAGATGACCCATCACAGGTGAGGCTCAGAAATGGTGTTTTTTTCAAAAGGTCTCTGGTCTCATTTCTGGAAACACTGGCTGTATTTTTGACAAATTCACAGGCCTTTTTGTCATTCAGGTAGCTATTGCCAACATCAAGACCTTTAGCTTGATCCAGTTTACATATAACAGTGTATAACATTATAAGTTTTAAAGCTAAGATGATGTTTAGCAACAGCATGGGCATTACGAAAGAGAATGCTAAGTCTGTCATATTCAGTTTGTTTTATAGAGTTAATGGCCTTTGCAGCCAGTGAATTCTGAGGAAGTGGCCTCTCGGCAACAGATGTTGCACTGATGTGAGGGGAACTGACTTCATGATTTTGGATGGTGTCAATCCTAAAATTCGTACACCCAGATAAGAATTTCCATCCCTTTCCCTGCTCCTTACAGTATGTACAATACATAACGGAATTCTCATTATCATACTTGAGCCAGGGACGACCGTCCATCCAATGGGTTTTGAACTCTCTGACGCGCTTGTCCTCCTATTTTTTCTTTGCTTCTGTAACTTGGTCGGAAGTGCGAGACAGTCTTTTTGGTGCCTTTCCAGGTCTCGCACTATCCGACCACCTCAACAATGAAGCCATGTAACGATGTAAAATTATGTGTGTACTTTTATCTTTCGATATGAAAACAAAACTGGCACCACTTCTTCATAAAATTAACGGTAACCAGTGACCAGTCACCGAGGTCGTCCTAATAACCAATCGTCTAAATACACAAGATGTCAAGCGGACAGTTACGAATTAATGTCTTCCAATGCAAAAATGAACATTTTTTTTTTATTTTCTGTTATGATTATATTTTATTTAGTTTATGCAACACAAATTAATCAATAACTACCGAAATTTGAAATTTTGAAAACACGTGGTACTGACCGTTTTTGCGCTTTTTTTTAATTTATTTTGAACAATCGGTTATTAGGGAGACCGTAAAAACTGGTTTACGCTACTTTTGCAAGGAAGTGAGTATCAGTTTATTGATCTCGATGGCGTTGTATTGACACATTCGGCAGTTAACTTACGGTAACGATTAAAAAAGTGCACACAGATATGCACTAGACCGGTCGGACTATCGGCAGTGTACTTTTTACTAGTCCGAGCTTAATTAAAGTAGACACGGGCTTCGGGCTACCGCTTAACGTCGCAGACTGTGTTTATGTGTTACATATTTGTTTTTCTCTCATTATTGGTTCATTTATCAGGCTGTAAGTTTTCTCTTTTGAATTGATTTACCTTGCCATTTCCAGGCTTTTTATAGCTGACTGTGCGGTTTGGACTTTGCTCATTCTTGAAGGCTGTACTGTGACCTATAGTTGTTACTTTATGTGTCATTTGGTCCCTTGTGGAGAGTTGTCTTATTGGCAATCATACCACATCTTCTTTTTTTTATAAACAAGGGTTAAACTTAAAGCACCTCCACTATGGCCTGGGACATAAAATAAGTTTATGAGTATACATACATGTACGTAACATTTGTACATTTGTACATCTAGAATTATATCAAGGTTATAACAAAATGCACCCAAATTTTCTTTAGAGAAAGAGCAATAACCCTTCAAATGTTGTCTGATTAAATTTCTTGTTAGAAAGCTTTTGACATGGTGAACAATTTTACTACTTTAGTTTTCCCAAAACTATAATTATATTATTTTATAGATATAACTTAAATGATATCTCTAGGTAGTGTTGTTCCGATGATCGGAATAAGTCGGAAATCAGTTGGTTGGGCCTTGGGATGTCGATAATCGATTGGGATTTTGTTCAATCGATTGTCGTTTTAAGTTTCCTGACCTTTAGCTTGTCAATTTCCGGTCTGTTTTACGGTTTGCATTTTATATGCGCAGTCAAACAATATTAACCAGTCGATGACAGTAACAATGTCAAACATCCAATAATTAAAGAATAAACCAATTTCATTCTTTATAAACGTGACAAAAGCATTTGCAGATTGATGGAAGGTTATTTAACATTAATAACTTTGTATGAAATACTTTCTTTCATTACCGGTACTTGTTACTTGAGAGCGGTACAAATCATTCTGATTTTAGACAAAATAATTTCGTTGCTTCATTAGAACGTGTTGCAAATTGCCTTTTAGAAATGTTTATCCATGTGTTGCATCAAAAACGTCATATTCCTTTCCAAATTGTTTGCCAAACATCGTTTATTGTTGTAAATTTTCCGAAATTTGTCCGCCATTTATAAAAATATAAGAATCACAAATCGGATACGGTTCAACTATGTAATAATTCCGCATTCTTACAATTATAAGTTCAGACGTACGAATGGCACAATTGACAGAAATTAATGATCACAAGAGTGAAAAAAAGCGTTCTTCACGAATTAACAGACAATGGCTTAATACCCTTTGTATACTGTATATCTTATAATGCAAATGCATTATTTTATTTTTTTGTGTTAATTTTAAATTTCTAAAAATTAAAAACTTTATATATCTTTTCCTAATTAGAAGCATTCAAATGTTCATACAGCTATGTTATTGAAATTGTTTTGTGAGTTACACAATTGAAATTTAGAAATGTTAGTGTCACTGTTGGTAATAAATGTTGTAATTATGAGATAAAATATGTTCAATATGAATCTTGATTCTTATCAAAGGTACCAGGATTATAATTAAGTACACAAGAATATGAAAAGGAAACAAAAGATCAAATATGAATATATAAACTCTGCAATGATATTGAATGTACACATAAGACATGTACAATGAGACTAAATACATGATTTCCTTTAAAAAAAAAAAGGGCAAGGTATTATGATCCGATTATAACCGATAGTCGGTTGGTTGCTGTCAACCGATTGTAATAGATAATCGGTTGGTAATTTCAACCGATTATCCAACACTATCTCTAGGTTGTTTTTTCCAAAGCAATGTCTCAAGAAACATATGTGCTTTAATAAAAATAAAGATTATAGCTAATTTCCTAATGCATGAAGGGCAAGACTTTTTTTACTTTGTTTGTATATTGTACAATAGTAATTTAGATAACATCCAATTGCTTTTAACCATTATATTTACAGGTTTAGGTTTGCCTATATTTATTGTATGAAGATGTCAGTCTTACGTTGTACAAAGCTTGGGTAAACGTTTCAAAATCAAAATTCTACTCTACAAGAAATTAGCTGTAAGATGAACATTAAACTACTGTCACTAAGCATGCTTAGGGAAAACATAAAAAAAATCAATGAAGGATAATAAACTTAATTCAAATAGTTTGGGGTGGGGGTAAAAATTGCTGCAATTTTTCTTTAATTGAAATGATTTTATACTTTCCTGTGGTCAATCTATTTTTCCCAAATTAAGTTAAGAGGAGAGTAAGGGGGTCAGTGTTTATCCTACATTGAACTTTTGATTTCGACCTAATCATGCTAATTCTCAATTGTTGTCTTCTGCTTTTACCATATAAAATTGAGAAAGGAAATGGTGAATATATCAAAGCGACGACCACCCGACCATAGAGCAGACAACAGCTGAAGGTAACCAATGTGTATTCAATGTAGCGAGAATTCCCGCACCCGTAGGTGTCCTTCAGCTGGCCCCTAAAAATATGCATACTAGTACAGTGATAATGGATGTTCGAATTATACACAAGAAACTAAAATTTTAAATCATATATTTACTTAGCACAATTTTTTCTGTAATATACATTGTATGTTACCTGTTCTTTTACTTCTCTTACTTCTTGTAAGCATAACCAGATATGTCCACAGTGGTACATGTAGCATGCTGCATTATCTGATAGAAGAACAACGTCTTACTTTAAAGAAGTTGATATTTATAGTCATTATAATATTCTCAAGAAGTGAAGCCACACACGACCAATCCTGTTTCACAGATTCTAAAACATGGGTGAAAATTGTATGCTGAAAAAGAAATGCACAAGACAATTTTTATAGATGTAAATTGATACTGAATTCATTCCAAATAAAAGACTACATGTACATTTATTTATATTCATTTCATAAGAATCTATTCCATTAGAATCTTAAATCAAGGAATTTTTTGTTTTTTATAGTTAGTGTGATACATGTACATTTAAGAACACAATGAAAAATAATATAAAGTTCCAATTGATCATGTTTTATATATATAAAAAAATTGCTAAACAGTTTCAAACTCAGAACAACCTTATACATGATTTACAAATAAGCATATTTTGGTTTTCCCGTTTGAATGATTTTACACTAGTAATTTTGGGGCCCTTCATAGCTTGTTATTCGTTGTGAGCCAAGGCTCTTTGTTGAAGACTCCAGTTGGTATTACTTATTGTGCAAACAGATTGTGGGGACAGAGACAGCATATTGATTTACCTGAAAAAAACACATCTCAGTGATATCATAATCAACTCTCCTTCATTGGCAGTGTCCACGGCTGGTTCGTGGATAGTCTGGCAACCTCCATGCAGTCTGAGGTCTGTCAATGCCGCGGCGTTATGTCTTCATTACATTCAGCGAGCTTTCGAACACTTTTATCCTGATTACATACAGGATTAAATCCCACATGAATGGGTTAAGACAGACTTATACTGCCCTTCATGTCTGGAGGGACCATCTCGTCTGCCATTTGTTATTGTTGTTGTGCAGACTACGCGCCTTTTTTTAAAAAGAGGTAACCAAGCAAGGGAGATAAACAATACGGTGAATAACGCGTTTCGATGACTTTACTTTAGTGAATAACATTTTTCAAATAAAAATTTCCAAACTTTTTATTCATTGAAAGAGAAGATATGTATCAACTGATTACAAATATAAAAAAAAATGTGTGCTAGGCATCTGCTGTTTACAGAAAATCAAATATATCGATGTTGACCTACTTCATGTACTTTCAATGCCATTACACTGTTGTATATATGCGGACGGCGAATGCATTCAACCTATTTTTTTCAAGACAAATATGGCATACATCGATGTAATACTATGGTTTTGTCACTTTTATAAATGATTACAAAGTTCCCCAAATTTCACCATATTCCGTGTTTATGGACTTATCAGTTTTTATTTGATTTGCCTCTTCCCAGACAACATGAGTATGTTGGCCCAACATTGGAACAACGTATATCATTGCATTGGCCCATCGTTGTATTTTAACGTTGGCCCAACGTATAAGTGCAAAGTGGGCCTACGTTGGCCCAACATGATGGCTTCATGTTGGCCCAACATTGTACGGTTATATGCAATACATAGGGCCAACGTTGGCCCATTGTATGAAAAACGAAATCCATGTTGGCACAACGTTGGACCAACGTAGAGATATCGTTTCTTATGTTGGCACTATGTTGGTCCAAGGTAGATATTTCTCATTTTTGTGTTGGCAATACGTTGGTCTATTGTATCAACACAATTACAATGGATGCTGCATGAGGAGCTGGATATGATAAATACTCCGGAGCACATTTGATTTTTTTATGTGTTCGAAACTGCCAAAGTTTAAGGTAACAATTCTGTATTTTTGTATTACCCATTGTTGATACTGTCCTTGTTTTTTTCTTGAACTTTGCCTCTTTAATTTTATTTATTGTGTGACGCTAAGATATTTTTTTGGCAATGTTTGATGGATCGACCAGATAAACTCTGTGTCATTTGGTGTCTTGTAAAGAGTTGTCTCATTAGCAATCATACCACATCTTCTTTTTTTTCATATCAATTTCATTTATTCCTTTAACAGAACAAATGACGTATGGCTTATGGTTAGGCGATCATACAAATAGTTTTTTCGGAGATGTAATTTTAGTTGTATTGGTTCCAGATCAAGAATGAAAATTAAATAATTCAGAAGATGAAACTTTATTTATTTTAAATTTGATATCATTGGTCGTCACCACGAGGAGTGTACTCCTCAATTAGAACTTCAACAGTGTCATTATTATTTATATATGTTATTCTGTTTTCCCTTCTCTGTTTCCTGCCACCTTCTCTGTCAAGGCTTAAGCGCAGCCAATCTTTAGCTGCATCATCTATCTCCTTATCCGATGACTCTTTACAGTTATGTTTTTTTCTGACCGACTCTGTAATAAAGTTATACAATGTAAGTAAACTTGAATTGTGTATTTGCCTAATGCATGCGTGCGTAATCTCCCTTCTAGATATATGTAATATAAATTAATGTATATTCTAAATATTTTAAACATTCTATTTAATACAAAATAAAATCTTAAAAAAACTTTTTTTTAATTTTTTTTTAATATTGGTTATTTGTCTAATGGTCAGAAATTCATTAGTATTAGAAGGATTTGTGGGTATAACAAACTCTTATTTTTATTATTTCAGAATTCAGTATCATACTTTATATATTAGTAATATACATGATATATAAGTAATATTTAGATGTGTATTAATGAACAGTATTATATTTGATATATTAAACACTGTTACACATGCAAGTGTGTATATGATCAGGTTTCACAATAGAACAATAAAACTAACAAATTCATTTATATTTTAATGAAATAGAAATCATTATACCACATTTTTGAAACATTACGAAATAAGGTACATCTTAAGACAATTTTATTCCATTAACTTCAGTAATGCTCATACATTTTGTCGTTATAGATTTTAGAAAAAAATATTAAAATATTGGTAATTTTACAATTTGTTTGAAGATACTAATGTTCAGTGGCAAATATTTCATGATAATTAATAGGATTGAAATGATTTAAAATCTAGAAAATATTTCGCCCGAAACGTATAAACTTCAAGACCAGCATTATAAAATGATAGAAATTAATATATGTTTTGATTTTTAACAACATCCCTCAGATTAAAAAATCATATTGTATTTGTCATTCTAAATCGTATATATATATCAGATTTTTTAAAGGTACAACTTACATGTTACTTTCTTTCTCTTTGAATCTCAGATGACATGATTTTCTCTTTTTGTTTTCTTCGTATCACTGCTTTCTTACAAATACACAACAGGAAATAATCACAAAAGTGACCATCACATTACATTCAGATTTCCTATAAACTTAATTACCATAGCAACTATCTTTGAAATTTGTCGAACATATGTTCAACCTTATCAGAATGGGCTTGATTAACAGATTGGCTGTATCAAATATCACTCTGCATATAATTGCTATTATTATGTTTCACAAACTTTTATGAATAAAGTTATTATAAATAATGATTGCAATAAATTTTAATTTTTAACCAGGCTATTTTTTACGATATACATTTTTTTATTACAGTAATGATATTCCAGTATAGATTTTACCTGACTTATATATAGAGTATAATATATAATCAACGTTGGCCCAGCATTGGCCCAACATAGAGTTGTAAATGTAATTTCAGTTGATAAACACTTTTGGTATAACATTAACTTTTCATAAAGCCTGCTGCAATCTAAATTATCCGCCTCCCAAGAGAAATAAAGCGTAACATATTATATAATCAATTCTATTAACAAAATTTCATATCGGCCCTATGTTGCTACTAACATAATGCCGACAGTTGCCCGATTATTTATAACCAACATGAAATAATAATATGAATTTACAACAACAGACCAACGTTGGGCCAATGTTGTGCAGCCAACACCAACGTGCGACCAATGTACCGACAATTTGCCAACGTTGGGCCATTGTTGTGCAGCCAACATAAACTTGCGACCAACGGACCGACAATTTGCCAACGTTGGGCCAATGTTGTGAAGCCAACACCAACGGTCGACCAACGGGCCGACCATTTGCCAACGTTGGCCCACTGTTAGTCTGTTGGCTGGGTTACACGGACCTGTACTTAAAAGGTCGTATTACCTCTCTAAAGAATTAAAAAAACTAATTTTAAGTGTTAGAAAACTTGACCTGACCAACGTCGACTCTGCATGTCCTGATCAATGTAGAAAATGTTAATAACTTTTTGTTATTGAAAGAATTGACTTAATTAAAGTTCCTTACCAAGGGAAATTATAATATTCATAATAAAAGTTTATGAAAACAAAATTTTGTTAATTTTTTAAATGTTAGAAAACTTGACCTGACCAACTTGATCTTTATATCATGAAAAAGTGTGAGGTAAATTAATTTGTTTTTTTAGTATCTCAGATCCGTTAAAATTATAAAAAAAAACATTACCCCCTACTTTTGCAAAATACTCCTTGAAGAATAAATACCAACAAAGGAAAAAAAAACAACTACCAGAAGAGAAAGAAAATGTAGTGCTCCTTAACATCCCAATCCTTTTTCGTCGTCTGTAGCATGCTGATGCAGCCTACGTTTTCTTATGCGTAATCGAGAAATCTTTAAACTACTGCAAATCATCATAATGGCTTTCATAAAGGAGCAACCACTTGTCTTAAAAAAGGGGTGTGAGTCAGATCTTTTTTTCGCGCTAACGTTTTTTATTTAGTTTTTACGATGCTAGCAATCAAATTTTATTTATTTTACAATATTTAACACTATAATGTATGGTGAAGTTCGAGATTCCGATTTTTTTTTAATCATCTAAATGACCAAAATAATTTTTTCTATCAAATTTGAGGATCAAAATATTAAGCAAGGAACAATCTCATGCACAGGTAGCTAAACAAGGTGTATGGATGTGAACAAATGTAATGTGAAACCAGTGTGCATTACGGTAAACTAAATGTAAACATGTTTACTGTACATGGATTTTGGTGTGAACACGGCCTAAGACGATCTTGCTTGTGCAATGTAAACGCGAACTGGTCATTTTAAGATCAATTCAAATAAAGATCGCTCCAATTTCGTTGCCAGTGTAAATGGGGTGTAAGAGAAATTGGTTATCAGAGATTTAAAAAAAAAGACTTCTGTTGTTCACGATTTAAAAAAGATAAATGCATAACATAATGGTTTGATTTCGGAAAATATGATAAGCCGTGTTTGATTTATAGTGTTTCAACAAAATACTTTAATAATTTCTCGTTACATTGAAGGTTGGTGACCTTCTGCTGTTGTTTTTTCTATGGTCGGGTCGTTGTCTCTTTGATACATTCCCCATTTCCATTCTCAATTTTATTTAAAAGAATACACGACATAGGTCGTCAGTCAGCTTTTATCAATGTAGGATTTTAAACAATCATACACATGCAAATTACCTTAAGTATATGAAGGTTATAATTAAACATAATTTAACATCAAATATCTATCATCATTACCATATTCTCCGGATTAAATATCTTATTAAGACAAAAACTGACGAGGTAAGGACTGTCACAGGAATATGTTGAGGGTATAAACTAGATTTTTTTTTAAATTTTAATTTAATCATAAATAAACAGATAACTCTTCTAATATTATGATAAAATTGAGAATGGAAATTAGGGAATATTTCGAAGAGACAACAAGCAGAGAACAGCCGAAGGCCACCAATGGGTCTTCAACCGTCAGCGAGAAAATTCCCGGTGCACCCGGAGGTGGTCCTCGACTGGCCCTTAATACAATTGTGTACTAGTTCAGTGAAAATGGACGTCACACTAAACTCCAAAATATGTAAATGTAGTAAAATTAAAAATATACAAGACTATCGAAGGCCAGAGGCCATGCGGTTCCAGTTCCGATCAGCATACTACTCTACACTAATGTAGACTAGTTTGTGATATCGAAAATCCTTGGTGTAATAACTTTTCAGTAATACAGAGATTTCTTTCGTTGAAATTAAATACGCTACACGAGCGAATCGAACAAAGATGGTGACAAAGGTACAATGGTAACAATGGACAATTAACAATGGGAAATGAAAAATCATCTCTTTTATCATAAATTTTGGTATGACTGAGCTTCCCGTTAAAGATATCATGATCCAGGAAAGGGTGTAGTGTTCATTGTTAAAGTGAGAATGGAAATGGGGAATGTATCAAAGAGAACACAACCCGACCATAGAACAGACAACAGCATTATCTTTATTTAAAGTCAGTTCGGCAGGATAAATTTCTTAAAGGTCTTTGCTTATATCGTAATAAATTGTAACAATACAGAAGCAGGTCCCCAATAAGCGGTGCACACTTAGTGCCGGCCATAGGAATTCCGTATAACTTGACGATATACGGAAAATTACGTGTGCGACAGAATTTGTTTGTCACCCTCAAAATAACATTTGTTCTCAAAATAATTAAACATTCATCTAAGAAAATTAGATCGAAAATATACCATTTACAATGCTCTTAAACGGGTTGATGCAATATACGAAGAAACTATATGTAGAAAGGGCAGAAACAATAGTTATATCACATTCCATATAATATGAACAACAATACTATTTGCTAATTTGCACCAGCCACGAGGAAGGACTTAACTCAAAGTGTTTTTCTTTTCTATAATGGATGTCATGTTGGTTCTAGTGCATGGTCAGTAATCACTAAATATATAGATTTTGATATACATGTGACTATACATGTACTATTAACTCAATTTATATTTCATGTTTTTGTCAAACGTATTTCTATTTTTATTTTTGTTTATTGTCTATTGCAATTGTGTGATAAAAAATCAATGTACTGATTATGCCTGTAATGGGTCCACTATTGGAAATAAAATATATCTTATCTTATCTTATATTAAGAGACGTTTATTAATTAATACGTGTATCGCCTGTTGCAATCAAAATGTTGAGTTTAACTATAGTCCGACAAAAACCTATTGATAACAGAAATTCAATGTATACATAACAAAGCATTTTTATGCCCTACCTACGATAGTAGAGGGGCATTATGTTTTCTGGTCTTACGTCCGTTCGTCCGTTCGTTTGTCGTACCGTCCGTTCGTCCGTCTGTTACACTTCAGGTTAAAGTTTTTGGTCAAGGTAGTTTTTGATGAAGTTGACTGAAGTCCAATCAACTTGAAACTTAGTATACATGTTCCCTTTGATAAGATCATTCTAATATTAATGCCAAATTAGAGAATTTATTCCAATTTCACGGTCCAGTAAACATAGAAAATGATAGTGCGAGTTGGGCATCCGTGTACTGTGGACACATTCTTGTTAATAATAATTTGGAAGAAATAAATATTTTAGTTAAAATTAATAAGAATGATAGCTGAAAGAAGCTTTATTTCTTTTAAAGCAGCGGTATTTGTTAAAGGGGCTGATCGATAAGACGCGCGTGTTCAACATCATGCAAGCATGGTGAAATGATTAAGTGGTTAAATGCTTGATAAGTGAAATGGCAGCTTTATTGTCCGTTTACGCCTACGCAGGTCAATTCAGTTAAATGATGCACTGTCTATAGTATTTCTCGCACTTATATCATCAGAAAAACGCCAAAGATAATATTAGTAACATTTCAGTATTGAAAAAAGTTTATATGCAACAGTTTCATCAAAGGAGCGAAGTGATGGAATTTAGAATGGTGACTTGTCAAGTATTTTGAAAAACTTTACTTTCAATGGTATACAGTCTTGAATTTAAGCCGTTGAGAGTGAAAACAAAATCTACATGTTACAGCTTACAATTCATATATTTTCTCAGTTTTGAAATGGCAAAGTAGAGCTATAAATCTGTTATGGCATGTAGATAGTAACATGCATAATTGAATTTCAAATATTTTGGCCACGAGCATCACTGAAGAGACATGTATTGTCGAAATGCGCATCTGGTGCAAGAAAATTAGTACCGTTCATTTTATTAAAACAGTAAACGTAATAATAATAGAGGTTTTAAGTTTTTTCTGATAACCATCCAAAGAAAGAAAATAATATACATGTGGTAAGGGCTTTGTACATTGTTGAAGGCCGTATGGTGACCTATAGTTGTTAATGTCTGTCATTGGCAATCATATACCACATCTTCTTTTTTTATATGTGATGATGGGACAACTTCAATAGATTATTTATACACATTATACATTTAAAAGAATAAAAGACATAGAAAAGGAACTTCAATTTTACACATTAGTTTTACAGTAACTTGATAATCTAAGCATTATCATTTTCTATTAATCTGTATGTATCAACCTCAATCAAATGTCAATGATTGTATAATCATGTAATATTAAAATGGGCCCGAAATTCTAGAATGTCTAGTCTTAGATTTAACACAAGATAATCCCACCTGTTACTTATAAATCAACATCCTCTTAATAAGAATTCAGTTATATTAATGAACAATAGATAACGCTACAGGTTTGGAATGATTTTTTTTGTTAGATCAAGTCGAATGTACTTCGAAAAAAAACCCGTAGAAATAGAATTATTACTAGATGTAGGACTGTATATATAGTATATTTCATGACAAAAATCTTAACCAAGCATTTTAGCATTCTGTCTTAACAATCAATCAATCGCCACAATCCAGGGGGTGGGGTGGGGTCCGGGAGTTGGAACCCCACCCTTTAAATTAATCAGCTGTGCATTGATATTAATCTATTTATGAAATAATAATTCACTTTTGAATCAATGATTGATCGATTTTTGGTTGCTTAACGTCCAGTCGCAAATATTTCATGCATGTTCAGGACGTGGTTAAGCAACCAAAAATCGATCAATCATTGATTCAAATGTGAATTATTATTTCATAAATAGATTAATCCAAACTGTATAAATCCTAAGTAGATAATTTGTACGTGTAATACAAATACAACTGTTTTAATTAACAAAATTGGTTGTTGAGTCCTTAATGCATATATCATAATAAATACACTCTAACACACAGCCCGTTACAACTAAAATTTTGTTATCAGTAATGAACTACTGGATTTGTAATTATTTCTTGCCAAGCTAATAAAATCTGTCATTTAAAATGCACCTTCTGACATTTGAAAGTGAAAGAATGCAAACATGTGTACACACACACTTCATGACTTTCATGTATACATTGTATCATATAAACAGAGAAGTTTCATTATGATTCAAATCATTTTACTTGTGTAAAATCCAAATATTGGATAACATGACAATCATTACAAACATACAATATTGAAATTTAAACAACATTCATATTTTATAAGACTATATATTAAGATGTTTTGGAGGAGGTGATACTTTTGCAAATTTGAAAATACAAGAACATAAATTCATAATGCAATTGTTATACAATATGTCATAACAAATACTATAAGAAAAATATAAAATAGTCATAACTTTTCTCAGCTCTCAAAGAGTTCTTGCAAATGTTCTTTAACGTAAGGAGCCTGAGAAACTTTTCGGAGATAACGTTCCCATTCCGACCGGACGTATAGACTAGGTTCCAGCTATGTATCACCGTGTTCTATACATATTGATATATAAAATATGAATATATAAATATTTATGTTATCGCTTGCTATCACCTCGAGTAATTATACTCCGCTTTAAAAAAAAAAATGGGGGTATACTTTTTTACCTCGGTCTGTCCGTCCGTCCAATGAATATATTTCGTCGCATCTTTCTCAGGAACTACATTACAAAGATTTCTGAAATTCGGTTTTAAAGTTTATATGAGTCGGATATGTTTTCAGATTCATCACACAACAACTTCCTGTTTACCTTAATATACTTTTAGTGGACGGAGGTGTCCTTAAAGTGAGAAGTCTACAACTCACAGATTCACTTGTTTAATTCAATATAATGATTAACGAGCCTTTGTCGTCGAACATCAACATCAGACATTTTAAGACATTTTGTACCCTTGAGAATTCAATCAAATTTGACAAAAAGAAGATTAATCAGTGAATAGTGTGAGTATTAGCTATAGACTTTCAGTTACGTAGATATTGATAGAGCTACGATATTGAACTCAACCCAGCTAGTCCATAGCTACACATTCAATTGTCAAATCTTCGTAGCATTACTTAGTTTCTATGATATTGAACCCAACCCGGCATTTTTCACAATTCGCCCAGGTTGCGTTCAATATCGTAGCTGCTACGAAGCGCTAAATTTACCTAGAAATTGGCTATTGCACGTATAGCTAGCCTAGCCGCTAAGTAGATTTCTATACCCCTTACAAAGTTATGGTCATTTGTACTTTGAAGTCTATCCAATATAAACTGCTGGGTTGAGTTCAATATCGTAGCGGCTACATAGTGCTACGTAGATTTTGACTATTGAGCTTGTAGCTACCTATAGCTAGTTGTTACATAGATGTTGATAGCAACTTATGTAGCCGCTACGTAGCTGATACGATATTAAACTGAACCCTGGCCCAATTAACCAATCATTCTATTTAGCGAATACAAAATGGCGTCGGGAAGGTTATTACTAATGACGCCATTTTGCTAGCTACATAGCATTGTTGAGTTCAATATCGTAGCTGCTACTAGCGGCTACGTAACTGGGCTGCGTTCAATATCGTAGCTGCTACTAACGGCTACGTAACTAGGCTGCGTTCAATATCGTAGCTGCTACGTAGGTTTTGACTATTGAACGAGTTGCTATAGACTGATCATAGACTAGCTGCTACAATTGATAGCAGCTACGTAGCCGCTACGTAGCTGCTACCGGCTACGTAGCTGCTACTATATTGTATTCAACCCTGCTATCAATATTTATGTAGTAGGGTTGCGTTCAATATCGTAGCGACTACGTAGTGCTACGTAGATTATGACTATTGAACGTGTAGCTATATACTAGTTGTAACAAATATTTTGATAGCAGCTACGTAGCCGCTACGTAGCTGCTACGAATATGGAACATAACCCAGCTAGTATATAGCTACACGTTCAATAGACAAAATCTACCTAGCACTACATAGCTGCTACGATATCTAACCCAACCCTGATCGTTCAACATAGATAGATATCCAAGACATAGTTAGTTGCTATGCTAGCTGCTATGATATCGATCACAAACCAGGGCTATTTCACAAGTGATGGGAAATATTTCTCTTACATCGATCAAGAAATGTGAAAGCCTGGGTTGAGATCAATACCATAGACAAAATCTACGTAGCACTGCGTAGCACTATGTAGCAGCTACTATATTGAACGCGGCTCAGGTGAAACCATATTTCTATACCCCTTACAAAGTTGGGGTTAATTGTACTTAGAAGTCTATCTAATATAAACTACGGGGTTGAGTTCAATATCATATAGCAGCTACGTAGTGCTACGTAGATTTTGATTATTAAATAGACTAGTTGCCACATAGATATTGATAGCAGCTACGTGGCCGCTACGTACCAGCTACGATATTGAAGTCAACCCTGGGTTGAGTTCAATATCGTATCGGCTACGTAGCTGCTATCAATATCTCTGTACCAACTAGTCTATAGCTACACGTTCAAAATCTACGTAGCACTACGTGTAGCTGCTACGATATTGAAATCAACCCTTGTAACTGAAAACTAACAAGTAATTACGAATGGCGATAGGTTTAAGTGTAGTGCTAGTGGATTATCCCAAAATAGGGGGCGGGCGGGGTTTTTGGAGAATCAATGCATTTCCAATGGGGACATGTGGTTGAAACATAGCTGGATCCGCCCCTGACTACGCTATTGTCTCTTTTTTCTTATTATCTTGATTATTGAAATATATTAAAGTGAAACGATTTTATTAAAAGTATAACGATTGTCCGTTGATTTAAAATTATTTCGAATTCGATCAAGTTAAGAAAGGCTTTACCATCGTACCTGCATGTTCATGCAAAAACGATGTCTACTACCGTTTTTGTATTTTTTTGATATTATAATTAATAGTGTAATATTATTTAGCTTAAACACGTATAACAGGCATATAACAGGCGATGAGGGACATACCACGGTAGATGAGATACCAATCCAGCAACACATTAAACTAAAAGTCTTCTAGAGGGTAATAAAAGTCTACATCTGAAGCACCTTACTTCAATGACTTTTATCAGGAACAGCCAGAACCAGAACTTTGAAAGCAAACTAAGATTGCCAATGAGACAAATTTCCACCAGAGACCAAAATGACACAGAAATTAACAACTTTATGTTACCGTACGGCCTTCAACAATGAACAAAGCCCATACCGCATAGTCAGCTATATATATAACAGACCCCGAAATGACAATGTAAAATAATTCAAACGAGAGAACTAACGGCTAATTTATGTACTATAATTGAACGAAAAAACAAATATGTAACACATAAACAAACGACAATCACTGAATTGCAGGCTCCTTGCTTAGAACAGGCACATACATAGAGAATGTGGCGGGGTTAAACATGTTAGCGGGATCCCATCCATCCCCCTAACCTGGGACAGTGGTGTAACAGTACAACATAAGAACAAATATAAAAAATCAGTTGAAAATTATAAATGGATTACTGATGTACAGTAGTTGTCGTGTATTTATGTAAATGAATTTATACTTGTTTCTCGTTTCTCGTTTTTTATATAGATTAGACCGTTGGTTTTCCCTGTAAAATGGTTGTACACTAGTAATTTTGGAGCCTTTTATAGCTTTTTGTTCGGTGTGAGCTAAAGCTAGGACGCATTGAAGGCCGTACATTGCCTAAAATGGTTTACTTTTATAAATTGTTATTTGGATGGAGAGTTGTCTCATTGGCACTCACACCACGTCTTCCTATATCTATTAACTCATCAGATGGATAAAAATACAAATACTATACATACAAGTGAACTTGGCTGTGTACTTTTACATTCCAACAACAAAAAGACACTGAGTACAGATCTGAGAGTACTCACAGTTACTGACAGCTAGTTCAAAGCCACTTTTGATGTCTGCTCTTTGGTCTGGTTGTTATCTATTTGACATGTTCCCCATTACCATTCTCAATTTTATAATGTATAGATATATTGGTATATGCTAAGCGTTATGACCAAAAGGAACATACAAAGAATAGAAAAATATACGTAAGTTCAGCTATCCCTTATGGAGTTAGAACACTAGTTTCTATTACTAGTAAAATAATTTCGAAGTTTTATCATCGGCGAAATTGTGAAAAGTATGTCAGTACCGAAACACATGTGTTTTGATACTCTCAGGGATTATAGAACAGAAGTCCTCCTTTTATTAACGATTCGATACTGTCATGAAAATAATTAATTTTGTAAAGCTTGTGTTACGAATATTTTATGCTTTAGACCAAAGCTTAAATATGTAGAGCAAAAAAGTATCAGCGGGGTTGAACTTTTTCAGCCAATGAATATAAGAACTCTTTTTCTAAAGTCGCTCGGCACGCCTTATATTTCGACTTTGGTATATTGCAGCGTTATATTATTTATAACTGTTGGTTACTCTGGATCTGTGTCCGAATCTCTGGGATAAGCGCACAATCTACATTTATTTATTCTAAAAGGTAATAAAATAATTGGGAGTGGAATAAATCAAACTGAATGTCCAGTTGAGAAAGGAGTAGGTTCAGTAAGACCCCTTTTCGGCCCCAAAATATAGCAGTTTTACAAAATTGTTTAAATGTAAACATTGAGTTATTTTTGGGAAGGTATAATGCCTCTGCTACATAAATATTGGCTGTTTTTTTTGACAATTCACATATAACGGGTACTTGCATCATTAAGTCATACTAAATTACTGAAATCTTCACAATTTCAGCATTTTAGTTAAATTTTAGACAGTTTCCGTCTTAAATGAAATTGGCCGCATTCGTGTTCATTCTAGATATTGAAATAGAAGTTGTGTTTGATGATAATACTTAACATGTATAAAGGTCGAGGATGAACACAGATGCGGCCACTTTAATTTTTGACAAAAAACATATGAAAAGTGACAGTTTTGGCATATTTGATAGATTTTTCATATTTAAGCTTGAATAGGAGCGTTTTTAATGAGTGAATCAGTTGAAATCTTTCACAAAAAAATAATTGAATCAATTGAAATAGACATTTAAGTGTTTAAAAAGTGTCCAACATCTTTCGTCAGATGAACTTGAAATTTGAGGCCAAATCTGGCCCTTACCGGACCTACTCATTTCCCTATAATAAAGATTTAATGTATAGGCGGAAGATTACAGAAGCCTATCAGCGCCTCACATTTCTTCCTACATGTATGTTTGCGTTTGAACGCAAACCTTTGCGCTAAACGGCAAACCTTTGTGCTAAACGGCAAACCTTTGTGAAATAACGCAAACATTTGAGATATAACGTAGAACTTTGCGATATAACGCAAACTTTTGCGGAATAACGCAGACATTTTCGAAATAACAAAGAATCTGTCGTATTCTGAAATTTCAACAAACTTTTTCTAACATCAAAATTAAAAAAAATCTTTGTTCTAAATAATTCATTTTAAAGTAAAAACATCATTGTTTCTATTTGACTTATAGTGTCATTATTTTTGCTCTAATCTACTATACCCGCGTCCTTTTTGTTATTTTGTCTCTTTCAATAAGAATTGGCTGTACCATATCTATTGTCTTGTTAAATTTATAAAATTTAAAATTATATCATGAATGTAAATGTAAATCCAATATTATAGTGTCTGATAATAACATATACAAAAATAAATTAAGAATGAAACGCAAACCTAGGAAGAAATTTAAAAAAAGATGTGTGGTGCTAATTAGCCTCCTTAGAAGATACTGATTGTAGTACGGAATAATATTTATGAGCTAATCTTCTCCGAGCCTAAAAGCTGAATCACCTTTTCATAAGGCATGATTAAAATTAAATAAATGAAAGCCAAATACAATTTTGGCCCGGCAGTTCATCTGTTTAAGGGGGTATGGTTATCCTTGCATGGGACAAACATTATTTTCCTATTAAAAATAAAGGAAAAACCTTTCTTTTTCCAAAACACACAGGATGAAACTTTTTTTAAATCAATGTTCTTGTTTCTAATAGAAACAATTTATGTTTCTAATAGAAACAATTTATATTTATTTCAATTCACTTCAGAAATATGATTTTTTTATTTTTAAGAAACGTCATGGTTCCATTGTCGTTGTCTCAGAATAGTTAATATATAAAATATCATATTGACAAAATGTTTTTTTTTATGTCATATCTAAAATGTAACAAACTACTTTGTCGGTGTAGCAGTGACTTTAAAATGATGTCGAGCACTGTCAGATTAATTATAAATTACGGCGGAAACTAGAGGATGGAATGTACATGATGTAGGAGTGATGATAAAACAACGACCTTCGCTGTATCAAATATCCGTGAGAAATGCATAATCAGCATTATGTATATAGCTTACAGTTATATTTCCCGCTCGTTTAATGATGTTACAGTTATATTTCCCGCTTAGTCTAAAAATAAAACAAGGTGTTTGTATACGTGAATATAATTGGGAGAACAATTTCGTGTTGGTGTAAAAGATATGGGTTTTACACAAGACTTTGTATTGGGAAATGCTGAGGGGAAATGCCATCCAAAAACACGTTATATAACTAAATCTCTTGATCTGACAATTAAAGTATTTTAACAATTGCATTTCTTTATTAACTTGTTTGTTAAAGGTGACCTCTCATACACAGGACCTTTTTAGAATAATAAAAATACTTCTTTCAATTTAGTTCATAATGCAGATATAAATAAAAGAATTTGTGGGTTGTACATCGGCGAAACAGCACTGTGGATTTTATATAATTACTAAATATACATTGCAGTTTAAAAAAAACATAAAGTTAAACACCGAGCGCTAGAAGTTACAGGGGCAGTCATCCAGTAATTTTTAAAAAGGGGGATGGGGGTCCCAAGTTCCCAACACAGGATAAAGGGGGTTTCAACCATACGTCCCCATTCAAATGCAATGATCGTACCAAAAAAAAGGGGGTCCAACTCCCGACCCCCCTTTGGATCCACCACTGCGTTTCATTTAGAGCACCATACTCCTATTTCGAGCTCTAGACTTTTAAATCTACAGTACTATACTTTACATTTTCAGCCCTTGGGTTTATATTTTTAACGCTGAACTTTATCTCCACCGCGCATTTCACATCTGTAGCGCCAGTCTTTCCGTATCCATTGCAGAATTTTAAATATATCTACAGCGATCAACTTTATATTTGCAGCGCTTGAGTTTTCAGTTATATCTTCAGCGCAAGACTTACCATCATCAGCGCTGGACATTAAATCGTCAGTTCTGATCTTAATATCGTCAGAGCTAGACTATATAATCCTTCAGCGCTGATCCCAACATATTCAGAGCAATACTATACAACCCCAGCGGTAAACTTTAAATTTTAGCACTAATTAAATTTCAGCGCCTAACTAATTCCTCGGCGTTTGACTTTCCAGCTTTAGCCTGAGACTTTTAATCTTCATAGTCAAAAAACTTTTAACACAAAGAAATGTTTCACCTATTTGCAGAAATTAAGATGGGAATTAGATACAAATGTCTTCTTCTAGAGAATCACTGAATAGAATGAAACCAAATATGGCATGAATAATCCTTAGAAGGTGCTGACTAAGTGTTGTTACTTTGTAGCAGATCCATCATTCATGGCTGTCAGTGGGACTTTGTTTAACATAGTACTCTATGGGTTATACATACAATTGTTCAAATAATCTTATCAAAGCCTCCCGTACGAAATAAGTAGTAGGATTCCACCCAGACACTAGTAGGAATGAAGTAGGAATCCACCTAGATTCAAAGATTCTATATAGAAAGTAGACGGACATGGAAAATGAACAAAAGTCTGACTGGATTTTTTAATATTCCTACTTCAAAAATCCTACTTCCTAGGTGGAATTGTTAAAGTCTGTATAGATTTTTTTCTGTTTTGAAAATCTGAGTTGATTATTTATTTTCCTACTACATGTCTAAAATTCCTACCAGAATTTATTTATATATTCCTACCAGAAAATCTTTCTACCTGGAAACTTATTTAATATTCCTACTTCAAAAATCCTACTTCCTAGGTGGAATTGTTAAAGTCTGTATAGATTTTTTTCTGTTTTGAAAATCTGAGTTGATTATTTATTTTCCTACTACATGTCTAAAATTCCTACCAGAATTTATTTATATATTCCTACCAGAAAATCTTTCTACCTGGAAACTTATCTTGAACTGGATTCCTGTTTGCAAATAACACACATTTTGCAATGTTAAATGTAAGCAAGTTCCAGTTCACAAATTCAAAAGTTGGAGGGGAAAGATTGAAAAGTTGTGTTGGAATACAATGATGCAAGCTAGGGTCACACAACATAACAATGTAGAAATGTAAGAAAATATGGATAATCAAGACTAAAGGTAATTCTTATACATTCAAGATGATTTTTTTTTATCTGCCTGCCAAAAATATTTAGTAATCAATTAATAATTCATTAATAGTGCATAATCTTACTCATTATTTGTTCTTTAAACTAATTTAGATCTACATGTACTTTATGTATAGCACTTTCTATAGCCTGCATATATTGCATGCAGTTTCCTTAAACATTTCAAAAGTCTATTTGTTTAAAAAAGAATTGATTCCATGAATTTCCTTTGTTCTTTGTTGTTGAGATTCAAACTTATCATTGACCCAGTTGTGTATTTTTGAATATACACTTACATTTAGTATATTTTTAGATTCCTACCAGAAAATATTTTTTTCTGGGTGGAATTTTGAAAAATTCCTACCAGGTTTTCTAGTAGGAATTTTATTTTCCTACCAAATTATTCCTCCTAATTTGCATATTCCTGGTAGGAATATACAATATTCCTACTAAGAAATTCCTGCTAATTTAAATTTTTCGCCTATTTTCCGTGTGGATTCCTCCTACTGTCTGACTGGAATATTACTCTTTTCTGGTAGGAATTCAAGCAATTTTCCTACTATATTCCGTGTACATTCCATACAGATTGTTTCATACAGGCAGGTGAGCGATTCCGGCTCTCAGGAGCCTCTAGTTTAATTTCAATATTAATAGGAATAAGTAAAGGTACAAGTTATGGTTGTGTTTATTCAATATGGTATGGATTTTAATTCAAGTAGCACAATCAAAATTTAACATTTATATTTCCACATATTGATAGTAAATGATAGTGATGGTTCATTATTATCCCTGTAGGTAACTAGAATGAGAGGGTATATATATTATATAGTATTGTTCATGCCAACAGATTGTCTACAGGTCTGTTCATTGTGGTTTCATTGGCAATCATACCACATCTTCATATATTTTTTTATGAATACTGATAGTGAATAGCTGATATTTTTCTTTACTTTAAATGTAACTTAATCATTGTTGAATTCAAATATGTCATGGACCATATAATATAAGAGGTGTGCCCATATTTTAATCACGTAATTCCTGTTTTTGATTTAAATGTTACATGTTTTAAATTGTTTTGGCTATGTTTTCTGTTTTTTTAATACCCAATTTATGCTAGATCTGTTCTTGTTTGTTTTAGGTACTTACAAAAAGAAGGAAGAACAAAACAGCTAGAAATACACAGAACTGAATTTCAGTAAATTCAACGAAAAAAATATGCTACTGCATAATCTATCCTGGAGTAATGGTAAGTCGTTATACTAAGGACATTTTTTAATATTTTTTTTCTGTAGACCTCGCTTTGTTTTTTTATTACCATGCATTGTCAAGCTTGGTTACTCATAATTATTTATCAGGCACTGAATGCTCGATGTTGTTCCATGCTACCCCTCCTTATCGTGTTTGTTTACATTCAAATTCCAATGGCGTCAAAACCACGTGACACCTCATTCCGTTATACCCAATCAAATTGCTCTATTGTCAATTAGGGGATTTATTAGTCTAAGGCAATTACATTATTTGTTTGTAAAACAGTTCTTTAAAACTGTTTTCAATAACTTGGGAATTGATGTAACCTGGAACATCATTTATTACCATGAAAATAAAAATCAATGAAAATTTTCAGAGAGTTCACCAATTATGATTTTTGGGATTTAATCTCAAAAGCAGTTTCTTTGTTAAATGAGTACACTAATGTTTCAGAATATGATTTTTATTTTTTTTATTTATCAATTAATCCACATTTTCCTCACAAAACACACACATGAAACTATCACCCCTTCTTATCACTCTCACTTTCGTACAATAAATTAGATGCACCCACCTCTCACACTTCTCACACTGTGCCCACTTTGTAAAAATCAAACTGCTGCTCTGCCTCACCTGCTCTGGAACAAACTTCTTGCATACACAACACTTTTCATCCTCTCTTATTTCACTCTCACTCTCACTCTCACTGTCTATTGCCCACTCATTCACACATCTACTCACTCCACTGGTTCCTGGCTTCTGAGAACAACTCTTTAAAGATTTTGCTGTTTGTTTCTTCTCAGGCCCTCTCTTCCTCTTACTTCCCACAGATCCATTCTGGCCTTTCTTACCACTTTCAGTCACACTTTCACTAACATTCTTCCCAGGATTCTTACTCACATGCTCTTTCATCCTCTCTAACACATCATCCTCTGTCACAGTCTTGCCACTGATGATTCTACTTAACACATTTCTCTTCTTTTTTTTCTCACCTTTCACTCTTTTCATGTTTACTATTTTTTGTACAAAAAAATCACTCTTACCGGTACTTCCTTTCTCTTGCACGGCCACATCAATCATTCTATCACCCACACTCACAACACTGTCATTCTCCACATCATTCTGAACTTCATCTCTATCACTCACACCACTCCTACCTACCTCCACTACCTCCAAACCAACCTCTCCCTCAATTACAACACCCACATTCTCCTCATCACTCATAACTCCCTCTCTTTCACTATCATTCACATTCTCAACTACAGCACTGTTTAACCCTTCTTCATTGTCTATAATATCACTGACGAAAGCCTCTGACGGTGTCAGTGGTAATTCCATAATAATGTCTTTTGTGAATGGATAAATGCCTGTTTTTCTAAAAGCTGACTGCAAATTACTGACTGATAAGGCATTTCCGTAAGCTTTGCATGCCATGCTGCAAACATCATAACGAGTTAGTGCACATTGTTTTGTTCTGATAGTTCTGTGACATATGCTGTTGTACATATTTTGCAAAGGACCATAACAACCTACATCCAATGGCTGCAAAAGATGACTGGTGTGTGCTGGAAGTAACTGTATTACAATGTTGTGACGCCTTGTCCATTCAATTGTGCTTACAGCAACATGAGATTTATGGGTGTCGCTTCTCTTCTTTCCACAATAAATTAATCATCACGCCTCTGTGTCCTATGGGTACAGTGCATAATCGCATTTGTCATCCATTCATATGATTATTCAGATTGAGTTATTTTGGGTGAAAAACGAGAAAAAAAGACGTCCGGATATGTTTCCGTCATTGGGCGAAATTTTAAGTCAGATTAGACTTCCGGTTTTCGTTTTCTGTATACTTTGAACGATACATTATACTACGAATACAGTGTATTTTCTGTCTTATATCCGTCATTGGACGAAATTTAAATCAGATTAGACCTCCGGTTTGCGTTTTTTTCTTTTTACTTTGAAACAAATACATATACTACGAATAAAGTGTATTTTCTGTCTGATATCATTTTCAAGTTTACTATCCACGGCGGTCACAGGGTTTATTTAATAGAGAGGGTCTGAATAATATATCAATGACCAATATATCAATGACCGATGTGGATCAAGTATTAAACTGAGTATTGACTGTAAATACACTTTCGGGACGTCTGGAACGGGTGTTTTTAAGATCGAAATTTCAGGATTGACCCATGATTTCGGGATCCGGGATTTCTTTTTTCAAATTTCGGGATGTCGAGATATTTAATTTGTATAATAAATTCAGAACCTCGGGATTTCATGTTTTTAAGCCCGGGATATTGGGATCAGGGCCCCTCCGCAGTGGCGGATCCAGAAATTTTCATACGCAGGGGCCCGTTGACTGCCTAAGAGGTGTAACACTAACACTAGATAATTTGATAAACTTTATTACATTACTTTACAATGTATGTGAGAGACACCGTGCGTATAGTGGCATCGGAGAAGTCGCTCCAAGTCGCTCTAAGTTCTCCCTGGTTAGAAAACAACACAGTTTATATATCGAAACACTCGGCTGACATCAGCAACATGTGTTGCGTTCTATTGTTTCTTAACACAATGTATTGGTCATTTGTAAGATCACGAGGTAAGTAGATAAATCATTGTTCCATTGTTCGACTGACATATCCTCGATGTAAGTATAAGTTTATATAGATATATATTAATCACTGGACAGCTTAAGTATTTGCTGACGCATATATTGATGATCAAAGTAACTTTGTTACATTCCTCCAATGCTAAGAAAAGAAAGTTTCTAACCATAGAAACTTTCTTTAAAGTTCGATGTTAATAACAGTGTCCTTGTAAGATATATATATATATATCTTTTTATAAAATGTTTATATGGAAATAAAATAGTTATACGGAATGTTCCAAGGTAAGTCCATCATGACGTTGTCTGGTTCCTTCATATTAAAGTTTATGTTATATATACTTAAACATATTTATTCCTGGTATACAGTTTCTTCACTTTCCTATGGCTATATAGTTCCCACAGTAATAATATATAATTATTATCACAACAAAATTCATGTTATATAATAGTATTTCTGTACAAATTAGTGCTCTGATTCCACTTCGTGAATCGACTCGGGAATATTTCCGAGTGTTGGCATTCGGCTTATCCTCAGCAACCGATTTTGCAATGAAAGTTCTTCAGGTTCCTTGTTACATATATATGTATGCTGAGGTGTTCGATTTGACAACGAAGTGTATCTTTTCCGTTTCGACTTCTGTCTCAAGCCCTTTATAAATGATAGTGGCTTAGATTGTTCATCTTCATTCGCGGTGACCACGCTCCGAGTTTCATCTGTGAAACCCACCACTTCTTCATCAGGCTTGTGAATCCAGGAATCAACGTTGTAAGGTTTACAATCTATTCCCATTACTAAGTTGTTGACACATCAAGCCTCCATGAACATCGAATGGTGCAGAGGAAGATATCTCTCTGGATGCAGTAACATCTGTCCCAACCAATTGTGTTGACACCATTTTGTACCAATTGCTTGTGGAATTAGAACCAGAACTCACATATTTCTCTTTGGCTAACCAAGACATATTCCCAATAAATTAACAGTACAAAAATATGGCTATTCCAATGAAAATCGCACCTAACCCCAACGAGAATTTTTTTCCAAAAATCAATCTACTTCAAAAATACTGTAAATCCCTTAGGGCAAAACATATCAATGTTTTTCTTTATTTTTTTTTATTTTCTGAAGATACTTTTCTTTATCTATTATCATTATGCAAATTAATTATCATCACTTATGTTAATCCTCTATAGAAGGGGTTGGAATCTAAAATTATAGACTATTTGTTTTCTCTAAACAAACGTGTGTAAACACTACCCAACTGCGTAAACCATAATCATCAATGGCTATAATACGCAAACATATTTATCGTCAATGTACCCTTAACTTCATCTAGCAAAGGTTCCAATTCAACCTTTATATACGGTCACAACCAGCAGGCTCTCTCGGCTCAAGTCGAGCTTTTATCAAATACTGTGGGCACGCAAAGTGTTTCACAGGTTATTCCATCTTTTGGGGGGAATCCAAAAGAGTTTCAGGAATGGGTTAAGGCCGTCGAAAAATATGCTGTTTTAACGCATGCGATAGGGAACGCGGATCGCGTTAAATTAATTGCGTACCAGTCCAGTAAAGGGGCTGTGAGCGATTATCTAAAGAGGTACTTGACCGCGAATGATCAAGCAACCTGGGAAGAATGCAAAACTCAATTAACGGCAAGATTTTCAGAGGTAACCGACCCGCAACATGCTTTCTCTCTTCTGCGTCAGGTTAAACAAAAGACGAACGAAACGGTTCAAGTATTCGCCGAACGCCTGATGGCTTTAGTTACAGAAGCGTATATAGGACAGCCACGGGACGTCGAACCCGTGGAGAGACAAATTATAGGTTTTTTCGTAGATGGTTTGTTGCTTGACAAACTTAAAATGAAGATTATGCGGGATAATCCGGCTACGCTTGAGGCCGCAATTACTCTAGCAATGACGGAGCAAAATTTGATCACGCGTTTTGGGCTTCGAACGGAAGGGTCCAACGTTCGTGTAAGTAGGGATGAGCAAGTAGGCGCGAGTCATCAACCTATGGAGGTTGACCATTATCGTTCGACCAGACGATGCGCACAAGGATAATAGTTACGCTGAACGGTGCCCACTGGTCACCCTATAAATAGTACTCTTCTGTGTAGTAATATTGTAGTTCTAAAAATAGAAAACCAAAAATAGACAATTCTTCTTTCTGTTTAGCAATACACCATAGATCTAAAGCCTGTTACCGTCTGTATTATCTGTAAGTAAAATTAACGTACTGAGCAATTGAATACAATGAATAACACAAACTTCAGTTTAATGCAGTTATTCAACCAAAATATTTGTTTCATCCATTTTGCATGATTTGTCATTTGTGATGACACGTTTTGTAAATGTTCGAATCACAGACTAGAAGGAAATCTTCTTTTTTCAGAAGTCCGCGGAAAATGTAGATAAGAGTGGTATGTGTGCATTTAATGTATTGTATGAAAACATTTAATATGATGGCAACATACACTATGTTTATATAAAGCTGCAACTATCAATCTTTTTGAACTTAAAACTTGCAATCGTTTCTGGTAAAATGGCTACTTAGGCTTGATTGAACGAATCATTTTTTGTTTCATGATTACCTTACACAAATATTTAATTAGATTACATGTGGTCATCTTAACCAGAAATAGGATTTGTTAACCTCTGTTGGTCTTAATATGCTAGAATGGGGTAACTTCTGGTCACCTTATTCATATATAGGATTTGGTGACCTCTGGTCACCTTCTGTAAATATTGGATTTGGTGACCTCTGGTCACCTTATGTAAATATTAGATTTGGTGATCTCTGGGATTTTATGTTAATATTGGATTTGGTTCCGTCTGGTCATCTTATGTAGATTTCAGATTTGGTTATCTCTGGTAATTAACATTTTCATACAACTAGTTGATGTTTTTCATATCATTTGTAAAAAGTTTGAGACAATCAAAGAAAAAGAGAAAAGAAGAAGAACAGGTTTGATATACATTATAGGTCAACAAGAATATAGAATATTATTTTATTAAGTTTGATATATCGATAAAACTTTACACAATGAACATTATCTTCACAATCATCTACAAACAAATCTAAGAAAAATCCTTGATCTTTCAAACATTGCCAAGGACATGGACAGTTGATAATTTAGTCAATTTCTTCTTATCCTCATCAGACACTTTTGGATACATAAAATTGAATTTACTAATACAAATATCATATGTTTATCTTCTTTTTTCAGAAGTCGTCAGAAAATGTAGATGCGAGTGGTATGTATGCATTTAATTTATTGTAATAAACATTTGATATGATGTAAACACACAGAATGTTTATATAATGCTGCAACTATTCAACTATTATTCTTTTTGAACTTAATAATTGCAATCGTTTCTGGTAAAATGGCCACTCAGGCTTGATTGAACAAATCATTTTTTGTTTATTGATTACCTTGCACAAATATTTATTTTGATTACATGTGGTCATCGTAACCAGAAATGGGATTTGATAACCTCTAGTAGCCTTAGCATGGTAGAATGGGGAAACTTCTGGTCCTCTTATTCATATAATGGAATTGGTGACCTCTGGTCACCTTTTGATAATATTGGCTTTGGTGACCTCTGGTCACCTTGTGTTAATATTGTATTTGGTAACCGCTGGTCACCTTATTCATATATAAGATTTGGTTACATCTTGTCACCTTATTCATAGTTTAGATTTGGTTACCTCTGGTCACCTTATTCATATTTTAGATTTGGTTACCTCTGGTCACCTTATTCATATTTTAGATTTGGTGACCCCTGGTCACCTTATGTTAATATTGGATTTGGTTATCTCTGGTCACCTTATGTTAATATTGGATTTGGTTATCTCTGGTCCCCTTATGTTTATATTGGATTTGGCTATCTCTGGTCACCTTATGTTTATATTGGATTTGGTTACCTCTGGTCACCTTATGTTAATTCTAGCTTTGGTTACCTCTGGTCACCTTATGTTAATATTAGATTTGGTGACCTTTGGTCACCTTATGTTAATAATGGATAATGTTACTTCTTGTCACCTTATTCATATATTATATTTGGTGACCTCTGGTCACTTATGTTAATATTGGATTTGGTAATCTCTGGTCCCCTTATGTTTATATTGGATTTGGTTAACCTCTGGTCACCTTATGTTAATTCTAGCTTTGGTTACCTCTGGTCACCTTATGTTAATATTAGATTTGGTGACCTCTGGTCACTTTAGGTTAATATTGGATTTGGTTATCTCTGGTCATCTTATGTTATAGAATATTATTACATGAAGTTTAATATGCCTATGAAACTTAACACAATAGACATTATATTTCATGATCATCTACAAACAAATATAAGAAAAATCCTTGACCTTGCAAACATTGCCAAGATCATTGGCAGTTGATAATTAAGTAAAATAATACTGATCCTCATAAGATAATTGAATTTACTAATACATTTATCATATATTTATATTCTTTTTTCAGAAGTCCTCAGAAAATGTAGATGAGAATGGTATGTATGCATTTAATATATTGTGTCAAACCTTTAATATAATGAAAACATACACTATGCTTATATAATGCTGCAAATATAATTCTTTTTGAACTTAAATCTTGCAACTGTTTCTGGTAAAATGGCCACTTAGGCCTGATTGAACAAATCATTTTTTTTTGGTTTCTTGATTACCTTACAGAAATATTTAATATTGATTACATCTAAACAAGAAATGGGATTTGTTAACCTGTGCTAGAATGGGGTAACTTCTGGTCACCTCATTCATATATTGGATTTTGTGACATCTGGTCACCTTGTGTTATTAGATTTTGTGACTTCTGGCCACCTTATGTTAATATTGGATTTGGTGACCTCTGGTCACCTTATGTTATTAGATTGGGTGACCTCTGGTCACCTTATGTTAATATTTGATTTGGTTACCTCTGGTCACCTAATGCTAATTTCAGATTTGGTTACCTCTGGTCATCAAAACATAAGTCATGTTATGTTTTTTTTATCATTTGTAGGAATTGTAAGACAATCAAAGAAAATGAAAAAAAGAACAAGAACAGGTTTGATATGCATTACTGGTTCAGCAAGACTATATTTTATTGTATATTAGTCAATACACTTGATTCTCAAAGAAAACAGTTTTTGCTGGATAAATTACATATATTGGTGATCTCGTATTTTTTTAAAGCATTCATAGAGTAGTTACATGGTAGGTAAGGAATGGTGAATGGGTCGAAAGGAACATTCAAACTAAAATTTGGAGAACAAACTGACAAAGTTGGACCAAAAAATTAAAAAAGATTGAAATTCAAATTGCAATCATTATAATTCAATATAGAAAAAATAAAACTGAGCAACATAAACCCCACCAAATACCAGGGTGGTCTCATGTTATCTAGAATGGTTAGCAAATCCAGCTCATTATGCGGTGCCCATGATATTGTTCATGCTTGAGTTTAGGATCCCTTGGTATATTACTGTATCATTAGAAATCATATGTCTACTGTGAATCATATACATGTCACTTTGCCAATCTGTAAGACATTTTTTTAAGTTGTAAGAAATTTCATAACGGTGCCTAATATGTCTTATTCCATATATTTTTTTAGCTTAACTGCAAGAAAAGATCACAACTGTATCTCACTTCAGTTCCAGGTGATGTTGACTATCAAGTTAAATGCTTTAACCGAGGCTCCTGTCGATAACGAATCAACCAAAAAGGCTGTTTTCCGAAAAATGAAAGGGACATCTGCCCCCAAAAAAGGATGACAATGAAAAAACTAAGTAAGTGTTTGAGGGGAATTCAATTGTTCAGATTTTACGAACATTGGATCTATAATGGCTACAAAAGCAATCGTCTTCTTGACATCCTTATTACATACTAAGAGTATGGAATAAAATACACAATAGAAAATGCAAACAAATAGATTAACATGAAATATATAAAACATACATTTTCCAAATACCATGATCATTATGTATTCATCTTCTTAACAATCAATTATACACTGAGTATTCTCATCTATTTTTCAATAATTATTCTAGACTAAATTTGAAACAAAATTCAGTTCATAAATTCATAATCAAGTCTATAATGCAATCTATCATTTTGCACTCGAGGTCTACAAATGTATTATATAGAAAATGAACAATTGTGTTAATTGCGAATGGAAATGATTCAAACACAAACATACTACCAGCTGTTCAAAAATAGATTTCGTTTGAATATAACTCTATGGACACGGGTAATATGCCAAAGAGAAAACAACCCGACCAAAACGTAAAAACAACTCAAGGTTGTGCAAGTTTCATATTTCTCTGTGTACTAAATAATAAACTTATCAAAGCAAACTGACATGCAATCAATCATTTTAAAATTAATCGCATCGTTAGAATACGAACTATAAAATCATATACAATCTACTTCTTACAGGTCATAAACGTAAAACAATCCACACTACATTTTTATCGGAAAGCTAGGTAGAACAATTGATGTACACATTACTATTTAATTTGGCCTTACAATTCGACTTGGTCCTATGTTTTATTGTAGATATGTATAACATTGCTGTTCTCATTTATTTTTAAACGGTTTAACATGCTCTGTTTTATTGTAGCTAGGAAACATTTGAAATTATTGAATAAAATATTTGTTATTAATGACATAAATTAAGCATTATAGTACCAACATACTAAAACATTTTAAAAAGAATATTTAAGTCAATTAAATACATTTTTTGTAAAGTATTTTCTTTGTTCAGATTAAATTAGTCTTATTAAAACTAGAAGTCAGAATTAAAATAGTGTCATTATATAAAATAATGTAGGTAAAGAAATGTCCTGTAATAATAAAACTGCTGTCTTAAACTTATATTTGCAGAGAATTTATTGGCCATGTTATAGGCGAACTAAATAAAACAAATGTTAACAAGGCAATGCATGGGAAAGTTTTGAGGCCTTTTGGAAGACAATAGAGACAATGCTGCCAGGTAATGATTTATTAGACACATCACACGTATTATCTTAACTTCAAACATGTTTGATCATTTGCTTAAAACATATAACCTACTTGAGACAGCAAACAGACCTAGTCAAATGTATATATATAGCCAATTTATCTGTTTGACAAAATCTTCATAAGGAATAGGTATTAGTTATATTAAATTATATACATTTGGTAACATCAGTATCTTTGCAAAACATATCAAGAGCAAACTGTATATGTCCTACTTTTAAAGCCTTTATGCACCAATGTAACATATAAATTTTTTGAATGAATATCAAGAAAAAGCAGTTTTTCTAAATCAGTATAATATTTCATTATTTTGGTCATTGAAATAGTTTACGAATGGATTCTTTCTTTCTGTGGGTCGATTTGAAACTGCCATCATCATTAACTTTTCGCCCCTGTTTTTTACAACACACTTTCGGCTTACTGAAGAGTCATGATCAGTTTTTGAACTTTTGGATTTTCTGCTTGGAAACAGCGGATGTTGCTTTCGTTTTTTGTTGTTTTGGAAAATTTGGTTGCCTTACAAATATGTAATGCCGTTGTGATTGCTTGTAAAATAGTCTTTTTTCACGTCAATTGTCAGGAAGTTATCATTGTTTACATATATATTCCCTCATTTTTTCTTTTAATAGCCTGTTCGGTTGTTTCTTTGTCTTCCTTTAATTGTTGTCTTGTTTCATCAATTGGGGTAGACTCTATGTCAGGTGATGAAAATACCATTTTTTGCTACCATCACACAAATACAATGTATACCATGGCTATTGGCAAAACATGTACATTTAAATGAGGTCAAATAAACAACTGATACATTTCCCAATCTGGACAAAACCTCTAGATCTGCGCCCTTCAGTGAGGTCGATGTTCCTTTTAGACGCAATGAATTCAGCTAAATGAACATGCTTACACATCCCTAAAAAATAGGAAAGAATGGAACATAAATAACTGCATTATACCTTTATGGTTTACTTTCAATTGTACAACCTTCAAACAAAACCACTAATGAACATTCAGTAAAGATTAACTTAAATTAAATCGCATTGTTTTAGAAAAACTGATGAGTCAAATGATTATTTGCACTTGTATAACCTGATGACGCCTTGTTGGAAGACAAAAACAATCAAAATCGAGGAGACTCTTAACCCAAAAGACGTTCACAACAGTAAAAAAATAAAATAATAAACAGCGCGAATTCCACTAAAAACCTGAAGTAGAATTAGATGCTCCAGAAGGCTAAGCATTTGTGGGACCATATACGGCACCCGCAAAATTAATAATCTTGATTTCAACAATTCTTACTTGATGGTGTACTTTTAAACATTGTTGAACTGACTTAAGATAATAAAAAAAAAACATACCTCTTGTTGTTGCAGCTGGACAATTGCACACTACATTGACAATGTCTACATTATAAATCGTCCCAAATGCTGTCTGTGATGGAACAGTGCATTCTGTGGATGAAGTCCATTGCACCATTTGTTCAAGTTCCGCCTTGAGCATATTCTCTGCTGTCAATTTACTTTTGTCTTCCCTTTGTCCTCCCATATTTTTCAAGCGACTAATCTTTGCGAGTTCATCTAGATTGCTAAAATTACGATGTTTTTTTATTTGAAAACATAATTCAAAGATCTATTAATAAATTATTTCTTAAAAAATTGAATTCACAGTATTTAATATTCAATGAAATTGCATCTTTAATTGAAATTATCTTTCTAATTTCAGACGATTCTAGTGAACGATAAGAAGAACAGGATTGTGACAAATTTAAACTTACTTACTCATAAAACATAGTTACATTTACATGGAGTAAGATTATTAAGTCCTCTACTCTGCTATTGGCATACCCACCAAGGAAATGGTATTTCATGCCCAGGAAAAACCTGAAAATGACAAAATGTTACTGAGTTTGAATTTATGATTTATGTTTGAAGGAACAAATAGAAAGTACATAAAATTTTAATGTGTATACATTTGAATGTTATAAGTAGCATTATATTTTTTGTTTTAATGTTTTCATACACATCAGGTTTTGCTAGACTACATTTTTCATTTGTCTGCTTTTATGTAATTATCGACTTGCATTGACGATTATGATTTTTGTATTAAATTTGCATAACCCTATCATGAAAGAACGGCAATAATCTCTCCGTATAGTTAAACAATTGTATAGTTTATATCATTTTAAGTCTTTGGTTACCCACGAAGAAGTAGGATATAGACAAAGTGTAACACTTTTTATACTTCAGGTCATAAAAACAGAGACAGTTCAGTTTATCCCCAAAATAAAATATAATTAGTTACTATTATCAAATAGATAATGATTAGATGATGCTTAAAATTTCGATTTTGTAATATATAAGGTGTATAGTAACAAAATGTATTAATAACCTTTCAACTAAGTTATTTGTATCTTGATCTTAATGAAAAAATATGTCTTCCATAGTTGGCCCATCGACATCCCAACTTGTCAGTACACCAGTTGTCTAACAAGTAGTCTGTTATTTGTTTGGAAGGCATCTTCTCTTGCAACATTTGAACTTTTTGAAAAGTATATTTGTTGATGAAAAATTATATTGACACATTTCTTTTAAGTATAGGAACAGAATCTAAAGATTAAACACGCATGTACTCATAAGCATTGTACATTTATAGGTAAGATCTTCAAATCGCATCAAGCAACTCTGTACTTTTAAATTATTTTACTGATATAATTCAATAGAGATTCATTGCTATATGTTTTAGTGGGTTCTTTTTATCTTTTATCAACCAAAATTTATGTTTTTTGTAAGTGTCACTAGTTCATGAGATAAATATTATTATGTAAAATTATTTATCTAATATTCTTTGCCAAAATTCAACTGAAATTTGTGTTGACGTTAATTGTATTAAATTTGATATGCAGGAAAAGATGTTTCTTTAGATGAATCTTTCTTAGCATTGTCTATTGGTCAATTGTTGAATAACTATCACTGCACCAATATGTGAATAATGTCATAGTTTAACCTGTAATTTTTACAGACAAATATATTAAAAGATATAATTGACCTTTATTTATCTTTTATGTCCATTTCTCTTTCAATTCTTGGTAGAAAATTATCTCTTTCATCAGTATTTGTGTGCATAGCTCTGGTTCAGCTACAGCTTCATTCTGGTGAATTCTAAAACAAAGGAAGAAAAATGAAATTTAACCAACTTTTATAGAAATATCATAGATCAATACAAGTACTGACATATACAGAATCAATGTCAACAGTACATCTGTATACTTTGACCAGAAAACACCAAAGTTCATTTACTGTGTAAAATGTTGCGGGAAGTGTTTACCAAATTTAACATCTGTATAGTGTGATACGAGATAACCGATTCCAATAAAAATTCATTGTGACCAGAGGTTACCAAAGCCAATATTTTTGAACGGTGACCGGAGGTTACTAAAATTAATATCTGTGTATGCTGACCAAAGGTAACCCCATTCCACTAAAGGGTGACCAGTAGTAACTAAAGTTAATATGTGTATACGACGCCTGGAGGTAATTTCATTCAATAATATGAAAGGGTTACCCAATTCGATATCTGTGTAGGGTGACCAGAGGTAACCACATTCAATATCTTTTAAGTTGACAAAAGATATTCATTATTAATGAATTGTAACCATAAGTAACATAATCCAATTTATTGTAGGGTGACCAAAGGTAACCATTTTCAATATGTTGTGTAGAATGACCAGAGGTTACCATAGCCAATATATATGTGGGTGACCAGAGGTTACCATGTTTGAAATATATGTAGGGTGACCAAAGGTAACCAACGTCAATATATGTTTAGGGTGACCAGAGGTAACCATATTCAATATCTTTAAAGGTGACCAAAAATAACCATATTCAATATCTGTGTAAGGTGACCATAGGTAACCTTATTCAATATCTGTGTAGGGTGACCAGAGGTAACCATATTCAATATCTTTAAAGGTGACCAAAAATAACCTTATTCAATATCTGTGTAAGGTGACCATAGGTAACCTTATTCAATATCTGTGTAGGGTGACCAGAGGTAACCATATTCACAATTTTGGTAGGGTGACCAGAGGTCACCATAGTCAATATATGTGTAGGGTGACCAGAGGTAACCATATTCAATATCTTTGTATGGTTACAAGAGCTAACCACATTCAACATCTTGGTAGTGTGACCAGAGATTACCAAATTAAACATATAAGTAGGGTTAATAAAGGTACCTAAATTCAATATTTTTGCATGGTGTCTAAAGAAAAATATTTTTTTATCTATGTATAGTGATCCGAGGTAACCACATTCCAAAAAAGCCAATTGCTATATATATTTGTTGACAATGGCAAAATAATTAGATATATGTGTACAGCGACCAGAAGTTACTATATTAATTATAAAAGTAGCGCAAAAAGTGTGAATCGAGATATCCGATGCTAACCAAATTCATTTTTTGTGAATTGTTATCATAGGTAACATAAGTCAATTTATTGAATGTTGACCAAAAGTTACCATTTTCAATATCTTTGTAGGATGACCAGAAGTAACCATAGCTTATATCTGTGTGGGTGACCAGAGGCAACCATTTTCAAAATATGTGTAAGGTGACCAGAGGTAACCATATTCAAAATTTTGGTTGGGTGACCAGAGGTCACCATATTCAATATATTTGTAGGGTGACCAGAGGTAACCATGTTCAATATCTTTGTAGGGTGACCATAGTCAATATATGTATAGGATGATCAGAGGTAAGCACATTCGATATCTGTAATGGTTAACCAGAGGTTACCTTTTTCAATATTTGTGTAGATTAATCAGAGGCTACAACGTTCAATATATGAGTAGGGTGAACGAAGTTTACAAAATTTAATATTTAAGTAGGCTAAATATAGGTAACCAAATTCAATATGTATGCACGGTGACTAGAGATAACCAAATTATATATTTGTGTATGATAAGAGGTAACCAAATTCAAAATATGTGAAGGGTGACCAGAGGTAACCCCATTCAGTTGATGTGTGGGGTCACTTGAGGTATTTAAAGTTCATATATGTATAGAGTGACCAGAGGTCACCACAATTAATTATGTAAAAGGTGACAAGATGTAACAAAATTTAATATCTGAGAAGGCTTGCCGGGGTGACCAGAAGTAACCAAATTCAATATCTTTTAATGTTTAAGAGAATTTAATGCATGTGTTGGGTGACCACAGGTAACCAATTTTAATATATGTGTAGGGTGACCAGAGGTCACCACAGTTAATATCTGAAACGTGACAGGATGTAACAAAATTCTATATCTGTTTAAGGTGGCAAGGTTGACCAGAGGTTACAAAATTCAGTATCTAATTAATTGTAGGTAAATTCAATATATGTAAAGGGTGATCAGAGGTTACCAAATTCAATATATGTGTAGGGTGACCAGAGGTCATCACAATTAATTATGTAAAGGGTGGCAAGATGTCACGAAATTCAATATCTGTGTAGGGGGCCATTCAATATATGTCATGAGAGTGCAAAATAGGACATTAGGGGTTTTTTTCTAAAAAAAAATAAGCCATGTCACTCGCTTTAAGATATAAATAGAGTAAAGGGTGAATCTTCTATGCATTTTCAATTGTTTCTTTTTAGTGAATTATTATGATTATTGATTATTTGGTATTTTCTTTACTTTTTGTATCTCTCTCAACAGTATCCTTTGAAATATGGTTATTCCGGAACTTTGCATTATGCTAATATCCGTATTATATAGCAGCAATTATAAACTGTGTATCCCCTTAGTAACCTACTTTCACTTTAAACCGGAAATCATGTACTATTTTTTGTCGCGTATAGACTCAATTTTAACCGTTTCTGTTTAGGTGACCAGTGGACACCGTTCAGCGTAACTATTATCCTTGTGCAGACGATGCCATAAATGCGGAAAATTAGGTCATTTTGCAAAAGATTGTAGGAGTAATACTCCACGTAAATACCCGAAAACGCACCGAGTTAATTTAGTTCAACAAAGAAATCTAGCAGAGGTTGTTTGCTACTACTGTCGGGGGAAGGGACACTTCCAAAGATATTGTCCACAACGAAATCGACAGGGAAACTAACGCGCTCTCTTCATAACGAAGCCAATGAAGGGAGAACTAGTAAAAATAAAATATTTAAACACAAAAGTAAAGATTATGGTAACAAAACTAAAACAATTAATTTAAATAAAGCATTTGAAATAAACTGACATATCCTCGATGTAAGTATAAGTTTATATAGATATATATTAATCACTGGACAGCTTAAGTATTTGCTGACGCATATATTGATGATCCAAGTAACTTTGTTACAGAGGGGCCCGCTCCGGTCGTGCTTCAGTGATTCCCTATATAAGCATGAATGTTCATAATATATAGATAAGCGCTAAAATTATCCATGTGTCATTAAAATAAATAGAGAACGAACATAAAAAAGGATTTTTTTGTGGAAAAGGGAGGAGCCGGGCTAGAAAAATAATTATCCTGTCCCAAATTACCTATGACTTTTGATACCTTTTCTGAAATTCTCAAGTCACTAAATGTACAAAAAAAAGAAGATGTGGTATGAATGCCAATGAGACTGCTCTCCACAAGAGACCAAAATGACACCGAAATTAACATGTAAAGGTCACCTTACGGCTTTCAACAATAAACAAAAGCCGATACCGCATAGTCTGATATAAAAGGCCCCGAAATGACAATGTAAAACAATTCAAATGAGAAAACTAACAGCCTTCTTTATCTATAAAAAAAAAAAAAAAAAATAAATATCACTGAACCACTGAATTACAGGCTCCTGACTGGAATGTTCATAATACATGTACACTAAATGTATGTTCATAATGAAATTAATAGAAAACCAAAAATGGGAATTTTGGAAATAAAGGAGGAGGGTTAAAAAAACATTTTCCTGTCCCCAAGTACCTATGACTTTTGATACTTTTCCTGAAATTCTCAAGTCATTAAATCTCTTACAAAATTCTTCCTATAACACTTTACATCCTTTCAAATACGCTCTGAATGCCCGCGATTTCGCGGGTGTGTTCTAGTAAGATTAAATATAGATATAATAATGCATGGCAAGGAATCATTTTGATTGAGATTCAAGAAATGGTTTTGATTTTTTTTTACTAAAAATTGATTTAATGTCAGAAAGATAAGTTTTCTTATATTATGAATGATTTCGGATGTAACTTTCCTCATGCTGTTAGTGTCATTAGCTAGAATGTGGAAAGTAACACCAGAACTCATTTTGATTGAGATTCAAGAAATGGTTTTGATTTTATTACTAAAAATTAATTTAATGTCAGAAAGATAAGTTTTCTAAGTTAATGAAAAAAGGTTGAATAAAAAATTTCGGATGTTTTTTTCCTTATGCTGTTAGCGTCATTAGCCAGAATTTATTAAGTTATCTGAAACTTGTTCATTTGAATCCTTTCCTGCATATATATTTTTATATTTTAGCTCATCTGACCTAAAAGGTCAAGTGAGCTTTTCTCATCAATTTGCGTGCATCCTCCGTTAACTTTTTACATTTTTAACTTCTTCTAGAGAACCACTGAATGGAATGACACCAAATATGGCATAAATGTTCCAAGTGTTGTTACTTTGTAGCCAATCCATCATCAAAGATGGCCACCAGAGGGGGCTTAGTTTAACATAGGACCCTATGGGAAATACAAATGTCTTCTGTTAGAGAACAACCAAATTGAATGAAACCAAACATGACATGAATTATCTTATGAGGTGCTGACCAAGTGTTGTTACTTTGTATCTGATCGATCACCCAATATGGCCGCCATCGGGGACCTAGTTAAACATAGGATCCCATGGAAAATGCATACAGTCTTCTTTTACAGAACCACTAAATGGAATGAAACCTAACATATAATGAATGTTCCTTATAAGGTGCTGACTAAGTATTGTTACTTTGTAGTCGATTCCATAATCCAAGATGGCCGCCAGCATGGGAATTAGTTTAACAAAGGAACCTATAGGAAATACATGCAAATCTCCTTTTTAGAGAAGCACCAAATGGAATGAAACCAAACATGGCATGAATGTTCTTTATGAAGTGCTGACCTAGTGTTAATTTGTATCTGACCCATCACCCAATATGGCCGCCATCAGGAACCTAGTTTAACATAGGATCCCATGGAAAATACATACATTCTTCTTTTAGAGAACCACTAAATGGAATGAAACCAAACATGTCATGATTGTTCCTTATAAAGTGCTGACTACGTGTTGTTACTTTGTAGCCTATTCCATACTCCAATATGGCATCCAGCGGGTGACTTAGTTTAACATAGGAACCTATAGGAAATACTTACAAATTTCTTCTTTTAGAAAACCGCTTCAGGAATTGAAACAAACATGAAATGAATGTTTTTATGAGTTGCTGACCAAGTGTTGCTACTTTGTTGTTGATCCATCACCCAAGATGGTGACCAGCAGGAGACTAAGCTTATCATATGACCCTATGGGAATAAATTACAATTGTCTTCTTTTAGAGAGCCACTAAATGGAAACCAAACATGGCATGAATGATCATTATAAGGTGCTGACTAAGTGTTGTTACTTTGTAGCCGATCCATCATACAAGATGGCTGCCAGCAGGGGGAGTTTGTTTAACATAGGACCCTAAGGGTAATTAATACATACAAATGTTCAATTAATCTTATCAAAGCCAGGTGAGTGATTCAAGCTCTCATGAGCCTCTAGTTTATATTTACTAGAGTCAAATTAAATATGTTTTCTTGCGTTCTGTAAGTATTTGTCTCGCCTGCGACTTCTGTTGCAGAAAGCGAGACTTAGAGATAGTGATCAGGCGGTGAAGGCGTTGATGGCGGTGTTAGCTCTTGACTTAAAAGCTTAAAATTTTAGAAGGTAGAAGACCCAGATACCTCCTCTTTGTATATAGATGCATTTTGTTATGAACTTTCCGTCTGTCATATGACCATTTTCCTTGACTTCATTTTCAAAAAAGTTCAATTTTTTTGCAAGGTTAATTTCTCACTTATTATAAGTAATAAGATAGCTATATTTGGTATGTGCGTATGTTGCAAGGCCCTCATGTCAGTCCGTCAGTTTTCACTTGACCTCAACCTCATTTCATGGATCAGTGAACAAGGTTAAGTTTACAGGGTTAGGTCCATATCTCTGAAATTATAAGCAATAAGTCTTCCATATTTGATGTATGGAATGATTGTAAGGTGTACTTGCCCAACAGGTGTCATTTGACCTTGACCTCATATCCCTAGTTCAGTGGTCAAAGTAGTTTTTGTGTTTTGCTTTATTTCTCAGAAACTATAAGCATCCAGTCAATTATATTTGGTGTATGAAATGTTTTTAAGGTGTACATGTCTGTCTGGCAATAATCAACTGATCTTGACCTCATATTCATAGTTCATTGGTCAAAGTTATTTTTTTGTGTTTTGGTCTATTTCTCAGATACTATAAGTATCCAGTCAATTATATTTAGTATATGGAATGTTTGTAAGGTGAAAATGTCTGTCTGGTAATAATAATCTGTGTATGTCTGTTTAACAATTGTTAGTTGATCTTGACCTAATCTTAATGGTTCATTGGTCAAGTTAATTTTTTTATGAGGTTGATTTTGGAGATACTTTTAGCAATAGGTTAACTGTCTGTCTGAAAGGGATTATCTCACCTTGACCTCATGTACATTGGTCATTTAATGTTATATTTAATTTAATGTAATGTTTGTGGTATAAACTTTTTTTATATACTTTCAACATAAATAATTCTTCTTTTTAAATTTTCAACATAAATTATATTATGAACACTAGAACAGGCAAGACATTTCAGTGTATCCACTCTTGTTATGTTATATATACATCTTTAAAAGTGTTATTTAATTCTTGGGAATTGTGCCTTATACTGTATTATATATTTTTCATGTTTTGTGTTTACAAATAAAAATTATAACTTATATTAGAAGTAAATTATTATGCCCAGCTGAGGATTGTGGTAAGGACAATACTAGGTTCATAAGCTCCCAAAGGGAGCCGGATATTATGGAAAAAGTGTCAAGTAGCTACTGCACTTACACGATTTTTTTTTCAATTCCGGATGTACTCACTAACTGTAGAAACCACTTCTGGCAATTCGCACTATGGCACAAAGGTTCAATCGCACCAAGATACGTAGTTTGTCCCTGGATTTGTTCCCAACCTTTGTTAACAATATTGACAATTGTTGAATGAAAGGTTTCTTTTAAAAAAAACCTCGGGAGCTCTTCAGGTAACACCTGCCTATGTTACATGAACATGCATTTGATGTTTAACTTTCTTTTGGTTTACTCTTTTTAGCTCACCTTTCCTAAAAGGAAATGTGAGCTTTTGCCATCACTTGGCGTCCGTCGTCGTCGTAAATTATTTCAAAGATCTTCTCCTCTGAAACTACTGAACCAATTACAACCAAACTTTAGCTGAATGATCCATAGGGTATCTAGAATAAAGTTTGTGTTTTATTTTCCATTTTGTCAAAAAACATGGCCGCCATGGCTAAAAATAGAACATAGGGGTAAAATGCAGTTTTTGGCTTATATCTCAAAAACTAAAGCATTTAGAGCAAATCTGACATGAGGTAAACATGTTCATTAGGTCAAGGTCTATTAGCCCTGAAATTTGCAGATGAATCAAACAACCCATTGTTGGGTTGCTGCCACTTAATTGGTAATTTTAAGGAAATTTTGCAGTTTTTGGTCATTGTCTTGAATATTATTATAGATAAAGATAAACTGTAAACAGCAAAAATGATCAGCAAAGTAAGATCTTTAAAAAAGTTAAATGACCAAAATTGTCAATTGACCCCTTAAGGAGTTATTGTCCTTTAATGACAATTTTGCACAATTTTTTCATCATATTTGCTAACTTACAAAAAATTTCTCCTCTGAAACTACTCAACCAAATTCAACCAAACTTCAACTGAATGATCAGTAGGGTGTATAAAATAAACTGTTTATTTAGTTTTTTATTTCGTCAAAAAACATGGCCGTCATGGCTAAAAATATAACACTGGGAAAAATGCAGTTTTTGGCTTATATCTCAAAAACTCCAGCATTTAGAGCAAATAAGACAAGAAGTTAAAATTAATTAGGTCAAGGTCTACCTTTCCTGAAATTTTCAGCCAAATTGGGTAACTGGTTTTTCAGTTATTGCCCCTGAATTGATGATATTAAAGAAATTTGGCAGTTTTTGGTTATTATCTTGAATATTATTATAGATACAGATAAACTATAACAGCAAAAATGTTAAGCAAAGTAAGATCTACAAATAAGTCAAATGACCAAAATTGTCAATCGACCCCTTAAGGAGTTATTGCCCTTTAAAGACATTTTCACAATTTGTTCATGATGTTGACTTACTTTAACAAAAAATTTTACCTATTTTTCTTTGTATTAAAAAAAACCTCATTACCTAAAACGGAATAATGACATATTCATTTAGTTCTTTGTAGCCAGGCTGATAGCCTAAATGATAAACAGGTATACAGCGGGGTTTTCTGTTTGTCTTTTTCATTTTTAGCCATGGCGTTGTCAGTTTGTTTTAGATTTACAAGTTTGACTGTCCCTCTTTTAATGTGATTATGATATTTGTGTATATAACAGAGTCTAGTGAAAACATGCCACTTTGATAATTAGATTTATTGCATGATATCAAATTTGAATGAAATTGATATTTGACCAAGATGGTATACGGTTAGTTCACAAATTTTTGGTCAAAATATTTTTAAGATTTCCTACCGGGGGGGTTCTGAACCCCCTACCCCCCTAAATCCGCTAATGATGTATTGTCAAGACAAAAGTTATATTTAACCAGACATGTAGTAGAGTATCGTCAATAAGAACGAAATAACTATCAACAAACCACGTCCACGACACAGCCTATGATAAAAAAAATACTTCTCGTATTCATAGATCAGTTTAGCAGCTTTTGAGAGTTTAGATAACAAGCAAATATTATGTTAATATTCGGGAAAACAGGAAACTGAGGTTGCTATAGTGACAAAACTAAGTCGGTGACCCCCAATTTTTTTCATCATATTTTGTTCCTCAAATCATAAAATACCTTCACACAAAATTTAAGGAAAAATCACTGGTAGAAATGAATAGGCTGTTTGGTCTTTAATGCCAAGGCGACATATATGTCGTTTCAGTGCTAGGATGAAACATTTTGTCCTGCATATTTTTTAGTTGTGATCTCGGTCCTGCCTTTTTATTTTTCACTATGTTTGGTCCTGCCTTTTTCTTACAACTTTATCCGGGTTTTTTTTCTGCCCACTTGCTCATCCTGCCTTTTTTTTCACTTGAAACTCCTGTCCTGCCTTTTTTTTTAATTTTCATCCTCGCCCCCCTAGTTAATCAAATGGATTAGATAAGTAATACACTCGTTTGATTAAAGAGATAATTCAGTACATAACAAATTAACTGACAGATTCTATAAAATAAGCACTCGATCATGGTGAAACTTGAACTGAGTGAGAAATTATCATTATCAGAATCAGGGACCTATAATACATATACGTCCCTGTCAGAATGAACGATTAAATACAAATGATTTTTTTTTTCAAACGTAATATTATTTCTAACTATTTAACCTTGAAGTTCATAAATTACAGAAATGAATGTGTTCACACTTGAAAGCTCCGTGTTGAAGGTAGTACCGTAAACTATAGTTGCTTAAGACTATCTTGGATTGAGAGTTGTCTAATTGCATGTCACTCATACTACATCTTCTTATTTTTATCACGAGCAGCATAAAAATGCATTAAGCATTGAGGGGTTATATATATATTATATGAGGTTCACTTGGTACAGGTTCATGGTGGTATGATGACGATGTTTAATTGATAAGTAACCAACTATAAGATTTTGAATTTTTTTTTGCTATGGCTAGTTCGATAGCTTTCAATCCTGGTTCATACTATTCTTAAGTTTGATAGTTATTTTTATGATCACTGTGGTTTTATTTGTACGTTTCTTATGTGTCGTTTTTCCTAAAAATATTGGAGTAGTGTTCCACGTACGGTGCAGGTTAAAGACGAATAACGGTAAGCTTAACTGACTGAGGCCCAAATTAACCATCATACTCAATCATCAACTGAGAGCACAATATCCAATATTCAAAATGACCACCAAATCAAATCATCAACCAGTCATCCTATAACAACAAATGTAATTCAAAAATCAGTCAATGATTTAGATCTGCTTAATGATTCAATACAAAATATGTCTCCTGAGAAAGATGTCGCTCATACCGATCCTTCACATCATTTTTTTTTATATCTTCCTCCATCGAAGAAACCACCAAATATAAACCAGTTCCAGTGGACAGGCACCCGGGACTTAGAATAATGACTCTCAACATTGAAGGGATAAAATCAAATTTTAACTATCTCCAAGACATTGCTAAAGACCATAATCTTATTATATGTTTTCAAGAACACTGGCTTTGGGGATATGAAACAAATTTCTTCGAAAAGCATTTTCCTCTACACACCATTTTTTCACGCTCCCATGACGACAATGATCCAATTCCTAATTTTAAAGCACGCAGAGGACAAGCAGGTACAACAATCATGTGGCCTTCTTCTCTTAATAAATTTATTCATAAACTTCCAGATGGTAATTCAAGAGTAATAGCTATAAAGATAGAGTTAGAAAACCATACAGTATGTCTCATAAATGAATACATGCCAACCCTGGCACAAAATTCACAAATAGGCTATAGAGAACATCTAGACATAGTGTCACATATAACCGAAAAATATTCTGATCTTACTCATATCCTCTGTGGCGACTTGAACGGAACTCTCAAAACATCAAGGAAAACCCCCCATGATAAGCTTTTAAGAGCATTCAAAACTCAAGGCAAATGGATAAATAAAGGCAATCATTTGGATAACGATACTTTTTTTCCATCACAATGGGTTATCTTCATCTCAAATTGACTATATACTGACTCAGGATTTGGATATAGTAGATAAAATAATAGAAAACACTTGTGGAAACAATCTATCAACTCATGTTCCAGTCTTCTGCGTCCTGGCAGCTAAAATACAATCTAACAACATTAAAAAAAAAGTTCTAATTCAGGGAAAAAGTTTAAAATTGAATGGGATAGGGCGGATTTAAATAAGTACCAAGGAAAATTAAAAGAAACACTTCAAGAAAACCAATCTCCAAATTTAACCTCTATTGAACTGGTTGGAAATTTAATATACTGTTTAAAACAGCAGAAAAATTTGCTATTCCGTCAAGGATCATTAAACTAAATGGCCCCAAACAGAAGGTCTCAGCCGAAACCAAAATTTTGCTAAACATCAGTAAACAAAAACACAGGATATGGGATATTGGTGGTCGAAAAAGAGGCTTAGATGACTCCTTTAAACAACTTAAGGAAGCGAAATATAATGCCAGGAAAATGCTCCGGAAGGAAAGAGCTATGGAAAGGGAAAACTTTTTTAGTCAATTAGAACAGAAACCCTCATCAAAAACCTTTTTCCAACTCATAAAAAGGAATCTAGGCAATAACAAAACTTCTGTAACCCTAGTCATCCGTCATGAAGAAAAAGACATTACTTGCCCAGATGAACAAAGAGAATTCCTGGCCAAGTATTATAAAAATCTAGCCACGCCAAAAGATGATACAAAGATTAATGAGGAATATCTGTTTTAATATCAAACACTTTTGGAACTGGTGGTAATTTTGATACTAAGTTATCAGCTATAGTTGTAAAAAAGTTATTAAAATAGTTAGCCACTGTATTTGAGTCATGACAGTTCTCATTATCTATATTAAGTACAACTTTACTTTTCTCCTTCTGTTTTGTACTGTAACCCATACTTTTAAACTGTTTCCAGATATTTTTTGGATTATTTTTATTTTCTTCTATTTTATTTTCAAAATATGAAGACTTAGCTTTGTTTACCTCTCTCTGGGTTTTATTTCTGCATTTACAATAATCGTAATAAAAATGTTTACTATTTGTTTTTTTTTTATATATATTCAAAAGCAGATCTCTTTTTTGATTAAGTTCAATAATTTCAGAAGTCATCCATGGCTCTGTATGTTTTTTAATTTTAATATCTCTTTTAGGAGCTGCTTCATTTAAAAAAGAAGTAAAAATATCTTTTTTGCCCAAGTTCCATTCACTTCTCTACATAAATATAATTCAGACCAATTAGCATCATTTAATTTTTTACAGAAGTCCTCTTTATTATAATTTTTGGTGGATCTTATTTTGATTAAATTTTCTCCACTATCTGAAATTGTTTTTCTCTCAAATTTTCTAGTAAAATATGTAATAAAATGATCACTAAGTCCAATTGGAATAACACCCGATTGACTGACTCTGTCTTCAGAGTTAACAATTACATGATCTAATAAAGTTTTACTGTTTTCAGTTATTCTTGTTGGTTCACATAACAATTGCTTCAAATTTGACATTTGTAAAATATTCATATAGTTTTTACATAAAGATGACTTTTTATGTAATAAACATTTATTTATATCACCAACAATGTACAATTCATTTAATTGATTTAATTTATTTAATATTTCTTCAAAGTTAATAAGAAAGGACGCCTCTTTTGGTGGTCTGTAAACGGTCCCAATAGTAATCGTCTTGGTATTTGGTATTAAGATGTCTATCCAGAGGGCCTCAAGTCTGTCGTCGTGAAGATCTTGTTTTGGCGAAAACGCAATGTCCTCCCTGATGAATACACACACCCCTCCACCATTTCTAGAGTTGTCTAGTCTCACAATGTTGTATCCTTCAATGTGAATTTCAGCATTTGTTACTGTATTGTCCAGCCATGATTCTGTAATTGAGATACATCATTAATGTAATGACACATCATTAATGTGATGGATATACAAATCCTTCATTAATTAACGAAAGAAGAAGAAGAAGAGGTAATCCCATTACAACCCTCGTAAAAGGACGACTTCGTTTGTGGCGACTCGTTTAAGTCGTTAAATACCGGTACGATTTGGAAATCCTTAAACTTCCGTTATGTTGCTTGGCGCAAAAACCAGAAAACAGTACAATAGCCAATATGAAAACATACATATATGTGGAAATTTTTATTTTAATAAAAATGATTAATTACTGAGAAAGAATTTAATTTCTTGCAAGATTTATTCTACTTCGCTGTTTCGAAATTGTTTACCAAAGTTCAGTTATATATTTTAAAATCAGTTGAAATCTACTCACTTGCATTGACCTGTTAAATTACATACCTGCAATTTTCACTTCAAGATTGGTTTTCACACGGTAAACACTTAGTTCTTTTATATATATAAATTGTATCTATTTTCGAGTTGAAGCGTCGATCAACGATTTCGATAGATTTAAGAGAAAAATATCTATAGATTTGAATTTTTGGAGCTAGAGTTGATGCGTCGATCAACGATTTCGATAGTTTTAAGAATTTTTTTTTTAGAGATTTGAACTTTTGAAGTTATATATAGTTGAAGCGTCGATCAACTATTTCATTAGTTTTGAATATATATAGATTTGTAATTTTCAGTTGAAATTTTTGATAACTATCTAATATTTTCCTCTTCCGTGAAGTGATTTTAAATACCAAATTTAGATACAACGATTTCTGTTGTTCAGTTATCATTTCAGCAAGTATGGACGAGACAGCAATCTGATGGTTGTATTCATTATTAACACCAGAGGAACAAGTAGATATTGGTGACGAATTGCGTCCTGCTGTCGTTAGTCCTACCCAGTCTTTTGATATTGAGCTCGAGGGGGAGTTAAATGTGAAGTTCTTTGAGAATAAGAGAGATGCGTTAAGAAAACACAATCTCAGAGAGCGCATAAACAGCAAGAGGAAGTACAGGTGCTGTTGGAGTATATTTCCAGAGAGCAGTTACATTGTACACTGGATATATACAGAAACAGAACAAAAAGTTAGAGACCTGAGCAAGGTGTATGTGAACTTTTATTTATAGTGATTATTTTAATTATCTTGTAATCGTTTTAAGTTTAGAAATTATTTTTTTTAACTGTTCCTATAATAGTATTGTTTAAAATTATCATTTATTTTACCTAGAACAGTATTTTTTTTAAAATTATAAACGCTTAGTGCTTTGCGTTACTTCACAGTTTTTTGTTGACCATTATATCCCCCTCGAGTAACTTAAATCGTGTTCAGTAGATCTAGGTTGTGAGGCAACTTTTACGAGAAAGGCTTTTTAAACTCTGACCTCTTTTAATAGCAGGGGGAGAGTTTTGAGGCAGATTTCTCTTTTGGTTTTCCAGAGGGTTGACTTCAGCAGATCCTTGATTATATCCTTTATGGACACCAGGGAGGCTTGTTTGTTAGCTGACTCTGTTTATATAAACCATTTTTTTAGTGTGCCTTATCAATACTATTTTTACACCTTTTTTTTGGCTGCGGACCTTCGGTTTGGCGGGTTAATTGTATGCAATTACATTTTTAGAATTTATACCTTGATAATTCTTGTAATTGTTTCTTTATTTGAACTATAATTGTGTTGTGTGATACCATATCATTAGCCTAATAAAATGTTTTTATGATACATGTATTTTCATGATTTCGAAAGTAATTTGGAAATTTTTATTTTAATAAAAATGATTAATTACTGAGAAAGAATTTAATTTCTTGCAAGATTTATTCTACTTCGCTGTTTCGAAATTGTTTACCAAAGTTCAGTTATATATTTTAAAATCAGTTGAAATCTACTCACTTGCATTGACCTGTTAAATTACATACCTGCAATTTTCACTTCAAGATTGGTTTTCACACGGTAAACACTTAGTTCTTTTATATATATAAATTGTATCTATTTTCGAGTTGAAGCGTCGATCAACGATTTCGATAGATTTAAGAGAAAAATGTTAACCCGCCCTCCCATACCCTAAATATAAGAGTGTTATATGATGATTTTTTATATACTAGTTTAGGGTTAATTGTATGCAATTACATTTTTAGAATTTATACCTTGATAATTCTTGTAATTGTTTCTTTATTTGAACTATAATTGTGTTGTGTGATACCATATCATTAGCCTAATAAAATGTTTTTATGATACATGTATTTTCATGATTTCGAAAGTAATTTCACATAAATAGAGCTGTTCACATTCAAAGGTATGTTATGTTAAAATCAAATTGTCATAAAATATAAGGTAAATCAATAGAATTGTTTTTTTTACAGATATAAAAACAATACTGACAATTCACGAGACGAGGCCACCCTTTAATAGTCCAAATAATTATGACGTCTTGAAAGGCTATTATAATTTTTTTCTTTGACGCCTTACTTCGAAATAATTATGACGTCTTGAAAGGCTGTTAGGATTTTTTTCTATGACGCCTTACTTCATAATTATTTGGACTAGGCCACCCTTAACAATCTTAACCTTGAACATATCGTTTTGGTTCGCATATTTGCCCCATTATGTAGGCGTGCCTACTGTAGCTGACGACGTCACATTAGTTTCTAATTGTCCATATGAAATACAGTTTATGCTAGTTTTACAAACTTCTCATGCAAATAAATTCAGTTATTTGATAAGCAGTCAAAAATCTTGTGTACAGAATTACAGATGTCGGGACTCTCACGACTGGTCCATCAATGGAGAACTTTTGGATACTCCAGTTAATACTGTTCATTTAGGAATTCAGCGAGATAAGCTCTCCTGTTCTGGAACTAAGGATGTAGTCCCATGTCGCATACAATTAGCTCGACAGACTGTTTATTCTCTCATGGGCGCTGGGTTATATGGACTCAACGGTGTTAATCCAAAAGTGTCCCTTCCTTTAATCCGTTGCTACGTAATTCCAAGACGGTTATATGGGCTAGAGGTTATTTTACTCTCTAAAACTGACATTAGTAATCTCTCTACATACTTTATAAAATTTCTTAAGCGTATTCAACATCTTCCAGACCGTACAGCTAATGCTGCAGCTTATCTACTTTTAGGACAAATTCCTATTGAAGCAGAGCTTCATAAAAGAACACTAGGTATATTTAGAAACATTATTGATAATAAAAATTATGTTGAACGAGAATTAGCCTTCCGTCAACTGGCAATGAAAACAGAGTTGTCAAACAGCTGGTTTCGTGAACTCGTTACTATCACAGATCTCTATGATCTCCCGTCACCATACAACTTACTAAATCATCCACCATCTAAAGCTAGTTAGAAAAGATTGTTTGTATTGATTGCTCTGTAAATTATTACTGGTCTGCTAAACTAAAATCTGAGGCATCAGGAAAATCATCTCTTAATCTTTTGAACTGTGATGATGCTACATGTACATGTAAAATGTATTTGGACATATTCATTCCATCTAGAATACATGTGGATCGGATCCTTATTCGACTCTTCGTGCTTGTATTAAATCTAAACTTGCGTGTAATGCGTATACACTTCAATGTGATAAAGCTTGATTTAATAGTAAATTTCAAGTGAACAATATATATGTCCGCTGTGCGGCTTGGAAAAAGAGAACCGTATACATTTTATTTTAAGGTGCTGTAAACTTGAGTCAACAAGATATAACTTTTTACAAAGCTTAAAATCAAATGTCCATGTGAACGAGGCATTAGTGATAGTGTACTGTTGTAGGAATCAAACATAATTTACTTGAATATTAACAGTGGATAGTGAACTTATATTAGTGACAGTGTATTGGAGTTAGAATCGAACATGAACTTGTCAAATGATTTTTGACCCTGTTCCCTATTCAGAAAAGGATGTACATAATATATCTTTATTGCAAAAAAAACATCAAACCCTGACGGGTTAAAATGCAAACATAGTACATTGTATGTATATATATATATATATATTATTAATTCGTATTATTTAACACATTTGATTCGTTTAGGCATAGTCACATGTTAAACTATATTTTCGAAGGTAGAGAGAAAACGGCGTATAGCAAAAAGCATATTGACCGGCAAAATGCATATCGCACGGTTATTTTTAGAATATCTAAAAACCGATATACTTTGTGACGTCATGTAATGATTTTCAGGATATTGTTTAACGTTTTGAAACAAATGATATATCTGTGATTGATTATTTGACGATATCTAATATACATAATTAAAATGTCCCAAAAAAAAAGTAAATGAAATAACAACTAATATGGTATGTTGTTATTGTCAAGGAGATAATGTAATATCTATAAAGGTCCAATAAACCTAAATGACGATTTTGATACAAACATGTTCGTAATTTAATAATATAACAAATATAGCCTTTGTATGAGGTCAATACAGGATATATCGACCCAAAAAAGTCCTCAGTCAATATACTTCTTTCAGGTCAATATATCCTTGTATCGACCTCATACAAAGGCTGTATTTGTATAATATATACACAAGTTACAAAAAACCTAATAGTATATGATAAATGTTTTAAAAAAGTGAAGCTGATATTAATAACATATATATCAATATATATATATATATATATATATAATAATTGACGAATGTGGACCTTATTTTCGCAATTCCATAGATTGCTTTATATAGTCTACAACACTAGACAAAATATCCTTATTGGGATCTAGAATAGTTTTAAGTTTAGAGTTTGAGTCAAGCTGGTTAAAATTGAATAATGGGTTTTAATTGCATTTATAAGGGAATGTCTTACATTACTGTTAATTTTGGCAATGGAGGAAAAAGTTTTGCTCATCATCTAAAATTTAACAAACTTTGCACAGTCTGTGTTCTCTTAAAAAAAATTTATAACGTCCTAATTCAATTTCCAAATTATGATCACTTACACGTAATTTTGTTAAAAGTTGACGACTATTAAAATTGTTTAGATTGTGCAAGAAGTCCTCAAATTTAATTTCATTTTTAAGTTTACTATAAAGATAGAGTTTTGAACTGTTATCAATATTTGAAAGTTTTTCAAGAGTGATGTTATTATACTTTTCCTTCACAATCTGTTTTAAAAGTTTTTTTGAGTATTTTTTATTAGTTTAAAAGGTTTATCAAAATCAACATATATTCTTCTTCATCAATATTAAATTCTTTAAAAATATGCTTGGCAAAAGTGTACCAAGTATATATTCCATCTTTAGTCATACATGTAGATTTATTTACTGCAAAAGCTTCTTTAACAAGAGGGTTTATTTCATGGCAGTTAATTCTACAAAAATATAATAAAACTTGAGTTTTAATAAAGGAGTCAAGCGGAAATCGTCCCAACTCAGACTTTGCAGCTTCATGTATATTACATGAGGTTTTTTTAATTCCAAGAACAGTTTTACAAAATTTATGATGCACTTTTTCAAAGTTGGTTCTATCTGTCAATGATAATTAAGTATCACAGTTACTTCCATGCAAAGTGGCTCTATTTATGGCTTAAAAGTTGAGTAATAATCTTCCATAAACCAGATCTCACTATTATATAAAATTATGGGTTTAATTAAGGAATCAAATAATTTACATGATAAATCAACAGAGACATGATGAAAATTAGACAGATATTTTTTTATGAAAATAATGCTTTAAGTGCTTTCTTGGATAGCTCATGTGTAGATCTCTTAAATTTTCCTTTATTATCAATAATGTTCCCAAGAAAGTTATACTCTTTAACTTCAGTTAACTGATTTTGTTTATAAAATTTTTTTGACTCAAAAGTATTTCTAAAATGAAAAATCATAATTTTGTTTTTATTTGCATTTACAGTCAGCTGCCATTTGTAGCAATATTTTTCCAGTTTATTGAAAGCAGATTGTAAACCGTTTTGTGATTCTGATAATATTAAAAGATTATCTGCAAAACTAAGACTACTTATTGGTGTTTTATCTAAATACACAGGATCACATGTCCCATCAAAAATTGAATGGAGATCACTAATAAAACAATTTAACAATGTGGGGCTCAAACTGTCCCCTGGTTTGACCCCTTTATTTATTTTTAAAAATTCAGATAATATGGAGGTGGTGGTAATGTGTATTAACGTGTGTAATATTGAAGTCGATGATTGGATTATATTCTACACTGAAAAGTGGGTCGCCTGATATAGGCGGAAATGTACGGACTGAAAGACTTATTTGTTTGGCATTGCGACCCACACTATCACATATGGATCATTTTATGTAAGACAGTCAGTTTTATTGATTTGCAGAGTTAACCAAATGCAAAGTACCCAGAAAAAACACAGAACTCAGAGACAGGAAACTGACAAATTAACCATATAAAATATATGATGCACGTGAAAATTGAACAGTAATTGTGGGACTGCCCATTGAAGAGGAAGCGGATCCGTTCCGTGTTCGCTCTGATTCTCGTTCGCCCTAGGACCTGTTCGCTCTACTTCTTGTTTGCCCTAGGACAGTTCACGCTGATTTTCATAGCATATATTTTATTATAGGATACATTTGTAACTAAGACAGACTAAGTTATTGCTTGTTGGAAATTTCGCCGACTATTTATCTTGTTTTGCTGTATATTTACTATCATTTAATTTATCTGTAAGTAATGTAATCACTCTGATTTCATTTAATATCATATAAATTGTTTTTAATGTATATAATTACCTTACACGTTTGTGTGCTTTGCGAGTTTTAATCCCCTTCATAAACTTGTCTTACTGTATTGAGACTTTAAATTAATTGAAAAAGTATTGAGAAATTAAGGTGTGCTGTGACTTATTGTGTTCTGTATTTGCTTACATTTATAAATTAATTCAGAGAGAAAAAGACACTTTCCTCTTCCATATATATATCAAATTTGTCAAAACAAACTTGAGATAAAAGAAGCCAAGCTGTGAAAATACAGTTCCTTTTAATGTCTTTAATACAATCTTATATTCATTGTTTAAACTCCTACCAAGCTGACCTCTTTATTTTATTTTTCATTTATAATGCATCATTAGCAATTAATACAGCAATAAAGTGATTTCAAAGACATAATAAATATACCTTAACATTATTCTAAATTGCAAACAAACCTAGGGCGAAGGAACCCACCACAAACGGACCTAGGGCGAACATGTACCTAGAGCAAATGGACCCGTTTTCATTGAACAGAGACCTGATGTCACATCTTGAAGATGTGGTCACAGTTTGGTATTAAAATAATCATATTTTAAATGGCTCAACCACTATGGTTCCTTGTACAAATAGACAATGATTTAAAACTTTGATTGTTTGCTTTGGTTTTATAAACATCACTTTCTACACCATATGGGTAATTTCATGGCAGTCATTTTTTTTGACAGACTAAACCGTAGTACTTGAAGGACAGGGCCAACCTGTGGGAGGAAACGGACTAACCTTATCACATATGACATGAAAATAGAACCTTAATTTGCAACTGTCCAACTAGGGCTCAAACCAACACCTAGAGGTACATGTAAGGTGTGACAAACTACCATAATATAAACACGCCTACTGCCCCTGAGTTTTGAGGATAAAGGATCTGTACCAAATCAGGATAGCAAAATATCAAAAAATTGGGAGGTTGGCACAAATAGACATGGTGTTTATACTGATATTATCCCAGTGCAATGTTTTTCAGGGCTAGGTTTAAAAGTACATGTATGATAAATTCAAAATGGAAATATATGCAGCAGGACAGACAATTGTTGCAGATTTACAGGTTTATAGTAGTTTTGTAACAGTAGATGCTAGCCTGGTACAAAACATTCATATTTTGAAGACTAGCATCTGGTGTCATTTGAAGTACTTAGACAAAAAAATTATAAAAGTATAAAAGGATAACAATGTGCATTTGTCATGTTTGTTTTAATTAAAACACATATATTCCTTCCATGAATTGCATATACATTTATTTAATTTATTACAAATCTTTGTCAGTCAAATGTATGTTTATAGGGTATATATACAGTTATGTACAATGTAATTTCTGGGCTTCTGTTTATACTTTAAAATACTGTGTGATATGCTCCTTCCTTAAAGGGGTTGTCAGTGTATGACCTGATGCCCATAGTTCCATATAGCCACTTGTTTGTTTTTACCAATAACGATGAGGAATTTTTTAGCATTTATTTAATTATTGTTCATGTGTATACATATGACCTTATGTCCTGAATCCCCTATAGCCACTTGTTTGTTTTTACCAATAACCATGAGGAACTGTCTAACATTTATTACTGTTAACGGTTGTGAGTCAGTGTATGACCTTATGCCCAGAGTCCCATATAGCCACTTGTTTGTTTTTACTAATAACCATGAGGAATTGTCTAACATTTATTACTGTTAATGTTTGTGAGTCAGTGTATGACCTTATGCCCAGAGTCCCATATAGCCACTTGTTTGTTTTTACCAATAACCACGAGGAATTGTCTAACCCTTATTACTGATAATGTTTGTGAGTCAGTGTATGACCTTATGCCCAGAGTCCCATATAGCCACTTGTTTGATTTTACTAATATCCATGAGGAATTGTCTAACATTTATTACTGTTAATGTTTGTGAGTCAGTGTATGACCTTATGCCCAGAGTCCCATATAGCCACTTGTTTGATTTTACTAATAACCATGAGGAATTGTCTAACATTTATAACTGTTAACGGTTGTGAGTCAGTGTATGACCTTATGCCCAGATTCCCATATAGCCACTTGTTTGTTTTTACTAATAACCATGAGGAATTGTCTAACATTTATAACTGTTAACGGTTGTGAGTCAGTGTATGACCTTATGCCCAGAGTCCCATATAGCCACTTGTTTGATTTTACTAAAAACAATGAGGAATTTTCTAACATTTATTACTGTTAATGTTTGTGAGTCAGTGTATGACCTAAGGCCCAGAGTCCCATATAGCCACTTGTTTGATTTTACTAATAAAGATGAGGAATTGTTTAGCATTTATTACTGTTAATGTTTGTGAGTCAGTGTATGACCTTATGCCCAGAGTCCCATATAGCCACTTCTTTGATTTTACTAATAACAATGAGGAATTGTCTAACATTTATTACTGTTAATGTTTGTGAGTCAGTGTATGACCTTATGCCCAGAGTCCCAAAGAACCACTTGTTTGTTTTTACCAATATAAACCATGAGGAATTGTTTTAATAGCGTTTATTACTGTTAATGTTTGTAAGTCAGTGTATGACCTAATTGACCTTATGCCCAGAATCCCATATAGCCGCTTGTTTGTTTATATCAATAAATATGAGGAAATGTTTAGCATTTCTTACTGTTCATGTTTGTGAGTCAGTTTATGACCTTATGCCCAGAATTCCATATAGCCACTTGTTTTGATTTTACCAATAAAGATGAGGAATTGTTTAGCATTTATTACTGTTAATGTTTGTGAGTCAGTGTATGACCTTATGCCCAGAGTCCCAAAGAACCACTTGTTTGTTTTTACCAATATAAACCATGAGGAATTGTTTTAATAGCGTTTATTACTGTTAATGTTTGTAAGTCAGTGTATGACCTAATTGACCTTATGCCCAGAATCCCATATAGCCGCTTGTTTGTTTATATCAATAAATATGAGGAAATGTTTAGCATTTCTTACTGTTCATGTTTGTGAGTCAGTTTATGACCTTATGCCCAGAGTCCCGTATAGCCACTTGTTTGTTTTTACCAATAAAAATGAGGAATTGTTTAGCATTTATTACTGTTAATGTTTGTGAGTCAGTGTATGACCTTATGCCCAGAATCCCATATAGCCACTTGTTTGTTTTTACCAAAAACCATGAGGAATTGTTTAGCATTTATTATTACTGTTAATGTTTGTGAATCAAGTGTACGACCTTATGCCCAGAGTCACATATAGCCACTTGTTTGTTTTTACCAATAACCATGCGGAATTGTCTAACATTTATAACTGTTAATGTTTGTGAGACAGTGTTTGACCTTATTCCCAGAGTCCCATATAGCCACTTGTTTGTTTTTACCAATAACCATGAGGAATTGTCTTTATTTTATTACTGTTAATGTTTGTGAGTCAGTGTATGACCTTATGCCCTGAGTCCCATATAGCAACTTGTTTGATTTTACCAATAAAGATGAGGAATTGTCTTTATTTTATTACTGTTAATGTTTGTGAGTCAGTGTTTGACCTTATGCCAAGAGTCCCATATAGCCACTTGTTTGTTTATACCAAAAACCATGAGGAATTGTTTAGCATTTATTACTGTTAATGTTTGTGAGTCAGTGTATGACCTTTTGCCCAGAATCCCATGTAACCACTTGTTTGTTTATACCAATAACAAGGTGGAATTGTTTAGCATTCATTACTGTTGGAGTATTTCAGTCAGTGTATGACCTTATACCCAGAATCCCATATAGCCACTTGTTTGTTTTTACCAATAACAATGAGGAATTGTTCAGCATTTTTTACTGTTGATGTTTTTCAGTCAGTGTATGACCTTATACCCAGAGTCCCATATAGCCACTTGTTTGTTTTTACCAATAACTATGAGGAAATATTTAGCATTTCTTACTCTTAATGTTTGTGAGTCAGTTTATGACCTTATGCCCAGAGTCCCATATAGCCACTTGTTTGTTTATACCAATAACCATGAGGAATTGTTTAGCATTTATTACTGTTAATGTTTGTGAGTCAGTGTATGACCTTATGCCCAGAATCCCATATAACCACTTGTTTGATTTTACCAATAACCATGAGGAATTGTCTAACATTTATTACTGTTAATGTTTGTGAGTCAGTGTATGACCTAATGCCCAGAGTCCAATATAGCCACTTGTATGATTTTACCAATAACGATGAGGAATTGTTTAGCATTTATTACTGTTCATGTTTCTGAGTCAGTGTATGACCTTTTGCTCAGAGTCCCATTTACAATGTAGCCACTTGTTTGTTTTTACCAATAACCATGAGGAATTGTCTAACATTTATAACTGTTGATGTTTTTCAGTCAGTGTATGACCTTATACTCATAATCCCATATAGCCACTTGTTTGTTTATACCAAAAAAAATGAGGAATTGTTCAGCATTTATTACTGTTGATGTTTTTCAGTCAGTGTATGACCTTCTACCCAGAGTCCTATATAGCCACTTGTTTTTTTCTACCAATAACTATGAGGAAATGTTTAGCATTTCTTACTGTTCATGTTTGTGAGTCAATTTATGACCTTATGCCCAGAGTCCCATATAGCCACTTGTTTGTTTTTACCAATAAAAATGAGGAATTGCATAGCATTTATTACTGTTAATGTTTGTGAGTCAGTGTTTGACCTGATGCCCAGAGTCCCATATAGCCACTTGTTTGTTTTTATCAATAACCATGAGGAATTGTCTTTATTTTATTACTGTTAATGTTTGTGAGTCAGTGTATGACCTTATGCCCAGAGTCCCATAAAGCAACTTGTTTGATTTCACCAATAAAGATGAGGAATTGTCTTTATTTTATTACTGTTAATGTTTGTGAGTCAGTGTTTGACCTTATGCCCAGAGTCCCATATAGCCACTTGTTTGTTTTTACCAATAAAAATGAGGAATTGCATAGCATTTATTACTGTTAATGTTTGTGAGTCAGTGTTTGACCTTATGCCCAGAGTCCCATATAGCCACTTGTTTGTTTTTACCAATAAAGATGAGGAATTGTTAAGCATTTATTACTGTTCATGTTTGTGAGTCAGTTTATGACCTTATGCCCAGAGTCCCATATAGCCACTTGTAATAACGATGAGGAAATGTTCAGCATTTATTACTATTAATGGTTGTGAGTCAGTGTATGACCTTATGCCCAGAATCCCATATAGCCACTTGTTTGATTTTACCAATAACAATGAGGAATTGTCTAACATTTATCACTATTAATGTTTGTGAGTCAGTTTATGACCTTATGCCCAGAGTCCCATATAGCCACTTGTTTGTTTTTACCAATAACAATGAGGAATTGTTCAGCATTTATTACTGTTAATGTTTGTCAGTCAGTGTTTGACCTTATTCACAGAGTCCCATATAGGCACTTGTTTGCTTATAAATAGCAATAACCATGAGGAATTGTTCAACATTTATTACTGTTAATGTTTTTGAGTCAGTGTATGAACTTATGCCCAGAGTGCCATATAGCCACTTGTTTGATTTTACCAATAACCATGAGGAATTGTCTAACATTTATTACTGTTAATGTTTGTGAGTCAGTGTATGAACTTATGCCCAGAGTCCCATATAGCCACTTGTTTGTTTTTACCAATAAAGATGAGGAATTGTTTAGCATTTATTATTGTTCATGTTTGTGAGTCAGTTTATGACCTTATGCCCAGAGTCCCATATAGCCACTTGTTTGTTTTTACCAATAACCATGAGGAATTGTTAGCATTTATTACTGTTGATGTTTTTCAGTCAGTGTATGATCTTATACCCAGAGTCCCATATAGCCACTTGTTAGTTTTTACCAATAACTATGAGGAAATGTTAAGCATTTCTTACTGTTCATGTTTGTGAGTCAGTTTATGACCTTATGCCCAGAGTCCCATTTAGCCACTTGTTTGTTTTTACCAATAACAATGAGGAATTGTTCAGCATTTCTTACTGTTGATGTTTTTCAGTCAGTGTATGACCTTATACCCAGAGTCCCATATAGCCACTTGTTAGTTTTTACCAATAACTATGAGGAAATGTTTAGCATTTCTTACTGTTCATGTTTGTGAGTCAGTTTATGACCCTTTGCCCAGAGTCCCATTTAGCCACTTGTTTGTTTTTACCAATAAAGATGAGGAATTGTCTTTATTTTATTACTGTTAATGTTTGTGAGTCAGTGTTTGACCTTATTCCCAGAGTCCCATATAAGCACTTGTTTGATTTTACCAATAACCAGGAGGAATTGTCTAACATTTATTACTGTTAATGTTTGCGGGTCAGTGTTTGACCTTATGCCCAGAGTCCCATATAGCCACTTGTTTGTTTATACCAAAAACCATGAGGAATTGTTTAGCATTTATTACTGTTATTAATGTTTGTGAGTCAGTGTATGACCTTATGCCCAGAATCCCATGTAACCACTTGTTTGTTTATACCAATAACAATGTGGAATTGTTTAGCATTTATTACTGTTGGAGTTTTTGAGTCAGTGTATGACCTTATACCCAGAATCCCATATAGCCACTTGTTTGTTTTTACCAATAACAATGAGGAATTGTTCAGCATTTATTACTGTTGATGTTTTTCAGTCAGTGTATGACCTTATACCCAGAGTCTGAGTCAGTGTTTGACCTTATGCCCAGAGTCCCATATAGCCACTTGTTTGTTTTTACCAATAACCATGAGGAATTGTCTTTATTTTATTACTGTTAATGTTTGTGAGTCAGTGTATGACTTTATGCCCAGAATCATATATAGCCACTTGTTTGTTTTTACCAATAAAGATGAGGAATTGTCTTTATTTTATTACTGTTAATGTTTGTGAGTCAGTGTTTGACCTTATGCCCAGAGTCCCATATAGCCACTTGTTTGTTTTTACCAATAAAGATGAGGAATTGTTTAGCATTTATTACTGTTCATGTTTGTGAGTCAGTTGATGACCTTATGCCCAGAGTCCCATATAGCCACTTGTAATAACAATGAGGAAATGTTCAGCATTTATCACTTTTTATACGACCGCAAATTTTGAAAAATTTTTCGTCGTATATTGCTATCACGTTGGCGTCGTCGTCTGCGTCGTTGTCGTCGTCGTCCGAATACTTTTAGTTTTCGCACTCTAACTTTAGTAAAAGTGAATAGAAATCTATGAAATTTTAACACAATGTTTATGACCACAAAAGGAAGGTTGGTGTTGATTTTGGGAGTTTTGGTCCCAACGTTTTAGGAATAAGGGGCCAAAAAGGGCCCAAATAAGCATTTTCTTGGTTTTCGCGCTATAACTTTAGTTTAAGTTAATAGAAATCTATGAAATTTTGACACAAGGTTTATGACCACAAAAGAAAGGTTGGGATTGATTTTGGGAGTTTTGGTTTCAACAGTTTAGGAATTGGGGGCCAAAAAAGGGCCCAAATAAGCATTATTCTTGGTTTTCGCACAATAACTTTAGTTTAAGTTAATAGAAATCAATGAAATTTAAACACAATGTTCATGACCACAAAAGGAAGGTTGGTATTGATTTTGGGAGTTTAGGTCCCAACAGTTTAGGAATTATGGGCCAAAAAGGGATCCAAATAAGCATTTTTCTTGGTTTTCGCACCATAAATTTAGTATAAGTAAATAGAAATCTATAAAATTTAAACACAAGGTTTATGACCATAAAAGGAAGGTTGGTATTGATTTTGGGAGTTTTGGTCCTAACAGTTTAGGAAAAAGGGGCCCAAAGGGTCCAAAATTAAACTTTGTTTGATTTCATCAAGAATTGAATAATTGGGGTTCTTTGATATGCGGAATCTAACTGTGTATGTAGATTCTTAATTTTTGGTCCCATTTTCAAATTGGTCTACATTAAGGTCCAAAGGGTCCAACATTAAACTTAGTTTGATTTTGTCAAAAAATTAATCGGTTGGGTTCTTTGATATGCTGAATCTAAAAATGTACTTAGATTCTTGATTATTGGCCCAGTTTTCAAGTTGGTCCAAATCGGGGTCCAAAATTAAGCTTTGTTTGATTTCATTAAAAATTGAATAAATGGGGTTCTTTGATATGCCAAATCTAACTGTGTATGTAGATTCTTAATTTTTGGTCCTGTTTTCAAATTGGTCTACATTAAAGTCCAAAGGGTCCAAAATTTAACTTAGTTTGATTTTAACAAAAATTGAAATCTTGGGGTTCATTGATATGCTGAATCCAAACATGTACTTAGATTTTTGATTATGGGCCCAGTTTTCAAGTTGGTCCAAATCAGGATCTAAAATATTATATTAAGTATTGTGCAATAGCAAGTCTTTTCAATTGCACAGTATTGCACAATGGCAAGAAATATCTAATTGCACAATATTGTGAAATAGCAATATTTTTTTTTAATTAGAGTTATCTTTCTTTGTCCAGAATAGTAAGCAAGAAATATCTAATTGCACAATATTGTGAAATAGCAATATTTTTTTTTAATTGGAGTTATCTTTCTTTGTCCAGAATCAACTCAAATCTTCGTTATACACAATGTGTATTCACTTTTTACTACCAACTGATAAATTAAAATAATCTTTACCATTCAGTGATAACAAGCAGTTTTTTTACATCTTAATATCTTATGATGTATTTAAATGAGTAGTTATTGTTGCAAACTCCATTAGAAATTTAATTGAGATTAATTTGGAATAAGGGAAAGGGGGATGTGATTAAAAAAATTAGATTCAATTTTCTCATTTAAAATGAAATTTCATAAATAAAATGAAAATTTCTTCAAACATTTTTTTGAGAGGATTAATATTCAACAGCATAGTGAATTTCTCTAAGAGAAAACAAAAATTTTAAGTTCATTAGAACACATTCATTCTGTGTCAGAAACCTATGCTGTGTCAACTATTTAATCACAATCCAAATTTAGAGCTGAATCCAGCTTGAATGTTGTGTCCATACTTGCCCCAACCGTTCAGGGTTCAACCTCTGCGGTCGTATAAAGCTACGCCCTGCGGAGCATCTGGTTATGTTTGTGAGTCAGTGTATGACCTTATGCCCGGAATCCCATATAGCCACTTGTTTGTTTTTACCAATAAAGATGAGGAATTGTTTAGCATTTATTACTGTTAATGGTTGTGAGTCAGTGTATGACCTTATGCCCAGAATCCCATATAGCCACTTGTTTGATTTTACCAATAACCATGAGGAATTGTCTAACATTTATTACTGTTCATATTTGTGAGTCAGTTTATGACCTAATGCCCAGAGTCCCATATAGCCACTTGTTTGTTTTTACCAATAACCATGAGGAATTGTCTAACATTTATTACTGTTAATGTTTGTGAGTCAGTGTTTGACCTTATGCCCAGAGTCCCATATAGCCACTTGTTTGTTTTTACCAATAACCATGAGGAATTGTCTAACATTTATTACTGTTAATGTTTGTGAGTCAGTGTATGAACTTATGCCCAGAGTCCCATATAGCCACTTGTTTGTTTTTACCAATAACCATGAGGAATTGTCTGAACATTTATTACTGTTAATGTTTGTGAGTCAGTGTATGACCTTATGCCCAGAGTCCCATATAGCCACTTGTTTGTTTTTACCAATAACCATGAGGAATTGTCTAACATTTATTACTGTTAATGTTTGTGAGTCAGTGTATGAACTTATGCCCAGAGTCCCATATAGCCACTTGTTTGTTTTTACCAATACCAATGAGGAATTGTCTAACATTTATTACTGTAAATGTTTGTGAGTCAGTGTTTGACTTTATTCACAGAGTCCCATATAGCCACTTGTTTGTTTATACCAATAACCATGAGGAATTGTCTAACATTTATTACTGTTAATGTTTTTGAGTCAGTGTATGAACTTATGCCCAGAGTGCCATATAGCCACTTGTTTGTTTTTACCAATAACAATGTGGAAATGTTCAGCATTTATTACTGTTAATGTTTGTGAGTCAGTTTATGACCTTATGCCCAGAGTGCCATATAGCCACTTGTTTGATTTTACCAATAAAGATGAGGAATTGTTCAGCATTTATTACTGTTAATGTTTGTCCGTCGGTGTTTGACCTTATTCACAGAGTCCCATATCTATAGGCACTTGTTTGTTGATAGCAATAACTATTTGCCACTGATTATTAAGCAACCAACAATCAATTAAACTTAAGGTTAACAGGGGTAATGCCATCATCAGTGTTTAAATACCTGTAACTCAACGTTTAACGCTAAAGTCTATTTTTTATTTGCAATATAATGTTTTGTCAAATGCTAAAATTTTATCTTTGTGTACATGTTTGCTAAAATTTTATCAATTTTCCGCAAAGCTAAAACTTTATCTTTCTGGATGCTTAAATTTTAGCTTTTGGTCTGAAAAAGAACCAGCTAAAATTTTAGCTCTCCTTTATATTACTTATTGATTTAAGCTAAACTTTTATGTTATTATACTTTTATTGCTTCAGGACTGATGAAGATTGTACAGCAGAATAAAAATGATTGCTCATTTGGGATTATCTCTTGTCCTTGATATATAGTTAAACAAGTGCAGAGATATTTTTGCCTGAGCTTTTGTTCTTTTTCATCAATGTTCAGAAAGAAGAAATAGAGACAAATGATAGAAGAATAAAGACAAATTTGGTAAGTTTTTAAATATTGATGAAGTTATAACATTTTGAGGTAAAATTTTAGTTTTTTGCAATATTCTTTAAAAAATCTACTCTTGAGAAAATGAGACAGTCTCAAAATTTAAAATCCTCCCTTGAAAGCAAATGTACAGTCCTAACATTGTTTTGACTGATGTTTAGACGATTGTAATTACAGTTTTATATATACAGAATGTACACAGCCATGTTTAACAACCACTGCTGGTGATCCGATTAGTCAATCTGTTGTAGAGTTTTCACTGATTCAGACGTACTTATATATATATATATATATATATATCTTGGCCACACGTTTATTGTTTTCTGTTTAGTATTAAATTTATATTTAGATCCATTTTGTTACAACTTGTGATCAATTTTATTTGGCAATCGCCAATGGCAGTTAGCAGGGTTAAATAACATAAGTTTTTTTTACCTATTAGTCAAATGCGTTTTGTATAAATATACTTTTCACTTTTTTGGTCTTTTTGAAAATGTTGTTTGTGCCGTATTTAAACCCTTCTACAACTAAATTTGTTTTACATGCGCACGTATAAAAATTGCGGCTTTAATCCAACGCAATCATTGGGTTGAACGTAGTTTTCCATTTAGACTTATTTACATTTTTAGTTTGGACTTGTTTCATATTTGTTCTCCGGTTTAATGAAATGTGATACCGTATAGCAGGTTATTTTCGCGGGTGTAAAATTTCGTGATATGCATTGAATAAAGTATACGAAATATTTTGGCGGTAATTATTTTCGCGAATTCTTAATTGTTATCAATACCTTTGCATGTGCACTTTAAAATTGGCGGAATTTATTTTGGCGATTTGGTTCTAACCGCGAAAATAAGCGTAAATTTCCACCCCGTTACATTTCTCTAACCGGTTATTCTTTTTCAGACTGTATGTGTATAACGACACACGGTTTATTCAAAATGATTGCAACTAAGTATCCCTGCCCAATAAAAATTAAGCCATTATTAAGGAAAAAGGACAATCTGGTACTATTCAAATGTTCAAATCTCCAGCCCAAGTACATCCCGATGTCGTGTGTTTCTTAAATCAGCGGGATTTTGGTCAGATATATCAGAATTATAGAAATATTTCATCGTATAAAGGTACTAGGGAAACCAAACAATTCAGTTTAAACAGTGCTTGAGAGACTTAAAGAATTAAAAGTGAAAACTGTCGGACTACCAGATTACATAAGTTGCGGAATAGGTAAAGGAGACTTATTTTCAAATCATAGACAATTTTGTCAAGGCAAACGCCATTAACATTAAATTTTAGTTTGTTACCCCGATTTTGATTTTTTTGTCCATGGATTTTAAGTTTTGTATACTACTGTTGCTTTCTTTTATTTATTCACCATTTGAATGGCATAACAAAAATTGCCCATTGATCCCAAGTTTTCTTTTTAAACACCTCTTCCATGTATAATGTGTAAAATTAAAGTTTTATCAAATTTTAATTATTTTTTAATAGATTTTGAGAACTTAAACTTGTTAATGATAAAGCTAAGAAAAGTCAAGAGAGGACATTTTCCCACTAAATTTTAATGGCTAATATCTCGAATATATATATCGTTTTTTGCTCTTTTTATTCCTTTATTAATCCCTTATCAATTGATATAAACTAGTGTTTTGCAAAGCTTATTATTATGAAACTGAGAAGCAAACTCCCTTTATCCTGTACACCCATCAAAACTATATTACATCGATAGGGAACAAACATTTGATAATTGACAAAGACAGGTTGTGCAGAAACCACAACATTTAACTCATAACGGATTTTTATATATACAATAACTGTTTAGTGTCTTTAAATATCAGCTGTATTTGTACGAGGCTAGGAAACAAGGTGTATGCGAGCTTTTAGCGAGCTATTATACCTGTTTCGAGCCGAGAAAAATACAGCTGATATTTAAAGACACTAAACAGTTATTGTCTTTATCCTGCAATTATTTCTGTATATTAGTTGTGTTTTGAAAGACACAAAAACGCATGTTTTGCATTTATTTTCAATTTGAAATCCCTTCAGGCCCGTGTAGTAATACGATACAGTAATCACACATTCAGCTGAAGACGGGTTCGCAAAAAAAGAATACCGAATGGTCAACAATAATACATCGCTCAAGGTGAATTATTATCTATTTTAACATAATAACTAATTTCAACAGTAAAAACAAATAACATAACATCGTCCAATTTGAAACAGGAGTGTGCGAGTTGTCCTACGCTTCATACTCGACATTCTCCAAAATATGCATGCTGAAATTGACATGGTTAATTTTTGTTACACAATCATACACATTCAAGTTTTGAAATCGGTAGATGTCATCGTAGAAAATACTGCTGTTCATCATGTTCATGTGTGTATGTTATCAGAAAATTGTTGTGATTATCATTGTCAAAAAAAATGTTTCAAACAAACAAAGTATACAAGTAATCGTTAATTCGCAACTAATACGTCATTGGAATGAGAGTTGCAATACACATTCTGAGGTCACGCAGGTTCATACAATACTCAGTCCGGCAGTGGACGGAGCTTTAAAGCGATATCTGTATAGTATACAGATACAGCATAGCGATATCTGTAGGGCTGTATCTGTATAGTAAAGCTCCCAATTGCAGGATACATACTTGGATTGGAGACCAAGTGACTTGTTTCTACTGTGATACAACAGCGAAAATCATCCGATTGTGATGAACCAAAAAATAGAACCAAATTCTTTTTTTACAAAAATGGTGACTAACAAAGTACCATTCTTTAATTATGTTTTCTTTGCAGACATTTCTGGCATTTTATTTCTCTGGAATTTATCAAATACCAATCACATCAACACTATGACTCAAAATGTTTTGGTATATATATCTTTGGAATTTTAACTTCTTCATTATAAAAGAGTACGGACACATCCTTTCCGTTATAGGTATATCCAACTTCAGCATAGATGCTTGCGAAAACATTATATGTTTCATGCTTAGTATCTATTACGTCCAGTTTGGTTCTAAACTGAGAGAAGATGTTGCCGAACTATCAATAAAGTATTGTTATGGTTGTGCAGTTCATTAGCATAGCCAGGTACCACATATATGTTTAGGGTGGAATGAGTCAGACATTTGGAGATGCATTTTGAAGAAGCCCTTACCCACATTGACCACAAAGCAGTGCGTATAAAGTGGAAAGATGAAATGAACAAACTAGAACAAACCGACTGGACAAGTGTTACACAGTAGACATAAGTGAACACGCTAGTGATACATTTCTTAAACTACTTGATGATGTTGAATGGTGCAAGACAAATTTACCAAAACCAAATAGACTATACAAGGACGTACAAGACTTCTGTGCACTCATTCAAATATTCTTTGCAGAGGAACACAACATATGTAAACCTCTGTTTTATACTTCAACTTCATATAATCTACATGATTGTGATGCAAATAAGACAATTGATACTATGGATGGCATTAGATTTACCCAGTAGATACTATAAAATAATATAATTCATTCATATGCGAATATATTCAAAAGTTTGAACTTCCACAGACGTAAAAGTCGAGAGAGAAAAGTTCGGGTTTATTTTAGACAATTTATTACTGGACACCTAATAATTAAAGGACTCCATCTCAATACAAGACATTGACAATAACTAAAGAGACTTAAACCACACATCGACAGTTGCATCTCAAACGCGCTGATTAAGAGTTATCCATCAGATTTATGATTTCTTTCATCGATAAAGCTGTGTTGAATTAGCATTGTATATCTTTTTAGTGTACATATTAACAAATGGATTGCTTGTGATTTTATCAGTTAGGTTGGAAGAAAAAGCTCACTGATAATAAGAAAAAAAAACATGTGTGGTTAAAAAAAGAACAATACTGAATTTAAGAAAAAAAATGGAAAACACGTGTGTATCAAATTAACCTTCAATTGTTCATTAAATTACGAAACACTTATAGCCTAATCATGTTAGCTCCATTTGATACAATTGTGCGATCTTACAGTAAAACCCCGGTGATTAAGGCTGATCAATCACCATTCTTTATGTTAAAGTCACATCTTCAAATACCATCAATGTCTCCCTCACAGTCTTTTTTTCCTTTTAAAGCAAAGTGAGAACCGTATCACAACCGGTAAAGGTATGGGTCAGAAATAAGTGTGTGTGATCACTCATTGCCTAGTGCATTTGAAAGGCCATTGATAGATATTAATCCAAATATTTTTGCCTCCCCAAACACAATCCATAGTTGTCTACCCCTATGTCACGGAATAGCGAAAAAGTATTGACAGCATCATCAGTGACTGTTAATCATGACTCGTTTAAGTTCGTGTTTCACTGCATCAGACACATGCACCATGATTGAAGTGTCAGTCTCTTTATGTGAACATGGTGCTACACTTAAAATACATCACGTGGTGGATAAGATAGAATATCCTGAGCATTTGTTGCTACAACTAACATACTCATCAAAGACTGCATCCACTCCTGTTACAGTTTCAAGGTATTTTATTAAGGTAAGGACATAATACCCAATCATCATACTTGTTAGGAAACACATTGAAACTATAACAACAGTGGATGTAGTGTCGGATGTGAACGTAGGCAATACTGGTAGTTTGAAAGCTGCTAAAAGAAGCAAGAGCAACATTTAGGGGAAAGGGAATACACAGACGAATCCAGGATTGAAAACATCCTCAAAATTGGCAAAAATTTCTGAGAGATGACGACAGTAAGAAAGAACTTTTAAGTTTTCATTCACAGCAGCTTTCTCAATAAAATTTTGAGTACAAGGTAGTTGAAGCAACAAATGCTCAGGATGTTCAGTGTTATCCAACACTTGATGATGTTTCAAGTTTAGCACCATGTTTACACGAAGAGGCTGACACTAGAATCAAGATCGATGTGTCTGATGCGATGAAACACAGACTTAAATGAGTCATGACTCAAACAGATACTGATGTCATTGCTGTTTCGCTATTCCGTGACATAGGGGCAGACAAACTTTGGTTTGCATTTGGAAGGGAAAAGGTATAAGATATATATATCAATCGATGACCTTTCAAATGCACTAGGCATTAAAAGATAACACGTTTGCTGGAAAAGGAACTGCGTTGGTGACATTAATGGAGTTTGAAGATGTTACTATAGCATTTAGAATGATGATTGACCAGCCAACATCACAATATGGATTTGATAAGTTTAATGTCATTGAAAACGATACGTGGTTTTTTATAAGATCGAAAAAAAGAAATAGATTTGGTTAACAAGGCAAGAAAATATGTGTTTTTGGAATTTAACGATGTGAGAAACAATACCACAGTCTTTGTAAATGTTGGAAATCAGTTCTCCGATTGTGAATTGCGGCCTAACGAGTATGCTGATTGGGTATTATGTCCTTACCTTAATAAAATACCTTGAAACTGAAATACGAGTGGATGAAGTCTTGGATGCGTATGGTAGTTATAGCAACAAATGGTCAGGATATTCTATCTTATCCACCACGTGATGTATTTCAAGTTCAGCACCAAGTTCACATTTAGAGGCAGACACTAAAATCATGGTGCATGTGTCTGATGCAGTCAAACACGAACTTAAACGAGTCATGATTCGAACAGTCGTTAATGATGATGCTGTCACTACTGTTTCGCTATTCTGTCACATAGGGGTAGACGAACTATGGATTGTGTTTGGGGAGGGCAAAAGACTTTGGATGAATATCTATCAATGGCCTTTCAAATGCACTAGGCAATGAGTGATTTAATCAGACTAAATCACCGGGGTTTTACTGTAAGATCACACAAACTTAACAGATGGGTATAAAATTGTAAACGAAGCAAGAAAATAACTATTTGCACAAAAGGGAAGGCTTTTTGATGCTGTCCCTCAACTTGGTCATGTCTTTTCCAGCATGTAAATGATGCAATATACTTAGGTAGGTGTTTTGGGAGACGAGCTTGGGATTGGCTCTTATGCTACCCACTCAAGGCGAGGACAAAGAGGATAGCTTTTTAAAAACTCTTTTTGAGACCTCATCATTTTGTCAGAATCTTGTACATTGTGGATGTAAGAAAGGATACCGCGGTTATTTTTAATGTTGAAAATCGGGTATCCCGTGCACTGCGATGTGTGCATGTCATGGTGACGGTGAATAAAAATGAATTATTGGCCAAATAGTAGTAACTTTAAATATTTTTTAGTATTATGGTGATTTTATTTTGTTTTTATCAATCTATCCAAAACTCTACATCGAAGAAATAGATTGAGGACTCATCTTTGAAATTTACATCATATTTTTACCGGAAGTGTCAACTTTATATCTAAACATTTACAACATGCTAGAATAAGTGGTTTTGGGGATAACTTTAAGCCAAAAGTATAATGACCAGCACAAAATAACATCATTTTCTTTACATTTTGAAAAAAGTTGAAAATTTGAATAAAAAAATATATTTCTATGTCCGCCATTTAGGATATTTAAAGAAGTAAGGGTTTTTAAGACATATTTCTTATACATTATATCCCTCAGAAACACCAAAGAAAGAATCCTTCACAATGTAATGATAGTAGCAATACGTTAAAACACATTTCTATTACCCTCCCTAAAAAATAAGCTTATTTAAGTATAATGTCCGCCATGTTGGATTTTAACCGGAAGTGGGGTTTCTGAAGACATCTTATCTATTTAATTTATCCAAAAGTAGTAAAAAACAAAGGTCTGTACCAAATATTATGATAGTAGCATGATAATAACACATTTTTACACGCTAGCCTTCGATATTTGGCTGGTTTAAGTATGATGTCCGCCATTTTGGATTTTTCCGGAAGTGAGACATTTTTTTCAAATGCCTCCCTATCTGAAAAAAAAAGAGTAATAGTTGAGGAAGGTCTATGCCAATTTTCATGCTTGTAACAGGATGTGCACAATTCGTCTAAAATATGCTTGTAGCCGCCGGACTATAAATCAAAAAACAATTTAAAAAACAAATCAGTTAACTTGAATATACATATATATCTATATATAATTAACACAATTATCATACTCTGCAATACTGATTTCAAATTACATTGACTAGAAAGTACAACCATTTTTGAATTATGATTTAAGTGAATATTTATAAGAAAAGAAAGAAAACCTAACTGGTGTCGGTAAACATGGTAAAGTGAATATAACTTAATTAAAAAAAACAGAAAAAAACTCAAGTCGCACAAGTATAAAAAAATTTTTACAAAATTATGATACTGAATTAAAAACAAATACTTATAAAAAAACATACTTATATCAACCAGAAAATTCACATACTTACATTACCCATAGAAAATTTGATAAAAAACAAAAACATAAATCACAATTTAGCAGCAAATCAGCTATTTGTTTAAGATGTATATCACCAACACGACCATTAAAAATATTTTGTTTGCAAAAGACGGGTGTTGGTTAAATGATTATACCTTTATTAAAAAAGACAGGCGAAAACTCACCAGACGCACTAATATAAGAAAACAAAACAGATGTTTTAATCAAAATTATAATACTGAATAAAAAACAAGTAATAATCAGAAACATTTGCATATACTCATCAGGAAAATCTCTCTTTTAATTACCAATAAAAATATAAAACACCAATAACATAAACAATGATAAATCATATAGCAATTTGGCGGCAAATCAGCTAACTATTGAATATAGCAGATAAGTCATGTAAGTAAGTAAATTGTTTATCATAGTGACATGTATAAATCAGCATGAATATAGTTATTTGTACAAAATATTATTACATTATATAATACACTCGGTCCAATAGATCAATAAGTCACCATTGGACCAGTATATATATCACCAACATGACCACAAAATGTTTTTTTTTGGGTAAAAATGTACAAAATTTATCTGAGCAATAGTTATTAAAAATAATGTTTACTGAATGCAACAAAGATAGAAATAATGATTTGAATAAAATGTATAATAAAAAAAATAAAACAAAAGAAAGGGTTTCGGTTAAATGAGTAGAACTTTGTTTAAAAAACAAAACAGGTAAAAAAACTCACTAGACGCACATGAATAAAAAAACAAATGGTGTAATCAAAGTGAGAATGAATTGAGAATTAAAAAAAAAACAAGAAAAACTTACATATATCTTGTATATCAACCAGAAAAATTGGCATTACATTACCCATACATATATGAAATAAACGATTATAGTATTAATCAAAAACAATTCTACACAAAAGTAACTAACCAGCTAACTGCTGAATATATATATATGTATATATATATCACCAACACAACAACAAGAAAAGATTTATTTAAAAAATATATAAAAGGTACCTAAGCAATACTGATTTCATTTAGAACATAAAATTACAATCAAGATTTGAATGTTGATTTCAGTCAAATTAGTAGTTTAACATATACAACTTATCTAAACACTGATTTTATTAACGACATTGACAAATAGAACCATAATTGAAATGTTGATTCAATCGCAAATTATAAAGTAGCATAAAACATAAAGCAATGAGATAAGAAAACATGCTAAACGTTTTTGATGATATTTCAAAACAAACAAAACTATTTGTTTTAATAAAAAAACTTTGCATCACGAAAAATATGAAATACGAGATCAAGGATGTACTTAGGTGAGCTTTTGGAATTGGAGTCAAATGTTTGGACTCCTTGCTGTTTTTCAATACAATATAATGTAAAATATTATGCCCCATAACTACCATTTTTGTCCATATAAGACTTAATAGCTCATGAAAGGTCATTTACCAAAAAATTAGAAGATTCTTGAATTTCTTTCTTTTGTTTTGAGACCTAAAATAATACCAATGCAAATATAAGGTAAAGGTCCGAGTCAGCCTTTTCCCTCCATATTTTAAATCTAAAATATCTCGAAAAGAAGGTCCATGACCTATCAATATTTTTAGCTTATGTTAATCCTCAATTGATGCTCTACCAGCGAACAAATTTATTCATTTTACATAACTTAAAATAGTGTATGCTGGTTCATATTCTGGACGCCAATCTTTGCTCCTTTATTATTTAATTCACCAACAAAACAATTATGAAGCTTAGAAATGGAAAATTACTATCAACATGCAGACTTCTAATACGTTCAGGTATTTCACATCCATTTTTTTTATGGAAATGTTATTTATAAAGCACAATGGTGTCAGTATTCACCTCAGAAACTTACAAAACCTTTGAATTGACTTATTAAGAAGGGATATAATTACGATACTGTCGTTAAGTCATTAAAAATTGCATATTTTGGCGGTAATATTGAGTCACTGATAAGTTCTTTGCATCGGAACTAAACACATTTATTCTAAAAACAGGTGTTAGCATGACACGGGTTATGTTCTTCTCATATATGTTATGATGGTATGATACTAAACCTCTAACGGAAAGGATTGTGCCTGATGTCAGTTTAATTGAAGTCTGGAGCTGGCATGTCAGTTAACTGCTAGTAGTCTGTTGTTATTTATGTATTATTGTCATTTTGTTTATTTTCTTTGGTTACATATTCTCACATCAGATTCGGACTTCTCTTGAACTGATTTTAATGTGCGTATTGCTATGCGTTTACTTTTCCACATTGGTAAGAGGTATAGAGGGAGGGTTGAGATCTCACAAACATGTTTAACCCGCCGCATTTTTGCGCCTGTCCCAAGTCAGGAGCCTCTGGCCTTTGTTAGTCTTGTATTATCTTAATTTTAGTTTCTTGTGTACAATTTGCAAATTAGTATGGCGTTCATTATCACTGGACTAGTATATATTTGTTAAGGGGCCAGCCGAAGGGGTGCGGGAATTTCTCGCTACATTGAAGACCTGTTGGTGACCTTCTGTTGTTGTTTTTTATTTGGTCGGGTTGTTGTCTCTTTGACACATTCCCCATTTCCATTCTCAATTTTATAGTATCAATTCTAATTTCTTAATTTCCTAAGTACATCCTCATCTAAGTACATCCTTATGTGTAAAGTATATATAATTGTGAAAGGAGTTACAATAAATTTAATGGGTCCAAACCTGAGCAGAAGACAAAGTTAGGCAGAATCATTTTGAATCATTTTGATAAAACAATAAAAATTGGATAGAAAATACTTCCAACATGTGAAGTAAATAAGGTATTTAACAATCGAATAAAAAAAACCGCACTGTTTCATAAACCTGAATAGACTTCCACACAGAAATGTTCTCATCACATAGCCATTGTTCTAACAGATTACAAAAATAAGAACTCTTTAAAATATCCAATCTATAACTAGTCGTGTAAAAAAAAGGAGTCAAATAAGAATAAAAATACCAGGTTCAACATTCACATATGAGTAAAAGGATTATATGAATGATCTGCAATTTTTGTAATTAAAACTAGACTTCAATGCATCAAAATGGAGTATATGTTTCACTTGATAGACTTAAAAAAATGTAAACATTGGAAATGAAAACCACTATGAACTTTGTAAATATAATGAAAAGAGCAATTTAAAGCGCCATTATCTTCATAAATAAAGTAGAAAGACTCTTGTTAACTTGCTATATTCAAAATGCACATATTTTGAAAATGAAAAGTCTATCATATAAATAGGAGTGGGAATTTGCCTTTCATGTTGAAAGGTCAAATAAATAAGAAGGAAACAGTTGAGGAGCATTCAGAACCAAAAATTCTGAAAAGAAAATATATCTAAGGTTATTTGTGTCTTGAGTTTAAACATCCTTAGCATCTCAAATAATTTATAGTTTTGTACTATACTATAGAAAAAACAACAGCCAATCCAGAACTTACCAATGAGCGGAACCACAAATCCAACCATCCATTCAAATGTGATCTGTTCGGCTTCCAAGAATAAAAATAGAAAATCAATAATCTTTTGTTTTTTTTTCCTGCAGAAATGATATTTCCGCAATTATTCTCAGTCAGCCACCGTTGCAGCAAGATAGTTCTTATATATCATGTATTGTAGTACGCCGCTAGATTAAAACTGACGTGGAAAGGTAACACATGCCCACCGATTACTCTTTTTAAGAGCCCAGGTGGTCGTGTGGTGTAGCGGGACGGCTGCAGTGCAGGCGATTTGGTGTCAGGATATCACAGTAGCATGGGTTCGGATCCCGGCGAGGGAAGAACCAAAAATTTGCGAAAACAAATTTACAGATCTAACATTGTTGGGTTGATGTTTAGACGAGTTGTATATATATATATATATATATATATATTTTTTCTGTGACGTATTAAATTTATATTAGGATCCATTTTGTTACTTCTTGTTACTTCTTGTGATCAATTTTATTTGGCAATCGCCAATGGCAGTCAGCAGGGTTAAAGAACATCAGTTGTTCGACCTGTTAGTCAAATGCGTTTTGTTTAAATATACTTTTTCACTCTTTTGGTCTTTTGGAAAATGTTGTTTGTGCTGTTTTTAGACCCTTCTACAACGAAATTTGTTTGACATGCACACGTATAAAAACTGCGGTTTTTATCCAACGCAGTCATAGGTTTGAACGTAGTTTTCAATTTAGACTCGTTTATATTATATATATATATATTATAGTCAATTGCTTTATAATTTTTTAAAAACACTTAAGGTTTGTTTTAAGACAAACTTATTAAAAAATGTATGATAACAAATGAGACAATTCTTCGTCATAGGTTTTACTATGAAGTTAAGCTGTAGGTTGCAGTATGGCCTTCGACGAAATCATTTGTCACAAAGCAAAGCACTGAAGGTTTTAAAATATTGTATTGCTTTAAAATGTATATATCAGCGAAGAACTCCATTGGTGATGTGATAGGACACATGTCTAAATCTATGACTGTGGTTTTACTCTTAGGGTTTACGTTCTAGAAGGGGTTGCCGTCTAGCTCACCTGGTCCGAAGGGCCAAATGAGCTTTTCTCATCACTTTGCGTCCATCGTCCGTCGTCGTCCTGCGTCCGTCGTCGTTAATTTTTACAACTATCTTCTCCTCTGAAACTACTGGCCCAAATTAAACCAAACTTGGCTAAAATCATCATTGGGGTATTTAGTTTAGAAAATGTGTCCGGTGACCCGGCCAACTAACCAAGATGGCCGCCATGGCTTAAAATAGAACATATGGATAAAATGCAGTTTTTGGCTTATAACTCAAAAACCAAGGCATTTAAAGCAAATCTGAAATGTGTTAAATTATTCATCAGGTGAAGATCTATCTGCCCTGAAATTTTCAGATGAATCGAACAACCCATTGTTGGGTTGCTGCCCCTGAAATGGTAATTTTAAGGAAATTTTGCTGTTTTTGGTCATTATCTTGAATATTATTATAAACGGAGATAAACTGTAAACGGCAATAATGTTTAGCAAAGTAAGATTTACAAATAAGTCAGCATGACTGAAATGGTCAGTTGACCCCTTTAGGAGTTATTGCCCTTTATCGTCAATTTTTAATCATTTTTCGTAAATCTTATTAATCTTTTACAAAAATCTTCTTCTCTAAAACTACTGGACCAAATTAAAACAATCTTTGCCACAATCATCATTGGGGTATTTTTTTTTTTAAATGTGTCTGCTGACCAGGCCAACCAACCAAGATGGCCGCCATGGCTAAAAAAAGAACATAGGGGTAAAATGCAGTTTTTGGCTTTTAACTCAAGAACCAAAGCATTTAGAGCAAATCTGACACGGAATAAAATTGTTTTTCAGGTCAAAATATATCTGCCCTGAAATTTAAGATGAATCTGACAACCCATTGTTGGGTTGCTGCCCCCCTGAATTGGTAATTTTAAGGACATTTTGCTGTTTTTGGTTATTATCTTGAATATTATTATAGATAATGATAACTGTAAACAGCAAAAATGTCCAGCAAAGTAAGATTTACAAATTAGTCTGCATGACTGGAATGGTCAGTTGACCCCTATCGTAAATACCGCTTACTTGACGTTAACAATGTGCCGCGCTTTATGTAACGTTACGTCACCTTGACGTGTTACTATGCTTTTCTAATACATCTATCATATAGTCAAGACATCTTTTATTTCTTTCATCAACTTAATGATATTATGGTGCCGCGACCAGGATGGAAAATGGAAACGAAGATGAAAGCCGTACGAGCGGGACACAAAGGTGCAGTAATAAAACTCCTGAAGAAATTTGAAGAAATTCAACAAAGTTCCGAAGCGGATTACGAGGAAATTTCAACATAATTAGAAGTAGTCACTCAGAAGAAAAGAACTTTAGAGACCATCAACGAGAAGATCTTGGGGCAAACTTCGGATAAAGATGTACAAAATGTAGCAGTGGAAATACAGGAATCAGATGAGTACATGTTCAATTTAGAATATAAATTACGGCAAATTACAAAATTGGCAAAGTCAGTTCAAAATCAGAGTTTACCCGCAAATCAACCAATTTCATTGAATTTGAACAGTATGTTCGAAATATGGTCTGTATATATATAGTCTGTTTAAAATATGGTCATTATTTTCAGACCGTATACTTATTTACAGTCTGTTCGAAATCTTGCCAGTCAGTTTTTTTCAGACCGTATTTAAGGCGAAGTGTACGTAATTGCACGCCCCTAGCGGAATACGGGATTAATAACGTTCAACGTTAGTTACGCAAGTTATCTCCCTAACTCCAAGAAAGGACACACGAAAGAGAAAATACTTCGTGCGGTCTATCATAAATCCAACAAGCTCGCCCGTGCTGTCTTAAAAAAACTAATCATGAGAAATTATCTGAATTACTCCATTTAGAAATCAAAGCATTCTATTGTTTCGTGCAGCCTGACTTTTAAAAAAATACTTATTGATTTTTTTGTTTCAGACGCATGGGACATGAAAGGCATTTCGTGTAAAAACTTATGATATCAACAGATTGTAAAAACGCCTCACAACAGAATTATAAATATATAAACATGTGACGATTCTACTACTATTATTAATTATTTAATTATTTAAAATTAAACCTGAATTGATATATATCGTTTTAAAAGCCGTAGTTTTGAACAAAAACACACAGAACTCAACATAAAGTTTTACGTTACCGAACAATTAATGATGACATGTGAAATTAATTATTAGATTAATACAAGGCAGTGTCTGCGCGTACCCGCATGCGGTTTTATAATAAAAATCCGATAAAATGCCGTCGGGTCGGGAAAAAAACTGTTCAGTTAGTAAATACTCTTAAAATGAAAGATAGTGATATAAACAATTAATTGCAAAGGCTGATGTCAACAACCTTCTTGATATTTCTCTTATAAACACTTTTTTTTATGAACACGTAAACCTCCAGTGCATTAAAAAATATTTTACCACTGAAGCTTGGAAACAACTAAAAATTAAGATTACGGAAAAAAAGGGAAACATGCGACTGGATTTGTATAAAGTGTAAAAAAAAATACATGTAATAGCAAATGTTGAAAATATGGTGAGGAATTAATCACGGAAACGTTCCAACATCTTATGACATTTCTTCTTGTGCATATGACATGTGATAAATAGTTCTAGTATAAACAGCTACATACTTATGGTGATACTAGTATATCATAATTTTGGAAAGGGAAAGGGGAACACGAACTATATTAAAATACAGAAAACTCCAGGACGTAGGAATGATTGAAAATATGGGAATGAGCTAAACTTTTTAAGAATTGTATCCGTAATTTTGTTTTTACTTGTAAAATACCATAAGAGTTTTATTTGGTTAATGTATGGTATAAATAGATGTTATGCCCAAATCAAGTTTAAATCCTTGAAAATTTTACAAAGTGAATCCATTAAATAAATTACATGTAAATCTGTTGTAATGTTTAAAGAAAATAAAATACAATATTTAAAACCTTGTTTTACCAAAGGCATTGATCTTTATTATAATATCCACCATTTTTGTTGATAGCTTTACGTCAATGTATGTATTTTATTTATTGTAGATATATGAGATCAATGGGTTTAAGCATTAATCATTTTTGTTGATAACTATACGTCAATGTATGTATTATTTATTTATTGTAGATATATGAGATCAATGGGTTTAAGCATTAATCAGTTTTGTGGAAAATAAGGGAACGGTATGAAACAAGAACCAACGTTTATCATGTAAGTATTAAATTATAAACGATATCGTATTCATTCGCGGCTTTAGAGAAATGTATGGAGGGCTGATATTAGTTAACTATTTTCGAGGCCTGGAGTGATGCAAGTATCAAACTATAAACAATAGCGTATACATTTGAGAATTACATTTGTATACAGAGGGCTGATATTGGTCAGCAATATGATAGTGGTGAAAGTATTAATTTATTATAGTGGATTTGAAGGTTGACTATATTGCACACTTTTACAAATGTGTGATATAAGAATGATATATGGTTGCTAGTCATTTGGTACAATAACCATTTCGTACCATTGCTATTTTGAACCTAAAAATAACAATATCGCACCAGGAACTTGCAATTTCCTTCTGTGACCATATATTATTTCGTAGAGTAAGAAACTATTGCGTACCATAAGGACCAATTTCGTATCGAAGGGAAAAAATGGCTGTAGCATTATGTACCAACAAGTATAATTAATTTCAAATATAGCTTACAATGCATTTTGGTACGAAATGTTCAACATTATTATCCTACATATGCAACGAAATGATATACCTTAAAATCGCCAAAATGATACGAATAATTCTTCTATTTGGTACGAAATGGTATAATGTTCCATATGCATAGTACGCAATGGTTTACATTTTAATTCTTCGAAATGGTACGAAATAGTATGCATTTTAATTCTTCCATATGGTACGAAATGGTATACATTTTAATTCTTCCATATGGTACGAAATGGTTTTGGTACAAAATAACAAAGATTCATTGTACAACGATCCACTTTGATGACTTTTTACTTCTCAAAAAATAATAAAAAACATGTCGTATGTTTATGTGTTACATATTTGTTTTTCGTTCATTTTGTTGTACATAGATAAGGCCGTTCGTTTTCTCGTTTGCATTGTTTTACATTGTCTTATCGAGCCTTTTATAGCTGACTATATGCGGTATGGGCTTTGTTCATTGTTGAAGGCCGTACGGTGACCTATAATTGTTAATGATTGTGTCATTTTGGTCTTTTGTGGATAGTTGTATCATTGGCAATCATACCACATCTTCTTTTTTATATTTAAACATTGACAAAAATGTAATTGAATTTAAAAAAAAAATCAATTACCGGTTTTAGGCATGGAATTACTGTGCTATCATATAATGTAGATACTTTCTGATTTTATAAAATTTAATCAAAGTACTGAAGTACTGAACATCAGAGGACCTCAAGTTGTGTTGAATTATTGATAAATGACAGGTGTTTATATTATACCGGACAGATATGTTCACCTTACAATATAGTACAAATAATATAATTTGCTATGCTATATTATATCTGAGATACTGACTTGAACTAAATACTTAACTTTGTGAATTATCAATGATTATATGGTCAAATGAGAACTGTTAGATTTGCATTATGACCATATATTTGCACACATTCAAAAATAGTTAGCATATAACTTATAATAGAGAATCAACATAGCAAACAATTCTTCGAGTAGCTATATAGTCACTCACCAATGCTCTGACACTGAACTATGATAAAGAGGTTTAAGACAATCATATTAAAACAGACAAATTGTAATATTGGAGCTTAATTAAAGATACCAGATGAACAGCAAACTCATAAACCGAAACTTACAATTCCATGACTAAAACTAAAAAAGACATGCAGACAAATAAAAGTACACTAAAACTATTCTAGATTTCTGTTGCAGTCAACAAAAACTTTTTTAATATTCATAAATAGCTTCACTGATTTATCTTGGTTTTATTGCAACACAGTCAATCATTTATCCATTATATTTAAAAAAAAAAATAAGAATCTGCAGCTATACATGTACATTGTACGCCCCCTCTGAATCCGCCACTGACAGTATATATACATATGTATAATCTCAATCCATCATTAATATTGGTCATTGTTGGTATAAATTTATCTTTAAGTTTAACAATGTACTGTGAAAGAGCTATCTTCTAACAGATACTTAGTATATAGTATGGTTAATAGTGTGAAACCACTGATTCACTTCTTGTCCAAAATGGCCTAAAATATTAACTTTAACATAATTTATAAAGCTCCAAAAAGTTCACAATTTAGTTTCTCAAATATGGGTATATTTCTAAAGTCTTAACGCTCAATAAATCAGTTCTTTTCATAAAAGTACATTTTATGTTCCAAATTTTGTCAAAACATGATGATTTAGGGCAATTTTCAGACCCGAAAGCTTTAAGCCTTTAAGAATAAGGATTTGGCCACCACCTACAGTGTACCATCCAAAATGTTTTGTGACCAAAAGAATCCAAATCTGATATATAATTCATCAATATAAAAACTTTTTGGATCTTGGATGGCAGCCATTGCTGCCAAGTTTAATTGTTCCAACAACAATTAAAGTTTTACAATAGTTACATGTATCTGTGGTATAATTTTCACAATTATTCAATAGTTTTGTTGTGTATGATTTACAAAAAGAAAAATAGTGATGGCAAGACTAGAAGAAGGCCGCCTGATTTTTTTAAGTGACATGAACAACAGAGTCAGTGTGGGGCCACTAAGCTAAACTGCCCGCTTTGCACCAGTCAATATAAATGAATGCCTAGGGTGGGAATCGAACCCACATACACCAACTCTGTTGTCCCTATAACAATAAATTTCAAAGATGAGTCCTCAATCTATTTCTTCGATGTAGAGTTTTGGATAGATTGATAAAAACAAAATAAAATCACCATAATACTAAAAAATATTTAAAGTTACTACTATTTGGCCAATAATTCATTTTTATTCACCGTCACCATGACATGCACACATCGCAGTGCACGGGATACCCGATTTTCAACATTAAAAATAACCGCGGTATCCTTTCTTACATCCACAATGTACAAGATTCTGACAAAATGATGAGGTCTCAAAAAGAGTTTTTAAAAAGCTATCCTCTTTGTCCTCGCCTTGAGTGGGTAGCATAAGAGCCAATCCCAAGCTCGTCTCCCAAAACACCTACCTAAGTATATTGCATCATTTACATGCTGGAAAAGACATGACCAAGTTGAGGGACAGCATCAAAAAGCCTTCCCTTTTGTGCAAATAGTTATTTTCTTGCTTCGTTTACAATTTTATACCCATCTGTTATCAGGTCATTAAAGATTGCATATTTTGGCGTTCATATTGATTCACTTATCGGGTCTTTGCATTGGAACTGAACACATTTATTCAAAAAACAGTTGTTGGCATGACAAGTTATGTTCTTCTTATATATTGTGATGGTATCATTGGTATGATACTAAACCCCTAACAGGAAGGATTGTGCTTGATATTCATACGATAAAATCATAATCTTTCAGTCAGTTTTATTGAAGTCTGGAGCTGGCATGTCAGTTAACTGCTAGTAGTCTGTTGTTATTTATGTATTATTGTCATTTTGTTTATTTTCTATGATTACATCTTCTGACATCAGACTCGGACTTCTCTTGAACCGAATTTTAATGTGCGTATTGTTATGCGTTTACTTTTCTACATTACTCATAAATGTAAGTGATCATATTTGCGCAATTTAAGATCTCATGGGTGCTCGTAGTGACAGTTAACTGATTGTATTTGCTCAAGTAATCATGTATGCGTGAACAAATGTCTAATTCAAATACCTAAAATTTTACATGGATATGGTTACACAACTTAATAATTTTGGCAATACATGTAATGTGACATGTATTGTATTGTCCAAAATTATACAATACTACAACTACAAGGAAGACTTAAAAAACATAACAGTTACATTTGTAATCTATATTTATACCACTAAAACTGTAAGGATTCTCCAAATATATCTAGAGGCTAGTAAATGGTACGGACAACGCCACTAATTGTAATTCAGTAAATGTGATTCACCCAAATTCTGACTTTCAGTGTAAAATAAGACTCTTGCTTTTACGAGCGAGCAAGAGTCATAATTCACACTCAAAAATAGTCCATCTCTATCGGAAGAATAAGAAGTCGAAGATTCTCTGAATATTACATAAAATACAATTATTTCAACCAATAATTATATATAATTACTTACAAATTCATTAACAAAATCCACTTTTTTTCTAGTCAAGGGACATAATTCAAATATACTAATGCAAGTAACTAAGTCGGAGAAGGAGCGAAAATCCGAAACAATACCTTAAAAACAGAAAATAGTTCAACGTGTGTGTCCAAAGTGATCAATCTACTTGTTATTTACGAAGAAAAGAAATTTAACTTAAAAAATTGTTGAGATCTTTAAAAAAAAACCCAAATAGTTGCATTTAAGAATACAAAGAAAGTAACCTTATCTTTAAGGGCCTTGCAGGTTCTTGTTACTCCTACACAATCTGCTGGTATTGTCAAAATGGCTGCGGAGGACGCGGCCTGAAAAAATATTTTAATATTGTGTCAGATTAAATATTCCTGATTTTGCTACTAAAATATCATTATAGACAAATATGCTACAAACGGTTTAAAGAAGTTACTCTAAATCAAATAATTGAAATATAATTACCTTTCTGTGTGTAATTGCGTGAATTGATTTTCTCTCGTTTATCTTCAAGCTCACTCTTGCTCACCTGATGAATATGCATTCTTGATATTCATCCGCAACAACATTTTTTCGGTATATCATTGATATTGAAGATCGTTTGATTAATATACGAATATTTCTAACAACAAAACTTTTTCATATTAATAATTTGCGTTTAAAAAAATCAAAAAAATCTTAGTATCCATTGAAAACGTGAATTTAAAAGAAGCGACAAGGAATTTTATTCTGCACTATTTCATAATGTCGGTTATTTTCCCAACACTAATTATATATGCATTTCTTTGATCTTTGAAGATCTTTGAAAAGTAGGCGATGGCAATACACCCGAGGCCCCTCAGGGGCCTCTGATGTAAAAATTAAATGTTTATCGTTTAATAATTCCCGACATGTTGTACTTAAATTGCATGTTAAACAAAACCCCACTACATGTTCTTTACCTCTATGTACATCTGGTTTTGTCTAGTAGTCGCATGTCAGTGTTTATATTACCCAGCGTTACTGTCCATCCGTCCATGTGTCCGTTAAGGAATCTGTTCGTCCGTCTGTCAGTCAATCCATCAAAACATGTGTTTTCTACCTTTCAAACTCCTTTGAGTTCGAATATGAAACTTGATAATTATAAATTAAGAATTGAAATAGTGAATATGTCAAAGAGACAACAACCCGACAAAAGAGTAGATGTATATTGGCATTAATATTCATCACTGTTACATGTACCGTTTAGAAAGGGTATCGCAAAATTTTTGTTTAACTTAGTCACCATTTTTCAAACATTGTTTATGTACCCTTACTGTCAAACTAATTTTGGTTTGGTAATGACACTTTACATGTTTATTTACCAAATCGAGCAATACTACAATTTGTATCGTGCACAGAAGAAATAAAAACGTACAGTGGCAGTAAAGGTAAAAACTTGATTCAACTAAAAAATATAAATCACCACAAAAAAGCTTATAGCTTGCTGTTTTGTTTGATATGAGCCAAGGCTCCCTGTTGAAGGCCGTACTTTGACCTATAATGGTTTACTTTAAGAAATTGTGACTCGGATGGAGAGTTGTCTCATTTGCACTCATACTACATCTTCTTACGTCTATATACATTGACACTCATACTACATCTTCTTACGTCTATATACATTGACACTCATACTACATCTTCTTACGTCTATATACATTGACACTCATACTACATCTTCTTACGTCTATTTACATTGAAAGTCATGGTCATTTTTAGGTTAAACTTACTACCATAATTGATTCTGTGCAGACATTGTTCCGCTCGCTTACACCCAAACCCGCTTGTCAGATTATGTGGGGCTCGTGTAACACATTCGTAAGGTTCTTGTGTATATAGGGTTTAGTTTTGTTTTAGTCTTTTCTTTTCGACACATATACATTTTTTGTCGATGCATTAAAAGGGTTAGTTATCAAAAGTAATGAATTTATATTCTTTACAATTGTTTTTCAGGAAGTTGGAACCGAAATTGAAACAACTTGCAATAATTGGACTAATATTTGGGAGTTTATTTTTACAATGGAACGGAGCTAAACGTTTGATAGAAAGAGAGGATCTGTTTGGGGACAAATGGACCATAAAAAGTCTCCTGGCTTCAGCAGCCATTGAACGGGTATTTATTTTAGTAGCGTTCAAAACAGAGGAGTTCCGAATGATTGTTGACAATTCCGAAGCGATTACAATTTTCTTTTTCCTCCATGTACTATCAAGTGGTCTGTTGAAATATTACAACAATGTACCTCTTGTAGACAGAGGGACGGACATATATCCACCTTTTATACCAATCATTGTACTGATCTGTCTTGTTATTTGTAAAGGAGCTCGAATACAGCATATCACCATGGTTACCACTGGTCTGCTGTCTCTAGGCGCATTGTTTGTATCGCTTGGTGTAAATAAAGAGTTCACCATGCATAGAATAGATTACTTATCGTTTTCCTCTGTTTTTGCAACTGTGTTAAAGCTGATATGCCTTAAACATTTCAAAGATCAAAATATCAAGATCACACTACGTTTGTGAGCTATTGGAATATTCTTTGCCGGAACTATTGTTGTGATTGTGCCCGTTTTAGAATTTACGAACAAGTCTAACTTGGGGACGTTTATGCTAGTGTCATCTATGTCTGGTTTAGCTTCTTTGACAGTATTATACTTATTATATAATCACGTGATGTGTACAAAAACAGTTTTAGAGACATCTGGGTGTCTTATGCTGGGATACCTATTGCATCAAATATTAGATAGTGAATCTATAAACATTCTTCCTGTTTTATTTGGTACTTGTGTTTTGATTGCTACATATATCTGGCACGTGCAGAAGCAACACGACGATACCAAAGCACCATTTAAAGGTAAGAAACGGCATTTGTCCTGCCACAATAAAAATAGAATAAAACCTTTTAATTACCAATTGATTGTCCTTTCAAGATAAAGAAATCGAAAACATTTCGATGTAAATCAAAATTCCAAGAAATCTTTTGCTAACGTCTATAATATATATAGATATATAATGAAAAAACATACCAAATTATTGATGCTGCAAAATTAAAAAAAAAATTCAAGTGTTGTATTTTTGCTAGTTTTTGTATTCTTGATTATTGGATTTCTTGTTGTTGTTTTTTTTTAATTTTCGGCTACAACCCAATAAACTTAAAAAAATCTATATAAAGCACAGTACGCAACATTTAGAGAACTACAATTCAGGTTTATCACCGTTGATCGAAAAACACGATCAACACATTTCCTTGACTGAAACATTATTCTTATATAGTACTTTACGTACTTTGATTTACTTTCTTTGAGTTACTTCCCTTTAATATTAGTCTGATATGCTTTATGAAAACCCCTTATATTATTTTGTATCACTATTCATATGGAATACAAATGAACACGCTACTTCTTACTTTGTCATTCGTATTACCGCCATTTGGCCCCAGAGAATATTATCATTACCTATATGTTAACGACTGTCATACAAGTGAGAGGTTTAGCAAGCTATAAAACCAAGTTCAATCCACCATTTTCTACATCTATATCAAGTCAGGAATATGGCAGTTGTGATCCATTCGTTTGAAGTGAGTGACGCTCGCATAAAAAGGTAAAAAAAGCATAAATACCGTACGAAGTTGAAGAGTATTGAGTATAAGATAAGATATTTTATTTTCCAATTATGGGCCCCAAAGGGCATAAACATTACAACATCAATATTTTTTTCATAATACAATACAAACAATGAGATAAAAAAAAAGAAAAAAAGTTAAACGATTACTATTTAAGTTCTTAAAGAATACGTAGATAAAGAATCTATAGTATGTTTTTTTTTTAATACTAATGCATTTCATTGCAAGTGTGGTTGATAAAGATAACAAACAAGCAGCCCAAAAAGAAAAAAAGAAAAATAGATATCCACATATGTATAGTACACAAAAAGTTGGATCAATTAAATATATAATAATTAGCCAAAAAGAAAGTAGAAATTAAACATGTCCATGACCTATCCTGTGTCAGCAGCAAATAGGAAAGCATTATGGTTTCCTAAAGGCAGCTGACACCAGGGGGCGATACCTTATGGGCCATAGGCATGTAAAATGTGTGTAAATGTATCTTTCCTACCTGTATCAAAAGCAAACAAGGAAGCATCATAGGTAACTTGAATGCAGTTGATACCAGGGGACGATGCCTCAAGGATATAAGAGAACATTTGAATAAATAATATATCTTAACAATTATTTTTTTTTTAATCGGCTAGTATGTTTGTGATATTCAGATGACTATAATTTTCTATGTCCAATCAAATGTATATACACACATAGATTTCCTCTAACTAATCTTCATTAAGGAAGATGTTTGTATATAAAATTACATATTATTTTAAGTAACTCAACATTTTCTACACTAAATAACCAGATAATTTTGCTTTGACTGTTCATATGATTAAAATAAGAATTATATTGTGCAATACTAGCTAACATACAATTTGTATCATCCTCAAATTTGTTACAATCAAATAGAAAATGAGCCTCATCTTCGACAGTATTGGAAGAACATTTATTACATATTCTGTTAATTCGGGGAATACCCTGATATCTACCTAATTCTATTTGTAATCTATGAGAAGATGCACGTAATTTAGTAAAACTTCTTCTAAGTTCAAAATTCTTGATCAATGTTAGATATTTTTCAAAACCAAAATTTGTTTTATATAAAAGGTAGGTTTTCAGTTTACTGTCTGAAAATTTATCTATTTGTTTTTTCCAACAGCTAATAAACAATATTGATAGCTTGGTTTGTATATATTTCTTAAATTTGTATAAGGATTCACAAAATGGAGCATTTATGGCATTTGTATAGTCAATACCAAGTATTTTAAAAACAACATTTATTGAACCATACCATGATGTTATATTCATGTGATGTAGTGTCTTTGATTGTGTATATGCCTCTTTTAATAGAGGAAAATTATTACCTAAATTCTCTAATCTATACCAGTACAATAACATCCCTTTTATAATATTAAAATATATTGGAAATCTTCCAAGTTCAGATAACACTGCAGCATTTGTTGTTTTCTTGTGTACCCCAAGTATAAATTTACAAAATTTTATATGAAGTTTCTCACAGGGTTAATAAGTATTGGCAAATAAATTGTGACTATAATCAAACATTGTGTATTTGTGTTTTTCTTTGGCTTTTATAATGTTGCCATGGTCCTTGAGCACATGCAGTAATATCTATTTTGTTTTGATCGGCAATACAAGATTATTTTAATATTTCGTAAGTTGTCAGTGTTGTTTGGTATTCAAAAAGTGGGGAAATATACTATTCAAACTTTTGTTTGCTCCTTGGTCGGGTTATTGTCTCTTTGACATATATATTTCCATTTTCAATTTTATCTGAAAACAAAATAAACTGACAACGCCATGGTTTAAAAGAAAAAGACAAGCAATAGTACACAAATATAACATAGAAAAATAAAAGAATTTTAACAACATGAACTACACCAAAACTGGGGGGTGATCTAAAATATGTAATTGACATTGGTTTAGCTGTTTTTGTTTCTTTTTGAGATATAAACTACCCACAAAATTTATATACATTTTGTGTGCATAGCATATCTATAGATTTTTTTATAATTTCAAATAAATCTTATTCATAGAACCTCACGAAGTTATCCTCCATCCCTAAATATACCTTAGTGTAAATATTTTATGTTCTAATTTTAGATATAAGGTATCCGTAGAACATATCTGTGAGAAATATATATAGATTCTGCCAGCGCATCGAGTGCGAACGATATTATTCCACTTGAGACAGTAAAGTTTGACTCCACCTAAGAATCATGCAATATGAAGAAAAAGTGATTTACCCTATGTTAAAATTTTCAAATTTTGAAACACGAGACTCGCCGAGTGTTTTACATATTTAAAATTAAATGTTGAAAGTGGATAAATATCGTACGTATTACCCAAGATTTTGTGGTGGAATCTGTTTCTCTAATGTGTTTTTTAACAATAAGCAAGCAAACTTATTCCTTCTCTTCGATAGGTCTGCAAAAAGATGTGTTCTTTCTATGTGACGCCATCAGACATGGTCGCCTTTATGCATGCCGTCACAATAGGAAATTCAGAGGAAAGCAAGAAAATTCGACGTCATAATCGAATGTTAACCAATGAAGAACTTAGATCAAACGAACCACACCTTGATTGATTTTTTATAAATATATACAGTGGGTTCAGAAAGGGATACATTGATTAAAAATAAGAAAAACCTTATTATACATATTTTATGTTCTAATTTCAGATATATCATCCACGAGTCATGAGATGTTTACCCGGATGGAGTTTATAATATTTATGGGAGGTGTAATAGCCGTGTTGTTTTACGTGTTACAACCACGTGTTAGTAGTAGGGATATACATAATCTAAGTTATGTTGGACTGGACAAGATTGTAAGAAAACTATTACAGAACAAAGCCAGTTGATAATGCATTAAGGGACTTTGTTAATTTTAACGGTTAAGGAGGCTCGCGGGTATAAGATTTTTAGAAAAAAAATAAACTTTTATTTTACATTACAAATTTTATTAATTACCTTTAGTAGTTGTTACTTTATCATATGGTACAAAAATTATTCCAAAAAAATAATTCATGTTGACCCCAGGTGACTTTCAAAAAGTCAATATCATTTAAAAAGCTCTAAATTATCTCCCTTTGGTGCAAAAATGCCTTTTTTTGGCATTAAAATTGAAATGTCTTTTTTAACTCATCGGTGACCTATATTTTTTATTGTTGTTTTCGAATTAGCTGTACATAATCTAAATAATTGTAAAATTTGGGCGATTTCTGTAATTTAGTTCTTTTTTTATTTCGATATTACCGCTATTTCTCCTATTAGTTCAACAGAAAAAAAGGACTTTTACAAAAATGCATGCTTCTTTCAAAGGCAGATTGTGAGCGTAAATGAACGGTGACCCCAATTTTTTATTTCATTTTTCTATTAAGGATAAGATAAAGTTCATTTTTAGAAAAATATAGCGAAATCCTATATTAAATAAAAAAAATCATTTAGACCCGCGAGCCCCCTTAAGTAAAGTTTTTTTTTTGAGGGAGATTTTATGAATTAAACATAGTTTATTTTGTTTTATGAATTATTTCATATCTTGTGTTTGTTAACTGTCAAGTGACAAATATTTCACACCTATTTAGTAGGAGAGCAAATAAAACTAGAATTGTCATTGTAAGCAACAGCGGATGTCACCTGGTCTGCCAATTGCCACTTAACGGCAGCCATTTTGAAATTTGTATATATTAAATGAAAATAATATGATATGCGTCGACACAAAATTTCTCATTTGAACTGCTTCTATGGCAACGGCGGCCATTTTGAAAATTAAAAAAATGGATGTCTTGTCTTCACATACCAATTAATACTTACACAAAGTTTGATTCAATTTGAAGGACTTTCCGAATTTTCACATTCTATCTGTTTCAATGACAACGTCAGCCATCTTTGAAATGCAAACCCCCGATTACACATTTATACATGGGGATTAATATTACGGTAAAGTTTAATCATCATTGGTTCATACAATTCTGAGAAATATTCTGGAGAAAAAACTGTGAAACCATATGAAAGATTACTAGGTTTGCTCTTGCAAGCAATAGCAGATGGCACCAACACCACATTGTCACTAAACTTCAACCATTTTGAGAATTTTTAAACAGTCAAAACACAGTCAAAACACATCTCACCCTATCTGTCTGTAAATTTCCCGAAGTTCACAGTTGTGGCATTTTTCAATGTTTCACATTGTTGAAGTTTCCATGGCAACGGCGGCCATTTTGGAAATCCCAAGTTCAAAAGTCCAATCGTTACTTGCCTGTTTAAACTTATATCAATTTTCAATAAGTTTTGAGCATTTTAAAATTTTTGATATTTTTGCTGTTTCCATGGTAACTGTGTCAATTTCGAAAATTCCAACAACAGTTTCAATATTGAGTTATGCCATGTCACATATTCATGATTATTTTTATGAGTTTTATCTAATATTCCTTTAGAAAATGCTGCTTTGATGTTTTTTCCCAACGTTTGCATTAATATCTTCAGTTTTCATGGCAATTGATAAGTACTGTAAGTACCTCAGGGCAATACTTCCAACATTTGTATAAACTTTCATTAGGTTGGCTCTTATAATAAAAGATTCAGAATTTTATTATTTTATATATTTCCTCAGTTTCCATGGTAACAGAAGCCATTTTAACCATTCCATTCCATTGCATAACTTCACTAAGTGGTCTGTATTATGGTCCCTGAAATGTTCTTACCGTAACTAGAATCGAACCTGGAACTTTTGTGTTAGTAGTCCGATGCGCTAACCACTACACCAAGGCACTCATTAAAACAAACTGGAATAAAGTACAGCACATTTAAAATGCCAGTGGAAAAAGAAGTAATGTTGAATAGAGGCAAAATATTAACATAACATAGGTTTCGGCGAACACCAATGAAATATATTCCGAGTATTATTGTTATTTTGTTACGGTGGAAAGCAAACACAAATAGTCCTAAATAAAATATTTTCTGAGCTATTTGTCAAATATAAAAGACAGTAGTAGAAGGCATTATGATACATATAGTTGATGATAACAAAAATAATAATTGAAATTAGAACATAATATTAATAAAATTGAAAACATAGCAATAACACAACTCGCGGTTTTAGCATCATCTATGTTAACACGACGGGTGTCACATTTGGAGCAAGATCTTATAATGACCTGAGATCGCCCTGTTTGTATGGGGTTTGTGCTGCTCAGTGTTTAGTTTTCTTTGTTGTGTTTTGTGAACTATTGTTTAAAATTAAGAATGGAAATGGGGAATGTGTCAAAGAGACAACAACCCGATCATAGTAAAAAAAACAACAGCAGAAGGTCACAATAGGTCTTCAATGTAGCGAGAATCTCCCGCAACCGGAGGCGTCCTTTAGCAGGCCCCTAAACAAATATATACTAGTTCAGTGATAATGAACGCAATACTAATTTCCAAATTGTACACAAGAAACTAAAATTAAAATAATAAAAGACTAACAAAGGCCAGAGGCTCTTGAATTGGGACAAGCGCAACAATGCGGCGGGGTTAAACATGTTTGTGAGATCTCAACCCTCCTCCTATACCTCTAACCAATGTAGAAAAGTAAACGCATAACAATACGCACATTAAAAATCAGTTCAAGAACGAAGTCCGAGTCTGATGTCAGAAGATGTAACCAAAGAAAATAAACAAAATGACAATAATACATAAATAACAACAGACTACTAGCAGTTAACTGACATGCCAGCTCCAGACTTCAATTAAACTGACTGAAAGATTATGATTTCATCATATGAACATCAGACACAATCCTTTCCTTTAGGGGTTTGGTATCATACCATCATAACATATATGAGAAGAACATAATCCGTGTCATGCCAACAACTGGGTTTTGAATAAATGGGTTTAGTTCCCATGCAAAGACCCTATAAGTAAATCAATATTAACGCCAAAATATGCAATCTTTAATGACCTGACATCAGTATCGTAACTATATCCCTTCTTAATAAGTCTATTCAAAGATTTTGTTAGTTTCTGAGGTGAATACTGCCACCTTTGTGCTTTATAAAGAATATTTCCATAAAAAATTGGATGTGAAATACCTGAACGTATAAGAAGTCTGCATATATAATGTTTAATATACAATATTGTTTGTCTGTTTGTCTTCTCTTTTTAGTCATTGGGTTGTCAGTTTATTTTTGACTTGTCAGTCTGAATTCCTCTGATATATTTTCTTTTTTTCTTTTTGACTACCTATCGCCAAACTAAGTTTTGCTATACATGATTTAGCGTACATATTTAACAAATCAGTACTGCATTAAAGAGATCCGAAATGACAGTTGTAAAACAATTGATCGAGAACACCAGATTGGAAGGTTGCACATTATACCGAGATCTGATAAAATGTCCCACTTTTTCGACTCATTTGACATCGGTGACGAATACCATTATATTATACCATGTAAATATTTCAAAGATGATAGAAACAAATATTTACCCCAATATTGTAAATCTGATGTAAATGTTATAATATTCGAACAAATATTTCAACCGAAATTGTGTTGATCTTGAGTAATTCTGAAGACTTATTAAATGTACTTCTGTGAAAGTCCTCCTGGTTTAACAGTTATTGTGTATGTGTGAATTTATCTTTTGCCAACGTTTTTGAGGAATTACTTTTATAATTATAATAAAACTGAGAATGGAAATGAGGAATGCGTCCAAGTGAAAAGAACCCGACCATAACGCAGACAAGAGCCGAAGGGAACATATGGGCCTTTAATACAGCGGTAAACTCCCACACACTGAGGTGTCCTTCAGCTTGACCCTACACAAAAAATGTATACCAATTCAGTGATAATAGACGTCAAAATAAAGCCCGAATTATACACAAGAAACTAGAATTAAAATCGATGCAAGGCTAACAAAGGCCAAAGGCTCCTGACTTGGAACAATCAAACAAATCAATGCGGCGGGGTTAAAGACAGTAAAACTCAGTTCAAAAGAAGTCCGAGTCCGATGTGAGAATAGGAAATAAAAGAAATAAACGAAATAACAATCCTACATAAATAACAACAGACTACTAGCAGTTACTGACATGCCAGCTTCAACCCTCAATTAAACAGATTGAAAGATAAACATATATCAACTATAATCCTTGAATATATTAAACATATATTACTTAAAAACTAAGTTACATTGAATCATTTGTGTGTGTGTAGATATCCCTTTGAATCATGCGTTCATTTATTACGTGGTATTGTTAACAGTATTAACATTTCGTGTATATAAATTGTTTCACTTCTTTCCGGTTGATATCCTTCTCAGCCCTTTTTATTGTTGATTCTTTTCTGTTTGCAAATCGTCGCTCTTTTCTGTTCGACCGTCAAAACAGTGGTGCACACGTGTTATTAAAAAGTGACAGAAACAATGTTTTAGTCTGTCCTTCTAATTTAATTCTACAAAGCAGTCAATAATGATACAAACGTTGATGACGTCGAGGTCCAATGACAAACATATGTCAATGGGCTGATAGACAGAACACTTTCAGCCAATCAGAAAGGGTGTTTTATAAATTTACTGTTTGCAAAAGTACGAATTATCCGAAATACTAACGGATTTTCTTATCCCAGGCAAGGTTAGTTAACCTTAGCACAACTTTTTGGAAATTTGGGTCATCAATGTACTTCGACTTTATACTTGTTTGGCTTAATTACTATTTTGATCAGAGCGTCACTGGTGAGTCTAATGTAGACAAAAACACGTATGGTGTTTTGAATTACATATTAACTTTGATGACTATCAGCATATGGAAATATCCTATTGTAATGTGTATTTGTGAATTTCTCTGTCCTAAATGTTCTTGCATTTATTTGTACTGTAGTCTTGTCATGTAATGTTGTCATTTTAGTGTTATATTTAACATTAGTTTGTAAACCGGATTTGTTTTTTCTCTATCGATTCATGAACTTCGAATAGCGGTATACTACGGTTGCCTTTATTTATATTTAACTGCCATAAAAGCGCGAGGTTTGGCTAGCTGCAAAACCAGTTTCAACCCATCATTTTTTGTCGAGCCTGCAACTTTTGTTGCAGAAAGCTCGACATAGGGATAGTGATCCGGCGGCGGCGGCGGCTACGGCGGAGGCGGCGGTGTTAGCTCACTTCTTAAAAGCTTTATATTTAGAACGTGAAAGACCTGGATGCTTCATACTTTGTATATAGATGCCTCATGCTACGAAGTTTCCGTCAGTCACATGTCCAATGTCTTTGACTTTATTTTCATGGTCCAGTGACTACTTAAAAAAAAGTTCAGATTTTTTGTAATGTTGAATTCTCTCTTATTATAAGTAATAGGATAACTATTGTCGAGATTACCGCGGGATTACGACGTTCCTAAGTTTGTAGATCTTTTGTACATTACCATTGGCGACGTTGGCGACTTCAGTGACGTCGCCGTGGGCTCTTTGAGTTGTTATTAAAAGTTATGGCTGAACAGACGTATTTGTTTATATTAGCGAAAATATCCTACTTTTAACCTCCACATTTATGGTACCGTGACCAATGGATTTAAGCAAGCTCAAAGCGATAAGATCCGGGAACAGAAGTGCTGTTACAAAACTTTTTCGAAAGATAGATGCAGCGAAGCAAGAAACAGATTTCGATCCAGAAGAGTTGACCGCAACATTTGAAAACCTTCTTCAGAAGCAAAAGATATTGAACAATTTGAACGAGCAGATACTCCAGCTAGCGGAAGCAGAAAATATTGAAAGTGAAATTATAGATTCAGATGAGTATTGTATTACGTTAGAAACCAAAATCAGACACATACGAAATTTTGTTAGAGATACTCATACCACACCAAAGACACGTCAGAGTGAAACTTCATCCCAGATATTAAATGTTGACTCTCAACCGTTCGTCTCAGCAGACCTCACAGAAAACTCATGCACGCAGTCGTCACAAAATCCGTTTTCTCAAGCTAGCAACACAGTGAGTTCTAATTTAAATCCGTATACATCCGCAAGCAGTCAGAATCACTACTTACCCAAACTCTCACTTCCGATATTCACAGGGAATATATTAGAGTGGCTTTCTGGGATTCGTATGAATGCGCCATACATTTAAACCCTTCATTGACCGATGTCCAGAAATTTAATTACCTCAAAGCACAGTTACAAAATGAAGCTTTACGCACCGTAGCTGGTTTTGCGCTCACCAATGCAAACTATGCGGACGCCATTATTTTATTGAAAGAGAGATTCGGACAAACACACAAAATCACGCAAGCATGCATTCAAGCATTATTAGAAATTCCATCACCACGAAACCATCTTGTCAGTTTGAGACAATTCTATGATCAAATGGAAACTTACGTCAGAGGGCTAGAATCTTTGGGCCAGTCACAAGACTCGTATGGAACATTACTTGTACCAATTATTTTGAAAAAATTACCGGGAGAAATTAAAAAAACCTTGCCCGTGAACATGGAACAGAAAACTGTTCATTACGAGACCTTTGGAAAAGTATTTGCAATGAAATAAACATAATTGATGTGGGCCAAGACACTGAAACTTCTACCAATTTACCAAGTACATCATCTTTCTTTACCGGAACTAAATCAACAAAACCCCGTCAAAATCAAGCTTTAAATACAAGAAATATACGCCAGAATTTAGACGCTAAACCTTGTGTATTCTGCCGCGATGTACACGCACCAGCGCATTGTGCAAACGTATCTGATCCAGCAGCACGCATGAAACTTGTAAAACGGGAGAAATTGTGTTTCAACTGCCTTGGAACACATCGTATACATGAATGTAAGTCAAAACACTAATGCCGAAATTGCAACAAAAGACATCACACAAGTCTGTGTATTGTATGCCAATTTAACAACAAGAACTACGATAATGACAGAAGTAGACAAAGCGTGCAAAATACAAATTACAGCCAACAGCATATGAATTTTCATGGTAACAATGGACAAGCTAATCAGACATCTGTACATTTGGTAAATGACACGAATCAGAAGGAAGATGACACGTCAATTGTATACTCATCGTCAGTCGAGGTACGTACAAATGTTCTTTTAAAAACTGCAGTAGCACCCGTATGGTCAGACCACTCATGTAGAGATACCCATATACTTTTTGACGAGGGAGCACAGAAATCATTTGTGACCGAAGATTTAGCAAGAAAACTTAATTCACAGTCAGAGGGAACTGACATTCTACAGTTATCATCATTTGGAGATAGAAAGAAAAACGTAAGACATTTAGATAAATCGACAGTGTTCGTAGAAACAGATGCAGGACAGAAAATACCGATAAACGTTCTAATTGTACCAATGATTGCCGTACCTTTGCAGAACAATATTCGCCACATCAACAGAGGACTGAATTATTTACGGGGACTTAAGTTAGCACATCCGGTAACACAGGAAGAGTCTTTCGAAATATCGTTATTGATCGGAGCTGACTACTACTGGGACTTAGTCGAGGATGAAGTCATACGGGGAAATGGTCCAACCGCCGTGAGGTCAAAGTTAGGTTTTTTACTTTCCGGTCCAGTAAGCGACAAGAGGGATAACTCATTGATGGGTACTAGCATTTTTAATATTCTTATTTCTCATAAAACGGAAGAGCATGATATAGACACATTTTGGAGATTGGAATCGAGTGGTATTAACTCAAAGGAAACAGACGAAGACGATACAGATTTTTTTGGAAACATATCAAGACACTTCGATTGAACTCAGAGGTAATAAATACTTTGCAAAGTTGCCATGGAAACAGGAACATGACGAACTACCATCAAACTATACAGTCACAAGAAGATGAACAGAGAACGTTATTAAGAAACTTAGTCAAGATCCTAAACTACTAAAGAAGTATGGAGATATAATCGCCGAACAGGAACGCAGAGGATTTGTTGAGACAGTAGATGAAAATGAACAAAAAGGCGGGAAAATTCATTACATTCCACACCACCCTATACACAAGAAATCTAGAACAACTCCTATACGAATAGTATACGACTGCAGTTGTCGTCAATCACCAAGTCATTCAAGTCTAAATGATTGTCTTATGGACACACCACCAAAATTAAATGATTTGACAAAACTCCTAGTACAGTTTAGAGCCAACCAGTTTGCTACATGTACTGATATTGAGAAAGCTTTCTTACATGTTGGATTGAGCGAAGAAGATAGAGATGTTACCCGATTTTTATGGCTTAGTGACCCTACAAATCCAGGAAGTCAGCTGAAAACTTATAGGTTCAAAGCAGTGTTATTTGGAGCGACGTCTTCGCCCTTTATACTCAACGCCACAATACAGAAACATTTGAAACAATTCGGAAACAGTGAAACAGCTAAAATTCTAGAAAGAGATATTTACGTTGATAACATATTGTCTAGTATGAACAAAGAAGAAGATTTACTTACGTATTTCAAAGAAGCAAGAAGCATGATGGCTGGAGCTGGATTCAACTTGAGATCATGGAGTTCAAACAGTGCTAAATTACTAGAATTAGCTAAAGAAGAAAACGTCCTAGATACGGATAAGTATACCAAAATACTTGGAATGTTGTGGAACAGTCGTAGCGACGAGATATTTTACCCTAAGCGTGATATTCCTACACCGGAACTACTTCAACATGTTACTAAACGAGAAGTTTTGAAAGATTCTTCAAAGATTTATGACCCACTAGGCTTACTTAGTCCGATTACAATTAGAGCGAAAATCCTGATACAAGAGTTATGGAAATGTGGATTAGATTGGGACGAACTAATACCAGATAATTTAAAGACTACGTGGATAGATTTGACCAAAGATTTGGAAAAGGCAATACAATTCACTATTCCTCGATATTATTTTAGCAAGCCATCAGCATCAACAGAATTAGTACTTCATGTATTTACAGACGCAAGTCCAAAGGCGTACGGCGCAGCAGCTTATTTGAGTAACGAAAACGAAACAACTTTAGTAATGGCGAAAACCAGAGTAGCACCAGTCAAATGCTTAACCCTCCTACAACTTGAACTTATGGCAGCAATCATCGGCGCACGACTAGCTGCACATCTTTATTCAACACTTAATTATCCAAAAATTGTATTTTGGTCAGATAGCAGCATCGTTCTTCATTGGCTAACATCTACGAAGACTTTGAAACGTTTTATAGCTAATCGAGTGAAGGAAATAACAGAATTGACGCATCCATACAAATGGCGATATTGCCCTACTGATAACAACCCGGCAGATCTTCTAACAAGAGGACTTACAATTGAACAATTTGACCAGAGTATACTTTGGCGGAAAGGACCACATTGGTTAACAGATAGTACAAAATGGCCAGAACTAAACAGCGCAACAAACACCGTTTTGACGTCACTGGTAGATGACAGAGAAAATGAAGAGGAATTGGACAACTTGAATATGACGCACCAAAATAGTCTAAGCAGTATAAAAAACATATTGGATATTTCGAATTATGGATCTTACATGAAGTTATTACGTATTACCGCGTATGCCATCCGTTTTATACGCAACTGTAGACGGGATAGGATTTCCAGAAAAAGCGGACCACTGGAGGTAAATGAAATTCAAACAGCAGTAAATATTTGGATTCTATATTGTCAAGAGTCTACGTATACAGATGAACTGTCATATCTGAGAGGAGCACAACACAGAAACACAAATAAAGTATCCAGAGTCCGACAATTGGGACTTTTCTTAGACGAAACCGGTCTTATTAGATGTAACGGGAGAATACACAACGCACCAATACCAGAATCAGCGAAATTTCCGTACCTTATACCGGCAAATCATCCGTTAACTAAACTAATTGTATTGGACGCACACGAAAAGTTACTTCATAGTGGAATGAATGCTACAGTGACCTATATTAGACAAACGTTTTGGATACCAACTATTCGACAGTATGCAAAGAAATTACTCCGCAAATGCGTTATTTGCCGCAAAGTGAATGGAAAATCGTACGTTGCACCAGACCCACCACCTTTACCAAAAATCAGATTACAGGAAGCACCCCCCTTTACAGTCACTGGAGTGGACTTTACAGGAGCATTACTTGTAAGAGACGAAAATAGAATTTTAACAAAAGCATATATATGCCTGTTTACCTGCGCTTCTACCAGAGCCGTTCATCTAGAGGTGGTACCGAACATAACCGAACATTCGTTTGTTCAAGCTTTTAGGCGTTTCGTAAGCCGCAAATCAATACCTAAGACACTTATATCAGATAATGCAACTACTTTAATCACAGGAGCAGAGGAACTAAAAAGATTATGTGAATCGGCAACACTAAAAGAAACGTTGTCTACACGAGGAATAGAATGGAAATTCATACCAAAACGCGCACCGTGGTATGGTGGATTCTGGGAGAGACTTATTGCGCTAACAAAGACAAGCTTGAAAAAGACACTTGGACGAACTCAAGTTAGTATGGAAACTCTACAGACTGTCGTGACAGAAATAGAAAGAATTTTAAATGACAGGCCACTTACATATTTTTCATCAGATATCAGAGATTGCGAGACGTTAACCCCAGCTCATCTTTTGTATGGTAGAAGAATATCAACACTGCCATATCCGCAAATAGACATAGAGGAATTCAACGATCCAACCTATATGAACCACAAAGAAATTAACAAATGTGCACAAAGACAAACTTTATTAATACAACACTTCTGGACCAGATGGAAGTCCGAATTCTTAACTTCATTGCGTGAATTTCACAAAACTTTAGGAAAAAAACGAACAATCTATTCAAATTGGAGACATAGTTCAAATACACAATGAATCGCCTAGAGTCAATTGGAAACTAGGTATAGTTAATGAACTTATCAGAGGCAATGATGGACATGTACGAGCAGCACGGATACAGACAAGCAATGGTGAGACTTCCCGACCGATCGTTAAACTATTTCCGTTGGAAGTATCGGGGACACATTCGGATGTTACAAGCGATCACACTGACGAGCAACATCAAGACACAACGCAAAGAAGTACTAGACCGAAACGAAATGCGAGCATCAAGGCCCGGGAGAGGATACGAAAGTGGACAACCAATGTAGACGAAAATGATGAAGAAGATTAACAATTTTCAAAAGGACTTTCAAAGTTAATTCAAATTTTTCATTTATGTGAACAAGAACTCAGTTAATTCAATTTAGTTCATTCATGGAGATAGAGACTTTTTTAATTTAATTTATTTACAAATATGGACAGTTAATGTGAAATTTATGATAATTTGCACTTTTTGCGGCCCCCAGTATGTCGAGATTACCGCGGGATTACGACGTTCCTAAGTTTGTAGATCTTTTGTACATTACCATTGGCGACGTTGGCGACTTCAGTGACGTCGCCGTGGGCTCTTTGAGTTGTTATTAAAAGTTATGGCTGAACAGACGTATTTGTTTATATTAGCGAAAATATCCTACTTTTAACCTCCACAACTATATTTGGTATGTGCGTACCTTGCAAGGTCCTCATGCCCGTCGGACAGTTTTCACTTGACCTCGACCTCATTTCATGGCTCAGTGAACAATGTTAAGTTTTGGTGGTCAAGTCCATATCTCAGATACTACAAGCAATAGGGCTATTATATTCGGTGTATGGAAGGACGGTACGGTGTACTTGTCCAACAGGCAGGTGTCATATGACCTTGACCTCATTTTCATGGTTCAGTGGTTATAGTTAAGTTTTGTGTTTTGGTCTGTTTTTCTCAAACTTTATGCAATAGGTCTACACTATTTGTTGTATGGAATGATTGTAAGGTGAACATGTCTAGTGGACAGATGTCATCTGACCTTGACCTCATTTTCATGGTTCAGTGGTCAAAGTTAAGTTTTTCAGTTTTGGTCTTTTTATCTGATACTATACGTCATAGGTCAACTATATTAGGTGAATGGAAATATTTTATGATCTACATATTAGTCGCGCAGGTTTTATTTGACCTTGACCTCATTTTCACAGTTCATTGCTCAGTGTTAAGTTTGTGTGTTTTGGTCTATTTTTAGCTCACCTGACCTGAAAGGTCAAGTGAGCTTTTCTCTTCACTTGGCGTCTGTCGTCCGTCGTCCTGCGTCCGTCGTCCGTCGTCCGTAAACTTTTACAAAAATCTTCTCCTCTGAAACTACTTGGCCAAATTCTACCAAACTTGGCCACAATCATCTTGGGGTATGTAGTTTAAAACATGTGTGGCGTGACCCGTCAAACCTACCAAGATGGCCGCCATGGCTAAAAATAGAACATATGGGTAAAATGCAGATTTTGGCTTATAACTCAAAAGCCTTTAGAGCAAGTCTAAAGGAGTAAAATTGTTGATCAGGTCAAGATCTATCTGCCCTGCAATTTTCAGACGAATCGGACAACCTGTTGTTGGGTTGCTGCCAGTGAAATGGTTATTTTAAGGAAATTTTGCAGTTGTTGGTTATTATCTTAAATACTATTATAGATAGAGATAAACTGTAAACAGCAATAATGTTCAGCAAAGTAAGACCTACAAATAAGTCAACATGACCAAAAAGATCGGTCGACCCCTTGAGGAGTAATTGACCTTTATAGTCATTTTTAACAACTTGTCGTCATTTTTGTTACTTTTCTAAAAATCTTCTTCTCTGAAACTTCTTTGCCAAATTTAACCAAACTTGGCCACAATTATCATTGTGGTTTATAATTTATAAAATGTGTCCGATGACCCAGCCTACCAAACAACATGGCCGACATGGCTAAAATTAGAACATAGTGGTAAAATGCAGTTTGTGCTTTATATCTTTGAAACTAAGACATTTAGGGCAAATCTTTCAAAATTTTAATGTCCATCAGAATAAGATATATCCCCTCACAAATTTTCAATTGAATCGGACAACCTGTTGTCGGGTTGCTGCCCTAAAATTGGTGATTTTAAGGAAATTTTGCAGTTTTTGGTTATTATCTTGAATAGTATTATAGATAGAGATAAACTGTAAACAGCAATAATGTTCAGCAAAGTAAGATCTACAAATAAATCAGCATGATCAAATTTGTTAGAGGACCCCTTAAGGAGTTATTGTCCTTTATAGTCAATATTGAACAACTTTTCGTCATTTTTGTAACTTGTATAAAAATCATTTCTAAAACTACTGGGCCAAATTTAACGAAACTTGGCCACAATCATAATACATGGGTATCTTTTTTTTAAAAAGTGTCTAATGACCCTGCCTACCAACGAAGATGGCCGACATCAGTAAACACATTAACAGGTGAGCGACACAGGCTCTTGAGAGCCTCTAGTTATTAAACTATAAGTATAAGGTCAACTATATTTGTTTTATGGAAGCATTGTTAGCTGTACATGTCAGCCTGGCATTTTTCATCTGACCTTGACCTCATTTTCACGGTTCATTGGTCTTTGTTCATTTGTTAAGTTATCTTGGTTAATGTAACCTTTATGTGACAATTGTAATAAAGCTTTATATTTAGGACTATCAACATAATAGTAATGATTAGTACAGAAGGCGAGACATTTCAGTGTGTGCACTCTTGTCTTTAAATGTCCTGTACCAAGTCAAAATTACAGATGTTATCTTATAGTTCTGTTTGTGTTGCTAAATGTAAAAACAGCTCCTTTTTTATTTAAGGAATGACTGTAATATTTTTTCTGTCTATGAAGAAATAAAATTAAAAAAATGGTTCACATCGAATAACGCAAAAGCAGGAATACTAGTTGTGTCGGTGTTTATATCATCAGCATACTGGTGGGGTCAGTGTATCATCAGCAGGAATACTGGTGGTGTCGGTATATCAGCAGCAGGAATACTGGTTGTGTCAGTGTATCATCAGCAGGAATACTGGTTGTGTCGGTATATCTATCATCAGCAGGAATACTGGCTGTGTCGTTGTATTATCAGCAGTAATACTGGTTGTGTCGGTGTATCATCAGCAGGAATACTGGTTGTGTTGGTGTTTTTTGCTCTGCATGTTTTACCAGCCATGGACATTCAAACTCGGTCAAAATAACGCAATCAAATTTTAGGACTCAATCGACTAACTTATCAGACGACTATACTGGTATATAGAGTAGAGGCTCTAAAGAGCCTGTGTCGGTCACCGTGCTCGATGTGCTGCAGTGCATACTCCGGGCGACTATATAGGTATATAAAGTAAATGTTCTAAAGAGCCTGTGTCGCTGATCGTGCTCGATATGCTGCAGTGCATCCTCTGGGCGACTATACTGATATATAAAGTAAAGGTGCTAAAGAGCCTGTGTCGCTGACCGTGTTCGATGTGCTGCAGTGCATACTCCGGGCGACTATACTGATATATAAAGTAAAGATTCTAAAGAGCAGGCGTCGCTCACCGTGTTCGATGTACTGCAGTGCATCCTCCGGGAGACTATACTGGTATATAAAGTAAAGGTTCTAAAGAGCCCTTGTCGCTCACCGTGTTCGATGTACTATAGTGCATCCTCCGGGCGACTATACTGGTATATAAAGTAAAGGTTCTAAAGAGCCTGTGTCGCTCACCGTGTTCGATATGCTGCAGTGCAACCTCCGGGCGACTATACTGGTATATAAAGTAAATGTTCTAAAGAGCCTGTGTCGCTGATCGTGTTCGATATGCTGCAGTAGATACTCTGATTATACAGGTATATACAGTAAAGGTTCTAAAGAGCATGTGTCGCTCACCGTGTTCGATGTGCTGCAGTGTACACTCCGACTATACTGGTATATAAAGTAAAGGTTCTAAAGAGCCTTTGTCGCTCACCGTGTTCGATGTACTGCAGTGCATACTCCGGGCACCTATACTGGTATATAGAGTAAAGGTTCTAAAGAGCATGTGTCGCTGAACGTGTTCGATGTGCTGCAGTGCATACTCCGGGCGACTATATTGGTATATAAAGTAAATGTTCTAAAGAGCCTGTGTCGCTGATCGTGTTCGATATGCTGCAGTAGATACTCTGATTATACAGGTATATACAGTAAAGGTTCTAAAGAGCCTTTGTCGCTCACCGTGTTCGATGTACTGCAGTGCATCCTTCGGGCACCTATACTGGTATATAAAGTAAAGGTTATAAAGAGCATGTGTCGCTCACCGTGTTCGATGTGCTGCAGTGTACACTCCGACTATACTGGTATATAAAGTAAAGGTTCTAAAGAGCCTTTGTCGCTCACCGTGTTCGATGTACTGCAGTGCATACTCCGGGCGACTATACTGGTATATAAAGTAAAGGTTCTAAAGAGCCCTTGTCGCTCACCGTGTTCGATGTGCTGCAGTGCATACTCCGGGATACTATACTGGTATATAACGTAAAGGTTCTAAAGAGCATGTGTCGCTGAACGTGTTCGATGTGCTGCAGTGCATACTCCGGGATACTATATTGGTATATAAAGTAAATGTTCTAAAGAGCCTGTGTCGCTGATCGTGTTCGATATGCTGCAGTAGATACTCTGATTATACAGGTATATACAGTAAAGGTTCTAAAGAGCCTGTGTCGCTCACCGTGTTCGATGTGCTGCAGTGTATGCTCCGATTATACTGGTATATAGAGTAGAGGCTCTAAAGAGCATGTGTTGCTCACCTTGGTCTATGTGCTGCAGTGCATAGTAGACACTCTACAGCATTAAAGAAAAGTTCACGACACAACTCTCTGTTTTATTGATGGTGACTTGTTACTTTACTGGACATTCTTGCTGTTTACAGTTATCTCTATGTATAATTAACTTGGTACAGTAGTTTCAGAGGAAAAGATTTTTGAAAAAGATTACAATAATTAAGGAAAAATTGTGAAAAAAATATTTTAAAGGCCAATTACTCCTGGAGGGATCAATTGACATTTTGATCATTTTGATTTATTTTTAATTCTTACTTTGCTAAACATTTGCTGTTTATATTGTATCTTTATCTATTATAATATTCAAAATGATAATGAAAAACTGCAAACGATTCTTAAAAATACCAATTTAGGGGCAACAAACAATGTATTTTTGTGATTTTACTTTTTACTGTTTTTGTTATTTCTGTTTAGAGCTTTTATTGGCCATACATTATTGCTTGTAGATATTTAAGATAATCCCGTTTTTTATCATCTTCAAAAGCTATTACAAAACATATATACTCATTAACGGGTGGTCAATTAACCATAATGAAATGATTTGTTAACAATGCAAGACAATATTTGTCAGCCAAGCATTGCTCATTCAATTACCATAATTGCATAAAAGCTAATGTTAGGATAGATATACTTCAATATGAGGACTACCGTAAAACAACACCACAAGCGAAAGAGATTCCGATTTAGTAATACACCTTATCGCTATTTGTCCGCCATTACTGGATATCACACAGGTTCCCGTAAAATTATGACGTCATAAACCAAAATAGCTGACGCCATAATGAAAAAGTGATTGTTGTATGCGTCAAAAGTTCAAGCGGCAGGGTCAGCCGGGAATAGCGATAGGGTGTATTACATCTTAAATGAAAAACATTTTTTTTTATTTTTATGAAAAACAACCAATCCTACATGACAAACATCCAATGGCGGTTAAGATTTCCATTAAACTAATTCAAATAAATTCTTATTCAACACAAACAAAAGTGTATGCATATTTTTCCTTCATTTATTCCAAATTACTTATCGAAAAGCATGTGTAATGACTAATGGCAAATGACGTTGCATTATTTCTGATACAAGAGAATAATTATTTGCATTGTAAAGTATAGTGAATAAACTCATCATATTGAAAATTAAATTTTAGTATCTTTTACCAATATTACAAATACTCTATGAAAAACTACCACTCCTGTTGTAAAGAAAAGTTCTGAATTCAGATGGGGGTTCATTATTTCTATTAAAATAAAGAAATAAACGCATATGTATTCAACACAAAAAAGTTAAAGCATTATTTTATTTACAATATTAAAATTCTGATAAACAAAATCATATCGAGAGGCCTTTGAAATAACTATTAACAAATAGCATTGCCCCTTTTTGACAAAAGAAGATAAATTGGTGAAATAATCAATGCAAACACCATTGTTTTATATTTTCTCTGATTATTTTATTCATTTTATAAAAAAAAACATTCTATATTATATAAAGTACAAACATCCAATGGCAGTCAATAATTTTCACTGGCATAAAGAAATGATTGCATCTGTATTAAACAAACGCAAAAGTTTATGCGTGGTTATCCTTTGGGAAGATACCCAGAACTTGTTGATAAATATTCCATATCAACTTCACAAATAATACAAGATGGTCTTGCAGTATAGATTTTGTGTACTGTCATGGTTATCATCTTAATAACGTGTTATAGTATTCTTTTATTTGTCTTTATTAATATTACTTGTACTGTTAAGTCAGTTTTTGAGATATTCTTATGAAGTGACTCTGTGGTTATGTAAAACATCATACTTTGAACGACAAAATTATTTCATTTATTAATTTTAATTTTACTTATGGATCTTGACATATTATGAATGACAAAACTATTTTATTCAATTATACCACTTTTTCTGTTTAGTCTGTTTTTTTATGATATACATTTGACGTGAAACTGTACTTGTGTATCCCGTCATACTTTGAACCACACAATTATTTTATTTATTATTATTACTTTTACTGTTAAATCTGTTTTCTGTTGTATCTACTTTACGTGACTCTGCATTTATGTATGCCGTCATACTTTGAACGAAAAAAATATTTTTATGTCTACCTGTGCGAATTTCAAACGCGCAATTTTACACCAATACTGAAAACCTTCTATCCTTTACGGGTAGACTTTACATAGATAAATTAAGTCGTATAAGAAAAACAAAATGAGTATGTTAAATTTGATGTATGCCTTTTTGTGCTTCTTCCTTACATTTGTTGTTTTATAGTGATGTTAAGATGATAACACAATATTGACTGCTGTACCCCTATTTTTGACATTTTTACTCTTTGAGTATGTTTGTTTTGTTCATGCATCGTTGACAATGTAATGGAATTTGATGCGACTGTCATACAAGTGAGAGGTTTAGCTAGCTATAAAACCAGGTTCAATCCACCATTTTCTACATTAGAGAATGCCTGTACCAAGTCAAGAATATGACAGTTGTGTTTGGACTTTTGATTTTGCCTTTTGATTTTTGATTTTCCTTTTTGAATTTTCCTCGGAGTTCAGTATTTTTGTGTTTTTACTTTTTTTTTCTTTTATCATTCACGTTTTATACAAAATAACCTTTTTGAATGCATTACTAATAACTTGTTGCAATTGACATTGCATTATTTCTAACAAAAAAAAGGAAGACATATGTGCGATGTTATGGAACGTATCAACAAGTTTAGTATCTTTTTCCTGGAGTTTACTACATTTTATGAAAAAAAAAAAAATTAAATGCACACAAAACACTGAAATTAAATGACGATTCATAATTTCTATCAAAATAAAGATGTTATTACATTCATGTTCAACACAAGCAAAAGTTTGAGTACTATTGTACTTACAATGTTACAATATTACTATTCTTATAAAAAAAAATTATCTGATATTGATGCCCTTGATTAAATAGTTTTAAATAACATTGTATCATTTTTTATCCTTTAATTATTCAAACTTACATTTAAAATGCATTTATAATAACTGATTGCAATTGACGTTAAAAAAGAAGAAACATGTGCATTTTAATGCAACGCATACAAACTGTTAGTACATTTTCCTTTACATTCAGTATAATTTATGAAAAACAACCAACTTGAGGAACAAAAAATACTGAAATGAAATGGCGATTCATACTTTCAATCAAAATGAAAAAAATATTGCATTCATATTCAACACATTTTTGATGTTATATTTCACATGGCCATAAAAGTGCGAGGTTTGGCATGCCACAAAACCAGGTTCAACCCACCATTTTTTCCTTTAAAAATGCCGTGTACCAAATCAGGAATATGGCCATTGTTATACTATAATTCGTTTCTGTTATATAGATACAATGGATACGAGTTGATTCTTAAAAAAAACTATGAGCCCGCTGGGCGAATGGTTTGTTTTTCATGAATCAACGCTTATCCATTGTATCTATAACTTAAACTATTGTGATAATGTCTTTTCAAAATTAAAGCCTATTCTCAATTAGAAGGTATTGGAAGTGAGTTTAAATAACCATGTGATCGTGACAAACGATGCATTACAATAAAATATATATTACAATTTTAAATGGTTGAAACAATACACATACATGTTTTACACAAAACGTCTGCCCACAAAGATTTTCATTTATCCGGCATCTGAACATTATATGTTTTGATAAAATGAGACATATTCGATCTTACTATTTCTAATAAAATTGAGAATGAAAATGGAGAGTGTGTCAAAGCCGAGTACAACAACTTGACAAAAACAGATATATAGCATATATATAAAGCATGTATCCGTAATTTCTAACAAGATGTCTTATTCTAGACACATCACGATTTTCTAGCATAAAAATTTGCGAATAAACAGATGAAATGATACTATATTGATTTATAAAACAAAAATGTCAATATTGTGTTTGCTTTTTGTTACTGGCATTTGCCAAACCTGCATTTTTCAGATGATTTCATTTATAACATTCAGCGTTGAATAAGCACAAAATTAACATAGAATCGAATGAGGATTTGATAAAATGTCCCAAAATCTGCTCATTTATCTTATGTTCCAAAACATGATTTTTTTAAATACCTTGACATTTTATTGGTAAGCATATAAAGTATCAAAATGTAAAATAAAAACTATAGGTTACCATTCTTCCAAAATAAGTACGGCAAAAAAATGATAATTACCCCCTTATTTCTATAGTAAAAACACTAAAAACGAAGACTACAGAAAACGGACCTAAAATAACAATCTATCATTTTCTTGCTTAAATTGTATAAAATCTGTAAATTTATATTAAGTTCTATTCAGGATAATGTATTCTACATATAGAATTCAAATTTTGGAAACAAATGTCACTAAATCAATGTTGCGCAAAATTATGCGCAGAAAACCTCTTTTTATGAGTATACTTCCACCTTAAGCGAACCGTTTGGCTTTTGTTTTGTCTTTTATTGTCATTATTGTGTTTGCTTTTTGCCAACTCTGTATTTTTCAAATGTCCTTATACAATGAAGTAGTAACATGATTAGATATATGTTATAACAAGAGTTCTACGGAGGATTGCAAGTCTCGACTAAAAAGTCAGATGTATATATCGAGGGATATGTAATAATACATATTATTGAGTTTAATCTATTGATTTAAAAATTCATCGAATACATGAAAACACATATGTTACAATAACGAAAACACATATGTTACAATATCAATCTAATTGATAGTCATTTTAGGATCAAACTATTCATCACGGACCGTGAAAATATAAACGTACTTGCTTATTGCTTTAAATAATATTGAAATGAAGGTATGTGGTTTATAAATATTTATACAAAATACATTTTCTTCTATTTATTGAGATATACTTGTAAACAACGGAGACCGTACGTATCATATTTGTCAAATAGTATAACCCTTTAGATACATCGAAAATGAACAAATACATTTATCTATTGTATATCAGCACAAACATTACCAATGCATATTGCATTCTCGTTAAATTCATAACTTGCAAATTAGCGTATAGATAAATCTGGAAGTGAGATCAGTTTCTCCGGAAGAGTGAGCATCTACTGCCCCGCATGCGTCAACCATCATGCATTCATTGTTACAGTTGTACACTTGCGAGAGGAAATACACATACTATATGGTGTTAAAGAACACAAAACATGTCACATAAAACTTATATTCTTGAAGCATAGCTTTATTTTAATGTTTTAATTGGCTGTTGCACCGTTATCAATGTCCTTGTTGTTTAGCTAGTCTCGGAGGTATGATGACAAGCCATTGACAGTGTAGTTACAGTTCTGGGGGTTATGGTGCAACTCACAAAACACAGATATCTTATCTTGCCCTACTCAAGAGATTAAATAAGTGAAAAATGTAAGGTTCTGAAAAATGTGAAATTGACCAGAACCAGTCACTTAGAGCCGATTAGATTGAGAAGGTATCCGGTCGTTCCGGCACCAAACCGATCCGGCCCTAAGTCAATCCGGCCCAAAGTCGATCCGGCCCAAGTCGATCCGGCCCACGTCGATCCGGCCCCAAGTCGATCCGGCCCCATAGATAAAATATGAATAAGCTATATTGATTTTGGAGGAATTTGTGACACATTTTAACAGTGTAAATGGAGTTTTCAAAAAGTGTCCGACGATAGATGACAACAGGTAAGTGAAGTATTGGAGTACCAGTTAAGGGCATACGATACAGTTACAGGTGTGATGATTTTGTATCTAAGGTTTAATTATTTACATTGGTTACAGTTCGGCAGAAGCCTTATTTTATATATTTATATGATACTTTAATAAACATAGAAAAGAGTAAGATGTTTCGCGGGTTAACTTTGAGTCAGGTCAAATGTAAAGGGGTGTTCCTCCTGCAACTCAGATACGAGTAAAGAGGCTCTTTGTTAGAACACCCCTCACTCTAGATTGGTACAGCTACCATCAGTGTATATAAGCAGGAGAGAATCCTAGCTCAGGGTCGTTACTTAATTTTAAATTTTTTATTCATTTATTTATTCAAACTTTTGCTTTTTAAATTTTTGTTTTTATAACACTATCTGTATCATTCTAAATTATGTCAATTACCACATGGTAAAAATATAAATTAGTTAATGCCCAAAAAAGGCGCAAGCCAGGGCCGACCGTGCAAGGGCTGTATAGCCAGTCAAGGTCGTTAAAAACTTCCATTTGTTGTTGTTGCTCAGGTTCGATTGTTATAAGTCTTTGGAGACATAAGACCACGGTACGTTGATATCCGAGATCGATCGCTCGTATATATTTAAATAATATTACTAAGTGTAATAAAGAACATGTTGGTGCCTGTTAGAAATACGGACTTGTACGTTTACAAGTTGAACCGTATTGTACCGTATAGGACAAATGTGAGTCTGTGTGCCCACCTTGTAAAGTACATACTTGTACCAGCGGAGCTAAGAGAAGTCTGTAGGATTGCAGGGAGCAGTTGTACATATTTTGGTTCATTGACGTAATATTCGAATAAAGATTATTTGTTATATATTTTGTAAAGAGAGAGCAAGTTTGAATCCAGTATCAAACTGGTAACGGACACATTCTAAATTGAAATAGACACGCTTACCCTGTGTACACGTTACACAGGGAAGGCAATGACGTTACTAACGTAAAATATTATTTTCGCGACGTCAAACTATGACATATCGGGAAAAGATGCATTTTTCGACTGATTTGTATCATTCAAACCAGAGACAAACTGATTTAATTTGAAAACGAGTGCATGGACCTCTATTTTTTAAAACAGCAATTTATTTCATTATGCAAGGAGATTATGTGACCCAAATTATATTAAACTGTAAATAGAGCATGTATTTTTAAATTTGATAAACATGCAGCAAAAAATGACGTTTGTCCTCTATTCATTAACATTTGATAAATATAGAGTTATATTGGAATAAAAATTGCATAATTTTAAATGATACTTATAAAATACCGAAATTACCGATTATTAAACAAAAACAATTTGTGTTTATCTTTGAAAACCAAAAAGTTGTGTCTTTCTTTCGAAAAAGAAAATACGGACACAAATCTGAATTTTGAGAAAATATACAAAATTTCGACCTAATTTACTCAAAAAGTAGCACATGAAGGTATATTTTTTATTACATATTTGATTAAATCAGGTAAAAAATAGACTGTATGCAAATCTTCATCTTGTAAATACAGGTTCAAAACTGTATCGTATGCCCTTAAAGAACTATTTTAAATCAATTCGAAAATGAGTGTTATTGTTTCTGTTTGTATAGCAGCTTCACACTATTCTAAAATATGAAATTACTGCCCATGACAACTTTAACTTTGAATGTCATGGCGATTTTTATTTCAATGAAAGCTATAAAATTTAACTCATCATTATGACTTGTTCATTCAAATCATTAGTCTAAGATTAGTCTATAATTAATTGGTTTGTTTATTCAACTATTGTCTATCTAATGATTGTAAACTATGGTTATGCCACTCGTAATCACTTAATTCAATCAAATCCTGATTAATTAAAGTTACGTAATCAACAAGGTCTTTATAGTTTGATCTTCTGGTTGGTGTAAATAACAAATGTAGTTTTGCAATTTTATTTACAGAAATGCACTTTTTAGTAAATGTATAACAAGTATTCGTTTGTCTTCAAATAACCTTTGAATTGAACATGGACGTTATGTTGGTACAAATACAAATGAAAGAAATTGTATTCACTTTTAAATTAAGAAATAGTTTATTGTAATAAAAGATATTTTGTATTGACGAAACTTCTGAGGTCACCTATTATTTATTGTGCATATTGGTTACATTTGTGAAATAATGGTAATCAGGTAACATCATAGGGTTCTACATGTATACAGTGTATAACACTTGTTTTTTTTGTAATATCGAATAGTCAATATATTTTTCTTAAATTTGACAATATTTTGAATAGTTGTGTGTAGATAAAAAAAAACAAGTTACATGTATATGAGTTTCCATTATTCTGTATTGCATGAAAATAACAAAACAATGACACTGAATGCACGTTTTCTAAAATATAACAACAGCACTACTGAAATATAACAATAAAGTCATACACACTAACAAACAATTTGAAAAATTTTAAGATCTTAAAAAAAAAACAATTTGAGAAATTTTAAGAACTTGAAAGAAAACAATTTGAGAAATTGTAAGAACTTGAAAGAAAACAGTTTGAGAAATGTTAAGAACTTAAAAGAAAAAGTTTGTATGTATAAGCTTGGGGATCGGCTCAGTGTACCGTTTTGTATGTAACTATTTGAAAGACAAGATGAAAGACTTGTTAAAATCACAGTCAAGTGAAAGAAAATGCTAATTAATGTTGATGACTGAATTCTTGTATACACGTTTTGATATAATTATACTCATGCAATAATCTAGAAAACTTGAAATAAAAAAAAACATAATCAACCTTACTCATAATATATATCTTTTTTTTTATTCCTTATAAATATATTTTTTATTGGGGCCGGATCGACTTTACATATGGGCCGGATCGAGGAGCCAAAAAATTCTAGAATTAAACTTTTTTTCTTAACCTGATTTTTAGGTTTATAAGACTGTAACAAAACAATTGGTGAAGAAAAAATCATATGGTGGTGTGCTTCTTTTTTTGCTACGGTCCTTTGAAAATGCCCAATTTTGATGATTTTCTCACTTTTCATCGATTTTTACCTATTTTTGGGCTATTATCGTGAAAAAAATCACAGTTCCACAATTAAACTTTTTTTCATACTTTCCATAAAGATGAAGTGGACCAATCTGAATAAATTTAACTTACAAAAACTATAGGTAGGTGTTAATATAAGAAAGTTTTATCATATTTTGATGCTTTTTTGTGTAAAATTTACCATACTGCGAATTTTGTATTTTTATGATTTTTCTCATTTTAAAGAACAAAATGCATATTAATTCAACTTTTTTGTTATAAATGATTGAAAAAAATACATATCTAAGAAATTTGAAAAGACCAAAATGAGATGGGATGTATATTATTCTTGTAAAATCATTTTTTGTATCCCTCACCCATTTTCTAAAAATTTTGACTAAAATAACTGACTTGAATGGTCGTAAAATTTGAAAACTGGATTATTCAAAAACCGTTCATGGTAAATACACAATTTTTTCACAGAGTTATGTTTGATTATAATATTTTTAAAATTCATTGATATTTTTCACTTCTATCATATGTTTTGGAAATAATTTAAGAACGAGATTTCAACGAGACTGAACGAGACTGAAAAGTCAGAAGAATACATCCTTACAAAGGCTTATCATCTCCGGTTTTATTGGAGATGTTCATCTAGTTAGTAATTGTGGAAAATTCAATGAAAACAGGAGTTTATACTCATGGTTGCTTTAATCAGTATAGTTTGGTATCTTGCTTTATTTTCAGTCATGTGTATTACATATATGAACACCTCTAAGATGTTATCGAGTTGATGTCTAGATTTGTGACCGTTTGGATGTTGTTTGGTACGGGATGGATTGTTTCTGATGTTTTTGAGAGTTGTTTATTTGATGTCTCTATCTACCTTGGAAGTTTGAAGGTTGGAATCCCGTAATCGGTTTAAGCACATCATTCAGCATGTCTCGTTGAAAGAACGTGTTAGTAGTGCCCTGTAAACTATATGCATGAAGGTTTTTGTGGGGGGTGTTCTTGTGTTCACTGACAGTGTTTATTTTTGCAAGTTTCAGATGTCATTCGTGTTTTACCTATATATATTCTCTGATGGTTTTTCTTTTATAAATTTAAAGTTTCTAGTGTTATAACAATAATTATTAATTCCAAAGACAAATCTCATGGATTGCTCGGAATTTAATTTTAACTGATGCATTCATAACGATCTGACCGTCAAAATATAATATCTATTGTTCAGAAACAGTGCAGTAAAATATACCAAGGTACGGTAGACAATACGATTTGTGGTCTGGATGGTTACATTTCGACATATTTTTTAGAATTATTTACAATAAGTATTGAAGTAATTAATTTTATTTGAAAAAAGATAAATAACCCCTTTCTTTTAATCTGCAAACTTCAGTCTTTGAGTAAATTTCTCTTCAATATTTTTTGAAGTTCAATGGTTCATTTCAATATCTAAATCATCAACATAAGGTATTACATTAAAATTCCTTAATTTATTTAAACATACAATATATTAAAGCCAATTGTTTATACAACTTGTCAATGTGATGTAAATTTTTCAGAATTTTTCCCTTGAAAGAGTTCCTCTGGTGCGGTCATATCCAGTTTAAATTCGATTTTAATTTATTAATTCCATTTTAAGTGAAAATATTGTTATCTGTCATGACGGAGAGAGAGAGAGAGAGAGAGAGAGGGAGACAGAGAGACAGAGAGACAAAGACAGAGAGAGAGAGAGGCGGGATTGAGAGAGAGAAAAAAATAGAGGGGGTTGCGAGAAAGACGATTGTGAGAGAGAGAGGATTGAAATAGAGAGAGAGGTAGGATTGAGAGAGAGAGGGTAAAGAGGATCGATCGATCGATCGATCGATCGATCGATCGATCGAGAGAGAGAGAGAGAGAGAGAGAGAGAGAGAGAGACACAGAGAGACAGAGACAGAGACAGAGAGAGAGAGAGTCGGCATTGATAGAGAAAGAAAAAGAGAGGGGGTTGCGAAAAAGACGATTGTGAGAGAGAGAGGATTGAAATAGAGAGAGAGAGAGAGAGAGAGAGAGAGAGAGAGAGAGAGAGAGAGAGAGAGAGAGAGAGAGAGAGAGAGAGAGAGAGAGAGAGAGAGAGAGAGAGAGAGAGAGAGAGAGAGAGAGAGAGAGAGAAGGAGAGAGAGACACACACAGAGAGACAGAGACAGAGACAGAGAGAGAGAGAGAAAAAGAGAGGGGGTTGCGAAAAAGACGATTGTGAGAGAGAGAGGATTGAAAAAGAGAGAGAGAGAGAGAGAGAGAGAGAGAGAGAGAGAGAGAGAGAGAGAGAGAGAGAGAGAGAGAGAGAGAGACGAAAAGAGAGAGAGAGAGAGAGAGAGAGAGAGAGAGAGAGAGAGAGAAATGGACGTGAAGTCACCCATCACTGTTTAACATATTTTAATTTCCTTGCAGTGAACATAAAATAATACAAAACGCTAGTGGCTGTACCAGTAGATACTTAAAAAATATTTACAATACAATTATAATAACTGAAGTGCGTAGGATGTAAAATTGTAGCAGACAATAGGTAAAACATATTTGACATTTTATATCTATTCGCGACAAATTTGAACTGGTTGAATAATCTAATATGTTTGTATTTAGTTACTAGTATGATACATGTTTTCCATTATTTTTCTTTGACTTAACGATTATAGACAGTATTCAAATTACTGGATCCCCGGGTTTTTTACATTAAGTATAATCAAGACAAACAATACCAGTGTATATTCCGTTCTCATTAAATCACATAACTTTCAAGCGGACCCCAAGGTAAATCTTGAAGTGAAAGCAGGTGCTAAGGAAGAGTTATTATCTCCTGCCCCGCATGCGACACCCGCCACGGGCACGCGTTCATTGCAAAAGTTAACGATGTACATATACATTTCTATGTTGTAAAAAATATATAAAAAAGTGTAGAAAACAAAACACCATAATTGCTGACAAAGTTAACGATGTACATATATATTTCTATGTTGTAAAAAATATATAAAAAAGTGTAGAAAACAAAACACCATAATTGCTGACAAGTTCAGGATGACGCCTATATAATTTCTTAATAGTAGAAATGAGTTTTGGATATTACAATAAATCACGGACTGGTCTGCAAACATTCGATAAAATCTGCGATATCATGTCAATGTGGACAATGTGAGCTAGCGCTATATAAAACAAGTTATTTTTGGATTGGAACAAGAAGCATAGAGTGATATTTAAGGAAAATTATAAGTTGCTGATATACCCGTGTGTGTGTGTGTTGGTGTGTGCATGTGTGTGTGTTGGTGCGTGTGCGTGTGTGTTGGATCTCGTGTGTGCTAAGTCATTTGTTTTGAGGTAGATTTATAGAAGATATTTTGCAACTTGATCTAATTCGCTTCATGAATTTCATTTTTTCAGGTGAATATACTTGTAATATTTGTTACGGTGTTTTTTCTAATTAGATTATGCAGTATCTACTTCGCGATTCCAAAACATTTGCGACTGCTACACGTCAATGAAACGGGGAAACACAACCTGTTAAACGTCGATGAATCGAAGGAAAACAACGTCGCTATAGCTGTTCTTATTGATTGGAATATTCAAAAGGATGTAAACAAGTTAATGAATCAGCTGTTGCCATCGATTGAATACCTTGAGGAGATGAACGTCCTATTTTTCAGTGATATTAAAGTCACATATTCTGTAAAAGATAAATTAAAGAAAATTTCTAAGAACTTTTTGCGATTTATTCCGATAACATTTACTTTTCCGAAACAATTCAATACAAGTATCAAATCCCCATTTCCTAAAAGATCAAAATGGGGTTACATGCATATGTGTAGATTTTGGTTTAAAGATATATGGATGAATCCAGCCTTAAAGGAGTTTAAGTATCTATTACGAGTTGATACCGATTCTTGTTTGGTTGAAAGAAATTTTAGTATTCCGAATAATTCGTCATTGATATATATGCATCACTACTTTACGTTTGAATTTAGATTTATAACGGACCTACGTCAGACAATAATACGGTACGTTGCAAAATTCCGTACAAAGCCTTAAACCCCTGGTTTGTTTAAGATGATAGAAGGAGGAAGGATAAATTGTTTTCCAATGTGGTATAACAACTTGGAAATTACAAACATTGAATTTATGAAGCGTCCAGAAGTTCGACAATTTATGGACGCTATAGATTCAACACACGGACAATACAAATACCGCTGGGGTGATGCGCCATTACGATTCGCTACAATGGCGTTGTTTGCACCACCAGGGACGATCGTACAGCTAAACTTTCAAAACAATTATAAACATCCGTGTTGATAAACCACAATGTCAAAATGTTCAGGAATATTGAGAGATAGAAAAAGAGAGAAATATTGGGCTATTTTAATAAACTTATTTAACAGTTATGACTAATTTTAAATTTTACCTGTATTATATTGTATTTTGGTATATATACTTGGACTGGTGAAGTTTTATTGAATTTTAAATTATGTGTGTTACTTGATGCCTTTATGTATATGGGAAGTGGTGATGTTGGGATCCCTTAACCAGGTGAACCACACTTTTGAACATGTACGTCCTAAGCTACATACATCAAGGGTTTTGTAATGTATTGTGTTTTTTTGGGGAATTTTTTGTATTTGTGTTCGTGTTCGCTAGCGCTTTTAAATTTCAGATGCCTTTGTTATCTTTTTTTTTAGAATTAATGTTTTCCATTTTAACTGCATGTAATATGTTTTGTTATGTTATATAGACTTGGACTGGTATGACTTGAAGTTTTATTAAAGTTTCGATTTGCTACCATATAACAGATATTCCTATAAATAATGATTTAAAAGCAAAGTTAACTGTTTAAACAATTCTAAATTCTACGTCCAGCTCATTTCACGGACATGTAAGTTGTTACTTTTATTTGAATATAATTCCATTAGTTAAAAGTTAATAATATTTCTACCATTCAACTCAGTAGAAATTACGTGTTCAAGTATTTACTCATATGAACCAAAGGCTCAAGTGAGCTATTGTGATCGCATATTGTTCGTCGTCCGTCCGTAAACTTTTAACTTAAACGGTTTCTTTTCAAGAACCACTGGATTGATTGTTCTCAAACTTCATAGGTTTTTTGCATGGATCATACCGTTTAGAATATGCGAAGATATTTGTCCTTGACCTACTTTCAAGGTCACTATGACCTTTTTAGCTCACATGACCCGAAGGCTCAAGTGAGCTGTTTTGATGGCATGTTGTACGTTGTCCGTCGTCTGCCCATCCGTTCGTTAAATTTTTCACTTAAACGACTTCTTCTCAAGAACCATTTGGTTGATTGTACTCAATCTTCATAGAGATGATGCATGGATCAAGCCCTTTCAAGTTTGCGAAAAGATTTGACCTCGCCTACTATCAATCAAACAAAGAGACTGATTTTTAATCAAGCAATATACATTTTATTAAATCATAATCAACATATATGTAAACACACTATCTTCATCAATCAGCAGTGATGAGTATGCATGAAACTGATACTTGTAGATATGCTTCATAAAAATAAGCAGTTATTCTGGTACAGTATAAGATATTCATACATAACAATAAAGTTAACATATTAACACATTTCACAACATTCCATTGAAAAATAAATAACTACACTGGACATGGTGTACGAGGGTTGTCCGTAAAGTTTGTGGACAATCTCAATAAAATATTATTTACCAGTCCGAAATAAATAAAACAAATATGTATCAAATTTCATGATTTACTGATTAAGTGTACAAAATTTTATTTCAGTACCTGCTACATGTAGTATAATCGTATTTTCATTAATTCCAAAATCATAAGCAACTCTCACCCGGAGCACCAAAACAAATATTTCCGACGCTCTGACGTTCGACGACGAAACCACTTTAAAACTTTTCTATTGTATAAATTCAAGATAACATATCCGTAACAGACGCGCGTAGCTCTTTTTGATGCCCTGTGCTGTATATGTCATTGATGGAAGATGTTCGTTGTCGATCTATGGTGTGCATGTTGTGTATATTACTATATTATTTGTGTGTGCGTTTCTTTGTGATAATTGTTCTTGTATGTGATTGCGCTCTTCAAAATGTATGTCTGTCATGTAGTGTTGTCAATTTAGCAAAATTTTAGCGAAATTTAATGATAGCCATAAAACCGGGAAATTGTTGATAGCCATAAAACCGGGTTTCTTCAAATGTCCTGTTCCAAGTCAGAAATACGGCAGTTCTATTCAAACAGTCTTCAGTGTTACAGTTGTTCCTTTGTTTTCCTCTTGACATTGATGTGTTTCCCTCGATTTTAGTTCGCAACCGCATTTGTTTCTTTCTCTTAAGGGAGTTGGCTTCCTAGTTTCAAAGTAATTAACTTTTCATAACACTAGCATATACTGATAGGGGATTAATAAAGGAATCAAAAGAGCAAAACAAATATATAGGTCACTGTGCTTGTTTTCGAGATATAAGCCATTGAAATTTTGGCGGGAAAATGTTTTCTCTTGACTTTGCATAGCTTTATCATTGACAAGTTCAAGTCCTCAAAAACTATTAAGAAATAATTAAAATTTCATTAGACTTTAACAGACAGCTTATCTTTATCATTTTTATATATGTAAAAGAATTATATAAAGAAAAATACGGTTCACCGGGCAAAATTTGTTAAGGCATTCAATGGATAAAACCAGAGGATTCCGAAAATCTGACTAAAATTACAAAACATGGCAAGCGAGCTTCCTTAATTGATTTATGACTTTTGAACAGCGGTATACTAATGTTGCCTTGTTACGGTTCATTTATGTCAGTCTTTGGTTTTCTATGTTGTATTTTGTGTACTGTTGGTTTTTTTTTGTGTTTTTTATTGTTTTTTTTTCTCTTTATCTGTGTATTTGTCTGCTAAAGGTTGATTTGGAAATGTCTGATAGCTAGACGTAAACATCGATGCAAAAAAGCTGGAAGGACTGTTAAATGTAATACCAAGTTTTGATGAGTTTGTTTATTATTACTAATGGTTGCAGAAAACAAAGAACATGTTGAAATAAACGTTTATTTCTCTTTACAAACTAGTAATACACAGGGAAACTTAAATTTAGACAAAACTATTCCGTGGTTTAAGTTTTAACCAAAGTCCGAAGCAGGATTAAATCTGACTCATTTAACCACGAATTTGATAAAAGGTGAAATCTTACCACAGGATGAACAACAGAAAATAGCCAAGGGCTACATTTTAACCAACAGTTCATTCTAGTGCATTCCAAACAGAGGAGTTCCGAATGATTGTTGACAATTTTCTTTTTCCTTCATGTACTATCAAGTGGTCTGTTAAAATATTACGACAATGTACCTCTTGTAGACAGAGGGACGGACATATATCCACCTCTCATATCAATCATTGTACTGATCTGTCTTGTTATTTGCAAAGGAGCTCGAACACAGCATATCACCAAGGTTACCACTGGTCTGCTGTCTCTAGGCGCAATGTTTTTATCGCTTGGTGTAATTAAAGATTTCACCATGAATAGAATAGATTATTTATCGTTTTCCTCTGTTTTTGCAACTGTGTTAAAGCTGATATGTCTTAAACATTTTAATGATCAAAATATCAAGGTCACACTACGTTTGAGAGCTATTGGTATATTATTTGCCGGAACAATTTTTGTGATTGTGACCGTTTTAGAATTAACGAACTTTTGGGGACGTTTATGCTAGTTTCATCTATGTCTGGTTTAGATTCTTTGACAGTGTTATACTTATTATATAATCACGTGATGTGTACTAAAACAGTTTTAGAGACATCCGGGTATCTTATGATGGGATACCTATTGCATCAAATATTAGAAAGTGAATCTATAAACATTCTTCCTGTTTTATTTGGTACTTGTGTTTTGATTGCTACATATATCTGGCACGTGCAGAAGCAACATGACGATTCAAAAGCACCATTTAAAGGTAAGAAACGGCACTTGTACAGCCACAATAAAAATTGAAAAATACTTTTAATTACTAGTTGATTGTCCTTTCAAGATCATGTAAAAAAATCGAAAACATTTCGATGTAAATCAAAATTCCAAGAAATCTTTTGCCAACGTCTATAATATGTATGTCGTGTAAAAGTTGCGATTTTGAACAGGTTATAACATGTACAGAAATATTGTACATTTTATAATGTGTACAACGCAAAAATAAAAGTTATAGCGTGTACAAAATATATACCATGTACACAATATTGCTTAACAATGGTTTTAACTGGTACAAAAGTTTAAGATAAAGATGTTTATATTATAGCACATGTCATAAACATCAATAACATATTCATACTTTTTGGTATTATTTATGCATGTTAGTGTGTCTTGTTCATTTTGATAAAATTAATTACATGAAGAATTGAATGCTTTTTTTTGTAACTTTATTGGGGTGTAAAAGCGTTGACCGAAGAACATTTTGTCTGAAGTGCGGAAGCGCTTCATTCTAAAAATGTACACACGGTCAACGCGTTTTCAACCCCATGAAGTTACAAAAAGAAGCATTCAATACTTATACATGTAATTACATTTTTTAGCTATTATCATGAAAACACGAATTCAATACTTTTTTTTTCTTTTATTCACCTGTGCACTTTCTTGTGGAAGCACGTGTTATCATGCATGATAACTTTTATTGAGTGATTCAATTGCTTAAAGAAATAACACGCGATGTGCACGGGCAGTTAGCCAATCAGAATAAAGTATTATAATGAAACATACATCTAATGTAATTATATACTTTTAAAACACACACGTCAACAAACACTATTCAGTATCTCAACTGATGAATTTTGACTGTGAATTGAAAGCAATAGAAAATATTGACATACTAGTTTTAAGATATAAGTGAAAATAAACCTTAATTTGCCGAGTGAAAACTCCCCACAAAAGCAATATTCAGTTTTCAAAGGGAGGATACAGATTTAAAACATCAAAATGACCTTCGACTCATACAATGATCGCACTCTTTAATCATAGTGCACTTTCACTGATACACTACCATAATATATCAACCTGCTACACCAGCAAGTATACACCATGTATTCTCACTAATACACATCTATGAAGTATTCAAACTTCTACAATAGTACAACTAGCAACACCAGCAAGTATACACCTAGTATTCTCATTAATACACATCTATGAAGTATTCAAACTTCTACAATAGTACAACTAGCAACACCAGCAAATATACACCTTGTATTCTCACTAATACACATCTATGAAGTATTCAAAATTCTACAATAGTACAACTAGCAACACCAGCAAGTATACACCTTGTATTCACACTAATACACATCTTTGAAGTATTCAAACTTCTACAATAGTACAACTAGCAACACCAGCAAGTATACAACTTGTATTCTCACTAATACACATCTATGAAGTATTACAACTTCTACAATAGTACCACTAGCAACACCAGTAAGTATACACCTTGTATTCCCACTAATACACATCTATGAAGTATTCAAACTTCTACATTAGTACAACTAGCAACACCAGCAAGTATACACCTTGTATTCTCACTAATACACATCTATGAAGTATTCAAACTTCTACAATAGTACAACTAGCAACACCAGCAAGTATACACCTTGTATTCTCACTAATACACATCTATGAAGTATTCAAACTTCTACAATAGTACAACTAAAAACACCAGCAAGTATACACCTTGTATTCTCACTAATACAATAAATCATCATATATATATAAGTTTCACTTTATACATTGTATCACAATCACTATTGCAATATCCACATACAAATCCGAACACTATTTATATATCATTTGGAATCACTAAATTCACTCTACTTACCAGTTGGAAAATAATCCCTGATGTTATCACTTCAACGGTCCACATTGAACTTACAAAGTTTCTCTGTCTTGAGCTGGTTCATATAATAACACCTGAATCAGTCTATTGTACTTAAAGGGGTGAAAATTAAGACTATACCAATTGAAGGGGTGTTTTAAGTAATAGATGGTGATCCAACTATAGCGAAACTTATATACATATCGAAACACAAATAATAGGGAAAGACAACTGCTGTTTCACATCAACACAAATAAACTATGACCAATTTTCGTTACAGACTTTTAACAACAAGAACTCCACAAACACTTGGGCTGATCTCAAAATATGTAATTGACATTGGCCTAACTGTTTTGGTTTCCTTTGGAGATATACCTATATCGTCCGCGAGTCATTATAAACTACCTACAAAATTCATATACATTTTGTGTGCATAGCATATCTAGGGATCTTGTTTTAATTCCAAATAAATCTTATCCGTAGAACCTCACGAACTTATTCTGTATGCCTAAATATACCCTAGTATAAATATTTTATTTTGTTATTTTAGATATATCGTATCCGTAGCACATATCTATGATTACATTTATTTACATTATGGCACTGCATCGAGTGTGAACGATATTTTTTCCACTTGAGACAGTTAAGGATGACTCTACCTAAGAATCATGCAATATGACAGTGATTTCACTATGTTAGAATTTAAGCATTTTAAAACACGGGACTCGCCGCGCGTTTTACATGTCTAAAATTAAATGTTGAGTGAGGGATGATGTCGTACGTTTTACAGAAGATTTTGTGGTGGAGTCTGTTTCTCTAATGTTTTGCTAACAATATGCAAGCAAACTTATTCCCTCTTTTCGAAAGGTCTGCAAAAAGATGTGTTCTTACTATATGACGTCATCAGACATGGCCGCCTTTTTTCATGCCGTCACAATAGGAAAGTCAGAGGAAAGCAAGAAAATTTCACGTCATAATCGGATGCTAACCAATAAAGAACTGAGATCAAACGAACCACACCTTGATAATTATTTGTATATACAATGGGCCCAGACAGGTATAAATTGATGAAGAATTAGTGAAACCCTATTAAACATATTTTATGTTCTAATTTCAGATATATCGTCCACGAGTCACGTGATGTTTACCCGGATGGAGTTTATAATATTTATGGGAGGTGTAATAGCCGTGTTGTTTTACGTGTTACAACCACGTGTTAGTAGTAGGGATATAAATAATCTTAGTTATCATGGTTATGTTGGACTGGACAAGATTGTAAGAAAACTATTACAGATCAAAGCCAGTTGATAATGCATTAAGGGATTTTTTAAATTTTAACTGTTAAGTAATTTTTTTTTTTTAGGGAGATTTTATGAATTAAAAATAGTTTATTTTGTTTAATGAATTATATCATATCCTGTTTTTGTTAACTGTCAAGTGGCAAATATTTCACACTCATTTAGATTGGTCTCATTGGGGTCTAAGCGTGACGCGGGATTGCCGATTTTTTTTTCTCAAAAACACGTGACACGTGGAAGTCAAATTATTAAGGCGTGAAAACGGGAAATGAGGTCTTACGGGACCCGGGAAATGACAAAAAAATGAGATATTGCTTACGTACATAATGTAAGCGGGATACGGGACTCTGACACAACAGTAAACGGGATCCGGGATCGGAACCCCCAATGAGACCCCCATTTAGGGGGAGAGCTATAATTGTCATTTTGAGCAACAGTGGATGTCACCTGGTCTACCAATTGCCACTTGACGGCAGCCATTTTGAAATTTGTATATATTGAATGAAAATAATATGATATGCATCGACACAAAATTTTTCATTTGAACTGCTACTATGGCAACGGCGGCCCTTTTGGAAATTAAAAAAATGGATGTCATGTCTTCACATACTAATAATACTTACACAAAGTTTTATTCAATTTGATGGACTTTTCGATTTTTCACATTCTATCTATGTCAACGTCAGCCATCTTTGAAATGCAGACCCTCGATTACACATTTATACATGGGGGTTAACATTACGGTAAAGTTCAATTATCATTGGTTCATACAATTCTGAGAAATATTCTGGACAAAGAACTATGAAACAATAAGAAAGATTACTAGATTTGCCATTGCAAGCAATAGCAGATGCACCCAAACCACATTGTCACTAAACTTGAGAATTTTTAAACAGTCAAAACACACAAAAAAAACCCATCCCAACCTATCTGGCTGTAAATTTACTGAAGTTTGGGGCATTTTTCAATGTTTCACATTGTTGAAGTGTCCATGGCAACGGCAGCCATTTTGGAAATTCCAAGTTCAAAAGTCTTATTGTTACTTGCCTGTTTACATTTATATCAATTTTCAATAATTTTTGAGCATTTTAAAAAAAAATATATTTTTGCTGTTTCCATGGTAACCATGGTAACTGTGCCAATTTCGAAAATTCCAACAGCAGTTTCAATATTGAGTTATGCCATGTCACATATATTCATGAATATGACATATTCATGAATTTTCTTTGAGCTTTATCTAATATTCCTTAAGAAAATGTCAAAACCTACTATTTTATGTTTACAAAAAAAAATGATAATCGCTCGCCTTTACTTTTTAAGCTTCGCCTCAAAAATTTGCAAATTAAATATTTTTTTATTAAAATTTTCAAATCTCTCGCTCGCCCCAATTTTTGAAGTCCAAAAATCCGTAGAACAAGAAATTAAATTGTCTTTTGTGTTAGTTATGATAATTTTCTTAGCCAACACATTTGTTAACAATAACAGTAATTGAAGCAATTTGCTTAAAGTGATTACTCTAAAACTTTATATTTGTTTGGCTTTCTAACTATTTTGATATGAGCGGCACTAACGCATAATGAAGACCAAATGCGCGTCTGACGTATCAAATTATCAGACTGTAATATTTGATAACTATTATCCCTTCAACTATACAAAAGGAGAATTACAAGGATAATTTCCCTTAGTTTGTTTCATATCACCACGAAACTCTGTTCCTTTATCATCACTTTTGACTTGTCCGTCAGTTCTGTTACTGTCACCAAAACTCCTCTCCCACACTAGATTGTCATGCAACCTTGTAGTAAATTATGAAATACATTTTAGATGATCATATCTGTTTCATTATTTTCATTTATGAGTTATGCCCATATATTGATTGGCCTAAACATACTACTGTAACAGCTAATCATCGCCACTCATCGGAAACGACACACAAGAGTTTCACGAGATTTGCAGATATTAAGTAGTTTGTAAATGTGAATATCCTGAAATAAGTTTTGGACTAGACGACTCTTCTAGGAGTTATGGGTCTTTGAACAGAGGCATCATATGATATGTTGTTTGCCAGGTGAAAACGTTGGATAATCTTTACGTATTGTGACCTTGATTTGTTATCACCAATAATTTATGATATTTTATTTGAACATTACAATTGAAAATAGAAAAGGGGAATGTGCCAAAGAGACAACAACCCGACAACAGAGCAGACAACAGCAGAAGGTCACCAACAGGTCTTCAATGTAACTAGAAATTCCCGCACCCGGAGACGTCCTTCAGCTGGCCCCTAAACAGATATATACTAATTGAGTGATAATGAACGCCATACTAAACTCCAAATTGTACACAAGAAACTAAAAGTTAAAATAATACAAGACTAACAAAGGCCAGAGGCTCCTGACTTGGGACAGGCGCAAAGATTATTGTCGCAAGTTTGAGACCAGCAATCTATATTTCGTCTAGAACATTTACCAGTATTAAAATGTTCCAGCAAAAGGTATATACATATGTACCCAAAAAAAAACGATACATGGATTGTTTGCTGCCTGGTAAACCATATATTTCCGTAACAAAATTAGAGCTTATTCATGAGAAGATCAAATAATAGATATTCGGATGTAACACTCAATAATGAAAACAAGAGCTACTACATGAGAACAAATAATTGACAAATTAACTAACAAAATACAAAGCAAAATATAAAAAAAAAATTGTTCACAACATCATCATGATCATATATTCTTTTGCAATAAAAACATCTCAATATGCATAAACATTTACTTTGCTGAATTATTGTTTCTATCATTTAAATATTCCATAGTTCTGATAATAAGCAACACAAACTCACAAAAAAAAGATCATCGAAGACAAATACGGATGTCTTGTATTTATGTTTCAAAGCTTGTTTACTAATATAAAGTTACTTTGTACATGTAAGGATGCAAAGAACACGAAAAGTATAACACAAATTTCTTGAAAATTATACAAAAGTGTTGGTTGAAATTCCGTCTCAAATCTGAGTTACCTGCATGCTTGTTGCTTTTTTGCGTCACGCTTACATGGACGTCTTTTTATGTGTTAACACCGACAATGTGCGTTTTCTTTTGAACTTTACATAAAGACACGTTTAGGATCATATAAACGCATACCATTCCACTCTCGCATTGCGTCTAGGACACATTGATTGACAAAACACATTACAAGTGATGTGAGAATAGCCATTCATAGTTCATTTTGATGAAGTCATTAATAACAAATGTGCATATATGATATAATATATCAATGATGATAACTATATAAGTATTTCAAACGTAAAGAAAATAAGGCTTTAAGTATGTATACAAGATAAACACAATATCACAAAATAAGCAGAAAAATGATAAACAAGGCCAATTTAAAAATTATTTACCAAAAAAAAAACCTGTTATGTTAATAAAAAGAAATCTATGTAAAAGAATTTTCAAATAAAAGATGAACAAAATGTTTTATAGAAACTATTTTGAACTGAGCATCACTGATGATTGTTATGTAAACGAAACGCGCGTTTGGTGTATCAAATTATAATATTGGTACAAATGATAACTAAGTATAGTATACGTTATGAAGTTAATAAGAAAAACATGGTGCCACCGAACTTGTTTTCTTACTAGAAGTAAACAATGCATTTTTCTTTAACTTTCATTCATTTAAAAATTAAATATGTCTTTTTGTAACTTCATTGGGGGTGTGAAAGAGTTGACCAAAGTACATTTTGTATGTGTGCACGGTCAACGCATTTACAACCCTATGAAGGTACAACAAAAAGCATGCAATACTTATAATTAAATTTTTTAGCTAGGACCATTATAACACGATTATTATCATGTTTTTATTCAATTTACCTATAAATTTTATTGTGGGACCTTGACTTTAGTGTGGGACCTTGCGTCATCGTGAATGATAATTTTTATTGTGAAATGAAGTTGGTTAAGGAATAACGCGAGACTGCAGTGTGGCCAATCAGAAAAACGTATTATAATGAAACATACATCTAATATAATTATTACTGTTTATGTTAACTCCGCTTAAATGGGTAAGTTGAAAATTGATTTAAAGAAACAAAAATATTTGGCATTTGTTGAAACAAAAATGAAATATATCGCTCAATGTTCTTACATTGGTTTCAATTCTGTCTCAAAATTCAAAACGGTCTAGTTCGATTACGTACTGTTTTTTTTTTACATAATTATAATCCAAGATGGCGGTAAACTGCATGCAGCTAATCTAACTTTATCCATTCTCAGATGATTTCTATACAATGTTTTGAAAAGCGTGTTTTAAATGCGTTCAAGAGAAAATCAAGCTAAATACAAAATCAAAAAAAGTTAAAATAAATCTGATAATGTGTTTTCAACGATTTTTACATTTTTTCCAATGTTACTGAATGCACGTGCAATTTCTCGCAAGGTTGGTTTCAGATTGTGCATCCTACAAAACTTGAATCTCCATTCTTCTAAGATCTCCTGGTTCAGTCTAACCAAATCTCTTTCATTTTGTCTGTGGCTGATCTGTTCCCAGATATTAAAGTCCATTCCAAGCTCTATTAGGAACGGAAGGGAGTTCTTTCCTACCAATGGAGCTAATCGGTCAATGTGTTCTGCTGTAGGCACCTGATCCCACTTCTCAGGTTCCATGTCTGTGTTGTTCAAAGATAGAAAAATAAAAACATATGTGCTACATGTTAAGAATTTGAGTAGAATATTTCGAATATTTCGACAAAATAAAAAACTATTGATGTAAACACAAATATAAGCTACTGGTCATATTTTTGAAACAGCAATGCGTATAATAAATTGTAACGTATGACTGTTGTTTCAACTCTTAAGTCCAAACACGAGATTTATGTATTTTGAAAGTCATATAGAAGCAAAGTACACAAATGCATTACATGTGATTCTATAGAAGACTTACAATTGTGAATTATATCACCGATCAAATACCAACAGACATACCATGGCCATTTTTTAATCAAATCACTACTGACCGGAGCTAATAATTTTGTTTGTGTAATAACAGTCAGCTTTTTGAATGTAGATTATGTACAATTTCAAATATTATTATTTATTATTGGAAATCACTGATTACTTAAAAACTAATGTGACGAAACATCACGTCTTTTAAAAAATCTTAAATTTTTCTCATTTATCAAAACATTGTATAAATTTACAATACTGTTTGCCAAATGTTCCATTTAGTAGAATGTAGTATATTTCCGCTTGTTTATTGGACCTTTTTAAATGCCTTTGTTACATCGTTGTACATGTAATGAAGGTGCAATAAAGTACACGGATACATGTATCTTAACATTGATTCTAAATACAAGGGAAACTCCATACCTACAATCATGTTACATAAAAGTTAAAGGTTAAGCTAGTTATAGAACCTGGTTTTATCAACCATTTCATACATAAGAAAATGCCGTTGTTATTCAGAAATATGGCAGTTCTTATCCATTTGTTTGATGTGTTAACGCTTTTAATATTTCCATTTAATAAGGGACTTCACATTACTTACCAAAACAAATAGGCTTGCCTTTCACAAGCTGGAATAATAAAAAAAGATACCTTCTACACAACTTTCATTATATAATTAAACACATTTTTGATGCACAAAACAGTAAAAGTGTATGTGATTTAAGCATGCTTAGTACTAATTAAAACACATAAAAGTCAGAATAGAGACGAACACATTCTTACAAATAATTTGATGTTATATACATATTTGTTTATGCTGTCTATTAGCAAGATGTGTTTCAAATTATACTTTAGTTCTGGAAATTTACATATCAAATTATACTTGTTTGTCTAAAAGGTGTAATTCTTTTTTTTTCTTTTCACGGGAAAAAAGTCTAAAAATTTGTTTCCAAAGAATATTTATGTTTCTGCTTGTTTTCTCTGTAACGTTTAGAAAACCCTTTATATCACAAAAGCATCTATGTAGATTTATCAATCACGTATGAGAGCTGTTCTCATTATATTTAAATGATAACTTGTGTCTAATTTGAAAGCCTCAATATGAATTTAATAGGATGCATACTATTATAATCTTAAACTTACATTCATATTTATCATATTGACTTCGGTACCGTCAGTATGCGTAATATATGCGATATAAGAATTTCTTACGATTTTTTTATTGTCATAGGTAAATATATCTTTTTTTATCATTAATATGTCATACTAGGTAAATATATCAGGCTAAAATCGTTATAAAATATATCACTTAAAACAAAGTGCACTGATTAAACAAACACTGTCAATATATGTTGTGATTAATTATCAAAGATGTACCTTGCAAAGTATGTGGATACTTCTTTTCCCTATTTTCTGTAACGCTGCTTTGACGTCTTCAAATGTCACCACCAAGCTATCTCGACATTGTCTTAAAATTTCAAAGCATGCAGTCTTTGGATCTTCAGTTTCCAATATGGTTTCAACTTCCATGTTCGACAATCCAAGATGTATTGCCATCTCTTTAGCATCAAATGGACTGAAGAATAACGACAGGCGACGTAAGTGTAAGTCTGAGGGTGTCGCTCTCATGAAGTCTTCTTTAGTAACTGTATAAAAAATACTGCATATTTATAAATACCAACACAAAATAGCCCTTGAATTTTCAAAAAAGAGATGCATCTTACCAAAACACCAAAAGGATACACAGATACATACCAGTATTATTCAAAAACTTAACATAATGTATAAAAAACAACATTAAACTGGGAAACGGGTACATACCTGTACCACATAATTGCTTTCAAACTTAAACTAAAATGGTATATATTATCTTCCAACTAGGCAAAGACATATGAGACGGAAAATGTTCGCATACTCTTTTAACTAATTTTCACTAGTCAATCCCTTTCAGATTGACAGAAGGCTAATTTAATGTTGGTGTTCATAGATTTCTTATAGAGAGTTCTCTCATTGGCATACATATCACATCGTCTTGTTTATATATTTTTGCACCTGTTCCAAGTCCCATGTATTTGTTAGATAACACTTGATGAATAACAGCCTACTACACGCCACATGATTTAACTTCATTTTGAATATTTAACTCAAACTGTGTTGGCCAAGGGGACCTTAGTGTCCGAACATTTAACAAGCTATATGACCAGTAATGTTACACAAAAACATAGTATTTACTGGAGTTAAGCAAAGTTTATTTAATACGAAAGTATGACCAGTTTTTTTTTCATTTAATGGCGTCAATAATGATGCAGAAGTTACTTAGAAAATGCAAGTCAAAATCTTCGACATTAAAGATGCTTTTTATCTTGTCACCAGCAAACAAATGTTGTGCTATCATACAAATGTTTTTTTTTTTAATAAGTAATAGGTTCATCGATAAATTCAGAAGTCATATCAAACTAATTTTTTGGGATTACAACTATAAAAATGTAAATAGTTGAGAGGTTCTTAATGTACGTAAATCAATTGAACTGAAACAAGTTATGACATCAAACTAGAAAACAAGTTATCCAACAATCTAAATATAACATGTACAATACCTGTGCACCCTGGTTTACACTTCACTTCATCCTGAGAAGAAAATGAAATTACGTTTTATTGCAAGATAACTATTTTTTACATCATTTCCGTACATACGTATAAACATATAAACAAAAAAACATTCTTTTTACCCACAACTGGATGGGATTAAAATTAAAAAAACGATCGTCAAATTTGAAAAAAAACTTGTTTTGTATTAGCATATATCAGTGTATATACCGTTTGAAATTAAGAATTAATCCTTTCCGTATTTTAATTCGTTTTCGATGAAAAAAAACATTTATAAACGTTTCATTTTTAAACTTGTATCTATTTAACAGGCATGACAGATAAAGTCAAACTTGAAGAAAACCATGGCTAGCATTTTAGACAAACACATGTGTTTACATTGATCCTCGTCATTATCATTAAGTTATTGTTTCCTTTTGGTTAGCTGACAAACATATCATTGTTTCTCTGGCAAGACAATTTCACTCGGAGTGTAATGTTTAATATTATATAATTCTCAACAATAAGCACGTTTATCGGTGTAAAATTTAAATGTCGTATAGAACTATGAGTGTATTTATATAAGTGTGTTTCCTGTAGTTCACACTAATCGAAACTTAGAATAACATGTACTACCTTTTCTGCAATCCATGACGTGATTGTGTGTATGCTATGTTCAATGCCATGCGAAGGACATATCCACAACTGGTCTTTGTCAGTAAGATCGGTAACTTGCAGGAAGCATGGGTTATCTGGTGAGTTACAACACATTCTTGTCACAAAAGATGCATCGCTTGTTTGACTCTGATCACTACTTGTTCTAATATACAGATCACTTATTTTCTCTAAGGCTGATGTTAGACATTCACAGATGCTGGAAGCTACATCTCTCGCTATAAGTGTGTTTGAAGTGGTATGAACAAGACGAGAAATGATTATCTCATCTTCACAGGCAATATACATATCCAAACATGAATCAATGGTGAATACCCCCGACCTATGGAATAACATGTCCTTGTTGGACTGCCCGTATGTTTTCACTGCCCAGACATATAAGCAGTAGCTTATAAATCTGAAGGATAATGCAGGAGGTATCATAAATGATGATGTATGAAAAGCTAGGGCAATACTCCTGTGCGTGAAGCCAGCTGACTGCAGGTATCCAGAATCATCTTCAGCTCGTACCATACTAGCAACATAGTAAAAATCAGCAGGGATACGCATTCGGTTAGAATTGTATCTCATCGGTTCAACCAATATATCCAGATGGGTCATAACATTTAATAGATAATCTTTGTCTTGGTAAAATTTTACATATTTCTTTCCCTTCCAAACGCCTTCTATTGCTTGTTTTGATACCACCCCTGTCTTGCCCATTGCATCCCATATTTCTTCTCTTTTCTTGTCGCCTTCACAAAATTGCCTATCTGTAACAATTGATTTAAATGCTTCGATGAGAAGGGTGGGAGACAAAATAATTCGGTCGTCCAATTTATGTTCATCGAAATATAATAACTTGCCAATTGAATGTTGAAATTTCAGAAACACCTTCAACTCAACGTCTGACAATGGTCTAATAGGTTGCAATGAGTTTATTTTCTCTAGATGCTTTAGTGTAATTAGATGGATGTTGCGTTTGATCAACGATGCAAATTCTAACTCTAACGGGATAAAGCATTTTGGAAGGGGTTCTCCCCATGTTGGTTGCCTCTCTGATTCCCTGATGATAGCGACCTTTATCTTCGCCATTTCTGGGTCATGTTTGTCTTTAGCATTTACAAATATTTTATCACTAATAACCAATTGTTGCATTAATTGATTTTCGTGGAACATCTTGTAGATTTCTTCAAATATGTCATTTCGTCTTTGTTCAACTTCATTCTAAACATACAATACAATATGTTTTAACCTTTATTTATAACTTTATTATCATAAAACTATTCATTGAAGGTATGTTTATATCGTATATATTAAAAAGTTCCATTTTAGCAAAGTTATAAAGTTATATTTTGATTTAAACGTTATGCTTCTTTAAAGGACACCTACATGGCAAAGCATTGCATTGACAAACTACAGTACGATAAGTAATGTAATAAAAAAACATTTATCCTGCAATTGTGTGTCCTATATACTTTAACAACCCAACAGATATCGCTAGCTTGTATATGTATACTTTACAGATACCGCTTAAAATGTCCGTCAACTGCCCGACTACCTTGTGTATTGTTGTTGAGTGTTGTATTAACCTCTTTGGCCTCATAATAAGTACATTACAGTTGCATTCCAATGACTTATCGCTTCCCACTCTTATGCTACTGTAACTTTAAATAAATTAACGTTTTGTTTGTTTTTCTAGCAAATCAGTAATTCGAATTTTCTGACAAACATGAGCAGCAGGATGAACTCCATTTTCTACGGCGCCAATCTAAACTTGGATATGTATATGTAATTAACCATAAAACAACGACAATACATCATGTGCAAGTTATGTTACGTTAGCTCATAGCTCTGAAGTGAAAGACAAGAAAAATACTTTTGTTTTTAATATTATTTGTTTTTATTGTTGAAATTATTTGTTATGTTAAAATAAATAATTATCTACTTGAGCGTGTAATATTTTTGCTCATTCAAGATTTTTTTCTGTCAACAACGAAAATAATTTCTATGAAAACGTGGGTTTTTGTTTTTGTTTCTAAGCAAACACATGGAAAACATTTATAGCAGGATCAAGACAATATCTGTTTAGTACTTTGCTTACTGAAATCGCGTGACTTATGTTTCTTAGCCTCGTACAATAACAGGTGATATTTAAAGACACTAAACAGTTATTGTCTATTGATTCTTCCCTTTTATATTAGATTTATAAACATTCTGAAAAATTCCATCGTTTTAATCGTAAGGAAATGTTTACATCATACTTACAGCGTTTACCTGATCTTTGTGCGTTAAAACCACCAGAATTTTAGGAAACCCCTGGATACTTCCTTTACAGTACGTTACAATGGTGTTGATCCAGAATAGGAGATAATCTGTAATGTTTGAAAACAAATAAACCCGAAAATACACAAGGGAAAAGTATTTAAATCATTTGAATGTAAACGTTTTCCGAAATATACTTTTAATACTATTGTTATATACCACAATTGATTTCCCCTAAAAGTCTTTGTTAAATTTGCACTTTTGAAAAAAAGTATGCAAACTTTTGTCATTGACTCAAATACAAAAACACTTGGCATGAGCAACGTTACATGAGCAAATATCTGAAAAAGTATAATTTCCATGTTCCATTTTTCACCAGCATTTTCTATTTTATTAAGGCACCTTTATAAAAAATGTATGTTTCAGTATTAACTATAGTATATAATGCACTAATTATTGCCAATTAAACACCATTTCTTATATTTCTTCTAATAAGTTTTATAAATCAAATGTTCAACCCCCAAGCGTTCTCCAACCCCCAAACAAAATCATGTTGTCCGGTGTAGTTTTCTGACAACTTAATCATTCAAAAGATATCTAAATTAAGTAAACAGGCTTCCGATTGTTTCACAAATATGACATATTATATAGAAAACTTGTCCCTTACTGGTCTGATTTTATAATAACTAATACATGTGATATGTAAGGGTCTTGTAAATTGTGTGACAAGAGTTAATTTTCCTCCTGTCACTTCTTTTTTTCACCTGTTGGTACGTTTGGAAAACAGCAATTGATTTCTTGTAATGCAATGAGAAGATAATTTCCTGAATGTATGACTCCATATGTATAGGTGAAAGGCAGCCATTTTGAAAAATCCGAACTCCTCTGAGATCAGAATTTAGAGAAGAAAAGTTGTGTTGTTCTCTCCTGTTAAAACCTTTTGGTGTACCTTCTGAGAATATTGCATTGTCAGCACTATAACAGCAAATGTGTTTTATAGAATCTTATTGAATCGATATGTAAATGAAACTAAACTTCTACACAATTTGAAAATAATGATAAAAAGGACTGTGTATTTCCTTTCTGTTTCGTTCTGTCATGTTACCTGATAAATAGTAACAGCATAGCCCTATTTAGCAACAGGAAGGAAGTTTAAGACAATTTCAACGATGAATCACAATGTTAATCTACGCACACCATTTCATTTCATATAAATTATGATCATCATATTAAAAAAATCTCAACATAAAATGCACTATATTGAATTTAAAGACAGGTATTTTTTACTTGAGAATTGTTCATTAACTGGGCAGATTTTTCGTCTTGCAATTAAAGTTTAAAAAGATAAATGACATTACTTGCTGTTATCTTCCAAATATGACCAATTTGAAATGTTGTATTTAACTATATGAGGCAATTGTTTTGAAAAATAATTCCTTCCTGTTACCGACATAGCGGACTACATTTTAGTATATTACTTAACCTTCTATATTGAAAATGCTAAAATAAATAATTGGCATTTGAAAAAAATATAGTAGGATTTACTAGATATAGTATTGTTGTCTTATTATTTATTCCCATTAAAAACTATTTTAAATTGATTCACTGTGGTAACAGGAAAGAGCCGGAATTTGTTTGTACAATTTTTAATAGTTATCAAAAGTACCAGGATTATAATTTTGTACGCCAGACGCGCGTTTCGTCTACATAATTTAAGATTGCAATTATTATCAATTGAACAATTGTTTGAATTACAGAAAAACGTTCCCAGATCATCGTTGTGCGTTCTTCCATTTGTGCTATTAAATTACCGATTCTAAAGACATTTCTTTTTGGTTATTTCTATTGTCAGAAATTAAACATGTTCAGACATTGTCTCATATCCCGTCCAGTTCTACAGACAGACATGACACATCATTACACATTTTCTCTTTTTTATTTGTATAGAAGGTCAAGTAACCATTTTACCTCAAATTTGCAAAATATTGTATAGAAACTACAAATAAAACAAAATAACGGTGCGTTGAATTTCCCAAGATGTTTGTTTATGACCCAGAATTATCGTACTGCAATGAAATGTCATTATCATGTGCATAGTTTTTCAACCCCTTTTTCTATGCAACTTTGATTTCACTTGGTGATATCAAAAGTTACTTGACTGCTAACCTCAACAATAATTGCCAAATTGTGTTGATGTTTAATTTGATAAGGCCTTTTTAAACATTTACAAAATATATATATATATATAGGTTAAAATTGTTTTAAAAGCTACTGTCAGTTTATAAATACCTCTTGAGGTTTTATGTCCACTTTTCCCTGGAAGGTATTGTTCATACGGACAGGGGTCATCAAGTTTTCTACTCCCATCCAATACAATTATGTATATAGCTCTGTAAGTTAGAAATGTCTGATGAGTTGAATAGAAAACATCTTGCCCTCCAAAATCCCAGATAATTATAGGTGCTATCTTTCTGTAGTGTAGCTTTTTTTTTCCAACTTTAGAAGACTTCTCTAAGAAGCTTTCCTTTGTGATTGACACTTTAACTTCTTTGACTTGTTTGGTAATGCCAAACACACGTTTCAGATGTGCTTTAATTCCAGGTTTAGTAACAGTTTCAATATGCAAATCACCAGTGAACCCTGACTTCAGAGAAGCATCAAGAGAATCTTCCATTGGTTTGTATTCATCAAACGAAGCTTCATGGATTTTTCTGTATTTTGTAACATCCGAAGTTTGGTTTTCAGGTGTATAATCTAGGTCGAGTAGATCGGTCCTTGTGTCTGAACTTTCCCCATCAAAATCAAATATAACTGATTGCCTTTCTGAACTACGGAGTACGCCTTGTTCATTTGCCTCGTATATGTAATCGGTGTCTACTTTTTCTGATTTCTGTCCTGCAACATGACCTGGTAGTTTCTTTTCCATACTAATTGCCAAATTTTTAGCACAAACAGGTACAGTTTTAAACTGAGGCTCGGGCAGTTTTTTTACTTTCACAGATTCTGTCACAAAGCGTTCAGTAGATGATGTGTCTTCGCATGATTGTGATTCATTTGATTTATGTTTCAGCTCTACTTCGTTGGTCGACAATGATGCGTCCTTTGTCTCATCTGATAGATTTGGTTTGGTTGATATAGTATCTGCTAAAGGAACATTTTGTTCTTGTTTTGTTTTGTCTCCTCGTAAAAGGGATCTGCAAACTGTGATTTCTTCCAGGGAAAAATCTAAATAAGAGATTATCTAAAACTATGCATACTACATAAGATGGTTTTGGCAAATTTCAATATAAAAGAACCATTTGATTTTTTAAATATGGATATGTATATTTGTATAGTAATTATAAAAGTATATTTTTTTTAAGTGACCATTCTTCCATTTTTCGGCATTGCTGTATAGCTTTCGTTACTTTAAATTTCAATAATAAACAATTTTGATACTTATATAGGAAATCTAAATAAGATCATGTTGAGAGATGAAGATAATAGCTTTATTTTTACGACAAACACATGATTTAAGCTTCCCCAAAAAAGGAAAATAACAAAAATACCGAACTCTAAGGACAATACTAAGAACAATTAAGAATTGAAAATCTCTTACCAAAAGACCAAATCATAAGCTTAAACACATAAACCAATGACAAACAACTGTCATATTCTTGAATTAGTACCGTACTGGGGGTATTTGTAATTGTAATCGGTATTCAGCTGTAATTGATTACAATTTTTCAAGTAATCAATGTAATCATAAATCAGCCACAAATTAGATTCAAGTAATTTAATTTTATCAATTCCTTTTCAAATTAGCCTGTAATCCTGATTACTTTTTGATTACATTCTGATTACAATGAAAAAATATCTAAAACAGTGTGTATGGTCAATAAAATAACATAAAAAAAATGTATAAATATCACATTTATTACCGCCAATACTAGACTCAAATTTGCTGATACTATACTAGAGATGACATGCCTTTTGGTGTTACTTCGAAAACTTGTTTATTGCTTGAATTTTTTTCTATGTGCTTTGTCTATATATAGTAATCAAAGGTACCAGTATTATAATTTAAAACGCTAGACGTGAGTGACGCTCAGATTGAAATAGTTTTAAAGTAAAACAAGAACAAAGTCGCAGAGCATTGCGGACCCAAAATTCTAACAAGTTGAGCCAAATACGACTTAGGTAATCTATGCCAGGGATAAGAAAATCCTTAGATTTTTCGAAATGTTTTGTTAGCAGGAAATTTATGAAAATGACCGTATAAGATATATTTATGTCAACACCGAGATGCTGACTACTGGGCTGGTGATAATCTCGGGGACGTATGATGCATTTATGCCTTTTTATGTTTCTTTGTTACATATATGAAATGGCTGTGTACTGATACATTCCGTCATTGTGTTATTGTACCCTAGTGAACCTGTGTATTCTTGTCTTTAATTTTTGCTAATATGATTGATCTATATACCATTTCGTGCTTCTTTGCTACATATGTGTATGTTTTTTGGTGATTGAGATTATAACACAATGTTGACTGTTATATTTTTGAAAATTGTACCTATTATATTTGTTTGCTTTGTTCACGCATCGTTGTCAGTATAATGGAATTTGATGCGACTGTCATACAAGTGAGAGCTATAGCTAGCTATGAAACCAAGTCCAATCCACCGTTTTTTACATAAAAAAGCTGGACCAAGTCAGAAATATGACCGTTGTTATCCATTCGTTTGATGTGTTTGAGCTTTTGATTTTGCCATTTGATTTAAAAAAAAAAAGACGATGTGGTATGATTGCCAATAAGACAACTCTCTACAACAGAACAAAATGGCACAGAAATTAACAACTATAGGTCACCGTACGACCTTCAAAAATGAGCAAAGCCCATACCCCACAGTCAGCTATAAAAGTCCCCGAAATGACAATGTACAACAATTCAAACGAGAAAACTAACGGCCTTATCTATGTGAAAATGAACGAAAAAGCAAATATGTAATACTGCATTACAGGTTCTGTTTTTTTTTATTATTTAACTTTTTCTAAAGCTTTAATATGCATCTATATATTTTTTTTTGCTGATTATCTTTGTCTATGCGTCTATGTAACATATAAGCTTGTTATTATAGTGATTAGTATTATAAAATATTGTTGACTGCTGTTCCATTATTTGCAATATTTGTACCTATTATGTATGTATGCTTTGTTCACATATCGTTAGTAATTTTATGGAACTTGATTCGACTGTTATACAAATAAGAGGTTTAGCTAACTAAAAAAAAACAGGTTTAATAAACCATTTTCTACATAATATAATGCCTGTACCAAGTCATGAATATTACAATTGTTATCCATTTATTTGATGTGTTTGAGCTTTTGATTTTGTCATTTGATCAGGAACTTTCCGTTTTGAATTTTCCTCGGAGCTCAGTATTTTTGTGATTTTACTTTTTCGTCTAGTGTACTTTACACAGAAAGGGATCAGTTCACTGATGTATATGGACAACAAACACATCTGACTGTCCAAGGCTGATTATTTCAAATCATGAACATATTCTACTGCTTATCGAAAAATTATGAAAATTGATGAAATTCTATGTCAAGACTACCATATTAACCTTACACTTATATAGATAAAGGAAGATGTGGTGTGAGTGCAAATGAGACAACTCTCCATCCAAATAACAATTTAAAAGTAAACCATTATAGGTTAAAGTACAGCCTTCAACACGGAGCCTTGGCTCACACCGAACAACAAGCTATAAAGGGCCCATAAATAACTAGTGTAAAACCATTCAAACGGGGAAACCAACGGTCTAATCTATATAAACAAAACGAGAAACGAGAAACACGTATATATTACATAAACAAACGACAACTACTGTACATCAGATAACCATTGAAAGGAAAAAAGAACAGAAGGAAACGCAGATGATATAAAGCATGCAAATATTAAAATATTCAGCTATGCATGTATAGATAACTAGCCTCTGTGTTCAATAGTATTCGAGGTTTTATATATCTTTAAAAAAAAATCAAAACCCTAAAACCCAACATGCATAAATCATTAAAAATGATTAACGACTGATAACACTCCAAAGATAGCACAAAATATGACAACACATGTGTAACTCTCCAAAGCTTTGTTGAATGTTTTAATGCAAGTACTGACGAAAGCAGGCTGTTGAGACTCTTGGACTTACAGCACACATACAGAGGTATCGACCAATTTGAAGTAATACCATTGATAATACCAAATTTACCTCTACCAATTGAGCTTTTTTACATTAAAAATCTCAAGTTATGCTCGGGGCCGAAATGTTTCAAAATTTTAATTTAAAAAAAAAGAAAAGCTTGCTTGCTAAGCCACAAAAGGACAACTGATATAGCTAAGGTGGGAAAGGAATCAAAGGTTTGTATGAGAGACATGTCTTCCTTAAATTCAAATAGTTTTGAAATTTGTTTAAACGTAATGTTTGACACTATACTGTCAGTATAGCATACCCAGCACCGACGTTGTGGCGTAAAGCCTTTTTAGGTTTTTACCTTGCTGTCCTCCAAGCCATTCCTTCGTTTCACGGTCAAAGTAGGAAAGGCCATTGTATAATTCTATTCCGTCAGTTGACTTTCTGAGTCTATTTGGACGTTTACCGACAAGATGTCTGGCAATAGTCGTCTTCCCTGTACCCTGTTCTCCAGCTAACATTACTCTTGACTCAAAATGAAGATAATGTTCTTCACCCAATAAACTCGAAAAAATGTGGGCTGACTTTTTATCCAATTTTTTAACTTCAATTGGAAGACCTAAAAAATGAATAATCACTGTAATATTCAAATTCTACAGATTAGTGAAGTTTTAAGGTTTATCGTTTATCAAATAGTTAACCTTTATACTGAATACTTTGTTCTTGGTTATATATTTTGTACGTGTATTCTTCTTTTCCTGGAAATATGTCAATCTTCCTAAACGTGTCACTATAAAACCATTTAAATTCAAATTATGGCTAGGTGCTAAAGTGGTTCAAAACGTGTTTTTTTTTTATAAGAACGCCTATTCGGGTCAACTATGAAGTAAACAACCAACTTTGAATTTGTAGAGTCTCCCGATCGTGTAAATCTTTTCGAAATGTTGCAAAACATAAAGACATACAAATCAAAATTCTCAATCTAAAGGTCAATTCGTCATCTTTAATACATTAAACGTGAAATTCTTGTCTGTTTATGTTCTGACTGAGATTGTTACACAATGATGACTGCTGTAACCCTATTTTGACAATTTCACCTAGTATGCCAGTTTTGTTCACGCATCGTTATAAATAAAATGGCATTTGATGCGACTGTCATATAAGAGAGAGGTTTAGCCCTATACAACCAGGTTCAATCCATTATTTTCTACATTTGAAAATGTCAGGAATATGACAGTTGTTGTCCATTCGTTTGATGTGTTTTATTATTTGATTTTGCCATTTGATTAGGAACTTTTCGTTTTGAATTTACCTTGGAGTTCAGTTATTTTGTGATTTTACTTTTTTTCTTTACGGATACTAACAATTTACAACTAAGACCTAAGACTACAAACTCCGTCCACCATTTATCAAAAACGATTCGAAATAACATAATGTTTATTAATATTATCATTGGTTATTGCTTTTTCATTGAAGTACTTTGTTACTATTTCTGTTTCAATTATAGATGTTGTTCAACCTTTCACATTGACTTGGAATTAGAAATATTGTTAATAAGGCCTTTTTCGATTGGCCCAAACAAATCTTGTCAATTTAGAGCATCCAATTAACAGTGCTAATTTAAGTTTACACCAAGACCAAAAACGTACAGATACACATGAATTGCACAAAGGATGACAGTACGTTCTTGATGTTTGAGTAGATCCCGATTTACTTCTGAAATTCTTCTTGTTGTTCATGGCAAGCAAAATTATCGATGAGAGTCGGATCCGGTCACAACGTGGACATTAAATTGGATATTTCGTGTTAGGAAAGTGTCCTGATCTCATGCACATTAAAAACCCTTGCACCAATTGTAATAAAGTTTAACCTGGTGCCTTTTGTTAGCTATTATTCGTGTGTATCTTTGTCCAATATGTTCTCCTATTTAATGTATTGTAGTCACGTAATGTTATGTTGTCATTTTAATGTTATATTTAACATTGCTCTTTAAGCGAGAGGTTTGGCATGCCACACAACCATGTTCAACCCACCATTTTTCTCTTAAACATGTCCTGTACCAAGTCAACAATGTGGTCATTGTTATATTATAGTTCGTTTCTGTGTGTGTTACATTTTAACGTTGTGTTTCTGTTGTGTCGTTCGTTTCCTCTTATATTTGAGTGTGAATTCACATGACTATAAAACGTGTCACGGTACTTTTCTATCCCAGATTGATGTATTTAGTTTTGATGTTATATTTGTTATTCTCATCGGTTTTTTTCTGATGCTTAGTTCGTTTCTGTGTGTGTGACATTTTAATGTTGTGTCCTTGTTCTCCTCTTATATGTAATGCGTTCCCCTTAGTTATACCCGAATTTGTTAACGATTTATGAGTTTCGAACAGTGGTATACTACTGTTGCCTTTGTGTATGTATGGCCATGAGGAAGATTGTTGCAAATCAAAACAGCCCTCTATCCAATATACCCTCAATTGTTACTGGCAGTCAAACTGCCTTCAGTTTTAAATGGATGAGGGAGTAGAATGATTGTCGTCACAAAATTTCGAAAAAATATATTCAATTCCCGAAAAGGTAATTCATATTTTCCCGTAAACAATAAAGCCCCAAATCCCTAGGTGCAAATCCCGAGCGTTTTATCTATAATTATGACAATGTAAATAGCAAGTTCATTCTGCAGAAGAATTTCAAGGTTTAAACAATCGAACCACTACTTGACAAGATGATCAGATACTTTCACTAGCTGACAACATAGACAGTGCTGATAACTGAGTTGATGATACTCTTTAGATGACACTTCCATCCTCATAGATATCGACCAAGTGATCGTAAATACAATGATTTTATAAGAATACAATTACGCCAGACGCGCACTATGTATAAAGTTCTTGTTTGACGCCCGATTCTAAAAACAATTGATGATGATGTAGGACTTACAATTCCTAAAAGTTTTGATACACTAGTTATTGACAAATACATAAAAACTATTAATAAATAGTTGTTTCTTATTCGGGACAAATCAGTCAATAAAAAATAAAGGTTCAAAGTACTTACCAGGCAGGCGTGATTCATAATCCTGCAAAAGAAAATAAATACCATATGTGTGCGTCCTTTGTTAAAAGCTTTGCCTTTTTGTATAAGTGAACATACTAAACAAATTTATTTCAAGAATATGCATTCATTCATTAACAGAAGTACATGTGTTTACAATTCATGCATTACCTTAAATAACTGTCTCATATGCAATGAATAGGCTAGATCGTTTGGCTTTTTCCCCTGTAAAATACAAAATGGTTTAGGTTGATAAAATGGATGTAACTGATTTAAACGCTGATAACATAAAAACGAAATAACTGATTGAAATGTGTAAATTTCAGGTTTGATGTCCATATTTTTTGTTAAATAATTTTTTTTTATTCATGAAAAAAGAAGAAAACAACATAGACTCCTTACTGCGTACATGTACATACAATGCGAATGTGGCACGGTTCATCGTGTTTATCGAGGTCTTTAAAATCAAAGACAAAATGTTATGAATAGGATGTCTTAAATGTGAACTACTAAGTTTGACTTTTGACCGTGTTGTAATAACATGCAAAACACGACTGGTGTCACATTCGGAGCAACATATACTCACCATATCGGAACATCTGAGATCAACCCCGATTTGTTGGATTTGGTGTAACTCGGTCTTATTTTTTTTCTATTGTGTTTTATGTTTTATGCCCTCTGGTTTGTCTTTTTGGTGACTTTTCGCTTTTTTTTTGTCATGACAATGTCTGTGTGTTTTCGACTTTCCTTCTTTGTGCTTAACTGGTACTACAGTATTTCTTTGACACCTCAGATTTAAAACGATTGATATATGGAAAATAAAGTACATGGACGGTGAATTGATTCATTATATATACACTATTTAGCATATTAACCTGACCATATCGGGAAATAGGTATTTCGTCGGATCTTAACATGTACTTGTGATTTGTTTAAAACCGGTTTTCGATACAAAAAAAATATAAAGAAATGTCAAATTGTTCAGGTCTTAATTAAATCCGTATTTCGGTAAGATTGTGCAAGCATACGATTTTTATTGCGTCTTACACTTTGAGAAGTGAATAATCTGTAACTAATCTATTCAAATATTGTGTAAAAACCTTAATTTTGAGCTATGAAAGTCAAGTGGCTCGAGAATTTTTCTGAGGAAGTTTTAAAAAATTGCAAACAATATTTTAACAGTGGATTAGCTTTTATTAGTCTTCACTATCTATAGATTAACAACTTTTGGTTATATTTATAATTCAGAATCATCATTGAAGGTAGAGCACGATTGCACAGTTAATTAATTATATTTCTGTGCCATTTGTATGCAAAAGTGACATTCCGTGGTATTATGTGCCAATTCGAAAAAGTTATGCGAGTATTGTCTCCCCTTAACAGGTTCATTTTTTATAATAATGTGTAGGTTTCTGATATGATTTTGAATAATTACAAAATGAATCAATGCAATATATTGCAGTTTTTGTTATTATTGTATCAAAACCATTGATGTACGAATATAATTTCATAAATTTGAAACGTTTAGAATTATTAAATACCAATATAAAGAACTGTTTATCATATTTGAAAAAGACTATAAACAAAAATCGAATTAATTATCTTCCTTTCGTGATAGATTTATTGGACAAGGAGCCAGAGTTATCTAACTGTGATCACAGAGATGGACTAGCAAGCAAATTTTAATTGTAGCTAATTCATTGTTAAAACAATTTTCCATTATAAATGAATGTTACTTGATACAACATAAGCACTTTGTAAGCTAAATCTACATTTTGTTTTTAGATATTATGATTTTGTATTGCAATAGACTAATATGCTACACTATTTTTAAACAATCACTGATATCCCGTTTGCATTGAGTCTTTTCAATTACCAACATAATTGCGTTACCGAATTATGTTGTCGTTACTATGAGGTAAATGCATCGCTACAAATGTACATTTCAATCTTTAAAAGATTTTTAATAACCTAATTACTCTTTTATTAACATAAGTAAAAACAGATCTCAGATTGATATTTTGTAGATTAGGAGAAACATTGTTTAAGTTGTATGATACAACATATAACTAAACATGTCTTTCTTTTAAATATGAACACTTGGTCCAGTCTATGTTTATATTTGTGCGTTGCTTATTTATGACCTCTATACACTAAATCCTTTAGATATTTACTGGGCAAGAATTTAGTTTGTTAGTTTTGAACTAGTGAGGGATACTATTAAATCGGTATTTAGTTTGTTTTGTCGTTTTGTAAGCTGTTGTCTGTGCTTCTTGTCAGTCAACTGAATTAAATTCAATTGATTTTTGTGTGTTAAATTTCATTTGATGCTGTTACAACACTGCTCTAGATTAGGGTGAAACTTAAACGCTAGAAAATGTGTTTAAGCCCGTTATACCAACTGTCCCATGATGAAGAGATGGTTAAGAGCCTGCTAATAAGAACTACCATACTGTGTATGTCCCTCTTCCAAGGCAGGAGCCTATAATTCGATGGTTTTTCCGCATTTGTGGTATTGTGCCATGATGTGTGTCTTATCTTTCATTTTTGGTGTTTTGCTTTTCATGTAGGGTTTGTTATGATATTTGTTTTTTTTCTTTGATGAAAACGTTGTTTTTTGTGTAGTGATTAAGACTCATACGCATTGCTGACTGCTGTATCTTAATTGTTGACAAACGAGACTATTAACTCTGTTTGCTTTGCTTACATTTTTTGGTCAATATAATGGAATTGTATGCGACTGTAATAAAAGTAATTGGCTAAGCTGGTTCAATCAACTGCTATCTGCATAATGATACTGGTTTACCGAGTGCGAACAATAAAGTGTTTTTTCAGTCGTATGAGGCTATTTAGCTTTTGGATTATGAAAGGGATTTTTCATTTTTAATTTTCCCTGGAGAAGTAGTCTTGGTATTTCACTTTTTCCGTTGTTTATGTTTATTGTTTTTGATTTTGTGTTTGAGTTTTACACACATAAACCCGTTTGAAGACATGGTTTCAAGTCCGTAACCTCTGTAGCTGACTTTATTGTAATGACGTTTGATTATCGTTGATAGCTGTACGGTGAAATATATCACAAGCCCAGTAGTCATCACATGTTGTGGTGACATGAATTGTCATTGATATGGTTATATTTATAACCGAGTAGGTCCGGTTAGGACCGATGTTGGCCTCAAATTTCTGGTTCATCTGACGAAAGATGTTGACCACTTTTTTATCACTTAAGTGTCTATTTTATTTGATTCAATTAATTGATGTGAAAGATTTTAACTAATTTAGTAATTAAAAACGCTCCGATTCAAGTTGAATACTGAAAAGAAAAAAATATTATTACCTAATATGCTGAAAAATGTCACTTTTAAGATGTTTTTTTGTCAACAATGAAATTGGCCGCATCAGTGTTCATCCTCAACCTTTATATACGTTATGTATTATCATCAAATACAAATTACATTTAATTATTTTGGTTAAACACGAATGCAGCCACTTTCGTTTTACACGGAAACCGTCTAAAATGTAACTAAAATGCTAGAATTGTGAAGATTTAGGTAATTTAGCATGACTTAACGGTGCTAGTACTCGATATCTGTACATCGTTTTGCCATATTTTTGTAGCAGAAGCATTCTACTGTCCAATAAATAACTAGAAGTATACATTTTAACAATTTTGTAAAACTGCTACATTTTGGGGCGAAAAAGGGGTCTTATTGAACCTACTCCTTTACTGTTTACAAATTTTAGTTTATTTTTGGAATACAAGGTTTTTCTTCCTCAGGCATAGATTACCTTAGCTGTTTTTGGCTAAACTTTTAAGAATTTTTGTCCTCAATGTTTTTCAACTTCGTACTTTATTTGGCCTTTTTAACTTTTTTGGATTCCAGCGTAACGGATGAGTATTTTGTAAAAGGAAACGCGCGAATGGCGTATATGCTAAATTTGGTCCTGGTATTTGTGATGAGTTTATATATTAGAGGTGACCTAAATCCTTTTTCTTTTTCTTTGTTTTGTCATTAACAATCTAAGCACCTCGATAGTATCCGGAAAATGATTTTTTTCTGATACCTTGAATAACACATGGGTGAATATTCGATGATCTTGACATTGTTGTGCCCCTCCTGTTTTGCAATTGTCGGCATATACACCTCAATATATACAGTACATTTTGTCATAGTCGGTGTTTTTGTTTGTTTGTTTGTTTGTTTCTATTAAATCTTCAATTATGTTTTTTACTCTAACGTCTTGACAGTTTTAAAACCAAAACGCACAATTAAAAATGTGATTCAAAGAAAAAGAGACATCTGTGTTCGAAATGAAAACAGCGATATTGATACACTTTTAAAAGGCTACGGAAAACTAACTATTGCGATCTAAATCATACTAATATTTCTAGAACAAATCTCTCTTAAGATAGTACCTAACACTGCAGGGAGATAACTCGGTAACATCAGCTTAACGCTTTAATTACGTTGTGTTTTTAGGGAAATATTAAGCTTTTCAATGATCAATATAAGTGTTTAACAAACTGCTGTATAACCAGTGTTTTTTTTCTGAGAAAATGCTTGGTTTGAATTTTGGAAATGTTCATATTTTTGTCAAAAGGTGAAAGTAAATCATTTGTTTAAATTTTATGAAAGTAAAACTATTCTAATAAATTTAAGTGAAGGTGTCTTATTCATACTTCCAATTTTACCATTGTTGTCCTTACTATCAATGGTCATATTACAAAACATTATGGTGACTGATAACTTTCATACACCGTCAACACATATCTTAACTCTATCAGCAGGAGGTCTGACAAAATATTGTATCATGTTTAATAAATTACTGCAACTAATTCATGTGCAACCTGTTATATCTTAAATATTGGAACGAAATTTGAGAGTTGTTCTGCTATTGTTAGGTAGATCCGCAGCTTATATGGATCACAAGTTATATGTCAGCTTTAGCTGGTAGTTATGATAGAAGCATCGTTTTGGAATAAAGAACGATAACTTCCTCTACACGACCCATCTGAAAAGTTTCGTCATTCTCGTAAAATCTCGTACGATTAATTTGTTTTTTCAATGGCAGCCGAATTTAACGTTTCAACGCAATCTTGAAAAAATTAAAATCACAAAAATACTGAACTCAGAGGAAAATCAATTTGAAAAGTCCATAATCACATGGCATCAAAAAAGAATGGACAAGAACTGTCATATTCCTGACTTGGTACAGGCAATTTCAAATGTAGAAAATGGTGAATTAAACCTGGTACTATAGCGCAAACCCTCTCACTTTAATAACAGTCTCATCAAATTCCGCTACATTTACATGATGCGTTAAATAAACAGTCACAATTAATAGAATAGTCAAAATATGGGTACAACCATCATCATCGTATAACAATTTTAAAAGGAACAATTTAACAGCACACAAACACATCTACTATCTACGAACACATGGATTGATTTGAGTTTCTGTCTTCAGAAAAATTATATACGTCACATACATTTGTCGTTCAATGTGCATACAAACAATTTTAAAATTTACATCTGCAATGTACGCATACAGGGTTAAAAAATCAAAAGTATGTAAGAATAAATTACATAAATAGACCGCGATTCAAACTAGTCCAAAATTAAAGTTATACATAGAATTTATGAGAATCCAAAACTTTTCAAAAGAACAATTTAACAGGACACAAAAACATCTACTATCTACGAACACATGGATTGATTTGAGTGTCTGACGTCAGAAAAATTAGATACGTCACATAAATTTGTCGTTCAATGTGCATACAAACAATTTTAAAATGTACATAGGCAATGTACGCATACAGGGTTAAACAATCAAAAGTATGTAAGAATAAATTACAGAAATAGACCGAGATTCAAACCAGTCCAAAAGTTATACATAGAATTTATGAGAATCCAAAAATTGTTAATTCCACTACGCCATTGAATGATTTAGACGTTTGTGGTTCAACGTATATAGTAATTCATAATAGAAGTATATCATAATGGCATATTATAGACAAATATCAGACTGACGGGATCTTTTAAAGTACAAAGTCAAGTTATAAGCACAAAAGAAATACAAAGAATCACATATACAAAACAAATCACCAAAAAAAGAAAGCCAATACAAACACATTGACGAGATGTATAAGTACCGAGCCACGTCAAACGGATATCACATAAAACCATTCAATAGTAAAAGTAATCTTAATAATAGAACAAAAACAAATGAAAGAAAAATAAAACATGTTGTTAAGATGATACACAACATCAGTACGCAGAATCTATACATCAAGACCATCGTGTATTATTTGAGAAGTTGATACGGAATATTTATTAACAAGGTCTTGGTACCTTCCGATGAACTTTGTTTAGAAAAAGGACGATGACGTTCTTTGACATACCCCTGGTTCATCAACTTTGGAAATACAAAGAGTCACATATACAAAACAAATCACCAAAAAATGAAAGCCAATACAAGCACATTGACGAGATGTATAAGTACCGAGCCACGTCAAACGGATATCACATAAAACCATTCAATAGTAAAAGTAATCTTAATAATAGAACAAAAACAAATGAAAGAAAAATAAAACATGTTGTTAAGATGATACACAACATCAGTACGCAGAATCTATACATCAAGACCATCGTGTATTATTTGAGAAGTTGATACGGAATATTTATCAAAAAGGTCTTGGTACCTTCCGATGAACTTTGTTTAGAAAAAGGACGATGACGTTCTTTGACATACCCCTGGTTCATCAACTTTCTACTCAGACACTGATGAAGTTTTACAAAGTCTGAGTAGGAGCTGCAAGCTCTTGAATATCGAATAAGTTGGGAAATATATATCCCATATGCAGGTGAAGTTGGTATAGTGCTACTAAGGTGGGGGAAATTTATAATTTCAAAATTAAAATTGTCTCGTTTGTCATAGATTCTGGTACTGAGATGACTGTGTAAGTCAAATTCGAGATATAAGTCTAAAAATGAGGCGGAGGAAGCCGTGTCTGTTGTTTCTTTTATCTCTAGTTCTGGGGGATATATTAATGGAACCCAATCAGAAAAGTTCGGATTGTTTATGGAAAGAACATCATCAATATATCTGAAAGTGAAATTAAATAGTCTGGCTTCTTTGATCCTCTTGTTTTTGACAAGTGTCATGAAGAACTCCGTTTCATATGAAAATAAGAAGAGGTCGGCAAGAAGAGGCGCACAGTTTGTTTCCATGGGAATGCCGACAATGTGTTGGAAAAGTCTACCTCCAAACTCAACAAATATGTTGTCGATAAGAAACTCCAGCATACCAACTACTTGTTCTTCTGTGTAGCATGATTTACCTTTTTGTTTGTCACTATTAACGAAATATGCTTTATGAAATCCCAAAGTAATACATTTATAGCGTATGCTACCATTTTTATGTTGAAAGGCATTGTGGATAATTTCTTTTAGGCGATTTTTCAATTTTACATGGGGAATTGTGGTATACAGGGTTGAAAAATCAAAAGTTTTGATGGAACTTATTTCAGAAAGAGACCGAGATTAGAAATTGTCTAGAAGTTCTTTAGAATTTTTAAGAATCCACATATGGTTAATACCACTACGCGAGTAAACAGTTTCACAGTATTTCCGAAGACCATCTTTCACTGCGGACAGAATTTTAGTCAATCTAATAGACAATTCTTTTGTGGAACATGAAGATGAGCCAGCAATATACCGTTGTTTGTACGGAATTTTATGAAGCTTTGGTATCCAATACAAACAAGGTAAGTCCTCCGGGGTAAAAACTGGAAGATCGGAAAAATTTCGATGTTAAATACGACATGAATTTTTATTAGTTTGATATAACAAGAATTCAGAAATTGTAGTTACTTGTGTAGCTTATTTTATGTTATTGTACCAGGGAAATTACCGAAGTTAGGACAACAACATATGACGCCATGTTTCGTCTGCTTCAACATTCCATTATCAGTTTGGTCAAAACAAATTATCTAAATAATCACAGGTACTTCATTTAAAAGTCATAAAATTATAGTAAACGATAACATATTTAGCGTAAAAGTTCGGTCCAGCCATGGGAACACAGAAAAAACCTCTGCAGGCAATACATTTCGGATTTTTTTTTATAATGGCCATGCGGTATGCGTGGTTAACTCCTGTGCACTAGTTGACCATGCCTACTTATGTTCATCTGTCACATTATTCCCAACATCAATGAAAACTGATAAGTATACTGTTGAATGTGATCACTGTTATTCATGTAGTGACTGACGAATCAAGCATTTTTCATAAGAAGGGCCCTTTGACGGGGCGCTCTAGTCATGCTTCAGTGATTCCCTATATAGTCAACTTTTCCCCAAGAAAAGCGGGTCCCGTCTGGATGACCACAGACTAATTTCAAAGCTAACAAAAGTTTAAAACATAATAAATTATTCAAATAATTTACCAATTTTTTAATTGAACGTCCTTCGTCAAACTCTCAACAAATCTTTTCATTGATTATGTCACACCTTATACAGTCCTAGGAGATGGAAACTGTTTTGTATTTTGTAATCATAAAAGGAGACTTGAGTCTGAGTAGTACATTTAGAACTGACTACTGTATATATTGTATGCTCCCATATTTTCCAAAATTGGATTTTATGGGAAGATGGAGTTATTATGATAACCCATGAGAATACCATGACTTTGACTCGATGGTATCACCAGCCCAGTAGCCAGTACTTTGGCACTAGCATGAAAATACGGATTTTTTGTGCTATTAAAATTTGCTTTTACAAAATATTAGAAATTATTATAAGTTAAGGTATGTATCTTCCTCCTACAAAGCTCTGTTCCTTTCATCTTTTATATAAGCTTTGGAATTCAAATATTTTGCCTACGAGCATCACAGAAGAGACATATATTGTCGAAATGCGCATCTGGTACAAGAAAATTGGTACCGTTAATATTATTTGATAGATATATGCAGGGCATGTTACATGGAAGTGTGTGGGGGTACATCCTAAAATTCAAACTGTAGCAGACTTGTCACCTTCATATTTCATGCATCAGTTTAAACCTGTCAGATCAAAAGATTTTTACCAAGAACTTTATCACTATATCACATTTCAACCTATTTAACAATACACACTTATGGTTATATAGCATCACAGTATCAAAATTGTACTCAGTAACCAAATTGCACCTTTTCAGCCAAAACAAACCTGCAAAAATCTTACAAGTTTTCTTTCACCATGTGAAGTTTTCTTATTATCATCTTTTTCGAAGGAGCAAATTAAATTTGTTACCAGCATCCTTTTCTTCCAAAAGTAATAGTTAATGTATGGAATAATGTCAAATTGTTCAAAATTTTTGAAAAAAATAAAACAAAATGTCTGTTAATAGCCCAGTGTTAAGGATTTGAAATTAGCCATACATGTAATGATGTATGAAATTTCGGTACTGACCCCATTACAATATCATGGATTGTTTGGATGCAATTTCGAACCTATTTTTCAATGACTCAACATGGATTCAAAATTAATTTGGTGTAACTATATTGCAAACAAGAAAAGTCTACAAAATAAGCACAGAATAAACTTTTGTTTAGTACATATATAAAGTTGGTAAAAAACTGACAATTTGGGTGCAATTTGGGTATTCTCATGTTAGAAACTTCACAACAGAACTACAAATCTATTTTTATGACCAAAGCAAAAAAAAAAAGTACAAAACTAAAGACAATCAAATGTTTCGCCACGCATAGCCTGATACGACCACAGATTTATATTTAGCATATAAAAAACAGCAATTGTATTATGTCAGTTGAAATCAAACATATTTTAGTTTTGGATCCTTTAAACTTCAATATGGACTAATTGGAAAACAGGTATCAGGTGAATCCACATATTTCTTTTTAGCAGAAATCTCTAACTACATATATATCCTTAATTTCATATGATAGTAAGTCCTACAAAAATATTGAAAATGTATAAATTTAATTTTTTTTCCTAGCCCCCCTATCATGTGAAAGCAGTACTTTTTTGGTCACTATTTATGTGTTACGTCTAAATAAAATCATAACACTTAAGTGACTGAAAATGTTAAACAAATACTTCTCACGAAACCGAAAAAGAAGACAACTTGAAACAGCACCAGCCATGCCAGTATACATGTATGTATGAATAAAAACTCAGATCAGAATAGCATGGACAATACAGGGGCAGATCAAGCCATTTAAAAGGGGGGTCCAACTACTATATGTCCCCATTCAAATTCATTGATCGGCAAAAAGGGGGGTTCCAACCCCCGGACCCCCAACCCCCTTGATCCTTAAGGCAATATTTTAGTTATATGTCCTTGTGAATATATTGTGAGGAAAGTTATCAATAATTCTGCAGATGATGCAATTTTATAAAGTGTTTTGTACATTTTCTGTGAATATTTTCACACAATCAGTGCAACATTTAAACAGACTAAACTAATGTTTTATTAATGAACGTATCAAACAATGACAAGTGAGAAAAAAAACCAACATGTGCAATATTTGGAATTAAAGGGAAAGAATATCATTTTGCAGCACACTGGCGCATGTCAATTGTGAATATATAATTACCAAATATATTTTCTTTATCATGATACTCAGATCGACATTATCAAGAAGTACATATCATAGGAAAAGTACACAAATTACAGATAAAATATTTAAAACACCATATTTTGAGTGCATATCCTGCCAAATCAGTATTTGTTGTATATGTTCCGGACCATATGAGTATTTGGACCATACGCGTATGGTCATGACCATATGCGTATACTCATATGGTCCGACCATACGCGTATGGTCGGACTATATGAGTATATACTCGTTTGGTTATAAACGGGCCGGACCATATGAGTATTTGGACCATATAGGTATATTTTTTCAATAATATGCACTAGAAAACTTTATAAAAAGACAATGATTGCTACATGCAATTGTATTATTTACAATTCAAATAACATTAAATAGTGATGCCAAAGTTAAGTTTCATCGTTAATTGTATTCTTGCATGTATGCGAAGGGGGACATTTACTTCCACACGGTACCATAGCTTTTCTTGGGTCCTGGGTCATTCCGATGTGTCTATGGTGATTTTAAAAGCTCTAGATCTCCAATATCGTAGCTTGACTGAAGTACATCATATCAACAGACAACTTTAAAAAATAAATGAGTGTCCTTGTTTTTTTTTTAAAACAAAACACGTTTAAGTATAATAATTATGAATATTGCACTGCTAATGCTAATTATATATCTAAGTTTCAAAAGTAGGCAAAGTATAAGACTCTTTATCCTGTCGACTTCTACGACAGGTTATAGAACAAACAGTTGACTTCTTGTGCAACAGTTCAACAAGATATTTTTGGAAGTTATCTTCCCAGGTCGATATTTTGCCATTCACTCGAATAGCATATCGGTAATGAAAATAAATGTGTTTACTTTAGTTTTGACTAGTGATGACATTTACTGTGTAGAACTGCTAATTATTTTATGCGTATGGTCCAGATACTCATATGGTCCGGAACATATATATATATATATATATACTAGATGAGTATAATCAATGTAAGTTAGTTAATGTTTGGAAGAAAAACCCAACATTTTGAAAAAAATACCCAATTATGTTGTACTATAACCCCCACCTCAATTATAATCTTCCTCTTGTGTATTGAACCTCCTAGTAAAATTTCATGGAGATCCATTAACTTATACTCAAGTTATTGTCTGAAACAAAAATGTGTCTTCTTAAAAACAACTATGACATGAAAGCAATTTCCATTCTCAATTTTATTTTGCTGTCATAAAAGAACTTGAAAAGTAAGCTACATCATGTACATGTAACAAAAGATATATGCAAGAAATGACATAAAACCGACTCTGAATTTAATAGGACATGATATTGTGTAGAACTCACAAACTGAACATGATCAGAAATACAACTATTTTCTTTATTCGAGTCAGATTTTTATTACCAGCGCTTCAGCGCTATCAGTTAAAATTATTTAGTCAAAATTTAACACTAGTTTTAAGGTTTATCATGTTTATCATAACAAATTGGCAAATACGGCCTTATTATCACCTAAAAAAATACTGCTTGGGAAGTTTTTATGTATTTAGATATATAAAAGATTAAGTAATTTTGCATCTCTGAAAGATAAAATCATTTTTGGTAAAGATCTGGATTCAAAAGATTTGTATTATACTATGTCTAAACAGATTTTTTATTCACCAATATGGGAATCAGAATATTTTTTTCAGGAAAAATAGCATAACCTCTAATAGTTATCAAAATTACCTCTTTTCAAGTTCAATGTTCGTTCCCTAAACAATTTCCAATATTTGCCACTGGACGTTAAACAACCAACAACCAATTAATATATAGGACACTATCTTAGTATAAAGCTGGCATTTAAGGTAGCGCCGTTCTCATATTATCAACAAAATAAATGAATACACCGATTAAATCAAGCAGATGTGACACTACCTGTTTACTTAATTTAACTATTTATCAATTACGGAAACGTATATTTAAAAAAAACACAAATGTACTTGTACTTATACTTACGTCCTTATTTCGTATGTTTGGATCACAATCTCTGTTTAATAAAAGAGTAGCTATCGCCTGGCCATATGTCTTAACAGCTATATGTAAAGCAGTGTTTCCATACTTGAAGAAAAAAAACATCAAATATTAAAGTGAATAACAATGTGTTAGTTAAAATCATTCGCATATGTATGTTTGAAACGAGTAAATTCTCCATTAATGTAATTATATTGTTGTGGTATTTTCACACATTGATGATGACTGTTTGTATATTACTATTAAGTTAAGACAAATTAGGATAGGAACTTATCTATGTTCTTAGCTTTTAAAAAAAATAATCTGAATTTCATTGATGGCATGACCTGAGACAGACATGAAGAACTCATTTAGATGTATATCAAATAAATTATAAGGAAGCCTTCTTCCAAAGGTTTCTGTCAGTTCAAAACGACTAATTGTGGACATGTTTCTGTAGTCTTATGAGTTACACTGTATGAATAAAATCAGCAAAGACCTATCGGAACAACGTCTTGTACCAAGATGAAATAACACTTCTAGATATTTCGATGATATATTGGCTGACATTAATGTCGACTTCAGTATGTACACTAAAGACATTTGTTTTGCCGAACTGATAACGCTTATATTAACAATGAACACTGCATGTTCCTTGATCTTAGTTTCTAAATCTTTAACGAAAAGCTTTAAACCAAATTTTTTTATTAAAAGGATGATTTTTCATTTCCTATTGTTAATTATTCTTTTTGAGATGGCGACATTCACATGTCACCATTTTTGCGGTAGAAATCACTGTGTTACTGAAAAATGATTACACAAGGGTTCTTAATATCACACACTTGTCAAAACAGTTACGTATCTATCTGTTGTATTCTTTATCTCTAGTTCAATGAGTTAGATGCGTTCAACATAATTTTGAATTATTTACTGAGACAACATTATGTCCATAGCGGACACTTAACATGCTAAAGTTATTGAAAATTACTAACTTCTTTTTTTTCTACGAAGTTGTCACATTTAGCAATCAAACCACATCGTCTAATTTTCATACAGCAATTTGTTTTTGGAATTTACTTGACTTTGAAATTCCATAAATTAATGGCAACTTATCAATATAAAAAAAAAATTAAAATCACAAAAATGCTGAACTCCGAGGAAAATAAAACCGGAAAGTCCCTAATCACATGACAAAATCATAATATAAGCCGACATTTTTCATCTTATGTATAATGTACCTAATGATACAGGTTCTTTAAATGGTACAAAACAACATTGATAAATATCTAAAACGTTCTGATCTGCAGTCATTGTCAATTCAGCAACACTCAAGTAGCACCTGTATAGGGTGTATACACTAGTAGTCTTTCTAGTATTTCTAGACTTGCAATTGCTAAATTATGGATTGTTGTTACGCAACTGCAAGTCTCGAAATACTAACATCATCAGATCATTAATTTGTAAAATAATTACAATGAAATGATAATAGTCTTTATACGGAGTTTTCCGAAATAAGATTATTCTGCTATCGGAATTTGGATTGATGATGGAATGCGTGGATGTTATGTGTCATTTTTATCCAAAGTTAATTGATACTAGAACACACCCGCGATATCGCGGGTCCGTGACTGAATTTAAGTATATAGCCAAGAGTAAGTCCTATGTTAGCCTGGATTTTTAGTATTGGTATTGTCATCTGATAAAGTCGATCATGCTGATTATAAAATGCACAATTTTCTCTGCTTTCATAATTTTTCTGTCTGAACCCGTTCAACTGGAACTTATTATTTATTCGGCGTTTTTAAGTTATGGCGGCTAACACATTGGAAACTGTACCTATACGCCATATATTAAGTCTTTAAATTTTTAATTTTCGTATTGTCATCTTGTAACGTCATGCTGATTACAATACTAAAATAGGAAACAATATGACAATGATTGAATTTAGTAGTGTCAACTCTGTTATTATGACCCGTATATATAGCAAATCCTAAATACACCGTTTGGTGGTGCCCTTGTCAGATGCAGAACGTACAGATAAGGTAATGTGTAACAGGTGAATAGACTATAGGTATCGGTATCGGGTTCGACCCGGAACTTAATAGTTATTGGAATTGTATTCATTTGGAAAACAAAAGGGTCTTAAATGGTGTAATTTGTAATCAACACCATGTCCTATATTAGCGATATATAAAGTTGATTTATTTTATTTGTCTTTTTACGCTATGATGGCTAACACATTGGACCTCTTTATTTTAGTATTATAGATATGACAAGGTTTGTAGTTTTGATCAACAAAATATTTGATTTGGTTGGGGTACCTATAGTCTCTCAGCTATTTCCTTACTAAAAAAAATAATTGAAGTGAACAGCCCCCTCCTTTCCTCGAGTTATTTACATTTCTGTATACTGATTATCTGAACATTCAATCGAATTGTTGTCAAACACTACATCAGTATAAATACCCATGCAACGCTACGACATTTGTACCTCAACGTAAAGAGACATATAATTTAGTGTTTTATCATAAATAAGGATACACCGGATAAATTTATTACATTTACATATTATAAAACATTGTATTGAAATTAATACAACAAGAATACAAGCACATTTCAAAAATATAGGTAACAGTTTATAAAATTCAAAAAAGGAACCTATAAAACACGATTTTTATACTTCTCTGACCATTTTTACCAACAAATCTGTTTTAGCAGGAACTATTTAAATAATAAACTACATCATAGACAGGGTTAAAAGGAATACTTTATGAAACGATTGAGAAAAAGAAAATGAACATAATTATTAATCTAGTTTCATAAATTTACTGTTTGCAAAAGTATGAATTATTTTCTTATCCCAGGCATGAAGCGTATAAGTCGTATTTTGCATAACATTTTGGAATTTTGGGTGATAAATGCTCGTCAACTTTGTACCTGTTTGGTTTTCTAACTATTGTGATCTGAGCGTTACTGATAAGTCTTATGTAAAGGAAACGCGTGTCTGGCGTATTAAATCATAAACCTGGTACATTTGATAATATTAACGGTTTATATTGCTATTAGATATTAAATCATATACCTGGTGTAGGGAGAATACATTCTCTTTGCATTTTTACTGCATTATTTTTTTTTATTCTAATCATTATTAACTGGCATTGAAAAACTACAAATGACAAAAAAAAAGTGAAAGCCAAAAAAGTATGTAAACGCTACGGCTAATATTTGAAAATGTAAACAAGTACATGTAAATGCATACAAATATAAAAAAAGTATGACACTATTTATCACAATAAGTACATAACAAGCATGCGTAACAATGAACAGAGCAGACCCCTACTAAGTACAATGCAGTAGACAGTTGGCGATCTCACATATTGTGCCTGGTGTTATTAAATTTCAACAGTTCATCATTGTCAAGTTCCTGCGTGCCTTCTACTGTAGAAAACAATGTTTGTTTCTATGCTGAATATGCAGGACACAGGATCAGAAAATGCATTTCGTCCTCAACAGCTCGATTAGTGCATGCTTTGCAGAACCTTTTTGATATATTTTTTTTCGGTAGCGACCTATTTCTATTTCTATAGGAAATGTACCACTTCTAAGCTTTGAAATGACAGATCGTTGTTTTGGTGACATTGTTTTGTTAATAATTGGTTCTTGACAGTAACTTTTTTTAATGTTGATATATGTCCTTAGTTTCGGCATCCTGTTCAAATTGGTTTTCCATTTCTCTGCCCCTATATGTGTTAGTCTTTCCTTAACAATGCTTGTAAAAGCTTTCACTCCTAATCTTCCATCATTACCGAACTGCACACAGAAATAACACTACGGGTGCCGTATACGGTGCAGGAAATGCTTATCCTTCCGGAGAACCTGATTTCACTCCCGGTTTTTTTTAAGTTCGTGTTGTTTCTTTTTTATTATTTGTAACTGTTGATGTAAATGTCGTTTGGTTTGATGAGTCATTGTTTACTCCTTGGTTTTGATTGTTATTGACAAGCCCAACACTAGTAGCACGATTTCAGTCTGAAACGGTCATTTTGGTCTGATCACATCTTGATTGACTGGATTTACCGCTAGAAGAATTCGTCAAGATATTTAAGATCGTCAAGTCGCCGTTCAGATCGATAGCCTCATCAGGTAAATCAGTTCGTTAAGGCATGTCAAGACGGAAAAGACTGAACCGTCTAGCGGGTTGTTTAGACCCGTTAAGACCGTGTCAGACCAAAATAGACCATGGATGCAAAGTTACGTTAAGATGTTGTCAGACCGTGTCCAGTCGTGTTCAGATTTTAATCATTTGGACACAAAACGAGTGAAACTTTCCCATTGTTTATCAGGGGTCGTGCTCCCCTTTAAAAAATAAAATAAAAAATAGAAAGAAGACGGTTTATGTTAACTGAAAGTCTACCACGTCCCTTTAATCATGTTAATTAAATAAAAAAAATATTCAATTTGAATTCTTACTACTTCCTATTTAACATGTTTTATATGTTTTGAAAAGTAGCTCAAAGTCATACTGCTGAACAAACCGCCGCGAATTGACTAAAAAAATCAACAGATTGCCGAAATAACATTTATTCTTTGAATGTAAGCACCTGAACCTTTATATTTAAGGTGTACAAGTGATTGCAATATACGTTTTTTGCAATTACAGACTGTCGTGAGTGGTGAAAAATTTGTCATGTTGACGCAATAGATCATTTTTACACCCTTATTAAATAATTACGGATGTCGGCCGTAAACACTTGAAAACGCGTTATATGTTTAATTAAATTTTAAATGTAACATTTTTTAATATTGTAAATGAATGCATTCTCATTCAACTTATAATGTTAGCTATATAAATTGCATTTGAGAAAATTTGAGGCAAGGAAAAAATATATATATATAACTAGAATCAATGTCTTTTATCGTTTTCCGTTTAATGTCATGTCATGGTCTGTTCATTTTTGACAGACTCATGTGTTTGACTTTCCATCTTTATTTTTTAATATGTCTATAATTCGAGAGGCTTTTATAAAAAAATATTATATACCAGAAGACTTCGTTAAAAAATAAAGTTTGAATATTGTAGCAGAAAAAGGCCAGTGTACCTGAAGTACATCTAAAGACCAGGTTATATAATTATATTACATGAATACAGCATAACAAAGCGGTTTAATTTGAATTACTATCCATTAGGGACATTTTCCGACGATAATTAATCAAATCTGGCGACAATTTTTTATTAAAAACGGAAAATAATTGTACTCCCGTAAACGATTTAACGTTACCGTACCCTCTTTGTCGCATGTCGGCAGCTTCGCATGGCAAACTTATTTTACACAAAATCGTTGAAATGGTAGATGGACACTACAGTACAATATAAGCTGAGCTGGAAATTACAATTGGTAAGTAAAAATGAATAATATTCTAAAACATGCCTATCAGACATGAGAATAATAATTGATCCGGCCAAGAGTTTGAAGTAAAAATGTTTACATTTGTTACATTTGTGCATACAGGTATGAATTGACTTTCTAATACACAACATTCTTGCACAGTAACTTGTTCAAAGGAAAAGTAAGAATTTGGGCTTGTTAAAAAATTGATACACACCTTTTTGTTATTGCCTAACATGTTGGGTATTCACAATGGTTTGGTTGTGGGGGGTGGCCTATTACCAGACCTAACCTCCTGATGGAATAACCCTACATATTCATCATGTATAATCACCAAATCGTGTTTCAGAGGGTTTTTCAGGAACACGATCTTGCAATCGTGACAAAGGGTAGAAATCGTGTAGTTCACCCCTAAATCGTGAAAGTTGGCAGGTATGTGTATTGTATGTTTAATAAGTTATTGATAACTCACGTAATAAAATTTGCATGAAATATTTGTCACTGTATTTTTTATAACCCATAACCAACCAATCTTCACATGTTACGATGATGATGTACCTATTTATATAGCCACTGGTGGGTGATGTACAATAATTAAAATTTATCAAATATTTGTGATGAATACCTTCAAGGCTTGGGTTTGCATATGCTCAAAATTGCCTGGGGCAACAAAAAAGAGTATATTGGTATATATTGATATTGTGCCCTGATTCCAAATGATGTGACATCATTTCGTCCTGAACGACAATTTTTAACACTTTTGTGATAAGAAATATAAGATTTTTCCAGGCATGTTACATTAAATTGCAGGCGCGGATCCAGAGGGGGGTTCCAGGGGTTGAAACCCCCCTTTTTTGTCGATCAATGCATTTGAATGGGGAAATGTAATTGGAACCCCCTTTGTACTGGGTTAGGAACCCCCCCTTTTCAAAATGGCTGGATCCGCCCCTGAATTGTTATCAATGATTTTTTTGCTCTAAATTTTGTAGAACTTAAATATATGTTATAATCTATACATACTATTTGCTTTGTCATGTATGTAGTAATATTCTACAAATTCTATTTTGAAATAAAAAACTATTTTTAAATGAGTTTGTTGAATTATTATTACTACAAATGTGACAAATCAAATACATGTAGTTATATATATTAAATAGTATTAATGCTATTGACTTATTTAATTTTATATTACATGTCGCATGTCATAAATACTTAATTCTTAATGTATATTTTTTTGTAGATAATATATCACATTGGTTTGAGCATGATTCCGATCCCAGCCAGATTATGAAGGGGCATATATCATGTATACATAGGAACTATATAGTGTCCCTAAATTACTCTCATACGGTACCTCATTTGTACCTGTAGCTGTAAATTGTGAAACGGTGGATTTCTTCATAATCTTGAGTGACTTATTGCATTTGGACGTTGATAAAGCTAACAGCCATGATGTTGATGGGATGTTATGATTGGACAAAAAGGTTATTGTGAATTGAACAAATAGCAAACTTACAATTCATAGGAAAAAAAATAGGAAACTGGAATAATGGAAATTCATAGTTTCAGTGATTATCTTGCAATCATCCTGATCATTGTCAATACTTAAAGTGCATCATCATGATCATATATATCTGAATTCACCTTGGATAATTATTCATTTAAAATAAGATTTTATATATAATAAGAATTTCTATGCTGGCATTGCTACTGTTGGCTACATGTACCACCAGGGAGTGTTAAACCTTTTTGACCTTTCATGAGGGTCTGTAACGGTCCGTCACTATTGGTAAGTGTCATATGCATGATGATGGAAGTTTCACCAACCTAGACAAGCTTTACAGTCCTGGCACGGTTGTTGGTTTGACTTAGAGTCAAATGACAGCTTGCTGTATACATTTGTAGTTCAAATAGTCTGAATGTATCTACATGTATTTTGACCTCTTCTAAATTACTGTTCATTCTGAAACTGGCATTTTATGCTAGTACATGTAGTAGTTGAACATATTAAACAATACATGTACTTCAAAGTATCATTTTATTTTGTCTCGCCTTACATGAAAGTCATGAAAGTTGGTTGTATGCAAGAAATATGTTTTACAGTCTTGGGGTGATAATGTAAGCTATTTTTAATAGAGCTTTACATTTATAAAAGCTAAAAGAGCTGGATGTGTGGTTTACTGACTGCATGTAAAATATAATGTTATTTAGTCAGTGAAGTGAACTCTTACACTGTACATTTTATTACATCATTTGTACATGTAATTGGATACATTTTATTGTTTATGAGTATCTTGCAAGGTCTAATTGTATATCAGGTAAGGTTGACCTGGCCTTGATTTTATTTCATGAATAATTAAAGTGATTTAGGTTATTTCAGTTCAATACAATGTTAACATGGTTAGGTTTGTTTCTCAGATACTTCGTAATAAAATTAGAGACTGGAAATGGGGAATGTGCTTACAAGACAACAACCCGACTACAGAGCAGACAGCAGCAGAAGGTCATCAATGTTTGAATTGATTCTCAGAAGCTACATCATGTACATTGTACATGTATAGAATCACTATGTTTGGCATATGGAACGAATGTAAGGTGTACATGATTGACATTTTTGATTGGCTGATTTTGAAACAAACATAATTTTAATTTTTGCCTAAGGAGATATGGTATTAGAGGTGACTCTAGCCATTTTAAAAAGGGGGGTTCCTAACCCAGGAGAGGGGGAGTCCAACTGTACATGTATGTCCCCATTCCATGATCGTCCAAAAAAGGGGGGTTCCAACCCCCTGAACCCTCCCCCTGGATCCACCACTGGGTATGAATTTTGATGAGACGACTTTCATAACTTAAACTATAAACCATAATGGCATAAACCATGTAGACCAAGTGATTTTCTTTTTAGTCACTATATAATAGGTCACTGCACACCCTTCAGCAATGACCAAAAACTTTAACTTCATAATGAGCACCCTATAAAAGGCTCTGCTTGGAAAGAGCTAGGCATCTAACAGAGTTAATGTAAAAAATTCAGACGAGAAACCCAACAGTGATGACAACTTGTTTTATACTAGTATACATGAGCTACAAACAAACAAATATGTGATAAACAACAATCAACAAAAATACTACAGACAAAATTAAGGGGAGACTATTCAAATATATAAAAAGAAGATGTGGTATGATTGCCAATGAGACAACTCTCTACAAAAGACCAAAATGACACACACATTAACAACTATAGGTCACCGTACAGCCTTCAGCAATGAGCAAAGCACATACCGCCTAGTCAGCTATAAAAGGCCCCAATAAGACAATGTAAAACAATTCAAACGAAAAAACTGACGGCCTTATTTATGTAAAAAAATGAACAAAAACAAAATATATGTAACACATAAACAAACGACAACCACTGAATTACAGGCTCCCGAATTGAGTTTATTTACTTTTAAGTAAAGTAAATAAAATTAACTTGTACACGTTTTACCCCTGACGTTCCGTGAAAATTGTTTTCACCAGCATGGCTAAAGGTATTACTCCCAGGTGTATGTATCAGATGTCAGGTGACACCTCCAGGTATTCAATTATTTCCTGTCGGACTTGCAAGTTCATGCATCATTTCACTTCTTAGCGTATCCATCAGTGTACACGACCGAAAACTTGAATCTTTCAATTTTAAACTTTCAGGTGTATAATCATTTGATAATATACATCTCTGTCCTGCGTGTCCGATAGTAATACACTAGTCAATACTGTTTATAAATACAATTTCTGGTGTAAAGAATATTATTTATAAAAATCTAAATAATTCCAAAAAAGAGATTTGATAAAATAAAAATCTGCTTACACATTTTTTCCAATGGTAAATTTGGGGAAATACAAGTACTCATTGTCAAAAGTGAAGGACAGTTTGAAACATACAAGAAATATTGATTTAAGAAAAATATACGCACTTATCGACCATTCTTTCATACGCCTTGACAGAAAGTACGGAACTATAGATAGTTGCAATTTAAAATTATATACATTTTTACATTGAACATAAAAGAGAATAAAATTGAGAATGGCAATGGGGAATGTATCAAAGAGACAACAACCCGACCATAGAAAGAAAACAACAGCGGAAGGTCCACAACAGGTCTTCAATGTAACGAGAAATTCCCGCACCTGGAGGTGTCCTTCAGCTGGCCCCTAAACAAATAAGTAGTCTCAGAGTTAAGTGATAATGAACGCCATACTAATTTCCAAATTGTACTCAAGAAACTAAAATTAAAATAATACAAGACTAACAAAGACCAGAGGCTCCTGACTTGGGACAGGCGCAAAAATACGACTGGGTTAAGCATGTTTATGAGATCTCAACCCTCCCCCTAAACCTCTAGCCAATGTAGAAAACTAAACGCATAATATACGTACATTTAAAATTCAATTCAAGAGAAGTCCGAGTCTGATGTCAGAAGATGTAACCAAAGAAAATAAGCAAAATGACAATTATACAAAAATAAACATGCATTTTGTTTAATTTGTGTTAACAGTTTCGTAAATAGACTAGTCCTCGTGTGACAACAGTATTAGATGCGGATTTTGTTTGGGTGGGGGCTCCCTTTTTTGAAAAAAAAAATTGGTTGCTTACATGTATATAGGGAATCAATGAAGCGGGACCCCTCTTAGGTGGTTCAGTGGGCCCCCTCTTACGAAAATTCCTGGATCCGCCACTGAGTATGTTATCATGGGATGTCGATGGACTATTTTATACCAAAAGAAGAAGAAGAGAACCAAATTTGAATTATAAACAGGTCGATATTTAACTTGCTCTGGTTCGTCAAAGTAATGGACAAAGTAAAATTAAAGATTTCTATTCATCGTTCTGAAAGTACTGTATGCCAAATTTTCTGTTCCGACATGCATGTTATATATATGCTACTGGACGTCCCAAGAGATTTTTCTGTTCCGACATGCATGTTATATATACGCTACTGGACGTCCTAAGAGATGTGAATATTTTACTGGAAATGTATTCAGTAACAAAGTTTCAAATTAATTTAGGGATTTATTTTCTTTCTTGGTATATTCAGTTACAGCAAAAAGAATAACTTGACTGCTAAACTTGTCCGCTAAATTGGGGTGTTCTTGCCAGATAAAAGACTTATACATGTTATAGTTATATAATTCGAAAAACTTTTAATTTTAATTTTTTTTAAATTTGTATTTTTTCATCACTAAACAGCTGAAATTTATTGGGAAACTTGCATTTCGGGCATATTCTTTGCTTTATAGCTCGAATTAAAGAGTTATAAACTTTTTCAAATGTTGAATACGCAACCAAATCTCCATGTATTATTTATGATTCCGGTAAAGGCGTTTGATTGGGTATTACTTTGAGGTAGGCGTAACATTGAGGTAACATTCCACCAATCAACTGACCTATTTGACATACATGTGTGCGCTGATGCGTGTACACTGGCTATTGTAACGGCACATGTGACTGTCTCACATCGGAATCTGTCGTGCGTGACCAATGTTTATTGTAGAATTGTTTGTCATACAAGTTATAAAGGCTAAAACTTAAATTTGCATTTTGAAAGATTATTTTCTGAAGTGGTCCCGATATACTATTCTAAGTGTTAGAGAAAAACAAGACTTTAAAAGACCTTAAAAGAAAGATACATATCACGGAGAATATAACTTAAGTCTAGTTATTTTATTAGTAGTGAGTACTAGCATAATAGTCAAAGATATAAAACATGTATTATATGGCTCTGATATTAACTTTAACGTGATCTGGAAAAAAATATTAGGGTCCGATTATTTGAATTATATTATAAAGACACCTCGATCACTTTTGACAAAAAAATAATTGCACGAATTTTTAATCGATCGCTGACCTTTAATTCTTGAAGTGACTTGTGACTGTTATAAACATGCAGACATTTCTATGCATTATGGTTTCAGTTTAAGTTTACAATGAACACACTATAGTTATACATTTTCCTTTTAAATATCAAATAGACAATCACCTTTCGGACAGACTTGTTTTTTCTTTCTATTTGTAAAAATTATCATTCGTTCATTTAGAGACATAAATTACAAGTTATATATGTCTCTGGTTTATTATATTTGAACACAAAATGCTTCAAAATACTATAAGCCTGTATTGGAGTCCCAACCGAGCACAAAAAAAGGGACGAGTTCCAACTATATGTCCCCATTCAAATGCATTGATCGTCTTAAAAGTTTATGATTCGACGGTTTTCTCAAACAATATATGGTTTGATAAATTTCTTTCGAAGTTCATTATACTTTTCACATACTACAATAAAATGATATTCATCTTCAATTACTTGTTTATCACACATATTACAAAATCTCGAATATCTCTCAATATTATAAAATCGCCAAGTTTCTATATTCAAACAGTGAGCAGTTATATGCGGTATTTACAAATGAATGGTTTTATTATTATAATTTACAGCATAATCTAAATAAAATTGTTGGGGTCAAATACATCTATGCAACATACATTTAGGCGAGTCTTCAAACAAATATTCATTTCACTATTAAAGCCACCGATTAATCTATCTTTGGATACTCCTAAAAACAAATTCACATTTTTTACACCCTGATGTAACCGTATTTTTAAAGCGTTGTCATCCGTATCAATAAATTGTTTATTAAAATTGAAGTGCATGAGTATTATTAACGTCTTGGATAAGTGTGAGATTTCTCTGTTGATGGGAATAAACAAAATTTAGCTGAAGTTGTATTATTCAAATTAATGAAAAGGCAATCTAGTGTGTGTTTGAAATAATATTGTTGGAATGGATTTATAGCATGAAAAATGTGTTACCGATTTTACGTTGACTTGAACTGCGAATTTGAAAATAATATATTTGTGAAATCACATTCTACAAGATGACATATTTTGTAAGTACGTTAACCTTTTATTCTAATTATAGTATCTTTGAAATGCATTTTATAGCTGACTATGCGGTATGGGCTTGCTCATTGTTGACGGCCGTACGGTGACATATAGTTGTTAATGTCTGTGTAATGTTGGTCTCATTCGTATTCATACCACATCTTCTCTTTTATATTTATATAGCTATATTTCTTACAACTGTCAGGCTCGTGTCGCTGAAAGAGGTCTCCTTTCAAGTTTGAAAATATGTTAATAGGTCGGAAAAACTATCAGAAATATATATGATAAATAAATCAGTAAAGTTCCCACTACTTTTTTGTTAAACTGTCTTGCTGTTCCCGAGTGTGTTTTAATCAAAGAATTTTCTCTCTATTGACACAGTGGTATATAAACTCATCATTTATACCAGGATTGATGTTTTAAAATTAAATAAACGGTACTGCATTCACTGATGTTTGAAAAATTTAAAAATAAACAATGTATTTGTTACTTGTTATTGGCATTAAATTGTATAATTTGAAGATCATATTCCGTAATGTTATGACCTGAATTCTATTCGATGTCTATAAAGCAAAATAAATCTAATTCCAATGTCTTTTTCAATAATATATTGAAAAAAAAAGATAGAGGACTTAAATGAAAGTAAATTCTGTATGAGATTGAGGACGAAAACACTTCTTTCTAAAATGCTCTTACTATAACTTTTAAAGGAAAAAAAATATTTTGACTCAACGAAAATCAATTCGAAGTGGAAAAACACTGCTAAAGATGACATGCTTAAACTTAGAATATTACTCAACCCATATCTCACAGTCAAATTAACAAGTGAAACTGCGCGAGCTACTGCTCACTGATGATACCCCCGCCTCAAGTGGATAATGTTAATAGTGTAAAAAAAATGCAAGAGTTCGGTAAACAAGAAGTTGTCGAGTGATGAATCTGAAAACGCATAACACGGTATAGCTTACTTATATAAATCCTGATACCAAATTTCAGAAATCCTTGTATTGTAGTTCCTGAGAAAAATGTGACGAAAATTTTCAACCTGGCTATCATGTGTAAAATCATACAAGTGTTCGGTAAACAGGAAGTTGTCAGGTGATCAATCTGAAAACGCATCACACGATATAGCTGACTTCGATAAACCCTGAAACCGAATTTCAGAAATCCTTGAATTGTAGTTCCTGAGAAAAATGTGACGAAAAATATTCATGGGACGGACGGACTGACTACCAAGTGACGTACTGACAGACTGACGGTCTGACGGACTGACGGAAGGACAGACAGAGGTAAAACAGTATACCCCCCTTTTTAAAAAAAAATTGATAATGAGTAAATAAGTAAATAAATTAAAATTTAAATACAGTTGGGTACGAAATAATAGCTTAAACCCTTTCAAACTATTCTAGTAATCTCTCCATGCCGTATGGCATAGGTTATGATTAGCCCTCGGGGGAAAAACGGTCAAATGAATGGATAATTATGACAAGTACGTGTATTCCCGACAAACAATGACAAGTACCAAATTCGTTGAATGCATTAAATCTGTATACAGATAACTGTACAAATCACCCATGCAGAAACATATATATAATAGTTTAGATTTACTGTTACCAGATTTACATTTTATATTTATTCAGTGTATATAAAGTGCGAATCCAGCTAGTTCATTTTTACTGTTATATGCGGGTGTGTCTATTGTAGAATAAAGGATCATGGGAAAACTGTATTTGTTTAGGTTTTGAAAATATCAAGTTAAAGGATTTTAAGTTAAGTTTTAACATAATTTCATTATGATATGTCTTTATAATATACAAACATAGCATTAAAGTGCAAATAAGTGTTATAAAAGCATCATAATATAGCATATCGATTATTCAAAGCGATCCATTTTAACTATAGATGCGATGAATTATCACTGTTAGTGCAGTCATTATTAATGTAGAATTTTCAAAGATGCGAGGAATTTTTATTGTAGAATTATGTGATAAATGCACCTGCAACAAATGAAAAAAAACTTAGTTGATGACTTTAGGATTTATGATATGTATTTTCAAATTGAAATACAAACTCCTCATTCATTCTTCATCAAATATATAGGTTTTCAAACTTGTAACAAAAGCGACTCTCAAAATGTCATATTGTATTCTTCAGATTACGTTTCTCCTTGATTTTAACTTATATAGGGAATCACTGGAGCGTGACAGCAGCGGGCCCTCTTAGGCAGTCAGTGGGCCCCTACTTATGAAAAATTCTAGATCCGCGAATGGATACTACCGCAGAGTATAGACCATGCACATTTGGGTTATTATACACGAATTGCATGCTCATGACAATTCATTTTTGTTGATTTTAGACCCTTTGGAACTCTATATGGGCTATTTCAGCAACTAGGCAAAATAAACCCCAAAACTAGATACACGGTTAGGTTCAGCATGTCAACGAATTCCAAATATCTATATTAAAGGACTTTTGTCTATAAGTTTGGACCCCACAAAATTGAAAAAGGGACCAAAAATATAAAAAAAAAATGCATGCTATTCTAGGGTCTCATTTGGGGTTCTGATCCCGGATCCCGCTTACTGTTTTGGCAGATTCCCGTATTCCGCTTATTGTTTTGTCAGATTCCCATATCCCGCTTATACTAGGCAGTTCTATTTTTTTGTAATTATCCGTGTCCCGCTAGACTTCATTTCCCGTTCTTCACTACACAATCATTTGAAATTTCACCTGTCACGCTTGCAAAAAATCGGCAATCCGGTGTGACGCTTATACCCAAATGCGACCCACTATTTTACTCTATTTTGACTCATATTAAGGTGGCTCGGGCTTATTCGAAATTTTTATCAGAAGTGCCGTATTTTTTGTTATTTTATTCTGTATATAAAATGAATCAAATTGGTCGAAAAAAATAGGGGTCACGGACCATTTAAGCTAAAAATGTTACTTTTAATGTATGTAAAAGGGACCATTTTTCAATGAAATGATATGGAAAATAGAGGTGTTGACATATTTTTATCGGAATATCAAAAAACGTTCTATGACAATTGGTCCAAAACTGTAATATGAAAAGCTGGAATATAGCTTCAAAGAATGAGCCAATAAAAAACATAGGACACCGATAAGGAAAAAAAAATATTTTGCCTTAAAACCCAAATTTTGGCAGGAAAATGGTGAAAATGGGTGAAATGTCATTTTTACCCTTTAAAAATTACGGATAATAACGAAAATATTCCAATAGTCACACGACTACAATGATTTAACATTTCTAATCAATCAAAATATTAAAAAAAATTATATCGAATTTACGACAAATACTTTTGTAATTCATGCGTGAAATTATGCGCAGTCGAATAGTCCCTAGCCACCTTAAGCCCATTATAAATATATTAAAAAAGTAGCGTGGATTTTTTTTTATCCTTTTTTATCCCGTCTCGTTTCGTTTTTGAGCCATATATAGATGTCGTATGTGACAATGAGACAACTCTCCATCCGAGTCACAATTTATAAAAGTAGACCATTATACGTCAAAATACAAAGGGCTCCAGTGTAAAACCTTTTAAACGGGAAAACAAAGGTGCAATCTATATCAAGATGTACGTAATTAGTGGTGAAGTGTCATGGAAATGGATAAAAAAAAAATAAGGATAAAGATCCCTATACATGTACGCTTTATAAGAAACTAAATGGATTATATTTGAAATAAATGTTATTTCTATTGAATCTATTAGAGTGTTTTAAAACCAAACTTTCCTCCGTAAATTAAATTTTATCAAATCTTTCTCTTACTTTATCTATTGTTGAGCAAGTTATAAAGCACCTGCACGATCTGTTCGTGAAATGTCTTAAATATTCACCTATTTTGGTATATATTTCACAGCTGGATGGCTTAAGGCGCGATAAAACCCCGCTCGCATCTCTTACTTTGTTTTATTAGTATTATGTATTTCTGAACATATACATTTTAACTCATTTTCTTCATTTTCTTCAAAAATTAGAAAAAAGTTCGTCTGTTTATTTATCATTCTACATTAGACATTTATGGCATATACAGTAAAAATGATATTTTAGGATCCGCACTTTACTTACACTGTTTATTGACACGTGTGTTGTGAGGTTGGTTTATTTTGAATAACTAAATAGATAAAAAAAAAAAAAATAACGAATACATGATACATAATTGTAGATAATACAAAACTGGCTGTATGACATTAATTTATAAGTAACACGGACCATGCTTGTAAAAACTGTACGTGTGATAGTGGTTAGCTCGTATAATAAGTCAACATTCGGTATAGCCAGGGATTGTTTTACACCAGGTACGGTGAAATCGAAGACATCCAAAATCTCATCTTCGTTAGCTAAGGGTCACGATCCACTCCCGCTCTCCAGAGTGGATCGTAACCCTTGGCTAGCGAAGATGCCAAAACCTTTGATTTTAAAAAAACATGGAACTATTTTGTTGCCAATCAGCCAATTATTGTACAACTAAACAATATCTTTGACTCATTGGCACTCATACCACAATGCACATCTTCTTATATCTATCTTTACGATTACGTCGCTTCTATATATCATAGTCCATATTTAGCAAAGTTAACGTCAGTGTGAATATTTTGTGTATGAGTGACAAATGATTCGATGCCATACTTATCAGCCTTTGGTAGTTGTTAGTGTATAATACAGGCTTTAATCTTTCAAATTTCTTCCTTTATATGTCATGCATCAAATAAAAAGTAGTATTATACATGTGAAAATTAAGGTGATAAAATCTAAGGTAAAGTAGTGATTAAGACCAACGAGTCCGTTGTGTATATACCGCAAAGGATTTCTTAGTACACTAAGAAGAAAGTTTTAGCACTAATGGCTCTCACTAAAACGACGTTTTAAGGCCCCAGAGAACATGGATATAAGAGAATATTAGTATATGACTCATATCTATGGTATCAATAGCTATAGTAATTGTGAAGTTAAATGACTTTTAAATCAGCGTGTGCCACTCGGCACGTGCCCAACGGCTTAAGGTTTATGTACCCTTCTGTAGCCATTTTTGTACGAACTTTTCAAACTTCAATTGTATCAAAACTACAGATATAATGAATAATAGAGATAGACCATTTTGTACATATTCCAAGGGGAAACTTGATGCAAAGCATTATTTTTGTACTCCTTCATTGCATTTAATAGAAAAAGAGGACTTTGTGGCAAATAAATCAAGATTTTTATGGAAAATCCACAGCCTTTAATATCGAGATTTTTTCGTACTGATAAATGCGGGTAATCCATGCGCCTTGCCTTCTTTATGTTTCGATATTTTAAAAATTAATTATTCTTTTATCTATCATAACACGTGAAAACTACACTGGTGAGTTCCATATATGTCATAAACTTACAGCTGGTCCTGAAAATGCATGAACTATTTGCCACGGGACTTTAAACAACCAACAATCAATCACACTACAACTTATAGTACATATAGTAGTGAAATAGAAAATGTATATTATAATGATACAATTAGCAAAATAAATAGAATACAAATACACACTACTTTATCTAACTGCCACACTTTAAAGGAATACCCTCTAAACTATATATTACGTAGAGAAGCGAAAAGTTTCTTTAGAATACTAAACAAACTTCCGAACAGTTCATGTTTTTTTGCTCAATTTAACAACTTGAAAACATAAGCATGTATATTAAAAACTGACGACAAGACATCACTAATACGTGTATACACGAATTCATTAATTATTTATTAACGTTTAGCCCTACGGCACCTTTCTATTAAGAATGATGATGAGAGTAAACTAATTGTAATACATAATAGGCATGTACTTTCTTACGTTATGGATCATTGATTTTGTTACCTGTTGACCCGGTTGATTACTAGCACGTGCCATCGAACTCGAACATTTAAAACATTTTTTTTTTCAATTAACGCCATATATATTTATATATATACTAAGTACTATATACATATCATATGGATTAGAAAATAAATATTATAAGGATACATTGTTTGAATGAAAATTTTTATACGGTGATACTTTAACACCGTCCCGACAGAGATTGAATGCAGTATGATGATTGGGTTTCGGGATCCGGGAAGTCTTTTTTCGAATTTCCGGATGTCGGGAATATTTTTTTCCAACTTTAATAGAGTAAATCGCACGGAAAAAAATAATCATACAAACAAAAAGCAACAGCTTTAACGGTTAACTAGGACATATATCAACAGAAAACGAATTAAAGCAAATGTCATTCATATAAAAAAAAAATATGCATGTGTTAATTTGCCTCCGCTGCATTTCTGTGGATCCGTAACTTTTTTAGGTTACGTTTAGGGTTTTCCGTTACTAATCTTCAAATACGAAAAACATTTTCACCGGTGTTCACAACTTAATTTATGGCATACGTTTTGGTGTGTATACAATTAACATACGTCCTTGCATTTAATTACCAATTGCAATATATATTTATATAAACTAACATTTATTAAAATATAAACAACAAATATAGACGAATAATTTATTAGTTCCTAAAAAAAACAAGAAAAGAAATAAAGATTCAACAGAAGATTTTTTTTTTTTTTAATTAATCAAAATATACTTCAAATAAATCCTAATATTAAAAAACTTATATGCATAGTAATCTAAAATGCATTATCGAGTAGAAGGGGCGCAACTCGTGGTATCAAACCGGTATACTGAACGGATCTAAACAGGGTCTGAAAATTTTGAACGTAATTTTGTATCCATGGTCTGTTTAGGTCTGACACGGTCTTAACGGGTCTAAACAACCCGCTAGACGATTCAGTCTTTTCCGTCTTGACATGCCTTAACGAACTGATTTACCTGATGAGGCTATCGATCTGAACGGCGACCAAACGATCTTAAATATCTTGACGAATTTCTCGAGCGGTAAATCCAGTCAATCAAGATGTGATCAGACCAAAATGACCGTTTCAGACTGAAATCGTGCTACTAGTGCAAGTGGACTACTTTATTGATAGTATTGTGATAGCTTAATGTATTCTATCAGTAGCATGTAATGAATATTCAATATTCACAGAAACAGAAACAGCAGTCAAATGTCCAACCCCTGGATCATAAAAGATATTTAATCTTTCCTAGCTAGGATTTTATCAATATAAAGGTATTTTGTAAAGTAAGCAGGCACATAAACTAATAAGCAGGGTAAATATGTTCTTTTACGCTTAACACTACCTTTAAACTGATACAGTAGTGTTGCACACACAATAAGAATGAAGTGTTGAAAATCAGTTGAAAGAGACTAAACTCATTATCACGATACAAAGATTAAAAAAATATTTCAAAGTATAAAGTTCTGATGTAATTTTGGTGTTATTTTCATCATCATGACTAGCTTACTATGTTGCTGTTTTTGCTTGTTACCTATATTACATATCATAATTCAAATATATCTTTTCATAAAGAAATACCATCCTTGGTAGAAAATAGTAACGATTTAACAGTGTTACACATAAACATAAATCAGCCTTAAGAAAGTATATAGTTGTCCAGCAAAGTTACACATCCCATTAGCAGTGTTATAGTAGTGTACTAATGTGTTATTGTTTTTCGGCTGATAATCATATAATGTATAGTGTCTTTTAAATATACTTTTTTGAGATCTTTCTGAAAAAAAATATTATTTATGCAAATGAGACCAAAACTGCTGTGTGTTTCAATTGGACTTAAAAACGTGTGTAGTAATGTATTCGGTGTTGTAAGACATATACACTTAATTGTGGTTCATGAAGTAAAACATAGTTGTAGACATATTTGTACATGCACAATGACCTCGATTTCCTAACATACTGTCACGTGCATATAACATCTAATGATATGTAACAGTCATATTAAACCGAAGGATATTTATTTACTGTAACATAACAGCATATGTGGGGTTCGTAATCTAGACATACGTATCAATTGTTCTTATATTTTTTCATTTTATAAATGATCGGTTCTGTACAATATGGCGTTAATTAAGAACAAGGGTATATAATATATCGTCAGCTTATTTTCTATTAAATTTCTGAGAAATGCCAATATATGTAAACTGTCGTCTGCAAGTTTTTGTTCTGCTTTTTTCAAAGTAAAATGTTCCGAAACATGTTCAAGAAAAACTGACACATCTAGAGGCGGGGGCCAAATATAGCAAGCATAAAAAAAAACAATGTTTATTTATTATTTTGAATAACATGAACGAGTGTCAATGTCAAATACTAACATGATGACGACCATAACATGGAAAATAAAGACGAAGACGATAACGAAAATGATGATCAATTAACACAATGGACTGATAAAGAGACTGATTAATTTCTATACATTATTATATTAATGAAAAAAACCGGATCCATGACCAAAAGTGATGTCAAAAAAGAAAGACACCTATCTATTGGTGCAATGCGGGACCTAGCATACATTATCCATTAAGAACTGGATAACTTTTTAGTACGTATATTTTTCGGCAACTTGTTGGATTATGCACAGACAGTTTACATTGTATCCATTATAGCTTATGTATGTACCATAGGGATACGAAACTTACTATACGGTACATAAATTATAATGTGTTGTGTATTTTGATCAAAGATACATATGGGTGCTGATCCAGAGCTGAGTGTCCCTTCACTAATTTGTGTATGCAGTTTAATAATGATGAGCAAGTTACCCCCGTCTGTTCAATTATTGGATAATTCGAACTATGCCATTCTATTGAAAATATCAGAACCAATCAACCAGACTGTTAAGTGCCTCGAATGTCTTCAATGTATGTTTATATCATTTTAACAAGCACCACTAAGCACTCTGTACTATAGTTAAAAGTAGTTAAAAATGTATGGCCAAACACATGTACAAACGCACTGGATGTTGGTGTTTTTCCCGTTTCATTGTGATATTAATTTTAAAGACTAATTTTTAGAACAAATGATTAGTTTTAGGTGTAATACCACCAAATCATGGTACGCCACATCCTGTTGCATACGAAAGTAGGCATAAAAAAATATTCCCTTGAATTTGACAGTTGTAGAAAATTAACCCTGCATTTCAATGCACTTACATTTTTCTGAGTCGTAAATATGTATGTTGGATGTCTGAATTCATCATTCTTTTTTTATTTGATCGTCTTATAAAATATTCTGGAACGTTAAGGTTACATAGTTACCAAAGCAAGTGACCAGTAAATACAAGTGTAAACATTGGGTTGTTTACTTCCGGTTATGATTAATTTCTTCTATGCAATGAAATGTAGTGTGAAATTTTCACTGTATCACTGGAAAGGATTAAACTTTACACATGCAAAGTATTTCTTTGGTTGAAATAAAGGTAAATACTGTACAATTTTTTTAAAAGTGTCAATTTAACAAAGACTAATAGGGAAAAATCAATGGTGGTATTACACCTTTAATAAGATTTATTATCTTCATCACGGTCACTTATATATAAATTTATGCTTCTAATTTTGTTTATTGAAATAAAGTTCTGAAGTGGGTAGTTCCTTTCGAAATATTGACAAGTTTTAACCACTTAAAACTAAGAAAATAATAGTTTTCCACTTTGTTATCTATGATACAAATCAGACGATCGCCAATAAGACAACGATCCTTCAAAATTAAAATGCTGTGGATGTACGTAATAATAAAAGAGGGAAGAAATATACCAGAAGGAGAGTCAAACTCATAGATAGAAAATACAATGACAACGCCATGGCTAAAATCAAAAAGACAAACAGACAAATTATAGTACAGAAGACACAGAAGATAAGAAACCATAGGCTTCCAACAATGTGAAAAACATATAACGTATTGTCGGCTATAAATGACCACCGGGACAACTAACAACCTATTTCATAACAAAACAAGTTACGGAAAACTAATATGACTGACATTAACCAACGACAAACAATGATATAAACAACCCAGCTGTAGGACATATATAATTATGTGGGGTGAATATGTTCTTTAACGCTTAATTCTACCTTTAACCTTGTATAGTTGTGTTAAGGGTTTCCGCTGGCGGCTGTCATTTTCGGAATATGCGAAAAAATAATAATTGTGGCGATTACAATTCGTTATTGGCGAAAGAATTTGGCGAAAAAAATATATATAACGATTTATTTTCAACTATCTTGTTTATTTACTTTTCGGGTTTTCGGACTTTACCTGATCAGACAATACTCGGAATTCACCTTCAACTCGTTAAGATTTTGAGAGAAAATCAATTATCAGCTGATTGCATTTTATAGCTATCGACATCAAAGGACTAGTTAATAAATTTGTTGATTGTATTATATGACAAAATGATATGGTTAAATGGCGCCCGTCACATGTCCCATTAAGGATTAATTAACCACTTTGCGACGTACTTATTTGAAGCAAAATTTCGACGACTTCTCTCCTTCTTTTAATGATAGTCAAGAACAGAAAACTGTTGTAATGACGAAAAGTGTTCAAAAGCAAGAAATGTCTACGATTTAAAACTTAATTATTTAACTTTGATATCGATAATTGATTTGAGTGGGTACTTAAAAGTCTATTCAGTGACACACGTGTTTCAAGCAAAGTTTTACATGTTTACGATGATCTAGAAAAAAAAAACCTGTCCTTATGAAGATAAGTATACCAAAGGTTGGGAACTACCCTTCGAATGATAGTAACCCTTCAATGTAATGACTACACCTTACATTAGGGATCAATTTCAAGTGAGAAAAAAAATGTTTTGTTGTAAAAACCACTTCTTTGTACACAAGGGCACATGTTTTTATTTTTGGAGAAACTTTCCGAAAGAACTGTACATCTATCAGGTATCCAAGATTTTTCTATATTCCAAGACATCTATCTTCTTGATTTTAAAAGTAAGTGCCCCCTTCTTTTAAAGTTGTTCAAAATATTATCAAGCCCTATAAAGTTTTTTTTTTAAAGTTTAATGTTTAGTATTTGTGGAGTTATTACAATGTAGACTCTAAGACAAGTTTGAGAGAATAATCATAGACAGCAATTGGGCAAACTCATCATGTTAAGGAGAGGGGGGAAATTAAAAAAAAATAGATTTGTGTTACTTGGCGAATTTTTTTTATAAAGTGGCGAACAATATATTGTGTTGGCGAAAGAGGTGGCGAAAAAAAAATGACCCAGCACAAATTAGAATGAAGTGTGTCACATCCTTTGAAAAGTGACTAACTCATTTGAACGATACAAAGCAGACACACATTAATACAAAAAAGACAAGACTCACTTTGGAAATATATATTACATAATTAGTCATAACACACTCCCTTTGGAAATATATATTACATAATAAGTCATAACACACTCCCTTTGGAAATAGATATTACATAATTAGTCGTAATACATAATGTTTTCAGTAAATTGTCGTGTATGCATCTGATATTGAAAGGATTCAAATTTAAAGCAAACCTGGTGATTATTAGTAATGTGGATTACTAACTCTGATTGTATTAATAAAAAGTTAACGATGTTTTAACTGCCAGGAATTATAAAGCGTATCTAGTAAAAAGTAAACTCATAAAAATATTGAACTCCGAGGAAAATAAAAAAAAAGAAAGTGCCTAATCAAAAGGCAAAATCAAAAGCACAATACATCAAACAAATGGATTGCAACTGTCATACATGATACCTTTTGTTAGCTATTATTCGTGTGTTTCTCTGTCTTATAAGTACTCCCAATTATTTATATTATAGTCCTGTCATGTAATAATGTCATTTAAATGTTATATTAAACATTGCCATAAAAGCGGGAGGTATGGCATGCCATTAAACTGGACTCCATCCGCCATGTTTTTCTTCTTAAAAAGTCCGGTACCAAGTCAGGAAAATGGTCATTGTTTTATTATAGTTCGTTTCTTTGTGTGTTACATTTTAATGTTGTGCTACTGTTGTGTCAGAGTCCCTTCTTTTATTTGATGCGTTTCCATCAGTTTTAGTTTGCAATCCGGATCTGTTTTTTTTTCACAATGAATTGATGAATTTTGAACAGCAGTATACTACGGTTACTTTTATTCATGTTCCTGACCTGATATAGACCATTTTATGTAGAAAATGGTGAATTACATTTAGTTTTAAAGCAACGTGTAGCTTAATCTCTCACTTGCATAACAGTTGCATGTAGTTCCATTATATTAACAACGATTTGTGAAATAAAATCCTAAACAGACATAGTAGGTTAAAGATGTTAGCAGCCAACCTTGTGTTAAAATCTTTATCACTATACAAAAGATTAATACAGAAGCACACAATAGAATATTAACAAAAAACTAAAGACAATAATACATCTATTATCATAGTAAAATAACACAATGGTGGGAAATATAAGTAAAGAGTAAAAGTATTAATTCGACTGGAAATTTGTAAAAAATCCGTCATATTTTATTTGTTTTTCATATATGTATTTGGCTGTTTGTTACAAACATGGAAATACAGTTGCGGAAGAGAAACATTGCAAACCTATATTTCGTTCGTGTCGTAATCTTTTAGGTTTTATATTTGTTTAAGTTTTATTTAAGTTAATGTTCTAACCTTCATGACATTTATAAATCTAACAGAATTGAAAGGTTTATAAGAGCAAACAATAATGGCCGGTTTCATGCCATTTTTTACCCCGATTTTAATGCAACCTGCCCTAGTAACAGTTTTTCAAAACACCATTTAATTGTAGTCGAGTGTTGTTATCAAAATACCATTGTCTGAAATATTCCTTCAAGGTTTTGTATGACATTCATTAGATCGGCCTACTAGATCTGAACACCGATTATACTTATCCGAGATAAGATTGTATAATATTTGATCTGATTCTCAATGCCATTTAACCAGGGAAAAAATAACTACCCTCATATTAAGGAAACATAATTAATTTCTTACCAAATTATCAACTTGTTTTTTTTCAATACTGAAACACTTGTCTCATGATGATTAACTGGACAGTGATATACATCTTTTATGAATTGTATTTCAAAATGTTAAATGCGCTATGGGCTTTGTTTTACATCATATACATACATATATGCATGACACGAGAACATCCCACTTTATTGTGATTGGTAAAATGTGATACATTATGGTTGCACTTTGTAAATACATCTGTTTCACAAACCACGCCATTTATGGGGAGATGTATATTATTCGTGTTTTCTTAACGTACTGGATCTCTTCAAAAAGACATAATTTGGAAATTGTACCAGTATGAATACAAAACAACAAGCTAGATATACAAAGATTACCTCAATAAAATAAAAGAAATACTTACGTGTTCTATCATTGGTATGTATTAACTATTCAATGTTCACAGAACTATCAGAAAATATTAAGCAAATGAGTTGCTGGATTGACAATATGGAAAAAACAGAGACAAATGCCCTACACCATTGGTCATAAAAAAAGATCATTTCACCTGTCAATGCTGTATTCTCATGACTTAGGAGTTATGCATATCAATATATCTGTGAATACAATTATTTTATAGTTATAAAGGTATGTTCATAGTAAACAATAGCTTTACTAAGGAGTTAAATAAAACAAACCAGATGCTTGCAGTCAGTCCTATAAATATTTTTATGAATTCATACATCAGAGTGGTAACCTCATTTGGAAATATGACTTTTCTATACACATCTAGTTCATATAATGGCTACATTATGTAATTATAATTTCATTCGTTTAAACGGGCAGTGCATCAGAGTGAAATTAATTTCTCCTGGGTGTTTCATCATATGTAGCATAGAGGGCGTTATGTTTTCCCGCTTCAAAATTATTTTCGCGGTATTGTATTGCCATTACTATGTAATCATTCAGCATGACATCGTCAATCTGAGCAGTGGAATTTTTTTGGTACGCTGCCTATCTTGAATTTGACAATGGACACAGTTCTCCATCATTACTCGAGGAATCGCCTGCATGGTGTTTCACAACAGGACATGTTCAGCACATGTATACAACATTTTAAAATTTTAACACCAGCCCTTTCGACAACCTTATCCCGATTGGTATGCCGTTTTCCCGTTACATTGCAACATGTCCAGCACGAGCGGAAGTCAGTCTGAGTTTCGGGAGCCTGCTATGGTTGTGGATAACCAATATCTGAGGAATAGATGCCTATTCAACCCCAAAGCAGTCGATAGGCAAAATACGGAATTATTTATAGAAGATGAGAATTTGAATATTTCTATTGGTAGTCAATCGAGTGCACACTTACTCACACCCGACTATTTTCATTTTGAATATGAACAAGGTCAGTCTAAAATTATCGTCAGAGATAGATTATAGAGACATATTGAATTTTGGTAGAACATTGGTTGTCATGATTTTATTACCGATACCATTTTACACGCTTATAAAAATAAATTTTTATACTACACGGCTGTCCGTTTGTTTAAAAAACAATTGTTCTGCTATTACATACAGTGATTTGGTTTAAGAAGCTATTGAAGATCGTGTGTTTAGAGGACTTATTACTGAATGTACTGATGCTAAATCATTGGTTTGCAAATCACTTGCTACCTCTGTTCTATACGATCTGCATTCTGATTAATTATCTTGGTTTTTAATGGACAAATTACAAGGTATAATAGTTGAGACTACAAATTCTTGGAGGAAAGTTCATATATTTTTATTCTCGTCCCCCCCCTGTTTGGATAAAGTTCTGCTTATTGTATATTTACTAAAGTTACTTGACCACTAATTAAATTGAGGTGGATGAAAAGAAATGTTCATGTATATAGATTATGGATTTGACACCGATTCTGAAATTAGCGTGTGTACAGATATTGCCACTTGAGTTAAACAAGACCTTATTGACCAAAGTGGTTGTGTCCATATGGTCACCCAGTTATACATTGATATATTTGTTAATTTCATTGATACAAGCATACCAGTTGACACTGTCATAACTGTTTGATACCATAAAACAAGTAATACTATCTTCAGAATATTTTAGGTTAATTTTATGAGAGAACTGTAGCTTCCGTTGGTCAGATTATATCCATGTCGTTTATACATATATGTCATAGCAATGTGGCTTATATTATGATTGATTCATTAGTATTGATGTTAAGTCAGCCTATTCTTTGCATCTTATATTTGACTTTCAGTTCAAAGTAAAGAGCATCTTATACTCTGGCTGGAAAATCTTAAATGTGTTAATCTTAACATTTTGTATTCAATTGTTTTCGTGTCACACTATGTTTATAGTGATACCAGTGGAACTGGATATGGTAGATGTTCAGTAGAAAATCCTAAGAATATTGCTCATGGTATGTGTCGTGAATACGATGTACACCATAGTTCTACTTGGAAAGAACTTTCGGCTGTTAAATGTATATTGCTTCTTTGACAGATTTTATGAGAGATAAACGCATTAATGGTTTTCGGATAACAAAAACGTCGTTTCCATTGTTCATATATATAAATGTATAGCAAATTTACAGATCTAACATTGTTGGGTTGATGTTTAGACGAGTTGTATATACATTATGTTCACAGCCATGTATCACTATCATTGATTGCGATCCAATGGATACATCTGTTGTAGAGTTGTCACTGACTCAGACCTACTTATGAATATAATTATTTTCTGTGACTGTATATTACATTAATTTGTAGGATCCTTTACTATAGATAATTTAGCTGATATGTAACAATAACATCTTCCTACCTTATATATCATGTACTGTAGTACGCCGCTAGATTAAAACTGACGTGGAAAGGTAACATACGGCCAGCAAAAGCTATTTTTTGAGAGCCCAGGTGGTCGTGTGGTCTAGCTGGACGGCTGCAGTGCAGGCGATTTGGTGTCACGATATCACAGTAGCATTGGTTCGAATCCCGGCGAGGGAAGAACCAAACAATTGCGAAAGCAAATTTACAGATCTAACATTGTTGGCTTGATGTTTAGACGAGTTGTATATACATTATGTACACAGCCATGTATCACCATCATTGATGGCGATCCAATGGATACATCTGTTGTAGAGTTGTCACTGACTCAGACGTACTTATAAATATATCTATTTTCTGTGACTGTATATTACATTAATTTGTAAGATCCTTTACTATAGATCATTTAGCTGATCTGTAACAATAACATCTTCATGCCTTACATATCATGTACTGTAGTACGCCGCTAGATTAAAACTGACGTGGAAAGGTAACATACGGCCAGCAAAAGCTCTTTTTTTGAGAGCCCAGGTGGTCGTGTGGTCTAGCGGGACGACTGCAGTGCAGGCGATTTGGTGTCACGATATCACAGTAGCATTGGTTCGAATCCCTGCGAGGGAAGAACCAAAAAATTGCGAAAGCAAATTTACAGATCTAACATTGTTGGCTTGATGTTTAGACGAGTTGTATATACATTATGTACACAGCCATGTATCACCATCATTGATGGCGATCCAATGGATACATCTGTTGTAGAGTTGTCACTGACTCAGACGTACTTATAAATATATCTATTTTCTGTGACTGTATATTACATTAATTTGTAAGATCCTTTACTATAGATCATTTAGCTGATCTGTAACAATAACATCTTCATGCCTTACATATCATGTACTGTAGTACGCCGCTAGATTAAAACTGACGTGGAAAGGTAACATACGGCCAGCAAAAGCTCTTTTTTTGAGAGCCCAGGTGGTCGTGTGGTCTAGCGGGACGACTGCAGTGCAGGCGATTTGGTGTCACGATATCACAGTAGCATGGGTTCGAATCCCGGCGAGGGAAGAAACAAGAATTTGCGAAAGCAAATTTACAGATCTAACATTGTTGGGTTGATGTTTAGACGAGTTGTATATACATTATGTACACACCCATGTATCACCATCATTGATGGCGATCAAATGGATACATCTGTTGTAGAGTTGTCACTGACTCAGACGTACTTATAAATATAAGTATTTTCTGTGACTGTATATTACATTAATTTGTAGGATCCTTTACTATAGATTATTTAGCTGATCTGTAACAATAACATCTTCATTCCTTATATATCATGTACTGTAGTACGCCGCTAGATTAAAACTGACGTTGAAAGGTAACATACGGCCAGCGAAAGCTCTTTTTTTGAGAGCCGAGGTGGTCATGTGGTCTAGCGGGAAGGCTGCTGTGCAGGCGATTTGGTGTCACGATATCACAGTAGCATTGTTTCGAATCCCGGCGAGGGAAGAACCAACAATTTGCGAAAGCAAATTTACAGATCTAACATTGTTGGGTTAATGTTTAGACGAGTTGTATATACATTATGTACACAGCCATGTATCACCATCATTGATGGCGATCCAATGGATACATCTGTTGTAGAGTTGTCACTGACTCAGACGTACTTATAAATATAATTATTTTCTCTGACTGTATATTACATTAATTTGTAGGATCCTTTACTATAGATAATTTAGCTGATCTGTAACAATAACATCTTCATGCCTTATATATCATGTACTGTAGTACGCCGCTAGATTAAAACTGAAGTGGAAAGGTAACATACGGCCAGCGAAAGCTCTTTTTTTGAGAGCCCAGGTGGTCGTGTGGTCAAGCAGGATGGCTGCAGTGCAGGCGATTTGGTGTCACGATATCACAGTAGCATGGGTTCGAATCCCGGCGAGGGAAGAACCAAAAATTTGCGAAAGCAAAATTACAGATCTAACATTGTTGGGTTGATGTTTAGACGAGTTGTATATACATTATGTACACAGCCATGTATCACCATCATTGATGGCGATCCAATGGATACATCTGTTGTAGAGTTGTCACTGACTCAGACGTACTTATAAATATATCTATTTTCTGTGACTGTATATTACATTAATTTGTAAGATCCTTTACTATAGATCATTTAGCTGATCTGTAACAATAACATCTTCATGCCTTACATATCATGTACTGTAGTACGCCGCTAGATTAAAACTGACGTGGAAAGGTAACATACGGCCAGCAAAAGCTCTTTTTTTGAGAGCCCAGGTGGTCGTGTGGTCTAGCGGGACGACTGCAGTGCAGGCGATTTGGTGTCACGATATCACAGTAGCATGGGTTCGAATCCCGGCGAGGGAAGAACCAAGAATTTGCGAAAGCAAATTTACAGATCTAACATTGTTGGGTTGATGTTTAGACGAGTTGTATATACATTATGTACACAGCCATGTATCACCATCATTGATGGCGATCCAATGGATACATCTGTTGTAGAGTTGTCACTGACTCAGACGTACTTATAAATATAATTATTTTCTGTGACTGTATATTACATTAATTTGTAGGATCCTTTACTATAGATAATTTAGCTGATCTGTAACAATAACATCTTCATGCCTTATATATCATGTACTGTAGTACGCCGCTAGATTAAAACTGAAGTGGAAAGGTAACATACGGCCAGCGAAAGCTCTTTTTTTGAGAGCCCAGGTGGTCGTGTGGTCAAGCAGGATGGCTGCAGTGCAGGTGATTTGGTGTCACGATATCACAGTAGCATGGGTTCGAATCCCGACGAGGGAAGAACCAAAAATTTGCGAAAGCAAATTTACAGATCTAACATTGTTGGGTTGATGTTTAGACGAGTTGTATATACATTATGTACACACCTATGTATCACCATCATTGATTTCGATCCAATGAATACATCTGTTGTAGAGTTGTCACTGACTCAGACGTACTTATAAATATAATTATTTTCTGTGACTGTATCTTACATTAATTTGTAGGATCCTTTACTATAGATAATTTAGCTGATCTGTAACAATAACATCTTCATGCCTTATATATCATGTACTGTAGTACGCCGCTAGATTAAAACTGACGTGGAAAGGTAACATACGGCCAGCGAAAGCTCTTTTTTTAGAGCCCAGGTGGTCGTGTGGTCTAGCGGGACGGCTGTAGTGCAGGCGATTTGGTGTCACGATATCTAAATAGCATTGGTTCGAATCCCGGCGAGGGAAGAACCAAAAATTTGCGAAAGCAAATTTACAGATCTAACATTGTTGGGTTGATGTTTAGACGAGTTGTATATACATTATGTACACAGCCATGTTTCACCATCATTGATGGCGATCCAATGGATACATCTGTTGTAGAGATGTCACTGACTCAGACGTACTTATGAATATAATTATTTTCTGTGACTGTATCTTACATAAATTTGTAGGATCCTTTACTATAGATAATTTAGCTGATCTGTAACAATAACATCTTCATGCCTTATATATCATGTACTGTAGTACGCCGCTAGATTAAAACTGACGTGGAAAGGTAACAAATGGCCACCGAAAGCTCTTTTTTAGAGAGCCCAGGTGTACAAATTACAAATTACAAATTAATGTAATATACAACTCGTCTAAACATCAACCCAACAATGTTAGATCTGTAAATTTGCTTTCGCAAATTTTTGGTTCTTCCCTCGCCGGGATTCGAACCCATGCTACTGTGATATCGTGACACCAAATCGCCTGCACTGCAGCCGTCCCGCTAGACCACACGACCACCTGGGCTCTGTATATATATATATACTTTTTCACTTTTTTGGTAGTTTGGAAATTGTTGTTTGTGCTGTTTTTAGACCCTTCTACAACGAAATTTGTTTAACATGCACACGTATAAAAATTGCGGTTTTTATCCAACGCAATCATAGGTTTGAACGTAGTTTTCAATTTAGACTCGTTTATATATATTTTTTGTTTGGGCATGTATCATATTTTCCCTCCGGTTTATATGATCCGTTCATCCTATATTGTCTCTTAAAATTCAACAGTCAATCTTAAATTGAGAGTAAATTATATGGCCTTCTAAATACCGTTTCGATCCCTAACATCACTGAAGAGACATATATTGTCGAAATCTAGATCTGGTGTACTAAAGAAATATTGACACCGAATGTTTGTGGCACAACATCGTAGCCACAAATTAACAAAAAAAAATTCTGTGACGTATTAAATTTATATTCAGATCCATTTTTTTACATCTTGTGATCAATTTTATTTGGCAATCGTCAATGGCAGTCAGCAGGGTTAAAGAACATCTGTTGTTCGACCTGTTAGTCAAATGCGTTTTGTTTGAATATACTTTTTCACTTTTTTGGTCTTGTGGAAAATGTTGTTTGTGCTGTTGTTAGACCCTTCTACACCGAAATTTGTTTAACATGCACACGTATAAAAAATGCGGTTTTTATCCAACGCAATCATAGGTTTGAACGTAGTTTTCAATTAAGACTCGTTTATATTTTTTGTTTGGGCTTGTATCATATTTCCCCTCCGGTTTATGTGATCCGTTCATCCTATATTGACTCTTTAAATTCAAGAGTTTATCTAAAAAATGAGGGTACCTTTTTCTAAAAATGAGGATACTCTTTATATGGCCTTCCAAATACCGTTTCGATCCCTAACATCACTAAAGAGACATCTATTGTCGAAATCCGGATCTGGTGTACTAAAATATATTGACACCGTATGTTTGTGGCATAACATCGTGGCCACAAGTTTAAAAAAGTTTTTCTGTTTAGTATTAAATTTATTTAGATCCATTTTGTTACATCTTGTGATCAATTTTATTTGGCAATCGCCAATAGCAGTCAGCAGGGTTAAAGAACATCAGTTGTTCGACCTGTTAGTCAAATGCGTTTTGTTTAAATACACTTTTTCACTTTTTTGGTCTTGTGGAAAATGTTGTTTGTGCTGTTGTTAGACCCTTCTACACCGAAATTTGTTTAACATGCACACGTATAAAAAATGCGGTTTTTATCCAACGCAATCATAGGTTTGAACGTAGTTTTCAATTAAGACTCGTTTATATTTTTTGTTTGGGCTTGTATCATATTTCCCCTCCGGTTTATGTGAGCCGTTCATCCTATATTGACTCTTTAAATTCAAGAGTTTATCTAAAAAATGAGGGTACTTTTTTCTAAAAATGAGGATACTCTTTATATGGCCTTCCAAATACCATTTCGATCCCTAACATCACCGAAGAGACATCTATTGTCGAAATCCGGATCTGGTGTACTAAAATATATTGACACCGTATGTTTGTGGCATAACATCGTGGCCACAAGTTTAAAAAGTTTTTCTGTTTAGTATTTAATTTATTTAGATCCATTTTGTTACATCTTGTGATCAATTTTATTTGGCAATCGCCAATGGCAGTCAGCAGGGTTAAAGAACATCAGTTGTTCGACCTGTTAGTTAAATGCGTTTTGTTTAAATACACTTTTTCACTTTTTTCGTCTTTGGAAAATGTTGTTTGTGCTGTTTTTAGACCCTTCTACAACGAAATTTGTTTAACATGCACACGTATAAAAATTGCGGTTTTTATTCAACGCAATCATAGGTTTGAACGTAGTTTTCCTTTTAGACTCGTTTATATTTTTTGTTTCGGCTTTGTATCATATTTCCCCTCCGGTTTATATGATCCGTTCATCCTATAGTGACTCTTTAAATTCAAGAGTTTATCTAAAAAATGAGGGTACTTTTTTTCTAAAAATGAAGATACTCTTTATATGGCCTTCCAAATACCGTTTCGATCCCTAACATCACTGAAGAGACATCTATTGTCGAAATCCGGATCTGGTGTACTAAAATATATTGACACTGTATGTTTGTGGCATAACATCGTGGCCACAAGTTTAAAAAAGTTTTTCTGTTTAGTATTAAATTTATTTAGATCCATTTTGTTACATCTTGTGATCAATTTTATTTGGCAATTGCCAATAGCAGTCAGCAGGGTTAAAGAACATTAGTTGTTCGACCTGTTAGTCAAATGCGTTTTGTTTAAATACACTTTTTCACTTTTTTGGTCTTTTGGAAAATGTTGTTTGTGCTGTTGTTAGACCCTTCTACAACTAAATTTGTTTAACATGAACACGTATAAAAATTGCGGTTTTTATCCAACGCAATCATAGGTTTGAACGTAGTTTTCAATTTAGACTCGTTTATATTTTTTGTTTGGGCTTTGTATCATATTTCCCCTCAAGTTTATGTGATCCGTTCATCCTATATTGACTCTTTAAATTCAAGAGTTTATCTAAAAAATGAGGGTACTTTTTCTAAAAATGAGGATACTCTTTATATGGCCTTCCAAATACCGTTTCGATCCCTAACATCACTGAAGAGACATATATTGTCGAAATCTAGATCTGGTGTACTAAAGAAATATTGACACCGAATGTTTGTGGCACAACATCGTAGCCACAAGTTAACAAAAAAAAAATTCTGTGACGTATTAAATTTATATTCAGATCCATTTTTTTACATCTTGTGATCAATTTTATTTGGCAATCGTCAATGGCAGTCAGCAGGGTTAAAGAACACGAGTTGTTCGACCTGTTAGTCAAATGCGTTTTGTTAAAATATACTTTTTCACTTTTTTGGTCTTTTGGAAAATGTTGTTTGTGCTGTTTTTAGACCCTTCTACGACGAAATTTGTTTAACATGCACACGTATAAAAATTGCAGTTTTTATCCAACGCAATCATAGGTTTGAACGTAGTTTTCCATTTAGACTCGTTTATATTTTTTGTTTGGGCTTTGTATCATATTTCCCCTCCGGTTTATGTGATCCGTTCATCCTATATTGACTCTTTAAATTCAAGAGTTTATCTAAAAAATGAGGGTACTTTTTTCTAAAAATGAGGATACTTTTTATATGGCCTTCCAAATACCGTTTCGATCCCTAACATCACTGAAGAGACATCTATTGTCGAAATCCGGATCTGGTGTACTAAAATATATTGACACCGTATGTTTGTGGCATAACATCGTGACCACAAGTTTTAAAAGTTTTTCTGTTTAGTATTAAATTTATTTAGATCCATTTTGTTACATCTTGTGATCAATTTTATTTGGCAATCGCCAATGGCAGTCAGCAAGGTTAAAGAACATCAGTTGTTCGACCTGTTAGTCAAATGCGTTTTGTTTAAATACACTTTTTCACTTTTTTGGTCTATTGGAAAATGTTGTTTGTGCTGTTTTTAGACCCTTCTACAACGAAATTTGTTTAACATGCACACGTATAAAAATTCCGGTTTTTATCCAACGCAATCATAGGTTTGAACGTAGTTTTCAATTTAGACTCGTTTATATTTTTTGTTTGGGCTTTGTATCATATTTCCCCTCCGGTTTATATGATCCGTTCATCCTATATTGACTCTTTAAATTCAAGAGTTTATCTAAAAAATGAGGGTACTTTTTCTAAAAATGAGGATACTCTTTATATGGCCTTCCAAATACCGTTTCGATCCCTAACATCACTGAATAGACATCTATTGTCGAAATCCGGATCTGGTGTACTAAAATATATTGACACCGTATGTTTGTGGCATAACATCGTGACCACAAGTTTAAAAAGTTTTCTGTTTAGTATTACATTTATTTAGATCCATTTTGTTACATCTTGTGATCAATTTTATTTGGCAATCGCCAATGGCAGTCAGCAGGGTTAAAAAACATCAGTTGTTCGACCTGTTAGTCAAATGCGTTTTGTTTAAATACACTTTTTCACTTTTTTTGTCTTTTGGAAAATGTTGTTTGTGCTGTTTTTAGACCCTTCTACAACGAAATTTGTTTAACATGCACACGTATCAAAATTGCAGTTTTTATCCAACGCAATCATAGGTTTGAACGAAGTTTTCCATTTAGACTCGTTTATATTTTTTGTTTGGGCTTTGTATCATATTTCCCCTCCGGTTTATATGATCCGTTCATCCTATATTGACTCTTTAAATTCAAGAGTTTATCTAAAAAATGAGGGTACTTTTTCTAAAAATGAGGATACTCTGTATATGGCCTTCCAAATACCGTTTCGATCCCTAACATCACTGACGAGACATATATTGTCGAAATCCGGATCTGGTGTACTAAAATATATTGACACCGTATGTTTGTGGCATAACATTGTGGCCACAAGTTTAAAAAGTTTTTCTGTTTAGTATTAAATTTATTTAGATCCATTTTGTTACATCTTGTGATCAATTTTATTTGGCAATCGCCAGTGGCAGTCAGCAGGGTTAAAGAACATCAGTTGTTCGACCTGTTAGTCAAATGCGTTTTGTTTAAATACACTTTTTGCACTTTTTTGGTCTTTTGGAAAATGTTTTTTGTGCTGTTTTTAGACCCTTCTACAACGAAATTTGTTTAACATGCACACGTATAAAAATTGCAGTTTTTATCCAACGCAATCATAGGTTTGAACGTAGTTTTCAATTTAGACTCGTTTATATTTTTTGTTTGGGCTTTGTATCATATTTCCCCTCCGGTTTATATGATCCGTTCATCCTATATTGACTCTTTAAATTCAAGAGTTTATCTAAAAAATGAGGGTATTTTTTTCTAAAAATGAGGATACTCTTTATATGGCCTTCCAAATACCGTTTCGATCCCTAACATCACTGAAGAGACATCTATTGTCGAAATCCAGATCTGGTGTACTAAAATATATTGACACCGTATGTTTGTGGCATAACATCGTGGCCACAAGTTTAAACAAGTTTTTCTGTTTAGTATTAAATTTATTTAGATCCATTTTGTTACATCTTGTGATCAATTTTATTTGGCAATCGCCAATGGCAGTCAGCAGGGTTAAAGAACATCAGTTGTTCGACCTGTTAGTCAAATGCGCTTTGTTTAAATACACTTTTTCACTTTTTTGGTCTTTTGGAAAATGTTGTTTGTGCTGTTGTTAGACCCTTCTACAACGAAATTTGTTTAACATGAACACGTATAAAAATTGCGGTTTTTATCCAACGCAATCATAGGTTTGAACGTAGTTTTCAATTTAGACTCGTTTATATATATTTTGTTTGGGCTTTGTATCATATTTCCCCTCCGGTTTATGTGATCCGTTCATCCTATATTGACTCTTTAAATTCAAGAGTTTATCTAAAAAATGAGGGTACTTTTTTCTAAAAATGAGGATACTTTTTATATGGCCTTCCAAATACCGTTTCGATCCCTAACTTCACTGAAGAGACATCTATTGTCGAAATCCGGATCTGGTGTACTAAAATATATTGACACCGTATGTTTGTGGCATAACATCGTGGCCACAAGTTTAAAAAGTTTTTCTGTTTAGTATTTAATTTATTTAGATCCATTTTGTTACATCTTGTGATCAATTTTATTTGGCAATCGCCAATGGCAGTCAGCAAGGTTAAAGAACATCAGTTGTTCGACCTGTTAGTCAAATGCGTTTTGTTTAAATACACTTTTTCACTTTTTTGGTCTATTGGAAAATGTTGTTTGTGCTGTTTTTAGACCCTTCTACAACGAAATTTGTTTAACATGCACACGTATAAAAATTCCGGTTTTTATCCAACGCAATCATAGGTTTGAACGTAGTTTTCAATTTAGACTCGTTTATATTTTTTGTTTGGGCTTTGTATCATATTTCCCCTCCGGTTTATATGATCCGTTCATCCTATATTGACTCTTTAAATTCAAGAGTTTATCTAAAAAATGAGGGTACTTTTTCTAAAAATGAGGATACTCTTTATATGGCCTTCCAAATACCGTTTCGATCCCTAACATCACTGAAGAGACATCTATTGTCGAAATCCGGATCTGGTGTACTAAAATATATTGACACCGTATGTTTGTGGCATAACATCGTGACCACAAGTTTAAAAAAGTTTTTCTGTTTAGTATTAAATTTATTTAGATCCATTTTATTACATCTTGTGATCAATTTTATTTGGCAATCGCCAATAGCAGTCAGCAGGGTTAAAGAACATCAGTTGTTCGACCTGTTAGTCAAATGCGTTTTGTTTAAATACATTTCTACAACGAAATTTGTTTAACATGCACACGTATAAAATTAAGGTTTTTATCCAACGCAATCATAGGTTTGAAAGTAGTTTTCAATTTAGACTCGTATATATATATACAACTCGTCTAAACATAAACCCAACAATGTTAGATCTGTAAATTTGCTTTCGCAAATTTTTGGTACTTCCCTCGCCGGGATTCGAACCCATGCTACTGTGATATCGTGACACCAAATCGCCTGCACTGCAGCCGTCCCGCTAGACCACATGACCACCTGGTCTCTCAAAAAAAGAGCTTGCGGTGGGCATGTGTTACCTTTCCACGTCAGTTTTAATCTAGCGGCGTACTACAGTACATGATATATGAGGCATGAAGATGGTATTGTTATAGATCAGCTAAATTATCTATAGAAAAGGATCCTACAAATTAATGTAAGATACAGTCACAGAAAATAATTATATTCATAAGTACGTCTGAGTCAGTGACAACTCTACAACAGATGTATCCATCGGATCGCCATCAATGATGGTGATACATGGCTGTGTACATAATGTATTAGCGTATAAAAGACATAAGAATTTAGCAGATCTGCTAACTTCCACTAAAATAAGAAATTAACCCATTTATTGGAAATCCCTGAAGAGGCGGGCCAATAAATGGGAAAAAAATATATAATCAAATTTTATTTTAAACAATATAGTAATACAATTATAAATACTTAGCCGCCGAAACATTAAATTAATGTAGGATTGATTAAGCAGTTCTAAATTTTATTATATAAATAAGGGCGAATAGCCCATAGAATATTCTTACTCTTGCATAAATAAATAATCATTATATTAATGACATTTAAATGATGGGAATTCGTGGATGTTAAATGTCATGTTATTTTTTAACAGTTCGAATCCCGGCGAGGGAAGAACCAAACATTTGCGAAAGCAAATTTACAGATCTAACATTGTTGGGTTGATGTTTAGACGAGTTGTATATTTATATATATATAAGGGCATTATGAAGCCTTATTTGCAAGATATTGCATATGCTATTTTTGTGACTTGTTTGAAGCACACTTGTTCTAAGATGTTGAATTGATACCTAGGGCAAATAATGCAATTGCAGACTATATAAGTCGTATTATAAATACTGATGACTGCCATTATGCAGTACATATTTTTGAATATTTGGATTCCCTGTTTGGGTCCTCATGACATTAATTGGTTTGTTAGTGATTATAACCATGGATTACCTGTATTTTACTCCAGGTATTGGAATGTACATTCAAGGTGTAGTGATGCGTTCACTGTCAATTGGCAAGGTTCAAATGGGTGGTATGTTCCATCAGTTTGCCTATTATTGAAAGTCCTTATGTATACATGCAGCAATGTAAGGCATGTTTTACTATTATTTTACCTTTGTGGAGATCGGCGTATTACTAGCCATTTTTAAATATCAAAGGAGATAGATTAATTGATCAGAAGGTATAAATGGGTGGTATGTTCCCCCAGTTTGCCTATTATTGAAAGTCCTTATGAATACATGTACAAGGCATAGCTTTGCGGAGATCGGCGTTTTACTGGCCTTTTTATTTTATTGCTCAGGTGTTGGGTTTACATTACCTACCTACTAACTTTTTACCTGGTATAGGGAATAAATTTGGTATATTGATTTACTATTTAGGGTGTTGGCTATTAGAATGGAGTTTAGGGTGACATTAAATTAACTAATACTAACTTGGTGATTGTTTTCATGTATTTGGGACATTTTTATTGCATGTACTATATTGCATTTTCTCATTTTATTGGTATATTATGTATTGTATTGATGAACTATGTCAAAACTTGAAAGGAACCACATATCAATTTAAAATAATGTTATAAAATATGTTTTTTTCCAGGTGTCCAATAACGATATTGCTTTGTCTAGTCCTGTACATGTATGTGATGCATACTATAGTATAAAGGGCGCATTCAATTATTGGTGAAGATTCTCCAACAGATTTCCAATTAGTGAAATATGTTTTTAAGGATGTTAAAAAGCAATTAGGCTCACAAATCTGGAAAGAAGAGCCGATGAGTTATTACAGAATGCGTTTAATAAGTTATTTTGTGCATATAATCGTTTTACACAACGTACCATGTGTGCGTGTATATTGGGATTTATTCAGGAATCTATCACAAGTGAAAGACAATTTTGTGTTCTGTTCAACAGATAAGCCTTTAATCTATACAAGGATGAGGGAAATCTCTTTGATGCAATTTCTCCATTTGTTCTCGATATAAAAGCATACGGATTATATAGTTTTCGAACCTGTGGTGCTATTACCGCAGCAAGGTTTGGTTTTTCAGATAGACATTTTAAACGTCATGGCCGTTGGAAGTCGGACCCTTTAAAGGATGGCTATGTGAGAGACAATTTATCAGAACGTAGGATTGTTTCTCAGAATTTGGGAAATGAATATCTTTTTTGTTTTATTTACATTTTGAACTATATAATTTTCCATGCATAGTTTTAAATAGCTTCCCGTTCTTTATGTTCAGCCTCGGCGTTGTCGTGCGACTATCCACTTTACAAAGTCATTGGTATTTATTATAGCCTTTTATTGCGTGCATATTCAGAGTATATATGTATACTTGGACATTTGATACAAGTATTGGTTATACTTGGATATTTGGTACAAGTATTGGTTATACTTGGATATTTGGTACAAGTATTGATTATACTTGGTTATTTGGTGCAAGTATTTGTTGTATGTCTACATTGATGGGTGGTTTATACCAGGAGAAGATGTATGTATTGTTATGACACGATTATTAAACTAGCCATTTAACGGCAGAAATTGTAAACATGCATTCATAGATAGTCATACAGTAAGAGGTGGACTGGAGACAGATGCAAAATTTAATACTTTCTTTGATCTTGAATGTAGGAATGACCTACTTATATACTTTACGTTGTATAGTGTACTTACATAGATATAGGAAGATGTGATGTGAGTGCTAATGAGACAACAGTCCATCCAAATAACAATTTCTAACAGTAAACCTTTACATGTTTTAAATTTGTTATCAAAAAAGTCTCAAACATGTTATATAGACATTGCAGGTCTTGTCATATTTTGTATTGTCTTATTGTTAGTTAATGTTACAGGGAATATTTAGTTTATGTTTACTTCTTTTATTATTGTTTGATTGATAATGATTTAAACTGATATAATAAAAAAATGTGCACATCTTTTTGTTTGATGAAGAAACATTAACAGTTGTCAGTTTGTCTATTTCAAAATTTCCATAGTCTTTAAAGTTTTCAAAACAATGGTATACTACACTCTACGTCGTAGCCATATGACTACCTAGCGAGCAATGCTTTGACTATTTTAAAATAAAATGTATCCTTTGAATTGAGTTTAATAGTTTCGACAAAATTGATACTAAAAGGTGTTCCAGTATTTTTGTTGCTCACTCTATATAATCGTGTTTTCTGTTATTCTATGTAAAACATATCATATTTTGTGTTAGATTACAAAACCAGTGCAATTTCAGAAGTTTCGAGTACTTATATCAGTGTGCGCTCATATACTTTTTATTTGGATTACATTTTCAGTACATGTCAGTTGAATATTGTTTATGTTTTATGGTTTTGATATAATCTCATCACATTTAAATTGTCATTGATTGTAAGCTCTATCACTAGGATTGTGACAACATAACCTTGTGTTTTCTCGATAAAGTGTGACAACAACCGTAGGATTTTTTTAAGTCAACAAACTTTTCCAATGTTCTTTATTTTAAAATGTATGTTATGGAAGATTCTAATTTGTCACTTTTCACTAATTTTGCAACCTTACTTTACTAAAGAGTATCCACACACACACTAGAAAGCTTATTGCGTCTAGTTTGACATCACGTATGATGCAGTAAATGAATGTTTTGGTATTGCCAATAATTCAATATGATTGTAAGTTTGACTTATAATCCACTTACCCCTGTCTGTATATTGGGATCAATGCCACCATCAAGCAGCAATTTGACGATATCTGTGTATCTCTGATGTACAGCAATGTGAAGTGCAGTGCAACTATACTGGATTGACAAAAACACTATTTTAACATAATATGAAATAAAACAGTAATCAACCTATTGCATTCAATGAATTAAAACAACAAAGACTCGCACTAAGGGTAAAGTCAAACTGGTACCCGACATCAGATTTAAATAAAAATTTGTCATAAGTTAATATTGCATGGTGCATGATTTCATTTAAGCTTAATAAATATACATAGATTGATTATTGTTTGGGGATCAGCTAAAGCCCGAGTCCAGCTGCGGAAGTTTTTCCCGCTGTGTTGAGGACCCGATGGTGAAATAGATATTGTTATTTCACAGTGCAGTATAAAAGGAGGTTTGGTTTGATTGACATCGAGACCCCATCCACCTACGTTTGAATGAGGTGGATGTAAACATTTATAAGAAATCGTAAGGCCTACAACAATGAATCAAACCATAAAGCACGTGGCGGGGTTAAACGTATTTATATGCTCTCAACCCTCCCTTAACATGGGCCAGTTGTTTAACAGCACAACATATGAACACACTATACTAATAAATTCAAAAAGGCTTAAATCATCAGATTGGAGAAAAACACCAATCAAACATATATAGCGGACGTGTTATGTATGCATCTCTTGTCTCTGTTAACAAAAAAAACCCACATATTACAGATACATGAATAGCTTATAAATCGTTTTTATGACAAAGCAACAGTATTTATATTTTAAATGTTAAGTCCGACGTATAATGCTTCAAATTTCTTTTTTGACGCCAATTGTCGAAGCTTTAATTCCTACCTGTACAATCGTAATAATACTACATAATGCTGTCCGTTGTGTTATTTTTTTTCAAAACAATGCTACATTACATTAACTAAGTTTATATATTAAAAGACACCCTTGTTTGCTTGATGCGAATACTTTTATGATTATAAAAGTACTGGCATATTCATTTTGTTTTATCTAACAGAAACAGAGCGCATTACTCTCTTTAAAGTCGCTCTATATTATCAACGAACATGAAGTTCTCCTCAGTTTTCTATAGTATTTCTATAACTTGTCACTTCCTCTCTGAGATATAGCTGTGGAGTTTTTTATTGTCTTAATATGCCGGCTTTAGCTGACACTTATGGTAGATGCATCGTTTTGGAATAAAGAACGATAACTCTCTCTACACGACCCATCTGACAAGTTTCGTCACTCTCGTTAAATCTCGTACGATTATTTTTTTTAATGGCGGCTGATTTTAACGTTCTAACGTGAACTTGAAAAAACGGAAGAGATCGGAATAATTTTGATGTTAAACAATGTTAAATACAACATGAATTTTCATTTATTTACAAAAACAAGAATTCAGAAATGTTGGTAACTTTTGTAGTTTATTTAAATTGTATTGAACCACGGAAATTACCGAAGTTAGGACAACAACATCTGACGCCATGTTTTGTCTTCTTCAACTTTCCAGTATCAGTGAGGTCGAAACAAATAACCTAAATAATCACACGTACTTCATTTAAAAGTCACAAAATCATAATTAACGATAACATATTTAGCGTAAAAGTTCCGTACAGCCATGGGAACTTCAATCTTCAACACAGAAAAAACCTCTGCAAGCAATACATTTCTGATTTTTTTGTTATAATGGCCATGCGGCATGCAGGGTAAACATTAGACTAAGTTCAGTGCACTCCTGGTTCACCATGCCTTCTTATGTTCATCCACCACATAATTCCCCACATCAAAAAACAATGATAATGACATTGGTTATACTGTTGAATGTGATCACGGTTATTTAGTAGTCAGTGGCGAATCCAGAACTCTTTATAAGGGGGGCCCGCTGACTGACCTAAAAAAAGTGGAGGGCTCCAGTGATTCCCTAAATAATCAACATTTTTTTCCCACGAAAAGGGGGGGGGGGGGGGTCGACCCCCCCTCCCCCCTGGATCCACATGTGGTAGCCAACAGACTATTTCAAAACTTAACAACAGTTTAGAACAAAAAAATATTCAAATAATTCACAATATTCTAATTCTGACCTTCCTTTGGCAAACTCTCAACAAATATTTTCATTGATTATGTCCCATATCAGATATCGACTTTTTAAGTCCCAGGATATGGAAACTGTTTTGTTTTCTCTCGTTAAGTTTAATCATAAAAAAGTCTGAGTAGTACATTTAGTATAAAATAATGTCAAATTGTTCAAATTTTTGAAGAAATAAAACAAAACATCTGTTTATATTCCAGTTTTAAGGATTTGAAATTAAACATGTATTAATGATGCATGGAATTTGGGTACTGACCTCATTACAGAATCATAGATTGTTTGGAGGTCACTTCAAACCCATTTCTCTATGACTCTACATAGATGGACTCAAAATTAAATTGGTGTAACTACATGTATATATGTTAGCGGCAATAAGTAAAATTAGGCATTAAGCTAACGCCTATAGCTAGGCATTAAGTTATTGCCTGAAATTTTCAGGCATTAAGCTTATTGCCTGAAATCTGATGATGATTATTCATCCTATTGCCGAACATAATTTTAGGCAATAAGTAAACTTTGGAATTTATGCATATTGGGTGATTTATTCTTGATATAGTTTCGTTTTTTAATTATAATTTTACATTTATAAATATACATTTGTACATTCATTTGACAGGTCTTCAAATTTAGTAAGTTTAATTTAGTAATTTAGCAGTTGAAAAACAGAATTAACTCATACTTTTTTCATATTGGTGTGGTATTACTAAGTATCAAAAAGACTTTAAAAAAGTAAGAGTATCCAATGGAAAAAGGGGGGAGATTCTATTGAATAATTATAATTTTTTTTATTTGAAAATTTTTACACTTCATTAGTAGAGCTGGTTTGAACTGGTCAAAAGTAGACCAAATTAAGATATGATTTTTTTTATCACAACATTTTCCATTTTTTTTATTCCATAGATAAATTGTCTTTGTTAATAATTCCACAATTTAGAATAACAAAATGATTGTTTAACACAAATTTCTCTGAAGTTTTTTTATATTTCTAAATTAATATTTGATGCATTTTAATATAAATATTTTATTAGTGAATTTATTTCTGGTCTCTTGTGTAGATTTGTCATAATATTGGCAATCATGTCACATCTTCTTTTCTATATTTAGGATGACACTGGGCCCTGTACTTTTGCATTGTTAAAATCGGTGAAATTCGAATTTTTTCTTCTGGTCATTTTCAAACGTATGTTATTTGCAGTAATAAAATACAATAGTTGAAATATTTAGTATTTATATGAAAAATGCACAAGATTTTCCTATGAACTTTTAAGTATGAAACCGTGACAGTTCAAATTCAGGTCCCTCAAAGCATAAAATGATTTTACCGATTATTTATTAAATTTTAACTATTTACAATTATTTTGTTCAATTCTAATATAAAACTTAGTTATATTTTTTGACTTATATTTTGTTTCAAAGAGTTTAGATCTACAATTATAATATAAAAATTATTTATAACCTTTCATTTAAAACTAATTATTATTTTCTAATAATTAATCGGTTTATGAATTACAGTTTTTGGTTGTATTTGATACAATATTTCATTTTTTTCATTTGCTATTTTCTTTTACGCCAATACTTAGGACATCCCAACTTATATAATCCTCAGATAGCTTCGATGTGCAGCATGCTGAGAAATGTCGTAAGTCGATCCTACCTATATCATATTTTCTTTCCTAAGAATATCTTATAGGACTAATCTTAGGACAGTGTCGATAAACAGGTCATAGTTATCATAATGTAACAAATGTATTTTTATTTTAATGAATAAATGTCTTTTATTTACTCGCATTTACATTTTAGGCATTAAGCTTAATTCCTGCACACATTTTTTAGGATTTAAGCTTAAATCCTAGGATTTAAGACTAATGCCTAACATCATTTAGGCAATAGACTTACTGCCTAGGCGTTAGCTTATTGCCTAGGATTTAAGCTTAATGCCTAATTTTACTTATTGCCGCTAACAAGGACAGTCTTCAAAATAAGAACAGAATGGACTTTTGTCTAGTTCATTAAAAAAGCTGGTGAAAAACTGAAAATATAGGTGCAACTTGGGTACCTTCATGTTAGCAACCTCACAACTACAAATTTATTTTTATGACCAAAATAAAAAAAGGACAAACCTAAAGGCAATAAAATGCTTCACCATGCACAGCCTGATACGACCATAGATGTATATTTAGCATATTTAAATTTTGGACCCTTCAAACTTCAATTTGGACTAATTTGAAAACAGGTATCAGGTGAACCCAAACATTTCTATTCAGCAGCAGTCTCTAACTACATATCTCCTTTATTTTACATAATAGTCCTACAAAAATATTAAAAATGTGTAGGTTTTTTTTTTTTTTTTTTTTTTTTTTTAACGATAACAATTATTTTATTCAATCATTTCCTGTTATATAAATACCTAAGTAGCCCAGGTTGCATACTTAGGGGCCCCTGTTTGTAACATCCTCACTTGACCAGGGAAAATATCAAATGAGTTTATACAATAGTTTTACATACATAATTATATTTAATTACAATTGATTTTCCCACCTGATAGGATCACTGTATAACATCACTATCGTATATCCGGTTCACTGAACAAAACATGTGTTGATTTAAACTGGAAATACATTAAAATTTGATTGCGAAAGTAAGTTATTGTTTGACTTGAAGAATTTTGATGTGATTGAACAGAATTTGAAAGTATTCTTTAATATATATATATGGATTATAAAAAAGGATAAAGCACATGTGGTGAGTACAAATGTATTACGAAGGATACTATATGTGGTAATTTACTTATGTAACTAATATGCACAGACATAGATTCAAATAATAATTACAATAAAGGATATTGTTTTTTTCTTTCTGTTATAATAACATAGTGTTCACTACTTTATACACAATATACAATAAGATAAGTATTTATGGAATCGAACACACCTTTCGTTTAGAGCAGTTGAACTAAGTACATCTTCCTAAAATTTTTCGATAAAGAGTTTAATTTTCGTTTTGCATATATACTTTATATCCGAGCGTAGCAGAAGAAATTTTAATTCGTTTTTCATGTGCATTTTTAGCATAACCTGTACAGACTGCACATTCAGTTTAATTTTATCGAATTTGCATTTATTACGTATTTTCCAAATAGCCCATTTGAAATAAAGTATTATTGCATTAACAATGAAATTACTCGAATTCTCTGTACAAATTCCTAATAAAATATCCTTTTCAACGAGAACCTCGTCGTTTATAAAGTTACAAAGTTGTAAATTTCTAACAACCGTTTCTATCAATGGTTTAACATTGTTACATTGATAAAATAAATGCTCAAGAGTTTCAATATTATTAATTTCATCACATAAGTGACATTTTCCATTTGACATGCGCATTATTTTCAGTCTGTTTTCTGTATATATAATTCTGTGTATACATTTCCATTGAAATTCTTTAACTTTTCTATTAATATTCATTTTACTTAGATTTAGCCAAATTTTTTCCCAATTTATATACTCGCTATACAAATTTTCCCATTTTGTTTGACACTTAGGGGTCTCAATTATGTTAATGTTTAATTGAACATATTTTAATGTCAAATCCTTGATATTAATGATTTTATTGTTTGGATTTAAAAATTCAAGGTTTTCAGAAATTTTTATTTTGTTGCTTTTTAAAGCAGGTTGATCATCGTTATTTTTTAAAATCTGCATGAATGTTTGTGGTATGGAACTTTTAATTCGTGAATATTCCGAAATACAATTACGTTTATCTTTTAATTGTCTATATATTTCATTGCACGATTTAAAATCTTTGGTATTATCGTCCCATATATCACCAAGAGTTTTGATCTGACTTCTTGAAAAGGAAGAATAAAATAAAGGTTTGCCCTGAAATAAAATATTTGAGTTTCCAAATAATCGCTGTTTCTTTACTTCCATTACGTTAAATATACTCTGTGTGATCTTTGTCAGTTTTGACCACGATTGTAAAGCGCTTCTGTAATAATGTGGTATGTTTTTTATTTCAAGACCTGAAAGGTCAGAACATTTACACAGAAATAGTTCATCCTCAAATTTCTTATCACATTTTTTTAACCAAAATTTACCTATTGCATTCCAACTAGATAATGGCTTATGTAATATCGAATATAAAGATTTGATATATTTACTTTCTATCCAACTATCTAAATTTACCATTCCCATGCCCCCCTTTTTAACATCTAAACAACAAACCTTCCGGTCTACTTGATTCACTTTCCCATCCCAAATAAAATTCCATATTATCTTATTCAATTCTTTTTTGTATTTTTCGGGTATACCTCTTATTTCTAACTCATAACCACATACTGATATAATTAAATTTTTAACAATAAGGACTTTTCCAGAGTAAGTCAATTTTCGACTTTTCCAGACGTGTACACAATTTTGTACTTTTTCTAATATTGATTTCCAAATTTTGTCATTGTCAATGTTATAACCATGGTGAATACCTAATGTTTTTATGTTATCTTTTGTCCAGCTTATCTTTTTAAAAGTAGGTCGTCTGCGTTTATTTGCGCCAATATTTATTCCCTTAGTTTTTTCGTAATTAATTTTAGAACCCGATGCCTTTTCATATTTGTCTAATATTTCAAAGGATTTTTTTACAGAACTTTCATTTTTATTAAATAATTGAGTGTCGTCTGCAAACATGTTTAATTTGGTTTCTATTAGCTCCCCATTTTCTTCCCCAGGCAATATAATGCCTTGAATATCTTTTTCTGCCCTTATTGCACAGGCCAAGGGCTCTGCCTGTAATATATATAAAAAGGGGGCTATAGGACACCCCTGCCTGGCTGATCTAGAAATTGAAAAATATTTTGAGACGTAGCCATTTGTTTTAATACAAGTCTTTGCACTTTTTAATAGCATTTGAACCCAACCACGAAAATTGTCCCCAAAATTAAATTCCTTCATAACGAAGTCTAGCCATCCCCATTCCATCCTATCAAAGGCCTTTTGTTGGTCTAAAAAGACAATTATACCCTCTTCATCTTCATCATCAATATATTTTATGATATCCTGTATCATTCTATTCGCTTCCGTTATGGGTCTACCTTTTACAAACCCTTTTTGGTCGGGATGTATAAGCTTAGGAAGAACTATTTTCAATCTTTCAGCTAGTATTTTAGCTATAATTTTATAATCGCAATTCAGTAGTGTAAGAGGGCGCCAGTTTCGTATATTTTCCCGTTCCCCGCCCTTAAATAATAATGTTAAAACTCCTTTATGTTGCGAATCCGACAATGTTTTGTCATTAAATATTTCTTGCAATAACGTACAAAATTCTTCTTGTATGATATTCCAAAATATTACATAACATTCAGATATGATCCCGTCCTCCCCTGGGGATTTATTTGATTTTATAATTTTTAGAACTTTCATTATTTCCTCCGCGGTAATATCACGGTCAAGTATTTTTTTGTCGTCATCGTTTAGTTTAGTTTCGATGTGACTGGTTAAATCTTTAGCACTTTCCAAATTCCATCCCTCGGAGCTAAATAAATTTGAGTAGAATTTAACTTGTTCATTTAGTATTTCGTCTATATTATATTTAAAATGTCCATTGTCTGTTTTAATTCGACTCCATAATTTATTTTTTCCGTTTTGTTTTTCGAGGTTGAAGAAGTAGCTCGACGATTTTTCCCCTTCTTCCGTCCATTTTACACGCGCCCTTATTTTAGACGCCTCTGATTTGTTCTCATAGTAATTTTTAATTAGTAATTCTATTTCTGATATCTTATTTTCAATTTCCCCAGAAGTGGTACTATTTAATTTAAGCTTTTCTAATTTCTTTTCAAGGTTAATAATATAACTTTTTTGAGAATTTTTGTTTAATATTTTACTTACTTCCATTGTTATCTTTTTTATTTGTGATTTTGTTACATCCCACCAATCTTGAATTTTTTCGAACCTACTTTTTTCAGTTTTCCAGGTTTGCCACCAAATTTTAAATACATTATTAAATTCTTCACTTTTTATAGTATTTATATTCATTATCCATGTACCCGGACCTCTTTGTATTTCATCAAGTTTTAATTTGAATGACACAAGATCATGATCGCTAAAAGGACAATGCGCGATACCAGCATTGTAAACTTTATTTGACAGACTTTTATCACAAAAGATATAGTCTATTCTAGACTTTGAATTTCCTCTCTGAAACGTATACCGTTTATCTTTTGGGTATCTGTCTCTCCAAATATCTGTTAGATCATATTGTGACAATAAAAAAAGTAATTCCTTTGTACCTATATCATCACGATTATGGGAGGGATTTCTATCAATTGTTTTGTCAAGAGTACAGTTAAAATCCCCTACCAAAATATTATAATGGTCTACACTATCGTCTGTAAAATTACCAAAAAAATTATGAAACGATTCAAAAAGCCGTTTCCTCTCGACGCCACTATTGTTGGCATATATATTTGAAATATGATAAATCGCACTTTCCGTTTTGATACTACATTTTATTATTCGACTGTTTTGCGGGTTAATATTATCAAACACGACTTCGCCCGGACAATGTTTTGTTTGCAAAATAGAGACACCACGAGAATCACTAGTTCCGCAATTCCAAACACTTTTATTGCCCCCATTTAACTTCCATTCATTTTGCCATTTCGTTACATCATTTACTGTGCAATGTGTTTCTTGTAGACAAATTAAATCATATTTTTTGTAGGTTTAATTTTTTTTCTAGCTTCTCTCATGTGAAAGCGGTACCTTTTTTGTCACTATTTATGTGTTGCGTCTAATTAAGAATTGTAACACTTTATAGTGACTGAACAGGTTAAACAAATACTTCTCAAGAAGCAGAAAAAGAAGACATTTTGGAACAGCACCAGCCATGCCAGTATGTGTAAGAAATGAAAACTCAGATCAGAATAGCATGGACAATATGTTAGATGTATGTCCTTGTGAATAGTAAGGAAAGTTATCAACTATTCTGCAGATAATGCAATTTTCATAGCAAGTGTTTTGTACATTTTCTGTTAAAATTTTCACACAAACAGTGAAACATTCAAAAAGGCTTAACTAAATTTTGATTACTGAAAGTTTCAAATAATGACAAGTCATTTATTTACCAAATAGCTTGTGAATATAATTACCAAGTATATTCGTTAATCATGATACTGAAGTCGACATTTTCAAGGAGTACACATCATGGGAAAAATGCCCAAATTACAGATGAAATAATTGAAACACCCAATTTTGTGTGCATCTCCTACCAAATCAGTATTTGTTGCATCTAAATATACTAGATAGGTAATAATCAATGTAAATATGGTAAATTTTTTGTAAAAAAAAACCACCCCCAAAAATGTTGAACCATAACCCCAAAATCAATTATAATCTTCCTTTTGTGTATTGAACCTTCTAGTACAATTTCATAGAGATCTATGCACTTAGACTAAAGTTATTGTCTGCAAACCAAATGTGTCTTCTTGAAAACAACTACGACATGATTAAGCATTACTCGAAAGCAAATTTTTGACATGCTTGTATTTCCCATTTTCATTTTCAATTTTATTTTGCCGTTATATAATTAAAACTTGAAAAGTAAGCTTACAAAAAAAATATATGCAAGAAATGACATAAAACTGACTCTGAATTAGTGCATGAAATTGATGTAGAACCCGTAAACTGAAGATGATCAGGAATACGAATGTTTTTTTGTTCCAATCGGATATTTTTCACAGAAGTCCTTCAGCGCTATCAATCAAATTTATTTAGTCAAAATTTTACACTAGCATTAGGTTCATTATAACAAATTGGCAAATACGACCGTATTTTCACCTAAAAAAACTACTGTTTACATGGTCCTACTAAAAAGCGCCAGGAAGCGCCCGGGGAAAAGAAAAGGCGCCCAGGGGAAGATAAAAGCGTCCGAGAAAAAGAAAAGGCGCCCGGGGAATATATAGAAATTGTATTGGCGTTAGACAATTTTGTGTCAATGAAATAAGTTATGCACATTGATTTTTTTTAAATTTTAGACAAGTATTTTGCAAATTCAGATAATAGACATTTGTAATAAAGCACAAAAACAAGTATGAATGTTTCAGTTATGCTGGAGATTTATAAAATGTCAGACTTTTCTTAGTGACTGACATGTTGAAACCCTTTCGCGATCTACCAACAATCAATTCAAGTGTGTTTAATAAAATACAAAACTTGGATGCGTGTTTAAAATGCAGTTGCGAATATTAGACCGCGGCATTGTTTTTTTTTTAATAACGAAACATACGTTTTGATCGAGAACAATATCGTTCGTGATTCTTCTGTATACTCTTGTTTATATTTACGGCTTACTTATATACAATTTTGAAATCTAAAATGTAAAAGTGCAACAACACTATCTACACACTTTAGACAAAACAAGCAATGATTTTTTTTGTATTCAGGAACACTTTAATTGTTATAAAATATTATTATTTTCTTCTGCCGGGCGCTTTATTTTCTTCCTGGGCGCTTTTTCTTTTCTCCGTGCGCTTTGTAGTAGGACCGTGTGTACATACTTGCTTGTGCGGTTTTGGTAGTTTTAAATGTTTTTAGATATGTAAAAGTTTTAATTTAATTTGCATATCTGAAAGATATAATCGTTTTTAGTGAAGATCTGGCTTAAAAATATTTGTTCGTCCTATGCTTGAACAGATATTTTTTTCATCAATTTTGGAATTGACATATTTTCATTAAAAAGAAAAATACCATACCCCCTCCTGCCGTTTGAAGTTCAATGATCAATCCCTAAACATTTTCCATCTGAACTTGTTATTTTATTTAAGACAATAACTATATGTTAATGTAGCCTAGGACAGGCATGAAATATTTGCCACTGGACGTTAAGCAACCAACATCCAATCAATATATAGAACATATTGTCTTGGTATAAAGCTGGCATCTAAAGTAACACCTTCCTCATATTATAGATATAGGTGACCGATACCCTCAATTATTATCTTGTTTTTTTTCATTTCATAATGAACGTGATAAAGTTCACGAAGAACGCTGGAAAAATTATCGTCACCATCATTCTGTTATATGAAATTATTATATATGTTTCCGTAATGATATATAAAAAAATGTGTCTTATAAAATAGAAGGCAAAGGAACAATATCACAGGCATCGACAACTATATTAGCATGTGAACTACGAACAACTATCAAAGCTAAAGGCTAATACGACTTTCCCGAATGATAACGGCAATAACACAGAAGATGATGACGCCGTCGATGACGCGTTTTCTAGAATATCCTCCATCAGGAACACTCAGACATATGGATGCGTCAAACGGTGTCACGTGTGTGTGTATATGAAAAATTAGATGCTCACGATATGGCTTGATTAATTTTGCTGAAGTATATGGTGCAGTTAACAAATAGTAATACAATACAGAACTCTAAATTGATATAAAAAGGGTGAGTTCAATTCAATTTGAAGAAATCAAACGTTATAATATGTTAATAAACACTGTTATTTGTCGTTGCATATATAAACACGTAGTACATAGTGTTGTGTCGGTTTTGTCGATCATTTACTAACCTTGTTCTGTGCATTTAGATCAATACCAGCATCAATAAGCAACATGGAGATTTCCGTGTTTCCTCCTCGTGCAGCATCGTGAAGTGCAGTTTCATCATCCTATACATAATGACATACAAAAGTTTTCACATATTATTGAATGATAACGATAGTAGATTATGTCAAATAAGAGAATAAAACAACACCGTGTCAATAAAATATTACAAGTATTAAAAAAATTAACTGCAATAGCTTATTATTATTTAAACGAATGTGTATGTGTTTGTGTATAATTATAGTTAACGATTCACGTGCAGTGAACATTCATCGTAATGTTCGGTCAACGTCTTAATATGCAAAGCATGTACGAATTTTTCACATTTTAATTGCATTTTTTTCAAGCTTTAGTACTACATGTACTAGAATTGTTATAATATTGTGTTTTATCGATATATAGTGACCTCAACATTTGAAACATTTTAAAGTCAACAACATGTTCCATGGTTCTCCATTTTGCAGTGCTTGTCATGGAAGATATCAATGTGTCACTAATCACTTAGGTTGCAACCTCAAATGACAGTTTACTAATGAGTAACCAAACACACTGCATTAAGTGTTGTCTAGTTTGAAATTATATATGATGCAGTACATTTAGTTTTTGTCACTGCAGATAATTCCATTCGTTTGCAATATTAACTTATAGTCCACTGACCTGTCCCTGAATATTGATATCAATACCACCATCAATCAGCATCTTGACCATTTCTGTGCATTTGTGCAATACAGCAATGTGCAGAGCAGTGTTACCATACTGGATAGAAAAAACATAATAATAATTTTAACACGATATGTAATATAACAGGAAACAACTGATAACATTAAAGGAGGTAAAACAATATAGAGTCGCACTTAGCGTACAGTCAAACTGGTACCCGATATATTACATTGTTGTCGTTATCTTGAAGTGCAGTATGAAAAAGGAGATTTGGTTAGATTGTCATTTATAACCAATCGAACGACCTTCAGCGTCACTGATGTAGACGAAACGCACGTCAGGCGTACTAAATTATAATCCTGGTACCTTTGATAACTATTTACACCAGTGGGTCGATACTACTGCTGAAGGACGTTTCGTCCGGGAGGGTATCACCAGCTAAGAATGAAACACTTCGGTGTTGACATGAATATCGATAATGTGGACTTTTCTTTTTTTATAAATTTCCTGTTAACAAAACTTTGAATTTTTCGAAAAACTGAGGCTTTTCTTCTTATCCAAGGCATAGATTACCTAAGTCGTATTTGGCACAACTTTTTGGAATTTTTCATCCTCAATGCTCTTCAACTTTGTACTTTTTTGACATTATTAATATTTTGATATGAGCGTCACTGATGAGTCTTATGTAGACGAAACGCGCTTCTGGCGTATTAAGTTATGGTACCCTTGATAACTACTTTATCAAATAGAACAAACCATAAAGAATGTGGTGGGATTGATGATTTGTGTAAGCGCCCAACCAGGGTCAGTTGTTTGTAACTTCAATTGTTACTACTTTACTACTGAGTATCCACACATACAATAGCAAGCGTAATTTGTTTGCACATATGATGCAGTATAGTTGGTTTTTGTTATTTCAGATGAATCAATATGATTATAAGTTTTACGTATAACCCATTGACCTGTCTCTATGTATTTAGAACGAAAACAGCATCGACATATTGCTTGGTGCATGGATGCGTTTTGTCTTAATGAAGATACATAAACAAAATATTGTTTACGGGACAACTGAAACCTGACTCCATTGCGGTATCTTTTCGCTGTGTTAAAAACTGCTTGGTGACATTGATGTTGTTAGTTTGCAGATAAGTTTTTAAAAAGAGATTTGGTTTGATTGCAAACGAGACAACTATAAACCTACGTTCATATGAAGTACATGGAAACATTTATAAGCAGCCGTACGGTTACAAAAAAGAGAACAAAGAATAAAAAATGTGGCATGGTTAAATATGTTTAAACATGCGCTCAACCCTTCCTTAACCTGGGACAGTGGTGTAACAGTACACAATAGGAACAATTCAGTTAAAAAAAGGCTTACATGATGAGATCGATACTTACAGAAAAACATCAAACAAAAATATAGACCAGACGTGCAGGGGTATTAATCCTGATGACAAGCATCTAATTTGCATCAAACGTTTTACGCCTCGAAAGCTTAACTGGCGCCAATAGTTGAAGCTATTATCCCTATCATTGTATTTAAACTACATAGTGTTATCCATTGTTGTTTTTTTTTCAAAACCATTAGCTTGTTTTATATATTGGAAGGAACTCTTTATTTGCTTGATGCATATGCTTTCATGATTATGAAGATACTGTCATACATATACGACGATGTGGTATGAGTGCCAATGAGACAAATTTCCATCAAACTCTGGGACAGAAACATCATTATTATCAAGAATAATACACAGATTTGCAAACAGTAAATCATATACAATTACTATATAATAGATATACATGATATACATGATTAAACTGAAATGATGACTAGCTATAGATAAACTCATCATAGATTCTTGGATTAAAATTGTAGATTTTTGCCAGACGCGCTTATTTTGTACAAAAACTAACCAGTGACGCTCTAAATATGAAAAAAAATTACGAAGTTGAAGATTTTAGAGTTGCCAATGCAAAAGAACAGTCTTAATGTAGTGTGCAAATGTTTACCCCCGCTGCAAATGTTTGCACCTGGTCACAGTCAGGAATCTGATTTACATAAGTTTGGTTATGTAATTTATACGCGTTTCTCGTTTCTCGTTTTTTTTTTTATAAATATTAGACCGTTGTTTTTCCCGTTTGAATGGTTTTACATTTGTAATTGTTCGGGGCCTTTATAGCTTGTTGGTCAGTGTGAGCCAAGGCTCCGTGTTGAAGGACGTGCATTGGCCTATAATGGTTTACTTTTATAAATTGTTATTTAGTGAAGAGTTGTCTCATTGGCACTCATATCATATATTCCTCTACCTAATTAAAAAAGTGCTAAAAAAAGGACGATAAATGTAACTATTTCTCTTGGAACAACATCGCTTGAAAACGGCTACAGCCCAGCTGAAATTTTGATAAGGCGAAAACTAAACACATAGGTCCCAATCTGACAATGATGAAGTTAGTAGAAAGTTGTGACACTTTTCAATTCTCACTGAAAAGCCTGATACTAAATTGTTCAACATAATTTCAAAAAAAATCCTAATGAATTACAATAGTAAACTGAGAGATAACACAGCAGATGAATCTGATAAATTTAAGTGATGGAGAACATAAAAACCTCCAGACGGCCAGGTTAAATTTATCAGTTCATATATCAGTAAGTTCACACAACCTGAAGACGGTATTATAAGTCAATGAACTACATATACCTCTAAAGTCTTGGAAAACACCAGGGTGCATCAGTAGACTATTAAGTTGCTATTCTTATTAGATGCTTACGTTTCTATATAGTTCTTCTTTATTTAAAAACTGTTTATGATAACTTTTGGTTGTTAATTTTATTTTGTAATTAAAGGAGGTTGATTTTAAGGGAAATAATTATGTACAGTTCAATATTCTTTTCAAAACAAGCTGAAACATAGAAACGACATCTTACGTATATATGCGACGTCAAATAGCTAGTGGCAGCGGCACACATGATTACGCGTTGAATCTAAAGGAAACACTACTGTATATTTCAATATTATATTCAAATACAAGCATTACCATAGTTACGATATTCTACATAAATACGTCACGTGACATATATTTATGCAGTATGTTCCTGTAATCTTCGACATGTGAGCTCAAAAATTTACAGTGAACATGTATAAAGCTATATTGGATCATTTACGGATCCAGGAGGGTCCAGGGGTTGGAACCCCCCTTTTTTTGGATGATCAATGCATATGCATTGGAGCATATAGCTGAAACCCCTCTCCACTCTGGATGGGGAACCCCTTTTTTAGATGGCTGGAGCCGCCCCTGTGGATTGACAGACATAACCAGTATCATTTATAATTTATCAAAAAATGTATTTTGGACTCGACAGTATAACATTTGTTTTCGCATGTTGATTGCTTTGATTAGCATCTAGTATATTTCCTAGTAATTTTCAGTTTCCCTTTGGCCAGTCCCATGTTTGGCATTAAACTAGTACACTTTTAAGTTTTTTGACCAGCTGAAGTCCGCCTTCAGGTGAGGTTTTTTTCGCAGTGTTAAAGACCCACCCATACATCGACAAAAGAGTTAGCAAATGAGTTTTGTGAAGACCATCGCACTTCAGCGTTCCCACCATCGCACTTCGGCGTAGCTATCAACAAGATAGCGTCACAAAGGAACCTTCGCACTTCGGCGTGATCAGAAACGTACTTAAGGTGGCTCGGTCCTTGAACAGTGCGCATATTTTAACGCAAGTTTCTTACGACAAATGCCTTGGAAACGGTAACTTTTCGGGGTCTTCTCAAAAATAGCTTTGGCGACCTTAAAACGCGAGCATGTATGAAAACACCCTTTACGATGTAAACAAGCGATGCAAAGCGTTCTACAAAACAGAAAATACGTACGGTCCAAAATACACAGTGCTTTCTTAATTTTTCACATTATAGTTTGAATATACACGATTTTAAAAGCATAACATTATAAAAAGGAAATATAAATACTGACATGCACGACGTCGACAGTATCTGATGCGTTCGCTTCCAAACATGCATTCGCATCATACACGTTCGCCACTCAAGTCCGTTCGCACTCTATTTTCATTATACTGCCGGCATAATGATGTCTTTAAGATTGATATATGATTAACCCCCGCAATGCTCTTTTGTATAATAAATAAAACAAAACTCTAGATATAGGTTTAGTTGCTCGCAGTAACTTCGATAATTTCGACGCCGTCTGTCGATAATTCGGTATTATCACCACTATATTATGTTGGATCTCTAACATATAGGTCTGGATCGGAGTTTGACATTACGTTGTCAGGAACACACTGCAAACTGTCGTAGTTACTGTGAACACTTTCGATGAAATGACATCCAAAAATTGGCTTTATATAATTAAACGGAACATAACCTTTTAAACCGCCAAAGTATTTCACGTGTATATATTACCCGTATATATTTTTAATCAAAACAAGAACTCGTTATACAACTACTCTTACTATCTAGTTTTAAACTTATAAATAGTATATCACGGAAACCCGAAGTTTCGATGAAAAGAAATTTAAAAATATGTTGCCAATGACGCAATGTTTACCCGTAGACATATGCTAGCGATTATCGATATAAACAACTGCATGTTTACAGTAATTGTACGACTTTCAAATACAAATGAAACCCGTATAGTATGCTTTAAAGGCACAGGGGTTTATTTTAAAGCTATCTTTTAGCGTTTTAAAAACATTTTGTTACTGTCATATTCATTCCTTTTTATTTACTTGAAAGATCTTAATTTCTAAGTTTTGTTAGGATTTTATCCCGAAAAAGTGAAAAAAAGGTTTAGAATTACAGGACTTTTAAAAAAGACAGTCAATATGTAAATTAAGAATAAGCGCTCACTCTTTAAAAATCGAGACAGACCGATATTTGAAAAAAAACATATAGAAAGACTTGAGCGTCTTTGTTCTAATTGCTCACTTGGTAAAGTTGAAGATAATCTTCATTTTTTATTAGAATGCTCTCTTTATGATATTCAAAGGGACGATTTTTCAAAGATATTTCTAACAATTTTATAATTTTATAAATTTAAATAAATCTTCTACTAAATTTGTATGGCTCTTGACCCAATAAAATGTCACTCTTATGGAAAAACTAGGCTGTTATATATGTGACTGTTTTGAATTAAGGAGATCAGGTATGAACACTGACATTTAGTCAAGTAAACAATTTGAAAATAAAAGCATATAATGTTATTCTTTTATTCACAAAATATATGTGGTTTTTGGCTTGATTCTAACCAATGTTAATATTCCAAATATATATGATAATGTATCATGTGTATATGCCGCTATTATTATTGTTGTTGTTACCAATTTTGTAAATCAATTGTATCTGATTAATGACCTTTATGGGCCCTGTACTTTGGGAAATAAAAATATTCTATTCTATTCTATTCTATTCTATTATATTCATCCACTGCAAATTTTGAAAATATTTAAGTATTTTGTTTCTTTCCATAAACAAATTTTAACATGTCAATTTTTAACAGTAACACGTAACATTTTCATTTAATCAAATAATGGGCACGAACATACCGAACAATTTTTCTCCTATCATAAGTCTATGAGTTTCCCGAACACTAGTCCTATATAAGACCTCGGCGGCGTACTTGTTTCTATTTAATATGATATTTTCATATTACATATTTTGCTAATTGATATTTTGCTAATTGATATTTTGTTAATTTGCTATTTTCTGTTGTAAAAAGGAGGACATATCAGCTTAAAAACTTTAGTCCTGAAGAAAGTGTCATTATAATAGACCAACGGATCCAGCAACACATTTCACTAAATTGATTATTTATTTTACGCAGAAATAAAAGGACACTTCAATAATTTGCTGTTTTAAATTTTTCATTTAGATGAAAACTGACCAATCGTAACCGGGACGTGGTATTCTGACCTTATATCGGTCTATGATATTATCCCTCAATACTGCATGTTTTGTGGAGGACCGCAAATTGCTCCATTTGACATGTATATCGATATGTTTACTATAGGACAACCTCCACTTTACCAGTCAGTTCCAAACACTACTAAAGACTTTATAAATAACAAAAATATACTTACTAGGTTCAGAAAAAAGTTGAAATTGTAAAAAGTCGCCCAGTATACAGTGACGCTATATTACTAATTAGTCGGTGATGTTGGCAAACTTTAAGTTTGTCTTACTTTTTGACATGTGTTTTTTTTAAAAGGGAAGCTAATAAGGATAGTATTTGATTAAAAAAAGTTGAAGTGGAGTGTGCCATTGCGACTAAAAATATAAATGAAAATTTTCTTTGTGAACACTGGCTTGATCCACCTGATGCAAAGAAACTTAAAAAAATTATTGATCTATGCATTATGATATAATGAGATACGTTTTTTTATGATATTGACCTTTAAATTTGAACTTTTGTGGATAGTTGTCCATTGACAATCTTCTTATTTTCATATCGTATAGGGTTAACATAGAAATAGGAAAAATCTGACAGATGTTCCCCTGCTTAGACAGAGTGTTCATACAGCTGGATGTACAAATACGAAGCCTCGTAGTATAAAAAATGGGATTTTCTTATGGTAGTGCATATATCGAACTCCCCCTACTTTGCATAACTTTCATGATACTTATCATCTACATGTATATGTTTTCATCCGTATTATGCTTAAAATATTTTCAGTGAAAGTTCAGTATGCACACATTAAATTGGTATTATGTGCAATACCTACAAAAGAACATCATTTCTGGGCCTTTTATCATAGCTGCCTACGCCGTATCGATTTTTGTTACTGGTGAAGTCGGAACGGTGACCTATAGTTGTTATCATCTACGTAAATCGGTCTCTGGTGGAGAGTTGCCTCATAAAAATTATACCACGTCTTCTTTTTTAAATGTATATTTCACACATCTCTTCAAACTTTGTAACTGAAAATGTGGTATACAATCAAATGCTTCGCTCAGTGAAGCCTGATACAACCACAGAGGACTTACCCTGAACAGTTGGGCCAAATTTGGACCCAATATTTAAGCTCGATACTATTTGAATTTGAATTTTGACATAAGATAGGTTTCTGAATAAATGTAGTTAGATCTTACATGTACAAATCTATCGCACAATATTGTCAGTGTCCGATTGAAGAATTCGTCTTTAAACTTTAGGAAAATTTGAAATTTTAATACCCTAAAACGATTGTGAACAAAATTCCCCCCCACCAAATATCAGCCTTGCCTACATGTTTGAGGCAATTAACCCCAAATTCGATCCCAGTCTTTCATTTGTTATATGGAACATTGTGGTACAATTTCAGAGTTATCCATACACTTGCACACACACTATTGTCTGGAAACTAGAACACTGCTGGGTTTTGGCCCCGTATTCCCTAAATTAATCCCACCCTTCTGCTTCTGGTATTAAGCATTGTGGTACAATTTCATAGCATTCTAAACAATTATACACAAGTTATTATCCTCAAACTAGAAAAATGCTTCTTTTGGGCCCCTAATTCCTAAACGGATTGGACTATCATCACCAAAATCAAACCCAACCTTTTATTTGTAGTATTGAACCTTCTTCAAAATGTTCTAAAAATCACAAAAATACTGAACTCAAGGGAAAACAATACGGAAAGTCCGTTATCACATGGCAAAATCAAATAACAAAACGCATCAAAAACGAATAGACAAGAACTGTCATATTTCTGACTTAGTACAGGCATTTTCAAATGTAAAAGATCTTTTCACTTAAACAACAGTTATTGTCTGGAAACTAGTGTGTCTTCAGACCGATGACGACATCAAACATGTACCATTATACGATCCTAAAATATGTTTTGCAGTCGTATACAAAGAAAATGTGGTATGCTTGCCAATGAGACAACTCTCAACAATAGATAAACATGATGCAAAAATTAGCAATCATAGGTCACCGTACAGATATATCCTGCAGTATAAAGGCATTTTTGTTTTTCATGCATTATTTTGTACATAAATTATGCGGTTAGTTTTCTTATTTGAATTGTTTTAAGTTGTTCATCTATCATGTTAAGGCCTTATATACCATTTGGAACTCTTGGTTTTATAGCTTCCTTGTGAGCTGCAACCCTGTATCAAGAAAATCATGATAGGAAATGCAAGCACTGGAATATCGTGTCAATTGGGAGATATATTCCCCATATACAGGTGCTGCTGGAATGTTGCTACTTAGAAATGGAAATTCAAAATATGTGAAAAAATCAATGAATTTTTAAAACGCTGAGCAAATTCGAAAAAAACCTATCATGTCTGTCAAAATGATTCAATTTTCTCATTAATACTGTGCAATCAGATTGTAAACTGATTAGAAAAAAAGAATAGCACATCTTTGAATTGTTTGATATATTTACATTGACAATTGTCAGTTTGCTTTCGTCTACTTCTAAATTGATCAGCCAGACCTTCCGTCCTTGTGTTGATGTTTTCAAAAATGGTTTAATCTAACCTACTGTATAGCCATACTGCTACCACTCTTTCATTGCTCTGACTTGTATTAAATAAGATATATTTTTTTTTATAATTCTAATAGCTTTGATATCATTGATAGTAACATGTGTTTCTGTAGTTTTGTTGCTCAGTCCGTGCAATCATTTTCAGTTCTTATATGTAAACGATATATCATATCCTGTGTTTTTTTTCCAAACAGTGCATTTTATGTAATTTTGAGTACATGTCGGTTGAAGACTGTTTATATTTTATGTCGTATGATAGTAGCTCATCACAATTAAAATATCATTGACTGTAAGCTTTATCACTAGGATTGTTACAAAATAACCTAGTGTTCTCTAGATATATTGTCACATCAACCATAGAATCAGTTTTCAATCAACAATGTTTTTTTTTTTCTCATTTGTTTGCATTCTACAGTGTTTGTTTTGAACAATAACTTTGTTTAAGAGTATCCAACCACACAACATAACTATTAATTTGTCGAGTTTGACATGCACATATGATGAAGTAAATTAGTTTTTTGTTATTGCCAATAATTCAATATAATTGTAAGTTTAACGTATAATCCACTGACCTCATTCTTTATATTTAGACCAATACAAGCATCAATCAGCAACTTCGCGATATATATGTATCCGTTCATTGCAGCAATGTGCAGAGCAGTGTTACCATACTGGATAGACAACAACATAACAATATTAACATAATATGAAATAAAACAAAAAAATAACTATTACATTAAAGGGAGTAAAACAGCATAAACTCGCATTAAACGTAATGTCAAACTGGTACCCGATATCAGATTATAATATTATACTATTTACCGGGTTTATAATAACATGAGCAACCCGATAGGTGTCACATGTGAAACAGGATATGCTTACCCTTAACCCTGAGATCACTTTCAGGGGTTCGTGAAACTTAGTCTTTAGTTTTCTCTGTTTTGTGATGTGTTCTATTAATTGTCTGTTTGTCTTTTTCTTTCAAGCCATGGCGTTGTCAGTTGATTTTCGATCTATGAGTTTGAATGACCCTTTAGTGTGTGTGCCCCACTTTTGTAGTGATACTTCATGTCATAACATTAGTGAATTACGCAGACACCACTTTGTTTTTATTGTCTTGCATTCTACAAAATTTTCCTCTATCAGGAACACTAAAAAAAAACATTACCTTGTTCTGTGCATTGCTATCAATACCAGCATCAATTAGCAATTTGATGATTTCTGTGTTTCTGATCCGTGCAGCATTGTGAAGTGCAGTTTCGTCATACTAAAAATAAAAACATACATTTTAAAATAGCATTGAATGATAACGAAAGCAACTAATGTTACCAAATATAATAAAATAACACATTGTCGTACTATTTCAAGTCAACCAAATTTGAATAAGAAATTATTAATAGTACATTACATTCGAGTAAAATATGACGTAAATAAGTCTAAAACATTAAAATCCGTATCATAAAAAATCATCATCATGCAAATTAAAACAAAATGAAGGTGTACCCAAACATTTTCTTAGTCTTTTCTACTTTCAATCCATGTGATATATATTTTAACGATAATTAGTTGGAATAAGTATGTAACAAGTGCATCCCAAGATTTAAAAAGAAAAGCGAATGGAATCCACCAAGGAATAAGAACGACAATTAGAATCCTTTAGATCATCTATTAAAACTGAAGTAAAATCACCAGTCAGGGGCAAACGTTTACCGAATCTCTCTAAACAAGAAAGTCAAGCCATTAATAATTTAAGAAGCCGTGATGATATTGTCATTAAACAAGCATACAAAGGAAGTGCAGTTGTAGTGATCACCAAAACCGACTACATTGAAGAAGGGAATCGTCAGCTGGCAAATACAAAATTTTACAAACATTTAGAAAGTGATCCTACAAAAGAAATAAGTAAGCAAATTAAGGAGGTTCATTCAGATATGAACAGCAAAAAACACATAGATGACGACACGTACGACTACCTACGCCCTGATGAAACCTGAACTAGTAGCACGATATCAGTCTAAATCGATCATTTTGGTCTGATCATATCTTAATTGACTGGATTTACCGCTAGAGGAAAACGTCAAGACTTGTAAGATCGTTAAGTCTCCGTTCCAATCAATAGTCTCATTAGGTAAATCAGTCCGTTAAGGCATGTCAAGATAAATCAGAGTGAATCTTCTAGCGAGCTGTTTAGATCCGTAACGACTGTGTCAGACCAAAACAGACCATGGATACACAGTTACGTCAAGATGTTGTCAGACCGTGGCCGGTCGTGTTCAGATTTTAATAATTTGGACACAAACCGAGTTAAACTTTCCCGTTGGTTATCAGGGGTTGCTTCCCTTTAAAGAATACAATAAAAAATAGAAAGATTAGAAGACGGTTTATGTTAACTGAGAGGCTATCACGTCCCTTTGATTATGTTAATTAAATTTAACAAAATATTCGATTTGAATTCTTACTTCTTCCTATTTAATAATTTAACAATTTTTTTTTATATATTTTAAAAAGTAGCTCAAAGACATACTGCTGCACAAACCGCCGCGAATTGACTAAAAAAAATCAACATATTGCCGAAATAACATTTATTTATTGAATATAAGCATCTGAGCCTTTATATATTATGGTTTACAAGTGATTGCAATACTTGTTTATGCAATTACAGACTGTCGTAAGTGGTGAAAAATGTGTCATCTTGACGCAACAGATCATTTTTACACCCTTATTAAATAATTACGGATGTCGGCCGTGAACATTTGAAAACGTAATCTTAATATGTTTAATTAAATTTAAGATGTAACATTGTTTAATATTGTAAATGAATGCATTCTCATTTATCTTTTAATGTTGCCGATATAAATTGCATTTGCGTATAAAATTTGAGGCAGGGAAAACATACATAACTATATCTTTTATCGTTTTCCGTTTATTGTCTGTTCATTTTTGTCTGATTCATGCGTTTGACTTTCCATCTTTATTTTTAATGTGTCTATAATTCGAGAGCCTTTATAAAAAAAAATATTACATTCCAGAAGACTGCGTTAAAAAATAAAGTTTGAATATTTATATAGCAGAAAAAGGCTTATGAAATCATTCAACATATTTGAAATAGGTTTGATAAATTATCAAAAAAAATGTGTATACGTCAGTGTACCTGAAGTACATTTAAAGACCAGGTTATATATATTACATGAATACAGCATAATAAAGCTGGTTTAATTTGAATTACTATCCGTTAGAGAAATTTTCCGACGATAATTAATCAAACCTGACAAGTTTTTATTAAAAACGGAAAATAATTCTACGCCCGTAAACGATTTAACGTTACCATACCCTCTTACTTGTCGCATGTCGGCAGTGTCAGCGCTTCGAGGTGGCACGGTAGTATTTCCTGGCCCATAGGGGATAATGATAGCCTTTAAAAAAAATCACCACTTTCTAACACTGCAAAAAATTCTACATTCACAGTTAACTGAAGTACTTTCATTTTACTATTCAGAAATGAATTTGAATATGTATCATGACCGTTTACTTTGTTTGCTATTTTTAAAAACCTAAGGCCACTAGTACTTTTAGGTCTTTTCTGGTGCAGCGAATACAAAATTTAAAAAAAATCACAAAAATTCATTTTCAACTGTTTCTACACCTGATTCATCCCTCAGTTTGGGAAAGTAAGTTCAGTTGATGCTGTATTTTTTGTCCAATCGCACTGTTTAGATACATAACCTAAGTAGGGATCACAAAAGAGCAACCTACATTCTGGAATGCAAATACTACCGTGCCACATCAAATGGCAAACTTATTTTACACAAAATCGTTCACATGGTTGATGGACACTGCAGTACAATATAAGCTGAACTGGAAATTACAATTGGTGAGTAGAAATGAATTATATTTTAAAACATGCCTATCAGACATGAGAATAATCATTGATCCGGCCAAGTGTTTGAACAGTTGAAGGGAAAATGTTTACATTTGTTACATTTGTGCATACAGGTATGAATCGACTTTCTAATACACCACATTCTTGCACAGTAACTTGTTCAAAGGCAAAGTAAGAATTTGAGCTTGTTAAAAAATTGTTCCTGTGATTGGACCCCCTCCTTTTTTTGGAAGATCAATGCCTGATTTGAAAAGGACAAAGGTACATATAAACTCTGGTTTAAATCCCCCCTTTTATAAAGGGCTGGATCCACACCTGTTTATTGCCTAACATGTGGGGTATTCACAATGGTTTGGTTGTGCGGGATGGCCTATTACAAGACCTAACCCCCTGATCGAGTAACCCTACATATTTATAGAACAGAACATATTTTATTTCCAATTAAGGGCCCCCAAGGGGCACACAGAGCATACATGAATAAGGGAAAAAAGAATAGTGATTTGCATAGATACACACATTTTTTTACAATCAGATACAATACAATTACTAACTCCTATTCACTTTGATAAATTTACCAACAGCATTAAGGACCTGATTGTCTTCACAGTTTAATAAATAAATAAATCTATGCTGATTATCAAGTATAGACAAATTTGCAATTCCTTGTATTGTATGTTTAATAATGTATTGATAACTGTCACGTCCTAAAATTTGCATGAAATATTTGTCACTTGATTTTTTTTAACCCATAACCAACCAATCTTCACATGTTACGATGATGATGTACCTATTTATATAGCCACTGATGGGTGATGTACAATAATTATAATTTATCACATATTTCATGTATTTGTCATGAATACCTTATGTTTTGCATATGCAATAACCTCAAAATTGCCCGGGGCAAAAAAAGAGTATATTGATATTGTGCCCTGATTCCAAATGATGTGACGTCATTGCCTCCTTAATGCCACATTTGTGATAAAATGTTAAAGATTTTACCTTATATGTTTCATTAAATTGTTATAATTGACCTTTTTTTCTCTTTTCTGCAGAACTGAAATATGTGATAAACAGATTATAACATGTCTTTTCCATATTGGCCCGGGTATCATCCCTCGACCAATATCGGCCCTCGGCTAAAGCCTCGAGGCCAATATGAGAATCTCGGGATGATACCAGGGCCAATATGGAAAAGGGCATGTTATAATCTATACATACTATTTGCTTTGTCATGTTTGTAGTAATATTCAACAAATTGTATTTTAAAATAATAAAGTTTTATTAAAAGAATTTGTTGAATTATTATTACTACAATTGTGACAAATCAAATACATGTAGTTATATATAAAATAGTATTAAAGCTATTGACTTATTTAATTTTAGATACATGTAATAAATACTTAATTCTTAATGTATATTTATTTTGTAGATAAGATATCACATTGGTTTGAGCATGATTCCCAGCCAGATTATGAAGGGGCATATATCACGTATACATAGGAAATATATAGTGTCACTTAATTACTCTCATACAGTACCTAATTTGTACCTGTTGCTGTAAATTGTGAAACGGTGGATATATTCATAATTTTGAATTACTTATTGCGTTTGGAAATAAGGTTGATACAGCTAACAGCATTATGCCACGATGTTGATTGGATGTGCTGATTGTACAGCAAGGAAATTGTGAATTGAACAAATAGCAAACTTACAATTCACAGGACAAAATGTAGGACATTGGAATAATGGAAATTCATAGTTTCAGTGATTATTTTGCAATCATTGTCAATACTAAAAGTGCATCATCATGATCATATATTTCTGAATTCACCTTGGATAATTATTCATTTAAAATAAGAATTTGGATACAATAAGAATCTATATGCTGCCATTGCTACTGTTGGCTACATGTACCACCAGGGTGTGTTAAACCTTCTTGACCTTCCATGAGGGTCTGTTACGGTCCGTCACTATTGTTTAGTGTCATATGCATGATGATCGAAGTTTTACCATCCTAGACAAGCTTTACAGCCTTTGCACGGTTGTTGGTTAGAGTCAAATGACAGCTTGCTGTATACATGTGTAGTTATAATAGTCTGAATGTATCTTCATGTATTTTGATAATCTTCTAAATTACTGTTCATTCTAAAACATTCATTTTATACTAGTACATGTAGTAGTCGAACATATGCAACAATACATGTACTTCAAAGTATCATTTTACTTTGTCTCGCCTTACAGTCTTTGGGTGATGATGTAAGCTATTTTTATAAAGCTTTACATTTTTAGAGCTAAAAGAGCTGGATGTTTCTTGTCTTGTATTCAGATACTAGTAGCTTATATGTAATGATGTTTCAGTCTGTTGTTATATCATCATGTCCATTGCACCTGACCTCATTTTCATGATTCAGTGACATCATGTAAAATATACTGTTATTTAATCAGTGAAGTGATCTCTTATACTGTACATTTTATGATATGTAATTGGATACATGTCATTGTATATGAGTATCTTGCAAGGTCTACTTGTCTATCATGTTAGGTTGACCTGACCTTGACTTTATGTCATGGATAATTTAAGTGTTTAAGGTTATTTCAGTTTAATACAATGTTAACGTGGTTAGTATATAAAAAAGAAGATGTGGTATTATTGTCAATGAGACAACTATACACACAAAACCAAAATGACACAAACATTAACAACTATAGATAACCGTACGGCCTTCAGCAATTAGCAAAGCCTATACTGCATAGTCAGCTATAAAAGGCCCCGATAAGACAATGTAAAACAATTCAAACCAGAAAACTAACGGCCTTATTTATGTAAAAAAATGAACGAAAAAACAAATATGTAACACATAAAAAACAACAACCACTGAATTACAGGCTCCTGACTTGGGACAGGCACATTCATAAAAAATGTGGTGGGGTTAAACATGTTAGTGGGATAAGATTTGTTTCTCATATACTTTGTAATAAAATTAGAGACTGGAAATGGAGAATGTGCCAACAAGACACCAACCCGACTACAGAGCAGACAACAGCAGAAGGTCATCAATGTTTGAATTGCTATAAGCTACATTGTATATGTATAGGATCACTTTTTTTTTGGCATATGGAACGAATGTAAGGTGAACATGTTTGACATTTTTGATTGGCTGATTTCATCTGACAATGACACCATCTTCATGTTTTAATGTTTAGTCAAACGGTTAACCATAAATTTGGGGTATGGAAGAACTGTAAAGTGTACATTATTTGTCATATCTGTCTGGCATGGTTGTTTTGACTGGACTTTTTTTTAATGGATTAATGATAATATAAAGTATATGTGATACTTATAGACTAGTTAAATCTTCTTATTACAGAATTTCAATAAAAAAAAATATGAATAAGGCCACATTTAAAAGAATGTCTGTTTCCCATCCCCAAGGTCTACCCTTGTAAACAGACCAGGAAGGCAGGTTAATTTGTTTTAACTGGCTGTCATAGCATGGTCACATGAATGGATTGACTTGTCCAGTCAGCGCATCCTTTGAGTTGTGTGTGCTGAATTTGAGTGTATTTTTTTAGATGATCAATCCTTTTGCCTACAATACTTTTCAAAAACAGAAAAGATTATTTTCATGATTTTTGGGAACGAAAAATAATTTCGATTTTTTATGGAACATAATTTTTTGACCCGGCAGGGGGGAGGGGAAGCAAACATAATTTTTATTTTTGCCTAAGGAGATATGGTATCAGGGGCTGATCCAGCCATCTTAAAAAGGGGGTTCCCAACCCAGGACAAAGGGGGTCCAACTTAATGTCCCCATTCAAATGCATTGATCGTCCAAAAAAGGGGAGGGTTCTAACCCCCCCGGACCCCCCCCCCCCCCCCTGGATCCGCCACTAGGTTTGAATTTTGATGAGACGACTATCATAACTATAAACCATAAACCATGAAGACCAAGTTATATTCGTGTTAGCCACTATATAATAGGTCACTGCACACCCTTCAGCAATGACTTAAAAAACTTACACTTCATATTGAGACCCTATAAAAAGCTCGGCTTGGAAGGAGGCATCTAACAGAGTTAGTGTAAAAATTCAGAATAGAAACCCAACAGTGATGACAACTTGGTTTATACTAGTAAACATGAGCTACAAACAAACAAATATATGATTACAGCAATCAACACTACAGACAAAATTAAGGGGAGAATATTCAAGCATTATTTATTTACTTATATTTCTTATATGTAAAGTAAATAAAATTAACTTGTACAAATATTACCCCTGACGTTCAGTGAAAATTGTTTTCAAAAACCTAATTTGTCCATAATTCTTTTATTTAATAGACTTATTTAAATAAATTCAGACCTTCCCTTGTCTGATCACCAGCATGACTAAAGGTATTACTCCCAAATGTATTGTGAGGTGAGACGGCCAGGTATTCAAGCGATTTCCTGTCGGACTTGCAAGTTCATGCATAGTTTCACTTCTGAGCTATCCATCAGTGTACACGACCGAAAACTTGAAACTTTCCATGTTAAACTATCAGGTGTATAATCATTTGATAAATATACATCTCTGTCTTGCGTGTCTGATAGTGATATACTAGTCATTACCAGTGGCAGATCCAGAAAAAATTGGGGGTGGTCCCAAATGAATATTGAATGGTATGAAAAAGGTTAAAAAATACCTTCGACATTATGGAAGATCATGAATTTGGACAACACCATGCAATACACATATTCCTAGGTCAAGGAATATAAAGATATGTAAAACTGATTCGGAGTCTTTGACCTCAGCCAATAAATCATCAACCATACAATCTTTGATGCAATCAATTATTTCGTTCTATAATGTTTTAGATCGATATGTTGCATTTCGAGGACAGTTTTCGAGATAGCGTTTTAAATTCACGTCCCCAGAGTCAATGCAAAAGTACGGCAAGGCCTGACAGTTTCCACTATTAGTGTTTTTGTCACCAATATGCTGTGAGTCATCTCTGTGGCCTCGTTAAGGCAAATTTTGCCTCCCACATAAAATCACATATTTGATAACAGAGGACAAGATTTCGCGATTTTTTCTTACAACTTCGGCATTTTTTGTGTTTGATTGAGTTCTGATATCATCTTTGGTATTTTCCATCACAGCAAGAAAATTGAGTGGCTTTTCCCTGGCAAATTCATGTGATTGTTTGGCCTCTTTATCGTCTTTCCCAAAATGTTTAGTAAGCCTGTCGTGAGTAGGGCCATATCTAAAAGAGGTTTGGATGATAAAACACCTAAATCATCTAATCCAAATAAGAAGCAATAGATGCAAAAGCAGCCATTTAAAGAAGGTGAATATACAAGGCCTACATATCTTTCTAACAAAGTACTCTGAAATGTTCTGTTACGGCCTCCATACTTGGTAACTGGAAATACATTTTTTTATTCGGAATAAAATGATTCCTAAGAAGTTGATATTTATGTTCATCACTGAGTTGCAGTTTATACGAAAAATTATCAACATCATTTTTAGTAGAAAACTGCAATGGCTGAGCGTGTGAACATGAAGGTTTAACAATTGTATCCAAAAGTGACTCCTAAGATGAGCCCCCTCCACTATTACAAACTTCATCTAGATTTGAATTGTGACGTTTTCTAGGCTGAAAATTGTCATCTTGCTCCAACTTGTGTTTGGGACTAGGGTAGCTTGACGACCTGAGACTGTTTTTTTTCAAAATGTACATAATGAAATTTAAAACCGAGACTCCGTTAGTTGGACAATGCAATTATATATGGAAATTTCACCTAAAAATACAAAAATAATTTGTATTTACCTTTCAAAATAAGAAGTCAACTTCTTCATATTGACGAGCTGTTTTGACAATTTAATACTGTTTATAAATAACATTTCTGGTGTAAAGAAAATTATTTATAAAAATCTAAATAATTCCAAAAAGAGATTTGATAAAATAAAAATCTGCTTACACATGCATTTGTTCCAATGGTAAATTTGGAGACATGTAAGTACTCGTTGTCAAAAGTGAAGGACAGTTTGAAATATACAAGAAATATTGATTTAACAAAAAAATACGCACTTATCGACCATTCTTTTATACGCTTTGATAGAAAGTTACGGAACTATAGATAGTTGCAATTTAAAATAACATACATTTTTACATTGAAAATAAGAAAGAAACATGCATTTTGTTTAATTTGGGTTAACAGTTTTGTAAATAGACTAGTCCTCGTATGACAACAGTATGTTATCATGGGCTGTCGATGGACTAGTGTATACCAAAAGAAGAAGAAGAGAACAAATTTAAATTAAATACAGGTCGATATTTAACTTGCTCTGGTTCGTCGAAGTAATGGACAAAGTAAAATCACAGATTTCTATTTAAATAAAATTGTTCTCGAACAAAGGAAGCCATTCGTCATCACAATTTGTGGGTATAATGTTTTATAATGTAAACATCGTTCTGAAAGTACTGTATGCCAAATTTTATGTTCCGACATGCATGTTATATATATGTCACTGGACGTCCCAAGGGATCTGAATATTCTGCTGGAAAAGTATTGAGTATCAAAGTTTCAAATTAATTTCCGGAGTTATTTTCCTTCTTCGTATATTCAGTAACAGCAAAAAGAATAACTTCACTGCTTGTCCGCTAAAGACATGAAATAGGGGTGTTCTTGCCAGATGAAAGACTTATCATGCTTATAGTTATATAAAAAATAGGAAATATGACATTAAATTGGTTCTGTCTTGTTTGGTTGTTTAATCGACAAGTTTGGTAACGTTGGATATTAATAATTGTTGAAATTTGATTAATATTTTTTGTCAGAATGAAGAAGTATTTTAACTTACATATATATATATTTTTGAATATTTATTTCACATTTATATATATATTTTTTTTTAAAGTACGTGTTGAAGTTTTGATAGCCGGCAGAGGTATTTGTTGCTTTTTTTTTTTGGATTAAACTCATCTTGAAATTGGGCTGTGAAAAGTCCGGTAGAACCGAAAATTGAATCTAATACTTCGTAGCGTTTTTTGTCGTTGGAACCAATTTTATTTTTCGGGTGATCGGACACATTATCTATAATGTGTATTGTACACGTATCTCTATACTGTTTAATATTTCTTGCAAGAGTGCTTGGATGTGACGACAGGCGACGACGGACATGCGTTTAAAGAATAGACTGGTATGGAGCTGGAACAATTTAACCAGTTTGTTTCTTGTGGTGCACTTTTCATAATTTATTTTCATATATGAAGACATTAAAAATCGGTAATTTTTGTTTATGCCCCACCTACGATAGTAGAGGGGAATTATGTTTTCTGGCCTGTGGGTCCGTTTGTTCGTCCGTCTGTTCGTTCGTTCGTCTGTCCATTCGTTCCGCTTCTGGTTAGATGTTGGTCAAGGTAGTTTTTGATTAAGTCATAGCATAGCAATCTGACCACACTCTAACTTATTAGTCATTAAGTTGGCGCAAATCAAAGTCGTGCACATGTGGCAAATAACTTTGTCGGGAAAGAAGTAAAACAAAAACAAAATTATTTGTTTTTTCTATTAAATTTTGATAAGAAAAACACATTTAATTACAAAATATTAAGCAGAATTTGTTTCGCTACAATTGTTTATTACTTGAAATACAAATATTATGATTGTTTAATCAGTTGTTGTGTTATTTGGCACGTGTCAACCGGTTCATTGATTTTCGGCATATCCAAAAAAAAGCGGGCACGTGCCTTGATAATGTTGAATATCTTGTTTATTTATGATTATTTTTCCATAACATTTGAAATTTATGCATTAAATATCAATCTTTAACATAATATGTAAAAATAATACACATAACAGCACTTCTTCTAGTCTTTAGTGGCATTGTATAGTCCTTTGTGTAGTGTTTAGACGTACCGAATGAATGAACCCTATGAAATATCGCAATGGATGGACAATTACTAGTAACTATGACTGGAACGACTTAACAAGCATTCCATCTGTTAAAAAAAATTTAATAAAGTAAAAGTATTTCTGTCATACTTGTACACTCATAAGTCTTTTATTATCGTTGCATAATTGCATTGATGATACAAAAAAATCTACCGTCTAGCAATTTGAATCTCTCACCTTTGTTTTCTATCAATAGCATCGTGTAATAGTGTTCGCTGAACTGTCAAGTATCAGAGCCATGCTCTTGTATTTTAGAATTTAATTTAAAAATAAAAATTATAATTCTGTTTTAACCTCTATACATGGGGAAACATGAATCGTGTTTAAGATTCTTTCTAACTTGAATCCTATAACATCATGAAATTGATAATTATTATTATTAATATACTTTTCTTTTTCGGCGACCTTACCTGGATATGGGTGGTTATCGCCACTAGAAATATGTGCACTTACTCTGTTAAAAGTTTTTCATTCATTTGGTCAAATTTTAATTTTCATGCTAATTATATAATACAATGTTGTTTCTCGTCTGCACAAAAATCTTTTATTTCAAATAATTTTTGGTAAACACCTTTGAGAGTCTTGTTAGATTTGTATTTTATGATTTCTCATATTTTGGATTGCTGGTGTTGTTTTTTTTTGACGAATAGACTACGGAAAAATTCGAAAAACTTTTAATTTGTATTTGTTTTTAAATTTATATTTTTTCATCACTAGATATCTGAAATTTATTGGGAAACTTGCATTTCGGGCATATTCTTTGCTTCTTAGCTCGAATCTAGAATTTATAAACTTTTTCAAATGTTGAACACGCAACCACATCTCCATGTATTATTTATGTTTCTGGTAAATGCGAATGTCTATCGGAAACATTTAAAATTGCAAAAATTATGTGTGTTTAGAACAAAAGTCCCCTACGAAACAGAACACAAATTATGAAAATAATATCATTTTAAAGATTATTTAAGATTGCACTTTTTGTTTTCAAACAGGTTAATTATAGAGGTATTCAAAATAACTCTTGAAATTAAATTTTAGAAAAGTTGATTTTCCATTTTTTTTAGGTCTGAAAAGTACGCTTTTATTGAAAAACGCCCATATACTATTCTAAAGTGTTAGAGAAAAACAAGACTTTTTAAGACCTTAAAAGAAAGATGCATATCAACAGAGACTATAACCTGAGAAAGTTATACTAGTACTAGCAGAGACATATAATACATGTCTCTGGTACTAGCATAATAGTCAAAGATATAAAACATGTATTATATGGCTTTGATATTAACTTTAACGTGTTCTGGAAAAAAATATAAGGATCCGATTATTTTAATTACCTGATAAGGGCATCTCGATCACTTTTGACAAAATATTATTGCATAAATTTTGAATCGATCGCTGATCTTTAATTCTAGAAGTGGCTTGTGACTGTTATAAAGATGAAGAGACATTTCAACACTGTTCCTATTCCCGCAGACAATTTGAAGGAGCAAAAATCGTTCATCTAGTCGATACAGATAACATCATCCTAGATATCTGCAACAACAAACTAGGACTCGACATTGGTATTCGAGACATTGTACGATCTCATGTCATCGGCAAGCTCAAACAAGGAAGGTCTCATGTAATTGTCCGATTTATTTCATACAGAACTAGACAACTGGTATACTCCAACAAAAAAGCTCTGAAAGGTGATCCTAATGGAACATTTATTACAGAAACCTAACACATTTTAGGACAAACCTCGTCAAACAGTTAGCAACGCTAAAGAACAACAACAAAATCAATGCCTGCTGGACCACAGACGGTCGGATCTTTATCAAAGTGAATGCTGACAGTCAAAAGCGCAAAACCTCAATGATATTAGTGATCTCGAGTCGGAGATTGACAATTTTGAAGTACGCACGAACATAAATAAATCTGAGGGATTGTAGAATACAAGGTTTTACCATGTTTCATATTGACATATATGTAATAAAGACTTATCTATAATTCTACTACAATTGTATAACTGGTGTAGAGTGTGTCATATGTGCTGAACAGTTAATAACAAAATATTATATTTACAGATTGTTTCTATCCCAAATGTGAAATTGTATGAAAACCCCGCATCTTACCAAAAGCAATTAAAGTCAGTGATCATATTAAAAAATTCTATGTTCATTCAACAACACAATTGTTTTAGGGTAAATTAAAGCCTCGTTTTTTTGGTTTTGTTTATTGTTCATTCATTCTTATTCTTAAGCTTGAAAAACACTGAAGTAAAGATTCAATAAAAAAAGACAAACAACAGTAGTTAGTACCGTAAGTTTGATAACACACATTCCAACTTAATATATTGTGTGTATTGTGGATACATAGTTGTTTGTTTTTCTTGTAAACCTTGTTCCAATCTATTTTTTGTTTGTTTTTTTTTGTTTTTTTTTCTTTGGTTCGAAAGGAACAAAAAATAAAACCAAAAGTGTCTCTAAAACATAGCCCTATTTGTTTCCTTTTATGACACTTATTTTGACCTTCACCACGGTATTTCATATTTACAATTGTATGTTATGTCTGTGTGTATGTATATATTATTAGGTACATCTGATTATTGGACATTTTTTTTTTAATCGTATTGCATGCGTTAACTTAACAGAGACCTAATGAGATTCTTTAAAAAAAATATAGCCCATTTCATTAAAAGTTTAGCGTTCGATTAAGAACCACATCGATTGAACATCTCCGTTTGCCGTACATTTTATGTTTATCTATGAGTACATACTCTAACCAGTCTGCTGACCACGGGTGTCAACAAAAGATAATTGTGGTTAAGGTTCCACTAAAGTCAAAATATAGGACACTTCATAAACATCTAAACTTTACCTGTATTTTTCAACCTATAATGAATAAAGTCATAAACTATGAGAACATATGTTCATCATGTTCATTTAAACATACTTTATATATACACATTGTATTAATTGTAAATAAACTTGAAATTGTTATGTTGTGGCCAAACCGGTTCTTGGGGAGAACACTAATTTTTCAAAAAAATCTGCAGGCCTGCAAGACGACTTTATTTGCTTACAATTGGTATGGACGAATATTATTACATGTAATGCAGGGCCCTCTTTTCTTTGTCTTATATATAAATGATATTGCTGATAAGCTTACTTCACTGTGTCGGCTATTTGCTGACGACACATCATTCAATTATTCTGGTAACGACGGAGAACAGATTAAATCTGTTATCGATCGCGACTTGAAAGAGCTGGATGTTTGGTCTTCTAAATGCCTTTTGTCATTTAACCCAGATGAAACCGCAATTATGATTTTCTCAAATATTGAGACTCCAGACCTTAGCTTTTCATTAAATGGTAAAAATATACCTTTAAGTACATCTCATAAGCACCTGGGAGTAAATTTCAGTAGTGATGCAAAATGGAACAATCATATTGAAAGTATAATTATAAGTGTAAAGAAACACTTAAATGTTTTACGTAAACTTAAATACCGATTATCTCGAAATAACCTAGAAAAAATATACTTAGTTTTTATTCGACATATTTTTAAAGGCAGTGCTTTAAGGCCTGACTTTCAAGTCATGATGTACATCTTTTCATACGCGACGTCCAACAAATCTATGTAGGGGGTCATTTGGCCAGAAATAGATCCGTAAATGTTCAATTTTCTCCTCTTCTTTCTGGTATGATATGTTTTTTGTTTCTTTCATTTACATTGGGAAATAAATAAACGATCGGTGTGATTGGTCGGTTTAAAAAACTTGTTATAAATGTGTATTTTACATTATAAGCAGTCAACCTGATTACAAACTATCATTATATTTGTATTCCGTGTGGAAAGAGGTCGGGTCAATTTCGAGTGTTATCTGACATCTAAAGATTTTTAAAGAGTTCAGACGTTGATATAACAATGAAAGGTCGACTGAACATGATTTTCGGTTTATGGACGAGATACTGTAAGCGTGTTTAATTTCGTAAGTCATGCATGTTGTCTACGTATTATCCTGGTTCCCGCTACTACGTTCCGGGCATTAGCTAGTTGATATATGTGTAACATTACGATCGGGTACCAGTCAATCTACGCGTGTATGTGTATTTGACACAGTACGTTCTACGTTGCTGTTGGGATAATTTTGATTAAACTCTAAATGCTTATAGAATAAGAAACATTATCTAAACTGAATGTACCTCCTTCTGAATAATTTATTTTATATAAATATAAATTCCTTTTGACAAGAAAAATCTCACTTTTGTCAGAAATATTTGTTTCACATGTGCAAAGGTCATCACGTGTGGCGGCCATATTGGTTTGTTTACAAATTTGTGAAGAAGTCTCTAGAACTATGACCTAAACATTGATAGTCTTTCGAAAACGTAAACTTCATGCAATACTATTTTATCAATCATGATTATTTTCATGAATTTAAATTTGATTATTCAAAGAAATTAAATTATAACAATTAGGATTTGTAGATAAGAGATTCTACACAGACATGCTTTGATCTAGTTATAGCCAAATTAGTTTACCTGTATGAAAATGTAAATAATGGATATTCAATTTGTTTACTATACAAGTAAAGACAAACTATGAACGGAAGTGCAACCAAATTTAATTATTACATAATCAGCTGATAATTGTTCACGCAAACATCGCAAATATCGTGGTGATGTAACTGATAAAAATCACTCCATCAATTCTCCAACCCTTTCACATATTAAGAAAGAGATCTACTTATTATTGTAGAATATTCAATGAATATAGATCTCTTTGGGTAATCGGATATTTTTAGCTGACATTTTGGGTATCCGATTGGCAGGAGTTAGTCCAAATAATTATGACGTCCTGCAAGGATATTATAATTTTTTTTCTGGGACGCCTTCTAGAAAAATAAAATAGCCTTGCCAGACGTCATAATGATTTGGACTAGAGACAGGAGTCTACTGTACTACCATAAAGATAATTCATAGTATTTTTTCCACTCATTTATTGACATTATACTTTTTGTATATTTTGTGTATCTATTAAATCATTTAAAGGACAATGTACTATTCTTTTTTCACAAAGACCAACAAAAAGGTTGTGCGCCCCCTCCCCCCAAACTATTATGAGTGGTATCCCTTTGACAAAAAAAAAAGTAAAGACTTTTAACTTGAAAGTGGGAAAATTCATTATATGTGGAACAACTTTTCTAAATGAGGGGTCAAATTGATGAAGAAGATATCATGATATAAGTTTAGAAACATCACAAAATTATTTTGACATGTTTAAAATTTGAACATTTAATACTTAATAGATGCATAGCTCTTGGGGAAAAGTTTCATCGACGAATATAAATATAAAGGTGCTAATTTTTTACAGCGGGTTGTAATGTTCTTCCAATGAGGGTTACCCCTCATTTAGAGTGTTGTTTCCAACCTGTTGAAGGTCCATCTTTGTGCAAAATTCAAAATTGGAAATTTTTAACAAGCATCTAAATATTCTCACACAAATAAATAAATCCTGGTCTGCTAGCTACATGTTCATCTTTTCTACCGATTTAATAACTAAAATCATGCAAACAGACTTTGCGAAAAAGGCATGTAAGTTCATTTTACAAATATGACACTTTTTCTAGACAATCCAGATTGTGCAAAATACTTTACTAACAATCGTTATGTTTAAAATTGTTGTTGCGCACTAAAAAAAACATGGGAACTTTCAAAAGTTTACGGGTATCTATGTAACAAGTCTTACTATATTTATGTCCCATTTATGGGCATTGTGTTAGTGGGGCTGCTTTTATGGTAATTCAAGTTACCTTTTATTCACCTTCTTCCACCTCAGAGCAATCAGCTCTTATATTTGTATCTGTTAAGAGTCGTATACTAAATTTTATTTTTATAAAAATCAATTTATATTGTGTAATTTAAGAACTTGTATTTTGCCAAAGGATGCATAAATGAAAGTGGTGCAATTCAATTTGCTTTGATATATAGATTTGAATTACAATTGTAAATGATATTGTAATGCATATAAACAAAAGGAGATGTGGTATATACATGATATTTAGTGAGTTTATCAAACTAAAGTGCATAAGAAATGGGTATAAGCAGTTACAGGTACTACTGAATAATCTCCAACAATGAGAAAAACTCATACCGTAAATATAATTTCGTAGATTTACAAGTACGTTTTGTTTTTGCGTTGCATCACTTTCTTTTATTGTCATGATTGTCTTAATTGCAAATATGGGAAGTGGTTAAACTGCTAATGAGACAGCTGTTATAAATGACCACCATATGTCATTGCTTTCTAAATGAAAAACTCCTTTTCAATCATACCGGTAAATTACTTTATCATGTTTATACTGAAATATAACTTTGCTTTGAGTTAAAAAATTAGAAATTAGAATTAGCAATTAGAAGCCGCAAGAATAGTAACAGGTCTACCACTATTTACAAAAACTGAAACTTTATATTCTGAGGTTGGCTGGGAATCTCTTTTTGAAAGAATAAGGAGAAGAAAATTACATATGTTTTATAACATGAACCAAAAGCATGCACCAGAATATTTATGTAATCGTGTACTTATTTGTGTACAAAGTACAACCAACTACCCGTTGAGAAATGGTCATGATATTATTGTTCCATTTTGTAGATTTTCCCTTACTACTGAATCGTTTATTCCCTCTACTATACGTGCATGGAATAAACTTGATTCAAAAATTCGCAGTGTCGACTCTATTTTTTTATATTTAAGAAAGAATTAAAAAACGATAGTCCATTATGTAAAATTGAAACGTTTTATTTGTACGGCCCAAGGAAATTAAATATTATCTTAACACAATTGCGATGTTCCGCTTCATTATTAAACAATGACCTATTTAGAGCTAACATTATAAATGACCCTTCTTGCCATTGTGGGTCCGATATTGAGGATGTCTACCATTACTTCTTCGTTTGCCCAAATTACACACTATGTAGAAAAACCTGATTCCATAACCTTAACTGACTATCTGAAAACTTTGTCTTCTATACTAAACTATTAATTTGCGGACACTTGGAACTTTCGAACAAACAAAAGATTCAAATTTTCAAACATGTTCAAAATTTCATAAAAAGGTCAAACAGATTTCTTATGTCTTGATAGAGCTTTACTATTAAGGACACGGAACGTCATCGTTGTCATCATTCGTCATCGCCACAGAATTATACGATTTTTCAATTTCTTTTTCTCTTTTTATTTTCTCTCTTCTTTGTTTACCTATGAAAGCTAGTATTGTATTGTATAAACTGTTTGTTTTATATGCATGTCCATTATATTATACTATTATTGAAACTTTATATTGTATTATGGAGAAGACTTCATAAGTATGATTTACTTGTGTCTAATCCATTTTGCTTTAATTCAACAAATAAAATATGTTTAAACTAGACATTTCGACGCATTCTGGTTTAAGTTTAAGTATACAATGAATATATTTTTCTTTGAAATATCAAATTGATAATCACCTTTCGGACAGACTTGCTTTTTCTTTCTTTTCGTAAAAATTATCATTCGTTCATTCAGAGACATAAATTACAGGTTATGTGTCTGGTTTATTATATTGGAACACTTCAAAAATGCTTCAAAATACTATAAGCCTGTATTGTTGTTACTAGTATTTATTTCAGGTCCAAGACCCCCCCTCCCCCCACTGAAAAACGTAAAAATAATGGTATATTTAATTTGAATAATTGTTTTAAAACAAAATATCAATTAAGGTCAGTCAAACCCAAATTCAACAAAACTGAGTGTCATTATTTTCTTTTAGCGGATTTGATCTGGATTTTAATTGATTCAATAAACAATACTAAAATTTACTTTCAATATGGATATTTGAATTCTAAATAACACTTGGAAAATAATTTTGAACAACGAATTTGTCCCAATTATGCATTATAGAGAAATAAACTTGATCGTTTAAATTTAACCCGGATTAAACTACATGTAATTTTTGAATTTGCATACTTATCTGTCAGACGTTAAGCTACATATTTCGAAATAGTCCGGAAATTGCTAGAAGACAGAAGAAAGGTCAGAAAGCTCAATGTGGTATATTCTTTACATAAAAAGACTGCCCTTAATTATTTCTGCGACATAATGCTCCCTATTATTGGTGAAATTTAAATTATGATTTTCGAATTATTTACAACTATATAGCAGTTCCCCGCGTCACGATAGGCTAAATATAACCAAACACCCTTTTCCCCCCATCTACTTCTATTGAATGGAATTTAAACCCCGACATATGGAAATATAAATATAGCCACCCTTCTTCTGTAGTTGTGGTGTTAAAACACTTTATATCATTCATTGTTATTTCGGGGCCTTTTATAGCTTACTATGAGGTATTGCTCATTGTTGACGGCCGTCCGGTGACCTATAGTTGGTAATTTATGTGTCATTTTGGTCTCTTGTGGAGAGTTGTCTCTTTAGCAAATCTTCTTTTTTATATCTATTGTACACATTTTGTTTTTGTGTTTGGTATAGTCACTTTAAAAGGGTTCCTTAATAGAATCTTAATTGTCAAAATTACTGGTTTTGTGCTTATTTTCATTTCAAATACCATAGATGAATTTAATAGGACAGACAAGGAACAACCAATGCAATGCATATGCAATGTATTGAATAAATTTGGCCAAGCAATTCTACAGAAAAGCTCGAAGTGATTGTACAGGAAGGCTCCGAGTAATTGTACAGTTAACTTGCAAGCGATTGTACAGTCAACGGAGAAAATGAATGTATTTGGTACCTTTGTATTGTATATTGTAAAATAGTCATTTACTTTTTGCATTATGGATCATTGATTTTGTTTACTGTTGCCTCGGTTGATTACTAGCACGTGCCATTGAATTCAAGTATTTTAATAAAACATAAATTTTTAATTTACGCCAAATATAACAGGTTCGGATCCAGATTTTACTTAGATTAATATATGCAAGTACGAGTGATTTTTTGTTCGTGGAGGGGAGCTCAGATCATCATTTCTATATATCTTTTATGTTTATACCATTTATCTTTATACTAAATATTTGCCTGCCTTAAATGCATCAAATATTTGCCACTGGATGTGAAACAACCAAACAATCAATCAATTTGTTTTTTTTATATTTCATCATCTATATATTCTTTCTATCTTTATAAATGATGACCTATTCTTATCCTCATACATGTACATGGTAATTGAGACAAGAAAATACACACATTTTAGAACTCTATGCTTTTAGAGAAATGTATAAGTCCGAGATTCTGTTCCAAAGTAGATCTTGTGAAAACAAAACGCATTTGATTATGGTCAATAAATTTTCCTGGACCGGAGGAAATAAAAGGGGAAGGCAATACAACATTCCGTTCAAAAAAACAAATATTGTACATGTATGGTATTCAAAACAAATTTAGCCAGTTTTTAAATATGTTGCTGAATAAATTCACAATAAGACGTTTTCGAAGAAAAATAAGAAAAAACATCCACAAATAATGTTTTTTTGTGAGTACTAAATTTTGAAATGAAGAGATATCCAAATATAGATGTAACTACCATTATAAAAAAGAAGATGTGGTATGATTGCCAATGAGACAACTATCCACAAAAGACCAAACTGAAACAAATATTAATATTTATAGGTCACCGTACGGCCTTCAACAATGAGCAAAGCCCATACCGCATAGTCAGCTATAAAAGGCCCCAATAAGACAATGTAAAATAATTCAAACGAGAAAACTAACGGCCTTATTAATGTAAAAAAAATTAAATACATTAAACATATATTTGGAATTATTCTTTAAAAACACAGATCAGAAGTTTCACTTGTAAATCAATCTGAATCTGTATTGTATTATAAACTAATATAACGTACTATTCAAATCAACATGCATGTACATGTATTTCACATTAAAACTTAGTTTTGCAGAGACATTACACACAGGTGTCAATATTTACACACCACCGATAAGTAGTCATTAATCAAGTATGCAGACGTTTGTATGAAATAAGGGCCAGTTTTAGAAGTCAAATCAAGCTGTGATTTATTTCTGCTCTAGACAAGAAGTGTGTATGTTGGGGGGGGGGGGGGGGGTGCTGTGCCCCCGGTCGGTTTATCTGCCACTTGTGCATATGGGTTAGACAATACTCATTAGGATATATATATATATACTAATTATTTGAATGAAAATCTTTATACGGTAGTACTTTAGAGTTTTAACACTGTCTCGACTAAGACTGAATGCAGTATCATGATCAGCTTCATGGACGTTGGCGACCTTAGTGGTCTTTAGACGCACCGTCGTGTAAAATGAATATTTTGTGATTATATGTTGTACAGTAAAAAGCTATGATAATAGAAGCGATTCCGAGTTTAACAGAGTAATAAGGACGAAAATAATAATAAAAAACCCCAGCTCCAACGGTAATAGTAAAGTAGGACATATCAACAGAATACGAATTAAAACAAAAGTACGCATGTGTTAATTTGTATTGATTGTCTCGTTGGCAATTATACAACATCGCCTTTTTTTAGGTTATGTTAAAGATTTTTACGTTTCTGATTTTCAATTACGAAAAATATGTTCACAAAGGGTTCACAACATTTTAAGGTTAAATGTATGGCAAACATGTTTGTGTGTACCTATATAATTACCATACGTCCTTGCAATTTATAGTTAATATTAATAAATAAATAAACTAATATTAATTAAAAAATAAGCAACATATATAGACGAATACTTTATTAGTTCCTCTACAAACTACAACAGTAATAAAGATCCAACAGAGAATTTAATCTTTAATTACTTTTTTTTTTATTATTATTCATTCGAGAGATATAATACTTTAAATAAATATATAATTAATCTAAAATGCACTTATCAACCAAAAGGGCCGTAACTCGTGGTATCATACCAGCATACTGAACGGATCTAAACATAGTCTTACACTTTTGAAAGTTAATTTTGCGATTTGATCTGTTTTGGTCTGACACGGTCTTAACGGATCTGAACAGCTCGCTAGAAGATTCAGTCTGATTTATCTTGACATTCCTTAACGGACTGATTTACCTTATGAGACTATCGATCGGAACGGAGACTTAACGATCTTACAAGTCTTGACGTTTTCCTCTAGCGGTAAGTCCAGTCAATTAAGATATGATCAGACCAAAATGACTGTTTCAGACTGAATTCGTGCTACTAGTGCTGCACAGCCGGTGGATTTTACTTGCTCCCAAAACTTTATAAAGTCAGTTTTAATCTAGCGGCGTACTACAGTACATGATATATAAGGCATGAAGATGCTCCTTTACTATAGATCATTTAGCTGATTTGTAACAATAACATCTTCATGCCTTATATATCATGTACTGTAGTACGCCGCTAGATTAAAACTGACGTGGAAAGGTAACACCCGGCCAGCGAAATCTCTTTTTTTGAGAACCCAGGTGGTCGTGTGGTCTAGCGGGACGGCTGCAGTGCAGGCGATTTGGTGTCACGATATCACAGTAGCAAGGGTTCGAATCCCGGCGAGGGAAGAACCAAACATTTGCGAAAGCAAATTTACAGATCTAACATTGTTGTTTTGGAGAGTTTAACTAATAACATCTGCTTTCGTCGACAGCAAATTAACAAGTGCCCGATACGGGATTTCCAAAATTCTATTCAAGCTGATCCGGGAATTCCAAAATTCTGATTCATGCTGCGAGCGCCGCAGTGGCCAAGCCATATATGGCATTGAGCTACAGGCTGCAACACCCACGCACCCTCACAAATATTTGATTGAATTAAACCAGATTATTGACAATATAAAATTTTTATAATCTCAATTAATTGCAATACTCATAGAAGAAGACCCTATATCAATACTGAACTAATAACAATGAGATGAAGAACAACGATCAAGAGTTGTTGACGTATTTGTAAACTATGTTGAATTCCTTCCTTTAATCACAAAGTGATTAAAATTAATCTAGAGTTGTCTCTCTTTATCTGTTGTTTTACAGTAATTCACAAATACCAAAATTAACATGATACAGACTTTCTGTATATTATACTCATTTGTGTAGAGGTTCCATCCTCTGTTTTTCCTTTATAACTTTTACAACTATTACAAAAACAATCCATTGAATTAAACATACATTTTATTACACCAACTTGTATTTACATTTTCATGACTAGAATATACATTTTTTACTTTGTGGCATTACTTTGGCTACAGAGTATTCTATAATATTTTGTTGAGGCGCCAGGGTGACTACCGATTACCTAACACAATGGCTATCAGCTGACCTATGTTGACATAGTGTCATAAAACCCCTGGTAGTTAAACACGGTTACACCACCATCTACCATGGGGAGTGACCGGGGGAAAACACTCGTATTACCAATGCTCCAGTTATAAGTGCCCCACCTGTTGGCAGGTGTAGGCCTCCCCTCTATAAGATGAGGTGGAGGAGGTCCCAGCGTTACCCATCTGTAGACCCCACTGTTACCACTAACCACATTTTCCAAACCTGCAAATTGTAGAACTTGTCAGGCCCAGAGCAAGGGCCGAGTGAAATAATCCCCCAATCACTACCAGTCTCCCTGGACCGCCACATGAGAGCCCCAGTCAGCTACCAAATCTGACTGGGGTTCTCACCTCCACAAAATTTTCATTATTGATTTATTGGAAAAGTTGAATTTGTTGTGCGTAGGAAAGACTCAACACCCCCTTGTATATTATTTAAGAAAACCTGATTTCCAGTTTGAGACAAATGAGTTCCATCTGTTCTGTATAAAGACACTTCACTTGCCCTAATGTTCTCATGTAATATAGCTTTCCCCCCGTTTTCTATTACAAAGTTTTTGACCACTGAATTCACTCTTTTTCTTTTCTGTTCGATTATTGCTCCCGCATTCAAGGGAGCAAAATGCCAGTATCTGCGCTGTAGCATTGAAGACCATATTATAATAACTTTTTAAAATAAAGCCTTGTAACGTAGGATAGAACATTTTACATTTTCCATTAAACCCTTCCCTGTCAATTCTAAGTCTGTCAAATCATTAGCTCCACAGTGAATAATAATAAAATTAGGAGAAGGTAAACAATTTCTTTTTGCGTCCAGTAGGGAGTCCAAATCTTTAAACTGTAAGCCAGGTTGCCCAATCCAGTATGTTGTTACACCTTTTGACCCCAGTCCCAGGTTGTTTCTACCATATTTCTTCGCCTCTACGTTGGCCCAATGAACAAGGGAACTTCCAACAATCCATAAAATCTTGGGACCTGTGAAAACCTGTAGCTTGTTAGCCTTTTGAACTAGAAAAATTGTAACCTTATATATCGAGAATAAGCATGCGATTTCCATCTGCCTAATTTCATAATTACCTCCTCTGAGACCCCCTGCCTGGCTAGTTCCGTGGCTCCCCCAATTCTAAAACTATGTGACCTAAAATGACCTTTACTAATATGAAGAAAATGTAAAGCTTTTTCCAGTATACTACTGAATTGGTATCTAGTTAAAGGCATACCAGTATAATGGATAAACAAATCTGAATTGTTACAGGTAGGTCGTACCTTTAAATATTCGTTAATGAGTCGTATCGGACAGTAGTTTTTTCCGTTCTCCGGTATCAACAAAGTAACAGACTTTCCCTTTTGGTCAGTTTTTGACCACCTTACTCTTAGCTCCAGGACTTTTCTCCTAACTAAAATATCTGAAATTGTTAAGTTGGAGCCATTTATAACAGACTTGGATTTTGAAGTAATGATTTCCCCTACTCTTAGCAAACCAAAGAAGGCAACAGAAAAAACTGCTGAAAATAAAGCAGCTTCATATTTATTCTTACATACTTTATCTAAACAACTTATCATATCTGATAACAATTGCACTGTAATTGGTGCTCTAATGTCATTACGTTTTCCCCCTTGAATTCTTTTTATTCCTTCTAACGCCTTTCCAATTATAAAGAACTTTGTAGTATCCTGTATCCCTTGAATTTTATGATGGTATGAAACTCCTGATATATAAGATGATATGGTTCCCCCCGAAAGACCATGTACTGACAAAAAAGCTATAAAATTTAACAAATCATTGACAGGCACTGGCCAATCCTGTTTCAATTTATAAGATGATCTAAAGGTACAAAGTTTTGACAGAGCCAAATTGTATGATTTTTGTTTATTTTTGGACACACCTTGATTGACAATATAGTCAGCCACCTGACTTAAATGTTCCAGATCTGTGTTGGAATTTTGGTTGGCCACTGGTCTGCTTCTGGAGCTAGGCTTCTGAACTTCCCCCACTGAGAACGAGAAAGACAATCAGCAATTTGGTTTTGTTTTGAAGGGATATAAATTGCCTTAACTAATGTATTATTTTTTAAATTCATTAAAACCATCTGTCTTACTAAAGTCATAACTCTAATTGATTTGCTAGTTTTCATATTAATGATTTGAACAACCGCCTGATTATCAACATGAAAAATAACTTTTTTGTTAACAAAATGGGATTCCCAGGACATAAGAGCAGCTACAACTGGAAACAACTCTAACAATGTCATATCTCTGGTGATTCCAGCCTCAACCCAATGTTTTGGCCACATGCCTTGGGCCCACTGACCTGCAAAATAGATATCGTACCCGCCTTTGGACCCCCCTGCACTATCAGTGAACAACTCTAATTTTTCATTTGAAACCCATACATTGTCTGTTATTACAGTGACACCATTGTATTGTTTTAAAAAGTCTAACCAAACTTCTAAATCTGCTTTCATCTGCTTGTTTACTCGAATTTTGTAATACGATTTTCTAACCCCGATTGTTGAATTTATGAGTCTGCGACAGAAGGTGCGGCCTGGAGCAACTACCTTACAAGCAAAATTTAGAAGCCCAAGAAGGGATTGCATATCTTTAAGAGTTATTTTAGAACTGTTCAAGGTATTTTTTGGGAGAGTTTGACAAGTTTTTCATTTGGAAGTCGCATTATTAAATTCTGTGTATCAAATTCTATACCCAAAAACATAAGTAATGTAGTCGGCAAAGTGGTCTTGTCACTGGCAAGAGGAATACCTATTTTGTTGCATACCTCTTGGAATAACTTTAAAGTATTGCCAACTTTTGATGTTTGGCTCGACTCGACAAAAAGAAAATCATCTAAATAATGGAGGATATCATCATTTCCGCTTTTAAGCTGTATTATCCAATGCAAAGCTCTTGCAAATTTCTCCCACAGGGCACAACTTATTGAGGCCCCCATAGGGAGCATTTTATTAAGATAATATTCACCCTGAAATTTTATCCCCAACAAGTCAAAATCGTGCGGGGCAATTGGCAACAAACGAAAAGCCGCTTTTACGTCGCACTGACTTAATCGGGCAAATGTTTTGTGTCTATTAATCAAAAATGCTGCTTCGTCTACTGAACTGTACTGCACTGAACAATGATCTTTATCAATAAAATCGTTTATTGAATTATTCTCAGGATAGGATAAATGTTGAATAAGTCTGAAATCCCCATCCTTTTTTGGCACTAGCCCCATTGGTGATACCTGAAGTGTGGGAAAAGGTGGGTATCTGAAAGGACCAGCAATGCGACCAAGTTTTACTTCCTTCATTAATTTTTCTTTAAAAATTTTGGGTAGCTGTAATGCACTTTTTAAATTGGAACTCTCCCTTGGTTCCCTAGAGCCAAAATATTTTAATGAAAAACCGTATTTGAAACCAGATATAATTTCATGTGCTACATTGTGAAGTGGGTAGAATTCTAAATAATTTTTCAAGACTGATACTTTTACAGGAGTACTTCCTAACGAATAAAAATTAATACTTTTTGTTACTTCTTCCTTGGGCCCGGTTATTACATTGGGCCTTTCTGTGTTTGCCACTGCATATTTCACATATGTGTTTAAACCTACAACGAGGGAAGTAGGGACAGTCAGTACCATTATTATAGTATTTACATGACATATTTACACTTCCGCTAGTTACCTGTGATTGTTGATGTGTTCTACTGCTTGAAAACGTAGCTTCATTTGAGTTATAATTACCACGATTTTGTGTATTTTTTCTATAACCCTGTGATTGCACTGACACATTGTTATGTACTGTGGGAGATGTGATGTGTAATAGCCAATATTCGCCGTGTATATTTCCCCAAGATAAATTTGGATTCTTTACTATTTTTAGCCTACATTGCTCGTCATAGGTGGCCCAGTTTTCTGACCTTGTTGCCGCTAATCTTATATCGCGCATATATTTTAACAATTCTTGTGCCCGTGTGCTGTATTTCTCAATGTAAACACTCAAAAAAATCATGAATGCTGAAGTCCATTCATTTATTGACAAATAAACCCCCGACGATCTTTTTTCAATGCAAATTTTCCCCCTTTTTAATTTCAAATCGCCCTCGTCAACCTCTTCCATTTCTTTTTGCGTTCTCAAAAGGGAATGAAGCTCTATAAACTTTCCCTCCCAAATCTTTTCTTTAATTCTAAAAGACACGTGTTCCCCAACTGTGTCATGAACGCTAGCTTCTTGTGGTGGAGTAAAATCAATGGAATTATTTGCAATTTCGTGCCTTAAAGAGGGAAATGCCCGTGCATCTTCCTCCGACTCATTACCTGATGAGATATCAGTAGTTTCCTCAGGTTCCTCAGGTACTTCTGCCACCACACGTCCGACTTCTTTTGTTTTCTTGACATGTCTTTTCCGGCCAGCTCCGTCTTTCTTTTGTGCAATTTCTTCACTCTGTACTTTCTTTCCTCCTGTCCTGCTGCTCGTTCTTCTTTTCTTCCCCATGGCCCTTGATGGCGATCCTACTGCATTTCTCTTGTTAGGCATCTTCTTTTTTGGATATTTGGAGAGTTTAACTAATAACATCTGCTTTCGTCGACAGCAAATTAACAAGTGCCCGATACGGGATTTCCAAAATTCTATTCAAGCTGATCCGGGAATTCCAAAATTCTGATTCATGCTGCGAGCGCCGCAGTGGCCAAGCCATATATGGCATTGAGCTACAGGCTGCAACACCCACGCACCCTCACAAATATTTGATTGAATTAAACCAGATTATTGAAAATATAAAATTTTTATAATCTCAATTAATTAAAAAATAAGCAACATATATAGACGAATACTTTATTAGTTCCTCTACAAACTACAACAGTAATAAAGATCCAACAGAGAATTTAATCTTTAATTACTTTTTTTTTTATTATTATTCATTCGAGAGATATAATACTTTAAATAAATATATAATTAATCTAAAATGCACTTATCAACCAAAAGGGCCGTAACTCGTGGTATCATACCAGCATACTGAACGGATCTAAACATAGTCTTACACTTTTGAAAGTTAATTTTGCGATTTGATCTGTTTTGGTCTGACACGGTCTTAACGGATCTGAACAGCTCGCTAGAAGATTCAGTCTGATTTATCTTGACATTCCTTAACGGACTGATTTACCTTATGAGACTATCGATCGGAACGGAGACTTAACGATCTTACAAGTCTTGACGTTTTCCTCTAGCGGTAAGTCCAGTCAATTAAGATATGATCAGACCAAAATGACTGTTTCAGACTGAATTCGTGCTACTAGTGCTGCACAGCCGGTGGATTTTACTTGCTCCCAAAACTTTATAAAGTCAGTTTTAATCTAGCGGCGTACTACAGTACATGATATATAAGGCATGAAGATGCTCCTTTACTATAGATCATTTAGCTGATTTGTAACAATAACATCTTCATGCCTTATATATCATGTACTGTAGTACGCCGCTAGATTAAAACTGACGTGGAAAGGTAACACCCGGCCAGCGAAATCTCTTTTTTTGAGAGCCCAGGTGGTCGTGTGGTCTAGCGGGACGGCTGCAGTGCAGGCGATTTGGTGTCACGATATCACAGTAGCATGGGTTCGAATCCTGGCGAGGGAAGAACCAAACATTTGCGAAAGCAAATTTACAGATCTAACATTGTTGGGTTGATGTTTAGACGAGTTGTATATACATTATGTACACATCGATGTATCAACATCATTGATGGCGATCCGATGGATTCATCTGTTGTAGAGTTGTCACTGACTCAGACGTACTTATATATATATATATACATATATATACAATTCGTCTAAACATCAACCCAACACATGTCAGATCTGTAAATTTGCTTTCGCAAATTGTTTGTTCTTCCCTCGCCGGAATTCGAATCAATGCTACTGAGATATCGTGACACCAAATCGCCTGCACTGTAGCCGTCCCGCTGGGCTTCGTAATATAAATATAAATAATGCTATAGATACATGCAAGAAATCTAGCAACTGAGTTAAGAAAAACACTGACATGTCTGTCCTTACAAGTCGCATTACTTTACGTCTGAGATTGGTGGTGTTGTTTAGGGGAACGTCATAAGTATTCATGGATATCTGGTTGAGGAATAGAGAATAGCCAGCGATAACCTCAAAAAAAAGTTTTTTTATTTGTATATGAACATGATGAAAGAGGTTTGAAGTACTGCATAACATATCAATAACAAAAATCAAACAAACAAATGAAGCGTGTATTTGTATACTATTACCGTAACTCACCCAGTTTTGATAGTTGATATTTGCTCCTCCCTCTAAACATCTCTTTATTGTCTGCGTGTCACCACACTTTGCAGCAGTAAGTAGATCCTGTATAACATAAAACTTTTCGAATGTAAAAATAATCAAAGTGATAAATAAACAAAATCAAGAAATTAAGACACAACACTTTACATCGGGGCTTCAGAAAATATCCTTATTCTCCTAACTTGTACATGAAGGATCCGATCAGTACACATCCTGTAAGAGGATGCTGACATTCTACAATGCGTTTACTACCGATATAAAAAATAACCATGGTCTCTGCAACACTAATCAATTCAACATTCTGTCTATGAAGAAATAATATAAGAAAATTGGTGCATACTGAAAATCGTTAAGAGCAGGTTATTTAACAGTGTGCACCACATTTTTTTTAAATGTTATTTCGAATAGACAGAAAAAATATTACAGTCATTTTCTACATTTGAAAATTCCTGTACCAAGTCAGGAATATGACAGTTCTTGTCCATTCGTTTTTGATGCGTTTTGTTATTTGATTTTGCCATGTGATTATCGACTTTCCGAATTGATTTTCAGTATTTTTGTGAATTTACTTTTTTCTTATAATTTAATTCTAAATTCCATGTGAAACCGTATAAAACCATGAAAAACGTTAGTAGTTTATTACAGTGTCACAATCTAACATTATTTATAATATATTATACATCAGATAAAAACAGCATAAGACTATTTTTGATTCCTGCCTTAAGAGACATAGAAGACACTTTTCATGATCACTAAATACATACACAGATAAAACATTTTTCAAAATAAAAAAAAAATACAAATACAAAACATATACTTCGTAGATCAGCATTTGTTTCACGATAAGAACAAAAAAGATAAAATTGATTAAAACATTTTAAATAATATGCTAATAAATATTGATAAAAAATTTAAGTTCTTTAAAAGTTATAAGTTTAACTTTCTCCTCTTAAACGTCAAATGCAATGTTTTAGCTAATAAGAATTAAATTTCATCACAACTCATAATATGATTAAATTTTGATTCTACACTCCAGATAATAAAAGCAAATTTTGATAAAAGGGTGAATTTAAAAGTTCCTCACTCAAGTCCAAATTAAAATTACAATTCATTTAAACAATTATGTTCAGTTTCAATCGTATTGTCATCACAAAACTGAAAAATTCTTTCATTTGAAGATGTAACTGGCTTGGTGCATCGTCCTGTTTCAATGGCGTTTGAATTTGTAACCCACGGATAACTACTGTTTCATTTATTAATGACTCAGATTACATAAATTTTGCGTTATTGTTCTATTATTGCCTTGCTGATAACTTTTGTTAATTTATATAACAGTTATTTAGTTTTTAAATGACGAAAATAATTCGCTTATCAGCTTCCTCAGCAGATGGTTGGGAAACGGATTGTATAATTTTTTTGTGTTTATGCCAGGAAGTCACAACAGACCTAATGAAATAAGATGAAGAATAAACTGTGTTGGGCAAAACATAACCTAGCTGCTTATATCAATACAAAACGTTTAGGACTTAAGACATAACCAGTACCACTCATTCTGCCTGACGAGGTAACTAATATACGTAAACACAACCTGCTATTCATGAGTTTGCAAAACGAGTATGGGTTCTTAAATAATGTGAGGTGAACAAGAGTCCATATTACGTCCGAAAAAATATCATGGTCATCATTTCATTCTTAAGAAAGACTGTTGATGTAAGTCTTACCTGCTTAATGTCATTTTGTTCAAGAATAAGCTCACTCAGTTGCTACCATAACACATTCGATGGATGAGGTCAGGGATATTGTGTCGTTTTTGAAACCTGGTCAGACCAACCGCTATTTATGTTGGCAAGGTAAACTGAATGGGAATGGCCAAATGAATACGGCGAAAAAAAATTCGTTGTTCGGTGGTATACATATTGATATGGCATGTTTTAAGGTTGTTGGTGATCTATTGCGGAATAGTGGTTAGATAGATTATTTTTCAGAAGCCGATATTGCATAATCTGGGACCGCAGAATCGCTCTTGTCAAGTTCTAATACTCCCAAAACCAGACTAGCGCATCGGGTAACCGCATGTGGATTGTTTGATTTGTTAATGTCTGCTTACGGAAGTTTTGATAACGAAAATCCTGATGAATCAATATAATTTGACGATTTTATACAATGGTGTGAAGAAAGAAACTCAATTTGAAATTTGATATTATGTTCTTGAAATTCAGCTGTTGGTTGTGTCGTACATTTTGTTAAAGGTGATGGTGGTGCTGTAGAGTTGACCGAGGATCCCACTCTCCTGAGACGCTGGTGGAAACAAAAAGCAAGCTTAACCTCGCCAGGGGATGATTGCAATCTGTTGTCACACCTTGTTTTAGCACACAATACGACTTTGAAGAGTTTTTCAGTCACGAAAATCAGAAGTTCCCCCTTCTTTGTCTTAAAGTTGAAAATTAATTGTACAAGTAGATATTTGAATTTGAAAAAGGAAAACACTCCGATGACTTCCGATTCACAAAATTATTCATGCTCTTAGCCATCAATCGGAAGCGTTGTCATTTATGCATGCTTTCACTTGATTTGACACTGTTTCCACTTTTCATGGAAAGGGAAAGAAATCGACATTAACCGAGGTTTTGGTCGATTGAGTAAGACACCTGTATAGGTCAGTGAATCTAATACGGAGTTGATTTATGCATTTGTTGTGGTTTTGTTACAACATTTGACATCAACGAATCCAAGCTTGAACTGTTTTTACAAAGACAGTAAGACATTGGGATGTGGATTCCTCATTGGAAACAATTAGCAGCAATTGCTGCATTTTGTCAGGAGTTAAACGAATGAGGCAGCACAAAAACTTGTTCTGGTTGCTGTAAGTGTTGTAAAACTGGCTTGACCTGTACAACATTATGTTCATGTAGCTGTTAAAACGGAATACATCAGAAAATATGATACAATCATACATGGATCAATCCTCACGTGTGTTTTATTTTATACCAATATCAAACGGACATTTGTATCGCATATCTTTTCCACTATTATTTCACTTGAGTGTATGGTCCTTCATGACCTTAACCGGGAATGATGATCTATTTTCACAATTGCTGTTTGGTTGGCATATGTTCATGTCATTTTATTGCATTTTAAGTAGTTGTCATGACCGGTATCGCGTTGAAAATGCTTAGGATATTTTTTCAATCGCGCCTATTGAGTAAAATGATGTCAATACTTAATTCAAGTTGGCCGCCGTGAAACAAAATCAAAAACATATTGGCTACCCATCTAACATGAAAAAGTACGACCAAAATAACGCATATGTCATATCCTATTCTTCTATCACTATTTGCATGATTTTGTAAATTTTCTGTAATAAGCCGCCCCACTATTTTGTTTTTTGATTATGTTACCCAAAGAAAAAAGGAATACAAAAATGAATAAAAGAGGGGTACATAATAATTGCAAAACGAACTTAACGCGTAACAAAACGAAACAAAACAAAAATGAATTTAATGTTGCTAATAAGTTGATGTATACAACAAAATCAGAGGCAGACATTTGTTAGCGGTAAAAATTGGAGCAGAAACTAAATATTTCATAAAACTGCAGGATTTATTTTAAAACAAGGAACATGGCTTTGATAATCACCATTTTTGTTAGGAATAAAAGAAAGGGCACAAATTATTTTTAAATTGGACATCACATGATACAACAGTATGCTGATATTTTGTTGGTTTTTTTTGCATCGATAAAAAAAAAATTAGTTCAACCGGTATTAAAATATTATTTACAAAAAAATGAAATATAAGCTTAGCATATCAGAAAAATAATTCATTATTATTTGGTTTCCTTTAGGTCCACCATTTAGAAGTAATAGTAAAAACTGACCACCTTACAGAAGGCGAAATAGTATGGTAGCTAAGGATTAATTATGCATATATTTTATATTGTACTTGAGGCAATAAAATAGCTAAAACCGTTTTACATGCTACCCACTATACACGCTGAATTGAAGAGTAGGATAACATATCAAGTGGCTTGGAGCCAGTATACTGTTCAAATATATTCAACGTTAACATCAAACTCATCCTGCTAATCTTGTAATCATAGCATAAAACATTCATACCATATAAACTTCAAAATGCGCAAATGATAAACACGAATATATCCCTTAGAACAAAACAAATATCGTTTCCTGCGTATCACAATGATAGACGTGCATTTATTGTGAGGAGTCAAATGGTTTGACATCTTAATAAGGCAACTGTATAAATCATCCGGCTTGCCACGTAATTACCGTTGACCTCAACATTGTTAATATCACTACCCTACGAAATGTGTTATCGAAAATATATATCCTAGATAATCATAGATCTGTTCTATGTGCCTTTGGAATTATAACCAAATATGAAGAACTGGATCTCCCATCATTGTTTTGGATACCTAAACTGCATTAGCATGATTAGTGTCCTTATAAACAACGGTATATGGCTGGATCTTCCAAGTGCTCCACTTAGTTGTCTATGTTGTGTTATGCGTACTATTGTTGGTCTGTGTGTCCTTTTCATTTTCCGCCATGACGTTGTCAGTTTATTGTCGATTTATCAGTTTGTCTCTCCCTCTAGTATCTTTCGTCCCTCTTTTATATAAATTAACGAACGGACAACATTCACCAATCACATGTTGTTCAATGTATACACAACAACGAGGCCACTGTCTTCAATTCCTCATTTACAATTAGTATGCAGTTGATAAGCAAATATGTTAAAGTTTGCATTGGTAAGATAGCCGAATACATAACCCTATTTTTCCTGTGTTAGTTGCCAATATATCATAAATATTGCGATTCCGAGAACTATACCACAACTTTGTTTATTCAATAAAATTGAGAATGGAAATGGGGAATGTGTCAAAGAGACAACAACCCGACCAAATAAAAAACAACAGCAGAAGGTCACCAACAGGTCTTCAATGTAGCGAGAAATTCCCGCACCCGGAGGCGTCCTTCAGCTGGCTCCTAAACACATATATACTAGTTCAGTGATAATGAACGCCATACTAATTTCCAAATTGTACACAAGAAACTAATATAAAATTAATACAAGACTAACAAAGGCCAGAGGCTCCTGACTTGGGACAGGCGCAAAAATGCGGCGGGGTTAAACATGTTTGTGAGATCTCAACCCTCCCCTATACCTCTAACCAATGTAGAAAAATAAACGCATAACAATACGCACATTACAATTCAGTTCAAGAGAAGTCCGAGTCTGCTGTCAGAAGATGTAACCAAAGAAAATAAACAAAATGACAATTATACATAAATAACAACAGACTACTAGCAGTTAACTGACATGTCAGCTCCAGACTTCAATTAAACTGACTGAAAGATTATGATTTTATCATATGAACATCAGGCACAATCCTTTCCGTTAGGGGTTTAGTATCATACCATCATAACATATATGAGAAGAACATAACCCGTGTCATGCCAACAACTGTTTTTAGAATAAATGTCTTTAGTTCCGACGCAAAGACCTTATCAGTGACTCAATATTAACGCCAAAATATGCAATCTTTAATGACTTGACAACAGTATCGTAATTATATCCCTTAATCAGTCTATTTAAAGGTTTTGTAATTTTCTGAGGTGAATACTGACCCCTTTGTGCTTTATAAAGAATATTTCCATAAAAAATTGGATGTGAAATACCTGAACGTATAAAAAGTCTGCATGTTGAGCTATATTTACGAATGATGTCTTTATACCGATGATAAAATTTAGTAGAAGTTTTAACTAGTTTGTGATATCGATAACCCTGGTGTAATAATTTTTCAGTAATACATAAATTTCTCTCTTTAAAATATGAAACATTGTTACAAACACGAGCGAATCGTACAAGTTGAGATAATTAAACACCGTAAGATGGTGACAAGGTAACGTCACCATCTAAAAACGGATAAGTAACGATAGGAAATGAAAAATCATCCCTTTTATCATAAATTTTAGTATTCAGCTTTCCGTTAGTGATATAGATATCAAGATCGAAGAAAGGGCAGTGGTCATTATTAGTATTAGCTTTATTTAAAGTAAGTTCAGCAGGATAAATTTCATTAATATACATACTGAAGTCGTCAATATTTAGAGCCAAAATATCATCCAAATATCTAAAATTATTATTAAATTTGTTTATCAGATGTTGTTTTGGTGGGTCTTTGCTTATTTTTGTCATCAATTGTAACTCATAACAATACAAAAAGAGGTCCACAATAAGTGGTGCACAGTTATTCCCCATTGGAATTCCGATTATCTGACGATATACGGAATCCCCAAAGCGAACAAAAATGTTATCTAGTAAAAATTCAAGGGCATATATAGTATCAAAGCATGTCCAATTAACATAGTTTTTTTGTTTATTGCTACTAAAAATGACCTAAAAGAGTTTGAACATATATATTCACATTCTGATTTTTTGAATGCCCATTTGATTAGATGTGTAATTTTTTTCTAAATGAGAATGTGAGGCAATGTGGTATACATGGTAGAAAAATCAAAACTTTGAACAGATTCAAAATCACCAATATGAGCATGCAATTTATCAAGTACTTCAAACGAGTTCTTGACACTCCAAAAGTAATTTATTCCACTATTTTCGAAGGCCTTATTTGAACAATTTATTATAAGGTTTTAAATTGTACCAAGTGTGCTGGTAAGAAGAATAGACAATTTAGTAGTTGAACAATGGCTTGAAGACGAAATAAATCTATATTTGTAAGCGATTTGTTCTACGACCGTGAGAACGGTTTTTACGAACAGTTTTAGAAACTATATCCAAAATGTTAACGGAATTGGTTCTAGATATATTACCAATTACCATGATATTATCATTTAGACCGAGAGGGTAAACTGTCTGTAATTTTTTAATCCAATTTTATTCAATTATTTTCCGTGATCGTACAAACTTTGAATGCGATTCACCAGGCTGCTTATTTACTACTTCTAAAGGTTGAACTGCTAAATATTTAAACGGATGGTTGTATTTCTTAAGGTGTTGGTAAATGATACTTTTGAATTTATTTGGTCTTTTAAAACGATACAGATGTTCTTGAGTGCGTTTAGATAAATATCGTCCAGTTTCTCCTACGTACTGAATACCACACCCCGGTTTGTTTCATGTGAATAAATGAATAATACTGTTTGTTTTTCAAGTTATATCACATATAAACATGGAGCATTACTTGAAACATTGTGTGTTCTTATCTTTAAATTGATTTTCCTGTCAATGTAAATAATAAAGAAAATCGTTTAAATAACACATTTGTAGATATACAAAGTTTACCTCGCCAAGCCGTGTACTGCTCTTTGTTGTCATGCTGATTGTAAGATTTCTGAAAGAAAGATAAAGTTAAGTTTTACTTACAATTAACATTTTACTTTCCCCGATGTCATCCAAAACAATTATTTTGAATGATGATAAATATGTATCAGATATATCAGTAGGGACATTATTAAATGGAGTCATCTCCTAGTACTCTCTTTTCTTTTTGGTTTTTATTTCTTATAAGGTGAATGCGAAAAAAAGAACAAACAAGTGAATACAGATTAACGTTGAACAAAAAGGTTCAACAGTATCGAGTGCAAGGTATTAAATCAGATGTAGAACATAATTACATTAGTGTTAGTCAAACTAGATATCCAACCAAGTTATTGATGTAAATTGCGTGGTTGGATTTGTTAAATTTTCATATTTTTTTTCAACCGGTTAACACTTATTGAAACGATACGAGACAAATAGGTTGGGTATCCGGTTGAGTAACACTAACATAAGCAGATACAAACAAAATACTTGTTTATATATGTAATCATTTATGTCTGAATGATGTATTCTTTAAACATGTTAAACCTCATTGTTATTTTTTTAGATGTTATAATGTCACGGTGTATTTGATTCTCTAAGGGAACAGTGTAGTGAAATATAAAATTTCATTAACGAAGAAGGACATACAGGTGTTAAGTCAACCCGCATATATCTGTAGATAATCCAGTTTAAATAACTGCCGGTGTTAGACCAGCAACTCTCCAGTTTATGTTTGAACAAGTAGATGGATACATGTCAATTGTCAGTAAAACCTCCTGTACTTGATATTGCAAAAAAACCAATACAGCCAATTAACATAAGAAACACTTATTAATAACCACATTTAAAGATACTTGAACAAGTGTGATAGGTTGATAGTTCAGACTAAATGTCGTTTACAACATAATTAATAGAGAAAAAAGAAAGGCGAAAAATACCAGAGGGATATTCATCAATCGAAAAATAAAGTGACAATATCAGGCATGGCTTAATCTATTGTTTTTATACTTACGAATATATAACCAAATTACCAAAAATTACAACATAGACAACTTAAGAGTGAACAAACCGAACCGAATCAAACATAGGTGGTGATCTAAGGTGATCCAGTAAGATAAACAGATCCTCTGTATCTTGTAGCAGCCGTCATGTTACTCAATTAAGAAAAAAACCGGTAATAAGTATAGTTCGGTAGCGGTCATGCGCGTAGCTACGTTTACGTCAAAACGCCCGGGCGTACACTTGATTTTTGGTTAAAACAATATTTTAATCTCAATAATTCAAAAAGATCTGATTTAAGGTAGCACAATACAAAGATTTTTTTACTTCCAATCACTAACCTTTGAAATGCTGTAACTTTCTTATGAATGTATAGAAAATTATAAAAGAGGTATCTATAGATAGATAAAAAAAAATATCTTTTAAATGAATGCAATATTATTATTATGCAATCATTATGTAATCAATAATTATGTAATTAGTGGCAAAATTTGGGTAAATTCACTTGAATGAATTTAGATCTATCATCTCTTTAACTATAAAGAAAGTTTTAACGAAATCTTAATCAACCTATCATGGGCTTCAAAAGGGTGTCTCAGATTGTCTCTATGGTATTCCATTCTCTCATAAATCTCTAATTAGTGTAAACATGCTAACCACATAAAAGAAGATAATGTTTAATTAGGTGTAAAATGTGTTCTATACATTCAATCTGAAATCTGAGACATCCTTTTGTGGATAATGGCCATAGGAACAACATATAATAAATTCAACCCTCTAGGGAAACCTATGCAGAAGCTTATTTCATTTGAAAGTGGAAATTTGGTGAAAAATATTTTAGACACAGTTAGCATTATAATTGGTTACATAATTGTAGCATAATACTAACATTGCATTAATTTGAAAGAATAATCTGTTAGCTATCCAAAACTACCACTTTTATAAATTTTCAAGCATTATTAAGAAAATTACAGCATTTTAAAACTTGGGAGTTGGAGTTATAACATCTTTGTATTGTGCTACCTTAAAGCACACCCAATCTTGTAACTGCGAACAAAAGGTGACGACATTTACTTTTCAATCAGATGGTACCGCATTATATTATGTTTTTACTTTTTGTCAGTCAAAATCTTAATCTACTTGGAATTCTTCTGACTTTCCTTTGGTTTAAAGCAATTGATAATTAGCTGAGATTCGATGAATGCTTTGAATTTTATCCAAACCTGTGACATCTATTCTATGTCGCTATGTCGCGAAATCAAGAAATAGCGATCCCAGATTTTGTAGATGGCGTCAACATTAAGGTTCGTTATGTGGTCAACCTTTTTTTTTTAAAACATCATGAAGTGTATCCAGAAAATAATGATGAATTCATATTTTTAATTTCCCCCTCTTTTAATGATAAATAGAATTTATCGGTAATTCGTATATTTTCCCTTTGATTTTACTGCCGTATATTTTCGAGTATCAACGTACTGGCTGTATCACTGAAAATATTAGGCAATACATTGTGAGACGTCATAACTACCGATAAAGATAGATTCTTACATTGAATTTAACCATTCTGTTGCGAAAGTACGCAATTATAAAGACATTGGACTTTTATTTTGACATTGTGTATATAAAATTACATTTTTATTTTAATTATAGTAAATGAATCATACAAGAATATTCTAGATGGATAGTGAAAGTACTTTTGTATATTTATGTTCTAGAAAGCTTTGGCAATTTCCGGAATTTACCCTGTTACTAAAAATAGATTATTTATCATTTCTCTAGTTAATTATAGTTTGTTCTAGATTTAGAATGTTCTTATGATTTTAGGATATAAGATAAGGGTTTTTATGGATAATGATCATTGTTAAAATAGTAGTAATAGAAGTAAAGAAGTAATATCAGTTGAACTAGAAAGAAAAAGACGGATTACTCCAATGTGGTTTTTATCAACGCTTACAAACTCTACATACTGTAAATAACTGTTAGTTATTTGGATTAAAGATATTAAAGGATTCCGTGTTAGTCTGATTTCGCCACGTTTAAATTATCAATTTTAAAGTCCGAGCCGCTTGGCTATCGAAATTGGATAAATCCGATAATCAATGAGGAACCATGTAAGAATCTGTTTCTCTAATGAATAAAAATACATTTTCTTTTTTTTGGTAATCGAAAATCCGCTTTAACATTGCACAAAGTTGTCAATTTCATTTACACCTGTTAGCATATTTTGATTCAGACAGTAAGCTAAAAGAGTCATGACCATTAAAATCATCCAATGATCTATTGAGATCACCATCAACCACACGTTAATTAAATTTTTGTATACAATAGGTTAGAAAAGGGATAAATCTCCATAGAATTAAACAGAATAATAGGTAGTGTCGTTTTTGATACTGACTATATCATATGGAATATCTCAACTTGCCCTAACTGGCTCGTCTAGATATTTCACATGATATAGTCAGTATCAAAAACGAAACTACCTATTATTCTATATTTCTTTTTGCAGTTAACAAGTAGATACATTATGTGGTTAAAGTTTGTTACACTTCAATTTTTTTTCAAAACTTTATCGATTTTTATGAAATCTGGCAGAAGCGTTTTTGTGATAAATGTCTGAAGCAAAATATTGAAAGTACTTTTTTTTTAATTTGGAATACGGACTTGTCTTTTGGCAATTTACGGGTGGCTTCACGCCCTGTTGTAAATCTTTTCTACATGATTAATTTGAAAACCTTCAGATATTTACGTGAAACTTAAACAGAGGTTAATATTCAAGATAAAAATAATAAAATTCTGAAGAAAATTGGGGCTTTCAACCAACTCTCCGAGGTTAGGGCGTACACTTAAAAATAGTCTAGCTACGCCACTGATGTACTATTGTTTGTCTGCTTGTCTTGTTCAACCAATCATGGCGTTATAAGTTTTTAAGCCAATATCATCTACTGCTACTTTGTCAAATCCTACAATTACCGAGCCTCAGATACCATTGGAAGATGACAACTCTGTTGATTCTTCAAAGCTTAAAGACAATGCTGCTGCGTATTCGAATATTTCTGCCAGTGCGGCTGCCGATAGTACAAATGATTGCTCAAGTTATATTGATATCGGTCAACTAAAATAGTCTAGCATTCAAGACTCTCAGATAAAAAAAAGGCATTATCCAGAAAGAATTGGAGTCTATGAGCAGTTTCAAGTTTTCAGCAAGGTATTATTCCAAAAGTTAAATGACTGGTCAAACTTGTCACATTTAGTAAAACGACATCTGCAAGATGATTCTGCTCACCATGATAGTGTAAAATTGGGACAAGACTTTTTGGATGTTGCAACTTCAAAATCAAAGTCAATAGCTTCTTCACTGTCATCCTTTTATCAAGAGACAGTAACAAAAAACCGACATATTCTTTCCAAAAAAATTGATGTTATCATCCTGTGTTGACATCAAAATATGCCACTTCGTGGACACACTGAAGAAAAAAGTAACTTTATTGCAACAGTAAAGACAATTGCTAAATCGGATGAAGTGTTAGCTATGCATCTTGAGACTGCAACGTTAGTTAAATATACTTCCCCGGATATCCAAAATGAATTGATCGACATATGTGCTGATCAAATACTAGACCAACTTAAAGAATCGTGTAGTAACTCACCATGTCTTGCTATACTTGCTGATGAAACAACAGATAAAGCAACTCAAACTCAACTATCAGTATGTTTTAGATTCACAGAAACTATTGACAATGAAGTTAATGTCCGTGGATTATTTTTAGGATTCATGCACGCCAAAGCTACAACTGGAGAAGCAATTGCAAATCTCCTACTTGAATTTATGAATAAACATGGTATATGTCTACAAAAGCTGAGAGCACAGGGATATGGTGGGGCAAGTAATATGTCAGGTAGACATAATGGTGTCCAAGCACTTACTCGTAACCACGCACCTGATGCAGTTTATGTGCACTGCAAAGCACATTGTTTGAATTTAGCAATCGTCCATAGCTGTAAAGAGCCTGTGGTCAGAACAATGATGGCAACAGTCCAGGAGATAGCCTTTGCATTTGAATACTCCGCAAAAAGGTTAAAGGCCTTTTCTGAGGAACTCACTGGGAATGCGGTTGTAAGGGAGGCAGTGGATAAACAAACAAAATTGAAGAAGCTGTGTGAAACAAGATGGTTTAGCAGATCTGATGCTCTTACAACATTCAAACACGCTTTTCCAGTAGTGGTTGATTCATTGGAGCATCTTCGGAATAACCGTGATGATAAAGCTTGGATGTTTAGAGCTGCTATTCTCCGGTTTGATTTTATCGTGTGCTTAGTTGTCTGTCAGCATATCCTCAACTGTTCATCTGTCATATTTTCTACAGGATATATCTTGTGACATGTTATCAGCTATAGATGAATGTCGAGTTGTGATATTGCAGCTTGAACAGATGAGACAAGATGACACAATATGGGAATCCTTGTTTGAAGAAGCAAAAAACATTGCAAATGAGCATGATATTGAACCATCCTGTCCAAGACGAGTCGGTCGCCAAAATCGTGCCAATGTTCCTGCTGATAGTGTTTCTGATTATTGGCGAAGGGTACTTTACTATGTTTTTTGAACCATTTTATCAATGAACTACAACAGAGACTCATTGTGACAGAGCCAAATGGCTGTTACCTTCACAAGCCACCAAAAATCAAATTATAGATGCCAAAGTTGCTGAATTATTTACAGCATACAGGACTGACATTCCTGGAGATTTGAACTTCTTTAAAACCGAAGTTGATCGTTGGGTCATCCGTTGGAGTATATCTGCACATAAACCTTCTTCTCTGAGTGAAACTCTTAACATGACAACGAAAGCTTTATATCCATGTATTTGGAACATTCGAACCGTACTCATTACAATGCCCGTTGCGACAGCTCCTGCGGAAAGATCCTTCAGTGTTTTGCGTAGGATTAAGACATACTTACGCACTAGTATCCACCAGGAGAGACTATCTGCATTGGGACTGATGCATATTCACCGAGAAATTCCAATTAATGTAGAGAGAGTTATAGAAACATTAGCATCACGCAAAAACAGGAAAATGTCTTGTGTGTACTAGTCGAATACTGACTTTCTGTTCATCATAAAATTATCTTGTTATTTAGACATTGAAGGATTGTCGATACTTCAGCTTTCTGCTTCGAGCATATGCAGTGACTAGTATAATATTGTTATGTTAACTTATTTAACTTATTCCCACTATTTATAAATGTTTTCTTTTGATTGTGTTAGACAGTGTTACATGATCATGTATTTGACGTTGTTATTAAAGTTTTCTTTGGATAGTATAACTATTGAAGCTGAAAAACGATATTGGTTTTGCATTTTAATTTTACACCTGACCATATATCGATAATATTTCGTGTTTTCGTTATAATTAACGAAATGTGGGCATAATAGTAGGGGGATTGATAGGAGCGTTTCATCTAGAAATAAATAACCACTCTGAGATTCCAAATTGACACAATGAATACATAATACATAAGTAAATAGGCAAATAAGTCCACAGAGTATGTTAAGTTTGTTTTGACAGAAATTTAGTCTTTTTTTTTATAACGCATGAGCTTCCAAAGGAATTTGATGAGGTTCGGGCGTACACTTCAAAATGGTCTGGCTACGCCACTGGCGGTTTAATGTTTATAGGGAACTATTTCTTGTGATTTTATTTCAATAAGTTAAATAAACTCGCCCTAACAAGAGATAACAAAATTAATTGAAATTGCATTTTATTGTGTAAAGACCACACCTCTTCTTTTACAGAAAAGTATGATCATTCACGTTCAGTATGTATACATTGCAAAATACAAATGCCATACGATAGAACAGAATATATTTAAACAGTGAAATACATTAAACATATTGAATGCGGCTTAATGTTACTGAATTGTAAATCACTAGTACACATGCTAATGTCTTATGTAATGAAACATTTGACAGCATACTTTTTACGAAAGTTAGCAATTACTTCATGTACTTTGCAGTTCTAATCAGATGTAGTTGTCATCTTTTATTGTCAAGTGAATAGCAAACCATTATATTTTTTTAGAGGTAAGGCTGTTACACTACAACATATGAAGATTTTTCGTTTACTGTCACCTAATCCAAAAGCCATTTGGTCATGGTTGGCATCCGTCGTAATTTACACTTTATAGAATAAATGTCATTTTAATCATTTTGCCATACATGACCAAACTGTAGCATGTGAAATCTGAATGTTCCAAGAGAATCTTTATAACTAAACGTAAAATCACAAAAATACTGAACTCCGAGGAAAAATCAACCTGAAAGTCCTAAATCACATGGCAAAATCAAATGGCAAAACACATCAACCAAATGGACAACAACTGTCATATTCCTTACTTGTACAGACATTTATAAATGTAGAAAACGATGACTTGAACCTTGTTTTATAGCGCTTAACCTCCCACTTTTACAACAGTCTCATCAAATTCCGTTATTTTTACAACGATGCGTGAACAAAACAGACATAATAAATAAAATATTCAAAATATGAGTCAGCAGTCATCATTGTGGTACAATCTTAATACAAACAATTTTACAAAAAAGGCACACAAGCATCTACCAAATTAAAAAAAACATTCATTGCTTCGTGTGTCTGACGTCAGAAACATATACGTCACATAGGAAGAAATGTTGTCGTTCAATGTGTACACAAAACAATTTTATAATTTCACATGGGAAATGTTGGTATACAGGGTTAGAAACAAATCAAAAGTATGTTAGAATTAATTTCAGGAATAGACCGAGGTTTAAAATTGTCCAGATGTTCTGTAGAATTTCTAAGAATTCAAAAATGGTTAGTTAGTTTAAACATATTTATTTATAGTGGATTGGGAAACAAGTTTGACAACTTATATTAATCCCTTTCCACTTTGCGTGTGCGAGTGCTGCCTTGTAGCGGCATTAGCCTACTCTTTTTCGAAATCTACAAGGGTGTCTTTAACGTGCAAGATATATGGCTCTCTCTTAACACGGGTCAGCCAATTATCGTCCCCTTCCGATGGACTATCATCGTTTCCTCAAGACCATACTCGCAAATGATGTCAAGGGAGACCCGAAAATTGAGTTCCTGAAATTTTCATCCCGAACGGGAATCGAACCAGGAACCTTTGTGTTAGTAGTCCGATGCACTGACCACTACACCACGGCTCTCATTAAAAATGGTTAATACCACTACTGATTAAAATAAATTTGTCGTTTGTCGTTCAACGTATTTTCTAATTTATAATAGAGCTTTAACATAATGACATTTAATAGAAGAACAACATAATGACGGGATCGTTTAAAGTACAGAGACACGTAATAAGAACCAAAGAAACACAAAAAATCGCATATACAAAACTCACCAGCAAAAGGAAAGATAATACATTATAATATAGTTGATACACTTGGCCATTTATTCAGATATTTTCTGTTTTCAATTTCCTCTATATTTTGTACTTTTGTAATTTTACTTGTTGGCCAATCATTAGGTTTGTCAGCCGTGACCTAGATGTTGAGGCGTAGACATATCTGTTGAATAATACAACTCAATCATCAAAGCAAATTGGAATGCTGGTCCGATTGACATATCGTGAAGAAGTGCTGTGTTTGTCATCAGGTGAATTCCTCAGTAACATAAGTAACATTCAAAAAGTAAAATACAAAAATTAAATGAACTCCAAGGAAAATTCAAAACGGTTAGTCCCCTTAAAGAAGCTCAAATACATCAAACGAAAGGAAAACAACTGTAATATTCCTGACATGGTATCTTTGTGGTGTTAATAGACCATCATTTGGTCGAACAAATACGAAACAAAATAATCTTCAATCAATTGTTAAGCTCAAAATACCCACATTTCTGGAGAAGAAAAAAAGACGCACCCAATTTAGAAGCAAAGAGAAGAGTTGTCCTTTTGTTTTTTTCCCTTAAAACATCAACGAGTGGCAGTTTTATTAACTAGTAATTTCGAATATCGAAATTTACACAATACAAAGTACGAAAATGGTAACTGCTTTTAAATTACATACTTTATTTAAACCATTTTGTTTTAAATATCATAACAAAATCAAATGATCTGGTATATTTGATTTTCTAGTTTAAGGCAAAAGTCTAAATGCATTTAGGAATAGCATAAACAAAAAAAATCACAAACGGGAGATTTAAACAGGTTGAAAAATAGAAAATTCATATACACATTCTCAGGCATAGTAAATTAAGGGGTTATGTTGTACGTTTTAAGACACAACAGTTAGATAAAGGTAGACAACTTAGAGAGAAAAAACACAAACAAATCCGAAATAGGTTGATAAAGCAGGATTTTTTACTGAAAATCAAAAACAGAGACAAAGAGTTACTCTTAACAAAAATCTATTATGCAGTGAATATATAAACTATAAAAAAAAACAACAGAAAACATCAGAGTTTATTTGAAGTGACATAATATTTAAATAGTTGACAGTCACATGCATAGATCGAAAATAAACTGACAACACCAGGGCTAAAAATAAAAAAGACAAACAGATAAACAGCAGTAGAGAAGACACAACATATAAAAGTGAAGAATAAACAACACGAACCGCACCAAAAACTCGGGGTGATCTCAGGTGCTCCGGAAGGGTAAGCATATCCTGCTCCACACGTGTTGCTTATGTTAACAGATCCGGTAAATAGTCGAATTATGCAGGTAAAATTCGTGAAAAGGGAAAGGCATTATAAAACGTCTATCATCTATATGTGAGTAACAACACCTAAACTTTTCAGAAATGTAGAAACTGTGTGAGATTATCTTTCAACGACGGACTAGAACAAAAAGCTTAAGGTTGTATTTAACAAGTGTAATCTTCGCATTCGTACCACCTTTGTCTCATTTGAGAAACGCATCCATATCAATTTGTCACACTTGAGAAACGCATTCGTATCACCTTTGTCACATTTGAACAAATCAGATTTTTGCAAAGTTTTGTAAGGTAACATATATACACATGGGAAAAAGGACCGAATTGAAATTCAGATTAAAAAAATATTTTGTGATATAATTTGTTGAAATAAAACTATTCAAACATTTTTGTCGAGCCTTCGACTTTAGTCGAAAAAGCGAGACTAAGCGATCCTACATTCCGTCGGCGTCGTCGTCGGCGGTGTCCACAAATATTCACTCTGCGGTTAAAGTTTTTGAAATTTTAATAACTTTCTTAAACTATACTGGATTTATGATCCGATTTTCCGATTATTACTTATAAATGGACATAGTTTTTTACGAGGAAACAACACCTTCACTCTGTGGTTAAAGTTTTTAGAATTTTAATAACTTTCTTAAACTATCCTGGATTTGTACCATACTTGCAAAGAAGCTTGTTTATGACCATAAGATAGTATCCAGAAGTAAATTTTGTAAAAAAATAAATCAATTTTTTCCATATTTTACTTTTAAATGGACTTTATTTTTCTGTGGGGAAACATTACATTCACTCTGTGGTTAAAAGTTTTTAAAATTTTAATAACTTTCTTAAACTATCCTGGGATTTTACCAAACTTGGATAGAAGCTTGTTTATGATCATAAGATAGTATCCAGAAGTAAATTTTGTAAAAAAATAAATTGATTTTTCCCATATTTTACTTTTAAATTGAGATAGTTTTTTTGCTGGGAAACATTTCATTCACTCTGTGGTTAAAGTTTTTAAAATTTTGATAACTTTCTTAAACTATCCTGGGTTTGTACCAAACTTGGACAGAAGCTTAATAACATGATCATAAAATAGTATCCAGAAGTAAATTTTGTAAAAAAACCAAATCCATTTTTTGCTTATTTTACTTTTAAATGGACTTAGATTTTCTTCCAGTTAACCATACATACATGTACAGTCTGCAGTTTTTTTTTAAACATCTATTAGATTCATAACCTATCCTGGATTTTAACCAAACTTGGAAAGAAGCTTCTAACAATCAGAAGATTGTATCAAAAAGGAATATTTTTGTTGAGTTTTTTCCTCGTTTTTGTTGAGCCTGCGATTTACAGCAAAAGTAGGCGAGACACTGGGTTCCGCGGAACCCTTACGATTTTTTTTAAATTTCACCTGAGTTTAATCAATACTCGATAAGTTCTTATCTGCACATGCAGGTACTCTACCCGTAACCAGTAAAACAGATGTTTTTATCCTCATTGATTTCAACACTTTAGATAATAAGATAACCAAGTTTATAAAGATTTGTGATTGACACCTTGTATTCGGTCCTCCACAACTCGTAACTGCAGCAAGATGACATGAGAGAATCAGGTATGTCGCTGTGACAATTGCACGTATTGTTGGTCATCACCAATCCTCTATAAGCTGCTTTGAGAATAAAAATCAGGCAACAGATGATGTTAAAGACCTCCGAGATCAAGAAGACCCCCTATAACTTCTGCTGGGAAAATCAAGCATAATGAAGGTTGGTCAGAAGGAAACCCATTGAAAACAATACAATGCTAAAAAGAGAGTGGTTGCCATATAGGAGACTTTAAACAAGAACTGTTCGAGATCAACTCATCGCTACTGGTTATCGTGCGATAATACCATTTCGGGAATCTTTGCTTACGCGTAAACAGTCCTACAGTGGCCCGTTTCCAATGTAGTGCAGAGCTCGCCAAAGTTAAATGCTAGCATCGTGGTGGAAGATCTATTGTTCCAAAGGAATTCGGTTTATCTTCCTTGGCCCGATCGTAGTCCGGATTTGAACCATATCGAGACTATATGAGATACTATTGGGCGAAAGGCCACCCACCAGTTCAAACACGTCATGAAATAAACAATGCCCTTCATTAGGAATAGTTGCGGTTCCTCAGCAATAAATTAGTCGATTAGTGGCAGAACTCAGAAGACGTTCAGAGGAGGTAATCCGCTTGAATGGAGGCCACACCAAGTATCAATTCTTTGACGTATTACGATCAACCGTGATGTCAACAATCATCTTAAGATTAATTTTGAAATGTCTGACATTGTTAAGTTCGACTATAGTAAAAGTTGTAAAATGCTTTTTTTTGTACAAAAAACACTTCATTTTTTAATCAAAATTGTGTTTTTTTATACATTTTTTATTCGTTTTTCTGCCAACGTTAACATTAACTATGTTTCAATATTATTTGACAAATATTTTATCATATCATATCAAAAATAAGAGGCTGATTTTTCAAGGTTTAAAAAATCAAGGTGTTGCAATACTTTTGTCCGTGTGTATATAACACGCTTTTGTTTTCAATAACTAGGGCAGAACACACACTTTATTTAGAGTATTTTAATGTTTATGACATCCTTTATATATTTATACATGTTTCCTGTTTATAACTTTTACAAAATTATTAATAGTAAAATACAAGGACATTATTTAAGAAATGACTGTAATATTTTTTCTGTCTATGAAGAAATAACATAAACAAATTTGGTGCACACTGAATAATGCGCGTAGCGGGTTATTTAACAGTCTGCATCATATGTGTTATGTTACTTCGAATAGACAGAAAAAATATAACAGTAATTTCTTATAATTTAATTCTAAATTCCATTTAAACCGTAGAAAACCACGAAAAAAACGTTGATGACGTCACGATCACATGACTAACTTATGTCTATGGGCTGATAACAAAATAACGTCAGCCAATCAGAAGACGCGACACATTCAAATTTGAATTATTATGTGATTAAATACAGCGACATATACATACATGTATACATGCACTTCAAATTTCATCAACAGTTTATCCATTAGTTTTATCATTTTCAACTCTAAAAATCTACCAAACTCCTTCACAAGTTTACCCCTGAATTACATTCTACCAATAATGGTCAACTAGACTTGCTAGATCTTATCTTAGATCGCTAATAGTAGATATAGGAAGATGTGGTGTGAGTGTCAATGAATAAAAGTAAACCATTATATGTAAAGTTATGGTCTTCAACACGTTGCCCTGGCTCACACCGACCAGCAAGCTACAAAGGGCTCCAGACAATTATTAGTTTAAAATCATTCAAACGGGAAAACAAACGGTCTAATCTACAAAGTACAATAAACGAGAAACGAGAAACACGTTTGAACCACTTCAATAAACAACAACTATTGAACATCAGATGCCTGACTTTAGACAGGTGCAACGGATTAAAATGTGTTAATGGTACTAAACCTTCACCCTTATCTGAAACAAAAGTAACATTACAACATTAAAAGATACACACTATAATAAAATTAATTTGAAATGGAAAATACCTGATGCACTGACTAATTATAATAAGAAAAACACTGTTTAAGTCCAATGTGTGATGATTTTAATCAATTAATCACCACTCACAAATACAGACGGTCACTTCTCCAAGTTAAACTGATATTTTTCTAACTAAGTTTCGTAGTAGCAGTATTTATTGTAAATAATTTGTGTTGCTGTTTTCAATGAAATCAGTCAACAACGGGCACGGCTTCATTTATTTAATCTCAGCAATGACTAGCTAAGAATACCACTGCTTATCGTAATTATGAAGCGTCGTAATCTGAGTGATATACACATGTATGCACTTAGTATTTTGTATTATTGTTTTAGATTTTGCGATATATGCAAATATAGCAAACTACTAACCTTAGCTGTAATTAGACACCAAGAATGGTCAGCCTGTCTTGATATTACAAAAATCCTGCATCAGTTAATTCAGAAAGTCTGAGTTTTCTCCTGATCATTTGACTGACACGTCCATTTTATACAAACACAATGTACTGAAGTAGACCCTACTTGAGATCATCGATTGATTAATGGTTGACCTAAATATACTGAGTACAAACTGGAAATACTTCCTCATCATTTACTTTCAAGCCATATGTCATTATTATATCATGTATATAGTTACATTTTCATTTTTAATATACTCTGGTCTTGTTTTTTTTTAACTTGTATTCGCTTTTTATAAAACTGACTAATCTGATCAACACTGTACTGATTTATACATGAAGCACGCGACATATTACGGAACGGAACGTTTGAGTTATATTGCTTAAATATGAAATTAGGAGCTATACAACAGGCTACACAGGTGATTGGTATATATAACATTGTGGCTTTTTAGCAGATCGAACACAGCTTAACTTATTAAAACTGATAAACTTTTTAATCCTTTAAATAAACATATTCTAAAAAGTTACCAAATCAACACTGTCATTAAATCTTGAATATTAAAATTTAGAAAGGAAATAGGGAATGTGTCAAAGCGACAAGAACCCGACTATAGAGCGAACAATAGCCGAAGGCCACCAATGGGTCTTCAATGTAGCCAGAAACTCCCGCACCCGGATGCGTCCTTCAGCTGGCCCCTAAACAATGGGTATACTAGGTGAGTGATAATAAAGTTCATACTAAACTCCGAATTATACACAAACAACTAAAATAAAAAATCATACAAGACTACTAAAAAAGGGCAGTGGCTCCTGACTTGGACAGGTGCAAAATTGACCGTATACCAAGCCAGTTTTCAAGATTTAAAGGCTAAGATGCTATATACATACCGCTTCCAATAAATAATATAAAAATGGGCATCTGTTTTAATAGGCACATTACACGCTTTGCACAATATCACATAAGTCGTGTTTGAGTTGTTTTGTCTTTTAACAATCAAAACAAAAGAAGGATACGCCTAAAAACAAAACATGCAATTTGACCCTGTTAGAGGAACACACAATAATGTGGACAACAGCTTCTGTCTCAAGGGACGAATTTCTAAGGAACAAACGTGTGCGTTTTTTAAAAAAAAGTTGTTGTGCGAGAAGTAGTGGGTAACGAAACTCAGTTATTCAATGTGTAATAAAGTTATCAGATTAGCACAATAGTAATTTAATTCGTATTCCGTGATTATTTAAGTTGATGATTTGGCAAAAAAATTACAAACATTGATGAACTGATACCTATATAAGAAAACGGAAGTAAAATCACATTCAGAGAGGGATGTATAAGAATATGGAAGTAAAATCACATTCAGAGAGGGTTTGTATAAGAATACGGAAGTAAAATCACATTCAGAGAGGTTTGAGATACCTATATAAGAATACGGAAGTAAAATCACATTCAGATGAACTGATACCTATATAAGAATACGGAAGTAAAATCACATTCAGAGAGGGTTTATATAAGAATACGGAAGTAAAATCACATTCAGAGAGGGTTTATATAAGAATACGGAAGTAAAATCACATTCAGAGAGGGTTTATATAAGAATACGGAAGTAAAATCACATTCAGAGAGGTTTGAGATTGATGAACTGATACCTATATAAGAATACGGAAGTAAAATCACATTCAGATGAACTGATACCTATATAATAATACAGAAGTAAAATCACATTCAGAGAGGGTTTATATAAGAATACGGAAGTAAAATCACATTCAGAGAGGGTTTATATAAGAATACGGAAGTAAAATCACATTCAGAGAGGGTTTATATAAGAATACGGAAGTAAAATCACATTCAGAGAGGTTTGAAATTGATGAACTGATACCTATATCAGAATACGGAAGGAAAATCACATTCAGAGAGGGTTTGAGATTTGTAGATTTGTCATGAGATTAAAGTTAATTAAATGTTGGAGCGGATATAAGATAAACAAGGAAATGTTAATTGTAAAAGTTTCAGCTATTCTATAACTTTATTCATAAAAAAAACAAGTTACAACCTTTATATATGTCGTGTACATGTTATTATTTGGACAGGTTATTACTGTACACATTTTGTGGAGAAACAGATAATAACTTGTACAAATCAGTATTTAACCTTGGCCTTTTTGAAGTTCACAACAAATTGTTTCCCTTTTAACATATAATTCCTCACTTTGCCTTAAGATATACACTCTCAATATGTGAGTACATTTAAGTACAGCTCTTTGTAAGAACCAGGTAGAGTGCGATACATGAACGTTCCAGATTTTTTCTATAATTGGTCTAGTAGAAGCAATAAATGAAAAATGCTCAAAAAATAATTTTGAGTGGGAAAATATGAGTGGTTGCCATGGTAACGGACACTCTATTTTTTGGTTGTTAAGCATGGTAAAATCTTTCAAAAATCAGCTAAATCACCACAATTCAGAGCCTGACTATGAATAAAATCGTGCATTTTTCATTAATTTTCATATGTTACATTGATAGAACTTGGTTTAAGCTTCATTTTAGTGAAAATTGCATGTCAACCAAGTTTGTATTTTTTGGTAAAATTTTGTGAAAACATGCATATTTTCAACTTTTCTGAAATTGGGAGTTTTGCTGAATAACCACATTTTCTCCGGTGTTTTTCAGAAAAGTGGAAATGTGTACAGAATAGTTAGCACTGTAGTTATGAAGTTGGGATACTACTTTACCAAATTTAATAGAAAAATGTGTGGGATTTTTTTTAGTTTTATCACCATAGCAACCGATTTTTTCCTTGGAAACGGAATTTTCATTTGCAGAATATTGCAGTTTAGGAGCTTATATGCCCTGAATTTTTTTATAACCGACAGGAAAAATACATAAAAGCTAACGCAAACTTTAAATTACAATTGTCAAGTGATGTTGACTTCAATTGTTACCACGGAAACACATATTATCCTTAGCAAAATGCACTCTGAAATTGCATAAATAGAAATATATGTAAACAAATACATATATAGAGGGTGTTTATTTTCTAAATGGAATATGACTGCTTTGCTTCACTTACAGTCTATTCTGTTTATTTCATAAGGTTCAACAAATGTAATATACAATGTTATATTATGGTTGAAAGGTTAGAAAAAAGGGGGTTGGTAGGTTAATTTTTTAAAGATAACATACATGTAGATTCTTGAAAAGACTATGTTTGGTCGGAGAGCCTGATTATATATTGAATCATTTTTTTTTCAGACATTTTATATAAGATCGATAATCTATAACTTGGGTTTAGCTTCAGAGGTTAGTTAAGGTACATTGCAGTTCGCTTGTCATGTTTTTTCTTTTTTTGTCAGATTTCGGAAACCTCAGGTTTTATTCATTGGAATGCCTTAAAAAATGGCATTGACCCCCATTTATCTTTTTATAAATCTTTTACATGTATAATGATAAGCAATCTGTAAAAGTCTTATAAAATCTGAATTATTCTTTGATAGTTTTGAGAATGTAAACGTGTCAATGAAAAAGCTATGAAAAGTCAAGAGAGAATATTTTCCCGCCAAAATTTCAATGGCTAATATCTCGAAATCAGGCACATTGATTTGTATATTTTGTTTACTCTTTTGATTCCCTTATTAATCCCCTATCGATATTCACTTATATTCAAATTGAAGGATCCAAAATAATGTCATACAATTGTGAAACTCCAAGTAAAATGGACAAATTTACCTTTCTGCTTAAAATGAATTTTTAATAAGGAAACATTTTTTTTTTTAAATCTCAGAATATGATCAAGATTCTTTGATAGAAAGTCATTGAATTTTCATTTCGATATAATGAAGTATTTTTAAGATGCTTGGATAGCAATTTAAATAGCATGAATAGAGAGAACATAATTTTATTAATAAAACATCTCCATTCTACATGTATATATGTTTCTTGCCAACCTACTTTACACAAACGAGAGCTTTATTTTGGTAGTATATTGATATTCGGTTATAGCTATATTAGTAGGGTTGATTTTTGTTTTTCCGTATAACCGCAATTTTCGCTATTTTCTTTGTAATATATCTATACTAGTACTAACAAGGATATCGTTTCTGGGGGGCCTTTATAGTTTGTTGTTCATGCAGTGTAAGCTCCATGTTGAAAACCGAACTTTGGCCTGTGATGATTTACTTTTAGGAGTAGTGACTTAAATAAAGAGTTTTCTTATTGGCATTCATACCACATTTTCTTATATTATTATTCTGCTCATTATTGAAGTTAATGATATGATCTAATTATTCAAGATTTTACTTTGCAATGACTACAATAGTGATACATTTTGATATATACAACCTCCTCTATTAATAATAACTGTTTCCTTTGAATCTTAAATAAGAAATAAGATAAAAGAAAGGTTTGAAAAGAAAGGTTTGCATTATTTCGCAAAGGTTTGCGTTGTAGCGCAAACTTTTGAAGAAATTTTTTTTAAAAATATGTGACGCTAATACGCTTCCGTAGATTTTAAGAAAGGTAGTGCATATGTTAGTTAAGAATCGGTGCTCACCCATTACATTAAGAATTTAAAAATCGTAATGTACAGCAGATAGAGTTGAGGATGAGTGTCATTTTTCAATCGAATGCTCACTTCATAACAATTTGAGGGAGAAACTTTTTCAGCACATTCCTAGCACATCTCGATGTTAACACAAGAAAACTTGACTGTTATGGGGGATACTGACGATTGTATTGTTAAAAGAATAGTTCTTTTGAATTATGTAGTACATATCTTGAAACTGACTATTTGATAAATATAGTGGGTTTTTTTCTATTTTGTTTTTACTCCGATTGTGACTGAGGCTCATAGTGCTATAAAGATAATTATATCATATTATTGTTGTTGTAAAGTCTTTATGTTGTTCCAATCATTATACCGCCGTTCAAAAAAGTGGGGTATACTGTTTTGCCTCTGTCTGTCTGTCCGTCCTTTCAATCGTCCAGTTCATCCCTCCGTCCCATGAATATTTTCGTTGATTTTTTTCATGAACTACATTACAAGGATTTCTGAAACTAAGGTTTATTGAAGTCGGCTATATCGTGTGATAAGTTTTCATATTCATCACTCAACCACTTACTGTTTACCGAACACTTTTCACATGACAGCCAAATAAAAAAAATATCGTCATATTTTTCTGAAGAACTACAATTAAATACAATGATTTCTGAAAATTGGTTTCTGGGTTTATATTAATAGTCAGCTTTACTGTGTGATGCTTTTTCAGATTCAAAACTCAACAACGATATATTTTGGCGAGGTATCATCAGTAGTTTGCACCATCACTGGTTGTAGATATGCTCTTTATAGACCCTTTAATTTGAAAAAAAGAAATATTCTGTTCTGTGTTATTCTATATACAGATTTCGAATTGAGTATATAGAAAGTATTCGAACTACCTAATCATGATGTTATATATACGGAGTTATTTCTTTAAAAACATGTTTTTATATCTAAATGTAATAATACAGACAAGCACTTTTTTTATCCTGTTACCCTTGCTTGACTTGATAAGTCTTGGACTTATGGATTGTCGGAGTATTAGGCTGTCGGAGCAATGGATTGTCGGACTATTGGGTTGTTGCACTAATGGGTTGTCAGACTAATTGGCTGTCGGACTAATGGGCTGTCGGACTAATGGGCTGTCAGACTAATGGACTGTCGGACCAATGGGATGTCGGACCAAAGGGCTGTCGGAATAATGGCATGTAATCTATATGGCCTGGTTAACTAAAGAAATTTCTAAAAGTTACCATTTGATCCTAGGAGAACCTTTCTAGAGCCCTCTTTTCATCATACATACACTGCTATATTTTTCGACTTTCATGTAGATTTTTTTTTATCTTTTCTGTTAATTTAAAAAAAAAGAAGATGTGGTATAATTGTTAATGATTCGGTTACATGCCATTATTACGAAAAGATAAAACAAATATACATGAAAGTCGGAAAATATAGTAGTGTATGTATGACGAAAATAGGGCCCCAGAAAGGTTTTCCTAAGATCAAATGGTAACTTTTAGAAATGTCTTTCGGTAACCAGGCCATATAAGGCAAATTATACAGTTAACAGTGACACCAATAAAATTCAAACTTGATCTCTGTGTATAAATGTTTCATAAGATTTGATTGAAGCAAACAAAAATTATAAAATAGAAACCAACTTTGTGACAACAAATGTACTGAGGGTCAAACCTATTACAACTCCCCCCTCCCGCCCCAAAAAAAAATAAAAAAAAGCGGCACGAAAGTGTTTATTTTAGCTTTTGCCCTTGTTCCTTGAATCAATCAATTGTGTGCACAAAGAGTGGGACATTGGATATTTAATTTTTTTATTTCACACGGGACACTTAAGTCTTGTATTCATGAATGTTTACAACTTGTTGGGACTAGATAACATTGATAATTACAAAAATAATAAGATAAGTATGTACTGCGCTGTGTCTAGTGTTGCAGTTAATTGAATGTGTGGAATTTGCATTCAAATTATTATTGTTATTAATCTTGTATTTATGCAGACATTCTCAGCTTAGTGGTTCCATTCCAAATCTCGGGATTAATGCAGTCTTTTGTAAAGGTTACAGAGACAGATACAGAAAATAAGGGCGTTATTCATGTATTATTAAAGGTTTGAAAAAAAAAACGTTGAGAATAACAAAACAATTTGTTTGAAGATTCATCTTTTAAAAAATGATACCTCTATCTACCGGTTTACTATCTTAAAGCAGAGGAGGGGGATTTCAGAAGAATAAGAAGTGTGCTTCCGCTTAATCACCCTCCCCAACACACACACACACACACACCACACTATATTATGTTATCGGAAACAAGAACTTGTGAGATATATGTAGAACGACGCAGAGTAAGGAATGATTCCTTATTGATACAATTATATTGCTTGATAATTCTAATTTGAAAGTTTTGCCGGTAATAGCGTAATTATTTTACCGGGATTAGCACAATTCCAACTTAGCAGATGTATTCTATTTGTCTATCTGGGAGATCCTGAATTTCATTTGCGGGATAGTAGTACAACAAAGCAGTTATTAATGATATGTTAATAGCTACATGAATATATTAAGAGGATTCCATTATACTAGACTTCCGATATTAGCCATAACCCATTGCCTATTATCATTTTTAAAATCACCACCAACTTAAAATGTGTTCAATTTGCCTGTCCATCTATATCCACCCGTCCATCACACTTCAGTTTCAGTCTAGAAATGATTTGACCAAATAATTCTATTATTGGTTTGTTAATATTATTTTACGGGTCAATTTTGTGATTTATGCTGGTGGAATAACATCTCAGACGGATGTGTGCCATAAGAAACTAAGAATTTTCTTACATTTGTTAGGGCCATATATATCTTGCCTTTACATAAGCCAGGTTGGCCCGGGTATTGCAATCCCATGAAGTTCATCATCTGTCAACCTTAAACCAGATGTTCCACAAGGCACAGCTTTATACGACCGCAGAGTTCGAACCCTGAACAGTTGGGCAAGTATGGACACAACATTCAAGCTTGATACAGCTCTGGATTTGAATTGCGATTAAATAGTTGAAACAACATAGTTTTCTGACACAGAATGAATGTAGTCTAAGAACTTAAACTTACCTATTATGGTCCAATATCCCAAATCTAAATGCATGGTTAGATTCAGCATATCAAAGAACCCCAAGAATTCATTTTTTGTTAAAATCAAAGTAAGTTTAATTTTGGACCTTAATGTAGACCAATTTGAAAACGGGACCAAAAATTAAGAATCTACATTCACAGTTAGGGTCGGCATATTAAAGAACCCCAATTATTCAATTTTTGATGAAATCAAACCAAAGTTAAATTTTGACCCTTTTGGTCCCTAATTACTAAACTATTGGGACCGAAACTTCCTAAATCAATCCTAACCTTCCTTTATACCTTGTGTTAAAATTTTATAGATTTCTATTTACTTATACAAAAGTTATGGTGCGAAAACCAAGAAAAATGATGAATTTGTCCCCTTTTTGACCCCTAATTCCTAAACTTTTTGGACCAAAACTCCCAAAAGCAATCCCCAACTTTCTTTTGTGTTCTTAAACATTGAGTTTGAATTTTATAGATTTCTATTTATTTATACTGAAGTTATTGTGTGAAAACCAAGAAAAATGTCTAAATGGGCACTTTTTTGGTCCCTAATTCCAAAACTGTGGGGACCAAAAACTCTCAAAATCAATCCCAACCTTCTTTTTGTGGTCAATAACCGTGTGTTTAAATTTCATAGATTTCCATTAACTTAAACTAAAGTTAAAGTGCGAAAACCAATGTTTCTTTGGACTACGAAACGCAATTATCTTTTCAAGTATCTACTTGTATGCAACATTTAAAAAAATCAACTTACCACCCTCCCCCCTTTTTCCAAGCCCCCCCCTCCCTAATGTTTCATGACATATTACATTTATTGAACAATCTGAAGAAAAAATCCCAGACAAGACTGTGAGTGAAGCAAAGAATAAAAGCATATTCCAATTTGAACCCTTTATTTATATATTTGTTTTACATAAATTTCTATGTATGCAGTTTTTTAGTGGATGTTGCTATGGATAATATGTCTTTCCTTGGTAACAATTGAAATATATCAAATATATAAATATATGGACAAAACTGTTCGTTTAAGTAGTCAAAACTAAAGTGTTAAGATGGAAAACAGTATAAAAAGAAATGTCATGATGAAATAATTAAATTGTGTGATGACAATAAATATTCTAATAACACAATATTTACACGTGAAAGATACAGAGAGACTATTGGGAATGTAAAGGAAGGAAAATTAAGTTAAAAAAAGAAATCTCACATTTTTGACAGTCACCATGATTTACACATGTTTTACCTTGACCTTTTATTTGACCTTGAATGTCAAATATCTAGGTCATCATCAATGGTACACAACACATCACATTTAGGTGATGACATTGTGTGTCAGGGAAGAGAAAATGTGCGCTCCATTAAAAAAGCACAAAAAAATCAAATGTTTTGACCTTGAGGTCAAAGGTCAAGGTCAATTGGCAGTTTTCATCTTATGAGATATACTGTCTTTTTGTAATACACATTCATGTCAAATATCATAAGATAATGTCAAAAGATAAATAAGTTTTCATGAATAGAACAGATTATTGTGAAAACTATGTGAAAATGACCCATTTTTATTCCGTTGCCATGGTTACAGGGTGAGAGAACCCAACTCAAAAATCATAAAACTTGTAGTATACCTGTGAACCTTTATAGAAATATTTAAAACATTTAAAAAATCAAAGTACTTTAGGAGAATTCATGTCATTTTGTTGATTTTTTTCCAAGTATCTAAATTATGCCCAAATTGCCCTTTTCAGGCCGGTCAGCCCCTAAATTTAGCTATACTCAAGCTTTAACTTTTTGTCAAGTTTCGAAGGACTTATTTGATTGTTATAAAAATCGATTTAAATATCAGTCAAACATAACTTTATATATAGCATATTATTCAGAGTAACAAAGTTATGATATTTTTGTTGATTTTTTTGGAAATTGAAACATTTTCATTAGACGGCGCTGTAAAATCTAAAAATAACTTAAAATAAAATTCTAAAGTTAGATTTGTTTTCTCTTGACTATCATAACATGCGTAGAAAGAAATTAGAAAACACGTGATAATAGTTTAAACTGGACTGGCTTGATATCATTACAATCTTTAAAACAAGGATATTATAAGTTGCCCGTCAAAGAGTCCTTGTTTATAATCACTATGACTACACATCCAAGGTTTGGACTTGCTTATTCTTCGGACATTCAAGTTTGAAATTTCATCGTTTCTAATGACCTTGTTAGCCAATTTTCAACAAGACGTTTGCAAATCTGACGTTTCAGCCATTTTAGCCTATATTTTATATTGCAATATTAAAAGCCTCTCGCTTCGATTTTTAAAAAGCTCAGGAACCTTGATTTTTGCTACGACAGACATAATGTTTCTTGTAAATGGTGTATATTGTTTGTATATTTAGTTCCTGTCCCGGCAACCTGTCTATCAATTAAATTAAAGTTAAAACAGACATTTTTTTTCAAAATTCCCTATCATTTCAATATAATTTCCGTGACCCGTATCCGATTTCTTTGGTATTTTATTGAAATGAGCAAAGTGGCGGTGATTTCTGGATATGGTGTGCAAAATTTTATTTCATTTGGTTGACATGTCATTTGGACCCACTGATGAGCATTTTGCATGGTTCTATCAAGACTGGGTGTTAAAACAATTAAATATGCATGTTTCGTCAATCTTGTCGATTGTTACACTGCACAATCATACTGAAAACAAAGATAATTTACAGTATATGTTCTCTGTAAATCTAACCATATGATGAGCATAATGAACTAGTTTCAACCAACCATGTTTTCTTAAAAATGTCCTATACCAAGTCCCAACAATACTCCTCATCCAGTTCAACGGGAAAGAGGTAAAGGAGCATGCATGTTGATGTAAGACCCTTGTACAATCTGATTGTTCAGCCAAGTAGACAAAACAGAGGTTAATGAGCCTGGATGTTGAGATAAGATATGATGTATCATTTGTATACGATACTATGCACTGTGTGTCTGTGTGTGTATTTAGTCATATTTGTATTTATTCATTTCTTTATTTCATGTATGTTGAAATGACTTTACTTTGTTTATATTTAAATCCAGTTTTGTATAACAATGACCAATCCAAAGAAATTACCCCATTACAGGAAGATGGCATTGTTGTCATCATATGCTCTAATTTACAAAGTGAAAATGTTCGAAGTACATGTGCATTTAAATCACTTTATTATCAAATATTGTAAATAGATATACGACGATGGGGTATTAGTGTCAATGAGACATATATCTATCCAAGTAACTATTTGTAAAGGAACATTCATAAGAGGTCGAAGTACGGTTTTGTTAGCTTATGCAGTTTGAAGTATGTTTGATCTGTTGCTTGTTTTTTTTGACGTAGATAAATCTTCCAGATTTTTAAATTGGTCAGAAAAGAGTTTATAAGTACACGACATCAAGTGTTTACACATATCTAACAAGTTTTACACAAATTCTGTGTCATTAAGTATATACTTATTAGTAATTTGTTTAACCTGGTGTCTATTGAAGTACTGATATTTATATATTACCTATCAATATTGGTGTTGCTATGGTGACTTACCTTCCCTTTTTTTAAAATATGTTTTTATCAGTTAACTAATTATCAAGTTGTTAATATTAATGTATTCTTTTATAATTATGCTTTCTACATACATCGCTGTATGTGCACTTCTACAAGTAGATATAGGAAGATGTGATTTGAGTGCCAATACGACAAATCTCCATTCAAATAACAATTTATAAAAGATAACCATTATAGGTCAATGTACGGCCTTCAACACGGAGTCTTGGCTCACACCGAACAATAAGCTATAAAGAGCCCAACAACTTAGTGTAAAACCATTCAACCGGAAAAAAACAACGGTCTAATCTATATAAAAAACGAGAAACGAGAAACATGTATAAACTACATGTACAAGCGACAACTACTGTACATCATATTCCTGACTTAGGACAGGTTCAATCAAACCTACTCCCTTTTTCTGAAACAGTAGTATAACATCATAACATAGAAAAACACACGATAAATATCAATTGGAAGGCTTAACTAAAAAAAAACTTAAATCAGCACACTATGAACGAACAAACTTGATCTGCGATTTCTGAATTAGTGCATACAAGTGATAGGTTTCGCGAGCTTTAAAACCAGGTTCAATCGACCATTTTCCACATACGATCATGCCTGTATTTGTATTTTTGCAATTTGAGTAGGGCCTTTTTTTTTAAATTTTCCTCGCTTCATTTGTGATTATTCTCTTTTGTAACTAACTGATATCTTAAAACAATTAAATATGCATGTTTGGTTAATCTTGTCGATTGTTGCACTGCACAATCATACTGACAACAAAAAGTAATTTACAGTATATGTATATCACAAGCTCTTCATCTTTTATATAAGCTTTGGATTTCGAATATTTTTGCCACGAGCATCACTGAAGTGACATGTATTGACGAAATGCATATCTGGTGCAGATAATTGGTACCGTTAATGTTAGTATTGTACAATTTGATTCGTGGGTAGGTTAATGCAGTATCAAATCGATTGTTGGTGATTGTATCGGAATCTCATCTATTACGTCATCTTCAAAACTACACTAATTCTGATTGGCTAAATCAGACGTTGGGAGAATTTGCTATGGAGTAATGATTTTTTGGCTACACTAAGGTCAAGGATTTATCAACTTGTTGTTTTTCGACAACGGCATTGCGAAGTTAAGAACATCTTTATCCATGACCATTGTTCCCTTAAACATCTACAGTTCTAAGAATGAAAATCGCCAAAAACTAAGTTTCAACAACGTCAATTTTTAGCTTCTAATGCAATTTGGATGTAACAATTTTTTTCATTGGCTAAAAGTTGCCGTCAAATCCACAGTTGACCAGGCGTAACTAAGGAGAGACCCGCCATTTTGAATTGATGAATCAACAAATGTTCGATTACTACTATAAAATCTAAAGTAAAACAACACCTACCTCGAATTTGCCGTTTTAATGTAATGTTATCCAAATTTGAAGCGAACATGTAACGTAATAACCTCCAGTTTGTAAGTGTTCATGTGTATGACGTCACGTTTAGCCATGACGTCTTTGTGCCAAAATCATTCATAAAGTTTTGCAGGTTTTTTTTTATTTGACAAATTTAGAAATTTTTTCAAGTTTTCTCGTATTTTTTCTTTTTGTAATGCATTATAATCGGAATAACAGTACTGTAGTTGAAGAGTTGCCACCGTCAATTTTGATTTGACGGCCGCAAATCTCCGTTTTACTGTCTCCGCTACGCGTCGCCAGTAAAACTGCATTTGCGACCGTCAAATCTACAATTGACGGTGGCAACTCTTCAACTACAGTACTGTTATTCCTGAATTGTCACGTCACACTCATTATCATCAGCTGTCACCTTGTCACAGAACTTCGGCACATGGAAATCACAATGGAAAGATGGACTTTGCAAACATTTTAAGGTAAATAAGTCGTAAAATGTAACTCTTTATCGCCGGTACCCATTTTGTCTTATTGAATTTGTTGAAAGCGAATCAAAACATTCATTTTTCTTCATTTTGTATCGATTAACGATGACGGGAACCGTTGATCTTATGAATCAATCAATAAATTTAGCTAAATGAAAACAGTGCTAGGAAAAATATTGTTATAATAATAGACTTTTTTCCAAGTTAACTATTAAATAATATTAACCCCCCTTTTTAATTCCCCCCTGGGTTTAGTTAATGCATTAAACTAAATATAAAAATATCTAGTAATGTATAGCTCCATAACTTGGGTAGTAAGGGGTGCACCCCCTATATATCCACCCAAGCCTGCCTATCCTTATGTTTAGTAATTTTTCAGACACCACCCACACAAATGAACAGTGTTGGTGTTTTTTTAAACAGAGAAAGACATTGTTTCAATTCAGATTTTTTTATTATTTTGATTTGAGAGTGCATTTCATGAATATAAAACTTGTTGGATTTGTTGCACCAATTGTATTATTGTCATAGTTATTTTCTAAGATTATGAGTAAATACCAGTCACACAAAGACAAAAATGTTATTAATGCATGTACAAACAAATTAAATTTAAAATTATACTAAGAGATAAAGTCATATTTTAGTTAATAGGCTACTGAGATTTTATATCATTGAAAGAATTTGTTTATCTTAGTTTATCATAATAAGAATATTTTATGTTCCAAATTTTAATAACAGGGGCCATAAAGAGCATATAAATCAAGTACAATGATTGAAGTAATAGATATTATGCATATACATATAACAATGGGGCTTATAATTATAATGTTTTAGAATTAAAAAAGAATGGCAGCATCATAAGATGAATGAGAAACAATGGCTTTTTCAAATGCAATGGCACATTAAATAGAATGAGAAAGACACAAGGACTGCACGTTTCTTTCTAAGGAAGATCAACAATTGAAACCCAAACAAGGATATTGTCATATCAGATTCCTGTACATGATATAAGACACGATTAATTTTCCTGAAAAGACAACTGTTTACTTATACATATGTGTGACAACATGAATTGACTCAAGACTAATTTAACTGTACTAAATAGAATACAAATTAGAAGCTAATTGTATCAACAAAAAGTGAGAAAGAAAATGTATTGCATGAAAAATGAGGTTCAACAAAAGAAAATCTATTGAAATGAATGAATAACTAACTGCAATGATTCTGGAACATTTAGAAATATTTAATGATCAAACAAGGGAAATTTTTATAAGAAAGTGGAATATATATATATTTATGATATGTATTGTGTCCTAATTGTGATCACTAAACAGAGGATGTTTCACAGAACTTTCCTTTGAATATAAAATCAAAATTATTAATAGTGTTTATTATATAAATGTGAAACAAAAGCAAAAGTTTCAGGAATGATGATATGTTTTCACATAGAAATTAGCAAATACATTCATCAATAGGATCACCTACTCCCTATTTCAATTATTATAAAACATGCTTTTGTAACAAAAACAAAAAAATCTATGTTTTTTTGGTTCTGGCGGTCAGTTGTTACTTATTGGAAATCATACCAAGTCTGTTTTGCTGCATTTTATATACATTTTTAAATCAATCAATCAGTGAATGTGTACTTTTAAATACTTTGGTTAAATGAAACAACTTTAATATTGCTAGGTAGTTTTCTGTCAGACACTGATCATATATTCCCATAAAAACATTCACCTCCCAACCCTTTCAGAAGGTACCAAGTAATGCTTATTGGAAAGCAATTATTAATAATTTAATTATCTACTTATATGAAGCTTAAAATGGGAGTCTGAACTGGAGAGGGGTCAAATAATTGTTTAGAGATTTTTTCTCTAAATTTTTTATTCAAAAAGCATCTTTTCTTTACTCTTTTATCTGCAAAATAATTATTATATTTATTTAAAAAAAAGTTACTCCAAACCCCATATATACACGTCTCTTGTACCTAGAAAAAAGGCACAGATTTGTGAAGCCGGTTGCATAATTCGAAATATTATTTACATTTTCATTTGCTCTTGGACTTTCATATTTGGTATAAATTGACTTAACACTAAATTGACTACCTGGGGCCGGTTGTTCAACTTCTCGTTAGCACTAACGCTCCGTTTAATTTTGCTAATGTATCGTTAAAATTTAACGTTTCGTAAATTCTGTTGTTCATCTCATAGTTACTTTTAACGCTCCGTTATAATGTTCTTAACTTGAATGAAATTTAACGATGGTAGGTAGCAGCGTTAAACCATTTAACCAAGGTATAATTAGAAAATGGCTGCTTTGTTAATGCCACCACTAAGACCCAGAAAGGACAGAGTGTTTAGAGGAACTATTTCACATTTATCAAATTTAAATGATGATGAACTAAGAAGGAGGTATAGATTTGGCAAGGACTCAATTGTTTACCTTTGTAATCTTATACAAGACAGACTCAGTAGGACAACTAATAAAGCAACAGCACTGACTGTTGAACAGCAAGTATGTATTGCACTGCGTTACTATGCATCCGGCTCATTCTTGCAAGTTATCGGAGATACACTGGGGTATGACACAGTAACAGTTTCTCGTGTTGTGAGTGATGTGACAGATGCCTTGATTGGCATTAAAGACGATTTTGTGAATTGGCCTACAGATGTGTATTCGATAAACAGAATAAAATGTGGGTTTTACAGGCAAAGCAACTTTCCGAATGTTTTGGGGTGCATTGACTGCACACATGTGAGAATGCAGGCACCATCAGATGATGAACCATCCTATGTTAACAGAAAGGGGTACCACAGCATAAATGTGCAAGCTGTCTGTGATTTTGAAGGTATTTTAATCTGTATTTTGTCATTCCCGTTTCGTCGTTGTTGATCTTTTATAATTGTTCACTCCCTTTAAAATTACCTTGACACTATCAATAGAGACAACTGGGTCCTTCTGTTCGACCCAAATTTCGGAGGCTCGATTACATTGAGTCTGGTCTTTATAACACTTGAAAAAGATTTAAGGTTTACATTTTATTCATCCTTATAACACAGAAATGTAAAACATCAACTACTTTTCAATATGTGGGACCTTTTAGCTGTGCAACATTGTATTTTTTATTTACCGTATACGACAAAACAATTCAAATCACGGTACAAAGCGGCATAACTGTAGTAAAATTAATATTACCTTGTCTATGATACCGTGTGATTTGCATTGATTTCTTTTACTCTTTGTGATTTCAAATTCTCTTTTTTTAATCATATAGTAATAGCTTTATGTTGTTTATATCCGAATTTTCTTGTTTTAAAAAATGTCAGTAATGAAGTTTGTTGAGGAATAACTGTGTAGTACTTTGTGTGACTTCTTTTTTTGGCAGGTGCTTAGCATTATTTACCTGGGAAGGGGGGGGGCTAGTCATATGGACTTCAAACATATTATTTGTTTATAATCCCCTCATAATATTTCACTATTTTTATTTGATCCCCCCGAAAAAAAAAGTTTAACAAATGTGACCCCCCTCTATTAAACATGACCATGATGACAGCTTGAATATTAACATGCCAAATATTTGTTTTTTTAGACAAAAAAATACAGAAACTTGAGGGAATGAGAGTTATCAATTAACTCACAGGGATCTTACAATGAGTAGAAACGGTACCGTGATAAACGATGTTCAAACTACTTATTTCTTTGTGCAAAAAATATTGGGGACTTATTATTATTTACCCCTTTTGAATTTACAATAAAATGTGAACCCCCCTATTACACATACAGGAAAAAACTTGATTCCCCCTGATTGATAATGATAAGTTCCTTATGTACTTGCAAAATTAAAGAATCTGCTATTTTTTTTTTTAATTGTCTTTTTTTTATTTTTTAAACACTGAATTCATGTTTACAGGCAGATTTACCAATATATTTGCAAACTGGCCTGACTCCACTCACGACTCCCACATATTCAACACATCAACTTTGTCTAATCACCTCCAGACATATTACAGGGGATTGATAGATGGTGTTATTCTTGGGGACAGTGGACATGCTTGTCGCCCTTACCTGCTTACACCATATGCCAATCCAACAGAGAGACACCAGCAAAGGTTCAATGGATTCCATGCCAGTACTAGATCCGTCATAGAGAGGACTTTTGGTATTTTGAAAAGACGGGTTCATGTCCTCCATTCTGAGGTATATTTATATTAAATACGGATTTAACATTGCAATTCATACATAAATAAAGAACAAAATCCATGAAATGATTACACAAAAATGGCTGAGAGATGTGTCTTAGACGTCCGTGAGACAGCAACCCGAATATATAAATTTGGAAAAAGGCCCGCCTTGATTAACACAAGGCTGTCCTTCAGGATCTTTGTCAAGTTTTGTAAATTTGTCTTCAATTTTGAATTTTGAACATGCATTTGGTATCAGCGCAATCAATTTTCTAGAACAGTTATGTAAGTGCAAAAAATAAACTATAATGTCAAAACATTAAATGAAGGTATTTTAAAATGACTTTTGCATATTATCTATATATCAAGAAATATAAAAAAAAGGATACATATTTCTGCATGCATGATGTTATGATATTGTAATATTGTATTTATTTGTGTTGGCCTAATTTGTGTTGTATGGCCTGATAGTTTTTACCAAATAATCTTATAACTGTGCAGTTTAGGAATCACTGGAACAATCACAGAATGATTGGAACTTTCTAGAATGATCCTTATAAAAGATGCGTAATTTAAACTTCTACGTTATTCCAGAAACTTCCGTTGTAACATTCCCGGATTTACCAGAATGTTTCATCATAGAGTGTTCTAGAATTTTCCATGACAACACTATATATACAGACACTAAAGTTAAACTCTTAGAATTAAACTTGGACATAGACATTGATAGACATTAGTATTCACAGCATTTGGATTGACACTTTTATTCTACAAACAACATCATACTGGATTGTGACATTAGTAGTGAATGTAATATTCAAATTGGATTCCGAAAGATTTCCGGATACAGATAAAGATAACAGATTGGACTCATATTTTGACAGTTAAGTTAACAGTAATATTTGTGTAATACCTTTTGTAAACTTTTGTATATTAAATATTGTTAAATTTTACTATTGATTTGTGTCTTTTGTTGGCTACAATTTAAAGGCGATTTCTGGCCGTAACAGAAATTGGGGGCTCGTCCGGGATATCTTAAAAATATTTTAATCAAAATTTGTTTAATATTTTTATTATAACTAGCCAACAAAATTCTACAAAATGGCATTTGATGCAGGTACATTTTTGAAAACGCCAGACCCGGAGAGTTTTGATAATTCAAAGAAAGAGGAATTAGTGTTGCTTGCTAAACAACTGAAATTAGTTTTTAAAGTATCTATGAGAAAACAAATTATAAAAAAATTGGTTATAGACAAATTAGTTGACGCAGAAATGTTAGGTGAAGAGGCTCTTGATCTTAAGGTCGAACATGTTGACACCTTTAAATTAAAGCAACTTGCATTAGAACATGAGTTTAAATTAAAACAATTGCAAGCAGAATTGGAAATGAAGGAAAGGTTGGAGATAGAGAAAATAAAAGAAAAAGAAGATGAGTTCAAATTAAAACAAGATGAACTTAAAATTAAACAGGCAGAGCTGGAAATGAAGGAAAGGTTAGAAATGGATAAAAAAGAAAAAAGAAGATGAATTTAAATTAAAAGAACTTGAAATGAGAGAAAGGCTAGAGATGGAAAAACTGAAAATTGAAATGGTCAAAGAAGAAAGCAACACTAAAGTTCACTCGAAATCAGATTATTTTGATGCAGCAAAAAATATACGTTTGGTTCCTAAATTTTGTGAAAAAACAGTTGATAAGTATTTTCAACAGTTTGAGAAAATTGCAAATAATTTGAAATGGCCGAAGCCATATTGGACTACGATGCTGCAAAGTGTTTTTGAGGGTAAGGCCGCTGAAATTTATTCCGCACTTCCATCAGAAAAAAGTTCTGATTATGATATGGTAAAAAAGGAAGTTTTGAAAGCTTATGAACTAGTACCAGAAGCATATAGACAGAAATTTAGATCCTATAAAAAGTTTGATTCACAAACATATGTGGAATTTGCTCGGGAAAAAGAAGATCTATATGATAAATGGCTTACGTCAAAGAAAACAGATAACAATTTTGAAAACCTAAGACAATTGATGTTATTAGAAGAGTTCAAACAATGTGTTCATTTAGACTTAAAAACACATTTAGACGACAAAACTGTTGAGTCAATACATGATGCAGCTGTTATTTCAGATAATTATACTCTTTCACATAAAAGAAGTTTCAAGGGTCAAAATGTTAATACTTCCAGTGGAAATTACAAAAATCATAGCACTGAGCATACTGATAGTAAGCCTGTTCCACAGAATAAGAATCAGTCCAGTTATAATATGTCTAGTCCAAAATTTGATACTTTTGAGAAGAAGTCACTGACTTGTGCTTATTGTAAGAAGATTGGTCACCTGATGGCTGATTGTTTTAGACTCCAGAAGAAGAATGAACGAGATAATAAGCCGAACACCAGTGCTTGTACGACACCTTATATTACCAGTACATTGGAATGTCCTGCGAGTCAGGCTTTTAAGTCCAGTTTTTGTGATTATGTGGAGGAATATAAACCCTTTATGTCTGATGGGTTTGTTGCTATTGTTGATGATACCACTCTTCAGCCTATTAAGATTTTACGGGACACTGGAGCTTCTCTATCTTTATTGTTAGAAGGTGTGTTGCCTTTGTCTGAGAAGACTTCTGTTGGTGCCTCCGTTTTGTTACAAGGTGTAGAGTGGGGTTGTATAGATGTTCCCGTCGTATTTATCTGAAGTCAGATTTGATAACTGGACCAGTTGTTGTAGGTGTTCGTCCTAATCTCCCTGTTGAGGGTGTTACATTATTGCTAGGAAATGATCTAGCTAGGAACAAAGTGGTTGCTGAACCAATTGTTACCAGTGAACCGGTGGTGGATGTTAAATCACCTGAAGATGATGCTGAATTGTATCCAGCTTGTGTTGTTACTAGGGCGATGGCTAGAAAACAACAATATGAGAATTTGCAAGAAGACAAATTTGATTACATGGACCTTTCTGACACTTTTATAGCTGACATTGAAGGTCCTGGTAGCTCAGAAAAGGCCATTACAAAACCACCTAGTGTAAACAAGAATGTTATTATGCCACGGCCAGACGTTAACAGCCATTCATTAGACCGAGAAAATTTATCCGAAGAACAACATAAAGACCCTGAGGTTCTTCAGCTCAGCCAGAGAGCTCAACCAAAGGAGGAAGCAGACAAAGTGGCCGAATGCTATTACCATCAGGACGGCATTTTAATGAGAAAGTGGAGGCCTCCTGATGCTACCCCAGAGGAGGAATGGAGAGTGGTGTACCAAGTGGTGGTGCCTAAAGTTTATAGGCAAGAAATTATTGGTTTTGCCCATGACACCCCCTTAGCTGGACACTTAGGTATAAGGAAGACTTGCCTAAAAATATTGCAACATTTCTACTGGCCCAGACTTAGAAACGATGTTGCAGAATACTGCAAATCATGCCATATATGCCAGGTTGTTGGTAAGCCTAACCAGAAAATACCCCCAGCACCTCTTCTGCCTATTCCAGCCTTTGACGAACCTTTCAGCAGAGTTCTTATTGACTGCGTTGGACCTTTACCAAAGACCAAGACTGGAAATGCGTATTTATTGACAATCATGTGTACATCTACTCGTTTTCCTGAAGCTATTCCGCTCAGAAATATCAAGACACCGACTATTGTCAAAGCTTTGATCAAATTTTTCACATTAGTAGGACTTCCCAAGTCTATACAGTACCGACCAGGGATCAAATTTCATGTCAGGTTTATTTCAGCAAGTCGTGTACCAGTTAGGGATTGCTCAGTACAGATCAAGTGCTTATCATCCAGAATCTCAAGGTGCCTTAGAACGTTTTCATCAAACATTGAAGAACATGATTAGAACTTTTTGTCTTCAATTCGACAGAGACTGGGATGATGGAGTTCACTTTCTACTTTTTGCGGTTCGAATGGCTGTTCAAGAATCCCTTGGATTTAGTCCCTTTGAATTGGTATTTGGTCATACTGTAAGGGGACCGTTAAAGTTGATTAAGGAAAAGTGGCTTACTGAACATACTGACTTGAATCTTTTAGACTATGTATCTAGATTTAAAGAAAAATTGTATACTGCTTGTCAAATTGCTCAGACAAACTTGAAAAATGTACAAAACAAGATGAAAATATGGTATGATAAAGATGCCAGGGACAGAGTTTTTGAGCCTGGTGATAAGGTACTTGTGTTTTTGCCAGTCCCTCGACATCCTTTACAGGCTAAATATTGTGGTCCTTATACAATAGAGAGTAAAATTAATGATTTTATTTATATTGTAAAAACTCCAGGTCGGCGCAAACAAAATAGAGTGTGTCATATTAATATGTTAAAACCATATTTTGAGCGTACTAATGTACTATGTGATAGTAAACCAGTTGCCACTTTAGGCATGGTTAAATTTGAGAACAATCATGACAAACCAGATATTATTGAACCAACTTTTAGTTGTAAAACTATGGAAGAGACAGTTAGATTGAAAAATTCAGAAATTTTGTCAAATTTAGATTCAAAACTTGCACATCTGTCTTTAGAAGAAATAAAAACTTGGTATTTTCTTTTAAAAACCTTTTTCCAGATGTGCCAAACAAAACCACTGCTGTGTGTCATGATGTTGATGTCGGAGATGCTTCTCCAATTAAGCAACATCCTTACAGGCTCAATCCACTCAAACTTGAAGTTATGAGAAAAGAAATTAAATATATGCTTGACAATGATATTATTGAGCCGAGTAACAGTGAATGGAGCTCTCCTTGTCTCCTTGTGCCAAAACCAGATAAAACTGTTCGTTTCGTGACTGATTTAGAAAAGTAAATTCAGTCTCAAAATCTGATTCCTACCCGATTCCAAGGATAGACGATTGTATTGACAATATTGGTCAAGCAAAATTTTTGAGCAAATTTGATTTATTGAAAGGTTATTGGCAAGTTCCATTGACACAGAGAGCTCGTGAAATATCAGCTTTTGTTACACCAGATGGCTTATTTCAATATACTGTAATGCCATTTGGCATGAAAAGTGCTCCAGCTACATTTCAAAGAATGATCAATAATGTTATAAAAGATTTAGACTGTTGTTATGCTTATATTGATGATCTTATTGTATGTAGTGATAGCTGGGAACAGCATTTAACACATTTGTATGATACTTTTGATAGATTGTCAAAATCAAATTTGACTGTTAATCTTGGTAACAGTGAATTTTGTCAGGCCACTGTTGATTATTTAGGGCATACAGTTGGCCAAGGTCAAGTAAAACCTATTATGGCTAAAGTGGAAACTATTTCCAAATTTCCACCTCCTACAAATAGAAAACAACTTATGAGATATTTACATGATTTAGGCATGATTGGATTTTACAGAAAATTTTGTTCAAATTTTGCTACTGTTGTTCAACCATTGACTCATCTTTTACGGAAAGATTCTAAATTTATCTGGAGCGAAAATTGTCAAAAAGCTTTTGAAAATAGCAAATCACTTTTAATTAATAGTCCAGTTCTGATTACTCCAGACTTTGAAAAACAATTTAAACTTGCCGTTGATGCAAGCGATGTAGGAATAGGAGCTGTTTTATATCAAGAGACAGATGATAATGTCGAGAAACCTATATCATACTTTTCTAAGAAATTAGATAAACATCAGAAAAATTATTCAACTATTGAAAAAGAGTGTTTTGCAATGTTGTCAGCACTTCAACATTTTGATGTATATTTGAATCCCACTGTATATCCTGTTCTTGTTTATACTGATCATAATCCTCTCACCTTCATGCATAAAATGAGAAACAAGAATCAGAGGTTGACTAGGTGGAGTTTATTGTTACAGGAATATGATGTAATTGTAAAACATATTAAGGGTAAAGATAATTTAATAGCTGATGCTTTATCTAGAGCTTATTAAATCACTTTGTATATATTATGTATTTTTGTTCATATTATTCATGATAAGTTTGTGTTACACTAAAACTTCTTTTAAGGGGGGAGGTGTTATGATATTGTAATATTGTATTTATTTATGTTGGCCTAATTCGTGTTGTATGGCCTGAAAGTTTTTACCAAATAATCTTATAACTGTGAAGTTTAGGAATCACTTGAACAATCACAGAATGATTGGAACTTTCTAGAATGATCCTTATAAAAGATGCGTAATTTAAACTTCTACGTTATTCCAGAAACTTCCGTTGTAACTTTCCATGATTTTCCACAATGTTCCATTATAGAGTGTTCTAGAATTTTCCATGACAACACTATATATACAGACACTCAAGTTAAACTCTCAGAATTAAACCTGGACATAGACATAGATAGACATTAGTATTCACAGCATTTGGATTGACACTTTTATTCTACAAACAACATCATACTGGATTGTGACATTAGTAGTGAATGTAATATTCAAATTGGATTCCGAAAGATTTCCGGATACAGATAAAGATAACAGATTGGACTCATATTTTGACAGTTAAGTTAACAGTAATATTTGTGTAATACCTTTTGTAAACTTTTGTATATTAAATATTGTTAAAATTTACTATTGATTTGTGTTTTTTGTTGGCTACAATTTAAAGGCGATTTCTGGCCGTAACAATGACACCTTTTCCTTTACTACTAATTGCTTTAAATATCTAAAAACTGAAATGAGCATATACTGTTTCATATTAAAGGTCAGAATGAAATAAGAAAAAGTCTGCAGAATTTTTGGGGCATGTGCAGTGTTGCATAACATCGCCGTGTCCAGAAATGAACCGTTGGTGAATGACAACGGTGCTGGTGTTCGACTTGATCAGACTGTGCAAGTTCCAGCCTTTCTAGGAGTGCAAGATGGAAGAAACACGATAGAACACGTTGCCAGATCATTTTTAACCACTGAAATACATATTATTAACACTTTAATATGCTTTCTTACTTTTCATAGACACATGATCCTAACTTATTGAAGACAAGTTTTATTATACTATGGTCTTAATGGAAACAATGTTTTCTATTCACCAAAGTGCAAAATAAATTGATTTAAGCAACTTCTTGTTACCATATAAATGACCACCAACAACGACGGTGTATTATCTCAATGATTCGATATTAAAATCATTTAATAACATTGGAACTTTATTCGATAAGTGTTTAAGTTTTAAAGTAAAAGATTCAATTATTGCTCATGAGGTCAAACTCTTTACACAAGTGACACAGGCAGACTTTATGTGCTTTTCAGGTCTCAAATCAATTACAGTTCCTTTTTTTTCTCAGAACTATTTGGTTCCCATTTTCCACATCACTTCATTAACAAACGTATTCGATATTCAGAAAAGAAATTGGCGACCGTTTTCCATACCAAGTTCAACATGATATAAAACAGGTGCTTGATTCTGTTGTGTGTTGTTCAATAATTTCGGAAAGTTTTATTGATAACTGTTACATGTAGATCGTTGAGGTTAATAGTTAAGACCTCCTTTATATAAAAAAGAAGATGTGGTATGATTGCCAATGAGACAACAACCCACATAAGACCAAAATGACACAAACATTAACAACTATAGATCACCGTACGGCCTTCAACAATGAGCAAAGCCCATATCGCATAGTCAGCTATAAAAGGCCCCGATAAGACAATGTAAATCAATTCAAACGAGAAAACTAACGGCCTCATTTATGTACATAATGAACGAAAAACAAATATGTAACACATACACAAATGACAACCACTGAATGACTTGGGACAGGCACATACATAAATAATGTGGCGGGGTTAAACATGTTAGCGGGATTTTAATTCGTTCAAATATATAATAATGGGAAATATATAATATTTTTTTTCTCTTTTGAAAATAACATTTAATAAATAAAACATGAGAAGATAACAACTAATATCAGTTGGTAGAACCAAGAGCCAAAAGACAATGTGACAACGACATTGGCTGGTACTCCTTTGCCTTGATTCTTTCCAGCAGTTCTGTCTGCAAGTCCAGCTTTTTTATCTCCTTCTTCTGCTTTTCAATTTTACCCCTAAAATACACAACCAGCTAAAACAAAGACAAATTAGGTTAGTTACTTAACCCATGGTTAAAATGGTGTTGTTCAACTTGGTTTAACGCCGTCGTTAGTTAACGATGACATTAAATAATTTAACCACTCGTTAAATATTTAACTAAAGATTAGAGAATATTCTCTTTACCCACATTGCATTGATTTGTTAATATTTACTTCAACATGGCTGACAAGTCTTCTGCTAAAACACAAAGGGACAGAAAACTTCAACCAAGAAGACGTTAATGTAATTCAAGACCAAGTGCAAAAGAATTACAAAGTGATACATGAAAAAATTGGGGATGGTATAACCATTCCAGAAAGACTACTGTCTGGAGCAGGATTCTCATCTTGGTTAGTGCTTTGGGTGTCTCCCAAAGACTGCAAAGACAAGTGGGCTAACACCACGAAGGAGGCTAAGAAGGTTTTTAACAACCGTAACAAAGGGCAGAGGGCTACTGGTGGTGGTCCACAGCCCAAAAAACTGAGTCTAGCCATTGAAAGAACAATATACCTTTGTAAAGACTAAGCTTCTTTCAAAGGTCTTGAAGGAGTTGAACGTGTAGTTGGTATGTATCAGTAACTAATTTATACCCTTTTGTGAATACGTAAAAATAATAAATCTTTTAATGATATTAATTATTCTTTCCGATTTCATGCAATTTTGTGTTCATAAAAAAAAATCGCCGATTATTTGTATCATGTCATCAAAATTTGACAGGTATTTAGCTGATTTATTAATCTTTAATAACGTGTAAGCTAGGTATATAATTGGCATTCGGGTTTTACTCGGTGAATAATAAGTAGTTCAATTCATTTGGTCAATTATTTATGTCGTCTGCATTCTAGTATTTACGTCATAAATATTAACCTTGATAGACGATCAGCATGCTAATGAACATATTTGTTTTTGAGCCTTATTACCTCATGACACACATTTTTCTAGCGATGGATGATTTCAAATGTTGTCATTTGACAACATTGTAATGATAGTTAGGAACAAAACATGTTCAGTTTAAATTTTCGTTTATCCATGCAAGAACCTCCTTACTGTTATTAAGAACCTCCTTGCTGTTATTTCCCTTTGATTTGTAGCCGACAGGACGATGTTTCTCGGACCCTGGCTAACCCGCACCTTAAATTCGACCGTGGCATACGCTCGTAAAGGCCTAGATTTTAACAATTTTAATTATCATATTTTGATGGTCGTTCAAGATTTGGAAAATAAATGAATATAGTTGGTGTTAAACTTGGTGGGATATAAGTGAAAAAAAATGTGGATAAAAAGGGGGAGGGTGATACAGGTGCCCTCTAATCCTTGATGATAATTGACTAAGGTTTTGATACCCAATAGATTTGCTAGAAAATTCTTTAAAATGGTGCAATACTGCCTTATAATTGAACAGTATTGTTCTTGTCTTCTGATATAGTACTGTTACTACATGTAGCCGTCTCGTTTTGGTTGTCATTGATGCATATGGTTTGTCAGGCTAGGTCAATGAAAGCAAAGAAAGAAGTCTGACAAAAAAAACTCTCTGTAAGTAAGAAAATTTAACAATAGACGCACGTCTATTTATCATCATGCTTATCATAAAAATAACAATCTCCTTATTATATTTTTAAGATGACAACTCAGCACCATTGCCAGAGGAGAGTGGAAGTAATTCCCAGGACCTGTTTGATACCCCTCCAAGCCAACCACTTTCCCAATCTGAATCTGAATCAAATCTTAAGCCAGTACCACTACTACCACTTCTACCGGCTGTAAATATTCATGTGCCACGCCCAGCAGATGCAGTAGTTGAGCTGGGGACTCTAACAGCAAAGAAAGCAGATAATCCAAAGAAGAGGTTAGCAACTGCTGATGATGTTTATGGGCTTCAGGAAAAATTTCAAATTTGCATTTATTTTAGAAATATACCAGAATAATAAAAAACGAATAACATAGTATTGTCTTATAATGAATGGCTCTTTGTTAGTTTTAAGAATGTCATTACTCTGGAAAATGAAAAGATAAAAATCAATTATCAACACTAACAAAAGTTGACTTTTTAGGTCCCCATCGATTAGTTTGTATCAAACAGATGCAGATCGAAGGGTCTAGGTACCCGGTCGATCCCCTCCCCTTTGTGGTCAGTCAGTACCCGCTTACAAAAAGTTCAGGATCTACCACTGGTAAAGGCAATGATGTGAGACCGTGTATCGATCTTAAATTACACTAAATCAACATCTTTATGAAAATCTTCTAATATAAATAATTTGAATTTATGGTCTTCCAGCTGCTAGCCAAAGCAAGTCAACAAGTCATACATTTTATTTGGAAATATCGATTTCCTGCAATACTTCTGTAAATTCCACAAGAGTTTTAATGTATACAGACACATATTAAGTTATATGTTAAAATATTCATATGGATGTACATGTATCATTTTTATTTCAGGTACTGTATTTGAAGGGTGAAATGGCAAAGCAGACAAAAGAGATGAGGAATTATACTTCCAGATAGAGTTTTGGAATTAATGAAACAAGACAAAGACAATACACTATAACATTTTCTCAACTTTTATTGAATTAAAATATTTATTTTTCTTATCAATTAACATTTCTTTGCCAGACAGTTTTCACTTGACCTCGACCTCATTTTATGGATCAGTAAACAAGGTTAAGTTTTGGTGGTCAATCCCATATCTCAAAATCTATCAGCAATATTTCGAGTACATTGGGTGTATGGAAGGACTGTAAGGTGTTCATGTACAACTGGCAGGTGTCATTTGACTTTGTCATCGTTTCATTGGCATGGTTCATTCGTCGATGTTTAGTCTTCCTGGTTAAGTTAAGTTGATGTGACAGTTGTAATATAGCTTTACTATGTAAATCGATTGTGTCTGATTTTATGTGATTTTATGCCCTTTATGGGCCCTGTAATTTGGGAAATAAAAATATTCTATTCTATTCTATTCGATACTAAGGACTGTCCACATAATATCAATGCTTAGTAAAGAAGGCTAGATATTTCAGCGTGTGTACTCTTGTTTTTATTCTGTTTATGCAATTATTTGGTTTGTTTATATTCGTTCTTATCGTTTGCTTTACATGCAGTGGCAAATATTTCATGCATGTTCATGATGAGAACAAATGTACAAAGGGTACAATATCTATAATCAGACCCCTCACAGGATTTTGTAATATGCATGGCGTTACACTATATCCATACAACGCAATCATATTATATATCCCCTTTCCAACCGGAGTATTTACACACCCACCAGTCTATGAAAGACCCACTTTTCGACAAAGTGAAAAAAATCCAAAGGATGACCTTAAATGTATACCTTTGGTAAAATGTCATTCAGTTTACAATTAACAATGAGATAATGTTAAAAAAACGTGACGACCTACACCTCGTAGTGCCAATAACTTATATTACCGCAAGTGAATTTATGAACTCATTATTTGCTAAGCCTTCCATTCAACATCTCGAATGCATGTGTTTTGAGAAAACATAACTTGTATTATTTATCGCAATTTTATATTTGATGAAAAAATTAAGACTCTTGTGTATTAAACATTTATTTCAGTTGCAGAAAACTCTTGCGAGATGCTCTCTAATGTGTCTACCATCCTGTTCTCCTTCAAAATTCGGAACTTGCACTGGTTGCTCCTGCTCAACATGTACACCACAAACGTCTTCTAAAGGTTCATTTCCTGTTAAAGCTTTGTTATGTAGAACATAATAATTAGTTTCTTTTTTGTGTCCCTTTTTACTCAATATATGTTTTTCTACATGGTTGAAGTTTTTTTTTGCATTTTATGTATCAAACTGCTGAGGTTAATTAACCATTTTAGCTATGCATCACTATATAGGATTATCCCATTGTTGTAGGCTGTACAGTTACTTATCGATGTTAACTTCCAAGTAATTTGGTCTCTGGTCATTGACAATCAAACCACTTTTTTGTTATCATATTTTAAAGTATTCTATAATTATTTTTACCTCAAAGTGTAAAACATGAAATCTTCTCTTTTAGATTCCAAAAGCCCTTTCAATAATGGATCTTGTACTGGAGTGTGCTCTATTAAATCTTTGCTGGTGTCTTTCTCTGGGATATATATATGGTGTCATGAGAAAAGGGCGACATGCATACCCACTGTCTCCTAGTATCAAACCGTCCCCAAGTTCTCTGTTGTTTGTCTCCAGGTAGTGACATAGGTTTGATGTGTTGAAGATGTAGGAATCATGGGTTGACCCTGGCCAGTTAGCAGATATATTGGTAAAGTTCCCTGAAAAAATATTAAAACATTTAATTCTATGCAGAGTACAAATAATGTTACAGGTAACTGCAGCTTGAATAAAGGTCACTCAGTCTATTGCTACTTGTGACTAATAAGAGGGGTATAGGAACTTTATCGGGACTCTAGTTAATAATTTTTGTTTTCAATTACAAAGTGCAACTCAATTAGAACTAATCTAATTTTCATTGAGGCTCATTGAGGTCCTAAAAAATGCATACAGATGATTGAAACTATTAGTATATTCAATAATTTTATAATTTATGAATGTTCAAAATCGTTTTCAGTGAAAAATATATATATGTTTCCTTCAGTATGGGGAGGGGAGGGGGTCTGGATCCAGAAACCCTGTGCTTAAAAACACAAAATCCCGCGATCCAGAAATTCAAAAAAGTATTCAAGGATCCCGAAAGGGTCATTCCCGAAATCCCGAAAGGGTGTCATTCCTGATATATCGAGCTTAATATAACACCTGATATCGTACAGACAAAAATACAACAGTACTATTATGCTTTCTTGTACCAACATTAAGTAAAGATTAGAAATAGCACATATAAATAAGTCGCACAAATAACCACACTGTTTAGAGTGACAGGTGTGCGGTCTTATTTGAAAAAATAGCACACAATGACCCGATCATCGATCGATCACTTGTAATATTTGGGTCGTATAAGATCCGAGGGCCGAATTGTTGACTTACTGACGAGAAAGTTAAAGGGAGATAATAACAAGGGTAAACAAATAAACAGACGAAGAGGATATACACAAATTAAATAAGTACCTTCGGAATCACACACAGCCTGCACGTTCATACTATGGAACCCCTTTCTGTTGACAAAAGCTGCCTTGTCCTCTGATGGCCCTTGTATCTTGATGTGTGTGCAATCAATGCACCCCAAAACATTTGGGAAGTTCATTTGTCTGTGGAAACCACACTTCATCCTGTTTTTAGAATTAATGTCTTTTAGCTACTGGATGAAGTTGTCTTTCACATCAAGTAAAGCATTGATAACATCATTCACTGCTCTAGATATAGTTGTTTTGTCGTAGCCCATTGTATCTCCAATTACTTGTAAAAATGACCCAGAGGCATAAAACTTCAAGGCTATGCATACCTGTTGATCCACTGTTAGAGCAGTTTACTTTGCTGTAGATCTTCTCAATTTATCACCCACAATATTGCATATGTAGGCTATAGAGTCTCTTCCAAACCAATATCTTATCCTCATTTCATTGTCAGTCAAATTGGTTAGATGTGAAACCATTCCTCTGAAGATTCTCTCTTTTCTTTGCCTAGGTACCGTTAACAGAGCAGCCATATTATCAATTAAAACGCTTCGTTAAGTATGTAACGATGGGCTATAGCAGCGTTCGATTTTACAGAAGTTATCGACAGTTTAACGTTGCGTTAAATCTAACGTAGAGATGAACAACATGATTAACCATGCGTTAAATTTTAACGAAGCGTTAGCATATTTTAACGACAGCGTTAGACTTAACGACAAGTTGAACAACCGGCCCCAGGTTGATTCCCTTAAAACATCTTGTAAGAAAGGGTTAATTAGGACAAAGTTCGTATTGTAGTTGGTTTTTCCTAAGTTGTAAAATTCTAACAAAGACAGGATATAGGGACGAACAATTCTATGGTACGATATTAATTCGGGCCGAGATTACATATTTTAATTGAGCGCCATCAACAAATTGTGGAAAGCACCTGTTCAGTATTCTCGCATATATGCATGGAACAGTGATGTAGATTCACAAGAAATGATAGGGTTAAAACCTTTTCTTTATTCGCATATTAACAGGGAAAACGCAAATAAGATTTAATAACTTTTCAAGAAGGTATAATTACATTTCCTAGCATGCGGAATTTGTAATGTTTACATTGTCACTGATTGTGAGGGCAAGGTCAAAATTAAGTACATTTAAGTGCATAAACATCTAAGGCGATGCAGACGATTTGATCATTTAAGAAATAAATATTGGTTAAATACCTTTCAAAAATATGAATAACTATGAAAATATCATTGTATAGAAAGTATTTGGGTGACAATTTTTAGCACATGAACAAGGACATACTTTATTTCAACAGTTTTCAACGATAATTTGGGTCCATAGTGATATCGGCGGACATCAATTTTTGCCTCTACATCGATGTTATTCCTTCGACTAGTGCATATTAAAAGCACAACTGTTAAGAAATTTCCAGAGAAGGATCTACAGAAACTTTAAATTGATGAGACAAAATATCACATACCAATAATGCAGCTTTCTACACCTCCTATGCCCTTGAAGGAAGCAGAGTCCTTACACAGATCTATGGTCCTGTTCACAGCAACACTCACTGGCTTAGTCTGTGGTCCACCACCTGTCTTTCCATGGTCTCTCTTTTTGACAGAAAATATCTACTTTGCCTCTTTCTTGGTGTTGCCCCATATATCTTTACACTCCTTGGCTGACCTATGGGCAACACCTAGGAAGACACCATCATGGAAATTCTTCCCCAGACTGCTGTCTTTCTTTTGATGGTCACAGCACTTCCAAATTTGGCATTATTGACAGCAAAATTCTTTTCCACTTTATCTTGGAGTAGATTTATTTCTGCTTCCGAGAAATTCGGCTTTCTTTCCCTTGTTTTCTTGACACAAGACTGGGTACATGCACTAGCAGAAGGTAAGTCGGCCATATTTGTTTATGGGGGAAGTTCAGAAAATCTTAATTATGGGATAAGATAGCCTCTAAACCATAGTTAAAATTTAACGACAAGATAAGATTTGTTAACGGTCACGTTAGCTAACGCTATTGTTAAATCAACTTGAACAACAGTTTTTTAACCTTCCGTCAAGTAACGCCACGTTAAACTTTTTAACTACAGGTTAAGGCTAACGCTACTGTTAAGTTAACGACAAGTTGAACAACCGGCCCCTGACCATCATACGTTATATTTATGAGTTCAGTATCTATATTTCTTTCGAGAGAAAAATAGGCAGGGAATTGAATATTCCAAGCTGACTCATTATATATTGTGCGATTGCCACTGTGACCAACGACCGAATGATGTACAATGTATGGCTCTGTAGGCTTTTTAAACAATGAGCAAAACCCATACATGAGAGGCACCCCACCCCTTTCTGACAAAATAGAAAACAATATTCAAAGAATTGATTGATTGAATAGTGTTTAACAACGCTTAAGGTAATGGTGTACGATTACATGGTGGTCATGTTTTATTGGTGGATAAAGGTAGAGTGTATTTACGTAATTTTTTTATTCAAATCGGCGAGTAGCACTTTTCTACTACTATAAGCTATCAATGGATAACAATACTTAGAAAAACAACACTGTCTTCACGCTGGCACTTCCGAGTTTTCTGTTTTCACGGTTATAAATAGATGTAAGTTATTATATACAAACTAATACGATGGATGGTTTCAAATTCTGTTTTTTTCTGAACATTTTACACAGCAAAATTGCAGTCGAACTTTAGCAAGTCTTCAAATTCAACAATCAGTCACCCACGTCAAAACGGAAGTCCCACTTAAGCACGAGTTTAACTGCATCAATAAGTCCCACCCCGCCAAAAAAAGTCTTACTCAAGCCAGAGATTAACAACAGCAGTTATTCCCACGCCGCAAAATAGAAGTCCAACTCAAGCAAGGGTTTAACTTCATCAGTAAGTTCCAAGACGCCAAATGGAAGGCCTACTCCAGCAAGAGTTTAACTACAGCAGTGGTTTCCACGACGCCAAATAGAAGACTTACTCAAGCCCGGGTTTGACAACAGCAGTGAGTCAAATGCCGCAAAATAGACTACCTACACAAGCAGGGATTTAACTACAGCAGCGGTTCCCATGATGTCAAATAGAAGTATTACACTAGCAAGATTTTAAATACAGCAATGAGTCTCACGACGCCAAATAGAAGACTTACACTAGCACGGGTTTAACTAGGGTAGTGAGTCCCACGACGCCAAAATAAGTCCTATACAAACAAGGGTTTAACTACATTAGTGAGCTCAACGACGCCATACAGAAGTCTCACTCAAGCAAGGGTTTAAATACAGCAGTGGTTCTAACGACGACAAATGTAAATCATAATCAAGGAAGGGTTTAACAACAACACTGAGTCGCACGCTGCCAAATGAAAGTTCTATTCAAGCAACGGTTTTACTACTGCAATGATTCCCACGACGCCAAATAGAAGTCCCACTCAAACATGGGTTTAAATACAGCAGTGGTTCACACGACGCCAAATAGAAATCCTACTCAAGCTAGGATGAACTACAGAAGTGAATCCCACGCCGCCAAATAAAAGTCCTACACAGGCAAGTGTATTACTACAGCAGTGGTTCTCACGACTTAAAAAAAAAGTCCTACTCGAGCAAGATATAAACTACAGCAGTGAGTTCCAAGCCCCAAAATGGAAGTCCTACTCAAGCAAGGTTTAACTACAACAGTGGTATCTACGACGCAAAATAGAAGTCCTATTCAATCACGGGTTTTACTATAGCAGTGAGTCCAACGTTGCCAAATATAAGTCCCACTCTAGCAAGGGATTAACTACAGCAGTGAGTCCCACGACGCCAAATAGAAGTCCTACTCAAACAAGAGTTTAACTAAAGCAGTGAGTTCCAGGATGCAAAATAGAAGTCTTACTCAAGCAAGGATTTAACTACAGCAGTGGTTCACAAGACGCAATTTAAAAGTCCTGCCCAAGCAAGGGTTTAACTTCAGCAGTGGTAGCAAAGCCGCCAAATATACGTCCTACACACGCAAGGGTTTAGCTACATCAGTGGTTTCAAAGCCGCCAAATAAAAGTCCTAATCAAGCAAAGTTTTAGTTACAGCAGTGTGTCCCACACCGTCAAATAGAAGTCCTACCCAAGCACGGGTTTAAGGGGGCTCCTGGGTATAAATGATTTTTTTTTCCTAATATAGGATTTCGCTATATTTTTTCATAAATGAACTTTATCATATACTTAACAGAAAAATGAAATAAAAAAATGGAGTCACCGTTTATTTAAGCTAAAATCTGCCTCTGGAAGAAGCATACATTTTTGTTAATGTCCTTTTTTTCTGTTGAACCAATAGGAGAAAAAGAGGAAATATCGAAATAAAAAAATAACCTAATATATGAAATCACTTAAAGTTTACAATTATTGAATTTATGTACAGCTTATTTGAAAACAATAATAAAAAATGTAGGTCACCGATGAGTTGAAAAAGATATTTCAAATTTAAGGCCAAACAATGGCATTTTTGCACCAAAAGGAGATAATTTGGAGCTTTTTCAATTTTTAAAGTCATCTGGGGCCAAACCAAATCAATTTTTTGGGTTGTTTTTTGTACCATATCATAAAGTAACAACTAGTAGTGTAATAAATAAAATTTGTAATTAAAAAAATAAGGTTTATTTTTTACCTAAATTTTGTGTACCCACGAGCCACCTTAATTACAGCATAGAGTCCCACGATGCCCAATAGAAGTCATACTCAATCAAGGGTTTAAATAGAGCATTCAGTCACACGACGCTAAATATAAGTCCTATACAAACAAGGGTTTAACTACATCAGTGAGCTCAACGACGTCATATAGAAGTCCCACTCAAGCAGGGTTTAACTACAGCAGTGGTTCTCACGACACCAAATAGAAATCCTACTCGAGGAAGGGTTTAACTACAACACAGAGTCCCACGCTACCAAATACAAGTATAACTCATGCTAGCGTTGAACTACAGCAGTAAATTCAAAGCCGCCAAATAAAAGTCCTACACAAGCAAGATTTAACTACAGCAGTGGTTTCAACGACGCCAAATAAAAGTTATACTCAACAAGGACTTAACTAAAGCAGTTAGTTCCATGTTGCTTAATATAAGTCCCACTCTAGCAGTGGTTCCCACGAAGCCAAATAGAAGTCCTACTCAAACAAAGTTTAATTACAGCAGTGATTCACACGACGCAAAAAAAAATCATACGCAAGCAAGGGTTTAACTACAGCAGTGTTGCCATGCCATCAAATAGACGTCCTACTGAAGCACGGGTTTAACTACAGCTTTGAATCCCAAGACGCCAAATAGAAGTCATACACAAGCAAGGTTTCAACTACATCAGTGGTTATTACGTAGCCAAATAGAAGTCCTACTCAGGCAAGGGTTTAACTACAGCACTGAATCCCACGACGCAAAATAGAAATTCTACTCAAACAAGCGTTTGACTACAGCCGTGAATCCCACGACGCCAAAAAAAGTCCTTCCCAAATAAAGTTTAACTTCATCAGTGGTTGCCACGACGCCAACTATACGTCATACACACGCAAAGGTTTAACTACATTATTGGTTCCAAAGCCGTCAATTAGAAATCCTATTCAAAAAAGGTTTCAACTACAGCAATGTGTAAGACGCCACCAAATAGAAGTTCTACCCAAGGACGGGTTTAATAACAGCATAGAGTCTCACGACGCCAAATAGAAGTCCTACACAAGCACGGTTTTAACTACAGCAGTTAGTCCCACGACGCCAAATATAAGTCATATACAAACAAGGGTTTAACTTCATCAGTGAGCTCAACGACGCCATATAGAAGTCCCACTAACGCAAGGGTTTAACTACAGCAGTGGTTCTCACGACGATAAATATAAATCCTACCAAAGGAAGGGTTAAACTACAACACTGAGTCCAACGTCGCCAAATGATAGTCCTTCTCAAGCAAAGGTTTTACTACAACAATGATTTCAACGACGCAAAATAAAGTCCCACTCAAACACGGTTTTAATCCAGCAGTGGTTCACACCAAGCCAAAAACAAGTCCTACTTAAGCTAGGGTTGAACAACAGTAGTGAGTCCCTCGCCGCCAAATAAAAGTCCCACACACGCAAGTGTTCAACTACAGCAGTAGGTACCACGACGCCAACAGTGAGTCATACGCCCCCAAAATAGAATTCATACTCAAGCAAGGTTTAACAACAGCAGTGGTTTCAACGACGCCAAATAAAAGTTATACTAAACAAGGGCTTAACTACAACTGTGAGTCCCACGACGCAAAATCGAAGTCTTATTCAAACTAGGGTTTAACTATAGCAGTGAGTCCCACGTTTCTAGCTATAAGTCCTAGTAAAGCAAGGATTTAACTTCAGTAGTTAGTCACATGTCGCCAAATAGAAGTCATACACAAGCAATGAATTAACTACAGCAGATGTTCCAACGCAAACACGGGTTAAATAGCATTATTGGGTCCCAAGACGCCTAATAGAAGTCATACAGAAGCAAGGGTTTAACATCAACAGTTGTTCCAACGACGCCAAATAGAAGGCCTACTCAAGCAAGGGTTTAACTAAATGAGTGGTTCCTACGACGCCAAACAGAAGTTCCACTCAAGCACGCGTTTAACTACAGCAGTGAGTCCCCCGACGCCAAATATACGTCCTCCACACGCAAGGATTTAACTTCATCAGTGAAACCCACGACGACAAATAGAAGTCCTACTCAAACAAGGGTTGTAACTACATCAGTAGTTCATAAGACACAAAATAAAAGTCCTACTCAAGCAAGGTTTAACTTCAGCAGTGGTAGCCACGCCGCCAAATATACGTCCTACACACGCAAGGATTTAACTACATCAGTGGTTTCAAAGCCGCCAAATAGAAGTCCTAATCAAGCAAGGTTTTAGTTACAGCAGTGTGTCCCATACCATCAAATAGAAGTCCTACCAAAGCACGGGTTTAATTACAGCATAGTGTCCCACGATGCCAAATAGAAGTCATACTCAATCAAGGGTTTAACTAGAGCAGTGAGTCGCACGACGCTAAATATAAGTCCGATAGAAACAAGGGTTTAACTACATCCGTTAGCTCAACGACGTCATATATAAGTTCCACTCAACAAGGGTTTACATACAGCAGTGGTTCTCACGACATCAAATAGAAATCAAACTCAAGGAAGGGATTTACTACCGTAGTGAGTCTAACGCCGCCAAATAAAAGTCCTACATAAGCAAGTGTTTAACTACAGCAGTTAGTCCAACGCCTCAAAATAGAAGTCTTACTCAAGCAAAGTTTAACTACAGCAGTGGTTTCAACGACGCCAAATAGAAGACCTACTCAAACAAGGGTATACCTACAGCAGTGTGGACATGCCGCCAAATAGAGGTCCTTCTGAAGCACGGGCTAAACTACAGCTTTGAGTCCCTAGACGCTAAATAGAAGTCATACACAAGCAAGGTTTCAACTACATCAAAGGTTATCACGTAGCCAAAAAGAAGCTCTACTCAAGCAAGGGTTTAACTACAGCACTGAGTTCCAATGGAAATCCTTCTCAAGCTACGGTTTTCAAACAGCAGTGGTTCACACAAAGCCAAATATAAGTCCTACTCAAGCTAGGATTGAACTACAGTAGTGAGTCCCTCGCCGCCAAATAAAAGTCCTACTCGAGCAAGAGTTAAACTACAACAGTGAGTCTCACGCCCCAAAATAGAAGTCCTACTCAAGCAAGGCGTAACAACATCAATGGTTTCCACGACGCCAAATAAAAATTATACTCAACAAGGGCCTAACTACAGCAGTGAGTCCCACGACTCCAAATAGAAGTCTTACTCAAATTAGGTTCGTAACTACAGCAGTAGTTCAGAAGACGCAAACACAAAAGGTTCACACGAAGCAAAATAAAAGTCCTACACATGCAAGTGTTTAATTACAGCAGTAGTTCCGAGGACGCCACACAGAAGTTCTTCTCGAGCAAGAGTTAAACTACGACATTGAGTCCCACGCCCCAAAATAAAAGTCTTACTCAAGCAAGGTTTAACTACAGCAGTAGTTTCCACGACGCCAAATACAAGTTATACTCAACCAGGGGCTTAACAACAGCAGTGAGTCCCGCGACGCCAAAAATAATTCCTACTCAAACTAGGGTTTAACTTAAGCAGTGAGTCCCACGTTGTTAAATATAAGTCTTACTTAAGCAAGGATTTAGCTTCAGCAGTTAGACACATGTCGCCAAATAGAAGTCCTACTGAAGCAAGAGTTTAACTACAGCATTGCGTCCCACGAGGCCAAATAGACGTCATACACACACAATAGTTTAACTACAACAGTGGTTCCCACGCACACACGGGTTTAATTACAGTACTAGGTCCCACGACGCCTAATACACAAGCAAGGTTTTAATATCAACAATTGTTCCAACGACGACAAATAGAAGTTCTACTCAAGCAAGGGTTTAACTGCAGCCGTGAGTCCCATGTCGCCATTTATAATTCCTACTCAAGCAAGGGTTTAACTAAAATAGTGGTTCCTACGACGCCAAATAGAAGTCCTACTCAAGCAATGGTTCAACTAAAGCAGTGGGTCCCACGCTGCTAAATATAAGTCCTACCCTAGCAAGGGTTTAACTGCAGCAGTGGTTCCCACGTTGCCAAATAGGATTCCTACTCAAAGAAGGGTTTATCTACAGCAGTGATTCCCACAACGCCAAAAAAAGTCTTACTTAAGCAAGGGTTTAACTACAGCAGTGTTTCCAACATGATGTTGTTTATGACAACTGACTCCTAATCTGTTGGCACAGTAACCCCCAGAATAGATTATTACTTTACTTTTCAGTATTGAACCTTCTGGTACAATTTCATACATTTGTTATAAAGGTCCATTCACTTAAACAAAAGTTATCGACCGCAATCCTGATGTGTCTTTAGACAACAGCAGCGACATGATAGCATTACTCGAAAGCAAATTTCCTGTGATATGTTTTGATGAATCTATATTGAGAGGATGTTATCAGATTTGTATCTTTAAATGTTTAATCTTCTAATATAACACAGAAATAAATTATTTAATGTTAAGGAAGTTCTTACATATTTTAACATTCAGGGCTATACATGAACAATCACAATCTGATCATGATAACATGCACTGTTTTATTCAATAAACAACTGTGGCTTCATTAGCCATATGCTTGTAATGACGAGAAGATGTTCAACTTGCTGATTTGAATTATGAACCGTCTTTTGTTTTCTTTTCCGACCCAGGGTCTAGATAAAGGACAGACAGGCTTGTATGTATTTATAACTGGATTTAGCCGCACCAAATTATGTCATTCGCTTAGTCAGGCACATTGCGCATAAGAAGTTCAATGTTGTCTTTGAAAATTGTTTAACTCGGAAACTTACGGTAGGGTGTTCACAATAATCCATGTCACTCTTTTGTTGTTTTATTCAATAATAATAGGAACTGAATTGATCACGTAATTATTAAGATTTACACATGACATTGTGTATGATGACAATGCATTAGATACAAGTGTATAACCTTTGTTTACCCGTACCTCAATTGTGTTAAGTGTGCAATATAAGGAAATATTGTAAGGCTTATTGTAGCATTGTCACATATATTCTTCATTTAAGTATAGCAATTTTTTAACCCAAGCTATGGTTTTAAACCAAGAAAAGTAAACCATTGAATACTAAAGTACAATGTATTTAAGTAATCAGTAATTTAGAAATAAATATGTGTACCTCAAATGACACACAAACCAAAAGTTGACACGTTTAATTTGCGTGTTTCAATGTACCGTATAGCGCAATATTTTCGAGGGTGTAAACTATCGATATTTTCATTGATTAAGGTATACACAATATGTTGGCGGTTATTATTGTGACAGATGCAAAACTCAAATATACCTTTTCATGTACACTTATATTTTGTCGATTATGATTTATCAAACGCGAACATTTATATATCACTCAAAACATTCGCTACACGGTTCTAACTTGCACAACCCCTACTCGGCTAAAAAATATAATTGTAAAAGGTTTGCAAATCATTACGGCTGAATGTGATACTGGAGATAAATGCTTAGATCTACATTGTATGTGTATAACACCATGGTACCCTTAAATGAAATGTTTAAGTGTGTAATATAAGGAAATATTATACGGTTTATTGTATAATTGTGTCATATACAAATGTATACTATACATACAATTAAAGCAAAGTACTAACCGTAGCTATGACGTCAAACCAAGAATAGTCCACTAGCCATGTTTTTGGATACTAAAGTCCTATGTATGTAAGTAATCAGATAATTTAGAAAAAAAATATGTGTATCTCAATTGTTTGACAATGTTATACAAACACAAAGTAATTATCTACATCCGACTTCAGGTCATATGTTTCTATTGATACTTGATATAAATGTGAAGAGAACAAACCGGAAAATATTGTTGTCATATATAAGTATCAGTAAAAATGTCATTGTAATATATAGAGAATAATACATGGCAAAATTCGTATCATATGTCGTATCATCTCGAGACATCAATATCAGCCCAAGGGCCTTTAGGCCCGAGGGATGATATTTATCGAGGGTGATATGGCATGTGATATGGATTTTGCCATGTATTATACGCTTTATCATATATTTCAACAGAAGAATATTACAAGTTCTATAGTATGTTCTGATCCATAGCACTGGGTTACCTTCAGTTCTACTTTTGTCTTGATTCAAAGCCATTAAAAGAACTGCTCAATTACTTATCCGAAACACCTGGTTAACCTTACAATTTACGTGCTGTTGTTTCGAAAATATTTTGTTTATTGTATTTATTTGTGTGTTTTGTAATTTTTATAGATCCATTTAGTGTGCCAAAAAAATATGACGTCACATACAATATGAAAACTTATAGGACGATGGATCATGTCATATAATTCAGTGCACTACAAAATATAATATACAACAATTATAAAAAGGTAGCCCATCGCCATAAAATAACTATTAAATAGATATTTCGGATAACAGATATCCTTCTTCGGTAATAGCACGATGTCAAAACATCTATATATATATTTTCGCGATTTCGATTGAATATATATATGTCGTGTACAAGTTGCGATTTTGTACAGGTTATAATATGTACAAAAATATTGTACATGTTATAATTTGTACAATGCTCAAATGCAAGTTATAACATGTACAAAAGTACCTCGTACATGTTATAACCTGTACAAAATATTGCTTAAAAATGGTTTTAACTTTTACAATTTTTTTTTGATACAGTTAAAGACCAGATACATAGTTTTTTATAATTACTTAATACCTTAAGGTGGTATTGAAGTCTAAATTAAAAATGATACTTTCACAAAATGTAGTATTATATATTGTAAAATGATATAAAAATATGTTATTAATTCGTATATTTTTTCATGTTTGATTCGTTTAGGGATTACACATGTTAGACTATATTTTCAACGATAGAGTAAAAACGGCTGATAGCAAAAAGCATATTGCATAGAGCATATTGCACGGTTATTTTTTTATAATATATCTAAAACCCGATTTACTTTGAAACGTCATGTAATGAATTTCAGGATATCGTTAAACGTTTTAAAACAAATGATATCTCTGATCGATTATTTGGCGAAAAAAATTTCAAATACATAAGATGTCTAACAAACAAAAAAAGTAAATTAAATAATGACAAATATGTCATAATTGTAAAGGAGACAATTTGATATCTATAACATTCAAACAAAATCAAATGACGGTTTTGAAACAAATATGCATAATGGTCTGAAATTATTAATATAAGAACTATATCCTATGTATGAGGTCAATACAGGATATATCGACCCAAAGAAGTATATCGACCTCGAACTTCGCACTCAGTCAATATATTTCTTTTATGTCAATATATCGTTTGTATCGACCTCATACAAAGGCTATATTTGTATAATATTATTAATTCGTATATTTTTTTCACAACTTTGATTTGTAAAGGCATAGTCACATGTTAAACTATACTTTCGAAGGTAGAGAGAAAACGGTGGATAGCAAAAGGCATATTACACGGTTATTTTTAGAATATCTAAAAACCGATATACTTTGTGACGTCAAGTAATGATTTTCAGGATATTGTTAAAACGTTTTGCAACAAAGGATATCTGTGATCGATTTTTTAACGAAAAAATCTTCAAATACAAAATGTACAGTATTATGTCATAAGATGTCAATCAAGCAAAAAAAAAAGTAAATTAGGTAACAACTAATATTTTGTTATTGTCAAGGAGAAAATATGATATCTTTAAAATTCCAACGTAATGACGATTTTGAAACAAATATGGTCGGAAATTAACAATATAACAAATGCAGTCGTTGTATGAGATCAATACAGGACCCAAAGAAGTATATCGACCAAAAGAAGTATATCGTCCTCAGTCAATATACTTCTTTTAGGTCAATATATCATTGTCTCATACAAAGGCTAAAACATAAAAATATAAAATAGCAAAACTTCATGTAGATTCCTTCAGAAATTCACAATTCTGTGTCTTAAACATTGAAACAAAAGTTGTTTACTACCCTCAAAGAAATAAAAGATTTCTAATTATCTTTTTGTCTCTTTAGGTGTCATACCACCAATTACTCCCACAAAGTTAGAATGTACAAAAAATATATGCGCAAGTAGGCCTACTCGGACGATAAATAGTGCATTTGATGTCCTTGTATACCTAAAAAACAAACAAATTGACAGAAATGAAACTTTTGGTGAAAGAGAAATATATTAAGACATTTTGAGCTAACATTCACTTGTTTATGAGTTTGCATCCAAATTGAGGATTAATGCACTCCATAGTATATTAATTTAAGATTTCCAGTAAACAAGGATTTATTTTTAGTGGTTCATCTATTCGGAACACGTTTTCTTTTTTATATGATTAGGCGAAAATGTACATTTCGCTGAAATAATATTCCGCTAAAATAATTTGCTATACGGTAGTAGCTTGCACAACCCCTTCTCGTCTAAAAGTTATAATTGTAAAAGGTTTGCAAGTCATTCATGTCATTACAGCTGCATGTGAATGCCAACAAATTTGAATCATTAAGATCATAGTTCCAAGAACATACATATTGTGTTTAGTAATATTTATCCTGAACAGCTGGTTATTTCAAATATGGTTAATTGGATATATGGCGTACAAAAATACAACAGCAACCAAATTTCAATAGTAACTCGACGAAACCTATAGGGTAAAATTAAACTTACCACTTAATTTTTTTTGTTATCTAAACAAAAACGCTTCAATGAAATTAAGAAAACAAATGGGGAAAATTTCAAAGAGACAACAACACGACCAAAAATCATATACATGTATAAGTCGAATACAACCAATGGATCGTAAACGAAGCGAGAACATCTCACAACAGAGGCTGGCTTCAGCTTGCCCCTTACTAAAATTCCGTACTAGTTCAGTGAAAATGGACGTCCCATTTAAATCCAAAGTATATAAAATCCAAAACATATTAATGAATAAAGATTAAAAAAACTGTTCAAGTCTGATAAAGGCCAGAGGCACAAACATGTGACGGAGTTCAACATTTTTTTGTGATATCTCAACCCTCCTCCTATACATTTTGTGTACCTCTAGCCTATGTAGAATACAGAAACAAACTGCATTAGACATATTCCAAGTTGCAATGCAGACATAATAAAATATATGGAATTCTAATTATAATGCTATAAATTTTCAATTTTCCCTCTATGGAATATGTGTCCTTTAATGTGAGTTTTTTCACCATTTTGTCATCCTCTTCTCTAAAACAGATGTCACAGGGTAAATAGCCACTATGTCTTTGTTAATAGGGAGTTGAATATGAGACGAAATATAATGTGGCAAATCATTTATTTCACACTGAAAGTGCATAATTATAATAAACGTTTATTTTAAATGTTAACTTGAAGTTTCCTTTTAAATTGAAGTATGAATTGGATGGAAGTACATGCATGATAAGGCCTAAAAGTAAATTTGCTTACCTGACAGTAGAAAAAAGGTTATTTGTCCCTCATGCAGCGTGCCTGCTAAAGTGTGTCACTCGCAATTGTTCGAGTTTCCCGTATATATAGTGCTTTTTCAACAGTCCGTCAATAAATGAATGAATTAATTAATGAATTTTTTAATGAAGGTAGTAAACATAGTTAAGTACTATTACATAACTATACTCTAATAAATAGCTACCGTTACAATGACAAATTCGACCAAACTTATCCACAATCATCATTAGGGTATCTAGTTGAAGCATTGTTACCTAAGACCACGCCTTTCAAACAAGATGGCTGCCATGGCTAAAATAGTATGTAGGGGTAAAATGCAGCTTTTGACTTTTTATCTATGAAAGTAAAGCAAACTGCAAAACAACTCTAACACGACTTCAGTGATATTGTGCAGAATTGTACGACTATTAAAACAGATGGACATTGTTATATTATTTATTGGAAGCGGTATGTCTATCGAACTCAAACCTTTTTCAATCTTAAAAACTTGCTGGATGAAAGGTCAAAAGTTCGCTCATTAAAGGGGAAAAAGTCTGTGTCTATGATCAGGATGGATATTAAAAATCAATTTCATTTTTAAGGTTATCCTTTTCCTCCTCCTCCTCCTCCTCCTCTTCATCCTCCTCTTCCTTTTCCTTCTTCTCCTCCTCCAATTTTTTTCCTCCACATTCTCCTCCTTTTCATCCTTTTCCTCCTCCTCCTCCTCCTCCTTTACCTCCATCTCCTTTTTTCCTCCTCCTCCTCCTCCGCCTCCTTCTCCCATTCCTCCTCCTCCTCCTCTTTCCCCTATTCCTCCACCACCTTATCATCATTATCCTCATCATAATTACCAGGCTTGATTCGAGGAATTAGTTCATGATGATGAATTCTAATGATTAATGATAACATAATTCTATACAATACAATAATTAATATGTTTTCATAGTTTTGCATGCTTGTTTAAATTTATAAATTTGCCCCCCAAAAAATACAAACATTCATAATCTAAAACCTATATACAAGTACGGAAAGACAGACTCATTCAAACAGGGTTTGATGTTTGAACATTTTTCATAAGATTAGAGTAAATTAAATGTTAGAGCGGATATAAGATAAACAAGGAAATAGTTATTGTAAAAGTTTCAGTAATTTTATAACTATATTTATTAAGAAACAATTTTTAAATATATTATGTATTGACATACACACCATCACAGGGAGAATCAGAGTTGTCATTTCAATTTTATTGGTACATCTATGTAATGATTTCGATGAATAAATATCATTGTATAAATAAAATATACTGAATTGAGCACATTGCCAATTGTAGTTGGTCGTTAAAAATGTCATTATATTGTTAAACAGTTACATTACACAACCGATGTAGAGTTATTCCAGTATTATGTATCATTTGTATACGATACCGATGTAATTCCAGTATGATGAATCATTTGTATACGATACAGAGGTAATTCCAGTATGATGTATCATTTTTATACGATAGAGAGGCAATTCCAGTATGATGTATCATTTGAATACGATATGGAGGTATTTCCAGGATGATGTATCATTTGAATACAATATGGAGGTAATTTCAGTATGATGTATCATTTGTAAACGATACAGAGGTGATTCCAGTATGATGTATCATGTGTATACGATACAGAGGTATTTCCAGTATGATGTATCATGTTTATACGATACAGAGGTAATTCCAGTATGCTGTATCATTTGAAACGATACAGATGTAATTCCAGTATTATGTATCATGTATATGCGATACAGAGGTAATTTCAGTATGATGTATCATTTTAAACGATACAGAGGTAATTCCAGTATGATGTATCATTTTAAACGATACAGAGGTGATTCCAGTATGACGTATCATTTATATACGATACAGAGGTAATTCAAGTATGCTGTATCATTTGAAACGATACAGCTGTAATTCCAGTATAATGTATCATGTATATGCGATACAGAGGTAATTTCAGTATGATGTTTCATTTTAAACGATACAGAGGTAATTGCAGTATGATGTATCATTTTAAACGATACAGAGGTGATTCCAGTATGACGTATCATTTGTATACGATACAGCTGTAATTTCAGTATGATGTATCATTTGTATACGATACAGAGGTAATTCCAGTATGATGTATCATTTGTATACGATACAGAGGCAATTCCAGTATGATGTATCATTTGAATACGATATGGAGGTAATTCCAGTATGATGTATCATATGTATACGATACAGAGGTTGTTCCAGTATGATATATCAGTTGTATACGATACAGAAGTTATTCCAGTATGATGTACCATTTGTATATGATACAGAGGTAATTTCAGTATGATGTATCATTTGTAAACGATACAGAGGTATGTCCAGTATGATGTATCATTTGTATACGATACAGCTGTAATTGCAGTATGATGTATCATGTTTGGACGACGATACAGAGGTAATTCCAGTATGGGGTATCATTTGTATACGATAAAGCTGTAATTCCAGTATGATGTATCATTTGTATACGATACAGCTGTAATTCCAGTATGATGTATCATTTGTATACGATACAGCTGTAATTCCAGTATGATGTATCATTTGTATACGATACAGAGGTATTTCCAGTATGATGTATCATTTGAATACGATATGGAGGTAATTCCAGTATGATGTATCATATGTATACGATACAGAGGTTGTTCCAGTATGATATATCATTGGTATACGATACAGAAGTTATTTCAGTATGATGTACCATTTGTATACGATACAGAGGTAATTTCAGTATGATGTATCATTTGTAAACGATACAGAGGTATGTCCAGTACGATGTATCATTTGTATACGATACAGAGGTAATTCCAGTATGATGTATTATTTGTATACGATACAGCTGTAATTGCAGTATGATGTATCATTTTTGGACGATACAGAGGTAATTCCAGTATGATGTATCATTTGTATACGATACAGCTGTAATTCCAGTATGATGTATCATTTGTATACGATACAGAGGTAATTCCAGTATGATGTATCATTTGTATACGATACCGAGGTAATTCCAGTATGATGTATCATTTGTATACGATACAGAGGTAATTCCAGTATGATGTATCATTTGTATCCGATACAGCGGTAATTCCAGTATGATGTATCATTTTAAACGATACTGAGGTAATTCCAGTATGATGTATCATTTTAAACGATACAGAGGTGATTCCATTGTGATGTATCATTTGTATACGATAAAGAGGTAATTCCGGTATGATTTATCATGTGTATACGATACTATGCACTGTGTATATGTGTGTGTATCTGGTCATATTTGTATTTATTCATTTTTTTATTTCATGTATGTTGAAATAACTTTACTTTGTTCTGTTGTATTGAAAAAAATCTATATTTAAATCTAGTTGTGTATAACAATGACCAATCCAAAGAATTAACGTCGTGTTATTATGCTCAAATTTACAGAGTGAAAATGTTTGAAGTACATGTGCATTAAAATCTCTTTATTATCAAATATTTAAAAATATATAAGAAGATTAGGTATGAGTGTCAATGAGACATATATCTATCTAAGTCACTATTGTAAAGGAATACTCATTATAGGTCGAAGTCCGGTTTTGTTAGATTATACAGTTTGAAGTATATTTTTTGGAACGTAGATCAATCTTCCTGATTGTCAAATCAAATTGGTCAGAAGAGGGTTTATTAGTACACGACATCAAGTGTTTACACATATCTAACAAGTTTTACACCAATTAAGTGTTATTAAGTCTATACTTATATGTGTGTCTTTTAACCTGGTGTCTATTGAAGAACTGATATTTATATGTTACCTATCAATGTTGGTGTTGCTATGGTGACTTACGTTGCCTTTTAATATGTTTTTTTATTAGTTTACTAATTATCAAGTTATTACTATTAATGTTTTTTTTTTAATAATTATGTTTACTACATACATCACTGTAGGTGCACTTCTGCAAGTAGATATATGAAGATGTGGTGTGAGTGCCGATGAGACAACTCTCCACCCAAATAACAAGTTATAAAGTTATATCTTAATAGGTCAATATACGGCCTGCAACACGTAGCATAGGCTTACACCGAACAATAAGCTGTAAAGGGCCCCAAAATAACTATTGTAGAACCATTCAAACGGGAAAACCAACGGTCTAATCCATATAAAAAAACCACGTATAAGCTACATAAACAAACGACAACTACTGTACATCAGATTCCTGACTTAGGACTGATGCAAACATTTTCAGCAGGATTAAACGTTTTAATTGTACCAAAACTTCTCTCTGTTTCTGAAACAATAGTGTAACATCACAACATAGTAAAAACACACGATAAATATCAATTGGAAGACTTAACTCAATAAAAAAACGTAAATTAACACTCTATGAACGTATACATTTGATCTGCGATACCTGAATAAGTGCATACAAAAGAGAGGTTTCGCTAGCTTTAAAACCAGGTTTAATCGAACAATTTATAAACATGATCATGCATGTACCAAGTCAAGAATATGTCAGTTGTTATTCATTCATTTGACGTGCTTGTGCTTTTGATTTGTGCAATTTGATAAGGGACTTTTTTTTTTCATTTTCCTCGGTACGTTTGTGATTATTCTCTTTTTTAACCGATTAATAGTTTTAAACAATTAAATATGCATGTTTCGTTAATCTTGTCGATTGTTGCACTCCACAATCATAATGACAACAAAGAATAGTTAGAGTATATGTACTCTGTAAATCAAACCATATGATGACCATAATGAACTAGTTTCAACCAACAATGTTTTCTAAAAAATGTCCTATACCAAGTCCCAACAATACTCTTCATCCAGTTAAACAGGACAGAGGTTAAGAAGCCTGCATATTGATTTAAGATCCTAGTACAATCTGATTATTCAGCCAAGTAGACATGGCAGAGATTCAGGAGCCTGCGTGTTGATATAATACCCTTGAACAATCTGATTGTTCAGCCAAGTAGACATGGCAGAGATTAAGGAGCCTGCGTGTTGAGATAAGGCATTTGTACACTCTGATTATTCAGCCAAGTAGACATGGCAGAGATTAAGGCGCCTGTATGTTGAGATAAGGCATTTGTACACTCTGATTGTTCAGCCAAGTAGATATGACAGAGATTAGGGCGCCTGCATGTTGAGATAAGACCCTTGTACAATCTGATTGTTCAGCCAAGTAGACATGACAGAGATTAAGGCCCCTGTATGTTGAGATAAGACATTTGTAAAATCTGATTGTTCAGCCAAGTACACAAGACGGGATCTGACTTCGAAAGCTCCCGGATGTAAAATGTATGAAAAGGGATGCTTTCAACCAGCATCAATCAAAACTACCTCTTGAAATTAAGCAATTGTCTCTAAGGACGATGAACACCAAGGGAACTTAAAAACTATGTCTTTGCTTTTTGGACTAAGTTAGTTAAAAGAGCTGTTGTGGGAATTTTGTTTACATAACAGATCCTACGTCTTTTTTGTTCGACATTAAAACCCTTTTAGAAGTGCATGTCGTTTTACAACATATATTGTTTGTTTGGCTGGTTTGAAATCTATTTGTTCACAGCAGTCCCTAAAACATCAAAAAGAGGAAGTGTACTCCGATGCTTCGTTTAGTTTCTCATCCTGAGAGAGCCAAAGAACAACTTATAATGACGTGTGTACAACGTCTTATATTGTGTTTTAACATATATGTCGTATGTCTGTTAAGTATAGAACGTGACATTTTCCCGCAAATGGCTGTTTTACCGAATGTGACTATGCAGTGCTATACGACGAGGCACGGTATTGAGAACTTCTAACATTCATGTATTTTACCTTATTTTGTATGTGTTATTTATTAAGTTTTGGATGGATAATGTTCAAATTCTTGTCGTTTATAGTCCAAATAAATATACAAGTCCGTTCAATACCGTATTGTCATAACATAGGTGTTTCAAACTGGTATTGTGATAATAATTGTAAACAGTTCTCGATTGCACGTGTGTTAGATAGGTGCGTCACTGTTTGCGATGTCATGTCCTGTCTGTCATTGATAAACGATGTTTATACTTGTTCTCTGGTTTGCATATAGTGTTGCCTATCATGTATCTTTTGTTTTCTTTTGTCTGTGATTATTGTTATTGCGTTTGATTGTGCTTTGTTTCAGAAACGTTGTGTTTTCATCTAGCGATTTACAAAAAATGCCATATAAGCAGTAGATTTGGCAAGCCATAATCTGAGATTCATCACACCATTTATTTTCTGAAATGTCCTGTACAAAGTCAGGAATATAACAGTTATTATCAAATAGTTCGTTTATATGCATGTTTTATGTGTTGGCATTCAATGTTCTTGTTGTTTCTTTGTTGTATAGTTATGACTTTCCCTAAATTTCAGTGTGTAAACGATTTTTCTCTCAATTATTTATGACTTTTGTATAACGGTTTACTACTTTTGCCTCGGTGCGGTTCATGCATGTCTATCTTCGGCCTTTTGTACAACGGTAAACTACTTTTGCCTTGTTAAGGTTCTTGCATGTCTGTCTTCAGTGTTTTGTACAACGTTAAACTACTTTTGCCTTGTTTGTGGTTCATGCATGTCTGTCTTCAGAATTTTGTACAACGGTATACTACTTTTGCCTTGTTGTGGTGCATGCATGTCTGTATTCAGTCTTTTGTACAACGGTAAACTATTTTTGTCTGGTTGAGGTTCTTGTATGTCTGTCTTCAGTGTCTTGTACAACAGTATACTACTTTTGCCTTGTTGTGGTTCATGCATATCTGTCTTCAGTGTTTTGTAAAACGGTATACTACTTTTGCCTTGTTGTGGTTCATGCATGTCTGTCTTCAGTCTTTTGTAAAACGGTAAACTACTTTTGCCTTGTTGTGGTTCTTGTATGTCTGTCTTCAGACTTTTGTTTAACGGTAAACTACTTTTGCCTTGTTGTGGTTCTTGTATGTCTGTCTTCAGTGTTTTGTTTAACGGTAAACTACTTTTGCCTTGTTGTGGTTCTTGTATGTCTGTCTTCGGTGTTTTGTACAACAGTATACTACTTTTGCCTTGTTGTGGTTCATGCATATCTGTCTTCAGTGTTTTGTAAAACGGTATACTACTTTTGCCTTGTTGTGGTTCATGCATGTCTGTCTTCAGTGTTTTGTTCAACAGTAAACTACTTTTGGCTTGTTGTGGTTCTTGTATATCTGTCTTCAGTGTTTTGTACAATGGTAAACTACTTTTGCCTTGTTGTGGTTCATGCATGTCTGTCTTCTGTGTTTGGTAAAACGGTATACTACTTTTGGCTTGTTGTGGTTCATGCATGTCTGTCTTCTGTGTTTTGTACAACGGTATACTACTTTTGGCTTGTTGTGGTTCATGTATGTCTGTCTTCAGTGTTTTGTTTAACGGTATACTACTTTTGGCTTGTTGTGGTTCTTGTATGTCTGTTTTCTGTGTTTTGTAAAACGGTATACTACTTTTGGCTTGTTGTGGTTTATGTATGTCTGTCTTCAGTGTTTTGTTTAACGGTATACTACTTTTGGCTTCTTGTGGTTCTTGTATGTCTGTTTTCTGTGTTTTGTAAAACGGTATACTACTTTTGGCTTGTTGTGGTTCATGCATGTCTGTCTTCAGTGTTTTGTTTAACGGTATAATACTTTTGGCTTCTTGTGGTTCATGCATGTCTGTCTTCGGTGTTTTGTACAACGGTATACTACTTTTGGCTTGTTGTGGTTCATGCATGTCTGTCTTCTGTGTTTTGCACAACGGTATACTACTTTTGGCTTGTTGTGGTTCATGCATGTCTGTCTTTGACTTTTGTGTAACGGTATACTTCTGTTGGCTTGTTGTGGTTCTTGTATGTCTGTTTTCTGTGTTTTGTAAAACGGTATACTACTTTTGGCTTGTTGTGGTTTATGTATGTCTGTCTTCAGTGTTTTGTTTAACGGTATACTACTTTTGGCTTGTTGTGGTTCTTGTATGTCTGTTTTCTGTGTTTTGTAAAACGGTATACTACTTTTGGCTTGTTGTGGTTCATGCATGTCTGTCTTCAGTGTTTTGTTTAACGGTATACTACTTTTGGCTTCTTGTGGTTCATGCATGTCTGTCTTCGGTGTTTTGTACAACGGTATACTAATTTTGGCTTGTTGTGGTTCATGCATGTCTGTCTTCTGTGTTTTGTACAACGGTATACTACTTTTGGCTTGTTGTGGTTCATGCATGTCTGTCTTTGACTTTTGTGTAACGGTATACTTCTGTTGGCTTGTTGTGGTTCTTGTATGTCTGTATTCATACTTTTGTACAAAGGTAAACTACTTCTGCGTTGTTGTGGTTCTTGTATGTCTGTTTTCTGTGTTTTGTAAAACGGTATACTACTTTTGGCTTGTTGTGGTTCATGTATGTCTGTCTTCAGTGTTTTGTTTAACGGTATACTACTTTTGGCTTGTTGTGGTTCTTGTATGTCTGTGTTCTGTGTTTTGTTAAACGGTATACTACTTTTGGCTTGTTGTGGTTCATGCATGTCTGTCTTCAGTGTTTTGTTTAATGGTATACTACTTTTGGCTTGTTGTGGCTCATGCATGTCTGTCTTCAGTGTTTTGTTTAACGGTATACTACTTTTGGCTTGTTGTGGTTCATGCATGTCTGTCTTCGGTGTTTTGTACAACGGTATACTACTTTTGGCTTGTTGTGGTTCATGCATGTCTGTCTTCTGTGTTTTGTAAAACGGTATACTACTTTTGGCTTGTTGTGGTTCATGCATGTCTGTCTTCGGTGTTTTGTACAACGGTATACTACTTTTGGCTTGTTGTGGTTCATGCATGTCTGTCTTCAGACTTTTGTTTCACGGTATACTACTTTTGGAGTGTTGTGGTTCATGCATGTCTGTCTTCAGTGTTTTGTTTAACGATATACTACTTTGGGCTTGTTGTGGTTCTTGTATGTCTGTTTTCTGTGTTTTGTAAAACGGTATACTACTTTTGGCTTGTTGTGGTTCATGTATGTCTGTCTTCAATGTTTTGTTTAACGGTATACTACTTTTGCCTTGTTGTGGTTCTTGTATTACTTTCTTCTGTGTTTTGTAAAACGGTATACTACTTTTGGCTTGTTGTGGTTCATGCATGTCTGTCTTCTGTGTTTTGTACAACGGTATACTACGTTTGGCTTGTTGTGGTTCATGCATATCTGTCTTTAGACTTTTGTGTAACGGTATACTAATGTTGCCTTGTTGTGGTTCTTGTATGTCTGTATTCAGACTTTTGTACAACGGTAAACTACTTTTGCGTTGTTGTGGTTCTTGTATGTCTGTCTTCGGTGTTTTGTACAATGGTAAACTACTTTTGCCTTGTTGTGGTTCTTGTATGTCTGTCTTCAGACTTTTGTACAACGGTAAACTACTTTTGCCTTGTTGTGGTTCTTTTATGTCTGTCTTCATACTTTTGTACAACGGTAAACTACTTGTGCATTGTTGTGGTTATTGTATGTCTGTTTTGAGTGTTTTGTACAACTGTAAACTACTTTTGGCTTGTTGTGGTTCATGCAAGTCTGTCTTCAGTCTTTTGTAAAACGGTAAACTACTTTTGGCTTGTTGTGGTTCATGCATGTCTGTCTTCAGTGTTTTGTACAACGGTAAACTACTTTTAGCTTGTTGTGGTTCATGCATGTCTGTCTTCAGTGTTTTGTTTAACGGTATACTACTTTTGGCATGTTGTGGTTCATGCATGTCTGTCTTCAGTGTTTTGTTTAGCGGTATACTACTTTTGGCTTGTTGTGGTTCTTGTATGTGTGTCTTCGGTGTTTTGTTTAACGGTATACTACTTTTGGCATGTTGTGGTTCTTGTATGTCTGTCTTTAGTGTTTTGTTTAACGGTATACTACTTTTGGCTTGTTGTGGTTCTTGTATGTGTGTCTTCGGTGTTTTGTTTAACGGTATACTACTTTTGGCATGTTGTGGTTCATGCATGTCTGTCTTCAGTGTTTTGTTTAGTGGTATACTACTTTTGGCTTGTTGTGGTTCATGCATGTCTGTCTTCAGTGTTTTGTTTAACGGTATAATAATTTTGGCTTGTTGTGGTTCATGTATGTCTGTCTTCAGTCTTTTGTAAAACGGTATACTACTGTTGGCTTGTTGTGGTTCTTGTATGTCTGTATCCAGACTTTTGTACAACGGTAAACTACTTTTGGCTTGTTGTGGTTCTTGTATGTCTGTCTTCATACTTTTGTACAACGGTAAACTACTTTTGGCTTGTTGTGGTTCATGCATGTCTGTCTTTAGTGTTTTGTTTAACGGTATACTACTTTTGGCATGTTGTGGTTCATGCATGTCTGTCTTCAGTGTTTTGTTTAGCGGTATACTACTTTTGGCTTGTTGTGGTTCATGCATGTCTGTCTTCAGTGTTTTGTTTAACGGTATAATAATTTTGGCTTGTTGTGGTTCATGTATGTCTGTCTTCAGTCTTTTGTAAAACGGTATACTACTGTTGGCTTGTTGTGGTTCTTGTATGTCTGTATTCAGACTTTTGTACAACGGTAAACTACTTTTGCGTTGTTGTGGTTCATGCATGTCTGTCTTCAGTGTTTTGTTTAACGGTAAACTACTTTTGCCTTGTTGTGGTTCTTGTATGTCTGTCTTCAGACTTTTGTACAACGGTAAACTACTTTTGGCTTGTTGTGGTTCATGCATGTCTGTCTTTAGTGTTTTGTTTAACGGTATACTACTGTTGGCTTGTTGTGGTTCTTGTATGTCTGTCTTTAGTGTTTTGTTTAACGGTAAACTACTTTTGCCTTGTTGTGGTTCATGTATGTCTGTCTTCAGTGTTTTGTTTAACGGTATACTACTTTTGCCTTGTTGTTGTTCATGTATGTCTGTCTTCTGTGTTTTGTACAACGGTAAACTACTTATGGCTTGTTGTGGTTCATGCATGTCTGTATTCAGTCTTTTGTAAAACGGTAAACTACTTTTGGCTTGTTGTGGTTCATGCATGTCTGTCTTCAGTGTTTTGTGTAACGGTATACCACTGTTGGCTTGTTGTGGTTCTTGTATGTCTGTCTTCAGTGTTTTGTTTAACGGTATACTACTTTTGCCTTGTTGTGGTTCTTGTATGTCTGTATTCAGACTTTTGTACAACGGTATACTACTTTTGCCTTATTGTGGTTCTTGTATGTCTGTTTTAAGTCTTTTGTATAACGGTAAACTACTTTTGCGTTGTTGTGGTTCTTGTATGTCTGTCTTCGGTGTTTTGTACAACGGTAAACTAATTTTGCCTTGTTGTGGTTCTTGTATGTCTGTCTTCAGACTTTTGTACAACGGTAAACTACTTTTGCCTTGTTGTGGTTCTTGTATGTCTGTCTTCGGTGTTTTGTACAACGGTAAACTACTTTTGCCTTGTTGTGGTTCATGTATGTCTGTCTTCAGACTTTTGTACAACGGTAAACTACTTTTGCCTTGTTGTGGTTCTTGTATGTCTGTATTCATACTTTTGTACAACGGTAAACTACTTTTGCATTGTTGTGGTTATTGTATGTCTGTCTTGAGTGTTTTGTACAACGGTAAACTACTTTTGCCTTGTTGTGGTTCATGTATGTCTGTCTTCAGACTTTTGTACAACGGTAAACTACTTTTGCCTTGTTGTGGTTCTTGTATGTCTGTATTCATACTTTTGTACAACGGTAAACTACTTTTGCATTGTTGTGGTTATTGTATGTCTGTCTTGAGTGTTTTGTACAACGGTAAACTACTTTTGCCTTGTTGTGGTTCATGCATGTCTGTCTTCAGACTTTTGTACAACGGTATACTACTTTTGCCTTGTTGTGGTTCATGTATGTCTGTCTGCAGACTTTTGTACAACGGTAAACTACTTTTGCCTTGTTGTGGTTCTTTTATGTCTGTCTTCATACTTTTGTACACCGGTAAATAATTTTGCCTTGTTGTGGTTCTTTTATGTCTGTCTTCGGTGTTTTGTACAACGGTAAACTACTTATGGCTTGATGTGGTTCTTGTATGTCTGTCTTCAGACTTTTGTTCAATGGTAAACTACTCTTGGCTTGTTGTGGTTCTTGTATGTCTGTCTTCGGTGTTTTTTACAACGGTAAACTACTTTTGCATTGTTGTGGTTCTTGTATGTCTGTCTTCATACTTTTGTACAACGGTAAACTACTTTTGCATTGTTGTGGTTCATGTATGTCTGTCTTGAGTGTTTTGTACAACGGTAAACTACTTTTGCCTTGTTGTGGTTCTTGTTTGTCTGTCTTTAGTGTTTTGTACAACGGTAAACTACTTTTGCCTTGTTGTGGTTCTTGTATGTCTGTCTTCAGACTTTTGTACAACGGTAAACTACTTTTGCCTTGTTGTGGTTCTTGTATGTCTGTCTTCATACTTTTGTACAACGGTAAACTACTTTTGCATTGTTGTGGTTATTGTATGTCTGTCTTGAGTGTTTTGTACAACGGTAAACTACTTTTGCCTTGTTGTGGTTCTTGTATGTCTGTCTTTAGTGTTTTGTACAACGGTAAACTACTTTTGCCTTGTTGTGGTTCTTGTATATCTGTCTTCAGACTTTTGTACAACGGTAAACTACTTTTGCCTTGTTGTGGTTCATGTATGTCTGTCTTCAGTCTTTTGTAAAACGGTAAACTACGTATGCCTTGTTGTGGTTCATGTATGTCTGTCTTCGGTGTTTTGTACAACGGTAAACTACTTTTGGCTTGTTGTGGTTCATGCATGTCTGTCTTCAGTGTTTTGTGTAACGGTATACCACTGTTGGCTTGTTGTGGTTCTTGTATGTCTGTCTTCAGTGTTTTGTTTAACGGTATACTACTTTTGCCTTGTTGTGGTTCTTGTATGTCTGTCTTCATACTTTTGTACAACGGTAAACTACTTTTGCATTGTTGTGGTTATTGTATGTCTGTCTTGAGTGTTTTGTACAACGGTAAACTACTTTTGCCTTGTTGTGGTTCATGTATGTCTGTCTTCATACTTTTGTACAACGGTAAATACTTTTGCCTTGTTGTGGTTCTTTTATGTCTGTCTTCGGTGTTTTGTACAACGGTAAACTACTTATGGCTTGATGTGGTTCTTGTATGTCTGTCTTCAGACTTTTGTTCAATGGTAAACTACTCTTGGCTTGTTGTGGTTCTTGTATGTCTGTCTTCAGACTTTTGAACAACGGTAAACTACTTTTGGCTTGTTGTGGTTCTTGTATGTCTGTCTTCAGACTTTTGTACAACGGTAAACTACTTTTGCCTTGTTGTGGTTCTTTTATGTCTGTCTTCAGACTTTTGTACAACGGTAAACTACTTTTGCCTTGTCGTGGTTCTTGTATGTCTGTCTTCAGACTTTTGTACAACGGTAAACTACTTTTGCCTTGTTGTGGTTCATGTATGTCTGTCTGCAGACTTTTGTACAACGGTAAACTACTTTTGCCTTGTTGTGGTTCTTTTATGTCTGTCTTCATACTTTTGTACAACGGTATACTACTTTTGCCTTGTTGTGGTTCATGTATGTCTGTCTGCAGACTTTTGTACAACGGTAAACTACTTTTGCCTTGTTGTGGTTCTTTTATGTCTGTCTTCATACTTTTGTACAACGGTAAATACTTTTGCCTTGTTGTGGTTCTTTTATTTCTGTCTTGAGTGTTTTGTACAACGGTAAACTACTTATGGCTTGATGTGGTTCTTGTATGTCTGTCTTCAGACTTTTGTTCAATGGTAAACTACTCTTGGCTTGTTGTGGTTCTTGTATGTCTGTCTTCGGTGTTTTTTACAACGGTAAACTACTTTTGCATTGTTGTGGTTCTTGTATGTCTGTCTTCATACTTTTGTACAACGGTAAACTACTTTTGCATTGTTGTGGTTATTGTATGTCTGTCTTGAGTGTTTTGTACAACGGTAAACTACTTTTGCCTTGTTGTGGTTCTTGTTTGTCTGTCTTTAGTGTTTTGTACAACGGTAAACTACTTTTGCCTTGTTGTGGTTCTTGTATGTCTGTCTTCAGACTTTTGTACAACGGTAAACTACTTTTGCCTTGTTGTGGTTCTTGTATGTCTGTCTTCATACTTTTGTACAACGGTAAACTACTTTTGCATTGTTGTGGTTATTGTATGTCTGTCTTGAGTGTTTTGTACAACGGTAAACTACTTTTGCCTTGTTGTGGTTCTTGTATGTCTGTCTTTAGTGTTTTGTACAACGGTAAACTACTTTTGCCTTGTTGTGGTTCTTGTATATCTGTCTTCAGACTTTTGTACAACGGTAAACTACTTTTGCCTTGTTGTGGTTCATGTATGTCTGTCTTCAGTCTTTTGTAAAACGGTAAACTACGTATGCCTTGTTGTGGTTCATGTATGTCTGTCTTCGGTGTTTTGTACAACGGTAAACTACTTTTGGCTTGTTGTGGTTCATGCATGTCTGTCTTCAGTGTTTTGTGTAACGGTATACCACTGTTGGCTTGTTGTGGTTCTTGTATGTCTGTCTTCAGTGTTTTGTTTAACGGTATACTACTTTTGCCTTGTTGTGGTTCTTGTATGTCTGTCTTCATACTTTTGTACAACGGTAAACTACTTTTGCATTGTTGTGGTTATTGTATGTCTGTCTTGAGTGTTTTGTACAACGGTAAACTACTTTTGCCTTGTTGTGGTTCATGTATGTCTGTCTTCATACTTTTGTACAACGGTAAATACTTTTGCCTTGTTGTGGTTCTTTTATGTCTGTCTTCGGTGTTTTGTACAACGGTAAACTACTTATGGCTTGATGTGGTTCTTGTATGTCTGTCTTCAGACTTTTGTTCAATGGTAAACTACTCTTGGCTTGTTGTGGTTCTTGTATGTCTGTCTTCAGACTTTTGAACAACGGTAAACTACTTTTGGCTTGTTGTGGTTCTTGTATGTCTGTCTTCAGACTTTTGTACAACGGTAAACTACTTTTGCCTTGTTGTGGTTCTTTTATGTCTGTCTTCAGACTTTTGTACAACGGTAAACTACTTTTGCCTTGTCGTGGTTCTTGTATGTCTGTCTTCAGACTTTTGTACAACGGTAAACTACTTTTGCCTTGTTGTGGTTCATGTATGTCTGTCTGCAGACTTTTGTACAACGGTAAACTACTTTTGCCTTGTTGTGGTTCTTTTATGTCTGTCTTCATACTTTTGTACAACGGTATACTACTTTTGCCTTGTTGTGGTTCATGTATGTCTGTCTGCAGACTTTTGTACAACGGTAAACTACTTTTGCCTTGTTGTGGTTCTTTTATGTCTGTCTTCATACTTTTGTACAACGGTAAATACTTTTGCCTTGTTGTGGTTCTTTTATTTCTGTCTTGAGTGTTTTGTACAACGGTAAACTACTTATGGCTTGATGTGGTTCTTGTATGTCTGTCTTCAGACTTTTCTTCAATGGTAAACTACTCTTGGCTTGTTGTTGTTCTTGTATGTCTGTCTTCGGTGTTTTTTACAACGGTAAACTACTTTTGCATTGTTGTGGTTCTTTTATGTCTGTCTTCATACTTTTGTACAACGGTAAACTACTTTTGCATTGTTGTGGTTATTGTATGTCTGTCTTGAGTGTTTTGTACAACGGTAAACTACTTTTGCCTTGTTGTGGTTCTTGTATGTCTGTCTTTAGTGTTTTGTACAACGGTAAACTACTTTTGCCTTGTTGTGGTTCTTGTATGTCTGTCTTCAGACTTTTGTACAACGGTAAACTACTTTTGCCTTGTTGTGGTTCTTGTATGTCTGTCTTCAGACTTTTGTACAACGGTAAACTACTTTTGCATTGTTGTGGTTATTGTATGTCTGTCTTGAGTGTTTTGTACAACGGTAAACTACTTTTGCCTTGTTGTGGTTCTTGTATGTCTGTCTTTAGTGTTTTGTACAACGGTAAACTACTTTTGCCTTGTTTTGGTTCTTGTATGTCTGTCTTCAGACTTTTGTACAACGGTAAACTACTTTTGCCTTGTTGTGGTTCATGCATGTCTGTTTTCAGTCTTTTGTAAAACGGTAAACTACTTTTGGCTTGATGTGGTTCTTGTATATCTGTCTTCAGACTTTTGTACACGGTAAACTACTGTTGGCTTGTTGTGGTTCATGCATGTCTGTCTTCAGTGTTTTGTACAAAGGTAAACTACATTTGGCTTGTTGTGGTTCATGCATGTCTGTCTACAGTGTTTTGTTTAACGGTAAACTACTTTTGGCTTGTTGTGGTTCATGCATGTCTGTCTACAGTGTTTTGTTTAACGGTAAACTACTTTTGGCTTGTTGTGGTTCGTGCATGACTGTCTTCAGTGTTTTGTTTAACGGTATACTACTTTTGGCTTGCTGTGGTTCATGCATGTCTGTCTTCAGTGTTTTGTTTAACGGTAAACTACTTTTGGCTTGTTGTGGTTCATGCATGTCTGTCTTCAGTGTTTTGTTTAACAGTATACTACTTTTGACTTGTTGTGGTTCTTGTATGTCTGTCTTCAGACTTTTGTACAACGATAAACTACTTTTGGCCTGTTGTGGTTCTTGTATGTCTGTCTTCAGACTTTTGTACAACGGTAAACTACGTATGCCTTGTTGTGGTTCATGTATGTTTGTCTTTAGTGTTTTGTTTAACGGTATACTACTGTTGGCTTGTTGTGGTTCTTGTATGTCTGTCTTTAGTGTTTTGTTTAACGGTAAACTACTTTTGCCTTGTTGTGGTTCATGTATGTCTGTCTTCAGTGTTTTGTTTAACGGTATACTACTTTTGCCTTGTTGTTGTTCATGTATGTCTGTCTTCTGTGTTTTGTACAACGGTAAACTACTTATGGCTTGTTATGGTTCATGCATGTCTGTATTCAGTCTTTTGTAAAACGGTAAACTACTTTTGGCTTGTTGTGGTTCATGCATGACTGTCTTCAGTGTTTTGTGTAACGGTATACCACTGTTGGCTTGTTGTGGTTCTTGTATGTCTGTCTTCAGTGTTTTGTTTAACGGTATGCTACTTTTGCCTTGTTGTGGTTCTTGTATGTCTGTATTCAGTGTTTTGTTTAACGGTATACTACTTTTGCCTTGTTGTGGTTCTTGTATGTCTGTATTCAGACTTTTGTACAACGGTATACTACTTTTGCCTTATTGTGGTTCTTGTATGTCTGTCTTAAGTCTTTTGTATAACGGTAAACTACTTTTGCGTTGTTGTGGTTCTTGTATGTCTGTCTTCGGTGTTTTGTACAACGGTAAACTATTTTTGCCTTGTTGTGGTTCTTGTATGTCTGTCTTTAGTGTTTTGTTTAACGGTAAACTACTTTTGCCTTGTTGTGGTTCATGTATGTCTGTCTTCAGTGTTTTGTTTAACGGTATACTACTTTTGCCTTGTTGTTGTTCATGTATGTCTGTCTTCTGTGTTTTGTACAACGGTAAACTACTTATGGCTTGTTGTGGTTCATGCATGTCTGTATTCAGTCTTTTGTAAAACGGTAAACTACTTTTGGCTTGTTGTGGTTCATGCATGTCTGTCTTCAGTGTTTTGTGTAACGGTATACCACTGTTGGCTTGTTGTGGTTCTTGTATGTCTGTCTTCAGTGTTTTGTTTAACGGTATGCTACTTTTGCCTTGTTGTGGTTCTTGTATGTCTGTATTCAGACTTTTGTACAACGGTATACTACTTTTGCCTTATTGTGGTTCTTGTTTGTCTGTCTTAAGTCTTTTGTATAACGGTAAACTACTTTTGCGTTGTTGTGGTTCTTGTATGTCTGTCTTCGGTGTGTTGTACAACGGTAAACTAATTTTGCCTTGTTGTGGTTCATGTATGTCTGTCTTCAGACTTTTGTACAACGGTAAACTACTTTTGCATTGTTGTGGTTCTTGTTTGTCTGTCTTCATACTTGTGTACAACGGTAAACTACTTTTGCATTGTTGTGGTTATTGTATGTCTGTCTTGAGTGTTTTGTACAACGGTAAACTACTTTTGCCTTGTTGTGGTTCATTCTTCAGACTTTTGTACAACGGTATACTACTTTTGCCTTGTTGTGGTTCATGTATGTCTGTCTGCAGACTTTTGTACAACGGTAAACTACTTTTGCCTTGTTGTGGTTCTTTTATGTCTGTCTTCATACTTTTGTACAACGGTAAATACTTTTGCCTTGTTGTGGTTCCTTTATGTCTGTCTTCGGTGTTTTGTACAACGGTAAACTACTTATGGCTTGATGTGGTTCTTGTATGTCTGTCTTCAGACTTTTGTTCAATGGTAAACTACTCTTGGCTTGTTGTGGTTCTTGTATGTCTGTCTTCGGTGTTTTTTACAACGGTAAACTACTTTTGCATTGTTGTGGTTCTTTTATGTCTGTCTTCATACTTTTGTACAACGGTAAACTACTTTTGCATTGTTGTGGTTATTGTATGTCTGTCTTGAGTGTTTTGTACAACAGTAAACTACTTTTGCCTTGTTGTGGTTCTTTTATGTCTGTCTTCATACTTTTGTACAACGGTATACTACTTTTGCCTTGTTGTGGTTCATGTATGTCTGTCTGCAGACTTTTGTACAACGGTAAACTACTTTTACCTTGTTGTGGTTCTTTTATGTCTGTCTTCATACTTTTGTACAACGGTAAATACTTTTGCCTTGTTGTGGTTCTTTTATTTCTGTCTTCGGTGTTTTGTACAACGGTAAACTACTTATGGCTTGATGTGGTTCTTGTATGTCTGTCTTCAGACTTTTCTTCAATGGTAAACTACTCTTGGCTTGTTGTGGTTCTTGTATGTCTGTCTTCGGTGTTTTTTACAACGGTAAACTACTTTTGCATTGTTGTGGTTCATGTATGTCTGTCTTCAGACTTTTGTACAACGGTAAACTACTTTTGCATTGTTGTGGTTCTTTTATGTCTGTCTTCATACTTTTGTACAACGGTAAACTACTTTTGCATTGTTGTGGTTATTGTATGTCTGTCTTGAGTGTTTTGTACAACAGTAAACTACTTTTGCCTTGTTGTGGTTCATGCATGTCTGTCTTCAGACTTTTGTACAACGGTATACTACTTTTGCCTTGTTGTGGTTCATGTATGTCTGTCTGCAGACTTTTGTACAACGGTAAACTACTTTTGCCTTGTTGTGGTTCTTTTATGTCTGTCTTCATACTTTTGTACAACGGTAAACTACTCTTGGCTTGTTGTGGTTCTTGTATGTCTGTCTTCATACTTTTGTACAACGGTAAATAATTTTGCCTTGTTGTTGTTCTTTTATGTCTGTCTTCGGTGTTTTGTACAACGGTAAACTACTTATGGCTTGATGTGGTTCTTGTATGTCTGTCTTCAGACTTTTGTTCAATGGTAAACTACTCTTGGCTTGTTGTGGTTCTTGTATGTCTGTCTTCGGTGTTTTTTACAACGGTAAACTACTTTTGCCTTGTTGTGGTTCTTGTATGTCTGTCTTCATACTTTTGTACAACGGTAAACTACTTTTGTATTGTTGTGGTTCTTGTATGTCTGTCTTCGGTGTTTTTTACAACAGTAAACTACTTTTGCCTTGTTGTGGTTCTTTTATGTCTGTCTTCATACTTTTGTACAACGGTATACTACTTTTGCCTTGTTGTGGTTCATGTATGTCTGTCTGCAGACTTTTGTACAACGGTAAACTACTTTTGCCTTGTTGTGGTTCTTTTATGTCTGTCTTCATACTTTTGTACAACGGTAAATACTTTTGCCTTGTTGTGGTTCTTTTATTTCTGTCTTCGGTGTTTTGTACAACGGTAAACTACTTATGGCTTGATGTGGTTCTTGTATGTCTGTCTGCAGACTTTTGTACAACGGTAAACTACTTTTGCCTTGTTGTGGTTCTTTTATGTCTGTCTTCATACTTTTGTACAACGGTAAATACTTTTGCCTTGTTGTGGTTCTTTTATTTCTGTCTTCGGTGTTTTGTACAACGGTAAACTACTTTTGCCTTGTTGTGGTTCTTGTATGTCTGTCTTCGGTGTTTTGTACAACGGTAAACTACTTTTGCCTTGTTGTGGTTCATGTATGTCTGTCTTCAGACTTTTGTACAACGGTAAACTACTTTTGCCTTGTTGTGGTTCTTGTATGTCTGTCTTCATACTTTTGTACAACGGTAAACTACTTTTGCATTGTTGTGGTTATTGTATGTCTGTCTTGAGTGTTTTGTACAACGGTAAACTACTTTTGCCTTGTTGTGGTTCATGCATGTCTGTCTTCAGACTTTTGTACAACGGTATACTACTTTTGCCTTGTTGTGGTTCATGCATGTCTGTCTTCAGACTTTTGTACAACGGTATACTACTTTTGCCTTGTTGTGGTTCTTTTATGTCTGTCTTCATACTTTTGTACAACGGTAAATACTTTTGCCTTGTTGTGGTTCTTTTATGTCTGTCTTCGGTGTTTTGTACAACGGTAAACTACTTATGGCTTGATGTGGTTCTTGTATGTCTGTCTTCAGACTTTTGTTCAATGGTAAACTACTCTTGGCTTGTTGTGGTTCTTGTATGTCTGTCTTCGGTGTTTTTTACAACGGTAAACTACTTTTGCCTTGTTGTGGTTCTTGTATGTCTGTCTTCATACTTTTGTACAACGGTAAACTACTTTTGCATTGTTGTGGTTATTGTATGTCTGTCTTGAGTGTTTTGTACAACAGTAAACTACTTTTGCCTTGTTGTGGTTCTTTTATGTCTGTCTTCAGACTTTTCTTCAATGGTAAACTACTCTTGGCTTGTTGTGGTTCTTGTATGTCTGTCTTCGGTGTTTTGTACAACGGTAAACTACTTTTGCCTTGTTGTGGTTCATGTATGTCTGTCTTCAGACTTTTGTACAACGGTAAACTACTTTTGCATTGTTGTGGTTCTTGTTTGTCTGTCTTCATACTTTTGTACAACGGTAAACTACTTTTGCATTGTTGTGGTTATTGTATGTCTGTCTTGAGTGTTTTGTACAACGGTAAACTACTTTTGCCTTGTTGTGGTTCATGCATGTCTGTCTTCAGACTTTTGTACAACGGTATACTACTTTTGCCTTGTTATGGTTCATGTATGTCTGTCTGCAGACTTTTGTACAACGGTAAACTACTTTTGCCTTGTTGTGGTTCTTTTATGTCTGTCTTCATACTTTTGTACAACGGTAAATACTTTTGCCTTGTTGTGGTTCCTTTATGTCTGTCTTCGGTGTTTTGTACAACGGTAAACTACTTATGGCTTGATGTGGTTCTTGTATGTCTGTCTTCAGACTTTTGTTCAATGGTAAACTACTCTTGGCTTGTTGTGGTTCTTGTATGTCTGTCTTCGGTGTTTTTTACAACGGTAAACTACTTTTGCATTGTTGTGGTTCTTTTATGTCTGTCTTCATACTTTTGTACAACGGTAAACTACTTTTGCATTGTTGTGGTTATTGTATGTCTGTCTTGAGTGTTTTGTACAACAGTAAACTACTTTTGCCTTGTTGTGGTTCTTTTATGTCTGTCTTCAGACTTTTCTTCAATGGTAAACTACTCTTGGCTTGTTGTGGTTCTTGTATGTCTGTCTTCGGTGTTTTGTACAACGGTAAACTACTTTTGCCTTGTTGTGGTTCATGTATGTCTGTCTTCAGACTTTTGTACAACGGTAAACTACTTTTGCATTGTTGTGGTTCTTGTTTGTCTGTCTTCATACTTTTGTACAACGGTAAACTACTTTTGCATTGTTGTGGTTATTGTATGTCTGTCTTGAGTGTTTTGTACAACGGTAAACTACTTTTGCCTTGTTGTGGTTCATGCATGTCTGTCTTCAGACTTTTGTACAACGGTATACTACTTTTGCCTTGTTGTGGTTCATGTATGTCTGTCTGCAGACTTTTGTACAACGGTAAACTACTTTTGCCTTGTTGTGGTTCTTTTATGTCTGTCTTCATACTTTTGTACAACGGTAAATACTTTTGCCTTGTTGTGGTTCCTTTATGTCTGTCTTCGGTGTTTTGTACAACGGTAAACTACTTATGGCTTGATGTGGTTCTTGTATGTCTGTCTTCAGACTTTTGTTCAATGGTAAACTACTCTTGGCTTGTTCTGGTTCTTGTATGTCTGTCTTCGGTGTTTTTTACAACGGTAAACTACTTTTGCATTGTTGTGGTTCTTTTATGTCTGTCTTCATACTTTTGTACAACGGTAAACTACTTTTGCATTGTTGTGGTTATTGTATGTCTGTCTTGAGTGTTTTGTACAACAGTAAACTACTTTTGCCTTGTTGTGGTTCATTTATGTCTGTCTTCATACTTTTGTACAACGGTAAACTACTTTTGCATTGTTGTGGTTATTGTATGTCTGTCTTGAGTGTTTTGTACAACAGTAAACTACTTTTGCCTTGTTGTGGTTCTTTTATGTCTGTCTTCATACTTTTGTACAACGGTATACTACTTTTGCCTTGTTGTGGTTCATGTATGTCTGTCTGCAGACTTTTGTACAACGGTAAACTACTTTTACCTTGTTGTGGTTCTTTTATGTCTGTCTTCATACTTTTGTACAACGGTAAATACTTTTGCCTTGTTGTGGTTCTTTTATTTCTGTCTTCGGTGTTTTGTACAACGGTAAACTACTTATGGCTTGATGTGGTTCTTGTATGTCTGTCTTCAGACTTTTCTTCAATGGTAAACTACTCTTGGCTTGTTGTGGTTCTTGTATGTCTGTCTTCGGTGTTTTTTACAACGGTAAACTACTTTTGCATTGTTGTGGTTCATGTATGTCTGTCTTCAGACTTTTGTACAACGGTAAACTACTTTTGCATTGTTGTGGTTCTTTTATGTCTGTCTTCATACTTTTGTACAACGGTAAACTACTTTTGCATTGTTGTGGTTTATGTATGTCTGTCTTCAGACTTTTGTACAACGATAAACTACTTTTGCATTGTTGTGGTTCATGTATGTCTGTCTTCAGACTTTTGTACAACGGTAAACTACTTTTGCATTGTTGTGGTTATTGTATGTCTGTATTCAGACTTTTGTTCAATGGTAAACTACTTTTGCATTGTTGTGGTTATTGTATGTCTGTATTCAGACTTTTGTACAACGGTAAACTACTTTTGCATTGTTGTGGTTATTGTATGTCTGTCTTGAGTGTTTTGTACAACAGTAAACTACTTTTGCCTTGTTGTGGTTCATGCATGTCTGTCTTCAGACTTTTGTACAACGGTATACTACTTTTGCCTTGTTGTGGTTCATGTATGTCTGTCTGCAGACTTTTGTACAACGGTAAACTACTTTTGCCTTGTTGTGGTTCTTTTATGTCTGTCTTCATACTTTTGTACAACGGTAAACTACTCTTGGCTTGTTGTGGTTCTTGTATGTCTGTCTTCATACTTTTGTACAACGGTAAATACTTTTGCCTTGTTGTTGTTCTTTTATGTCTGTCTTCGGTGTTTTGTACAACGGTAAACTACTTATGGCTTGATGTGGTTCTTGTATGTCTGTCTTCAGACTTTTGTTCAATGGTAAACTACTCTTGGCTTGTTGTGGTTCTTGTATGTCTGTCTTCGGTGTTTTTTTACAACGGTAAACTACTTTTGCCTTGTTGTGGTTCTTGTATGTCTGTCTTCATACTTTTGTACAATGGTAAACTACTTTTGTATTGTTGTGGTTCTTGTATGTCTGTCTTCGGTGTTTTTTACAACAGTAAACTACTTTTGCCTTGTTGTGGTTCTTTTATGTCTGTCTTCATACTTTTGTACAACGGTATACTACTTTTGCCTTGTTGTGGTTCATGTATGTCTGTCTGCAGACTTTTGTACAACGGTAAACTACTTTTGCCTTGTTGTGGTTCTTTTATGTCTGTCTTCATACTTTTGTACAACGGTAAATACTTTTGCCTTGTTGTGGTTCTTTTATTTCTGTCTTCGGTGTTTTGTACAACGGTAAACTACTTATGGCTTGATGTGGTTCTTGTATGTCTGTCTTCATACTTTTCTTCAATGGTAAACTACTCTTGGCTTGTTGTGGTTCTTGTATGTCTGTCTTCGGTGTTTTGTACAACGGTAAACTACTTTTGCCTTGTTGTGGTTCATGTATGTCTGTCTTCAGACTTTTGTACAACGGTAAACTACTTTTGCCTTGTTGTGGTTCTTGTATGTCTGTCTTCATACTTTTGTACAACGGTAAACTACTTTTGCATTGTTGTGGTTATTGTATGTCTGTCTTGAGTGTTTTGTACAACGGTAAACTACTTTTGCCTTGTTGTGGTTCATGCATGTCTGTCTTCAGACTTTTGTACAACGGTATACTACTTTTGCCTTGTTGTGGTTCATGTATGTCTGTCTGCAGACTTTTGTACAACGGTAAACTACTTTTGCCTTGTTGTGGTTCTTTTATGTCTGTCTTCATACTTTTGTACAACGGTAAATACTTTTGCCTTGTTGTGGTTCTTTTATGTCTGTCTTCGGTGTTTTGTACAACGGTAAACTACTTATGGCTTGATGTGGTTCTTGTATGTCTGTCTTCAGACTTTTGTTCAATGGTAAACTACTCTTGGCTTGTTGTGGTTCTTGTATGTCTGTCTTCGGTGTTTTTTACAACGGTAAACTACTTTTGCATTGTTGTGGTTCTTTTATGTCTGTCTTCATACTTTTGTACAACGGTAAACTACTTTTGCATTGTTGTGGTTATTGTATGTCTGTCTTGAGTGTTTTGTACAACAGTAAACTACTTTTGCCTTGTTGTGGTTCTTTTATGTCTGTCTTCATACTTTTGTACAACGGTATACTACTTTTGCCTTGTTGTGGTTCATGTATGTCTGTCTGCAGACTTTTGTACAACGGTAAACTACTTTTGCCTTGTTGTGGTTCTTTTATGTCTGTCTTCATACTTTTGTACAACGGTAAATACTTTTGCCTTGTTGTGGTTCTTTTATTTCTGTCTTCGGTGTTTTGTACAACCGTAAACTACTTATGGCTTGATGTGGTTCTTGTATGTCTGTCTTCAGACTTTTCTTCAATGGTAAACTACTCTTGGCTTGTTGTGGTTCTTGTATGTCTGTCTTCGGTGTTTTGTACAACGGTAAACTACTTTTGCATTGTTGTGGTTATTGTATGTCTGTCTTGAGTGTTTTGTACAACGGTAAACTACTTTTGCCTTGTTGTGGTTATTGTATGTCTGTCTTTAGTGTTTTGTACAACGGTAAACTACTTTTGCCTTGTTGTGGTTCTTGTATGTCTGTCTTCAGACTTTTGTACAACGGTAAACTACTTTTGCCTTGTTGTGGTTCTTGTATGTCTGTCTTCATACTTTTGTACAACGGTAAACTACTTTTGCATTGTTGTGGTTATTGTATGTCTGTCTTGAGTGTTTTGTACAACGGTAAACTACTTTTGCCTTGTTGTGGTTCTTGTATGTCTGTCTTTAGTGTTTTGTACAACGGTAAACTACTTTTGCCTTGTTGTGGTTCTTGTATGTCTGTCTTCAGACTTTTGTACAACGGTAAACTTCTTTTGCCTTGTTGTGGTTCATGCATGTCTGTCTTCAGTCTTTTGTAAAACGGTAAACTACTTTTGGCTTGTTGTGGTTCTTGTATGTCTGTCTTCAGACTTTTGTACAACGGTATACTACTTTTTGCTTGTTGTGGTTCATGCATGTCTGTTTTCAGTCTTTTGTAAAACGGTAAACTACTTTTGGCTTGATGTGGTTCTTGTATATCTGTCTTCAGACTTTTGTACACGGTAAACTACTGTTGGCTTGTTGTGGTTCATGCATGTCTGTCTTCAGTGTTTTGTACAACGGTAAACTACATTTGGCTTGTTGTGGTTCATGCATGTCTGTCTACAGTGTTTTGTTTAACGGTAAACTACTTTTGGCTTGTTGTGGTTCGTGCATGACTGTCTTCAGTGTTTTGTTTAACGGTATACTACTTTTGGCTTGCTGTGGTTCATGCATGTCTGTCTTCAGTGTTTTGTTTAACGGTAAACTACTTTTGGCTTGTTGTGGTTCATGCATGTCTGTCTTCAGTGTTTTGTTTAACGGTATACTACTTTTGACTTGTTGTGGTTCTTGTATGTCTGTCTTCAGACTTTTGTACAACGGTAAACTACTTTTGGCCTGTTGTGGTTCTTGTATGTCTGTGTTCAGACTTTTGTACAACGGTAAACTACGTATGCCTTGTTGTGGTTCATGTATGTTTGTCTTTAGTGTTTTGTTTAACGGTATACTACTGTTGGCTTGTTGTGGTTCTTGTATGTCTGTCTTTAGTGTTTTGTTTAACGGTAAACTACTTTTGCCTTGTTGTGGTTCATGTATGTCTGTCTTCTGTGTTTTGTACAACGGTAAACTACTTATGGCTTGTTGTGGTTCATGCATGTCTGTATTCAGTCTTTTGTAAAACGGTAAACTACTTTTGGCTTGTTGTGGTTCATGCATGTCTGTCTTCAGTGTTTTGTGTAACGGTATACCACTGTTGGCTTGTTGTGGTTCTTGTATGTCTGTATTCAGTGTTTTGTTTAACGGTATACTACTTTTGCCTTGTTGTGGTTCTTGTATGTCTGTATTCAGACTTTTGTACAACGGTATACTACTTTTGACTTATTGTGGTTCTTGTATGTCTGTCTTAAGTCTTTTGTATAACGGTAAACTACTTTTGCGTTGTTGTGGTTCTTGTATGTCTGTCTTCGGTGTTTTGTACAACGGTAAACTATTTTTGCCTTGTTGTGGTTCTTGTATGTCTGTCTTTAGTGTTTTGTTTAACGGTAAACTACTTTTGCCTTGTGGTTCATGTATGTCTGTCTTCAGTGTTTTGTTTAACGGTATACTACTTTTGCCTTGTTGTTGTTCATGTATGTCTGTCTTCTGTGTTTTGTACAACGGTAAACTACTTATGGCTTGTTGTGGTTCATGCATGTCTGTATTCAGTCTTTTGTAAAACGGTAAACTACTTTTGGCTTGTTGTGGTTCATGCATGTCTGTCTTCAGTGTTTTGTGTAACGGTATACCACTGTTGGCTTGTTGTGGTTCTTGTATGTCTGTCTTCAGTGTTTTGTTTAACGGTATGCTACTTTTGCCTTGTTGTGGTTCTTGTATGTCTGTATTCAGACTTTTGTACAACGGTATACTACTTTTGCCTTATTGTGGTTCTTGTATGTCTGTCTTAAGTCTTTTGTATAACGGTAAAGTACTTTTGCGTTGTTGTGGTTCTTGTATGTCTGTCTTCGGTGTTTTGTACAACGGTAAACTAATTTTGCCTTGTTGTGGTTCATGTATGTCTGTCTTCAGACTTTTGTACAACGGTAAACTACTTTTGCCTTGTTGTGGTTCTTTTATGTCTGTATTCAGACTTTTGTACAACGGTAAACTACTTTTGCCTTGTTGTGGTTCTTGTATGTCTGTCTTCAGACTTTTGTACAACGGTAAACTACTTTTGCCTTGTTGTAGTTCTTTTATGTCTGTATTCAGACTTTTGTACAACGGTAAACTACATTTGCCTTATTGTGGTTCATGTATGTCTGTCTGCAGACTTTTGTACAACGGTAAACTACTTTTGCCTTGTTGAGGTTCTTTTATGTCTGTCTTCATACTTTTGTACAACGGTAAATACTTTTGCCTTGTTGTGGTTCTTTTATGTCTGTCTTCGGTGTTTTGTACAACGGTAAACTACTTATGGCTTGATGTGGTTCTTGTATGTCTGTCTTCAGACTTTTGTTCAATGGTAAACTACTCTTGGCTTGTTGTGGTTCTTGTATGTCTGTCTTCGGTGTTTTTTACAACGGTAAACTACTTTTGCATTGTTGTGGTTCTTTTATGTCTGTCTTCATACTTTTGTACAACGGTAAACTACTTTTGCATTGTTGTGGTTATTTTATGTCTGTCTTGAGTGTTTTGTACAACGGTAAACTACTTTTGCCTTGTTGTGGTTCTTGTATGTCTGTCTTTAGTGTTTTGTACAACGGTAAACTATGTATGCCTTGTTGTGGTTCTTGTATGTCTGTCTTCAGACTTTTGTACAACGGTAAACTACTTTTGCCTTGTTGTGGTTCTTGTATGTCTGTCTTCAGACTTCAGACTTTTGTACAACGGTAAACTATGTATGCCTTGTTGTGATTCATGCATGTCTGTCTTCAGTCTTTTGTAAAACGGTATACTACTGTTGGCTTGTTGTGGTTCTTGTATGTCTGTATTCAGACTTTTGTACAACGGTAAACTACTTTTGCGTTGTTGTGGTTCTTGTATGTTTGTCTTCAGACTTTTGTACAACGGTAAACTACTTTTGGCTTGTTGTGGTTCTTGTATGTCTGTCTTCAGTGTTTTGTTTAACGGTAAACTACTTTTGGCTTGTTGTGGTTCATGCATGTCTGTCTTCAGTGTTTTGTTTAACGGTAAACTACTTTTGCCTTGTTGTGGTTCTTGTATGTCTGTCTTCAGACTTTTGTACAACGGTAACTACTTTTGGCTTGTTGTGGTTCATGCATGTCTGTCTTTAGTGTTTTGTTTAACGGTATACTACTGTTGGCTTGTTGTGGTTCTTGTATGTCTGTCTTTAGTGTTTTGTTTAACGGTAAACTACTTTTGCCTTGTTGTGGTACATGCATGTCTGTCTTCAGTGTTTTGTGTAACGGTATACCACTGTTGGCTTGTTGTGGTTCTTGTATGTCTGTCTTCAGTGTTTTGTTCAATGGTAAACTACTCTTGGCTTGTTGTGGTTCTTGTATGTCTGTCTTCGGTGTTTTTTACAACGGTAAACTACTTTTGCATTGTTGTGGTTCTTTTATGTCTGTCTTCATACTTTTGTACAACGGTAAACTACTTTTGCATTGTTGTGGATATTTTATGTCTGTCTTGAGTGTTTTGTACAACGGTAAACTACTTTTGCCTTGTTGTGGTTCTTGTATGTCTGTCTTTAGTGTTTTGTACAACGGTAAACTACTGTTGGCTTGTTGTGGTTCTTGTATGTCTGTATTCAGACTTTTGTACAACGGTAAACTACTTTTGCGTTGTTGTGGTTCTTGTATGTTTGTCTTCAGACTTTTGTACAACGGTAAACTACTTTTGGCTTGTTGTGGTTCTTGTATGTCTGTCTTCAGTGTTTTGTTTAACGATAAACTACTTTTGCCTTGTTGTGGTTCTTGTATGTCTGTCTTCAGTGTTTTGTTTAACGGTAAACTACTTTTGGCTTGTTGTGGTTCATGCATGTCTGTCTTCAGTGTTTTGTTTAACGGTAAACTACTTTTGCCTTGTTGTGGTTCTTGTATGTCTGTCTTCAGACTTTTGTACAACGGTAAACTACTTTTGGCTTGTTGTGGTTCATGCATGTCTGTCTTTAGTGTTTTGTTTAACGGTATACTACTGTTGGCTTGTTGTGGTTCTTGTATGTCTGTCTTTAGTGTTTTGTTTAACGGTAAACTACTTTTGCCTTGTTGTGGTTCATGTATGTCTGTCGTCAGTGTTTTGTTTAACGGTATACTACTTTTGCCTTGTTGTTGTTCATGTATGTCTGTCTTCTGTGTTTTGTACAACGGTAAACTACTTATGGCTTGTTGTGGTTCATGCATGTCTGTATTCAGTCTTTTGTAAAACGGTAAACTACTTTTGGCTTGTTGTGGTTCATGCATGTCTGTCTTCAGTGTTTTGTGTAACGGTATACCACTGTTGGCTTGTTGTGGTTCTTGTATGTCTGTCTTCAGTGTTTTGTTTAACGGTGTACTACTTTTGCCTTGTTGTGGTTCTTGTATGTCTGTATTCAGACTTTTGTACAACGGTATACTACTTTTGCCTTATTGTGGTTCTTGTATGTCTGTCTTAAGTCTTTTGTATAACGGTAAACTACTTTTGCGTTGTTGTGGTTCTTGTATGTCTGTCTTCGGTGTTTTGTACAACGGTAAACTAATTTTGCCTTGTTGTGGTTCTTGTATGTCTGTCTTCAGACTTTTGTACAACGGTAAACTACTTTTGCCTTGTTGTGGTTCTTGTATGTCTGTCTTCGGTGTTTTGTACAACGGTAAACTACTTTTGCCTTGTTGTGGTTCATGTATGTCTGTCTTCAGACTTTTGTACAACGGTAAACTACTTTTGCCTTGTTGTGGTTCTTGTATGTCTGTCTTCATACTTTTGTACAACGGTAAACTACTTTTGCATTGTTGTGGTTATTGTATGTCTGTCTTGAGTGTTTTGTACAACGGTAAACTACTTTTGCCTTGTTGTGGTTCATGCATGTCTGTCTTCAGACTTTTGTACAACGGTAAACTACTTTTGCCTTGTTGTGGTTCTTTTATGTCTGTCTTCATACTTTTGTACAACGGTAAATACTTTTGCCTTGTTGTGGTTCTTTTATGTCTGTCTTCGGTGTTTTGTACAACGGTAAACTACTTATGGCTTGATGTGGTTCTTGTATGTCTGTCTTCAGACTTTTGTTCAATGGTAAACTACTCTTGGCTTGTTGTGGTTCTTGTATGTCTGTCTTCGGTGATTTTTTACAACGGTAAACTACTTTTGCCTTGTTGTGGTTCTTGTATGTCTGTCTTCATACTTTTGTACAACGGTAAACTACTTTTGCATTGTTGTGGTTATTTTATGTCTGTCTTGAGTGTTTTGTACAACGGTAAACTACTTTTGCCTTGTTGTGGTTCTTGTATGTCTGTCATTTGGTTTTTGTACAACGGTAAACTACTTTTGCCTTGTTGTGGTTCTAGTATGTCTGTCTTCAGACTTTTGTACAACGGTAAACTACTTTTGCCTTGTTGTGGTTCTTGTATGTCTGTCTTCATACTTTTGTACAACGGTAAACTACTTTTGCATTGTTGTGGTTATTGTATGTCTGTCTTTAGTGTTTTGTACAACGGTAAACTACTTTTGCCTTGTTGTGGTTCTTGTATATCTGTCTTCAGACTTTTGTACAACGGTAAACTACTTTTGCCTTGGTGTGGTTCATGCATGTCTGTCTTCAGTCTTTTGTTAAACGGTAAACTACGTATGCCTTGTTGTGGTTCATGTATGTCTGTCTTCGGTGTTTTGTACAACGGTAAACTACTTTTGGCTTGTTGTGGTTCATGCATGTCTGTCTTCAGTGTTTTGTGTAACGGTATACCACTGTTGGCTTGTTGTGGTTCTTGTATGTCTGTCTTCAGTGTTTTTTTTAACGGTATACTACTTTTGCCTTGTTGTGGTTCTTGTATGTCTGTCTTCATACTTTTGTACAACGGTAAACTACTTTTGCATTGTTGTGGTTATTGTATGTCTGTCTTGAGTGTTTTGTACAACGGTAAACTACTTTTGCCTTGTTGTGGTTCTTGTATGTCTGTCTTTAGTGTTTTGTACAACGGTAAACTACTTTTGCCTTGTTGTGGTTCTTGTATGTCTGTCTTCAGACTTTTGTACAACGGTAAACTACTTTTGCCTTGTTGTGGTTCTTTTATGTCTGTCTTCATACTTTTGTACAACGGTATACTACTTTTGCCTTGTTGTGGTTCATGTATGTCTGTCTTCAGACTTTTGTACAACGGTAAACTACTTTTGCCTTGTTGTGGTTCATGTATGTCTGTCTTCAGACTTTTGTACAACGGTAAACTACTTTTGCCTTGTTGTGGTTCATGTATGTCTGTCTTCAGACTTTTGTACAACGGTAAACTACTTTTGCCTTGTTGTGGTTCTTTTATGTCTGTCTTCATACTTTTGTACAACGGTAAACTACTTTTGCATTGTTGTGGTTATTGTATGTCTGTCTTGAGTGTTTTGTACAACGGTAAACTACTTTTGCCTTGTTGTTGTTCTTGTATGTCTGTCTTTAGTGTTTTGTACAACGGTAAACTACTTTTGCCTTGTTGTGGTTCTTGTATGTCTGTCTTCAGACTTTTGTACAACGGTAAACTACTTTTGCCTTGTTGTGGTTCTTGTATGTCTGTCTTCATACTTTTGTACAACGGTAAACTACTTTTGCATTGTTGTGGTTATTGTATGTCTGTCTTGAGTGTTTTGTACAACGGTAAACTACTTTTGCCTTGTTGTGGTTCTTGTATGTCTGTCTTTAGTGTTTTGTACAACGGTAAACTACTTTTGCCTTGTTGTGGTTCTTGTATGTCTGTCTTCAGACTTTTGTACAACGGTAAACTACTTTTGCCTTGTTGTGGTTCTTGTATGTCTGTCTTTAGTGTTTTGTACAACGGTAAACTACTTTTGCCTTGTTGTGGTTCTTGTATGTCTGTCTTCAGACTTTTGTACAACGGTAAACTACTTTTGCCTTGTTGTGGTTCTTTTATGTCTGTCTTCATACTTTTGTACAACGGTAAACTACTTTTGCCTTGTTGTGGTTCATGTATGTCTGTCTTCAGACTTTTGTACAACGGTAAACTACTTTTGCCTTGTTGTGGTTCTTTTATGTCTGTCTTCATACTTTTGTACAACGGTAAACTACTTTTGCATTGTTGTGGTTATTGTATGTCTGTCTTGAGTGTTTTGTACAACGGTAAACTACTTTTGCCTTGTTGTTGTTCTTGTATGTCTGTCTTTAGTGTTTTGTACAACGGTAAACTACTTTTGCCTTGTTGTGGTTCTTGTATGTCTGTCTTCAGACTTTTGTACAACGGTAAACTACTTTTGCCTTGTTGTGGTTCTTGTATGTCTGTCTTCATACTTTTGTACAACGGTAAACTACTTTTGCATTGTTGTGGTTATTGTATGTCTGTCTTGAGTGTTTTGTACAACGGTAAACTACTTTTGCCTTGTTGTGGTTCTTGTATGTCTGTCTTTAGTGTTTTGTACAACGGTAAACTACTTTTGCCTTGTTGTGGTTCTTGTATGTCTGTCTTCAGACTTTTGTACAACGGTAAACTACTTTTGCCTTGTTGTGGTTCATGCATGTCTGTCTTCAGTCTTTTGTAAAACGGTAAACTACTTTTGGCTTGTTGTGGTTCTTGTATGTCTGTCTTCAGACTTTTGTACAACGGTATACTACTTTTTGCTTGTTGTGGTTCATGCATGTCTGTTTTCAGTCTTTTGTAAAACGGTAAACTACTTTTGGCTTGATATGGTTCTTGTATAACTGTCTTCAGACTTTTGTACACGGTAAACTACTGTTGGCTTGTTGTGGTTCATGCATGTCTGTCTTCAGTGTTTTGTACAACGGTAAACTACATTTAGATTGTTGTGGTTCATGCATGTCTGTCTACAGTGTTTTGTTTAACGGTAAACTACTTTTGGCTTGTTGTGGTTCGTGCTTGACTGTCTTCAGTGTTTTGTTTAACGGTATACTACTTTTGGCTTGCTGTGGTTCATGCATGTCTGTCTTCAGTGTTTTGTTTAACGGTATAATACTTTTGACTTGTTGTGGTTCTTGTATGTCTGTCTTCAGACTTTTGTACAACGGTAAACTACTTTTGGCCTGTTGTGGTTCTTGTATGTCTGTCTTCAGACTTTTGTACAACGGTAAACTACGTATGCCTTGTTGTGGTTCATGTATGTTTGTCTTTAGTGTTTTGTTTAACGGTATACTACTGTTGGCTTGTTGTGGTTCTTGTATGTCTGTCTTTAGTGTTTTGTTTAACGGTAAACTACTTTTGCCTTGTTGTGGTTCATGTATGTCTGTCTTCAGTGTTTTGTTTAACGGTATACTACTTTTGCCTTGTTGTTGTTCATGTATGTCTGTCTTCTGTGTTTTGTACAACGGTAAACTACTTATGGCTTGTTGTGGTTCATGCATGTCTGTATTCAGTCTTTTGTAAAACGGTAAACTACTTTTGGCTTGTTGTGGTTCATGCATGTCTGTCTTCAGTGTTTTGTGTAACGGTATACCACTGTTGGCTTGTTGTGGTTCTTGTATGTCTGTCTTCAGTGTTTTGTTTAACGGTATGCTACTTTTGCCTTGTTGTGGTTCTTGTATGTCTGTATTTAGTGTTTTGTTTAACGGTATACTACTTTTGCCTTGTTGTGGTTCTTGTATGTCTGTATTCAGACTTTTGTACAACGGTATACTACTTTTGCCGTATTGTGGTTCTTGTATGTCTGTCTTAAGTCTTTTGTATAACGGTAAACTACTTTTGCGTTGTTGTGGTTCTTGTATGTCTGTCTTCGGTGTTTTGTACAACGGTAAACTAGTTTTGCCTTGTTGTGGTTCTTGTATGTCTGTCTTTAGTGTTTTGTTTAACGGTAAACTACTTTTGCCTTGTTGTGGTTCATGTATGTCTGTCTTCAGTGTTTTGTTTAACGGTATACTACTTTTGCCTTGTTGTTGTTCATGTATGTCTGTCTTCTGTGTTTTGTACAACGGTAAACTACTTATGGCTTGTTGTGGTTCATGCATGTCTGTATTCAGTCTTTTGTAAAACGGTAAACTACTTTTGGCTTGTTGTGGTTCATGCATGTCTGTCTTCAGTGTTTTGTGTAACGGTATACCACTGTTGGCTTGTTGTGGTTCTTGTATGTCTGTCTTCAGTGTTTTGTTTAACGGTATGCTACTTTTGCCTTGTTGTGGTTCTTGTATGTCTGTAATCAGACTTTTGTACAACGGTATACTACTTTTGCCTTATTGTGGTTCTTGTATGTCTGTCTTAAGTCTTTTGTATAACGGTAAACTACTTTTGCGTTGTTGTGGTTCTTGTATGTCTGTCTTCGGTGTTTTGTACAACGGAAAACTAATTTTGCCTTGTTGTGGTTCATGTATGTCTGTTTTCAGACTTTTGTACAACGGTAAACTACTTTTGCCTTGTTGTGGTTCTTTTATGTCTGTATTCAGACTTTTGTACAACGGTAAACTACTTTTGCCTTGTTGTGGTTCTTGTATGTCTGTCTTCAGACTTTTGTACAACGGTAAACTACTTTTGCCTTGTTGTAGTTCTTTTATGTCTGTATTCAGACTTTTGTACAACGGTATACTACTTTTGCCTTATTGTGGTTCATGTATGTCTGTCTGCAGACTTTTGTACAACGGTAAACTACTTTTGCCTTGTTGAGGTTCTTTTATGTCTGTCTTCGGTGTTTTGTACAACGGTAAACTACTTATGGCTTGATGTGGTTCTTGTATGTCTGTCTTCAGACTTTTGTTCAATGGTAAACTACTCTTGGCTTGTTGTGGTTCTTGTATGTCTGTATTCAGACTTTTGTACAACGGTAAACTACTTTTGCATTGTTGTGGTTCTTTTATGTCTGTCTTCATACTTTTGTACAACGGTAAACTACTTTTGCATTGTTGTGGTTATTGTATGTCTGTCTTGAGTGTTTCGTACAACGGTAAACTACTTTTGCCTTGTTGTGGTTATTGTATGTCTGTCTTTAGTGTTTTGTACAACGGTAAACTACTTTTGCCTTGTTGTGGTTCTTGTATGTCTGTCTTCAGACTTTTGTACAACGGTAAACTACTTTTGCCTTGTTGTGGTTCTTGTATGTCTGTCTTCAGACTTCAGACTTTTGTACAACGGTAAACTATGTATGCCTTGTTGTGATTCATGCATGTCTGTCTTCAGATTTTTGTACAACGGTAAACTACGTATGCCCTTTTGTGGTTCATGTATGTTTGGCTTCAGTCTCTGATTTTCTATGTGTTATTTTGTTTACTGTTTTTTATTAGTTTTGTTTATTGTTTTGATTTTAATCTGTCTGTCTGTCTTTTTGTTTAGTCATGGCGTTGTCAGGTTATTTTCGACTGATGAGTTTGAACGTACCTTTAGTATTTTTATCCAATATTTAATCAACCATTTTCAACATATAAGCCATTTTATAAGGGACTTTTCATTTTGAATTTTAGGGGTATCGTATCAAATTTTCTATTTTAGTTTAAAATGACTACATTTGGATGTAAATAACGCCTTGTATGTGACGTTTAAATTTTATGACGTCATACACGCGAAGCTATGTATGTGTTTTCTTTTTAAATTTGATAGATACTTCTTGTGTTTTTAATTAGTTTTGAGATTGTGATCACTGCTGTACCCACATTTTGACTAATTTACCTAGTATGTCTGTTTAGTTCAAGATCGTTGTAAATATTATGGAATGTGATGGGACCGTCATACAAGTGAGAGGTTAAGCTTTGTTAAACCAAGTTCAATCCACCTTTTTCTACTTTTGAAAATGCCTGTCCCAAGTCAGGCATGTGACAGTTGTTATCCATTCGTTTGATATGTTTTATCGTATGATTTTGACATTTGATTGGGGACTTTTCGTTTTGAATTTTCCACGGAGTTTTTTTTTATTTTACTTTTTAAACATTATGTGTGTTGTATAATTGCTTTATATAATTGACATTCGTGTCAATATCGAATTTCTAAAGACAAAACCAAAAGCATGTTACGTCCGCGTGTACATGTTCGTTAGTTAACAGATATACATGAATCATTATAAAAGAAAGGAAATGTTTTCTTTAATTAGAAGGAGGACAGAAAAGTTAACCTTTGCATCGACAACTATTTTAATATAATGGGATATAAACATCAGGGTTTGCACTTCTTCTTTCCCTATTTTGAACAGTCTCTTCCTAAATGTAAATCTGTATATTTGAAACATTGATTTTATATCGTTATTCACCTTTTTGGCTTTAATAAACTTATCATAGATACCAGGATTGAAATTGTATATTTACGCCAGCCGCACGTTTCGTCTACAAACGACTCATCAGTGTATAATTATGTAACATCTCGTCAATTTAGACAGACTTGTCAATTCCGACAGTCTGTTTAAAACTAGCCTTTGCCTAAACACTTGTGTCTGGAACGTTTGAAAATTTTTCGTTCTGAGCACGATTATAAACAATTGCACGTCAAGAACACGGTAACTGGAGACATTTTTTGTTTTTTATAAGAACACATATACTACAAAACTATTGAAACATATGATCGCTATTGCCAAATCAATCAGAACATGGCTATCCCATGCTCTAGGGAACAGCCATATCCTATTCAAAGCGATATAGTTTTTAAGTATCTTTTGCCTCCGTTTCTTTTGGTTATTTGCCGGATTCTATTATTTGGCCTTGTGAGTCTACTTGTTGTTTGGTGATATTTATGAATTTCATTGGTTATATCAAATTGGGACTTGTGTTAATTATCCTTTTAATTTCGATAACTTAGACTCGATAAAATGTTCATGCTATTTAAAATGCGTTTGACATATTATCAGTCATCTACAAAGCCGGTACCATAGTCGTCATTCTTAATAGTTATATAGGTACCAGGCTTATAATTTAATACGCCAGACGCGCTTTTGGTCTACACGAGACTCATCAGTGAAGCTTATATCATGATAGTTATAAAGCCAAAAACAAATACAAATTTGAAAGCATTTCCACAATGCTACTGCCTGTTCAACTTTCAACCCTATCATAAAGACTTAGTACTTTTTTGCAATTTACTTATATCAGGATTCATGTTACCCGAATATTAGAAAGCCTTGAATGCTGAATTTTGCCATTGTTTGGTATGGTACTTTTCTTAAATGACTATTGTAGTTATGTGTGCTGGCAACGTCTAGAAGACATCATTTACATAGATATTCGTATCTAGAGAAGCCATGTTATGCGGTTTTATGCCATCGAGGAAAGTAAAATGCGATATGATATTGTACCTTTTGTTTGTTTTCTAAGTCATTTTTTATAAATTTCCTGCTTACAAAATATTTTTTTGAAAAACTAAGAATTTTCTTATCCCAGGCATAAATTACCTTAGCCGTATTTGGCAAAACCTTTTGGAATTTTGGATCATCGATGCTCTTCAATTTTGTAATTGTTTGACTTAATAAATATTTTGATATGAGCGTTACTGATGAGTCATATGTAGACGAAACGCTCGTATGGCGTACTTAATTTTAACCCTGGTACCTTTGATAACTACTAAGACAAAGGCGGTGCCAGGTTTGCAACCTCGTCCGAAATTTCAGTTTCATTGGTCTAATAATAAACTTTTAGGAATTAAGTATTTTTCGACCTTGCGTAGTAACTGCTTTTTTTTATTTCAATCCGTATATATTTTGCCAAAGAGAAAAACAAGAATTACCAATGATGTGTCGATACTTGACATATTATGAAGCATCATTTGATGCCATTAATATAATTAGTGCTGTATCTTTGCTGTGTATTTCCGTTATTGTTTTTTACTCGGCGTCTTATACTGGTCACATTCATATCTATCGTATTTATCTTATATAACTGGCGTATCAAAAAGATAAACCTGGTACTTTTGATAACTATTGATAACCATGGGTCGATTACATGAATATCAATTGTATGGTCATTTATTATATTAATTTTCTGTTACAAAACTATGATTTTTTTTCGAACACTAAGGACTTTCTTATCCCAGACGTACACTACCTACGCCATTTGTGGCACAACGTTCTGGAAATGGTGTTCTCGATGCTCTTCATCAATGTACGAGTTTATCCTTATACGATTGTAATCTCAGGTTCACTGATGAGTCTTATGTACGAGTTTATCCTTATACGATCGTAATCTCAGGTTCACTGATGAGTCTTATACGATTGTAATCTCAGGTTCACTGATGAGTCTTATACGATTGTAATCTCAGGTTCACTGATGAGTCTTATGTACGAGTGTATCCTTATACGATTGTAATCTCAGGTTCACTGATGAGTCTTATGTAGAGTTTATCCTGATACGATTGTAATCTCAGGTTCACTGACGAGTCTTATGTAGAGTTTATCCTTATACGATTGTTATCTCAGGTTCACTGATGAGTCTTAAGTACGAGTTTATCCTTATACGATTGTAATCTCAGGTTCACTGATGAGTCTTATGTAAGAGTTTATCCTTATACGATTGTAATCTCAGGTTCACTGATGAGTCTTATGTACGAGTTTATCCTTATACGATTGTAATCTCAGGTTCACTGATGAGTCTTATGTACGAGTTTATCCTTATACGATTGTAATCTCAGGTTCACTGATGAGTCTTATACGATTGTAATCTCAGGTCTACTGATGAGTCTTATGTACGAGTTTATCCTTATACGATTGTAATCTCAGGTTCACTGATGAGTCTTATGTAAGAGTTTATCCTTATACGATTGTAATCTCAGGTTCACTGATGAGTCTTATGTAAGAGTTTATCCTTATACGATTGTAATCTCAGGTTCACTGATAAGTCTTATGTAACAGTTTATCTTTATACGATTGTAATCTCAGGTTCACTGATGAGTCTTATGTAAGAGTTTATCCTTATACGATTGTAATCTCAGGTTCACTTATGAGTCTTATGTAAGAGTTTATCCTTATACGATTGTAATCTCAGGTTCACTGATGAGTCTTATGTAACAGTTTATCCTTATACGAGTGTAATCTCAGGTTCACTGATGAGTCTTATGTAACAGTTTATCTTTATACGATTGTAATCTCAGGTTCACTGATGAGTCTTATGTAAGAGTTTATCCTTATACAATTGTAATCTCAGGTTCACTGATGAGTCTTATGTACGAGTATGGAACGCCGGAACTGTCTTATAGTGTAAATATTTAATGTGTTCTGTCGCTTTGCCGTTACGTCCTGTTATTTCTTCTTTATGTTATGTGCAAATGCCTTTATATCCTGACACGGCATCTCTGTGTTATGTCAAATTAGTAATTTGTTTGGTCAAACAATTGTACTATATGTCATTGCTAAACTTTGTTCTGTAAAATGTGCATTACATTATGCTGTAACTACTATATAGTATGTGAATACTTCGGAACTTTATGATCAACCACCTTTACATTCTCTCATATTTTATCTACGTTGTATCTATTCTTCTTTTACGTAAGTCAGTTAATAATTGCGTCCTGTCTCGAGTGTTATTGTTATGTCAAATGTTCTAAACGTTTTGTTTTGATACACCTTTGTTCTATGTAAATCTCATGATATTATAGTCTTTTGGCGTTATGTTGTGTTTATTCATATGTATCTCCAGTGAAAAACATAATACATCATGGTATAATTCATATACGTTTTGCCGTACAGCTGATACTCTCTGTGAGCATTCATTACGTCATGTGCAAATAGTTTTTACATTATGTGCAAACAACTAATACGTTTTTTGCAAACCTCGTTTACCTTATGTGAAAACATTGTTCACCCTATGTGCAAACATCGTTTACCTTATGTGCAAACACCTATTACGTTATCAGCAAATACCTATTAAGTTATGTATAAAAACTTCATCATTATGTGCAAATACTATTACGTTATGTACAAATACCACTTACATTACTTGCAAACACCATGAAAGTTATGTGCAAATGCCTATTACATTATGTCCAAACATCTATTACGTAGGTGCACACACCTGTTACGTTATGTCTAAACACCTATTACGTTATGTGCAAACACCTATTACGTTCTGGTAAACGCTTTTTTGACACAGATAAAAACAAAACGCATCAGTGATATACACTTTGAAAACTATAAGTTTTAGCTTTCTAAAAAGCTCTGAATTACTTCGCTGTATTCTTTTTCCGACGTAGTCGGTGTAGTTTCTGTTTGTGATCTTTGAACTTAAGGACGCTTAACTATGGCAACAGAATACGCATGCTCGAAAATACTTTCTGTGATTGGACACAATGATCTCATGGTGGATGATTTGGTTGTGTTTGAAAACACGTCTCGTTATTTATATCGTGATGGAAAGCAAGTGAAAAACTATAAATATTTGAACTAGATCTTACAAAGATTTATATTTTTATTAAAATAATTGTTTCTCTAATAGCTCTTTGCATCCATGACAGCTGTTTATTCGGGATAATTATATTTTTTTTAATGTCAACTTTGTTGTACGAACGTACATGACTTTTAGAACGCACCTACGCATGTGAGATTTCCGTGGGGTTTTTGTGAATGTAAACACAAAGATACGAGGACCAAGAATACTGAACACAAATAAATTGTTTAGGTGACATCACAATATTCTTATATATTATTGCCCTAGTATAACCAGACTTAGTATAGAATTTCTTGTAGTTACATTCAGATGGAGATTTAATTAAAGAGGTCCTGCATCATTAAGTCATTGTGCTTCTGAAGGTTATCGAAATGATAGTTTTAAACATATACTCAAATTTAAATAGGTCGGATATCTTTTTTAGGATAGTTCTTGTTCAAGGTAATGTCCGCGCAACCTAGCGTGGTTTTGAATAGTCAACGAAACAAAAAACGCAGTGCCATAAAAACACACAGAACAAGCGCACAACTTAGTCGATTGTCGGTGCATACATTGTGCTACATATATAGAGAGATACTTTTTAAACTACGATTTGATTTATCTATATGTTACTGATTTTTCTGATTATTTTTATCATTCTATGATATTGATAAATGTTGCCCTCAACCCGGAACAGATTGAATGTTTTATTGTTATTCGCAAATTTTAAATTAAGTGCAACACTTGCAAGTTTAAACGAGTTAAACTTGGGTGCGTAATTGCACGAGCATTTTTTGTTTGCGTTTCTATCTTATAGCATTAAAGAGTCTTCTTTAAAATTTACGGACGAAGAATGTTTCGGATGATGCTCCCAATGTTTCTTTGAATCGATACGAATATATAACTGTAAAAACTAAGAAAAAACTTACACTTGTCAGAAAATACACTAGATCGGGTAACATGTTGAATTACTTTAGAGAACTTTAAGACAAATTCGCTAGACATCAGTTCCGTGCATAGTGGCAAAATGCACAATTTAAATGTTTGAAAGAAAACTATCTTCAGCGCAACGAGATATTTATGTATGTGTCTTTCATTTATCGACATAGAGGTAGACGGAGTAGAAAGTTTGCCGGATATTTAATGTACTATCACTTTATATTATCGGTTCAGTATACATGTAAGTCACGCAACTGGTTTTGAATGTTACTAAACCGACATTTGTTTCAAACACGGATATCTAATTTTTATTCAAAAATAATATTTCAAAACTTCGTGAAAGGGACATTAGGACGCAGCCGGGGGCTTTTTCAAGTAGACCAGATTTTTTTTTCGCGGGAACGAAATAATACAGTCTGTGGTAGATTTTTTAAATATTGCGGAACACATTTGAACGACACTAAGTAACTGTATTTACATATTGTTTTCGGGGCCTTTTATTGTTGACGATGTGGTATAGGCTTTGTTCATTGTTGAAGGCCGTTCGTTGACTTCAAATTGTAAATTTCTGTGTCATTTTGGTCTCTTGTGGAGAGTAGTCTCATTGGCAGTCATACTACGTCTCCTTTTTTTCAACTTATTTTCCGTTCACATTTGCCGTAAAGAAATAAGGGTGCATTTTGATTTTTACATGTAGTTTTTTTTTGCTTCGAATAACAGGGCAGAACTCGGGAGTATAGATCGTGAGACAATGTCTTTTAAATCGTTCCTAATATCAATAGTATTTATCAATTTTTTTTCTTCTTTGAAAGGTGCTTATTTGACAGTTACGTACCTGTCATGTTATTCTTGTGAAAACTATTTGTTTGGTACTTTCAAAGACTGCATAAATATTCCATTTGAAGTATAAGGCCACCATACCGACAATTGTCGAGAACAACTAAAGCCGTTATTGGGGTCACGCAGAAGATGTGGTATGATTGCCAATGAGACAATTAACTCTCCACAAGAGACCAAAATAACACAGACATTAATAATTATAGGTCACCGTATGGCCTTCAACAATGAGTAAAGCCCATGCCGTATAGTCAGCTATAAGAGGCCCCGCAATGACAATGTAAAACAATTCAAACTGGAAAACTAAGAGCTGTATTTTATTTAAAATGAACGAAATACAAATATGTAACACACAAACAACCGACAACCACTGAATTACGAGCTCCTGACTACATGGACTAGGGACAGGCACATACATACAATGTAATACACACAGTTAATTTTCCGGCATTTGATGGCTTAATATCCTCAGAAGAGAACAGTTTGTAAATATTTATCTCATGTAAGCCAATAGTTGTTGCTGAATTTCAGCCACATCATGAAGCAAACAAACATAATTTATATGTGAAAAGTAATTATTTCAAGATAGCGTGTATGTCGACTGAAACTAAAAGGTCTGCCCTGTCATTCGAAGCAAAAAAAAAGCTACATGTAAAAAACAAAATGCAACCTCATTTCTTTACGGAAAATGTGAACGGAAAATAAGTTGATATAAAAAAAAAGAAGACGTGGTATGATTGCCAATGAGACAAATCTCCACAAGAGACCAAAATGACGCAGAAATTAACAACTTTATGTCAACGTAAGTTCTTTAACAATGAGCAAAGCCCATACCGCATAGTCAACAATAAAAGGCCCCGAAAAGAATACATATGCAAAATAATTCAAACGAGAGCACTAACGGCCTTATTTATGTAATGTTCTTTTCAAACTGCACCAAGCGGGGCATTTCATAGGTCGCCATATCTTGCATACATAATCATAACATATAGTTTTTGAGGCGCCAAATTACATTTATTTATTATAGACTTTTGACAAGTTCAACACATAATATATACGTCTTTTCAGATTATATTGTCTGAGGACGAAGATATTTTAACATAAATAAAGAGAAACATAAATAAAGTAAACAAATCTTTAATATTTATACACACGTACAGAAAAAGTGTGTTATCGCATGCGGAAGAATATCTCAAGAACGTTTGCGATAGCACATGCAGAGTTATCTGTCTTTGCTTCCCCCTTCGTGGGACATTGAATGTTTTGCTGCAAAATATGAATGCCCACTCAAATGCAATCTATTACAAAAATCGAAATATTACAGAAGAGTGTCCACCATGCACTTGCACAGCACTATAACTAATATAGTGCAATAGAATGATATACAAATGGATGAAAATTATATATACATGTAACTGTAATTTACAAATATTAAAATAATGTATAACAAAAAACCCAGACTTTACTGATTTTTATGACTTCTGCGATGAGGTTGAATTTATCATCCACGCGCAGAAAAAACTATCTATCTGTACTTTAACGTCACTTTCAGGTAAAGAGATGTGATTTTGTTTTCTGGGACAAGTGCTTGTGACTGTCCACAAGAACTTGCGGTTATCCGATGTTCAGTACTTTAGTGCTTTGATTCATATATTTAACATAAAGATGTTCTCAACTAGTAGCAACACATAACAAGGGTTTTATATTTTTTACAAACGTCTTATTGTCCTTATATTATCTTGATTCATTTTGAGAGCTCGAATCGTATCAATGACATACTGCACATTTTAAGATTCTTGAAAACTGGGAGTTACCTGTCAATTGTTGCATGGTGCTTTAAACGGATGACCAACAGGGTTCCGAAATTCCATTAATACAAAACATGACAAGTGAACTCTCTTAATTGATAACCAGTAGCAGGAAAATTACAGAAGAACTTCAGACTGTAATGATAACTGGAAGTCCATTCGTAAGTAAAACACAGGTCTTAACAAAATTTCTTTCCAGATACTAGCTTTTGATCACAAACAAGCGTCTGTCCAAGTTTGGTACAAATCCAAAAGAGTATAAGAAAGTTATTAAAATTCTAAAAACATTAACCACAGAGTGAATGTGTTGCTTCACAGTGTAAATGTATTATTTCCTGGCAGAAAATCTAAGTTTATTTATAAGTAAAATACGGGAAAAAAATAATTTGATTTCTACTTATTTTAATTCAGGATACATTTACATGTATCTTATGATCATAAACAAGCTTCTGTGCAAGTTTGGAAGAAATCCAGTATACATTTATGTAGTTTAAGAAAGTTTTTACAATTTCAAAAGCTTGAACCACAAAGTGAATATTTGTGGACGCCGCCGCCGACGACGATGACGACACCGACGACGACGGAATCGAGTATCGCTATGTCTCGCTTTTTCGACTAAAGTCGAAGGCTCGACAAAAATGGCAATATTTTACAGAAACTGTCAAAACATATTTTAGAATGATAACATTGAAATCAAATAGAATATATTTGTATGAAACTTTATATTTTTTTAAATAAGATTTGTCAGAATGATGATGTGCAGCAAATTCATTTTATGAACATTTGGCTTAATTGTGTATTTAGCTATATTGATCGAACCATTCCCGCTTATAACTAAACGCATCGAAGCTTACCGTTTATACCGTATATCCCGTAATATTCATTGAATTTAAGACTCTCCGTTCGGAAAATAAGTTTATGTTTCTAATTTATACGACGATATTCGTTGAAATATTGAACAAATAGATAAATCCATATCGACAACTGTGTAATAATGTATTGATTATAAATGTCCTTTGTCGGTAAACGTAAAATTTATTTGTACGAGCTTTAGAAACAGGACGAAAATCGAGGCCATAAGGGGATCTATTGTTATTTATTTCCATGTCATTTGGTATTTCGTGGAGAATTGTCTAATTGGCGTTCACACCACATCCTTTTTAAAAGATAGTTAGTATTTTCTGAAATTGAAAGGAAAAATTAGGTTATGATGACCATTTTAGCAACGAAATTATCTATTTATTCTTATAGACAACAAAAGAAACAATATGTACACATCACTTATAAACAAAATAATAGAAGAAAACAATAACAATTTACTAAATTATGTATTTTTTTGTATCGTTCTTGATGACACGATTCGAAAAGTTACCGGACGAAATACGGATAAATGAAAGTCACTATTTGGAGTTTCAAGTTGCGGAATTTAATTTTGAGTATGGCCAGTGAAGGTTAAACAAGGCTGATAACCCTTTCTTAAAGATTAATATATGTATGCGTCATTTTTGTGGATTACAGGATAAGGCAGTTTTTAATATAAAAACAAACAGTTTTTTTTTACAGAAAATGCAGCTTTTTGTTTCACCCGTCTACCTGTCTGATCGAAAATCGGATCAAATTTTTCCAACATCCCTGTGAGTTTTTAAAAAAAATTGGTCAGATAAGAGGGGCGGGTCACCTGAAGTGTGCGCTATGCAACCATAACGCACACTTTTAATGTGGAGCAAAATAATTTCCCCTAAAACTAAATACATAGTATGTATATAGCCTTTTTACACCATTCAATATAATTATTTCATAACGCACAACTTTTAATGTGGTTTGCATAACGCACTCTTTTAATGTGGAGCAAAATAATTTCCCATAAAACTAAATACATAGTATATATATAGCCTTTTTACACCATTCAATATAATTATGAAAATCCACAGTTTGTTAAAAAAGTAAAATTTTTAATTTTCTTCATTTTCAAAATGCATATCATTGATGCGTTTTATTTAAATCTGTGTCAAAAAAGCGTTTACCAGAACGTAATAGGTGTTTGCACATAACGTAATAGGTGTTTGAACATAAAGTAAAAGGTGTTTGCACATAGCGTAATAGATGTTTGGACATAATGTAAGCGGCATTTGCACATAACTTACATGATGTTTGCACATAATTTAAGCGGTATTTGCACATAACGTAACAGGTGTTTGAACATAAAGTAATAGGTGTTTGCACATAACGTAATAGATGTTTGGACATAATGTAAGCGGCATTTGCACATTACTTACATGGTGTTTGCACATAATTTAAGTGGTATTTGCACATAACTTAATAGGTGTTTGCACATAACGTAATAGGTATTTCGACATAATGTAATAGGCATTTGCACATAACTAACATGGTGTTTGCACATAATGTAAGCGGTATTTGCACATAACGTAATAGGCGTTTGCACATAACGTAATAGGTGTTTGGACATAAAGTAATAGGTGTTTGCACATAACGTAATAGATGTTTGGACATAATGTAATAGGCATTTGCACATAACTCACATGGTGTTTGCACATAATGTAAGCGGTATTTGCACATAACGTAATATGTGTTTGCACATAACGCAATAGGTGTTTGGACATAAAGTAATAGGTGTTTGCACATAACGTAATAGATGTTTGGTCATAATGTAATAGGCAGTTGCACATAACTTACATGGTGTTTGCACATAATGTTAGCGGTATTTGCACATAACGTAAAAGGTGTTTCCACATAACGTAATAGGTGTTTGCACATAAAGTAATACTTGTTTGCACATAACGTAATATATGTTTGGACATACTGTAATAGGCATTTGCACATAACTCACATGGTGTTTGCACATAAGGTAAACAATGTTTGCACATAACGTAAACTAGGTTTGCACAAAACGTATAAGTTGTTTGCACATAATGTAAAAGGCATTTGCACATGACGAAATGAATGCTCACAGAGAGTCCTTACTCTACGGCAAAACGCATATGAATTATACCATGATGTATTATGTTTTTCACTAGAGATACATCCGAATAAACACAACATAACGCCAAAAGACTATAATATCATGAGATTTACATAGAACAAAGGTGTATCACGACAAAACGTTTAGAACATTTGACATAACAATAACACTTGAGACAGGACGCAATTATTAACTGACCTACGTAAAAGAAGAATAGACACAACATAGATAAAATATGAGAGAATGTAAAGGTGATTGATCATAAAGTTCCGAAGTATTCACAGAATATATAGTAGTTACAACATATTGTAATGCATATTTTACACAACAAAGTTTAGCAATGACATATCATACATTTGTTTGACCAAACAAATTACTAATTTGACATAACACAGAGATGCCGTGTCAGGACATAAAGGCATCTGCACATAACATAAAGAAGAAATATCAGGACGTAAAGGCAAAGCGACATAACACATTAAATATTTACACTATAAGACAGTTCCGGCGTTCCATATACGAGTTTATCCTTATACGATGGTAATCTCAGATTCACTGATGAGTCTTATGTAGACGAAAACCGCGCCTGGCGCATGACATTATAATCATGGTACCTTTGATAACTATTTATACCACTGGTTCGATACCACTGCTGGTGGAAGCTTACTCTGCAAGGGTATCACAAGCCCAGTAGTCAGCACTTTGGTGTTGACAGGAGTATCAATGGCACGTTTTTTTTTTTCCTGTTTCAAAACTATGAGCTTTTCGAAAACTAAGGATAGTCCTAGCGTTTTTTTTTAGTCATCCATGCTCTTCAACCTTGTAAATGTTTGGCTTTATAACTATTTTGATCTGAGCGTCACCGATAAGTCTTATGTAGACGAAACGCACGTCTGGCGTATCAAATTACAATCCTACAGATGGGTGCAGTCCTAACCTGTACAGCAAGTTAACTTGATTACCAGTCATTTGGACTGGTCAAAGTTAACCTGTGACCGAACTTAGGACTGCTCTGACCAGTCCTAGGACCAAAATCTAGTTAACTTGAAAAGCGGACTTGGTCCTAGGACTGTTTTTTATGTCTGCCAAAAAGTTAACTTGGAAACAGGTCCGCTATTGATATAAGTTAACTTCGGAACCAGTCCTGTCATAAAGTTAACTTCGGAAACAGTCCTGTCATAAAGTTAACTTCGGAACCAGTCATGTCATAAAGTTAACATAAGTTAACTTCGAAACCAGTTCTGCCACAAAGTTAACATAAGTTAACTTTTGCTTTGACAAATCCGATCAAAAGCAGACCTGTTCCCAAGTTGACTTTTGACTGGTCTGCTCAACACTAAGTTAACTTGTAACCAGGACCGCTCTATACGATTTTTTAAAAACATTTTTAATATCTTTGTTTCGTAGTGTAAACATCGAAAATAAAGTAAAATTAATACTTCCGTTTTATAAACAGTATTAAATACAAAATGAATTAGTTGAAAATTAAGTACGCATAAAACTTGCTTGTAACACAAATTTATCTGTGATCTGACAATCTAGTCTCTGCTATCAATTATAAAAACAATCTTGGTTATAATGATAACGGGCACTAAATATATATATTCCAATACCTATCAAATTCAACCATATTTGCACTTGATTATGTATATCTTTGAAAAGAAGTATATTTGATGTATACGTCCTTGTTAGTAATACATCCTTGAACTATGTAGTCACAATCTGCAATAGTTTAATTTATTTACACACATGACTACAAATTTTTGTCCTCCTTTTATTCAAAATATTGATACGTAACAAAATTTCAGTAGTTTTGATACCTCATGCTGATTTGTACATCAAAATTATTTTACCGCATTGACCAAAACTAACCATATGTGCACTTTAATTTGTAAATCTATATACCCGCATAGTAAATAAGCAATATTTTTTTATGTCAGGATTCAATGTATAATACAATGAACAGCAATATTCCAATACAATAAGAACAAATTTTTGTTCGCATAAATTTAGGGTGCCAGCATGTCCTCTGTTTACTCAAATACTGATACGTAACAAAATCTCAGTAGTTTGTATACCTCATGCTGATTTGTACAACAAAATTATTCGACCGCATTGACTAAAACTGACCATGTGTGCACATTAATTTGTAAATCTATATACCCGCATAGTAAATCAGCCATATTTTTTATGTCAGGATTCAATGTATGATACAATGGATAGCAATATTGCAATATCATAAGAACACATTTTTGTTCGCATAAATTTTGGGTGCCAGCATGTCCTCTTTTTCTCAAAATACTGAAACGTAACAAAATTTCAGTAGTTTTGATATCTCATGCTGACTTGTACATCAAAATTATTTGACCGCATTGACCAAAACTGACCATATGTGCACTTTAATTTGTAAATCTATGTACCTGCATAGTAAATCAGCCATATTTTTTATGTCAGGATTCAATGTGTAATACAATGGACAGCAATATTCCAATATAATAAGAACATATTTTTGTTCGCATAAATTTAGGGTGCCAGCATGTCCTCTTTTTACTCAAAATACTGATACGTAACACAATTTAGTAGTTTTGATACCTCATGCTGATTTGTACAACCAAATTATTCGACCGCATTGACCAAAACTGACCATGTGTGCACATTAATTTGTTAATCTATATACCCGCATAGTAAATCAGCCATATTTTTTAGGCACTGGCTACGGTTACATGGAAATGTAACAATAATAAAAATAGTATTGTTACATTGGAGACTAATTGCCGGAATGCAAAGTTGGGTTAGGAACTGATTAATTACGAATGTAACAATAATTATTGAGGCTACGGTTACATTGCGTTATTGTTACATGAAAAAAACGACAATGTACGATGGGACTAGTAATATGTACTAAATAATAAAAGTTGAAAACATTTATGTTATATTTACAATACATACAATTATAACATACTATTTCTCTATTTATTTTTATTTACAATGACAGTTTCTACATATCCATTAAGTGTTTTTTGGAGCATTTTAAAGTCCGACACATTTTTTTATAAAACCTCTCCAAACAATATTTGTATTTTAGGTATATAGATTTAAAAAAGGGAAAAAAGTTACCTTTGGTTTATGCTCCATCTGATTTTGAAACGAAATTACGTCCTCAATGGATACATGTATACAGAAGTTCACAGTGGCCTTCACAGTAAGCAAATTTTGCTTTTGATATATCATTTTTTTTCAGAACTGCGTTTGTATAGTTGTATGAAATTTGTGTCTTGTTCAATTCAAACAAATTCAAAGTTTTAAATTTATCACCCAAAACTAAATTCGTAATAGGAATATTTTCATCCTTTGTTCAAAGTATAATATGACAGTTATGAGAGTAGGTGTCCAGTTAAATACTGAGAAAAGGACACTTTTCTCAGCCCGACTCGGTTCCCAACAACAAACCATCGAACTATAATTTTCGCCTTTGATACTACTTATCTGAAGTAAAATTAAGAATGGAAATGGGGAATGTGTCAACTTAAAAGCGACAACAACCCGACTATAGAGCAGACAACAGCCGAAGGCCACAACGGGTCTTCAATGTAGCGAGATGTCGCCCCTTAACAAATATGTATACTAGTTATAGTGATAATGGACGCTACGCTAAACTCCGAATTATACACAAGAAACTAAAATTAAAAATCGTACAAGACTAACAAAAGCCAGATGCTCATGACTTTGGACAGTATCTTTAAGAACACTCAAAACCATTAGTACGTAAAACTATTCAAACACAATTTGTTGAATAATAATATTTATTATTTGTCATTATTACATGTATTATTTGGTACATATGAAAGAATTAAGCAACAAAACTATAGAAGATTTGAATTTAAGAAATCCAGCGTATATTGCTGTTTTTCATGTAACAATAACGCAATGTAACCGTAGTCTCAATAATTATTGTTACATTCGTAATTAATCGGTTCCTTACTCAACTTTGCATTCCGGCAATAAGTCTCTAATGTAACAATAATATTTTTATTATTGTTACATTTCCATGTAATCGTAGCCAGTGCCTCTTTTTTATGTCAGGATTCAATGTATGATACAATGGATAGCAATATTGCAATATCATAAGAACACATTTTTGTTCGCATAAATTTAGGGTGCCAGACTGTCCTCTTTTTACTCAAAATACTGATACCTAACAAAATTTCAGTAGTTTTGATACCTCATGCTGACTTGTACATCAAAACTTTTTGACCACATTGACCAAAACTGACCATATGTGCACTTTAATTTGTAAATCTATATACTCGCATAGTAAATCAGCCATATTTTTATGTCAGGATTCAATGTGTAATACAATGGACAGCAATATTCCAATATAATAAGAACAAATTTTTGTTCGCATAAATTTAGGGTGCCAGCATGTCCTCTTTTTACTCAAAATACTGATACGTAACAAAATTTAGTAGTTTTGATACCTCATGCTGATTTGTACAACAAAATTATTCGACCGCATTGACCAAAACTGACCATGTGTGCACATTAATTTGTATATCTATATACCCGCATATTAAATCAGCCATATTTTTTATGTCAGGATTCAATGTGTAATACAATGGACAGCAATATTCCAATATAATAAGAACAAATTTTTGTTTGCATTAATTTAGGGTGCCAGCATGTCCTCTTTTTACTCAAAATACTGATACGTAACAAAATTTAGTAGTTTTGATACCTCATGCTGATTTGTACAACAAAATTATTCGACCGCATTGACCAAAACTGATCATGTGTGCACATTAATTTGTAAATCTATATACCCGCATAGTAAATCAGCCATATTGTTTATGTCAGGATTTAATGTATGATACAATGGATAGCAATATTGCAATATCATAAGAACACATTTTTGTTAACATAAATTTAGGGTGCCAGACTGTCCTCTTTTTACTCAAAATACTGATACCTAACAAAATTTCAGTAGTTTTGATACCTCATGCTGACTTGTACATCAAAACTTTTTGACCGCATTGACCAAAACTGACCATATGTGCACTTTAATTTGTAAATCTATATACTCGCATAGTAAATCAGCCATATTTTTATGTCAGCATTCAATGTGTAATACAATGGACAGCAATATTCCAATATAATAAGAACAAATTTTTGTTCGCATAAATTTAGGGTGCCAGCATGTCCTCTTTTTACTCAAAATACTGATACATAACAAAATTTAGTAGTTTTGATACCTCATGCTGATTTGTACAACAAAATTATTCGACCGCATTGACCAAAACTGACCATGTGTGCACATTAATTTGTAAATCTATATACCCGCATAGTAAATCAGCCATATTATTTATGTCAGGATTCAATGTGTAATACAATGGACAGCAATATTCCAATATAATAAGAACAAATTTTTGTTCGCATAAATTTAGGGTGCCAGCATGTCCTCTTTTTACTCAAAATACTGATACGTACCAAAATTTAGTAGTTTTGATACCTCATGCTGATTTGTACAACAAAATTATTCGACCGCATTGACCAAAACTGACCATGTCTGCACATTAATTTGTAAATCTATATACCCGCATAGTAAATCAGCCATATTTTTTATGTCAGGATTCAATGTATGATACAATGGATAGCAATATTCCAATATAATAAGAACAAATTTTTGTTCGCATAAATTTAGGGTGCCAGCATGTCCTCTTTTTACTCAAAATACTGATACGTAACAAAATTAAGTAGTTTTGATACCTCATGCTGATTTGTACAACAAAATTATTCGACCGCATTGACCAAAACTGATCATGTGTGCACATTAATTTGTAAATCTATATACCCGCATAGTAAATCAGCCATATTTTTTAAGTCAGGATTTAATGTATGATACAATGGATAGCAATATTGCAATATCATAAGAACACATTTTTGTTCGCATAAATTTAGGGTGCCAGACTGTCCTCTTTTTACTCAAAATACTGACACCTAACAAAATTTCAGTAGTTTTGATACCTCATGCTGACTTGTACATCAAAACTTTTTGACCGCATTGACCAAAACTGACCATATGTGCACTTTAATTTGTAAATCTATATACTCGCATAGTAAATCAGCCATATTTTTATGTCAGGATTCAATGTGTAATACAATGGACAGCAATATTCCAATATAATAAGAGCAAATTTTTGTTCGCATAAATTTAGGGTGCCAGCATGTCCTCTTTTTACTCAAAATACTGATACGTAACAAAATTTAGTAGTTTTGATACCTCATGCTGATTTTTACAACAAAATTATTCGACCGCATTGACCAAAACTGACCATGTGTGCACATTAATTTGTAAATCTATATACCCGCATAGTAAATCAGCCATATTCTTTATGTCAGGATTCTATGTGTAATACAATGGACAGCAATATTCCAATATAATAAGAACAAATTTTTGTTCGCATAAATTTAGGGTGCCAGCATGTCCTCTTTTTACTCAAAATACTGATACGTACCAAAATTTAGTAGTTTTGATACCTCATGCTGATTTGTACAACAAAATTATTCGACCGCATTGACCAAAACTGACCATGTCTGCACATTAATTTGTAAATCTATATACCCGCATAGTAAATCAGCCATATTTTTTATGTCATGATTCAATGTATGATACAATGGATAGCAATATTCCAATATAATAAGAACAAATTTTGTTCGCATAAATTTAGGGTGCCAGCATGTCCTCTTTTTACTCAAAATACTGATACGTAACAAAATTTAGTAGTTTTGATACCTCATGCTGATTTGTACAACAAAATTATTCGACCGCATTGAACAAAACTGACCATGTGTGCACTTTAATTTGTAAATCTATATACCCGCATAGTAAATCAGCCATATTTTTTTATGTCAGGATTCAATGTATGATACAATGGATAGCAAGATTCCAATACAATAAGAACAAATGTTTGTTCGCATAAATTTAGGGTGCCAGTATGTCATCTTTTTTTCCTCAAAATACTGATACGTAACAAAATTTAGTAGTTTTGATACCTCATGCTGATTTGTACAACAAAATTATTCGACCGCATAGACCAAAACTGACCATGTGTGCACATTAATTTGTAAATCTATATACCCGCATAGTAAATCAGCCATATTTTTTATGTCAGGATACAATGTATGATACAATGGATAGCAATATTCCAATATAATAAGAACAAATTTTTGTTCGCATAAATTTAGGGTGCCAGCATGTCCTCTTTTTACTCAAAATACTGATACATAACAAAATTTCAGTAGTTTTGATACCTCATGCTGATTTGTACATCAAAATTATTTGACCGCATTGACCAAAACTGACCATGTGTGCACATTAATTTGTAAATCTATATACCCGCATAGTAAATCAGCCATATTTTTTTATGTCAGGATTCAATGTATGATACAATGGATAGCAAGATTCCAATACAATAAGAACAAATGTTTGTTCGCATAAATTTAGGGTGCCAGTATGTCATCTTTTTTTCCTCAAAATACTGATACGTAACAAAATTTAGTAGTTTTGATACCTCATGCTGATTTGTACAACAAAATTATTCGACCGCATTGACCAAAACTGACCATGTGTGCACATTAATTTGTAAATCTATATACCTGCATAGTAAATCAGCCATATTTTTTATGTCAGGAAACAATGTATGATACAATGGATAGCAATATTCCAATATAATAAGAACAAATTTTTGTTCGCATAAATTTAGGGTGCCAGCATGTCCTCTTTTTACTCAAAATACTGATACGTACCAAAATTTAGTAGTTTTGATACCTCATGCTGATTTGTACAACAAAATTATTCGACCGCATTGACCAAAACTGACTATGTCTGCAAATTAATTTGTAAATCTATATACCCGCATAGTAAATCAGCCATATTTTTTATGTCAGGATTCAATGTATGATACAATGGATAGCAATATTCCAATATAATAAGAACAAATTTTGTTTGCATAAATTTAGGGTGCCAGCATGTCCTCTTTTTACTCAAAATACTGATACGTAACAAAATTTAGTAGTTTTGATACCTCATGCTGATTTGTACAACAAAATTATTCGACCGCATTGACCAAAACTGACCATGTGTGCACATTAATTTGTAAATCTATATACCCGCATAGTAAATCAGCCATATTTTTTTATGTCAGGATTCAATGTATGATACAATGGATAGCAAGATTCCAATACAATAAGAACAAATGTTTGTTCGCATAAATTTAAGGTTCCAGTATGTCATCTTTTTTTCCTCAAAATACTGATACGTAACAAAATTTAGTAGTTTTGATACCTCATGCTGATTTGTACAACAAAATTATTCGACCGCATTGACCAAAACTGACCATGTGTGCACATTAATTTGTAAATCTATATACCTGCATAGTAAATCAGCCATATGTTTTATGTCAGGATACAAAGTATGATACAATGGATAGCAATATTCCAATATAATAAGAACAAATTTTTGTTCGCATAAATTTAGGGTGCCAGCATGTCCTCTTTTTACTCAAAATACTGATACATAACAAAATTTCAGTAGTTTTGATACCTCATGCTGATTTGTACATCAAAATTATTTGACCGCATTGACCAAAACTGACCATGTGTGCACATTAATTTGTAAATATATATACCTGCATAGTAAATCAGCCATATTTTTTATGTCAGGATTCAATGTGTAATAAAATGGACAGCAATATTCCAATATAATAAGAACAAATTTTTGTTCGCATAAATTTAGGGTGCCAGCATGTCCTCTTTTTACTCAAAATACTGATACGTAACAAAATTTAGTAGTTTTGATACCTCATGCTGATTTGTACATCAAAATTATTTGACCGCATTGACCAAAACTGACCATGTGTGCACATTAATTTGTAAATCTATATACCCGCATAGTAAATCAGTCATATTTTTTATATCAGGATTCAATGTGTAATACAATGGACAGCAATATTCCAATATAACAAGAACAAATTTTTGTTCGCATAAATTTAGGGTGCCTGCATGTCCTCTTTTTACTCAAAATACTGATACGTAACAAAATTTAGAAGTTTTGATACCTCATGCTGATGTGTACAACAAAGTTATTCGACCGCATTGACCAAAATTGACCATGTGTGCACATTAATTTGTTAATCTATATACCCGCATAGTAAATCAGCCATATTTTTTATGTCAGGATTCAATGTATGATACAATGGATAGCAAGATTCCAATATAATAAGAACACATTTTTGTTCGCATAAATTTAGGGTGCCAGCATGTCCTCTTTTTACTCAAAATACTGATACGTAACAAAATTTCAGTAGTTTTGATACCTCATGCTGATTTGTACATCAAAATTATTTGACCGCATTGACCAAAACTGACCATATGTGCACTTTAATTTGTAAATCTATATACCCGCATAGTAAATCAGCCATATTTTTTATGTCAGGATTCAATGTGTAATACAATGGACAGCAATATTCCAATATAATAAGAACAAATTTTTGTTCGCATAAATTTAGGGTGCCAGCATGTCCTCTTTTTACTCAAAATACTGATACGTAACAAAATTTAGTAGTTTTGATACCTCATGCTGATTTGTACAACAAAATTATTCGACCGCATTGACCAAAACTGACCATGTGTGCACATTAATTTGTAAATCTATTTACCTGCATAGTAAATCAGCCATATTTTTTATGTCAGGATACAATGTAGGATACAATGGATAGCAATATTCCAATATAATAAGAACAAATTTTTGTTCGCATAAATTTAGGGTGCCAGCATGTCCTCTTTTTACTCAAAATACTGATACGTAACAAAATTTCAGTAGTTTTGATACCTCATGCTGATTTGTACATCAAAATTATTTGACCGCATTGACCAAAACTGACCATGTGTGCACATTAATTTGTAAATCTATATACCCGCATAGTAAATCAGCCATATTTTTTATGTCAGGATTCAATGTGTAATACAATGGACAGCAATATTCCAATATAATAAGAACAAATTTTTGTTCGCATAAATTTAGGGTGCCAGCATGTCCTCTTTTTACTCAAAATACTGATACGTAACAAAATTTAGAAGTTTTGATACCTCATGCTGATTTGTACAAAAAATTATTCGACCGCATTGACCAAAACTGAACATGTTGCACATTAATTTGTAAATCTATATACCCGCATAGTAAATCAGCCATATTTTTTATGTCAGGATTCAATGTATGATACAATGGATAGCAAGATTCCAATATAATAAGAACAAATTTTTGTTCGCATAAATTTAGGGTGCCAGCATGTCCTCTTTTTATTCAAAATACTGATACGTAACACAATTTCAGTAGTTTTGATACCTCATGCTGATTTGTACATCAAAATTATTTGACTGCAAGTTGACCATGTTGACCAAAACTGACCATGTGTGCACATTTATTTGTAAATCTATATACCTGCATAGTAAATCAGCCATATTTTTTATGTCAGGATTCAATGTATGATACAATGGATAGTAATATTGCAATATCATAAGAAAAAAATTTTGTTCGCGTAAATTTAGGGTGCCAGCATGTCCTCTTTTTACTCAAAATACTGATACGTAACACAATTTCAGTAGTTTTGATACCTCATGCTGACTTGTACATCAAAATTATTTGACCGCATTGACCAAAACTGACCATATGTGCACTTTAATTTGTAAATCTATATACCTGCATAGTAAATCAGCCATTTTTTTTTTATGTCAGGATTCTATGTATAATACAATGAACAGCAATATTCCAAATATAATAAGAACAAATTTTTGTTCCCATAAATTTCGGGTGCCAGCATGTCCTCTTTTTACTGAAAATACTGATATGTAACACATTTTCCGTAGTTTTCATACCTCAAGCTTACTTGTACAACAAAATTATTTGACCGCATCGACCAAAACTGACCATATTGTGAACTTTAAATTGTAAATCTATATACCTGCATAGTTGATCAGCAATGTTTTTGATATCAGGAGTTTTAAGTAGGACCATAAATGTACATGTAATCAATAATATTGGTAAACTATATAAATGCAACAAAAATTCTGCATAACATGAGAGTGTCAGTATTTCATCTCTTTATTCAAAATAACAGTCACTACATATATATATAGTAGTTCATGATGGTGTGTAAAACAAAACTATTATGCCGCATCATCAAAGTACCAACACTGACATGTCTGATTATAGTCCAAATAATTATGACGTCTGCCAAGGGTATTTTTATTATTTTCTGGGAGGCCTTCCTACGTTGACGCATACAACAATCACTTTTCAATTGTGGCGTCAGATATTTTGTTTGATGACCTCCAAATTTTAAGGGAACCTGTGTGATATCCAGCAATAGCAGACAAATAGCAATATTAAGGTGTATTCATTTGTAAATACTACCCTAGTTACAATGATTTAATAAAAAAAGGTTCTCTTCTGGGAATAGTATACTGTTTATCTATTATGGCGGTTGGTTGATTTTGCTTATAGTCAAACCTCAAGTGGCAACTATTTCATTAAAGTGTGTATTGAGTATAATTCTGGGACGTCCCATATCTCAATTAATCGGCAAAGACAGTATATAGTTTTATCACAATTTATTTTTTCAAATGTACATACGTTATGTTGATTTTTTGATTTTGTTATTTTTGATTTTTTGTTGCTAAATTAGTGTAAATTATAAATTTTATAGTCGACACCCGGCGAATAATCTTCAATAATTGAAGGATCGCTAGAACCCTAAAGAATAGAAGAAGAAGACAAATCGCTTGATCAATCTGACGAATTTGACGACATTCTTGATAGTGTAATAGATGTGCTTTGATGTGCCTGATAAATTCCCTTTAATTTAGACAGATAAATTATTTACTATTTTAATGTTTATTTTAAGTTAAATTTAATTTAAATATAGTAAGATAAAAGTAAGGATCATTTATTTAACTGTTTTAGTATTTAACTTTTAATGTTTTTATAATGTTTTAAGAATATTCATTTATTTAACTTTTCTTCAGTACCTTTTACATGTTTTATGTTAAAGTTCTCCTGATTAATGACAAGTTTAGGATATCATTTGATAGTCAGTCGGAGTCGGCCTTGCACAGGCCTCCAAATACTCGCCGGAACTAATATTATTACTAATCGAGTCTAGAGTTAGCCACCACTTCGGTGCAGTTCGCCAGAGTTAGTCACCCCTTTGTGGTGCAATTTTACCACTTTAAAACACAACGCGAAGCAAATTTACCTTATTTTATTTTTAAGACTAAGGCCGTGTTCACATTGACCTAAATTCAATGTTTACATGTAGTGTAAATCATGTTTTATCTACACACAGTCGATAGTCAATGTAGGCCTTGTGTAGGTTAAGTGTACACAAAACTATGCATTTAGGACATTAGTTTACAGTGTATATATTTAAGGAGGAAACTATTTTTGAGTAAAATTGATAGTTTTGATAAATATTAGTATAGTTCTTTACAGAAATTGTTGTCTAAATTTTATCAATTTTATCAATTTCTGATCAAGACCCAAAGCAGCACCATTGCCGAACCCATCAGGCAGCAACCAATTAATTTTCAGGGAGGGGTGATGGCTATTATAGTTGAGTATAAAACATAAAGGAGGGGGAGGGGGTGGGGTGTTGGGCTATGGATTTATTTTTTGGAGAACAAATTTGTTTCCAGTTTTTGTCCCTGATTTTTTGGGTTTTTTTTTCACCCTCAGCTGCCACTTTATTTAATGCGAAAACTGATTTCGACTTGTAGAAAAAAATCTATAGCCTAATAACCCCTTCCTCCCCCCTCACCCCCCCAAAAAAAAATCAACACAAATGAAATAAATAGTTGCTGCCTGATTCATTTGAAAAGGTCTTCCCGAATCGACTTGTCGTACATAGAAATATTTGCCACTGGTCTTTACTCAAACAACGATTCACGCATAAATACATTACTAACCAGTGTGAGGTAAATGATATGTTTGTCTAGTATCTCAGATCCGTCAAATTACACTTGAAATAATAAAAAAAAAAACGTTACCCTTACCAAATACTCCTTGGAGAAGAAATACCATTTGAAACAAACAAAAGATTAAAATGTAGTTATCCCTTATATCTTAATCCTTTTTTTCGGCTGTAAGCATGCTGCTGCAGCTAACGTTTTCTAATGCGTAATCGAGACATCTCTAGTATATTCATACTACTGCAAATTACAAAAATGGCTTTCATAAAGTAGCAATCACTTAACTTCGAAAAGGGGGAGGGTTAATTTTTTTTATCTGAGTCAGATAGTGTTTCGCGCGTACGTTTTTATCCCGATTTTGTGTTCGATGCTGGTGATCAAATTCTGGTTTTTTTTCAATATTTAACACTATAATGTAACGGGAAACTCTTGATTCAGAATATTTTTTTTATCATCTGTATGACCAGATTATGTTGTTTTATCAAATTGGCGATTGGAATATTTCCATCCCCCTTGATGAAGTCAAATGGTCGTTCCCTTTCTGCTAGAAAAGTTGTCCGAAAACTTTGAATCTGTTCTACGTAATGAACATTTAAATGACATATAGTTTACAAGTGTGAACAAAACTTATGTACAGGTAGCTAAACAAGATGTATAGATGTGAACAAATGTAATGTGAAACCAGTGTCCATTACGTTAAACTAATTGTAAACATGTTTACTGTACACGGCGTTTGGTGTGAACAAGGCCTTACTCTGGGAACACTCTATTTTTCATTTTACATTTGAAATTACTTTATTTTTGAACTCCATTTTAGAAAGTTTTCTGACTCCTGTTTATTTCCGACTTTGTTTAAAATTCATGCAATTACTGTACATTTGTGAATAAAATTATAGTTTCATTTGATTCATTGTCTGTTGTTCAGCCATAATCTGATATCAGGTACAGATGGGTGCGGTCCTAACCTTGACAAAAGTTAGAGTTAACTTGTTGACTGCTTTCTAAGTTAACTTGAGAATTTTTAAGCAGTCAAGCAAGTTAACTTCGTCGTTGGTGGACCAGACCTACGGTCTGCTTTTTTAGGACTGCTGCAGACCTATCGACAAGTCTGCTCCAGACCAGACCTGTGGACAAGTCTGCTTTTGACCAGTCCTGAGGACAGGTCTGCCCCAGACCAGACCTGTGGACAAGTCTGCTTTTGACCAGTCATGAGGACAGGTCTGCCTCAGACCAGACCTGTGGACAGGTCTGCTCCTGGCCAGACCTGAGGACAGGTCTGCTTTTGACCAGACCTGTGGACAAGTCTGCTATTGACCAGTCCTGAGGACAGGTCTGCTTATGACAGATTATCGATATAAGAGTTTTCATATCAGCCTTGAGCTTTCCGCATGATTAAAATATGTAAACAACATTCGCATTGTTTTTCCACAGATATCATTTATTATTTACTCGCTACACTCTACTAGATATTATATAAATGCTCTCTTTTATTTGATATACTTGTATTCTGATATAAATAAAAAATGGCTATTCGATCACACAGAGGTTTTTTTATTAGAAGGCGGATAGAAAGGTTATCCAACGCATCGGATCAATATTCTTATATCACGGGATATCGGCACCATTGTCTACGTTACTTCGTTCCCCGTTGTTTACCTGTCCCTTCCTAAATTTTACTGTATGCATAAATTTATACTTGCATGGATATTTCATTGATGTTCAACTTGTTTGCATTGGATTTACTATTCTATTTCCCGCAGAATATTCTAACAGAAATTGTAAAGTGTCCGTAAGCATACGGTGTGGTAAAACTATCAACAATCTCGTCAAATTCGTCAGATTTATCGAGAGATTTGTCATTGCCGATATTTATATGGGACATCCTAAAATTATACTCAATGTGCACTCTAATGAAATAGTTGCCACTTGACGTTTAACTATAAACAAAATCAATCAACCGACATAATAGATTCAAAGAAGAGAACCTCGTATACTTTTTTTTTATTAAATCATTGTAAATAGTACAAATGAATTCAGACATGTCAGTGTTGGTACTTTGATGATGTGGCATAATAGTTTTGTTTTACACGTACACCATCATGAACTCCTATATATGATCTGACTGTTATAATGAATAAAGAGATGAAATTCTGACATTCTCAATTTAATCAGAATATTTTTTGCATTAATAGTTTTCCAATATTATTGATTACATGTACATTTACGGTCCTACTAAAATGTGAACAAGAGCGCCAGGAGAGACATATAGGCGCTCTTTACAATGGTATGCCGGTATAAAGATTTGCAAATAAAAGTGCACATATGATCAGTTTTGGTCAACTAGTTTTGTTTTCCAAGTCAGCATGAGGTATTAAAACTACTGAAATTTTGTTACGTATCAATATTTTGAATAAAAGGAGGACACGCTGGTATCCTAAATTTATGCGAACAAAAATTTGTTGCTATTAAATTGCAATATTGCTGTCCATTGTCATGATTATATTATACATTAATTCATGACAAAAAAAATATGGCTGATCAATACTATGCAGGTACGTCATGGTGTATATAGATTTACAAATTAAATACACATATGGTCAGTTTTGGTAATGCGGTCAAATAATTTTGTCATTCAAGTCAGCTAGAGGTATAAAAACTACTGAAATTTTGTTACATATCAATATTTTGAATAAAATGAGGACCTGTTGGTATCCTAAATTTATGCGAACAAAAATTTGTTGTTATTATATTGCAATATTGCTGTCCATTGTCATGATTGTATTATACATTGAATCCTGACATAAAAAAAAGGCTGATTTACTATGCGGGTATATAGATTTACAATTTAAAGTTCACATATGGTCAGTATGGTGGATGCAGTCAAACAATTTAGTTGTACAAGTCAGTTGGAGGCATCAAAACTACTGAAATTTTGTTACGTATCAATATTTTGAATAAAATGAGGACATGCTGTTATCCTAAATTGATGAGAAACAAAAATTTGTTGTTATTATATTGCAATTTTGCTGTCCATTGTCATGATTGCATTATACATTAAATCTGCACATAAAAAAAATGACTGATTTACTGTCCGGGTATATAGATTTACAATTTAAAGTTCACATATGGTCAGTTTTGGTAATGCGGTCAAATAATTTTGTTGTACAAGTCAGCTGGAGGTATCAAAACTACTGAAATTTTGTTACGTATCAATATTTTGAATAAAATGAGGACATGCTGGTATCCTAAATTTATGCGAACCAAAATTTGTTGTTATTATATTGCAATTTTGCTGTCCATTGTCATGATTGTATTATACATTGAATCCTGACATTAAAAATAAGGCTGATTTACTATGCTGGTATATAGATTTACAATTTAAAGTTCACATATGGTCAGTTTTGGTAATGTGGTCAAATAATTGTGTTGTACAAGTCAGCTGGAGGTATCAAAACTACTGAAATTTTGTTACGTATCAATATTTTGAATAAAATGAGGACATGCTGGTATCCTAATTTTATGCGAACAAAATTTTTTGTTATTATATTGCAATTTTGCTGTCCATTGTCATGATTGTATTATACATTGAATCCTGACATAAAAAATATGGCTGATTTACTATGCAGGTATATAGATTTACAAATTAAAGTTCACATATGGTCAGTTTTGGTGGATGCAGTCAAACAATTTAGTTGTACAAGTCAGTTGGAGGCATCAAAACTACTGAAATTTTGTTACGTATCAATATTTTGAATAAAATGAGGACATGCTGGTATCCTAAATTGATGTGAACAAAAATTTGTTGTTATTATATTTCAATATTGCTGTCCATTATCATGATTGTATTATACATTGATTCTGGCATAAAAAAATATGGCTGATTAACTATGTGGGTATATAGATTTACAATTTAAAGTGCACATATGGTCAGTATGGTGGATGCAGTCAAACAATTTATTTGTACAAGTCAGTTGGAGGCATCAAAACTACTGAAATTTTGTTACGTATCAATATTTTGAATAAAATGAGGACATGCTGTTATCCTAAATTGATGAGAAACAAAAATTTGTTGTTATTATATTGCAATATTGCTGTCCATTGTCATGATTGCATTATACATTAAATCTGCACATAAAAAAAATGACTGATTTACTGTCCGGGTATATAGATTTACAATTTAAAGTTCACATATGGTCAGTTTTGGTAATGCGGTCAAATAATTTTGTTGTACAAGTCAGCTGGAGGTATCAAAACTACTGAAATTTTGTTACGTATCAATATTTTGAATAAAATAAGGACATGCTGGTATCCTAAATTTATGCGAACCAAAACTTTTTGTTATTATATTGCAATTTTGCTGTCCATTGTCATGATTGTATTATACATTGAATCTTGACATAAAAAAATGGCTGATTTACTATGCAGGTATATAGATTTACAAATTAAAGTGCATATATGGTCAGTTTTGGTGGATGCGGTCAAATAATTTTGTTGTACAAGTCAACTGGAGGCATCAAAACTACTGAAATTTTGTAATGTATCAGTATTTTAAGTAAAATGAGGACATGCTGGCACCCTTAATTTAGGCGAACAAAATTTGTTGTTATTATATTGCAATATTGCTGTCCATTGTCATGATTGTATTATACATTTAATCCTGACATTAAAAATAAGGCTGATTTACTATGCTGGTATATAGATTTACAATTTAAAGTTCACATATGGTCAGTTTTGGTAATGTGGTCAAATAATTTTGTTGTACAAGTCAGCTGGAGGTATCAAAACAACTGAAATTTTGTTACGTATCAATATTTTGAATAAAATGAGGACATGCTCGTATCCTAAATTTATGCGAACCAAAATTTTTTGTTATTATATTGCAATTTTGCTGTCTGTTGTCATGATTGTATTATACATTGAATCCTGACATAAAAAATATGGCTGATTTACTATGCAGGTATATAGATTTACAAATTAAAGTTCACATATGGTCAGTTTTGGTGGATGCAGTCAAACAATTTAGTTGTACAAATCAACTGGAGGCATCAAAACTACTAAAATTTTGTTACGTATCAATATTTTGAATAAAATTAGGACATTCTGGTATCCTCAATTGATGTGAACAAAAATTTGTTGTTATTATACTTCAATATTGCTGTCCATTGTCATGATTGTATTAAACATTGATTCTGGCATAAAAAATATGGCTGATTGACTATGTGGGTATATAGATTTACAAATTAAAGTGCACATATGGTCAGTTTTGGTGAATGCGGTCAAATAATTTTGTTGTACAAGTCAACTGGAGGTATCAACAGTACTGAAATTTTGTTACGTTTCAATATTTTGAATAAAATGAGGACATGCTGGTATCTTAAATTTAAGCGAACCAAAATTTTTTGTTATTATATTGCAATTTTGCTGTCCATTGTCATGATTGTATTATACATTGAATGCTGACATAAAAAATATGGCTGATTTACTATGCGGGTATATAGATTTACAAATTAAAGTGCATATATGGTCAGTTTTGGTGGATGCGGTCAAATAATTTTGTTATACAAGTCAACTTGAGGCATCAAAACTACTGAAATTTTGTTACGTATCAGTATTTTGAGTAAAAAAAGGACATGCTTGCACCCTTAATTTAGGCGATCAAAAATTTGTAGTCATTATTTAAAGAATTAAACTTTTGCTGATTGTGGCTGCATAGTTCAAGGATGTATAACTAACAAGGACGCATACACCTAACATCAAATATACTTCTTTTCAAAAATATACATAATATGATTGAATTTGATCTCGGAATATATATATATATTCAGTGCCTGTTATCATTGTAACCGAGATCGTTTTTATAATAGATAGATTGTCAGATCACAGATAAATTTGTGTTACTTTCTGTGCGTACTTATTTTCAAACATTTGTATTTAATCCTGTTCATAAAACGGAAGTATTATTTTTCAAATCACTTTATTTTCGATGTTTATACTACGAAACAAAGATATTAAAAATATTGTTTTTAAATCAACGAAGAGCGGTCCTGGTTACAAGTTAACTTAGTGTTGAGCAGACCAGTCAAAAGTTAACTTGGGAACAGGTCTGGTTTTGATCGGATTTGTCCAAGCAGAAGTTAACTTTGTGGCAGGACCGGTTTCCAAGTTAACTTATGTTAACTTTATGACAGGACTGGTTCCGAAGTTAACTTATGTTAACTTTATGACAGGACTGGTTCGAAGTTAACTTATATCAATAGCGGACCTGTTTCCAAGTTAACTTTTTGGCAGACATAAAAAACAGTCCTAGGACCAAGTCCGCTTTTCAAGTTAACAAGATTTTGGTCCTAGGACTGGTCAGAGCAGTCCTATATTCGGTCACAGGTTAACTTTGACCAGTCCAAATGACTCGTTATCAAGTTAACTTGCTGTACAGGTTAGGAGTGCACCCATCTGTATCCCAATGGTCGAATAGGGGCGAAGTACTGGCCGCTACACGTCCCGGGAGGTGTCGTCACCGACCCCCTCCGTTACAAATGGTGCCGTGACCAGGATACCTGATCCCTCAGTTTTGGTTTGAATATTTTTATTACATTTATTTTGATTTTGTTCAATTTATGATTTTAAAAATGATAAAGTTTGAACAGAAACCTTGTACTTTTGACGGTGTTAGTGCCGATGTACAAGATTATTTTATTCAATTTGAAGCAGTAAGTCTTTGGAATAACTGGAATTTATCTGAAATGGCTCTTCAGTTAGTAATAAACTTAAGAGAAGAAGCACGAACTATTTTACGTCTTCTTACTCCAACTCAGTTGCAAAGCTATGATTTTTTGTTTTGAAAAGTTTACTTTTTCAACGCTTTAATCCTAAGGAAAGGATAGCATTTGATAAATTTCAACTGAATAGTTGTTTAATTTTGTCAGATGAATCTGTGTTCGATTTTGGACATAGATTCAAACTTTTATGTCATCGTGCATATCCAGATAATTTTCAAAGTATGCAAACTTATTTTATGGATCTTTTTATTGGAAAGTTAGAGAAGGAAATGGGAAAGTTTGTCCATTTTAAGCATCCTGCAACTTTTGACGATGCTATGTTTTTGGCTACAGAGTTTGAGTCTTTTAATTTGACAGTTGAAACTGTTGAATGTGAAATTAAGGAAAGTGACGAAAACTTCGATTTTAGTTGTTTGAAGTCTGGTTTTGATCAAATTGTCAAAGTTCTTAAAAAGCTGGTTTATAAGAAGTTTAAAGTTAAAAAATGTTTTAATTGTTTGGTAGTTGGACATATCAGAGCTAATTGTCCCAGTAAAGTTTGTAAAAGTGTCAATTCTGTTCATGTTGTTGAACCAGACAAACCAGTTTCTACTTCACTTCAGAAAGTGAAAAAATCATGCAAAGTTGTCAACAGAGTTCAGAATTTATTTCCATCTGACTTGGTTAGATTTTCATCTGTTTATTTTGGAGATGATAATGTGCAAACTTCTTGTTGCAAGACAGGGAAAGTTAAAGTTTTCATATAGTATGTGTTTTTAGTTTTAGTTTGTATATTTAGTATTTTACTTATTTTGTCAGTTTATATTATTGTTTAGTAGGTATGGTTTCAAAGTTGTCATTGAATTTGTTGTTTTTCTTGGTCACGTTAATGATCCGGTTTTGCCATCAAAACCACCCTCAAAAACGTTGTTTGATTTGATTGTGTTTTTCTTTTGATGTTGGTTTGTTTAGATTGTGGATCAGTTTCTTGTTTTAATAGATTTATTTATGAGTTTGCTCATTTATTTGGATTTTTAACCTTTCTCAACAAGTTTTATTGTTTTAAATTTGTTTAGTTTTGTTATGGTGTTCCTTTTGTGACTTTTATAAGTCATGGCAGAAATCTATAGAGTGGCAGAAAGATGGAGTGAAGACAACCAGCTGATAAAGTAAGCAGTTCTTGTTATCAAGAACACCTTTCTTACAACGTTTGAACATTGATCATCTTGAACCCGGAATCACATGTTATACGTGATTCCGTGAGATCTACAATGGTGGACTTAACCTGGTACAACGATGGACTTTTTAGAACCCGAAAACACACGTTTAAAGTGTTTTCGTGAGAACAACAGTTGGTGGACTATACCTGGTACAACTTGGACAATGCAGATTATTCGTATTAACATTCCGTTTCCGTTTGAATCTAGAACTGTGATTTATTGACTGCTGTATAACTGTGTCCGTTTACATTTATATTCTATGGACCGTACTTTATAATTTGTGTTTACCGCCTATTCCTAGACATTTATACCGTGTGGAACTTTTCCGATGGTTGGACTGTGTGTTTATATGACATTTTTGTGACATTTATTGACATTTTATGTGCATTGATTTATATTGTTAATTGTTTTCAACACATCTATTTTAAATAGTTCTTTTCCCAAATATTAATTTCTTTAATATTTGTCCTAAGGGGGGAGGATTGTAATAGATGTGCTTTGATGTGCCTGATTAACTCCCCTGAATTTAGACAGATTAATTATTTAGTATTTAAATGTTTATTTTAAGTTAAATTTAATTTAAATATAGTAAGATAAAAGTAAGGATTATTTATTTAACTGTTTTAGTATTTAACTTTTGATGTTTTTATAATGTTTTAAGAATATTCATTTATTTAACTTTTCTTCAGTACCTTTTATGTTAAAGTTCTCCTGATGAATGACAAGTTTAGGATATCATTTGATATTCAGTCGGAGTCGGCCTTGCACAGGCCTCCAAATACTCGTAGGTCTTGTCCACCAACGACGAAGTTAACTTGCTTGACTGCTAAAAATTCTCAAGTTAACTTATAAAGCAGTCAACAAGTTAACTCTAAGTTAACTTTTGTCAAGGTTAGGACCGCACCCATCTGTAGTAATCCTAGAACCAGTTCTGAAGAAGCTTTGTTCTTTTATAAAAAGTATAAATACTAGTGTTTGTACTCCTGGCTTGTTACTTTTGTAACCTCTCTCGCTTGTTTTGTACATATTGTAAATATATATTGTTGTATTTGTTATCTCTGTACCGATGTAATGCATTGGCTTTATGCGAATAAAGATATATAGATAACTATATGTCAATAACAGCAATGGGATATCAAAGACTTGAAGGTAAAACAAAACCATCAGGAAATCGCATGGACTCCAAATTGAGGCAGACAGGGTGCGGTTACAGGCATAGTTCATCTAGCAGTTAAAGATATAAGACTGTAGCAACATATCGGTAGGTATTAAATAAACAGTAATACGAAGTTTTTTTTGCGAACTTATTTTTTATTAAATCTCATCATATCGACAAAGTATATGTTTTAAAATGCTGATTGTATTGTTCCCAATCAATGACTTCTATATCATCTACAAAAGACAAAATATAAACTTATATCAGATCACTTTTTGAATGATAAAAGTAAAAACTATCAATTAATATCAACATAAATTAACAAGTTCACTTTTATATTATATACAAACTATTAATTTGTTTTTATCAATGGAAAAACGACGGGATAAAGGAGAAGAAGAAAACAAAAAGTTGTATCATTATTAAATCTAAATCATACTTTTTGTAATATCATTCATAGTGCGAAAGTTGCGTTTAAACTGATACGTTTATATACTATTATAGTTATGGTTTCTTTCACAGATTTAGTTTGAGTTACTGCAGTGCTTATACATAGTACACTTTCACTTTGAAAGTGTGGTTTTGATGTTCATTGTTTCAAAAATAAGTGTTAAACTGAACCGTGTTGTCAATCAATAGATAAAGGAAGATGTGGTGTGAGTTCCAATGAGACAACTCTCCATCCAAATAACAACTTAAAAAAGTAAACCATTATAGGTCAATATAGCGCCTTCAACCCGGAGCCTTGGCTCACACCGAACAACAAGCTTTAAAGGGCCACACAATTACTAGTGTAAAACCATTCAAACAGGAAAACCAAAGGTCTAATCTATATAAAAAAACGAGAAACGAGAAACACGTATAAATTACATAAACAAACGACAACTACTGTACATTAGTTTCCTGACTTAGGACAGGTGCAAACATTTGCAGCGGGATTAGATATTTGGAAGGTCTAAAGTGGAAAAGCCACACTATAATTGTTTAACACTATATTCGAACAAGACATTAATTTTCAAAGTATTATCTTTTCCAAAACAAATATTATATAAAATAATCAGAAATATGTTCAACAATAACAGGCAGAGAGAATCTTTCTCAAGTTAGATCTAGAAGTCGTTTTGACCTTGTTGTAGGGCTTAATTGATTGGTTCATTGTTGGATACCCTAAATCAACTATCAAGATGAAAAACAGGAATAAAAGACTTGGTAAAATTATCTATGGCTTTTTTGCGATGTTGTTCCATGTAAATTTACCTCATACCCTTTTATTGTTTTATTTCTATTAACGCTGTATGATTAAGTATATATACAATCGTGAAATATGTACCATGAAATTAAGGGATTCACATTGCTAGTCAGCATGACGTAAATGTGACAAATAAGAAAATTCAATGTAATTATTAACTTTGTGGAGCAATGGTGTTGTTTAAGAATAAAATAAATCCAAGTCCTTTATGGAAAGCTAAAACTTAAAAGGTGATAAATTATATCTTACAGATAATGAATACTGACCAAATTTCACAAATTGATAGGCCATAGCTAGTAGTACTCGTGCATACTTCATCAGTCCATTGAAATGAATAAAGATCGTTTAATACAGCACAGTCTGCATTAGGTAATAACAAATCATTTTTGTCATCTGGTTGAATTGGTGGACCTTGATACCAGTCGGTGAACGTTAGTTGTTGACTCGAAAGCCACTGAAATGATCCCTCAGTCTTTGTATTCGATAGGCCTATCCAATAATAACCTAATAATAAGTAAAACATAAGTTGATACATATTCAAATGTTTAGAAATACGCAAATATGATAGAACATTAACACCACGAACGGCATAATGTATTAATATGAACTAGACAATGTCAAAAGACAATTGTAAATTATCATAAATACTTTTCATTCATTATCGAACCATGTATATATATATATATATATATTTGATAAATTCATATTGATCATTTAGCTCATTTATTTCCCTCCTGTTATAACAGTAAGCTAAGTCAAAAGGTGTACAGGGGATTCCCTAATGTAACATCAATTTAATCAATAGGTGTACCGGGGAATCATTGATGTAACAACAATCTAAATCAATAGGTGCAGCAGGGAAGCCCTGTTGTAACAACAATATATGTCAATAAATGTACCGGAGAAATCATGACTTAACAACAATCTTAGTCAATAGGTGTACCGTGCACTCCCTGGTGTAACAACAATCTCAGTCAATAAGTGTACCGGTAAGTCCCTGGTGCAATGCCAATCTAAGTCAATAGGTGTATCGGTAAAACCCTGATGCAACGACCCTCTAAGTTAATAGATGTACGGGGAAATCCATTGCGTAACAACAATCTCAGTCATTAGGTGTACCGGGGAAACCATGATGTACCAACACTATAAGTAAATACGGGTACCGGGGAATCCCTGATGTAACAGCAATTTAAGTCAATAGATGTACCGTGGAATCCCTGGTGTAAAAACCAATCTATGTCAATATATGTATTGGGGATTCCATAGTGTAACAACAACATTAGTCACGAGGTGTACCTTGGAATCCCTTGTGTGACAACGATGTAAGTCAATATGTGTACAAGGGATTATCTAGTGAAATAACAATCTCAGTCGATAGGTGTACCAAGGAATCCTTGATGTAACAATAATCTAAATCAAGAGGTGTACACCGATTTAAATCAGTAGGTGTACCATAGGAGTCCATATGAGTAGGTTGTCCCGCCTGGCGTAACATATATCTGATAGAACAACAATATAAGTCAACAGGTGTAGCAGGGAATCCCTGTTGTAACATCAATATATGTCAATAAGTGTACCGTGGAATCACTGGTGTAACAACAATCTAAATCAATAGGTGTACAACAATTTAAATAATTGGATTCCATATGAGGAGGTTGTTCCGCCTGATGAAGCATTTGTTTTAGTCAACATATGTACTGAGTAAACCCTGATATAACAACAATATAAGTCAATATGTGTACTGGGTATTCCCTGGTGTAGCAACAGTTTTAGTCAAAAGGTGTACCGGGGAATCAATATGAGGTGGTTTTCCCGTCTATATTTACAATAACGGATTACAAACCAAGTCTTAAAAACTAAATGCTAAGTTTATAATATAACACACTATATTTTCAATTGATGCTTCAAATGTAAAAAAAATCATTACCAACACCATACAAATTCACTAAATATTTCAGATAATTGTTTTCGTCCTCAGTTTCAATGCTTGTCAGATTACCACCTCGACTTTCACAGTCAGTCTACAATAGAAACGTTTTACTTCAGCAAACAGAAGTTTGAACACAATGTCATAATCTTGTAGTAAAAACATGCATATATATATATATCTAACTATTCATCAGGTTCAACTGTTTAACCTCATTCAACAATCATTATTATACTTTAACTGCTATATATTTGGGATGTTTGAATAATCAGCTTATGTTATAACTACTCTGAAATATTAACCAACTTAGATCGGTCAGTGCTGTTTATTTGTAATGTTTATTGACGCATCGGTTTTGTTAATCGTAACTGTCGTCTCCGTGCTAGCTCATATCGCACCTTACTATTTTTATTTTTATTCATATCTTTGCAGTCTATGTTGTAAATAGAAATATAACATATTGCAATGCTTTAAATCTGGGGGTGCTTATCTTCTTTGTGTGGGTATACTTTTGAGAACACCAATTCGTTTTGTTATTTTGCATAAAAAAAGTTTACCTTTGCGTTAATCCAGTCGCTAAAAAATCTGCAGATGATTAGGTAGGTTGATCCTCTAAAGTGACCAATACTGTCTGGACAACCTACAAAAACAAACATATCAAGTATAATTAGTTTTTGGCAAATACTTGATATTGTCTTTATTTACAATCAATGTGTTAGCAGTTTCTATTTATACGGTTTGATTTATTCTAAGAAACATGAAAAGATCAACATACTTTTTGAACTTCGTTTTGTATATTTTGAATTTCGATATACATGTATGCTGTGTCACAATGCCACTGGAAAACAGGCATACATTGGAAATCCTGTTTCTTATAATGAAACAAAGAGTAAACAACGCATTAAGATTTTTTTTTAAACTTCTTAATTCGTTTTTTACTCTATGTTTTATTTTAAGGATAGTACAATTGTAACAGTTGTATTTAGAAAAATTGGTTTAGATTTTACAGTAAATTTGATTGGTCGTTTTGTAAAGTTCTGTCCTTAACAGAAGAAAACTGTAAATGGACTTTTTTCTAGGTGTATCTGTTTTCACCGATTTCGAGGTAGGTACACGCGAAAACAAATTAAACTTGCATGTATATAAAATGCACTGATCACTGAAATTTACGACCAAATGCACATGCTAGCTAACCTTAAATAGATGTGTACAAATGTACTTGTTTTCCGTACTGAAAATCATGGTGACATTTAACAAGTACAAAACAGAATCGAAAGCCAAAGACCGTTTCAAGTTTTTTTTTTTTTCTGTTTGAATGGTTTTACACTAGGCATTGTGAGGCCCTTTATAGCTCGATTGTTCAAGGCTCTGCGTTGAAGACAATACTTTTACCTATGATGGTTTTACAAATTGTGACTTGGAAGGAGTGTTGTCTCGTTTGCAATAAAAACTAATTAGAGTTGATGACAATGGTCAATTTTTGTTTGTAATCATGACAAGGTTTAAATTGCTGTTTTGACAACAATAAAAAGTAAAATCACAAAAATACTGAACTTAGGGGAAAATCAATTTGGAAAGTCCATAATCACATGGCAAAATCAAGTAACAAAACGAATCAAAAACACATTTACAATAATGCTTTTTAAATAACAAAGTTAACTTTCTTAGCGGTCTAGTCTTTACGTTAATTTTAAAACAATCAAATAAACAGTCCTCAGACCAAGTCTGCCTTTAGGTAATCATGATTTTGGGTATCAGACCAGTCAGATCAGTCTTTAAACCTTGTTCGTACGAAAATATATTGGAGTGTAGCAATAATAAAATCCTACGTATATACATATCAGCTAACGATGTCCATATCATTAACATATTAGAATGTATTAATAATGCAACACTACGTACATGCATATACATTTCAGTTATTTTTGTCATAACAAAGTGGAATGTAGTCACTCCATCCATTTACAGTACATGCTATTGACCGGTTCCCACGTAACTCAAAATTAGCGTCGCATGAAAAAGTTGCAGTAGAACCAACAGCTGTGCCAGTTTTGGTAACTGTTCCGTTAGGAATCTGTTGAATATCTTCACATTGAGCTGCAATATATATTTTAATTTTATCTGTTTATTATTATAGATAAACACCAGAAACAATACACGGATATGTCCTTTTCTCTACTGTTATCTTTGCAAATACTCCATTTCTCATGTTCATTCTCAATTGCAAGCATGTCTGTTGAGAGTTGTCTTATTGGCAGTTATACCACATCGTCTAACTTGTATGTTTAACAATACATTTTACGACATGACTTGACTTTTAATTAATGTCTTTCAGAAAACTATCAAAAATGCAAAAAACAGCTATGGAAGTTGGTTTGAGACTTTTCTTGAATTTGGGTTTCTGATAAAGTACTTAGTACATACATGTGGTTTAGTTTTGAGAAATTGTATTTTAAAAAGTAATAAAAGGGGTTTGTCTCAATTTATAACTACATAAGTGACGTATTTAGTAAATCAAATAGCTTTATGATTGAGAAATGACAATTTACCTCAAGAACGGTAAATATAGAGTAATGCAATATTACAGTTTATCTCAAGTACGGTAAACAAACGATAATGCTTACCTCTTGTATGGTAAATACAGTGTAATTCTTACTTCAAGTACCGTAAATATAGGGTTATGCATTATTATAGTGTATCTCAAGTACAGTTAATGTAGGGTAAGGGTAATGCAATATTACAGTTTACCCCAATTACGGTAACTATATGAATGAATGAATGAATAAATAATTTATTAAAGTGCAACCTGAATTGCCATTATATAATACATATGATATGAACATTGTTATTTTCAGTCAGCCGTATAGACTTACGAAGCACTGTCATTTTAAAACATTATTATACATGTATAGCTACATTTGATTTGATATAAAATATTAAGTTTTACAGTTTTTAAGTCTTGTAGTTTTGTTAAAGTAAAAATGTTTATATAACATCTTGTCTTATCCTTAAACAGTCTATGATAATAGGTAATGCAATATTACAATTTACCTCAAGTACGGTAAATATAGGGTAATGCAATATTATAGTTTACCTGCAGGACGGTAAGTATTTGGTAATGCAATATTACAGTTTACCTCAAGTACGGCACATATAGGGTAATGTTATATCATAGTTTACCTCAAGTACAGTAAATATAGTGTATTGCAATATTATAGGTTACCTGAAGGACGGTGAATATTGGGTAATGCAATAGTACAGTTTACCTCAAGTACGGTAAATCTAGGGTAATGCAATATTACAGTTTACCTCAAGTACGGTAAATATAGGGTAATGGAATATTACAGTTTAGCTCAAGTACGGTAAAAGTAGGGCAATGGTATAGTACAGTGTACCTCTAGTACGGTAAAATTAGTGTAATTCTTATCTCTAGTACGGTAACTATAGAGTAACTCTTATCTCAAGTACGGTCAATATAGGGGAATTCTTATCTCTAGTACGGTAAATACAGTGTTATTCTTACTTAAAGTACCGTTAATAAAGGGTTAACCACTATTTGTGCCTACTATGGGTGAATATGTTTTTAAACATTGTAATTTTGTATTTTTTCAAATTATAGCCTAATAATTTAATTAAATATGATTCCGTTGGTGTTCGAGGTTGTTGTCTCTATGACACCATCCCCCTTTACATTCTATATCTAAATGATTTATAAATACGATATACAGTTACAGATAACAACCATTGAATAAGAATATTCTGTATTTGGACAGGCTTACAGAAAATGCGACGGTGAAACCTGTTAGCAGACTTCCAACCTCTCCCTTTTAATTCAGAGCTAAGATTTCAACAAGTATACTTACATTCGAAACAGCACGGCCTTGAATTACAGCATTTACCCATTTCTACCCATCCAAGACCAAACATTCCATCACAACTTAAATTTGTGTTTATTCCGCATTTTCCGTTCGATTTCATACATTGCCGAGTGAGTTCTGTAATACACATATACGATGTATAATGTTTAAACAGTAGTATTCCGCTGTTTAATATTCATAATTCGATTAAGCACAAACAATATTTCAGGTAAATACTCAAACCGATAGAAAGACATAAAGTATAAGACGAAAACAACTGAAAAACAGAAAAAAACTGAACTGCAACAAAAGCAAACGCCAACATACATAGAAACAGATTAGTTGATATCAACATACATAGAAACAGATTAATTGATATCAACAACCATAGAAACAGAATAGTTGATATCAACATACATAGAAACAGATTAGTTGATATCAACATACATAGAAACAGATCAGTTGATATCAACATACATAGAAACAGATTAGTTGATATCAACATACATAGAAACAGATTATTTGATATCAACATACATAGAAACAGATTAGTTGATATCAACATACATAGAAACAGATTTGTTGATATCAACATACATAGAAACAGATTAGTTGATATCAACATACATAGACACAGATTAGTTGATATAAACATACATAGAAACAGATTAGTTGATATAAACATACATAGAAACAGATAAGTTGATATCAACATACATAGAAACAGATTAGTTGATATCAACATACATAGAAACAGATTATTTGATATCAACATACATAGAAACAGATTAGTTGATATCAACATACATAGAAACATATTTGTTGATATCAACATACATAGAAACAGATTAGTTGATATCAACATACATAGAAACAGATTAGTTGATATCAACAACCATAGAAACAGATTAGTTGATATCAACATACATAGACACAGATTAGTTGATATAAACATACATAGAAACAGATAAGTTGATATCAACATACATAGAAACAGATTAGTTGATATCAACATACATAGAAACAGATTATTTGATATCAACAACCATATTCATGACTTGGTACATGACATTTTTAGAAAACAAAACGTGGGTTGAACCTGGTTTTATGGCTTGCAAATCCTCCAGCTTATATTGCAGTAATAAAAATACCTTAAAAATAACAATACTACGTGACAGGTTAACAGTACCAACTAACGTTAGAACACTTAGCATAGAAAAATAAATAAATAACCATTAAAAACATACATTACAACATGTAACATAATATATATTCCGTGTGATATTTCGACTTTACAATCTCTAAAATAACATACTTTTACAGCTTTTACTAGCTTTAGACAATCTTTAGAGACATCTTGTGATATATTTTTTTTCGTGAAACATAAACACAAAATCCTCCTGAAACAGAAATTATATTTTGACGCAATAACCATGATAATCTTTAAGATCGATGCTTCAGAGTTACCCTTATCTCCAAACAATTGTTGTTAATGGTTATTTCAAAGATATATCAAATAACTTAATCAAGTATGTTTGTCATTATCTTTTAAAGAAACCTTGTATCTCTATACTCCTCTTTGTATGATGTGCTAAACAAAAACAGGCGAAATAAACATTCGAGCTCATAAATCAAAATTAAACTGACAACGCCAAGGCTAAAAAAGAAAGACACAAACAGAAAATCAATAGCACACAAAACACAACAAAGAAAGCTTAAGACTAAGAATTCGACCCCATCCCATAAAAACTGAACTGAGGATGATCGCAGGTACTTAGGTAGGGTAACTTAATGGTAGAAGTGCATATAATGTGTCTTTCGAATTTGAAATAAATCCATAGAATAATATAATAAGTTTTGAAAATTACAAAATTACAATTACAATTACATACGTAATAACGTGTTTACGTAACGCCCCCGTTTGTAGATAAACATGTAAAACGTGAAGACATCAGAAAACAATTTTTCAGTCACTCTACTTATACGACAAACACCATATTTGTCACTCTAATTATACGACATACACCATATTTGTCACTCTACTTATACGACATACACCATATTTGTCACTCTACTTATACGACATACACCATATTTGTCGCTCTACTTATACGATATACACCATATTTGTCACTCTAATTATACGACATACACCATATTTGTCACTCTAATTATACGACATACACCATATTTGTCACTCTAATTATACGACATACACCATATTTGTCACTCTACTTATACGACATACACCATATTTGTCACTCTACTTATACGACATACCCCATATTTGTCACTCTACTTATACGACAAACACCATATTTGTCACTCTACTTATACGACAAACACCATATTTGTCACTCTACGTATACGACATACACCATATTTGTCACTCTACTTATACGACATACACCATATTGTTCACTCTAATTATACGACATACACCATATTTGTCACTCTAATTATACGACATACACCATATTTGTCACTCTAATTATACGACATACACCATATTTGTCACTCTAATTATACGACATACACCATATTTGTCGCTCTACTTATACGACATACACCATATTTGTCACTCAACTTATACGACATACACCATATTTGTCACTCTAATTATACGACATACACCATATTTGTCACTCTACTTATACGACAAACACCATATTTGTCACTCTACTTATACGACAAACACCATATTTGTCACTCTACTTATACGACATACACCATATTTGTCACTCTACTTATACGACAAACACCATATTTGTCGCTCTACTTATACGACATACACCATATTTGTCAGTTCTATTAATAAGACTTTAAATGCTGGTATCTTCTACAATGTAAAGTTTTGAACAATTTGTTAGTGAACCAGAACAGTCATTCAACAAATGTAAGGAGAGCCATCTTAGTAGCTTTTAATGTATACTAGTCCTTCTTTTTGAATGAGGACCTTAAAAATTGAAGGCTAAAAGTCAGATTATTGCAAAATTGTAGTTTCAATCAGCCAGTGCTTTTTAATAAAGTATACCGGTGGTCAAAAGTAAAAAAAATGAAGAAAAACAAATTCTGGTAACTTACTAAACCGAATGAAACACATCAACTTTAAGAGGGAAACAACGATACTACAGAAACACTTAAGTGCAACAAAAAACAAATAACAATGCAACGTATATGGAAAAGAACCTTTAGATAACAACTGCCAAATTTCAGATGAATACAACGGAATACAAGATACACTGAACTGCAACAAAATCAAACCCAAACATACATAGAAACGACCTAGTTGACATCAACTTCCATATTTCTGACTTGGTACAGAACATTTTGATAAAAAAAAACAGTGGTTGGCTGAACCAGATTGTGTGGTAAGCTTAATAGTTATCAAAGGTACCAGGATTATAATTTAGTACGCCAGACGCGCGTTTCGTCTTCATAAGACTCATCAGTGACGCTCATATCAAAATATTTATAAAGCCAAACTAGTACAAAGTTGAAGAGCATTGAGGATCCAATATTCCTAAAAGTTGTGCCAAATACGGCTAAGGTAGTCTATGCCTGGGATAAGGAAATCCTTAGTTTTTCGAAAAATTCTAAGTTTTGTTAACAGGAAATTTATAAAAATGACCACTTTATTGATATTCATGTCAACACCGAAGTGTTGACTACTGGGCTGGTGATACCCTCGGGGACGAAACGTCCACCAGCAGTGGCATCGACCCAGTGGTTACCAGATTGTGTGGCAAGCTAAACCTCACGCTTGCTGGCTATAAATGTGAGATGGATACATACACAGCATTGGCAGTAACTATATTATCTTCTTCAATTTAGAAATTTAAGAATTATACCAGTAGAAGACGTGTTTTTCATTGGATATATATTTCGACGCATTTTCAGTTGAAATAACTTAACTTTTTACACAGAATTAAATAGGATTAAAGCAAATTACCTGCTCCCAGTGAACATAACTATTGGTTTTGAAAACATATACATGCAGTATCTATTGTAAATACTTAAACTTACTTCCTGCATTCGATACATGGTATAAGCTGAAGGCAACACCAATCATATACCAACAGTTCAGCATAGTCCTGAAAAATTTGCATTATTCATATAAATACTGAGCAATATGTAAAGAATCTTCCAATTAGTAATATTTGCTTCATAACACGCTAAAAATATTTCGCTCGAATAATGTTTTGCAGAATATACCTACAGATGGGTGTGGTCCTAACCTGTACAAAAGTTGACTTGAAGCACACTTCGTGACTGCTATCCAAGTTAACTTGAGAAAATTTAAGCAAACAAGTAGGTTAACTTCGTCGTTGATAGACCAGACCTATTGGCTGCTTTTTAAGAAGTGATACTGATAAGTTTTATTTTGGCAAGACCTGAGGAATCAAGGATCATTTCTAAATTTCCGAGCACGGTTTACAACATTTCCGTAAAAATGAGGATATGCTATCCCGTTTGAAATAAGTTTTCTACAGGTACAACCAAACTTCAAAACCAATATCTATGGAAAAATTAGTGAAGGTTTTAAGTAGTTCATGGTAAGGATATTCCTGGTTAAATAATGTACCAGTCATACATAGATTGCGTTCGTTAAAATCAAAAACGTAACAAAAAAAATAAAAAGTAAAAACACAAAAATACTGAACTCCGAGGAAAATTCAAAAAGGAAAATCCAAAATCATAAGGCAAAATCAAAAGTCCAAAAACATCAAACGAATGGATAACAACTGTCATATTCCTGACTTGGTATAGGCATTCCCTAATGTAGAAAATGGTGGATTGAATCTGGTTTTATAGCTAGCTAAACCTCCCACTTGTATGACAGTCGCATCAAACTTCATTACATTTTCAACGATGCATGAACAAAACAAACATACTGAAAGAGTAAAAATGTCAAAAATAGGGGTACAACAGTCAATATTGTGTTATCATCTTAATATCCCAATAAAAACAACAAATGTAACAAAGAAGCACAAAAAGGCATACATCAAATATAACATACTCATTTTGTTTTTCTTATACTACTTAATTTATCTATGTAAAGTCTACCCGTAAAGGATAGAAGGTTTTCAGTACCGGATACAATTGCGCGTTTGAAATTCGCACAGGTAGACATAAAAATAATTTTTTCGTTCAAAGTATGACGGCATACATAAATGCAGACTCACGTAAAGTAGATATAGCAGAAAACAGATTTAACAGTAATAATAACAAATAAAATAATTGTGTGGTTCAAAGTATGACGGGATACATAAGTACAGTTTCACGTCAAATATATATCATAAAAAACAGACGTAACAGAAAAAGTAGTATTATTGAATAAAAAAGTTTTGTCATTCATAGTATGTCAAGATCCATATGTAAAAGTAATATTAATAAATGAAATAATTTTGTCGTTCAAAGTATAATGTTTTACATAACCACAGAGTCCTTTAACAGTACAAGTAATATTAATAAAGACAAATAAAAAAATACTATAACACGTTTTTAAGATAATAACCAACGTCAGTACGCACAATCTATACTTCAAGACCATCTTGTATTATTTGTGAAGTTGATACGGAATATTTATCAACAAGTTCTGGGTATCTTCCGATGAACTTTTTTAGAAAAAGGACGAGACGTTCTTTGACATACCCCTGGTTCATCAACTTTCTGCTCAGACACTGGTGACGTTTTACAAAGTCTGAATAGGAGTTGCAAGCTCTTGAATACCTAATAAGTTGGGAAATGTATGTTCCATATGCAGGTGAAGTTGGTATATTACTACTAAGGTGGGAGAAATTGATAATTTCAAAATTAAAATCGTCTCGTTTGTCATAGATTGTGGTACTGAGATGACTGTGTATGTAAAATTCGAGGTATAAGTCTAAAAATGAGGCGGAGGAAGCCGTGGCTGTGGTCTCTTTAATTTCTAGTTCTGGTGGGTATATTAATGGAACCCAATCAGAACAACAGACACGGGCATAGCGATTCATTATTTCTATCACAAATAAAATATTATTTCATTCTTATTCAACACAAACAAAAGTTCAATTACTATTCTACTTACAATATTACAATATCAAAGTTCCTATAAAAAAACTTGGGGCTTTTGTATTAAAATTTTTCAAATAATATTGCATTTTTTGTCATCGAAACAAGAGAAATAGGTACTTCTAAACAATGCGAACAACATTTCAATATAGTATTTATGTTAATATTTTAATTTCGTCTACATAAGACTCATCAGTGACGCTCAGATCAAAATAGTTAAAAAGCCAAACAAATACAAAGTTGAAGAGCATTGAGGACCCAAAATTCCAAAAAGTTGTGCCAAATACGGCTAAGGTAATCTACTCCTGGGGTAAGAAAATCCTTAGTTTTTCGAATAATTCAAAGTTTTGTAAACAGAACATTTATAAAAATGACCATATAATTGATATTCATGTCAACACCGAAGTGCTGACTACTGGGCTGGTGATACCCTCGGGGACGAAACGTCCACCAGCAGTGGCATCGACCCAGTGGTGTAAATAGTTATCAAAAGTACCAGGATTATAATTTTATACGCCAGACGCGCGTTTCGTCTACATAAGAATCATCAGTGACGCTCAGATCAAAATAGTTAAAAAGCCAAACCAATACAAAGTTGAAGAGCATTGAGGACCCAAAATTCCAAAAAGTTGTGCCAAAAACGGCTAAGGTAATCTACTCCTGGGGTAAGAAAATCCTAAGTTTTTCGAATAATTAAAAGTTTTGTAAACAGAAAATTTATAAAAATGACCATATAATTGATATTCATGTCAACACCGAAGTGCTGACTACTGGGCTGGTGATACCCTCGGGGTCTAAACGTCCACCAGCAGTGGCATGGACCCAGTGGTGTAAATAGTTATCAAAAGTACCAGGATTATAATTTTATACGCCAGACGCGCGTTTCGTCTACATAAGACTCATCAGTGACGCTCAGATCAAAATAGTTAAAAAGCCAAACAAATACAAAGTTGAAGAGCATTGAGGACCCAAAATTCCAAAAAATTGTGCCAAATACAATAGAATAACATTAATTTGAAAAATAAAAACGAAGTGCATTTATTAACGAATATTGTTTAAAACATTAACAAAACAAAAAAAAATGTTTTGTAATCCTAGCAACTATTTATCTATTTCAAATGTATCTGATCATCAGAAAGGGCATAAGTCGTCATATTATACTTACATAGTGAACGGATCAAAACACGGTATAGAGAGATAAAATAAAAATGATTGATTTATAGACACGTACAAGCATATAACAATGATTTATAGACATGCACAAGCATATAAAAAGAATATTAGAATCATGTTCATAAATTCGAATAATGTAAAAAAAAAGTTCCCCAAAAACAATTTAAACACTACACTAAACCGTATATTATAAAATTTTATTTGACAACGCGCAGCTTCATCAGTGTTGAATTCGTGTGAAACGTAATCTCTTCATTCTTAGCCTACAAGTAACCTTTTTTTAGGTTCCTATAAATTGTATGTGTTTGTTCATTCAGTCTCATTTGTATGGATTCCATTCTTATTGAATATGGTATCAATGAATATAGAAAAGAACACAAGGGGAAGTCAAAGTCAATAGAACCCATAAAACAGACAAATCATAAGCACGATAAACAGACAACTTCGTAAGAAATCATAAACATGATGAGCAGATACCACTGTAAAAGATCATAAATAGAATGAACAAACAACACCATAATAAATCATAACCTCGATGAACAGACAACATTTTAATAGAACATACACACGATGAACAGACAACACCGTAATAGATCATAAACACGAGGAAAAAACAACATCTTGGTAAATCATAACAACGATGAACAGACAACAATTTAGTAGAACATACACACAATGAACAGACAACAACAAAATAGATCATAAACACGATGAACAGACAAAATTTTAATAGAACATAAACACGATGAACAGACAACACCGTAATAGATCATAAACACGATGAACAGAAAGCACCGTTAAAGATCAAAAACACGATGAACAAACAAGTATAAGAGTGTCGTTGATTGTGTTGCGATACATTCTAACAGTCTTTATCATTGAACACTATATGAGATAAATACTTGGTGTTGTGTATTATTTATCACAGTCTTCACATACAGACAACGACATTCTTATACTTGGTGTTCTGTGTGTATTTATCACATCACAGTCTTCATATATACAGGCAACAATATTCTTATGTGTATTTATCCAATTACAGTCTTCACATACTAAAAACTGTCTGAATGAGTCGCAACACAGGCAACAACATTATTTTCTTGGTGTTTTGAGTATATCAATCTCATCACAGTATTTACATAGCAAAACACGACACTCTAATACCTGTTGTTTGTGTGTATTCACATAACATGCAACAAAATTATAATACTGGGATGTTTTGAGTGTAATAATCTAGTCTTCACATAGAAGGAGGAATGTGTTGCAACACAGGCAACGACACTTCTTTACTTGGTATTGTGTGTATATTTATCTTTATCTCATAAGAATCTTCACATACTAAAAACTTTCGGAATATGTCGCAACAACATTCTTATAATTGGTGTTTTGTTTGTAATTATCTCATCACAGTTGTTACATAACAGGCAAAAACATTCTGATACTTCGATTATAAAAGGACATTGTGTGCAATGATGATTTTGACAGATGTTGGTTTTCTTTTATCATAAATGTTATGTTCCCTGTGTTAAATGCGCGTCATCTGTTCATACATTTCTCTTTCCCGATCAATGTTCATGAACAAAATATAATAATCGACATTTCATTTCGAAACCTTGCAACACTATGCATAATACAAACTATACTGTGCTTTACATTGGTAATTTTCCCTTTATTATGTTACCGATTACATGACTTTTCAATGAAACAATGTGTTTTATCTAACTGGCGTTTTTATTTTATCTCGAGCTACACTTTTTGAGATTTGTTTCTTATGCTTGATTGTGACCGAACGATTGAGTAGGGATTCAAAAGGCGAGTGAGACATATGTAGTTTGTAGATACTTTCAATGTTTTTGATTGTTCAAAGCATTTTTTTAGGTTCTTGTAAATTGTGTGTATTTCTACATTCGGTGCACTTTTTATACATGCAATTTCTATTGAATCCTGCAAAACAATGAAAATAGAAAAGATAACTAGGAGAAGTCAAAATCAATAGTTTCAATAAAACAGACCACACCATAATAGAACAAAAACCCAATGAACATACAACACCATCATAGATCATAAACAAGATGAATAGACACCACCATAATTGTTCGTGAACACGACGAACAGACAACACCATAATAGATCATAAACAAGATGAACAGACACCACCATAATTGTTCATGAACACGAAGAACAGACAACACCATAATAGATCATAAACACTATGAACAGTCAACATCATACTAGATCATAACAAGGATGAACAGACAACACCGTAATAGATCATAACAAGGATGAACAGACAGCACCTTAATAGATCATAAACACGATGAACAGACCACACTGTTATAGTTCATAAACACGAGTAACAGACAATATCGTAATAGATCATAACAAGGATGAACAGACAACATCTTAATAGATCATGAACACGACGAACAGACCACACTGTCATAAATAATTACCAAGATGAACAGTAGATTTTGAAAAGCCGAAGATTTTGAAAAAGCCGTAGATTTTGAAAAGCCGAAGATTGTAGAATTTATAATAATCGGCGGGATTGTCAGAGCCGAAGATTTATTTGTATCCATGTATTTTAAAGGGGGAAAATAATAATAATCGGGGGGTTCACTGTGGCTTTTTTCAGTGGCGGATCCAGAAACAAATTTGGGGGTGGTCCCAAATGAATATTGAATGGTATGAAAAAGGTTAAAAAATACCTTCGACATTATGGAAGATCATGAATTTGGACAACACCATGCGATGCACATATTCCTAGGTAAAGGAATTTAAAGACATGTAAAACTGATTTTTATTTAAGACTCTATACAATATCTTGCAATCTAAAATAGCACAACATACAACTGTCATCTGAATAAGGCAAGCTGTAAAAAAGATTTAGCTAAAATGTTCCGAATCGGTAAAAATAGTTTTACGTAAAATTGTTCAAAATTTACTAATTTAACAAACTTAAGAGTCGTTTATCAGGTCATTCAACATCATGCATCGGGGTTTCCTTGCACAGTTATCTATAATTTTTTTATGTTTGGTTCCAAACTATAGTGCAAATGCATCAATGCAAGTCCGTTTAAACGTGATTGTCCCAGAGTTGTTCTCAGGTAGGTTTTTAGAAGTGATAACTCACTGTTGGATCGCTCACATTCGCAACTCGTCACCCCCATGGTAGCTATGATTTTTAAGATAACAGAAATAATTGAAAAGTCGGTTTTGCCAAATTCTTTGAGAGCACCGGCTACAGTTTCTGGTTTTGAAAGCATTGACTCGCAAGACGTTAGCCACAAATGCAGTACGGAAGGCATTGTAGATGGACTCGGCAAATCAGTATGGTAAAAGTCTACAAAGTGTTTAATTTCATCAAATGTTGCGCTTTGTACAAATGCCAGAACCAACTTCAGTGCTTGAATTCTGTTGATGATGGGGGAAAAGGGGGGCTCAAAGAGATAGATAAACAAATTTAATTTAATTCATTCATAATGATTGGGTTTTTTTTCAAAATGTACATAAATGAAATTTAAAACCGAGACTCCGTTAGTTGGAGAATGCAATTATATATGGAAATTTCACTTAAAAATACAAAAATAATTTGTATTTACCTTTCAAAATAAGAAGTCAACTTCTTTATATTGACGAGCTGTTTTGACAATTTGATTACATGTATACAGGTGAAACTCATTGATCCATATTCTATCATTGTGACACCTCCAGGTATCCAGGTAATCCATAACCAATTAGTGCGATGAAAGGATTAATCTTAAGTGTTAATTTGTTAATTAGATAGTTATTGTAAAAATAGACACTTTAAAAAAAAATTGAGGTTCGTCATGGGGGTGGTTCGGTGCGCCGTGGGACCACCCCCTGGATCCGCCACTGTTCCATACGAAAGATTTTACATATAGAAGATTGAATTTAACTATTTTCTTTGGATAATTTGAGATATCTTAATACACCGATCTTTTTTTTTTGTAAAAAAAACAAAAATGGAATGTAAAAATGTTTTCAGATAATTTAAAAAAAAAGGCTTACAAGCGATGAATATCGAAAACGTGTTATTGACAAAAACATGTCTGTTTTGTTTTCCGTAAAACTTAAAGATAAGCTAAATATAATTGACAAAAACTGGTCGTTTTTTAGTGAAACAAAAGATTAAAAGAAACATGCCCCTCAAACTAATATATTGATGGAATATGTGAACATTTAAAAAAAAAGGTGTCAAAATGTTTAATGCACTATGCTTCACATCAGAACATGTCTGTACCAAGTGAATTGTACCTTTTGGGCCAGGTCAGCTAAACGATGGAAAAATCATAATAAATCCATATCCCCAGGCCATAATAAAAAAAAGTTTAAAACACCCCCTCTTTTACAGCTTATTTGCCAAGATATTGTCATTTTTCATTCGGATTCCAAGAACATTTTTCATCCAACTAAAAAGAACAGAGGTTAATGAGCCTGCATGCTGATGATAGACACGTGGATGTGTTCGTAAGTAACATGTATGAACCAGGATGGGTAAAAACTGACATTACTCAAAAACATAAATTCAACAATCGTAACAACTGGAATCAACAAATTCGACATCGGAGAACGTACGCAATTGATGGTCCCTTATCTATATTTTAAAACATAAAAAATAAGAAGCAACTAAAAACAACCCCGACAAGATTTTTATAGCTGAGAACCTAACTAAACACAGATATGATCTGATAAACAGACTAAATACTCTGCGTACCAAAGACAAGATACATTCATTCTGGACACATGACGGCACAATACTTGTTAAGAAAACTGATGTATCCAGCCCGAAAAAGATAAAATCTAGACAAGACATATATAAACTCGGTGAGGAAGTCCTTGAGGGTGATAGCCAAGATGAGGATTAAACATTCCGTTTGCACCAAGTTTAATATTCTTGTACTGACAAATTCTGTATAATATTGGGTTGTATTTGACAAAATCATATTATTTTTTTTTCTTGCCGTTTTGAACTGTATTATCCAGTGTTTCGTTATTGTTATTATATGACATAGCCCGTGCTTCTGTTTACATACACTGTTGAGTGTGTAAATACTGTGGTAAATGTATGAGTAGAGTTCTCAGTTTCAAAACCTATATACAAATTATCTTGTGTTGTTTAATTAACAGTCAAGTGTCATGCTTACTCTAGCGTGATTAGTAGTAAATAACATATGGCCTTAATCATGTTAATATCAAAACTTATTAGACTCCGCCTTTTATTCATTTTATCGACAATAATAATTGATAATACAATAATTTTTGTTCTTTGCACATGAACATCAATAATACATATATAACTTTTGTTTATCTCATCAATAGAAATATTTATCAGATTATTACAAACTTAACCGTTCAATTTCGCAACCACCACCACCTTTTTGTTTCAATGTGTTCAACTTTTACGTTGTTATACCTCAATTTGTACATAATTGTTACAGCATGTAATGCCATTGAAAAACTCAATTTTGATCATTCGAAGTGCTATTGTTTGTATTCTTTAAATGTCTTAAAACGGTCCTATTTTTTAATACTAGAATAATTTGTATTCGACAATGGGTATTGTTGCACACAGAATATCAATAGGACTGTTTTATTGCAAACTGAGCTCTGGTTGTGTAAAAACAGTTATTAAACATACTGTTAGTTTAAATGATGTACTTTTTGAAATATGTGTAAATTTGGAGAAATGTAAGTTGTGGATACTAAGTAAATATTTAATCATTTTCTGATATTGTATCATTTTATATGTTGTTATATAGCTTATTGTTAATATGTGGCGATATAGAAAGTAATCCTGGTCCAGGAGGCGCACCAGACCCGCCCGAAAAAACATTGTCAATTTTCCACGGTAATATTAGAAGCCTAAGAAACAAGCTGAATTATATTATTGACATAATTGAAGATTTCGATATAGTATTTTTTACCGAATCACATTTAGATGTTAACGTTACTGATTTCGATATACCATTATTTGGTTTTGAGAAGCCAGTTCGAAAAGACCGCAATGCCAACGGCGGAGGCATAATTATGTATTATAAAAGTTTCATTAATATTGTTCGTCGTGTTGATTTAGAACATGATGAAGTAGAAAGTATGTGGTTCGAATTAAAAACGAAACTTCGATCAATACTGATTAATATAAATTATAGATCAGAGCGACAGTCTTCAGTTTGTTTCTGGCAATATTTTGATATGATGTTGAAAGGGCCTTAGATGAAAATAATAGTATAATTTGTTTGGGTGATCTGAACAAAAATTTCATGTCAGATATATCGTCAAATATAAGAGATATTGTTTTCATTAAAGGCCTCATTAACATTATAGATAAGCCGACGCACTTTGATACACGTACAGGTAACACTTCGTTGCGCGATCCTATTTTAGTGACAGACTCGATACCTGTTGTCGATAAAGACACGGTACCTATTGATAGAGAGATCAGTGATCACGATGGAACATATGTCACAATTAATTGCGGATTTACTAGTAGTCGTACTTATAAGCGGAAGATTTGGGATTATAAAAATGGGGATTTTGAATCATGAATCAAAAGGTATCAAGGACCAATTGGGAGCATTTGATTTCTGACGCAGATAACATGAATGTTGCTTGCACTAATTTCACTAAATCACTCCTTGACATAGCATCATAATGTATACCTACACGAGAAATTGTAGTGCGATGTGATGACAAAATTTGGTATAATTCTAACTTGCGTCGTGAAATGCGCAAGCGCGATAGATTTCGTAAATTATTTCTACGTTTGAAATCATCTTTCGCTGAACTTAAGTTTAAGCAACAACGAAACAAAGTAAATAACATGAAAAAGCAGGCAAGAAAACACTTTTATGCCAGTTTAAATGAAAATTTAGATGAAATCAAACAAGCGAGTCCGAAGCAGTATTGGAAGATTATTAATATGCACATTAAAAGCGACAGTCCTGTTCATGACGTATCACCTTTGAAGGATCCGAATCAAAATTATAATTTGGCATATGAGAGCTCTAAAAAGTCTGAAATTTTGAATAAATATTTCTGTTCTATAGCTAATTTGGAGAATCCAGATAAGGATTTACCGGCTTTTAACGATCGTTGTGCTGATTTCCTGTCATCGATTGTAGTTAGTGAACAAGACGTGCACGATATGATTTCCACACTTGATGTTGATAAAGCGGTGGGGCCTGATATTATAAGCAACAGAATGTTACTTGCTGTCAGAAATCAAATTTCAAAACCATTATGTTTATTATTGTATAGGTCATTACGTGATAAAATATTCCCAAACCAGTGGAAAATTGCACATGTTATTTCATTATTTAAAAGCAGTAATAAATCTTTGCCCTCAAATTATAGACCTGTCTCTTTATTATCTTGTGTGAGCAAACTTCTGGAAAAAATAGTTTTAAAAAATATTTTTAATCATTTGCATTCACATAATCTATTATACAAGTTTCTATCAGGATTCATTCCTGGATATTCTACTACCCATCAATTGATTGAGTTGTATAACCATATTATAAAGTCACTAAACTACAAACAACTTATAACTAGTATAACATTTGTGGACATAAGTAAAGCTTTTGATACAGTTTGGATCAAAGGTCTTTTATATAAGCTCGAAAAATATGGCAATTAAGGAGATTTATTATGTTGGTTGAAAAGTTACTTATCGGGACGGTCTCAAAGAGTGGTTATGAAAGATTCACTATCCACATTGGGCTGTTTAAGAGCTGGTGTGCCCCAGGGGTCGGTACATTATTATTTTTGATTTTCATAAATGACATTGCAGATGATCTAAGTTGGTTCAGTAGACTTTTTGCTGATGGCACATCTATTGGCCATACTGCACCCGAAGTTACAAGTCTCAACACTTTAATAAATATTGATTTAGATAATTTACAAAATTGGTCTGAACAGTGGATGCTTAAATTTAATCCTAATAAAACAGATATCATGATTTTTAATACTAGGAATATGCAGAACGTCCTTACTTTTGATTTTGGTGGAGTCTCAATAGCTCCTGTAGATAACCATTTAGGTATTATTTTTAGTAGTGACTGTAAATGGAATAAACATGTTGATAAACTGATAGAGAAGACGTCAAAACAAGTAAATGTACTGAGGAAACTAAAATTTAGACTAAAAAGGGAATATCTTGAAAAGATTTATATGATTTTTATTCGTCCTATTTTGGAATATTCATCTGAAGTTTGGACAACTGTGGGCAAATTAATTCCGAAAGGTTAGAAAAGATTCAGATTGAAGCTGCACGTATAGTTACCGGTTTACCATGTTATGCAAGTATCAACTCTATTTACAGAGAGACGGGATGGGAGAAATTAAGTGTCAGAAGGGAAGTTAAAAAACTGGCCATGTTTTATAAAATTGTAAATAACCAAACACCGGATTATTTACAAGTATTGGTTCCTCCGTATGTATCAGAAATTAATAATTATAACCTACGAAATAGACATAATATTAATATACCATTGAATCGTTTATCAGTTTATCAACAGTCTTTTTTTTCCATCTTCTATTACATTGTGGAATGAATTAGATTTGCATATTCGTCAAATTCCTACTTTCTTTTCTTTCAAGTTACAATTGCAACAACTGTATTTTCATAATGTAAAACCTTCTAGGTACCATTTTTATGGAGATAGACTGCTATCTGTATTACATGCAAGGCTACGCAACAAGTGCAGTGCACTAAGCGCAGCTTTAAACAAGGCCAATTTAGTACATGATGCATATTGTGCATGTGGGTACACTAGTGAAAGTGAACACTATTTATTATATTGTAATAACTTTGCATCGCAACGAAATGTTATGCTTACTGATCTGACCCACTTAGACATTCCTGTTACAATTGATTTGTTATTGTTTGGTAATGACAACATAGATACAAAAGACAATTTTGTAATATTTTCTGCAGTACGTAAATATATAAAAGAAACGCAACGTTTCTCACTCTGATAACAACCTTGCTGGTTATTGTTTTATTTACTAGTCTAAAGTACAGACGATGCATTGTTCGAATGATTGATTTGTTGTTTATAACGATTAACATCATGTTTCGCCTCAATGGATTTCAATTATTGAAGTTAAAATAAAAACGATACTTGCGGATATGTTCCTTACTTCGTAACTACAATCCCCTTCCCTACCGAATTAGACTATTTACCGGATTTGTAATTACATAAGCAACACGACGGGTGCCTCAGGTGGAACAGGATCTGCTTACCCTTCCGGAGCACCTGAGATCACCCCTAGTTTTTGGTGGGGTTCGTGTTGTTTATTCTTTAGTTTTCTATGTTGTGTCATGTGTACTATTGTTTTTCTGTTTGTCTTTTTCCTTTTTAGCCATGGCGTTGTCAGTTTGTTTTAGATTATGAGTTTGACTGTCCCTTTGGTATCTTTCGTCCCTCTTTTGCATCTATGTTCTTGTCATCCCTTTATCCGCATTTTTAACGTCAGAATTTAATGTCCGTATCACAATTATATATATTCACAATATTGCATGTTACTTTTACAACTTATACAGGTAAATATTATAGAAAGTCATTTAAAAACACACTAGTAACAGTAGGTGTTTTCCCTTTAGACCGATCGTTTGGGTGTGTTTGATTATTTAAAAGAAGAACGTTTGATATCCATTGAGCCGTTTCTATTATTCTTTTGTGTATAAATATGATAATAACAATAGTTGTGTTCGGGTGTTATATGATGTGAAAATGTGAATGTTACTGGACAAAACAAGATAATAAAAAAAGAGGGACGAAATATACCAGAGGGACAGTGACTCTCATGCATAGAAAATAAACTGACAACGCCATGGCTTAAAATGAAAAAGAAAAACCGACAAACAATAGTACACCTGACACAACATAGAAAACAAAAGAATAAGCAACACGAACCCCACCAAAAAAATAGGGGTGATATCAGGTACTCCAGACGGGTGAACAGATCCTACTCCACATGAGGCACCCATTGTGTTGCTCATGTTAAACAAATCCGGTAATTAGTCTAATTTAGTAGGTCACATTGATGAAAAGGAAGGGGATTGTAGTAACGACGCAAGAAACATATCCGATAGCATCTGTGAAACGGTTATTCCTTAATACGGGGTTCACACATTGCCAATTATTGCTCCCGTTTGAGATCAGACAGCGATAAGACAGGAAAGTCGGATTACTATCCTCAGTTATCTGGAATGTCATTTCATTGTCTGAACGCAGTCGTTTAAGTTCTTAAAAGATTCCTACTGGTTTGGAATGGTAAAGATAGTTCAGCGAAGCAACCCGTAACATTCGGGGAAACTCAGCCGATTTTGTCTAGTCGGATTACAAGCGTGACTATTTCGTGACAGATTCTGCTGTATCGGATCAACATCCGAACAGTGTTCTGTATATTATGGACGGAGTCATGTTGAACGGGAATGATCTGGAAAAATTTTTCATAGCTGTTTTTCTGCCGATTGAGTCCAGATTGCACTCAGATCTCGTCAATTGCAAACCTTTTTTTGCCGAAACCGTTCCATACAGTCCCGTTATTAATACGATATTTGTCAATAATACACACGTCAGAGTCCCGACAATTACAGAAAACAATACCACTGAGACCAGACATAGCCGTTTGCAATTCGATAGAGCGGATCGTGATAGGATTGCGTTCGGACAGTACCTGGTCATCCCGAATATGCCGACAGTTTTCAAACGGATAACTTCCGTCAGCGTTGGTTCACTGTCTGGCCACTGTTTGATCTCTGTTGGATTACATTCGGTAGAATCGGGACGCAATCGTGACAGACTACATCGAATTTTACCATGCGAAAGATACTAATCGGATTAGAATGGGATTGAGAATGGGATTATCGGGGAAAATTCACTTAGAAACGGTTAAATATCTACGCTTCCTGAACAATATATGATTGTTGTCGTGTTTAAATATTTTTGTTTACAAATTTTAATTAAAGTTTGAATTTCCATCTTCGATTTACAGGATCTTTATAAGACTTTTGACGAGTTTTAATCGGGAACGGTCCGGTCAAGGACGGCAGTAAACATCGTGAATGTGTTACACCAGCTTAACGACCAACCAACTCGTGATGGCGTCCGTAAAATTTACGAAGGAATGATTTCAAATTCGCCATTTTAGACTTTTAATTTAATAGCTTTCTAGTGAGCAGCAACCCTCTATCTAGAAAATCATGATATGAAATACAAGCACGGGAATATCGAATCAATTGGGAGAATGTTGCTACTTATAAATTAAAAGTTCATAACTGAAAAGATGAAATCATCTCTTTTATCGTAAAGTTTTGTTTTCAACTGACCCTCAATGCCAATTTCTAGATGCAATTCAAGATAAGTTGTTTCTAAATTATTTTGTATTCATCCACGTGAACGTTCTTGCATAAGAGAATTGCACATTAAAGATTTATACATATATTGACTTTATTTATTATTAACTGAAATGTAAACATCTCGAATAGCTTCCATTTGTGATCAGCTGGAGGATAATGTAGTTATTAACCTTGTAATTATTACATACTACATGTATATAACCGTTTGGTTTTTTTGCGGGGGATTGGTTATAGTAGTTTACGCATCATGGATTGGAATTACAAATACAAATGCATGAATTTCACAAATATTCCCTTATAAGTGTGTGAAACACATGTCTTTTCGATGAAACAGGCAGTTAACTGGGAACATGATGTAGATATCAACATATTTCGGAATTGGTTGTGTTTGGTTTTCTCGTAATATAATTTGAACTTGAATATATGGTAACAGATGATGTTTGTTTTTATAAAGAATATATTATATAGAGAGTAATACTTCCACCCCTACGTTTTATCTGGCAAATCGGAGATATATAGTGTCAGCAATTAATCATGTTTTTCTCTGTCTAATATGTTCTCCTATTTTTTTGTATTGTAGTCCTGTAATATTATGTTGTCATCTCAATGTTATATTTACCTTTGCCATTAAAGTGCGAGGTTTGGCATGCCACAAAACCAGGTTCAACCCACCACTTTTATTCCACTTTAAAAGTGTCCTGTACCAAGTCAGGAAGATGGCCATTGTTATATTATTGTTCGTTTATGTGTGTGTTGCATTTTAACGTTGATTCGTTTGTGTTTTCTCTTATTTTTGAGATATTGAGATAAGACGTGGCACGGTACTTGTCTATCCCAAATTCATGTATTTGGTTTTCATGTTATATTTGTTATTCTCGTGGTGTTTTGTATAATGCTTGGTCCGTTTCTGTGTGTGTTACGTTTCGGTCTTGTGTCGTTGTTCTCCTCTTATAATTAATGAGTGTCCCTCGGTTTTAGTTTGATACCCCGATTTTGTTCTTTGTCCATGGATTTATGAGTTTTGAACAGCGGTATTCCACTGTTGCCTTTATTCAGCAGCTTTATACTGCTTATATTTTAGGTATTCAATATGGAATAAAGGATACAATATAAACAATGATAAGTTACCGACCAAATATCTCAAAATGGAAAGCTTCAACAACACGACACTTTTCATCAAAAGTAATGTTAAACTAGGACAGACGTCAGACATTCAAATCAATCCATGTGTTCGTAGAAAGGTTTTTGTGTCCTGTTAAATTGTTCCTTTTAAAAGTTTTGGATTCTCATAAATTCTATGTATAACTTTTGGACTAGTTTGAAACTCGGTCTATTTCTGTAATTTATTCTTACATACTTTTGATTTTTTTACCCTGTATGCGTTCATTGCCTATGTAAATTTTAAAATTGTTTATAATCCTGGTACTTTTGATAACTATTGTATGCACATTGAACGACAAATGTATGTGACGTATACATTTTTTCTGACGTCAGACACTCAAATCAATCCATGTGTTCGTAGAACGTAGATGTTTTTGTGTCCTGTTAAATTGTTATACGATGATGACTGATGTACCCATATTTTGACTATTTTATTAATTGTGACTGTTTATTTAACGCATCATGTAAATGTAGCGGAATTTGATGAGACTGTTATTAAAGTGAGAGGGTTAGCGCTATAGAACCAGGTTTAATCCACCATTTTCTACATTTGAAAATGCCTGTACCAAGTCAGGAATATGACAGTTCTTGTCCATTCGTTTTTTATGCGTTTTCTTTTTTGATTTTGCCATGTGATTATGGACTTTACAAATTGATTTTCCTCTGAGTTCAGTATTTTTGTGATTTTACTTTTTAGATAACAGAAGGTCGAGTAGATCATGGCCAACTGACAGTACTGGTGCGGTTACTCATTTCAAGTAGACGCTCGTTGATAAATGGAATATATTGATTAACTTTTTGTTACAATCGAGAGATGATTTTTTTTAGATAAGAGCAGTAGAATATATGTCATTTTTATCTAACGCAAAAAAAATCATAATTGAGCCCTGAAAACCTTCCATTGGACAAAGTCATGATTAAATAAAACTTTGATTAAAATGTCTTGTAGGCAGCAATCAGGTATCATAAAAACGAAATTCGCAAAATACCGAATCAACTACAAAGTGCTTTGATAACAGAAATTTTGGAAAGTTTCCGCCATTAAAATGATAAAAATGAAGTCTCATTAAAAGCACAGTCCGACTAGAAAAGTATATACATTTTATGTACCCTTGACATTATGATTTTAAATCTTATTTCCTTTATTTTATTGTTTTCTAGTATTTGATTATCACAGTTTTCCCGTGTACACTGTTGTGTTGTATTGACAACATCGATTTTCTGTAAAGGCAATGACGTCTTTAAAAGTGCCAACACTTAGCGAATTGCGTCAGCACTACATGTGAAGACGGATTTGTTTAAAATCCTAACCAATGTAGTTAATAAGATGCATTCCCTTCATCTGTATTGAAAACCTTTGGAGAAAATAATATGTCTGTTTGATGATAATAGGGGTATTCTATGGTGATAGAACAAATGCACAATTTATAGACATTACATCATAAAATGCACCAAGTATAATTTAAAATGCTTATACGTTTTTTTGTATGCTTGTGCGACTGTCTTTAACTTGTTTCACATCCACTTATTTCGATAAAAAGAAGAAACATCAATTATTGTGCTATTGATTTATCGAAAAGTGCACTTTATTATATATAGTCAGATCACGAATAATAGTTTTACACAAATCAATAACAAACGCAATTGTTCATATATAGTCATTACAAACGCTCTTGTTCATGTATTGGTGTTACAAACGCTCTTGTTCATGTATTGGTGTTACAAACGCAAGGGCTCTTATAGTGTCATAACACACGCACTTGTTTACATATACTCAATACAAGAGCTCTTTAGTTTTTATAGACAGTCTTTACAAATGCGCTTGTTCATATATAGTAATTTCAACTGCTCTTGTTCATATACAGTCACCAACAACGCACTCGTTAACGTATAGTCAATCAAAGAGCACTTTCGTTTTTATATCATGTGATCCAGACGCGCTTGTTCATATATAGTCATTACAACTGCCGTTCCTGATATTGTTTTGTTACATACGCACTTGTTAATTTATAGTCATCTCAAATGCACTTGCTCATATATATAGAGGTATACCGCTTGTTGATATAAAGTATTCACAAAGGCACGTGCATTATAATAGTCATTATCGCTATTTTGCGCATTTTTCCTTTGATCTTTTTTGTGATAATTTTCATAGCATGCGTCTCGCTTGATATGGAAAAATTATCGCTAGAAACTAAGGAGGCCATGTGGCGTTGCTAACGAAATTGACATTGAAATTGACAACGTCGTCATAGGTAAAATAGCGATAAACAGATTATCATTTGGTCATCTCAACTCGATTGCTTTTCTCACTTTCGCTGTACCAGCCAAAGCGAGAAATCAACCTCGTTGAGATAATCAACGATAATCAATAAATACACAAACACTTTATGACATATGTAGTTATAATTAACCTCATCGGATCATGTTTATATAGAGTCAAAACACACACAAAAAAAAAAAAAGTAATAGCAAACAAAAATTCAAAAAACAAATTCAAAAAAATAAAACAAAACTTATTTGATTTATAGTAGAAACAAAACAAAACAAAAATACTGGTTCATTATGTTTGACTTTTAATTAAAGTTAAAGTTCGGATAAGTTTTTAAATGGGTTTTTTTCCAAGTTATTAACAGTCCCAGCCAAACTTTTGATGATAATGCTTTAAAACTATTTTAAAAATTTTTATTGTAGAAAGTTATATAACAAAAACACCGAGACCTGAGAAATATTAAAACGGAAAGTCCCTAATCAAATGATCAAATGGCAAAACCAAAAACCTCAAACAAACCAAATGAATAGACAACAATAACAGTGATAAATCACGATGCGTTGAAGAGATGATTTTGTTTTCCGTAAGTCATATTTAAGATAAATAATAATACATACAAATCTGACAGTTTTTTCTTACATAAAAACGGTATCTATATGAGTATTAGTCTTTAGGGAAGATAGATATAAGCAGAATAACATAATGTAAAAAAAAATGTGTTCAATAACGAAATGTTCAGGATTAAAACAAAAAAGTGCTTGAATGGTACACATGTCATGACACAATTTCAAAACAACGTTTTACAGATAATGCACTGATTACTTAGTTTATGATGGCAAAAGTTAACCATTTTACAATTTAAATCTTAAGCTTTCATCAACAGTTGAGTACCGTAGGTTTCTTCTATTCTTAATATGTTATTGTTTTTGTAGCATTCTGCAGTCACATGAAATTGTTGTTTAAATGAAAGGTAATCAAAACAAATCTGATAACGTGTTTTCTACCATTTTGACATGTTTACCAACGTTACTAAATGCCTGTCCAATTTTACGCAATGTTGGTTTCAGATTGTGCGCCCGGCAAAACTGATTTCGCCATTCTTCTAAAATATTCTTGTTCAGTCTGACCAAATCTCTGTCTGCTTGAATGTGACAAATATGTTCCCACGTCTCAAACTTCATATCAAGTTCAATCAAGAAGTGAAGAGAACTATTCCCAATTAATGGGGCCAATCTATCGATCTGTTCGTCCGTTGGTACTATATCCCATTTTTCATCTGCAAGACAAACGGCAAAAGCTCACAGGTAATACACCAATTAAAGTATAACTTCTAATTTGGTTTGCCTTTGACTTCGAAACTGTAAGTTTGAAATTAAAATTGAATTCCAAAAAGTATATTGCGTAAAACATTGTAAATTATATTTGGTTTTAGCGATTTGAATCTGTCGACATTCGTATTTCCCATTAATTATCTTGCCGGTCATATTTTAACATTACAAATATCGAGATACATGTTTGCAAAACACTTAAATAAAGCGACGAAGAAACGAAAAAAACTTTACATGAACTAATTACTACCGAACAGTCTGTTGGTCATATGCTAGTGTTTTAGTTCACAGTTGGTATATTCAGTGTTTTTAAGTCATAACTTATAAACAAACTGACATTGTAATTACAATATAAAAAACAACCAAAAGACAACAATTTAACAAAAAACATAGAAAACCATAGTCTAAACAATACGAACAACGCCACAACATGTGTTAATCTCCGTTGCACAGAAAAGGTTAACAAGTCATTCTACATATAAGCATGGGACACCAGTTGTGTAATGCTAGTTCAGACCTGTTGATATTTTAATTTCTTACACTTATATTTTACACTTCTTTAAACGGAATATTCATATATGTGCAACCGCCTTGTTCGACGTCTATTACTAAGTGTTCCCAATTCAGGAGTGTTACAAAGATAAGCTTGATATGCGGGAACTTCTTAGGAAGAAAGATATGAAGTTATCAATATCCTTTAACTCTACTTTTTTGTTATATAGATGATGTTCTTTCACTAAATAATTCAAAATTTTGTGACTATGTGGAACGCATCTATACCATCTAACTAGATATAAAGGATACTACAGGTACAGTTAAGTCAGCCTCATATCTTGAAAATATAACTTTACGACAAAAGAGATGATTTCAGCTTTTCAATTGTGAACTTTCCATTTCTAAGTAGCAGCATTCCAGCAGCACGGGATATATATCTCCCAATTGATACAATATTCTCGTGCTTGCATTTTCTATCATGATTTGCTTAATAGAGGGTTGCTGCTCACAAGCAAGCTATTAAACCAAGAGTTCCAAATGATGAAGTTGAAATCATCCCTTCGTACATTTTACGGACGCCATCACGAGTTGGTTGACCGTTATGGAATTACCGTTTCACAAATGATATCGGATATGTTCCTTACGTCGTAACTACAATTCCCTTCCCTTTCATGAATATGACCTACCGAATTATAATATTTACCGGATTTGTTAACACATAAGCAACACAACGGGTGCCTCATGTAGAGCAGTATCTGCTTACCCTTCCGGAGCACCTAAGATCACCCCTAGTTTTTTTATGGAGTTCGTGTTGTTTATTCTTTAGCTTTATATGTTGTGTCATGTGTGCTGTTGTATGTTTGTCTTTTTCATTTTTAGCCATGGCGTTGTCAGTTTGTTTTAGATTTATGAGTTTGACTGTCCCTTTGGTATCTTTCGTCCCTCTGTTTTGCTGTCTTGTTTGTAAAGTCGTAAATGATAATAACACACATCGCGTATGTCGGACATTCAAATTAAACTGCTACTTACCTAAATCAATATTTGGTCCTGAGACAACCTATTAATAATCAAAAGAATTATCAGTAAAACAAGACAGACTGTACGTAGACGTGTATATTACACATTACACACTGCATCTATACTATTAAACGAGAAGACCTCATTTTGGGTGTCGCTTTTCTTCTTTCCACAATAAATTAATCCTCACGCCTCTATGACCTATAGGTATAGTGCATAGTGCCATTTGTCATCCATGCATATGATTATTCAGATTGAGTTATTTTTTAGAGAAAAACGAGAAAAAAGGCATCCGGATATTGTCCTGTCATTTGACGAAATTTTAAGTCAGATTAGACTTCCGGTATGCGTTTTTCTGTATACTTTGAACATACATTTATAAAGAATAAAGTGTACTTTCAGAATTCTATCTGCTATCATTTCCACGTTTACTATCCACGGCAGTCACAGAGTTTATTAAATAGGGAGGATCTGTATACTATATCAATGACCACTATGGATCGATTAGTAAACTTAGAATTGAAAGTAAATACACTATATTTATATAGTAATGAATGTTCATAATATACAGATAAGCGCTAAAATATTCATGTGAATTTTTGATACCTTTTCTGAAATTCTCCAGTCATTAAATCTTTTACAAAATTTATCGATTACAAAAAAAAGAAGATGTGGTATGATTGCCATGTTGAGACAACTCTCCACAAGAGACCAATATGACACAGATATTAACAACGAACCCCGAATTGACTATGTAAAACAATTCAAACCAGAAAACTAGCGGCCTTATTTACATGTATGTAAAAAAAAAAAATTAACGAAAAACAAATATGTAACACATGAACAAACAACAACCACTGAATAACAGGCTCCTTACTTGAATGTTCATAGCATACTAAATGTATGTTCATATTGAAATTGATGAAAAAAACAAAAAAGTGGAATATTGGAAATAAAGGAGAAGGGATAAAAAAAAAGAATTTTCCTGTCCCCAATAACCTATGACTTATGATACTTTTGCTGAAATTCTCCAGTCATTCAATATTTTACAAAATTCTTCCAACAACACTTTACATACTTTAAACTACGCTCTGAATGCTCGCGATTTCGCGGGTGTGTTCTAGTTATAATAATGTTTTAAGAGGTTTCGTGATGGAAATTCCCCCAAAATGTTTTTTCGTATCTATTTTCCGAGAATGTTTGTTTCTATAACTATTGCAATAACATCAAATATTTGACAAAGTGTGATAACAGTTTAAACATGTTGAATATCTTTATCCTGTTATGTATGTAAGTTATTGAAAGCTAATACATGTCAATGTATGTTTTAGTTTATGAAAAGAAATATTTAAGAACGCTGTTTTATATTATATGTTTTTTGTTCTCGATACAACACGATGCGTATATCAAATTAACTTATGTATTATCATATTAATACCTTGCAGATGGTATGAGGGTTTTGTATATTTGCATTCTCTGTGGCATCCTTAATGCTTTTAAATGTCAACGAAAATTTGTTCCGACATTTTCTGAGGATTTCAAATTTCAGTTTCTCCGGTTCGTCACTTTGACTTTCTTGGTCACAAACATTTTCCCATTCAGCGTATGTCAGTCCCAAGTGCATAGCCAGTTGTCTTATCTCATCTCTGTTGTACAGCAGGGATAATCGACGCAAATGTAGATCTGAAGGAATCTCTTTCAAAAACTCTTCAGTTGTAACTGTAAACGACATATATCTTAATGTCACTACACACGTTTTAGATTTGTAATATCTTTGATAGACTTTGCGCATTGATCAATATTTGACTTTGTGGTATCCATGACTTGTTAACGTTTCTTTTTATCCCTTGCTTAACATGTTTTGCCAAAAAAAAGTCAAATAAGAAAAAATTCCGAACTCCACAGAATGTTCAGATACGTCAGACGCGCGTTCCGTCTACAATCATTATAGATACCACTAGTAAATTTTGTATTGACGCCAGACGCGCGTTTTGTCTACAAAAGACTCATCCGTGACGCTCGATCCAAAAAAAAAATAGAAAGCCAAATATTGCACAAGTCATGTCTCCTTTGACTATTAATGACGTTCAAATACTAAATCCCTGTGATGTGTTTTAGTCGATTTTAGTCTCTGATGCATGATTTTTTACTATTAATTGGTTTTGGCTTTTAACGAGCTGTCAGTAACTGCGAGTACTCTCAAATCGTATTTTCTTGTTAATTCGACCTGTTGATACTGTTTATAATGCTTTTTTGTTATTTTTTATTTATATGGATCTTGTCTGTACACCAGCTTTGATTATTTGTAATATCTTCAATTTTTCACTTATTCTTACAACATTTGTATAAACTTCAAGATTATAAAAAAAACGTAAAGTGAACATTGATTGGTTAAATATTTCTCAGTGTGTTTGAATTTTTTTGTTAGCTTTTTGGTCATGAATGTTTGTCTCTAATATTTTATTAACTGTGCATTTGTATTCAGATATTGCAGATCAAATTTATTAGTTCATTGTGTAATCATACGATTTTTGATTGAGTTAAGTCTGCCAATTGATATTCTATCGTATGTTTTTCTATGTTGTGATGTTATGATATTGTTTCAGAAAAAGGGAGAAGGTTTGGATCCATTAAAACGTTTAATCCCGCTGCAAATGTTTGCACCTGTCCTAAGTCAGGAATCTGATGTACAGTAGTTGTCGTTTGTTTATGTAATATATACGTGTTTCTCGTTTTTCGTTTTGTTTATATAGATTAGACCGTTGGTTTTCTTGTTTGAATGGTTTTATACTAGTAATTTTGGAGCCCTTTATAGCTTGTTGTTTGGTGTGAGCCAAGGCTCCGTGTTGAAGGCCGTACTTTAACCTATCATGGTTTACTTTTAAAATTGTTATTTGGATGGAGAGTTGTCTCATTGGCACTCACACCACATCTTCCTATATCTACCAAAGTACGAAGATGAAGAGTATGCAGGACCACAATTCCTAAATGTTTGCCAAGTACATTTAAGGTACTCTATTCCTGAGGTAAAACCCTTAGTATTTCAAAAAATCAAAAGTTTTGTAAACCGTTAATTTAATGACCATATCAATAATACTTATTGCCAGCACAGACGTTCATATCAAAAAAGTATTAAAACCAAGTAGGTATAAAGTTGAAAAGCATTGACAATCCAAATTCCAAAATGTTGTGTAAGATATGGCTAAGGTACTCTTTGCCTGGGATAAGAATTTCAAATAACTTAAACATTTAAAACATATATATATATATAAACCATATATGTTATACTCGTGTCAACACCAATGTGTTCACAACCAGACTGACGATACTTTCGGGGTAATTAACTGGTCCTTCAGACGATACTTTGATATTATAAGTTGCTTGATATCTTCTCAAGCCTTTGTCTATTGATGAAACACTGTCTTAATCTTTTTTCATGTTTTTCATGTTTTGATTTGTATATACCCACTGCAATTAGAGCCTATATGGTTGTCGTTGTCACTTTGATTGGTTATCCCTGGACCTAATTTCAAGTGAAACAATTAAATCGTCATGAATGAGATTATACAAAAAAGGTAAAATCACAAAAAATACAAGTGATAATTATGTCTGCTTCTTACAAATGAAAATGAAGATTACAATACCTGGACAATCTGGTTCACATTTGTCGTCCACCTGAAGAAAAAAACATGTGGATACACGTGGTATTCATAATACAATAGAATTAACATGAAAAACAAAACGATGTTAGATCATTCTCTTCATAAGAAAATACCTGTACCAAGTCAGGAATATGACGTGTGTAATTCATTTGTTTGATGTGTGTAAGCTGTTGATTTTGCAATTTTTGCCATTTAATTAGGAACTTTACGTGTTGAATTTTCCTCGGAACTCAGTATTTATTGTGATTTTTCGTTTTACTCTAAAAATCAAAGGTGCTGCATCTCCTAAACATTAACATTCTTGGTCTTTAACTAATTTCCAAACCATGATCTATCACAAATTTGTTGTCCAGTAGTATTCCTATTTTTCACTAAGCTGTCAAATCCAAAGCTAATTGGATGTATTTAGCGCATATGCTGCACTACATATTCAAGTCAGGGTGGAAGTTAATACGTTTGAACCCGTTGTATTCTTTGCACCTGTCATAAACAAATATATTTACATGAACTGTTAGTTGCGTTTTCGCCGTTTTGATATATGAACATTGCATTATTAGTATTATTTTTGACTCATGAGTTTGAGTATCCCTTTTGTTTATAATTTGACTCAAACTTATTTTTATATACCTTTTCTTGAAACCATGATGTGATTATATTTATGTTATGTTCAATCCCATGTGAAGGACATATCCATATGTTACTTATGTTTTCTAGTTGGCTGACGTCGATGATACAGGAATTATCTGGTGAGTTACAGCAAATTCTTGTAACAAAGGCTGCGTCACTGATTTCACTGGAGTCGCTGCTTGTTCTGATATACAACTGACTTATTTTTTCTAACGCAGATGTTAAACACGCAATAATGCTGTGAGCCATATCCTTCGATATCAGTGTGTTTGTTCTAGCATGAACAAGCCGGGCAATAATCATGTCATCTTCGCAAGTAATGGACATATCCAAAGAAGGATCTAGAGTGAACACCCCTGACCTGTGGAACAGCATGTCATTCTTGGACCCTCCGTAAGTTTTCACCGCCCATACATATAGACAGTAACTTATAAATCTAAATGATAATGCAGGAGGTATCATCAGTGAAGAAGACTGAAAAGCTATGGCAATACTCCTGTTAGCGATGCCAGCTGACTTAAGATACCCAGTTTCATCTTTCGCTCGTACCATACTTGCAATATAATAAAAGTCAGCGGGTATACGGTTGTGGTCTAAATCGTATTTCCTTGGTTCAACCAATATATCGAGATGGGTCATGACATTCAGTAAATAATCTTTATCATTGTAAAATGTCCGATATTTCTTTTTCTTCCAAATTTGTTGGATGACTTGTTTTGAGACCACCCCTTTTTTGCCCATTACATCCCATAACTCTTCTCTTTCTTTGTCTCCTTGACAGAAACTTCTATCAGTAACAATAGACTTAAAGGCATCAATTAAATGTGTTGGCGACAAAATAACATGACGGTTTAATCTGTGTTCATCAAAGTATAACACCTTGCCTATGGCGTGTTGAAATTTCAGGAATACTTTTAACTCAGATTCTGTCAAGGATCGTATAGGTTGTAGTGAGTTGATTTTCTGCAAATGCTCCATTGTAATCAGTGGAATATTGCGTTTGATTAGCGATGCAAATTCTAGTTCTAAAGGAATAAAACATTTTGGAAGAGGTTCACCCCATGTTGGCTGCATCTTCGATTCTCTGATTATGATATTCTTTAATTTAGCCAACTCTGGATCACATTTGTCTTTAGCGTTTACAAATATCTGATCTTCAATTACCAAGTGCTGCATGAATGGTGTTTGTAAAAACATGTGTTTGATTTCTGCAAATACCTCTGTTCGTCTCTGTTCAATTTTATTCTTGAATATATCAAAACGAATATGTTTTCTTAACAAAATTATTTGTATATCGTATAAACAACTATGAATTATCTGATGTTTATATGGTGAACATTTTAGAATATATCACATAATGCAACATTGGCATTATTCCAATAGACATACTGGGAAAAAATACGGGTTAAAGCAAAACGAGAATATCAAGTTTAATTGAAAAATAAAATGGAGTAAATAAGAAAAAAAAATTAACAATTAAAAAGTGAATTGCTTATGAACAACTGAAAGGTCGTTCCTTTTTTTTTCTTTTCTTGATAGCCTTCTCAGTTCAAAAATGTATGGTTGCTAAGGACTTTAATGTTCATTATATCATAAGTGGTTGCTAAGGACAAAAATAATTCCTAAGGATAAATATATTACTACCAGTATTAAAAATGTCATGTGTACTATTCATAGTCTTTAAAGTTAAAATGAATATCGTATCAATCAACTATGAATTATATGATGTGTATATGGTGAACATTTTAGAATAAATCACATTATGTAAAAGTCGCATTATTCCAATAGACATACTAATAAATGTTATTTAGTAAAGCAAAACGAGAATATCAAGTAAATGAAACAAAATAAAAAGGAGCAAATAAGGAAGAAAATGACCAAATACCAACGATTCAGTGTTATATTGGTAATATCAAACTATTACAAACCACTCAGGAAAACGTTTTGTCCTACCGCAGCTGTTATGTTCTAAATCCGAAGCAAATTGTATATGAAACTATTACAAACGCATATCTTACAAGATGCACATTATATATAAATAATATAGCCCTTTATACATTGTAGCTTGATGTGAGATGTGAGCCAAGCCTCTATGTTGGAGACCGTACTTTGGTCGTTTTCATAAATTGTTATTGGACGGAGAGTTGTGTTATTGGCACGCATTCCACAACTTTCTATAATTATATAGTTTAATGATACTTCTATACCAAATTTATTAATTTTATGTTTGGTTTTGTATTTCGATGGTGTTGATTTTAGCGTCACCTATAAACACCTTTCCATTGACAGGTCGAACACATTCAAAACATTATCTTATCTAAAATACTTACAGGATCTAACTTATCCTTGTGGGTCAGAACAATGATAATTCTAGGAAAACCTTTCACACTCCCTTTACAGTATGTTACAATTGTGTTGATCCAAAATAGCAGATAATCTTCAAAAGAAATACAAATACGTTTGTTTTTGTGTATATAATACTTCTGATAATCTTGTATCAACATACACCGTCAATGTAGATTATTTTTTTAATGGACAAAAGTAAAAGGATCTGTCAACTTATTAGGAATCACATTTGGGAATCACGTATGCACACTATTGTTTTCAATATATTTGGCACTTATTTTAAGTAAAACCCATTTAAATTAATGTTAATTATTTTATTAGTACCTTTTGCTGTTTTTTGTCCACTCTTTCCTGGGAGATATTGTTCAGTTGGACAAGGATCATCAAGTTTTCTACTTCCGTCCAACACAATTATGTAAATAGCTCTGTATGTCAGAAATGTCTGATGAGTTGAGTAGAAAACATCCTGCCCACCAAAATCCCAGATTATTATAGGTGCTATATTTTTATTGTGTAACAGCTTTTTCCCAACCTTAACAGACTTCTCAAAGAATTTTTCTTTTGTGATCGACACTTTGACCTCTTTAACTTTCTTGGAAATACCAAAAAAGTTTTTTAGCTTTCTGATTATTGCAGGTTTAGTGACAGTCTCTATGTGCACATCTCCAGTAAAACCCGACTCCGAATGAAGATAATCCGGGACGCTCGTCGAGGTCTCTTCATCATATAGAACTTCATTGGTGTATGTGTCATCAAAAGTGTCAATGGGTTCCTGTGTGGTAGGTAGATCATATTTGTTTGGTTCATCCACACTGATAAGGTAATCTGATAAATTACTGTCTTCGACTGATCTACTTGACGGGCTTACAGGACGGCCATGGCTACTATCATGCAAACCTGCTCCAAAACTGCTATCTCTGTTTTCTTTTATCTCTTTGTGTTCAGACTGGTCATCCGATAGTTGTTTGGGTTCATCGTCAGGATTGACATGCTTGTGATGATTTGACCGGAATGTATCATTTAGACTTTCTGTTCTGGAAGTCGTATTTGACAATTTACCTTCAAAATCCGACCATTTAGCTGTTAAATCAAACGAATGTGAAGCATGCCTTTCATGTATTTTTTCTGGTGTTTTAGATGCAGACAAGGGCGTGTCTTCTCTATCTAACGTATTTTGACTGATCCCCTTTTTATTGCGTACATTACATTTTCCTTTCTTCAGTGTTTCGTCTTGTATAAGAGATCTGGTAATGGTTAATTCTTCCATTGTAAAGTCTAAAAAAAGAATCAAATGTCAATACATTGAATGATACATATATGATTTGTCGAAGATAAAATAATTCCTCTGTCTAATAGGGATAGTCAAAAATGTATAATAAAATACATTGTTATTCACGATAGTGCATTTTTTTTTAGATTAATATTTTTTCCACAAAATGTCCTAGATGTCAATTATCTGTGTCATATCTGTGTTAAGCTATACAGATATGCCTTATGACTGAAAACACATATCAACATTGAGAGAAATGGGGAGTGTGTCAAAGAAACAACAACTCGACCAATGAGCAGACAACAACAGACGGCCACCAATCGGTCTTCAATCAAGCGATAAACTCATGTACCCGGAGGCCTCCTGAAGCTGGCCCCTACACGAAAAAAACATACTAGTTCAGTGATAGTGAATTTCATACTAAACTCCGGACTAATAAAGGCCAGAGACTCGAAACTCATTGCGGTGAGGTTAAATATTTTTTTTAAAATATCAACCGTCCCCCTATACTACTAGCCAGTGTATAAAAAAATATTACGCTCAGTAAAACTCAGTCCAAAAGAAGTCCCAGTCCGATGTCAGATTAGGCAACAAAATGACAATGATACATTAATAAACAAAGGACTACTATTATTTACTGATATGCCTGCTCCATACCTCAATATTTTCCATGTGCAAAAGAAGGAAAACTGTAATTTTACATAACATATACTTTATATGTAACAAGTTTAGATACTAGGATATTCATGTTTAGACAACTGTGAAAATGCATCCTATCGCTTTTATTTAACATGACTGTTTCAATCTTAGTCATAGAAAAACTAACACAGCACTTTTCACAGTAACATATAAAAGAAAGTGTTTGATAGCATCACTTGTCTGAAATCTTAAAATATGTTTCGTTATTGATTTAGTTGTTCAAAACTGTCATAAATAAATGTCTGCATCAATATCTAATTGAATCTTAAAAAAAATGATATGCCTTGGGTTTAAGATTTGACAATTCTAACTGACTCGAAAAGACAACTTCACCATCACATTCGATGCAGTATAACTTTTGTTATCAAACCTTTTTTATTAAAACAGTATGGCTATTACGTCATTGAAATCAAAATTGGCATGACTATTTAACAAAATGAGCCATTGTATAGACAATTTTGTAACAAGTTATTCTGATGTACCATCAGTTGTCTCCCTACTCCATGTGTGTTAATTATGTACATGTTGAAATAACACTTCCACATATTAATGAGATAAAACAATGAATTTAAAAGATGACTGCTTAAGAAGGACTTAGTGATAAAGCCCACCTCTTCTTGAAGGTTTTATCTATGCTTCAAAAAGTTCCCTTAGGTTAATGTCATCCCTTCGAAAATTTGCGAGACATTATCACGAAATGGTTTAACATTATGAAATATCTGTTTTAAAGATGACGAATGTTCAAATTGTGGATATCACCATATTGACCTATTTTCCTCGTCAATAACCTACCGAATTATACTTATAGTCGGCTGTGAACTTGCATACGCAACATGAAGAATGCCACATGCGAAATACCTGACTTTGTATGTAATTGAACTTTCTAAAAAATGACAAAAACTATTTAAAACTTCATAAATATAATATACATACATTTTGTAAAGCACGCATCTTGATATTTTAATATTGAATAGTTTGAATACTTTTTTTGTTCCATTGATATTCAAATCTAGTATGCTGAATTAAAGAATAAACTTTTAAGTTGGGGGTGATTACACTTACCACATACCATGATCGTGCATTTTTAAGTATGTAATCATTAACATATTCTTAAATCGTTAACAAATATAGTTTATAAAGAAACATCGAAATTTTAAAACGAAATATGTAGAATGTATTCTACACTTAATACATAAACTAATCATAGATGTAAAAGATATATTTGATTTTTGATTGTGATAACATAAGACCACTCAGCCACCGAAAAGAACCTAAATACGTTTATTCAGAATTTTAAGAAGGCCAAGACACACAACAATTTCAAGATCTAACAGCTTCGTTATGTTACAAAAGTAAATATGATCATTGTATTTTTTTTTCTTTCTATTTTTATTTTTACCTTGTTGTCCACCAAGCCAGCAGTTTGTTTCTATGTCCATGAATGACAGACCATTGTATAACTCTATTCCATCAGTTGACATTCTGAATTTTGTTGGTTGTTTACCGACAAGATGTCTGGCAATAGTAGTTTTTCCAGTGCCCTGCTCGCCAGCCAACATAACTCTCGACTCAAAATGGCGATAGCTTTCTTCTTCTAAAAGACTAGAGAACACCCTCGCTGATTTTTTATCGAATTTCTTAACTTCAGCTGGAAGTCCTGAATTAATTTTTGACATAATTAAACATTGACTACTTTACAAATTTAACAGACGTGATCATAAAATATTCTTATTTTTTTAAAAGTAAACAATATATTTTCAAAACGGTTTTGTAACATATTTTTGCAGTCATTGACATAATATCCACACACTGAAGATGGCCTATACTACAAGACATTAATGCTTTTTATAAGCTATAGACAAGACTTTGCAAATCATGCGTTAATAAGTGTATACACAAAAACATTGTAACTTTTCATTCTATCAGAACGAAATCATAAAAACTATACATTTTTGTAACCTGAATTTCAAAATATTGTTGGCAAAATAGGTAGAAACCCTACTTAAAGAATAGATTAAAAAATATTCAGTAAGATTGACAAAATTTGTTTACTAAGAACTAGGAATTCAACAATTTCAAATGCGTTATTACCAGTCACAAGTCATTTTGTTAATGTCTAAGCTCCGTCAAACTAATTAGCAAGGCCCTATTTAAAAAAGAATAAACTGATATTTATCTTTTTCAAAGCTTCTGACTTCTTGTAATGAAAGGCACAACGGCAACTCACATATATGTATCACCAAATTGTTCCACAAGCTTTTGATTTAAGAATGATTCACATATCGTAAAAAAACTTACAATTGAAATGAATTAATGAAAATATACTTAAGTGATTTAAGTAACTTATAGAAATTGAGACCCAATGTTTAAATACAGCCAAAAGTGTATCAAAAAGTTCGTGATTCGTGTCATCGAAGTACTAACTATATCTCGCAATAATAGCTCATCAACATAATTGAGTTTGCAAAATCAATGTATCCTAATAAATTATATGTTTCGTTTTGTTTGTGTTTCTATCTGTTAACGTCTGGTAAGGATTTTAACGTTTACTCTAATGTCTCTAGTAACGCTATGGTGTCGCGTTGAGAACCTTTGTAACATCTACGAACTGTTGATAGCCGGCTTGTTGCAAATGTAAGTTTCCCTACCTTCATCCTAGATGGCTTCTATTACAGAACCTGCCTATTGTATTTATTGTTCATTTGTTTTCGTCCTGAACATGCATGTAATATTTGCCGATGAACGTAAACCAACCATTAATCAAAGTATCAACTTTATGGTGTATAGCTGCATCGGTTGTGTTCTGGTAGCGTGTGTAGGACGGCCAAACTGGAGACTTATCTGTATCTCCAATCTATGAACCCAGTAACCATATTATAACATGAGACCTTAACATCGTTTGTGAACGAGTGTTGAAATCATTCCTCATTACAGAATCCAAATATCGCCCCCTTCAATTATTATTTGGAAATAGATGTCATAGTGTCATTCCCGACTCAACCCATACTTACTGTCCGAAACGGATAAACTGCGAAAGAGCTGACAGGAAATCCTTAGATTGTTTTTTTAATTCAGTGATGATATACGTATACCCCATTTTAAAAGAATATTGACTCATCACAACAACCACAGTGGGCATATTTCTCGTATCAAACATAGATTAAAAGAACATGAAGGTTCTGCAATGAGAAATGACGAATTCACCAACATCGAAACTGATTCCATATTCGGGAAAAAAAAACAACTGTAACAATTACACTCTGAGCTACTTATTTCTAAGCAGCACAAAATACAATGAAAGTTTCTTCTATGTACTAACTTCCGCAGCTACACAAAATTCCTTACAAATATATAATATGTATTTCGTCTTCAAGTCATTATTCTACAACTCAAATGTCTGCTCTACTTACAAGTTCACTTGGTACAATTAAAAAACTTTTTCCCTACGGACATAGTGCGTGTCAATCTAACATACATTTCATTTGCATAACATGCGTATGAACAAGCAATATATTGGTTTTGTTTAAACTGAAGGTTTCAATAGAAACAAGGTTAGGCATTATATTCGTTGTTTACTGAATGTTCATCAAAGTCATGATAAACTTATAATTCACCAAACTGCCATCCCTGTCAAATGATATGTGTTTGCATGTGGAATTAACCGATTGTTCATTGTTTTAACAGTACAATTGTAATGATACTATTTGCGTACACAACTAATGTAAGTTGATAAGGTCACGAGAGAAATGGGTTGAATTTGTGGAAAAAAATAACTCGTACTTTTTAGGTTTAGAAAAACAAAGACAGGTAAAAAAGTCAATTAATAAATTAAAGGGGGAAAATGATGAGATTTTAACGGATCAAAATGATATATATAGAGAGTAATACATGGCCTTTTTTATATCAGCCTGGGTATCATCCCGATACCCTCATATCAGCCCGAGACGGTGTCAAGGTGCTGATATGGGTCTAGGGATGATACCCAGGCTGATATGGAAAAAGCCATGTATTAATCGCTTTATCATATACTTCCTACAATAGTTTTATGTAAAGCAAATAAACAAATGCAATAACTAAAACAGTCAAAAACTTTATAAAGAAGTTAAATTATGAACCAAATATACTATAATTGTCCAACAACAGCATCACTACCTCATATATATATATGTATATATATGTATGGTAATATTTCATATAGAGGCATTTTGAAACATTGACAAAAATGTGGAAGAGTTTTATGACCATTATTACTCCAGGTTTGTTGTACTATAAAATGATTCATAATGGTCAATGGCATTTGTTAGCAAGTACAAAACTATCCACACAAAAGTAAGTTCCCGAAATTTTGACGTCGTCATAAAAACATGTCTGACATTACAGTGGAAAAGTAAACAACCAATACCGGAAACACCGAAAGTAACTTGCACGAGAGCACTATTATGGGTTTTGTGCACGAGATGCACCTGATATGGGTTATCAGCCCGGGTGGGAAATTATGGCTTGTGTACTTCCGCTAATTACACACATGCAAAACCTATCATATTAATGCTAAGTATATGATAATATGTAATATAAAAGGGTACTATAAAAAGTTATACTCGACGAACAGCCCTGAAAAAACATCAAGTGATAAATATATATTTGAGACAAAACTAGAGAAAGAAATAGATGAAAATGATAAATCACTCTGCGATGGGGATATTACAGTAGAAGAATGCTCAGATGCTATTTATAAAATGAAACTTTATAAATCTACTGGATTAGAAGGTTTAAAAGTTGAATTTTTTATAGTATTTACTACTATAAATTGAAGTTCATAGTAGTAAATATTCTTAATAGTGGACATAAAGATCAAACACTTACATACTTATAGCGTACAAGTGTATTAACGCTATTATTTAAAAAAAAGGTGATCCATTGTCACTAAATAATTACCATCCTATTTCTCTTTTAGATATAGACATGAAACTTCTATCGTATGCTCTAGCACAACGATTGAAAAAACTCTTACCAAAACTTGTTAAATAAGACCAAATTGGATATGTAAAGAATAGATTTATTGGTTCTAATCTTAGACAGATACAATATATCATTGATTTCACTGATTTATACAAAATTGAGGGGGCTATAATCTTCGTTGATTTTTCAAAAGCATTGGACTCTTTAGAATGGAATTTTATGTTTTCAGTTTTAAAACATTTTGGATTTAATGATTCTTTTGTAAGATGGGTTAAGACTTTATATAACGATATTCAAACATGTGTTATAAATAATGGTTGGATATCTGATGTCTTCAAAAACACCAGAGGTATACGCCAAGGATGTCCTTTATCTGCATTATTATTTGTTTTATCTTTGGAAATTATGGCTTCAAGATTAAGAAGCATTACTGATTTTAAAGGTATAAGAATCAAATTAGACTGCAAAAGTCATAGTATAAAGATTTCGCAACTTGCAGATGCTACTACTTTATTTTGTTGTTCTAAATATGACGTTAAAGTAGCTATGAACGAAATTGAAATATTTGGTTTTTATTCAGAATTGAAATAAGATAAAAATTAAACAAAGGGGTAATGGGTAGGAAAGCTTAAATCATGTAAAGACAAAATTGAGGGAATCAACTGGAGTAATGGACCAGGTAAAACTATTGGCATATACTTTGGGCATTTAAGGGAGGAATGTGAAAAATTAAATTGGGAAAATAAAATTGAAAAGATGAATAAATTATTTTTTTCATGGCAAGAAAGAAATCTTACTATTTTGGGAAAAAAAATTGTTAATCAAAACACTCATTGTGCCAATGTTTACTTTTGTAGGATCTGCCTGCATAGTTCCAAAGAAATATTTAAAAGAAATAGAAAAAAATTGTTTTAAATTTGTTTGGGATAATAAGCCAGATAAAGTAATAAGAAATTCAATAATGGGTCCATTTGAAAAGGGGGGTTGGATATGATAGATATAAGGAGTTATTTCACTGCTTTAAAAGCTATTTGGGTAAAAAGATTAGTAAATGATTGTGACGGAGGTTGGAAAAGTATACCTGAGCACTATTTTTATAATTTTGGGTCAAAGGGGTTAGTGTTTCAAACAAACAGTGGGGATACACCAGACGAAAGCATTGAACACATCCCAGTTTTTTTATAAAGATATCAATAAATGTTTGGACTTAACTGGTGGTGGTCTAACAAAAAAAACAGAAACATTTACAGATATAAGAAAACAAATTTATTAAATTTGAAAATAACGCTATATTTTTAAAAAGTTGAATTAAAAGCAATCTTTTTTATGTAAATGATATCATAGATGAAAAAGGCTGCATTTTTCAAGACATCATTTTAAATAAACTAAAAAATAAATCAAATTGGATAGCTAAAATTAATTTAGTAAAGAAATCAATACCGAAAGATTGGACAGCAATTTTAAAATCGGAAAACTCTGTAAAAAGTATTGTTAATATAAAAAGAAACCAGTTTATAATGGAACGCTTACCTATAATTCACTATCAAATAAACTTTTATATAAGTCTCTGATAAATAAACAAAAAAGAACGAGCTATTGGACCCACAAAATGGCTGCGTATATTTAATGTAGATGATGTGTTATATCAACACAATTTAATTGATTTTGTATTCAGATATTTAAAAGAAAATAAACTGAAAGTTTTTAGATGGGAATTACTACAACATATTCCACCTACCAAGAAACTTTTATGCAGTAGGAAAATTGTAAACAATAGTTCTTGTAATTTTTGTACACAAGAAGAGGATCATGATCACTTCTTTATGCTGTGTTCGTATTCAAAACGTGTTTGGAATAAAATAGATGAAGTTTTTTAAAAAACAGTAAAATAACATTAAGATAAAACTAAGACACTTGGTTTTTGGATATAAAACTTCAGACGAAGAATATTTTGACTCTAACTATTTTTTAACAATTGTTGGTTTTTCAATTTACAAAGCCTATTACATATCTGATCAAAAGACAAAAAATGTCAATGTTTTCTCAATTTTTCTCAATGAGTTCAATAGAAGGGTATGTTTGATAATTAAAAGTAATTTCTTAGCAACTGTTAGAAAACATATAAATAGTCATACTATCTGATATTATTTAATAAATATTTGCTATATTCACGACCCTGAGTTATTAGTGGATTGTAACTGGGAACATCAGGAGGAGCTTGGACTCTTGAAGGATATTGTAACAAGCCAATACTTGAAATAAATATTTAATTATGTTATTAAAAAATTATTGGATGTAGAAATAACACAAAGTTAGCGACAAGATGATAGACATGTCAAACCTACTTTGTTTCTGAATACGGACATTGGTCGATCATTTACAAAGATGTTTTTCTGACAAGGTATCCAGTTCAACTTCTTCCCGTTAAGTTAGAAGGACTGCTTGATACCTTAATCTTTTCCCCACTATTGGCACAGATGGACAGCACTAAAATCCATGACAAACGGCACGATTCCGGGTTCCGAATTATCAATTTCCCATTTATCAGCAGTAACATACCCTCTGTCCCTTCGTATGGTTTTTACATATCAAGGTGATACGTTATGCGCGTGCATGTTCACACTATACGGACGTCATATAAAGGAGTGTGCTCCGTACACAGAAACTGCTACAAAAACTTTATGAGGAGGACAGATTTAAAATGACACTCTTAAAATTTTATTGACACCATCACTAATTGGTTTATCCATACAATGTCTCTGTGTCTAAACTAACTATGGTCAAATTTACCACGTCCTAGATTGTAATTTACTATTTACATCGTTTAGTCTTTTAAATACCGAACATGACCTATTCCCAAATATAACTGTTTTAATGAGTGTGAGTTCGCATTGCTAAAGGACGTGTCACGGTTTTAGTTATCCTAAGTTCGTGATTTAGTGATCATGTTGTATTCTAGTCGGGTCTTGTCAAATGTCTTATCGTTTGTACACAGGAAAAATTGCAACATATGTTTATCATATGTTTTCAAAACATATGAAAAACATATGAAAATCATATGTTTTTCATATGTTTAGGACAAACATATGATAAACATATGTTTACAATCATATGTTTACATATGTTTTGAAACATATGAAAACATATGTAAGCAAACATATGTAAACATCTGTTTTATGACACATGTAAACATATGTTTGTAAACATATGAAAAACATATGCTTTTCATATGTTTTCATATGTTTTAAAAAAAAATAATGAAAATTGAAGAAAATGTCAAAATTAGTATCGAAGCATAGAACATCCCAACAGCAGAGCTTTCTAATTCTGAATCATGAACAGAATGTGAAATAAGTGAATGAGTTATAATTTATAGATAATAATATGAATAAATATTCTTTATATAATTTATAGTTTAATTGTTCTTTATTCTCAATTAGTTTTCTTTATTGATTACCCCATTTTTCTCTCTCTGTTCTTTATTAGTTATTATTTATTCTGCATTTTTTTTCTTATTTCACTTTCTTAAATCCCTAATTTTGATTCCAGACCCTCGTATTACGTACTTGGCACGTAGAATTCGAAAACCGGGAAAACTCGGAAATATTTTCACCGTTATCGTTTTGTGCACTATGACACGCAAAACCATGGACGCTCACGCGATCATCCGCAGCAGTCTACAGCTGTTTATTTAAGTTTTAAGAATGGACAGAGACAGATTCTACTTCTTCTTCTACTTATAAACAGATAAATTGAATTGGGTGACTTGTCGATTAACTAGAAGAAACCGGGGAACGAAACATAGAAATGAAAGTCTAGAGAAGGTCAACGACAACGCAACGAAAGTTCGAAATGTCGAAAGTGTTTTGTTTTCATCAAGGATTTGTATTGTCTAACTATCAAATCCTTGTTTTCATGGATTACGTACATTTATGTACCTTAAAAAGGCAACGAAAGGTAAATATAATTATGCTCCTTTTTTTTTTATTATAATTGGACAAAAGCAGGAAGATGTGTGTGCAATTTTTTCACAAAAAACTATTTGACTTGATTGTAAACCCGAGAACGATACAGAGGAACGATATTGTAATGTATATATCCGATGGTAATCAGTAATTGCATTTATTAATCATCAGTTTCATTATCTATCATAAGGTTATTTTTAAATACATCCCAAATAACCATATTTGTAAACTCTAGAGATTAGTTAAATTTAAAAAAAGGGGGGGGGGCATCTATACTGAATGAATGGGTACGTAGACGGAGCGTCTTTTTACCACAGAACACTGCAGAATACCACAGAACACCACAGAATACCACAGAACACTCAAAATATACCACAGAACTACACAAATTACAATAAAAACTACTGAAATATACAACAGAGCATTAAAATTACTTTATAAAATGCAAATCTAATGATACAGAATTATATTATTTCTTTAATTCGGGTTACACCAATGACATGACGATTGACTGGATGAGATAAAAATTATCATTTTTATTTTGTTATTTGGCATATTTTATTTACATTTGGAGTTCTTTGGGCATGTTGGGTAGATGTCAGTGAGGTTCTATTACTCCCATTCTTTTCATAAAATTTAGATTTATAAAATGTGTGCCGGCTTTTCATACATTGCATAGCCAAAGATAATAATGTTAATCAAATTGTTTCCCAAATTTTAATTATGATCAAACCGAGACTACATTTTGTACAATAACACTGTTACACCACAGCTCGGGTGGATTTTGCTTTGTCCACCCGCCCACCATGGGAGTGGGCACCCAGTGGGCAAAATTTCTAGTTTGCCCACTCTTCCTACCCATAGGAGTGGGCATGCCATTTCTTTTGTTTAATCAAAAGACTGGCAAGTACAGTCAATAGAAAAAAGCAGATAAGCATTTGTAATCACTATTTTTTACAAAAAAGAGATTATAGCTAGGGTGATTAAATATGTATTCATTATATCCCCGTTTTAAAAAAGGGGGGTACACTGTTTTACCTCTGTCTGTCCTGTCAGTCAGTCCGTCTGTGCCATGAATATTTTTCGTTACATTTTTCTCGGGAGAACAATACAAGGATTTTCTGAAATTTTGTTTCAGGGTTTATCTAAGTCAGCTATACCGTGTGATGCGTTTTCAGATTCATCACTCGACAACTTCCTGTTTACTGAACACTTGCCTATTTTTAACTATTAATATTATCCACTTGCAGCGGGGGTATCATCAGTCAGATGTACATGTAGCTCACAGTTTCACTTGTTTATTTTGAAAATTAGTTATAAAGGCTTTGTATTTAGTTACTGCACATACATGTAACATGTACATAGTTTAAAAAATTCCCTAATGCCTACCAAAAACAACAAATATATATGTTACTCCTAAAGAAAATTTTAGAAACAAAGAGTATTCAACGCATGAAATTATCTGGCATAACAACATGCATTAAAAAAGAAGATGTGGTATGATTGCCAATGAGACAACTGTCCATAAGAGACCAAAAAATTAAATGACAGAAATTAACAACTATACTACTATAGGGCACCGTACAGCCTTCAACAATGAGAAAATCCCATACTGCATAGTCAGCTATAAAAAGTCCCTAAATGACAATGTAAAACAATTCAAACATGTCAAACGAGAAAACTTAGGGTCTTATTCATGTACAAAAAATGAACAAAAAACAAATATGTAACACATAAAAAAAACGACAACCACTGAATTACAGGCTCCTGAATTAAGTTATCCCCTTGACCACATGTAAAATTTGTACTGTTAACTGATGAAAAAGATTGGCATTAATTTATTTAGTCAGAGATCAAATTTAACCACTTTGATACACCATTGAATTCATACAACAGGCATATGGATTTAATAAGAAGAATAAGAACATTCAAATGATTTAATACTTTTATATATATATATAGTATATAACTAGTATTATTTTTTTTCAGGGCAAGTCTAGATCTTTTGGTCTTCTTTTTAAACAGAGCAGCCAGCAATTATTTCATGACGAGAGGTATGTACATGTAATAAAAAAGGATAACTTTGTTTGAATATTTTGTTTTTGTCAGACTATCTACATGTTACACATTTTGATTTCGTGTAAGCAGTGAAAAATTATTTTTTTCTACTGGCCCATTTATCAAAAATATATAGCATTGGAAGCTCTACAAATGTATATATACACTACATTGCTTGTTCTTTTTATAAGACCACACACAATTTTTGGGGATTGTATAATGGAAAGGTGTCTGCTGCGTCCGAAGACACATTGGTTTCCAAAAATATAACTAAGTTTTAAGTGCATTAATCTTTATGAATTTTGTTTAGAAGGTCCAATACCTCAAAAAAAGGTTGGGATGATTTTGTGGATGATGGTTGGGAGTCCCAACCGTTTAGGAATTAGGGGCCCAAAATGGGCCAAAAAGAAGCATTTTCATAGTTTCAGAATAATAACTTGTTTATAAGTATTTCAATTGCTCTGAAATTGTACCACAATGTTTAAAACCACAAAAAAAGGTTTTGATTCAGTTTAGGGGTTATAGTGGGGCCAAAGTTTAGGAAATAGGGGTCAAAAACAAGCATTTTTCTAGTTTCCAGTCAATAACTTGTGTGTAATTATATAGATCTCCCTGAAATTGTACCACAATGATCCATATATTAACAAGGAGAAGGCTGGGATAGAGTTTTGAGTTAGTTGCCCAAAATATGTAGGAATTAGGGGCAAAAAAGGGGCCAAAAAGAAGCATGTTTCTAGTTTCCAGACAATAACTTGTGTTTAAGTGACTCATAGGCAGATTTAGAGTGGAAGCCCAGGGGGCCCTGGCCCCCCTTTTCTGGTAAAATTTTGGATGATTATATAGAGAATTACTGAAGCATGTCCGGATTGGCTCCCCTCTAAGGCAGTCAGTGGGCCCCCCACTTATGATAATTTCTGGATCCGCCACTGAGTGTATGGATCTCTCTGAAATTGTACTACAAGGTTCCATACTACAAAAAATAGATGGGATTGAGTTTTAGGGTTATTGCTCTGAGGGGGATTTCAATCAGTTGAGGGGGATAGTTCGTTTCATGCAATAATGTTCATCAAAGTAAGATCTACAAGGGTCAACATAACCAAAATGTTCAATGGACCCCTTAAGGAGTTGTTGCCCTTTATAGTCATTTTTTAACAACTTTCTCGTAAATTTTGCAATCTTTTCCTCTTATGTGTTTTGAGCAAGAACTACATGTAAAGAAGATAAAGAGAAACTTAACAGGCTTAACAAGCAATACAAGATCAATAAAATATGTTTACAAGAGTTTTGCCTTTTGGAAACAGATATTGTAAGGAAAATTGCATCTCACGCATGTCTACTTTTCTTGTAGATTATTATCATGATTTTTATAATTTATGAAAAATGTTAAAAAAAGAACATACTTATTTGTTGTGGTTATTGCTTTTTGACAGCAAATTTTATATAACGTGACGGTACCCAAATTGCACCTATTTTGACAGTTTTTTCACCTACGTTTTTTTATGATCAGGAAAAAAATGTCCATACTGTGTTTATTTTGTAGCCCTATCCTTCTTTGTCATATAGGTACACCAAATTAATTTTTAGTCCATATTGAGTCATTAAAAAATGGGTTTAAATCAACCTCCAAACTATCCATGATTCTGTAATGAGGAGTACCCAAATTGCATCCATGCTTAAATTTACATCATCAAAAGTCTAATAACCGAGCTTTTGTTTAATTTTTTCAAATATTTTGAACAATTGGATATTTGTCCATGCTTACTATTCATATTTTACGAAATGGATACTTATAATATATTTTATTTGCCAATTTTAAAAAGATGACGTTTTGATGACGTCGCATGGTGACGTTTTCGTACATTTTGTTTTTTTCAGTAAACAGTCCATATGTTGATAAATACTGTGAACGTTTTGTGTATAAATAAATATGTTTACCTATGTTGAAAGACGGGCATAGTATCAAATCATAATAATACAACTTGTTTAGTCTCTAGGAAATCTTGTAAGATTTTTATTGCTATTTTTTTCTAAATAGGTGCAATTTGGGTACTCGGTGCAATTTGGGTACACTTACGTTATATCCATCAATTGGTGAGGTACATTGAAACACTGTTCTTTTATTAAATGCATGAAGTATACAGATGGTAACACAAATGACAACATGTTATGTTCATGAGTTTAATATTTATAGATAAATGTTGTATTTCAACAATTTTGCCTATGAAACAGCAAATCAAGATTTAATAAACCGAAGTTAATGCCCAAATGGATTTTTTTAAACTTAGGCAGAAGAATAGTTTATTATCATGATTACATGTATATATACATGATATATATATGAGAAAGTTCATGCTTTACATATATTTGTTGTTTGTTTATAAATTGTTTCCATTTTTTGTTTCCATTAGTAAAACTTAAAAGTATTAATTAGTTCATACTACATGTACATCTAGTTTTTGTCTGGACTTTTGGATTAACTTAAAATTTATAATTTTAGCTTGTTACCAAATGAAAGGAAAGTGCAGTATTAGAATCACTGAGGTTCATGTTACGACGTACATTTAGGTGCAAATCTAGATGTCCTGTAAAAAAAACCTGGTATCAAAGTAAGTTCATATGTAGAATTGTATTTGATTTAAATAATTTAATGTATTCAAAACTTTTTCAAGTGTAATTGTACATGTATGCAGTTGTTTATTTTTCTGATTTTCTGATGTCAAGTATGCATCAAGGAATCCTTACCAGTCTCATCTGCTTCTGCTGCACACGCATGAGAAATGAGAAGCTCAAATAATTATAGCATTTGCATCACAGACGTATATTATGAATTGTATATTTTACAAGATCAAAAGTTGTTCTCGTCTTCAATATACATTAAATACTTGCCACTGTACATTAAAATGAATAAGAAAAATTAATTTAAAAATATTCTTTTAACCGTAGAATGTTTTTAAAGAACTAGAATATTGATATAAGGAGATGGGGTATGATCCTCAATGTGACAACTATCAATTAAAAAACTAAAGAACAAAGATAAAACATTTACTGGTCACTCGACTCACTGTTAGGCAATGAACAATAATCAAAATCCATACCATAAAGTAACCTTCAACTTGTTTAAGAATGCAAAATGTAAACCATTTAAAAATTAAAACTACATATTGTATGGCAGACATTGGTTAATATGTTTATGGAATGATTGTAAGGTGTTTATATTTGTCTTGCATGTACAATTCTTGCCAGATTTTTATAAAACTTATACTATACTTTAATATCAGCAATATCTTGGTCAAGTTCACTACTTTTGACAGATTGACTATTTTCAAAAGAGTTATGCCCCTTGAAAATTTTGAATAAAGGAAAATGGCCTTGTAAGCGCTCTCATCGGTTCAATTTTTATAAAACACATAGTATACAGTAATACTGCCCTTGAAGGTCTGTTTAAAATATTTCATATACATGTACAAGAAAAAGAACCTTTTTTCAAAGCACACTTTTTTATTTATAATTTTATTCAAGTGCCTTTTTTAATTATTGCCCCTTGATAGATGCAATATGTGCAACTCAGTGGACATTGAAACTCTATTCTGTTATTTTTATTTTCAGGAACTGAAAAGTAAAGAAACAGAACCAAAGAACATTCATTTTAAATTAATACAATATTGAACTCAAAAGTCAATCTAGTTGTCTTTCTTAATTATAGATATAAGAAGATGTGGTATTAGTGCCAATGAAACAACTCTCCATCCAGGTCATAATTTGTAAAAGTAAACCATTACAGGTAAAAGTACGGTTTTCAAAACAGAGCTCACATGAAACAGCAAGCCCTAAAGGGCCACAAAAGTGGCTGCATGCACTAGCACCTGTAATAGCTACATGTAGCAGTGTAGACAATTACATATCAATGTGTATGGTGATATATATAGCAATAGAAATATCACATCCATGAGAGGGAAATAGAATATAGACAAAAGAAATATCACATACGTCAGATTAGAATAGATTATCAGCAATAGAAATCGTGTATGTCACAGAGACAAACATATGAAAATAGAATATAGACACTTAAAATTTGGTATTTCATAGAGATGAAAATAGAATATAGACAATAGAATTAGGGTATGTCAAAGAGGCAAACATAGAATGGATGATGTCAAAGAGACAAAACTATGAAAATAGAACATAGACAATAGAAATGGGGTATGTCTAAGAGACAAAAATATGAAAATAGGACATAGACAATAAAAATGGGGTATGCCTAAGAGACAAAAGTATGAAAATAGAACATAGACAATAGAAATGGGGTATGCCTTAGAGACAAAAATATGAAAATAGAGGCACAACAACTTAATAAAAAAAAGTTTTACAAGATATAAAATACAAATTATGGAGCACTGACTGATAATTATTTTTCTGCATAAAGGAATGCTAATGTATACAGTTGCTTTTTATTTGTTAGAGCTTTTGATTTTGCCATGTATTTTCTGTGGAATCAAGTATTTGGGGTTATTCAAATCACATATTGAAGTATTTACACTCAAAATGAGTTCCTGACAGAAGAAAAAAGATGATGAAGAAGAAAAACATCAACAACATTCATACCATTAAAAACAAACCAAACAAAAATACATATACAGAACATGAAAAAATAAATGCATTTGAAAAATTAAAAAAAAACATAAAAAAATATATATTTAGGACCAATATTAAAACATATGAAAACATATGTTTGGGACGAACATATGAAAACATATGTTTAGGCCAAACATATGAAAACATATGTTTAGGTCTGGGATGAAAACATATGAAAAACATATGTTTATAAAAAACATATGAAAAACATATGTTTTTCATATGATTACATGTATGAAAAACATGTTTTCCATATGATTTTATAAACATATGTTTTTCATATGTTTAACATATGTTTTTCATATGATCAAAAACATATGTTTTCATGTCGGGCCTAAACATATGTTTACATATGTTTTCAAACATATGAAAAACATATGTTAAACATATGAAAACATATGTCGCAATTTTTCCTATGTAGCCTTCTTTATATTGTATTCATACAAATTGATGTAAAGGTAAATTGATCGCTCGGTTTATTTCTAAGATTTGAGTTTAAAGTGACTAGATGTTCACTATGTTTTTCGGTTTGATTTTAGAAAAAAATACCGAAATAGCAAGATAATACAAAATTAATTGTCGAGTTGCTAACACGATTCTTTATTAACATTCTTAAAAATGTTATAAAATAAATCAAATGACATAGTTACACACCTGATCATGAACAGTACCAACACTTTTCGAAATTTACCTGTGATGTCACATTTGTGGCTTCGACCTAGTCGTGTGAAAGACAGTTTGTGATTATGTTTTGCTGTTGTGTGTGCTTTATTATGTTGTTTCACGTGTTCATTTTTATTCAGTAGCTAGCATGTCGAAATGTACTATGGTATTGTTTATTTGTGTATTTCTCTATCATGAATGTTTTTGCTTTTATTTGTACTGTATTCATGTCATGTAATGGTGTCATTTTAGTGTTATATTTAACATTGCCATAAAACTTCCAGGTTCGGATAGCCAAAAAATCAGGTTCAATCCACCATTTTTCTTACAATTATACCTATTCAGAAAAATGGCAGTGGTTATCTTATAATTCGTTTCTGTGTGTGTTGCATTGTCGTTAAATTTTTGTTCACTTCAGTGTTTTTGATTTTTTGTTGTTTTCTTGCGTGTTGTAGTTGATGTGTTTCCTTCGGTTTTAATTTGTTACCAAAATTTGTTTTTCTATGAAAAGATTTATTACTTTAGAGCAGTCGTATGCTACTATTGCTGTGTTTACGCATGCTTGTTTAAAGATAAATACTTTTGGTGCAGTGCTTTTGGTGTAACTGTAGGATACAATGAATAGTCATAATAAAATGTTAAATTAAAGATGACGAATATTGGAAAGAAGATCAAAGAAGTCGATCTAGATTAGGTAGAGTTTTTTACATTGATATGATGATTATGACATATTGAGAGTCAGCATTTTCGAACGATGTGAAACGATTTATAAAAAGGTTTTAATCATTCCAACGTATACACACCTTCCTCACATTTAAGAAGATGAAGTAAGAGCAGTTGTAAAAAGCATTAGTTGTGTTGGGTAACACATTTGTAAAATCAAATGATTCAGTTCTTTTGCAGCATTAGAAAAATAATTGAACAATGTGTATTACATGTATCATGATTATTATTTACTTATGTTACTTGTGTTACCTAGGTAGTTTTATCTATAAAAATCGAAAAATGCGGAGAGGGTTGACTATAGGTATATCGGAGTTGCCTTAATGATTGGGTCATTTATATTACAAGGAGTCAGACACTTTAACGTTTAGTAAACGTTTATTTAACGGGGAAGTGGTTAACTAACTTAGAGGAGCTTAATCATATCTTGAATAAACGTTATTACCGAAGATAATCTTTTTGAATGATAATAAACATAATTAAAACACTGTTATTAGATTTTTTAATATTGTTTATTGGTATTAATATTGATCATTGCTATTAAAGAGATAATCATAACTGCAATTACGATTATCCCAATATGGCGACGGTAGATATAGGTAAAATCTTTACAGACATTTTTCTCAAATGTAGCATGTTTTTGTCAATAGTTACTCAGCTGCAAGGTTTTTCTATACCATTACATTATATTTGAATCGTAACGGTGCATTGGAATTGTCTAAGCGCTTTGAAAAATGCCGTTAAAAAATTCGGGATGATAATCGTAACTCGGAAAAAGATAATCGTAATTATGGTATTAAAAAATGAGAAGATAATCGTAACTGGATAGTGTTTTATCAATATTGACACTTAAAACGTATATATGATAGTACATGATGAAATTATGGTGATGAATTCTTTTTGTGCATATATTATTAATAGTTCTAATGAAAACAGCTACATACTATTATATCTAAAAATTGGAATGTCAGGAGCCTGTAATTCAGTGGTTGTCATTTGTTTATGTGTTACATATTTGTTTTTCGTTTATTTTTTTTATATAAATAAGGCCGTTAGTTTTCTAGTTTGAATTGTTTTACATTTTCTTATCGGGGCCTTTTATAGCTGACTATGAGGAATGAGCTTTGTTCATTGTTGAAGGCCGTACGGTGACCTAGAGTTGTTAATGTCTGTGTCATTTTGACTCTTGTGGACAGTGGTCTCATTTGCAATCTTACCACATCTTCTTTTTTATAAACAAGCTTCGGAAAATTTGGAAATGGGAAAAACACGAACTATCTTAAAATACAGAAAAATCCAAGAACTAGGGATGTCACAAAATATGGGAATGAGCGAACAGGCAATTTTAAAGGAAGTTATGATATTTGGCAATAATTGTCGGGCAAAACGCATCTGTCACCCTACATCAGATTTGTGATTAAGAGTAATAAAAAACATTGATTTATCCTGAATAAAAACATCGTAAATATAGAAAATAATGTCTAAATCATTTATTGCAGGTGGCTATAAGTGTTATTTCTCCCCCGGGAAGCCACTGCTGATTCAATTCTGGTCTATACCTTATTATGCCATAATCTAGAAGGAATAACGTTAAATATTCTCCAGAGACAGTTTACCCTATTCTATGTTGATAACATACTGAAAATTACATGAAACTAACCCTTGTTATTTGTTTTGCACGAAAATAATTGAAAAAAATACAAAATATCCAATACTTGTTTCGTTTCGTAGATGACCGTTTTGTATTGGACATTTTTACAGGGTTTTTTTCCCGCAATCCCTATATAGAATGATTCTATTCATCATAGCACGTACTTAGCTGTACACTGATATTTTTTTTCATAATTTTAAAACCAGATACTGAAGAAGATTTGAACCGTTTCGTAGTGGACATTAACAAAAAAATTGTGTCACTCTGGTCCATATGTTGTGCTTTTTTTTTTAAAACAATTAAACTGTCGTTATAAAAGCATAACTTCTTTTGCAAGACCCTTATGTTATATCTCTTGCAAACATAAAGAACGAATGTTGAATAGGGCGTCTAGGGACATGATATTTTGGTTATTTTAAATCATTCAAAAATCAATAGTTTATAAGTCCATCTAAACTAGTATGTTTCTTTGCTTAAAAATGTTAAATCTGATTCCATGTACTGACTGCACAAAAACTCACTTGTAAAGATCAAACACATATTTTTGTTAAATAAGCTGGGATAAGAAATCACGGTTTTGTTGAAAAACGCCCATACATCGAGATATTTAAGTACATTTGTCTTCCATATTAACCTGTTGGTTTTTTCATTTACTTTTATTTTGCGTTGATGTCATCAATTAACTGGACATTTGCATTTTAACACACAGAATACTATTGAAATCCTGAAAGACACATTTATTATTTTTCAGTTTCTATTATCCGATAAAGAAATTACAATTATCAAACAAGAACAATTCCATAGAGTTACGATTATCATCCCGAACTTTTCAACGGCAATTTTCAAAGCGCTTAGACAATTCCAGTGCACCGTTACGATTCAAATATGATGTAAATTGGAAAGAAAAACCTTGCAGCTGAGTAACTATTGACAAAAAAATGCTACATTTGAGAAAAATGACTGTAAAGATTTTACCTACATCTGCCGTCGCCATATTGGGATAATCGTAATTCCAGTTACGATTATCTCTTTAATACCAGTAATTGATGTTATTATCAGTAAATTAAAATCAAGCTTTATGATATTTGTAAACACATATGTACATTACTGGCCCTACAATCTGTCGATACCTGTATCATGGCACCACAGGATCACGTTTTTTTTCTGACTGTTAATAATGTCTTTACAATATTTGAAAGATAATGTGTTCTAATTGATATTTGAGTCTCAGATGCATGATTTATTTTTTCCCATTAGTTTTTATTCGCTTCGACCAGCTGCCAGTAACTGCGAATGCTTTTATATCTGTATTTCTTTATGTCTTTCTGTTGTGTAGATGTTTCGGTTTCCATCCACTTCCACTATGTGTGTTTTTGTTAGATTTGTATCCATCTGATTAGTTAAGCCTGATTAGATTAGTTTTTTTTTCTTAAAACAAATTACATTATACTTTCTGTAGTAGAATACAGAACTACATACCCTTTTTTCTTAATGTCTACTCCTTTTTAAAAAAAATTTGGGTGGGGGGGGGGGGGAGAAAATTATGAACAGATGCTTGTTTCTCGTTAATGTGCACTGGACACTTGAAATGTTTAAACAGTCTGCATTTAAATATATGATTATTGTTTCCGAAATAGCGCAGTTTAATAAATGTCAAACTTGTGTATTTATAAATGCAGTATTAATAAGACAGATGTGTTTCTTGGCGTTAATATGTAAATAAACAAATAATGACTCGATCATAGTTAGAAGACTACTCACCAGGTACAAGAGTCTTTTCATAATCCTGCAACATTTGCAAAGAGCATTAAGACTTAAATATTCGCCTTTATTTTAAAATATGTATACAAAATAGAAAACTAAGGATATTTGGTATCCATCCATGACACAACATCAGTACACATTTTACTGTTTAAGAAAACGAAATATTAAATGCTTTTTTGATTCAGTAAAATTCTCGGTATGAAATATCTTTGAAATCATTCTTCAATTTCGTTAGGACCTTTTAAATCGTAACATACTCGACAACGCTACTTTAGTACAAGTAATCTTAAGGTACGGTTCTAAAGATGCATATCAAATGTACATCTGCAAAGCTGTATATTAACTGTACAGCTGTAAAGCTATATATAAACTGTAAAGTTGTTAAGCTGTATGTAAACTGTACATCCGTACAACTGTATATCAAATTTACATCTATAAAACTGTTCATCAACTGTATATCAAATGTACATCTGTAAGACTGTATACAATCGGTTCATTTTTAAAGCTGTATAGAAACTGCAACTCTGTAAAAATGTACATAAACTGCACAGCTTTGCAGATGTAAATTTGATATGCATCTTTAAAACTGTACATCAAGATTACTTGTACTTAAGTATCTATGTATAATTTAATTTTGGATGTAACGCGTCTTCTGATTCGCTGACGTTATTTTGTTATCAGCCCATAGACATAATTAAGTCATGTGACCGTGACGTCATCAACGTTTTTTCGTGGTTTTCTACGATTTAAAATGGAATATAGAATTAAATTATAAGAAATGACTATAATATTTTTTTCTGTCAATTCGAAATAACATAAAAAAAATGTGGTGCACACTGTTAAATAACCCGCTACGCGCGTTATTTAGTGTGCACCAAATGTTTTATGTAATTTCTTCATAGACAGAAAAAATATTAGTCATTCCTTAAATGCATACATTTTTCGTAACGTATTTAAAGGCGACATAAATCTTACCTTTATCAACCTCCCTACGAAGTCGTTCTTTGCTACTTCTATTGGCCTTTTCCCCTGAATCAAACAAGTTGGTGTGTATTAAATATTATAACACATTCTAGTGGAGCGGCAAAAGTTGAAAAATTCGCTCAGTTAACGAGTTTAAATTACCTAAATACCTCATGGAATTGTAATGTCTAAAATTATCTATCGGTTATTCAGCTTCAGAAAAATATTGAACGTAAATATCATATCGAGTACAAATGACGTTAAAACAGCCTTAACTGACGTTACCCAACTTACGACGAATACCCACTGCTGATTAAGTAGACAGCTACTGTTGAATTTCATAAAGTATAAGGGTATTTTTAAAGAAGTTCTATATGTGAGGTAGTTTGCCTTTGAAAATAGTTTAAAATAACACGGGAAAATCGTCGTTTTTAACCTTGCATTATTTGCACGTGCAGTATAGATGTGTTTTAAAGGTACAACAGGAAAGCCGCCATATTATACTTCAATCGAACCGATTTACTTTTTGAAGTTGATGCGCTAGAAGATAAATGTTTGGCTTAATATCTGCTTTTATCCAGAATTCAAGTCTGGATATTTGTCACACATTAACTGAGGCCATTTAGAGAAGACCAATTGTAGTCATTATCAAGCTTGTTTCTTGATCATTTAAGAGTTTCCGAAGTCTTATTTCATTCTGTTTAATTGAACAGCTGGCATGTCAATTAACTGCTAGTAGTCTGTTGTAATTTTTGTATCATTGTCATTTTGTTTATTTTCTTTGGTTACATCTTCTGACATCAGACTCGGACTTCTCTTGAACTGAATGTTAATGTGCGTATTGTTATGCGTTTACTTTTCTACATTGGCTAGAGGTATAGGGGGAGGGTTGAAATCTCATAAACATGTTTAACCCCGTTGCATTTTTGCGACTGTCCTTAGTAAGGAGCCTCTGGTCTTTGTTAGTCTTATATTATTTTTGATGCAATGACCTGGACATTGTTGCAACTACCTACATTTTGACAAAAACACATATCAGTTTAAGGAAGACCCTAGTCCTTGTAAACCGGCACATGCTATATGGTATGCCCTTTCCCCCTACACCATCAAACTATTTATTGTTTTAAAAAAGAAAGAAGTGGAACCCACTCAAGGCATGAACATAAGTCGGAATACAAGTGACATAAACTTAGTCAAGAAACGAAACAATGGCATAAACTGGAATAAATCGTCTGTTATCCTGCCAATTCTAATTCTGCATTGACGTTATTCGTGGCCTTTACGACTTCGGAAATTAAAATATCGCTATCAAATATAACACTAGACTAACCTTGTCCCTGTTGGGCAAAGAACACAATGGCAACCCTGTAATACTTCGCAAGTTTAGCCGTGAGGCTCCATTAGGTCTAACAAATTTTATCTGGTTAAATAGACTTGTACATTATCAAAGTTGATGACATTGCAAGGATATTTTTGTCTTGAAGAAGGACTATAGTTTGAACTACACGTTCGAACACCAAATCATACGCAGATTTATCAGTAGATTTTGTTCTATATGTCAAGTATGTGAACAAAGATGTCGCATTATTAGCTGCATTATTGAGCACATTGTATTGTTCGAAAAATCATTTTAGCGTATAATGCTCCAGCAGCAACATCTTTTAGAATTGCTAACCTCCCGCTAGATGCAATGCTATGTAATGAAATCACCTTTTTATGAACTAATGTCTTGCAAATATTACACTTTGATGTTTCAAGAGGATGACCATCTTTTTAGACAGCAAAGAATTAAATAAATTGGGCTTCAGATCTGGTTATTTTCTTTCAGCCGCAGAACGTGATACTTATTTTAAAATTCTACTCGATTTTCATTAAAAAAAATCATTGACCTCCGTTTGCTGCAGTTATTATCAGACATTTGCGTCCAGATTCTGCTGATATAATTAAAATCTAATCAATAGCAGAATTGTAGATACTGAATTTGTCAACACCAACTTAAACTCGCTTTTCTCAGCATTGCGCGGATCCAGTTTTAACCAGAGTGTTAAATTGTTCATTTACTTGAATAGACAACAAACAAGCTCCAAATTATACACAAGAAACTAAATGTAAAAATCATACAAGTCTAACAAAGTCAAACGGTTCCTGACTTGGAAAAGGCGCACAAATGCGGCGGGGTTACATATGTTTTCTTGTGATCTCAATCCCCTCCTATACCTCTAGGCAATGTAGAAAAGAAAACGCAGAACAATACTCACAGTGAATTTCTGTTCAAGAGAAGTCCGAGTCCGATGTCAGAAGAGGTAACAAAAGAAAATAAACAAAACCACAATAATACATACATTACAACGTATACTAGCAGTTACTGACATGCCAGTTCCAGACCACAATTACAGTGATTTAAAGATTATATCTTCATCATATGAATATCAGACACAATCCCTCACGTTAGGGGTTTAGTATTATACCATCAAAACATGTATAAGCAGAACATAACCCGTGTCATGCCAACAACTGATTTTTAAATAAATGTATTTAGTTCCGATGCAAAGACCCTATAAGTGAATCAATATTATAGCCAAAATATGCAATCTGTAATGACCTGACATCAGTATCGTAACTATATACCTTCTTAATTAGTCTGTTCAAAGGTTTTGTAAGCTTCTGAGGTGAATACTGACATGTTTGCGCTTTGTACAGAATATTACCATAAAAAATTTGATGTGAAATACCTGAATTTATAAGAAGTCTGCATGTTGAGTTATATTTACGAATAATGTACTTTAACCGGTGATGAAATTAAGTAAATGTTTTGACTAGTTTGTGATATCGAAAACCCTGGTGTAATAATTTTTCAGTATTACATAATTTATCTCGTTAAAATCTAAAACGTTGTTACATACACGAGCAAATCGTACAAGTAGAGATATATAAACACCATTAGATGGTGACAAGCGCACGTCACCATCTAAAAATGGATGTTTTTGTATTAAGCTTTCCGTTGATAATATAGATATCACGTTCGAGGAAAGGAAAGGTCAGTGGTCATTGTTAGTATTAGCTTTATTTAAAGTAAGTTCAACAGGATACAGTTATTTTGCATACATACTGAAGTCGTCAATATTGAGAGCCAATGTATCATCCAAATATCTAATAGTATTATTATTTTTTGGTATCAGATGTTGTGTCGATGGGTCTATGCTGATTTTAGTCATACATCGTAACTCATAGCAATACAAAAACAGGTCCGCAATAAGTGGTGCACAGTTAGTCCCAATTGATAATCCGATAAATTGACGATAGACGGAATTTCCAAAGAATTTCCACTATTTTCAAAGGCTTTATTTGAACAATTTGTTATCGGTTTTTTTTATTGTACAAAGTTTACTCGTAAGAAGTATAGAAAATTTAGTAATGGAACAATGGTTTGAAGACGAAATCAATCTATATGTGAAAGGTGTTTTGTGAAGCTTTGGAAGCCAAGCGCATATGACAGGAAACAAGTCCAGGGCATATAACTAGAAACCACATCAGCTTCGGTGAATGTATGACAAATATCCGGACTTGAATTCTGGATAAAAAGCAGATATTTAACCAACCATTTATCTTCTTACACATGAACTTCAAAAAGTAAATCGGGTCGATTAAGTATAATACGCTGGCTTTTCTGTTAAACCTTTAATACACATCTATACTACACGTGCAAATAATGCCAGGTTAAATACTATGATTTTTCCGTGTTATTTTAAACTACTGTCAAATGCATACTACTTCACATATAGAACTACTTTAAAAATGCCCTTATAGTTTGTGACGTTCAAGAGTAGCTTTATTTTCTAATTGCGTTCATAAATTATGTTTAGGAGGCCTAGGGGTAAGTTATGAGATTTGTCTACCGAATCAGTGGTTGGTTAACGTCAATCAAGGTTGTTTTTAGCATTATTTGTACCCGATTTGAAATTTGCAACAAACATTTTTCTTTGGCTGAATAATCGATACTTAATTTAAGACTTCAAAATTCCCTGAAGAATTTAGGTAATATAAATTAAAAAAAATTGTCCTCTCCGCCGCTCCACCATTCATTGTGTGTAACATTTTCGATATTGTAATTTTCGAAAAACTTGCTCCTGACTTGGGACAGGAACATACACACATAATGTTGCGAGATACGACATGTTGGTTGGCGCTTTAACAAATTAATTCCTTGAACGAGCAGAAAGACTTAATACAAGGGTTTTACATCATAGACGTTTGATTTCATTATAGATTTAACTTCCTTTACATTCTTATATGAAAAAAAACCATATACTTCTTGTACTTACACGAGCATTTGGTATGTTTGGATCACAGTTATTGTTTAACAAAGATGTGACCATCTGGTCATCTCGGCTAGCAGCTAAATGAAGCACAGTATTTCCAGCCTTAAAAAGGGTAATGTACAAAACGAAATTAAATTATATGATTTGAAAAAAAAATATGTTTACGTTATATCTGAAACAGCTATATTTCTCTATTAAGTAGAATTGAATGTCGACTACCTGTACATGTTGAATCATAACTTATATTTTAGGAACCATTTGTTTTTTTTGAGAAGTGATGCAAAGATGATAAAGCATAGTTATGGAAAGACAAACGCATTTTGTCAGCTATAATCATTGATTGATGGAGAATGGAAAAAAATAATATGTTAAACAGGCAACAACCCGACCAATGGGTAAATTTTACAAAAAACTACGAACTCACTTATCCAAGGAATAGATTCTTAGCCGTATTAAACACAACTGTTTGGAATGTTTGGTCTTCAATGCTCTTAATCTTTGAAATTGTTTGGGTTGATACCTATTTTGGTCTGAGCGTCACTGATGAATCTTGTGTATGCGAAACGCGCGTCTAGCGTTATAAGTTATAACCCTGGTATCTTTGTTAAACAAGTTAAACTGATTGAAAGATTATGTTTTCACCTTACAAAAATCTTGCACAATCCCTCCTGCTAAGGGTCTAGTAGCATACCATCATACAATTTGTTAATGACCTGACGTCAATATATTGACTTAATCCCTTTCTCATATAAGTCGGTGTACATATTTTGTTAGCTACTGATTTGAATGCCGACAGTTCATGCTTTTTTAATAATATTGCAATAAAAAGATTACACGTGAAATATCTCAACGTATAAGATGTATGCATGTTGATTTATATTTACGAATGGTGTCCTTGTACCGATGATAAAATTTACTAAATGTTTTGACTTGTTTGTTTCATCGACATGGTGTAATAATTTTTCAGTTATACAGTATTTAACATTAAATACGTTGTTATATACATGAACGAATCAAACACATTGAGATATATAAACACAATAAAATGGTGAAAGGGGACACAACCACCTTAAAATAAATAATGTACAACAATCATCTCTTTTATCATAAACTGTCCATTGTCTTATGGCAATTACGAACACATTAATAACTAGTAGAACAGTTTGAAATTTCAGGAAGAAGTATCACAATCATACATAGGAATTAAACATAAGATACAAAACTATCAGATCATGCGTTCATAGTTGTTTACGCACTTTTACATGGTACTGTATTATATTGGGTTACATTTTGTTTCAATACATTGGTATCACTGTTTTTTTAATGTTTAACTGTCATATCTAATTGGTTTCTTCACAATTCATGCACATTGTTGTCACTATGTGATATAAGTGAGAAATTTACCTCACTGAGAAAGGATTAAACCCATCATTTTCTATTTAAGGAATATGATAATTGTTCATTCATTTAAGGTGGTACCCAACACTTTCACTAAAATAAATTTGGCTCGTTGAATTTTCATAAAATTTTGACAAAGTATTAACTTTCAGCCTTTAACAAAAATATAAACATTTCAAAATTTTTGAACCAACCGTTTTGTCAGAAAAAATACACTGGTTATATAGTAGTTTGACAAACACCAATTTTGATCATTGAGAAGTTTATTATCCCCTTTACAACACACCATAATTAAAACGTTAAGCTGATTTTACAGAGTTATCTCCTTGAAGTTATAGGTACCACCTTAATACGCTTAAGCTTTTATTCTGCCGTTTTTGAATAGATTTTCCGTTTTGAATTTTCATTCAAGTTTTGTTATTTGTGTTATTTTCTTTTTATACATTGAACTACAATCATTGTACATATCACGATACCAAGGACTTTAGAAATTTGTAATAAAAAAAATGTGGAATAATAACTCCTTTTGAAGTACTAGAGTTGACAATACGTTTAATACTGTGGTATTCGTCATAGATATCGATATTTTTCATATATAGTTGTATTCAATTAATTAATTATTAAAATGACCTTTATTCATATGTAAGCCTTGTTATCAATTTGAAATACAAAACTAAAATGATATTTTGTTCCTTTCACGCAATTTTAACCTCGATTGTCATACCCTTCAATAAAATCGTAATAGCACCTGGTTGTTTTTAGCCTTTGCTGCCATGTATATATGATACTAATAACGTTGGATATTGATAGTTTAACAACCCTTCCTGCAGATGCAGTTTTTGATTTGCTATATAGCATATTTATACCGTACCTTATCCTGTAAATTGATATCAATACCATGACCAATAAGCAAATTGCACATTTCTGTGTTGCCTTTACGTGCAACAAGATGTAGTGCAGTCCTTAATAGAAAAGAAAGATACATAAAAAGTCAGAAATATATGACAGTTCTTGTCCATTCGTTTTTGATGCGTTTTGTTTTTTGATTTTGCCATGTGATTATGGACTTTCCAAATTGATTTTCCTCTGAGTTCAGTATTTTTTGTGATTTTACTTTATACATAAAAATGGGAACAACTTTACATTTATGAATTATGAGTAAACATAAAAGTTAGAACATCAGTACACGTGAATTAATTTAGTAACGTTTGACTGACTCAAAACCAATATGTAGTTCAACGTGTTTCGACATTGTTTGATGTAAAGTCCTTGCTGATGGCTTAACAACACCTATCGTAGCAAGAACTTGTTCAAAATCGGAATTTGTTTGACTGGTCATTCAGAGAATATCAGGGCAACAAATAGACAAAGATCAAGTTTCTAACATCAAATACTGATGTTTTTGTATTTATTAAAAGCTATATTTCATAGATAAGATACGATAAATAATAGTGTATTTAAGTGTCACATATTGATCTACATTAAAATACATAATAACATCATAAAAAAGAGGATCAATACCCAGCCTATGAAGACTGCAGTTTTTTGCTATATAACGTATTTATACCGTACCTTGTTCTGTAAATTGATATCAATTCCATTACCAATAAGCAAGTTGATAATTTCTGTGTTTTCTATAGTTGCCGCACGATGCAGTGCAGTAGAACCATCCTTGATAGAGAAGAACGTTACAAAAAAATGAAACAATGTTACATTTATGAATTATAAGTAAACATAAAAGTTATTACATCAGTAGAAGTGCATTAAACTAGTAACACTCGACTGGATCAAAACCAATATGTACTTCAACGTGTTTCAACATTGTTTGATGTAAAGCCCTTGGTGATGGTGATGGTGATGTCCATTCGTTTTGATGCGTTTTGTTATTTGACTTTGCCATGTGATTATTGACTTTCCGGATTGAATTTTCCTCTAAGTTCAGTATTTTTGTGTTTTTACTTTTACCAACACCTATCGTAGCAAACACTTGTCCAAAATCGGAATTTGTTTGACTGGTCAATCACAGACTATCCCTGCAACCAGTAGACAACGATAATGTTCCTAACATTTTCTTCTATATTGACATTAAACGTCCGTGTGTTAGAAATAAAAACGTATCCAGTGGTTTAAATTTTAATATCATATAATTTGTGACTGAACAAAAAAGTAGAACAAAATAACCGAAAGATATATGTAAAATGGGAAGTTAATAAAAACTGAGTAAACAGAACGATATCTTTTAACAGAACAAGTGAAAAACAACTACCCGATTTTAACATCGTTTTTGTTATTGGACATTTATTTTTTGTTAGATGATCTGCACATATGACTTTTACCTTCATAAGACTGGAAATGTGACGGCGAGTCTCATATATCTTGCAATAAATATAAAAAAAAGTAGATGAGGTGGTGTGATTGCCAATGAGACATTTGTCCACAAAAGACCAAGATAACAAAGACATTAACAACTATAGGTCACCGTACGGCCTTCAACAATGAGCAAAGTCCATATCACATAGTCAGCTATACAAGTCCCCGATAAGACAATGTAAAACAATTCAAACGAAAAAACAATGAAAAAAAATTAACGTAGGACAAAATGACACATAAACAAATGACAACCATTGGATTACTGTCTCCTGACTTGGGACAGGTTCATACATGTACAAACATTATGTGGCTGGGTTAAACATGCTAGCCGGATCCCAACTCTTACCTAACCTGGGACAGTGGTTTAACAGTACAATATAAGAACGAACTATAAAATTCAGGTGAAAAAGGCTTAACTCATCAGATGGACAAAAATACAAGTGAACGTGGCCGGTTACTTGTACATCACGACAATACAAAAACACTAGGAACAGATGTAAGAATACTCGCAGTTATCTGATAATTAGTTAAAGGCCAGTAACTAATAATAAAAAAGTCATGCGTCTAAGACTAAACTATCAATCCGTATGCATCCAACATTCAATTGATTTAGTGTAAAGACGTCATAAACAGTCAGAGAAAAACATGACATTGTACAATGCCAGTTACAGGTATCGACAGATTGTGATCCATGAATATGTATATGTATATAACACCTGTTTTATCAAGATCATGAAATACCCTCAATGTACATATAACAATATTAGGGACATCAAACATGCGCGATGCATTGTAAATGTGAGAGAATAATAATTACGTTTTTCGTCAAGTTGTTCCGATATCCACTAGTTGAGATTGTTTTCTAATGTTATGAAATTGTCGATTTAAACCCATAACATATGTCAGAGAGTTGTTCATTATTACAGGTTTCATACAGAAATGCCGGGAAAGGCAGATATTTTTAGAAGTTTCTGTTTGGCGTCAACATGACTGATCAGTCACTCATTGGCGACGGATGTTATACTGATCAATAATCAATGACTCAAACACAGTATGCAGATGGTTGCAGTCCTAACCTGTACAGCAAGTTAACTTGATAACCAGTCATTTGGACTGCTCAAAGTTTACCTGTGACCGGATTTAGGACTTCTCTGACCAGTCCTAGGACCAAAATCTAGTTAACTTTAAAAAAAATGGACTTGGTCCTAGGATTGTTATGTTTATGTCTGCCAAAAAGTTAACTTGCAAACAGGTCCGCTATTGATATAAGGTTACTTCTAACTTTTCCTGTCATAGGTTAACAGAAGTTAAATTCGAAACCAGTCCTGCCGTAAAGTTAACATAAGTTAACTTCTAAACCAGACCTGTTCCGTAGTAAACTTTTGTCTGCTCAAAGCTAAATTAATTTGTAACCAGGACCCCTCTACATCATTTTTTTTTAAATATTTTTAATATCTTTCAAATTTTGTTATTAATGTTTCTAATAGAAATCATAAACCGTCATTGAGTTTAGTAATTTTGCAGGATGAGTTGTTTTTCATACGAGAAGTTGAAATTAATAGAAGTAAATGTTTTTTCGCAGTTTTTAATAATGTCCATACTTCTTAGTTTGGTCAATAGAGCACTGTTGTTCCCACTCTGTCATTTATAAAACCTAAGGCTGATTTCTTTAATTTAATGAAAGTCATAAAAAGTCATTGGTTTTTAATACCACCTTTGTTTGGTTGTTTTTATAAGGTAAAATGAGTATCAGAGTTACGTACTAAATTACTGTTGTAATGTTTAGATTTACATGTCTGCTGTTGTTTTTTTTATTTGGTCGGGTTGTTGTCTCTTTGTCACATTCCCCATTTCCTTTCTTAATTTTATAAGCAATATGTTTTTGTTGTTAAATTCATGTGTTGTTTGCAATCAGTTATTTTTAAGGTAGTTCAGGTGTGTAGATACAAATGACAATTATAATTTTCCATTTCTAAGTAGCAACATTCCAGCAGCACATGCATACAGTGTATATATCTCCCAATTAATACTATATCACCGTGCTTGCATTTTCTATGAAAACATGAGCTATAACGAAAATATTGCAGTATAGATAACCGAACGTTTGCAATAATGAACTTTTAAAATGCCTATTCAAAGCAATAACAAAGATCTTGCAAATTTACACATTAAAATTGTTATGTTATCTTAAGGGGGTTCGCGGGTCTAAATCATTTATATAAGATTTCTCTATATTTTTCTATAAATAAACTTTATCTTATAGTTAATAGAAAAATAAAATTAAAAAATGGGGTCACCTTCCATTTGCGCTCACAATCTGCCTTCGAAAGAAGCATAAAAGTGTTTTTTTTTTCTGTTGAACTAATAGGAGAAATAAAGGTAATATCGAAATTAAAAAAAGAAATTTATTACAGAAATCGCTCAAATTTTACAATAATTTAGTTTAAGTACAGCATATATCGAAATTATATTAAAAAATATAGGTCACCGATGAGTTAAAAGAGATATTTCAATTTTAAAGCAAAAAAATGGCATTTTCCCACCAAAGGGAGATAATTTGGAACTTTTTCAATGATGTTTACATTTTAAAAGTCATCTCGGGCCAACACAATTAACTGTTTTGAATGTTTTTGTACCATATGATAAAGTAACAACTACAAAAGGTAATACATAAAATTTGTAATGAAAAACAAATGTTTAATTTTGTTTTGAAATTTTTATACCCTCGAGCCTCCTTAAGATGTAATATACACTTTCACTACCTTTAAATTTTAAAATTGACAACACTAGGCCTCAAATTGCAAATTTGTCTCAAAATGTGTGTTTTGTATTACAGTGGAGTTTGCAAATTTAGCATCTAACGGATGAAGCAACAGCGTTGATCGCACTGGTGATCCCATGGCTTCTTTTAAAGATTTCTTTATATTGAAGTTAAGGACAACACACTCAAACTCAAATGATCACAGTATCTGATGAATAATGCTGTCTCTTGTATGTTTACGCTTCGTTAAAATTATCCCACATTTATCGGCTGGTATGTTTTATACACCAATTTAACCTACAACTTAACTGATACAAGACAGCCACCAGCACTTGTTAAATTGGTATGAAACTAGTAATCAAATAAGGATGTGTGGATGTATTTACTTGACAGTGAAGAACAGTTATTTACTATGTCTTCCGTTACAGTTAGTTTTCACAAATTGCAACACACACTATTCTTTTGAGTAATGCTGGTATAATCAACAGGATCTCGTGTACTCATCTGACAGAAGTATCCAGAACAAATTATTTCGCGAAACTGTTCCTTACCTCGGTCACTTAACTGTTTCAAGTTACCATCTGCATAAAGTGAAATAATGTTCTTCTATAAATTTTCCTACGCTTCACTACGTAACAATCTTTCAAAGAAGCCATGTGACCTCCAGTGCAATTTACATTGTTCCTATGTCAGTTGGATGTTTGTTGCTCTACTTTATATCCGTAGAGGCGATATCCCACCGTATATGTTTTATCCATGAACATTGTATGGCATTCAATGCATCATATAAGCAATGTTGAATTGTAGCGTCAAACAAGGTTAAACTATAAACAATGTTTTCCAAATTATTGCTGCCAAACACGGAGTCGCTGATTAACATTCATTGATAGAGGAAATTGATTCGACATTATGTGTCATTCCAAATTACTATACGATCGCGATTTGCAGTGATATCGCTAAAGTGAACTTAAATGCATTTTAAATACAAAAGAATATTACATCGACATATATCCTTTTACCACCAACGTTTCGGTTATATGTGACGTACATATGATATAATATGTAGGGAGTCAAGGTTTGATATATACAATGTTTTCCCTCTGACATTTGCGAAAAAAATAAAAAAAAAATATTTTAAATATGACGATCTTGGAATATACACACATTCGCCAAATTCTGGATGTAAAGTTCATCAACATATTGTTATATAATGAAATATTGAACGATATTGAAATGATGTAACATATCCTGTGTTATACAAACTATGCTATGAAGGAAATTTTTAGTTTGACCAATTCCTTTTTACACTTGAGTTTCTTTGTGTTATGTCTACAATTTACCTTGTCTTGAAAATTGATGTCAATACCCCCTGCAATAAGACAGTGGACAATTTCTGTACTTTCGTTCAGTACTGCATCAGACAGTATATTCGAACCAGCCTTGATAGGAAGAAAAACAACTTTGCAGTTATTAAATAATTATGTAAAATATGCAAAAGAAAAGTCAGTAAAATACTTAGTCTTGTATATGCGGTCGCATACTCTGTTGACTCATAGTTGATTTTTAGAAAAAAAACAGGTTTTGCGGAACGCACCACAACTGAACTGAGATTCTTTTTTTGTGTCACCTGAAATATGTTAATTTTCGTCACTACAGTGTAACTTTGATATAAAATTAAAATTCAATATATGTAATAATTTTCATTCTTCAGATCAAAGACTACTTGTATATCTAAACGCCTCTGCTATTTGTGGTGCAATTAGTGTTCCTAGAACTCACTATCACCTGTCAATAACAAATACATAATACAAATATCTGTAATTGTGATATAATTTCAATCAACATTTGACACAATGGTCTGAATATGTTCTGCATGATTGGTTTACAATCACTATGATACAATATTATACAATTTAGTATGTAACAAAACTGTAGATAATTAGGAAGCATGACATATTTTTAGAAATGTCGTTTCAGTTATGAAACTAGTGATCAAATAAGGAGTAACAAATCTTTATTATTATGTCATGTCATGTTTACTATTTAAGTGAACTTCTAGACTTACGCATGGCTTTTATCTGTGAAACGGATATTCTGCAACGTTCAACCAAATCGTGTTGAAGTCCGAAAAAAAAATACTTCAACTCTTGAAACTTTTGGGGTAATAGATTCGGTTTCATCAGCGATCCCCTATCAAGGATATCCAGCTATGAGATACAAACCTTGAGTATTTTGCAAATTTAGAGATAAGTACTCCGTGAGTGTAGCTGCTTGAATGTGCACAAAGGACACATACGAATTCTGTTAATACTACATTACGGTATCGGTCCGTAGATGAAACTTTAACATTAAATACTTGTTTTAGATATCGGGTACCTAGAGCGTTGTTTTGGATTAAATATTAAACGGAATATTAAAATATAAACATTTAAAAGAAATGTAGGTTCGCCGAAACGTTCAGAGCTTTTCAGCAAATATGACCTAAAGATTGGAGTCAAATTAAGCATGTTTGAAATGGTCATATAAAGCCGTTAAAATGGTATATATATAAAATTTACATGTATTTCATTATATTTAACTGCACTATATTACCCACTGACCTTTTCCTGTAAGTTTGGATCAATGCCAGCATCAATTAGCAGCTTGACGATGTTCGTTTGTTTTTTCATTAAAGCAAAATGGAGAGCAGTTTTCCCATTCTTGATAGAAAAAAAAACATATTACTATCATATTTAGGGATACATGTGGCAACTTAAAACATTTACTAAAATAACGTATAGTCGAACCATCCTTAATAGAAAAGAAAGATACACAAAAATGGGAACAACGTTAGTAACGTTTGACTGACTCAAAACCAATATGTAGTTCAACGTGTTTCGACATTGTTTGATGTAAAGTCCTTGATGATGGCTTAACAACACCTATCGTAGCAAGAACTTGTTCAAAATCGGAATTTGTTTGACTGGTCATTCAGAGAATATCAGGGCAACAAATAGACAAAGATCAAGTTTCTAACATCAAATACTGATGTTTTTGTATTTATTAAAAGCTATATTTCATAGATAAGATACGATAAATAATAGTGTATTTAAGTGTCACATATTGATCTACATTAAAATACATAATAACATCATAAAAAAGAGGATCAATACCCAGCCTATGAAGACTGCAGTTTTTTGCTATATAACGTATTTATACCGTACCTTGTTCTGTAAATTGATATCAATACCATTACCAATAAGCAAGTTGATAATGTCTGTGTTTTCTATAGTTGCCGCACGATGCAGTGAGGTAGAACCATCCTTGATAGAGAAGAACGTTACAAAAAAATGAAACAATGTTACATTTATGAATTATAAGTAAACATAAAAGTTATTACATCAGTAGAAGTGCATTAAACTAGTAACACTCGACTGGATCAAAACCAATATGTACTTCAACGTGTTTCAACATTGTTTGATGTAAAGCCCTTGGTGATGGTGATGGTGATGTCCATTCGTTTTGATGCGTTTTGTTATTTGACTTTGCCATGTGATTATTGACTTTCCGGATTGAATTTTCCTCTAAGTTCAGTATTTTTGTGTTTTTACTTTTACCAACACCTATCGTAGCAAACACTTGTCCAAAATCGGAATTTGTTTGACTGGTCAATCACAGACTATCCCTGCAACCAGTAGACAAAGATAGTGTTCCTAACATTTTCTTCTATATTGACATTAAACGTCCGTGTATTAGAAATAAAAACGTATCCAGTGGTTTAAATTTTAATATCATATAATTTGTGACTGAACAAAAAAGTAGAACAAAATAACCGAAAGATATATGTAAAAGGGGAAGTTAATAAAACTGAGTAAACAGAACGATATCTTTTAACAGAACAAGTGAAAAACAACTACCCGATTTTAACATCGTTTTTGTTATTGGACATTTATTTTTTGTTAGATGATCTGCACATATGACTTTTACCTTCATAAGACTGGAAATGTGACGGCGAGTCTCATATATCTTGCAATAAATATAAAAAAAAGTAGATGTGGTGGTGTGATTGCCAATGACACATTTGTCCACAAAAGACCAAGATAACAAAGACATTAACAACTATAGGTCACCGTACGGCCTTCAACAATGAGCAAAGTCCATCTCACATAGTCAGCTATACAAGTCCCCGATAAGACAATGTAGCTCATACATGTACAAACATTATGTGGCTGGGTTAAACATGCTAGCCGGATCCCAACTCTTACCTAACCTGGGACAGTGGTTTAACAGTACAATATAAGAACGAACTATAAAATTCAGGTGAAAAAGGCTTAACTCATCAGATGGACAAAAATACAAGTGAACGTGGTCGGTTACTTGTACATCACGACAATAAAAAAACACTAGGAACAGATGTAAGAATACTCGCAGTTATCTGACAATTAGTTAAAAGCCAGTAACTAATAATAAAAAAAGTCATGCGTCTAAGACTAAACCATCAATCCGTACGCATCCAACATTCAATTGATTTAGTGTAAAGACGTCATAAACAGTCAGAGAAAAACATGACATTGTACAATGCCAGTTACAGGTATCGACAGATTGTGATCCATGAATGTGTATATGTATATAACACGTGTTTTATCAAGATCATGAAATACCCTCAATGTACATATAACAATATTAGGGACAGCAAACATGCGCGATGCATTGTAAATGTGAGAGAATAATAATTACGTTTTTCGTCAAGTTGTTCCGATATCCACTAGTTGAGATTGTTTTCTAATGTTATGAAATTGTCGATTTAAACCCATAACATATGTCAGAGAGTTGTTCATTATTACAGGTTTCATACAGAAATGCCGGGAAAGGCAGATATTTTTAGAAGTTTCTGTTTGGCGTCAACATGACTGATCAGTCACTCATTGGCGACGGATGTTATACTGATCAATAATCAATGACTCAAACACAGTATGCAGATGGTTGCAGTCCTAACCTGTACAGCAAGTTAACTTGATAACCAGTCATTTGGACTGCTCAAAGTTTACCTGTGACCGGATTTAGGACTTCTCTGACCAGTCCTAGGACCAAAATCTAGTTAACTTTAAAAAAATGGACTTGGTCCTAGGATTGTTATGTTTATGTCTGCCAAAAAGTTAACTTGCAAACAAGTCCGCTATTGATATAAGGTTACTTCTAACTTTTCCTGTCATAGGTTAACAGAAGTTAAATTCGAAACCAGTCCTGCCGTAAAGTTAACATAAGTTAACTTCTAAACCAGACCTGTTCCGTAGTAAACTTTTGTCTGCTCAAAGCTAAGTTAATTTGTAACCAGGACCCCTCTACATCAATTTTTTTTAAATATTTTTAATATCTTTCAAATTTTGTTATTAATGTTTCTAATAGAAATCATAAACCGTCATTGAGGTTAGTAATTTTGCAGGATGAGTTGTTTTTCATACGAGAAGTTGAAATTAATAGAAGTAAATGTTTTTTCGCAGTTTTTAATAATGTCCATACTTCTTAGTTTGGTCAATAGAGAACTGTTGTTCCCACTCTGTCATTTATAAAACCTAAGGCTGATTTCTTTAATTTAATGAAAGTCATAAAAAGTCATTGGTTTTTAATACCACCTTTGTTTGGTTGTTTTTATAAGGTAAAATGAGTATCAGAGTTACGTACTAAATTACTGTTGTAATGTTTAGATTTACATGTCTGCTGTTGTTTTTTTTATTTGGTCGGGTTGTTGTCTCTTTGTCACATTCCCCATTTCCTTTCTTAATTTTATAAGCAATATGTTTTTGTTGTTAAATTCATGTGTTGTTTGCAATCAGTTATTTTTAAGGTAGTTCAGGTGTGTAGATACAAATGACAATTATAATTTTCCATTTCTAAGTAGCAACATTCCAGCAGCACATGCATACAGTGTATATATCTCCCAATTAATACTATATCACCGTGCTTGCATTTTCTATGAAAACATGAGCTATAACGAAAATATTGCAGTATAGATAACCGAACGTTTGCAATAATGAACTTTTAAAATGCCTATTCAAATAAATAACAAAGATCTTGCAAATTTACACATTAAAATTGTTATGTTATCTTAAGGGGGTTCGCGGGTCTAAATCATTTATATAAAATTTCTCTATATTTTTCTATAAATAAACTTTATCTTATAGTTAATAGAAAAATAAAATTAAAAAATGGGGTCACCTTCCATTTGCGCTCACAATCTGCCTTCGAAAGAAGCATAAAAGTGTTTTTTTTTCTGTTGAACTAATAGGAGAAATAAAGGTAATATCGAAATTAAAAAAAGAAATTTATTACAGAAATCGCTCAAATTTTACAATAATTTAGTTTAAGTACAGCATATATCGAAATTATATTAAAAAATATAGGTCACCGATGAGTTAAAAGAGATATTTCAATTTTAAAGCAAAAAAATGGCATTTTCCCACCAAAGGGAGATAATTTGGAACTTTTTCAATGATGTTTACATTTTAAAAGTCATCTCGGGCCAACACAATTAACTGTTTTGAATGTTTTTGTACCATATGATAAAGTAACAACTACAAAAGGTAATACATAAAATTTGTAATGAAAAACAAATGTTTAATTTTGTTTTGAAATTTTTATACCCTCGAGCCTCCTTAAGATGTAATATACACTTTCACTACCTTTAAATTTTAAAATTGACAACACTAGGCCTCAAATTGCAAATTTGTCTCAAAATGTGTGTTTTGTATTACAGTGGAGTTTGCAAATTTAGCATCTAACGGATGAAGCAACAGCGTTGATCGCACTGGTGATCCCATGGCTTCTTTTAAAGATTTCTTTATATTGAAGTTAAGGACAACACACTCAAACTCAAATGATCACAGTATCTGATGAATAATGCTGTCTCTTGTATGTTTACGCTTCGTTAAAATTATCCCACATTTATCGGCTGGTATGTTTTATACACCAATTTAACCTACAACTTAACTGATACAAGACAGCCACCAGCACTTGTTAAATTGGTATGAAACTAGTAATCAAATAAGGATGTGTGGATGTATTTACTTGACAGTGAAGAACAGTTATTTACTATGTCTTCCGTTACAGTTAGTTTTCACAAATTGCAACACACACTATTCTTTTGAGTAATGCTGGTATAATCAACAGGATCTCGTGTACTCATCTGACAGAAGTATCCAGAACAAATTATTTCAAGAAACTGTTCCTTACCTCGGTCACTTAACTGTTTCAAGTTACCATCTGCATAAAGTGAAATACTGTTCTTCTATAAATTTTCCTACGCTTCACTACGTAACAATCTTTCAAAGAAGCCATGTGACCTCCAGTGCAATTTACATTGTTCCTATGTCAGTTGGATGTTTGTTGCTCTACTTTATATCCGTAGAGGCGATATCCCACCGTATATGTTTTATCCATGAACATTGTATGGCATTCAAAGCATCATATAAGCAATGTTGAATTGTAGCGTCAAACAAGGTTAAACTATAAACAATGTTTTCCAAATTATTGCTGCCAAACACGGAGTCGCTGATTAACATTCATTGATAGAGGAAATTGATTCGACATTATGTGTCATTCCAAATTACTATACGATCGAGATTTGCAGTGATATCGCTAAAGTGAACTTAAATGCATTTTAAATACAAAAGAATATTACATCGACATATATCCTTTTACCACCAACGTTTCGGTTATATGTGACGTACATATGATATAATATGTAGGGAGTCAAGGTTTGATATATACAATGCCCTCTGACATTTGCGAAAAAAATAAAACAAAAATATTTTAAATATGACGATCTTGGAATATACACACATTCGCCAAATTCTGGATGTAAAGTTCATCAACATATTGTTATATAATGAAATATTGAACGATATTGAAATGATGTAACATATCCTGTGTTATACAAACTATGCTATGAAGGAATTTTTTAGTTTGACCAATTCCTTTTTACACTTGAGTTTCTTTGTGTTATGTCTACAATTTACCTTGTCTTGAAAATTGATGTCAATACCCCCTGCAATAAGACAGTGGACAATTTCTGTACTTTCGTTCAGTACTGCATCAGACAGTATATTCGAACCAGCCTTGATAGGAAGAAAAACAACTTTGCAGTTATTAAATAATTATGTAAAATATGCAAAAGAAAAGTCAGTAAAATACTTAGTCTTGTATATGCGGTCGCATACTCTGTTGACTCATAGTTGATTTTTAGAAACGCGGAACGCGGAACGCACCACAACTGAACTGAGATTCTTTTTTTGTGTCACCTGAAATATGTTAATTTTCGTCACTACAGTGTAACTTTGATATAAAATTAAAATTCAATATATGTAATAATTTTCATTCTTCAGATCAAAGACTACTTGTATATCTAAACGCCTCTGCTATTTGTGGTGCAATTAGTGTTCCTAGAACTCACTATCACCTGTCAATAACAAATACATAATACAAATATCTGTAATTGTGATATAATTTCAATCAACATTTGACACAATGGTCTGAATATGTTCTGCATGATTGGTTTACAATCACTATGATACAATATTATACAATTTAGTATGTAACAAAACTGTAGATAATTAGGAAGCATGACATATTTTTAGAAATGTCGTTTCAGTTATGAAACTAGTGATCAAATAAGGAGTAACAAATCTTTATTATTATGTCATGTCATGTTTACTATTTAAGTGAACTTCTAGACTTACGCATGGCTTTTATCTGTGAAACTGATATTCTGCAACGGTCAACCAAATCGTGTTGAAGTCCGAAAAAAAAAATACTTCAACTCTTGAAACTTTTGGGGTAATAGTTTCGGTTTCATCAGCGATCCCCTATCAAGGATATCCAGCTATGAGACAAACCTTGAGTATTTTGCAAATTTAGAGATAAGTACTCCGTGAGTGTAGCTGCTTGAATGTGCACAAAGGACACATACGAATTCTGTTAATACTACATTACGGTATCGGTCCGTAGATGAAACTTTAACATTAAATACTTGTTTTAGATATCGGGTCCTAGAGCGTTGTTTTGGATTAAATATTATACGGAATATTAAAATATAAACATTTAAAAGAAATGTAGGTTCGCCGAAACGTTCAGAGCTTTTCAGCAAATATGACCTAAAGATTGGAGTCAAACTAAGCATGTTTGAAATGGTCATATAAAGCCGTTAAAATGGTATATATATAACATTTACATGTATTTCATTATATTTAACTGCACTATATTACCCACTGACCTTTTCCTGTAAGTTGGGATCAATGCCAGCATCAATTAGCAGCTTGACGATGTTCGTTTGTTTTTTCATTAAAGCAAAATGGAGAGCAGTTTTCCCATTCTTGATAGAAAAAAAAAACCATATTAGTATCATATTTAGTGATACATGAGGCAACTTAAAACATTTACTAAAATAACGTATAGTTTCATTGGTGTCATATTCAACCACGTGTATGTATCTATACGTTTAAATGACAAGACCTCATTTTGAGTGTCGCTTCTCTTCATCCCACAATAAATTATGTATCATGCCTTTATGTCCTATCATATCATGTGTTCATATTTGTTTACGGACTTTTACATGGTACTGTATTATATTTGGTTACATTATGTTTCAATGAATTTATATCACTGTATTTTTTTATGTTTAACTATTATATCTAATTGGTTTGTTCACAAATCATGCACATTGTTGTCAATATGATGGAACATTTTGCAAATGTGATATAAGTGAGAAATGTACCTGACTGAGAAAGGATTAAACCCACCATTTTCTATTTAAGGAATATGACAATTGTTCATTCATTTAATCCGATTAAGCTTTGATTTTGCCGTTTTTGAATGGATTGTCCGTTTTGAATTTTCATTCAAGTTCGTTATTTTTGTTATTTACTTTTTACACATTGAACTACAATCATTGTACATACAATATCAAGGACTTAAGAAATTTGCAATCCAATGAAAAATGTGGAATAACAACTACTTTTGAAGTACTACAGTTGGTATTACGTTATTGTGGTGTTCGTCATAGATATCGATGTTTTTCATATATAGTTGTACTCGATTAATTAAATGACCTAAAGTTCATATGTAAGTGTTATTATCAATTTGAAATACAAAACTAAAATTATCTCTTGTTCATTTCACGGAATTTTAACCTCAATTGTCATACCCTACAATAAAATCTTTATCGCACATGGATCTGAGAATACTCGCAGTTATCTGACATTTAGTTCAAAGCCAGTAACAACATATAAAACAAGTCATGCGTCTAAGACTTAACTATCAATCCGTGAGCATCTAACATCTAATGATTTAGTGTAAAGACGTCATAAACAGTCAGAGAAAAACATGACCTTGTGCAATGTCAGTTACAGGTATCGACAGATTGTAGATCCATGAATGTGTACATGTATATTACCTCTGACCAGTCATAGGACCAAAATATAGTTAACTTGAAAAGCGGACTTGGTCCTAGGACTGTGATTTTTATGTCTGTCAAAAAGTGAACTTGAAAACATGTCCGCTATTGATATAAGTTAACTTCGAACTTGTCCTGTCATAAGTTAACAGAAGTTAACTTCGAAACCAGTCATGTCGTAAAGTTAACATAAGTTAACTGCGAAACCAGTCCTGCCACAAAGTTAACATAAGTTAACTTTTGGTTTGGAAAATCCGACCGAAACCAGACCTGTTCCCAAGTTAACTTTTGTCTGCTCAACACTAAGTTAATTTGTAACCAGGACCGCTCTACATCGAGTTTTTTAAATATTTTTTTATATTTTTGTATCGTAGTATAATCATCGAAAATAAAGTAAAAATTATATTTCCGTTATATAGACAGCATTAAATACAAATATGTGAAAATAAAGTACGCATAAAACGTTGCTTTATATTACTCAAATTCATCTATGATTTACCAATCTATAAACTAATAAAAGATCTTGGTTACAATAATAATGGGCACTGGATATATATTGAAATACATATCAAATTCAACCATATTTGCACTTCATTATGTATATATATCCAAGGACGTATATACTATGTTAGTTATATGTCCTTGTTAGTTATTGGTCCTTGGTCTATGTAGATACAATCATCATTTTTTTTTTTAAATATCAATATATATATCATTTGTATAAAAACAGTGCACTTTTACATGTTTTCTTTGCAAACAGTAATTTAAAATGCCTCTGGATCAGTGGTTTTGTAAAGACTTGATTAACCTAAGGATAATGCTGCCTTTTCTGATAGAAAACCTACGGCTGATTTCTTTTATTTAATGAAACTCATAAGAAGTCATTGGTTTTTAATACTTTTGACCACCTTTGTTTGGTTGTTTTTATAAGGTAAAATGAGTATCAGAGTACAAGTACTGAATTACTGTTGTAATGTTTAGATATACATGTATCAATATGTTTTTGTTGTTAAATTCATGTGTTGTTTGCAATCAGTTATTTTTAAGGTAGTTAAGGAGTATAGATAAAAATGACACTTATACTTTTCCATTTTTAAGTAGCAACATTCCAGCAGCACCTGCATGCAGTGTTTATATCTCCCAATCAATACTACACTACCGTGCTTGCATTTCCAATGAAAACAAGAGCTATGTGTAATAGCAATACAACGAAAATATTGCAGTATAGATAACCGAACGTTTGCAATAATGAATTTTTTAAAAGCCTATTCAAAAAAATATCAAAGAACTTGCAAATTTACGAATGAAAAATTGTTATGTTATCTTAAGATGTAATATAAACTTTCACTACCTTTAAATTTTGAAATTGACAACACCAGGCCTCAAATTGCAAATTGTTTCAAACTGTTTATATTTGTGTTTTGTATTTCAGTGTAGTTTGCCAATTAAACATCGTACTGATGAAGTTACAGCGTTGATTCCACTGGTGATCCCATGGCTTCTTTTACAGAATTCTTTATAGGATGTTTAGGACGACACACTCAAACTCAAATGATCACAGTATTTGATGAATAATACTGTCTCTTGTATGTTGGTGCTTCGTTAAAATTATCCCACATTTATCGGCGTCATTTTTATTTGGTATGTTTTATACTACAATATAACAAGTGCTGGTGGCTGTCTTGTATCAGTTAGGGTGGCTCACCCCAATAGTGACCCCCGGTAGATTTTTTTTATTTTCACTTATTTTTTTTCGTTTTCCCTCAAATTGAAGCGAAATGTTCGATTTTGACCCTATTTCCAAACATGTCCACCCTTACAACAATAACGGTTACATCAAATTCAAAGACTTTTATAACCAAGTCAATATGATTTTTATGTGAATAAACATTAGAATTTGAAATGTTAACCTTTCCCATTGTTGTTTTTGACCTAAAAATCCTTTCATTTTCAGATTTATGTCTAAATTTAGCATTTTCTAATTTCCGTTTAAGGCAAAAAATATTGATTAAATCGATTTTTCGTAAAATTTCACAGTTAGATTTTTTTTTAAAACAGATATGTCAAAGCTATCAACTTTTCGATCATTTTAAGGTAAAATTAAATGGGGGTCACCAGGCTTTTAAAAAAGTTACGAGCTTTTGTTTAACCCCTCTACCCCATTAGGTCTGATTTAAATGCACTCCATTAATTAATTAATTGTGAACTATTTATTGATGGCTTTAATAAAATAGTGTAATGAATTATATCAATAAACGATGGCTGAATATAAATGTGGTTATCGCATAGTTGTTGTGATGTTTTTCGTGAATATCGATTTGTTTTTGCATAGTTGTTGTGATGTTTGTCCTGAATATCGATTTGTGTTTGCATAGTTGTTGTGATGTTTGTCCTGAATATCGATTTGTGTTTGCATAGTTGTTGTGATGTTTGTCCTGAATATCGATTTGTGTTTGCATAGTTGTTGTGATGTTTGTCCTGAATATCGATTTGTTTTTGCATAGTTGTTGTGATGTTTGTCCTGAATATCGATTTGTTTTTGCATAGTTGTTGTGATGTTTGTCCTGAATATCGATTTGTTTTTGCATAGTTGTTGTGATGTTTGTCCTGAATATCGATTTGTTTTTGCATAGTTGTTGTGATGTTTGTCCTGAATATCGATTTGTGTTTGCATAGTTGTTGTGATGTTTGTCGTGAATATCGATTTGTTTTTGCATAGTTGTTGTGATGTTTGTCCTGAATATCGATTTGTTTTTGCATAGTTGTTGTGATGTTGTGATTTTTGTCCTGAATATCGATTTGTTTAGCTTTTTTGAAAAAGTTATCATCAATTTTATATACTAGAACTAACATGGATTTCTTGTTCCATTCATGGAATGTTAACCTCGTTCGTCAGAACATTCAATACAATCTCAATAGCTCCTGGTTATTCTTGCTCTTTTTGCAATGTAAACTATGAAACTTGTCAAGATGGATATTGATAGTTGAACTACCATTATGCATATGTAGGTTATCATTTGCTATATACCATATTAATACCGTACCTTGTCCTGTAAATTGACATCAATACCATTACCAATAAGCAAATTGAACATTTCTGTGTTTCCTTTACTTGTTGCAAGATGAAGTGCTGTCGAACCATCCTTGACAGAAAATAAATTTACATTCATAATTTATATGTAAATATCAAAGTTAGAACATTAGTAGAAGTGAATTAGTTTACGGTTGCAGTTTTTTTCTGAAATGACTCAAAACCAATATGTATGTCAACGTGTTTACACATCATTGTTTGATGCAAAGTCATGGTTGTTATGGCTTAACAACACCTATTGTTGAAAGACTTGTAAATAAAGTGGAACTAGTTTGACTCGTCAATCACATAATGGCACTGCAACCTAAAGACAAAGATAATGGTCCTAACAGTTTCTTCTTTATTGACAACAAACGTCCGTGTATAAGAAATAATAACGTCTGCAATGGTTAAAATGTTAAAATCTTATAATTTGTGACTGAGCAGAAAAGTATGACATAATAACCGAACTTTTATTTTTTACTTTTTACACATTTTTTTTTTATTTAAAAAGCTAACTGTGTATTAAAAAATGTAACATGTATATAAGTATGAAATAATCACGCTTAATCAACAGAATGCTATACATGCATTGTTCACATCACGATATCAAGGACTGTAGTCATGTGCAATGCAATGAAAAATGAGAAAGGAAAATAGTTCCTTTTTAAGAACTAAACAGTAAGAGTTGGCAATACGTTGTTGTGGTGTTCGTCATAGATATCAATATTTTTAATAGTTATACTCGAATAATTAAATGACCCAAAGTTCATATGTAAGTGTTATTATTAATTTGAAATGCAAAACTAAAATGGATCTCTTGTTCTATTCCTGGAATGTTCACCTTGTTTGTCATACCCTTCAACAAAATCTTCCTAGCTCCTGTTCGGTTGTTGTTGCCATGTACATTATGATATTTGTCACGTCGAGTATTGATAGTTAAACTACCATTCATGCATATGCAGTATTTGATTTGCTATATATCATATTAATACCGTACCTTGTCCTGTAAATTGACATCAATACCATTACCAATTAGCAAATTGAACATTTCTGTGTTGCCTTTACGGAATGCAATATGCAGTGCAGTGGAACCATCCTTGATAGAAAAGAACGTTACGTTCATAATGCATATGAAAATGGTAGTGAATTAGTAATGCTTATATGACTCGAAACCAATATTTATGTCAACGTGTTTACAAAGTTTTGTTTGATGCAAAGTCCTTGATGATGGCTTAAAGACACCTATCGTAGCAAAAAATAGTTAAAAATCGTAATTTGTTTGACTGGTCAAACACAGAACATAACTGCAACCAATAGACAGAGATCGTATTGCTAACATTTTCGTCTATATTGACATTAAACTTCCGAAATACGTACGTCTCCAGTGGTTTTAATGACAAAATAACTCCAAGAAATATTTAAAAGGGGAAGTGTATAAAAACTGACTAAACAGAGCGAGTGCAAAACTACTGCCACATTGTAACATTATTTGTGCATAGGACATTTTTCTAGGGTTATATTAACAACATATATTTGTTGCAGTATAACCATGATAACCTGTTTAAGGTTGAGGAAAACAAGTTTACATCAACAAAATCAAAAACTTATACCTGTAGTATAAATAGTAAAATTGATTGTAAGATTATTCTTTCATCATACGAAAATCATGCACAATCCCTCCCGCTAAGGGTCTAGTATCATAGCATCATACAACTCCTTAATGACCTGACGCCAATATCGTGACTTAATTCCTTCCTAATATAAGTCTGTGTAAATATTTTGTTAGCTCATGATTTGAAAGCCGAAATTTCGTGCTTTTTATATAAAATTGCCCAAAAAGATTGAACTTGAAATATCTAAATATATGAGATGTATGCATGTTGATTTATATTATTTTTTACGAATTATGTCCTTGTACCGATGATCAAATTTAATAAATGTTTTGACTTATTTCTTATATCTAAAACCACGGTGTAATATTGTTTAAGTAATTCAGTATCTAACATAAAATATGTTGTTATATATAAGAGCGAATCAAACACATTGAGATAGATAAACTGCATAAGATGATGACAAGGCAACAACGCCACATTGAAATGAATGATTTACAACAATCATCTCTTTTCTCATAAATTGTCACTTGTCTTTTGGCAAGTCCAAGAACACAAGTAAGAAATCCTTTTTGGCTGGAGGTTTTTAATGCTTGGACTGAACTACAAACCAAAGAAGCTATTAAGAACGAATATGATTTTATCACATCTAATCTTAGGAATAATATAGAAATTAAACTTGGTAATCAAATCCCTCTGTATAAAAAATGGACTGAAAAGGGCGTCTGGCTAATAATTGATTTAATTGATAATGATGGTCATTATATGAACTGGCAGGAATTTAAAAAAAACATATGATATTGATACCAACTTTCTTATATTTCAAGGAGTAATGTCAGCTGTTTATTCCTATATGAAAAGTCTTAATATTAAAAGTAATCAGCTTATAAAGCCTTATGGGCCTATTTTACCAACTACTCTTTCTATATTTATGAAACCTACAAAAGGATCAAAAGACATTGTACGTTTATAGAAGGGTTCAAAATATCAACTTTATGTACTTTTCTCGATTGTGCTGATGTACTATGAACTTATTTACTATAATTATATTATATATGAAGTTCTTTACCAATAAACACATTACAAAAAAAAAAAATGAAATACATGCATTGCACAAATCACGAAACCAAGGACTTTACATATTTGTAATACGATCCAATGAAAAATGAAGATGAATGATAATTCTTTTTTCGAAACGAGAGTTTGCAATACGTTGCTGTGATGTTTGTCCTGAATATCGATTTGTTTTTGCATAGTTGTTGTGATGTTTGTCCTGAATATCGATTTGTGTTTGCATAGTTGTTGTGATGTTTGTCGTGAATATCGATTTGTTTTTGCATAGTTGTTGTGATGTTTGTCCTGAATATCGATTTGTTTTTGCATAGTTGTTGTGATGTTTGTCCTGAAAATCGATTTGTGTTTGCATAGTTGTTGTGATGTTTGTCGTGAATATCGATTTGTTTTTGCATAGTTGTTGTGATGTTTGTCCTGAATATCGATCTGTTTTTGCATAGTTGTTGTGATGTTTGTCGTGAATATCGATTTGTTTTTGCATAGTTGATGTGATGTTTGTCCTGAATATCGATTTGTTTTTGCATAGTTGTTGTGATGTTTGTCGTGAATATCGATTTGTTTAGCTTTTTTGAAAAAGTTATCATCAATTTTATATACTAGAACTAACATGGATTTCTTGTTCCATTCATGGAATGTTAACCTCGTTCGTCAGAACATTCAATACAATCTCAATAGCTCCTGGTTATTCTTGCTCTTTTTGCAATGTAAACTATGAAACTTGTCAAGATGGATATTGATAGTTGAACTACCATTATGCATATGTAGGTTATCATTTGCTATATACCATATTTATACGGTACCTTGTCCTGTAAATTGACATCAATACCATTACCAATAAGCAAATTGAACATTTCTGTGTTTCCTTTACTTGTTGCAAGATGCAGTGCTGTCGAACCATCCTTGACAGAAAATAGATTTACATTCATAATTTATATGTAAATATCAAAGTAAGAACATTTAGTAGAAGTGAATTAGTTTACGGTTGCAGTTTTTTTCTGAAATGACTCAAAACCAATATTTATGTCAACGTGTTTACACATCATTGTTTGATGCAAAGTCATGGTTGTTATGGCTTAACAACACCTATTGTTGAAAGACTTGTAAATAAAGTGGAACTAGTTTGACTGGTCAATCACATAATGGCACTGCAACCTAAAGACAAAGATAATGGTCCTAACAGTTTCTTCTTTATGGACAACAAACGTCCGTGTATAAGAAATAATAACGTCTGCAATGGTTAAAATGTTAAAATCTTATAATTTGTGACTGAGCAGAAAAGAATCACATAATAACCGAACTTTTTTTTTTTACTTTTTACACATTTTTTTTTTTATTCAAAAAGCTAACCGTGTATTAAAAAATGTAACATGTATATAAGTATGAAATAATCACGCTTAATCAATAGAATGCTATACATGCATTGTACACATCACGATATCAAGGACTGTAGTCATGTGCAATGCAATGAAAAATGAGAAAGGAAAATAGTTCTTTTTTAAGAACTAAACAGTAAGAGTTTGCAATACGTTGTTGTGGTGTTCGTCATAGATATCAATATTTTTCATAGTTATACTCGAATAATTAAATGACCCAAAGTTCATATGTAAGTGTTATTATTAATTTGAAATGCAAAACTAAAATGGATCTCTTGTTCTATTCCTGGAATGTTCACCTTGTTTGTCATACCCTTCAACAAAATCTTCCTAGCTCCTGTTCGGTTGATGTTGCCATGTACATTATGATATTTGTCACGTCGGGTATTGATAGTTAAACTACCATTCATGCATATGCAGTATTTGATTTGCTATATATCATATTAATACCGTACCTTGTCCTGTAAATTGACATCAATACCATTACCAATTAGCAAATTGAACATTTCTGTGTTGCCTTTACGGAATGCAATATGCAGTGCAGTGGAACCATCCTTGATAGAAAAGAACGTTACGTTCATAATGCATATGAAAATGGTAGTGAATTAGTAATGCTTATATGACTCGAAACCAATATTTATGTCAACGTGTTTACAAAGTTTTGTTTGATGCAAAGTCCTTGATGATGGCTTAAAGACACCTATCGTAGCAAAAAATAGTTAAAAATCGTAATTTGTTTGACTGGTCAAACACAGAACATAACTGCAACCAATAGACAGAGATCATATTGCTAACATTTTCGTCTATATTGACATTAAACTTCCGAAATACGTACGTCTCCAGTGGTTTTAATGACAAAATAACTCCAAGAAATATTTAAAAGGGGAAGTGTATAAAAACTGACTAAACAGAGCGAGTGCAAACTACTGCCACATTGTAACATTATTTGTGCATAGAACATTTTTCTAGGGTTATATTAACAACATATATTTGTTGCAGTATAACCATGATAACCTGTTTAAGGTTGAGGAAAACAAGTTTACATCAACAAAATCAAAAACTTATACCTGTAGTATAAATAGTAAAATTGATTGTAAGATTATTCTTTCATCATACGAAAATCATGCACAATCCCTCCCGCTAAGGGTCTAGTATCATAGCATCATACAACTCCTTAATGACCTGACGCCAATATCGTGACTTAATTCCTTCCTAATATAAGTCTGTGTAAATATGTTGTTAGCTCATGATTTGAAAGCCGACATTTCGTGCTTTTTATATAAATTGCCCAAAAAGATTGAACTTGAAATATCTAAATATATGAGATGTATGCATGTTGATTTATATATTTTTTTACGAATAATGTCTTGGTACCGATGATCAAATTTAATAAATGTTTTGACTTATTTCTTATATCTAAAACCACGGTGTAATATTGTTTAAGTAATTCAGTATCTAACATAAAATATGTTGTTATATATAAGAGCGAATCAAACACATTGAGATAGATAAACTGCATAAGATGATGACAAGGCAACAACGGCAATGCTGAACACATTGATAAATAGTAAAACAGTTTGAAATTTTAGGAAGAAGTATAACAATCATACATATGAATTAAATACAACATACAGATCCATCCTGTGTTCTAATATTCCATTTATATCATATTATGTGTTCATATTTTTTTACGGACTTTAAATGATACTGTATTTTATTGGGTAATATTTTGTTTCAATGAATTTATATCACTCCATTTTTGATGTTTCACCTATTTCATCTGATTGTTTTGTTCACAAATCATGCATATTATTGTCAATATGGTGGAACATTTTGAATCTGTGATATAATAAGAAAATTTACCTGGCTGACAAAGGATTAAACCCAACATTTCTATTTAAGGAAAATGACTATTGTTCATTCATTTAATACATTTGAGCTTTGATTTTGCCATTTTTGACTGGATTTTCCGATTTGAATTTTCATTTAAGTTTGTTATAGTTATCAAAAGTACCAGGAATATAATGTAGTACGCCAGACGCGCGTTTCGTCTACATAAGACTCCTCAGTGACGCTCATATCAAAATAGTTATGAAGCCAAACAAGTACAAAGTTGAAGAGCATTTATGATCCAAAATTCCCAAAAGTTGTGCTAAATACGGATAATGTATTCTATTCTTGGGACAAGAAAATCATATTCTTTTTGAAAAATTCAAAGTTGTGTACACAGGAAATTTATAAAAAAATATGACCATATAATTGATAGTCATGTCATCACCGAAGTGCTGACTACTGGGCTGGCGATATTTTTGTTATTTACTTTTTTCACATTAAAGTACATGCATTGTACAAATCACAATACCAAGAACTTTACAAATTTGCAATCCAATGCAAGATTAGGAAGAATAATAACTCCTTTTGAAGTACGAGAGTTGTCAATACGCTTTTGGAGTGTTCATATGTAAGCGTTATTTTTATTTTGAAATACAAAACTAAAATTGATCTTTTCTTCCTTTCACGGAATTTTACCCTCGATTGTCATACCCTTAAACAAAATCGTAATAGATCCTTGTTGTTTTTTGCTTTTGTTGCCATTTAAAAATGATTCTTAGCACGTTTGATATTGATATTTAAACTACCATTCATGCAGATGCAGTATTTGATTTGATATATATCATATTAATACCGTACCTTGTCCTGTAAATTGACATCAATACCATTACCAATTAGCAAATTAAACATTTCTGTTTTGTCTTTACTTGTTACAAGATGCAGTGCAGTCAAACCATCCTTGATAGAAAAGAATGTGACAATAAAAGGAAACATCGTTACATAATTTATAAGTTAACATAAACGTAAGAAAATCAGTAGAAGTGAATTAATTTAGTAACGCTCGACTGACTCAAGACCAATATGTATTTTAACGTGTTTCAAATCACTGTTTGATGTTAAGTCCTTGCTGATGGCTTTACAACACCTATCTTAGAAAGAACTTGTCCAACATTGAAATTATTTGACTGGTCAATCAGAGAATATCAGGGCAACCAATAGACATATATTATGTTCCTAACATCAAATATTGATGTTTTTGTATGGATTAAAAGCTATATTTCATAGATGAGATCAGATAAATAATGGTGGATTTAAGTGTCAGATATTAATCTACATTACAATACATAACAACATTATAAAAAGAGGAGCAATACCAAGCCTATGAAGACTTACGAGACACTGTATATACCAATAAAAGCTATAAAGAAAAATATTCAACTTACATAAGCATTGAAGGGTTTATATTCGAGGATAATGAGAGTTTAAGACAACTTGATGGGGTCATACAACGATTTCCTACGTATCGTTTAGCTCCTTTCCTCTTGAAAAGCCTGCTTTTAAAACAAAATTTGTTGTATGATGTTAGCAGCCGTTTGGATATTGAATATCGAATATCGAATAACGAACCGGCTGCTAATTTCACATCAATCTTTCTGACCTCCGACTAAGTTATAATAGTTTATGTTCAAACAAGGTTATCTATAACAAGCATTGTTATGAGTATTGCTATTTACAAATGTAATGTCTTCACCACACCCGTAGCAGCTTGACAATGTCCGTTTGTTTTTTTCATTGTAGCGAAATGAAGAGCAGCTTTTGCATACTTGATAGAAAAGAAAAAAACATATTGGTGTCATATTGAGTGATACATGAGGAAACTTAAAAAAAATAGTAAAATAACGTATAGTATCATTGGTGTCATATTAAACCCGGTTACCAATATCATATTTAAATCACGAATATATGCTATACCTGAATAAGAATTGACATAAAAATAATAACAGTAATGCTTTTTTTATTTGAAATCAGAATTGACCTTTTCAATACTATTTTACATTGCTGCTAAAAAAAACTCAAATATGCCGTTGACAGCTGTTACTTGCTGAAATTATCCCACTGCTATTTTTGCAATGTACATGTTTTGCGTTTCGTAAAATAGTTATCCTGTATTGTTGGTTCTTATCAGTCCGTACGGTGTAGTTTGTAGAAAAACAGTCAGAACAACAGTCTTTCTGTCGATATGAATATTCTCAAATTCGCATATGGGTTTGCAACACACCACTATCTAGTCTTTAATATTCAAATATTTGTTTTTATTATTATTTCAAAGTATACAGTTCTTATGTAGATATCGTTAGTTTTAGTGGTATTTCCATGATCAAGTCTATCAAACTATGTTGCTGTTATTGCTTGTTACCTATATATGGTCATTTATAAAAGAGTACAGTCATTGGATGGTGTAAACTTCCCACTAACACCATACACCATTACATTATACACCATACACTATATCACCATACACCATTACACCATACACCATACACCATACACGTTACACCTTTGCACCATACACCTTACACATTACACCATACACCATTCGCCATTCTATCTACACGATCCGAAATTACCCATAATGCAATTAAATTTCAAAGAGCGCGTGCGACTACAAAATTATTCATTTATTTTAAAAAACGAATTTTGATAACAATATTGCAATTATTGGGTATACGGGGATGTGCCAAAAATATGGGTCATAATTTTGCGAGATTTATATAAGAATGACCCTCCTTTTTAATGACATCCTTTATTACAATGCATTTACGTTTTAAAACTGTATATTGATTTGGGGTATAATCTACATATCATATAAATATGCTATTGAGAATCTTAAATTATTAATGGTCAGTTATTAATTTCACCTTTCAAATAAGGGGTGCGTCTAAACACTACTAAGGACTGGAAACATACCACTACGGACTAAATGGGGTGTTGTTACATGTAATTTCTTTTCATTTTATGGTAGAAATTGATATTTAATACATAAATTTCAAATTTTATAGAAAAATAATCATAAAAAAACGAGATATTCAACATTATTTAGACACGGGCCTGTGTGTCTTTGGTGTGCCGAAAATCAATGAACAGTTTGACACGTGTCAAATTACATAAGATTGCACGGGAATCCTGATACCTATTTTGTTTAATCTACAAGTTGGTAAAGTGGGATACTAATATTAAAATGAAATATTGTTGAAATTGTATTCATTTTTTTTTAGAATGAAGAAGTATTTTCTCAAGTGTATATTTCTTGTAAATAATAAAGTCACCAGAGCAATATATCTAATGTTGGATGTATATTTGATGTTCATATTAATAAGTGACTGATCAAATATATATTTTTTTAAATATTTATTCCACATTTATATATATATATATTATTTAAAAGTACGTGTTGAAGTTTGGACAACCTGTAGAGGTGTTTGTTGCTTTTTCATTAAACTCATCTTGATCTTGGGCTGTGATAAGACCGGTAGAACCGTTCCGCTTTAGGTTAAAGTTTTTGGTCAAGGTAGTTTTTGATGAAGTTCAAGTCAAATCCACTTGAAATTTAGTAAACATGCTTCCTTTGATGTGATATTTCTAATTTTAATGCCAAATTATAGTTTTTACCCCAATTTCACGGTCCATTGAACATAGAAAATGATAATGTGAATGGGGCATTCATGTATTTGGGACACATTCATGTTTCAAATTCTTTTACTTTTAGAAAGAAAATGTCGAATATATACAACTACCTTTGTAAACAGATATCAAACTGTTTGAAAACTAGCAGTTGTCATTAACCCTGATGAAGCGACATGATTTTTCTCTCAATTCCATTGTATTTTTCTAGTGAAACCATTTGTATATACACGCATCTTTGTCGAAATTAAAATAAAAACAAAACACGTATCAATATATCTATTCCTTTTGTCTTCGTATCTCTTGCATACCAAGCTGACCACACTCTTACTTATTAGTCATTTAGTTGGCGCAATCAAAGTTGTGCACATGTCGGAAAGAAGTAAAACAAAAACAAAATTGTTTGTTCTATTAAGCATAAATCTGTTCGATACCATCGTTTATTACTTAAAACAAACAAAAATATGATTGTTTAATCAGTTATTATGTCATATGGCACCTGTCAAACGGTTCATTGATTTTCGGCATATCAAAGAAAAAGAGGCACGTGCCTAAATAATGTTGAATATCTTGTTTATTTATGATTATTTTCCAATAAAATTTGAAATGTATGCATTAAATATCAATCTCTAACATAATATGTAAAAATAATACACATAACAGCACTCATCCTAGTCCTTAGTGGCACTAAAGAATCCTTAGCAGTGTTAAGACGTACCGATAAAACCGTCAAATAAGATCCAAATGAACCCCGGAAATTTGTCTCCTGATTCGATCTTCAATAACGTTTTAACGTCATACTTTAAATATTGTATATAAGTATAGGTCATTCTTTCTTAAATATTAATATAACTATAGTTACTAAATTTCAGTGAATGTTTTATTAAAATGGGTACGTTTTTTTTGGCAAAAATGGCACACCCCTACCAAAAATATATCATATTTCCTTAAAGATTAGATAGATTCTTCTTCTGATTTAAACTCTGGCAATACATGTACACACATGATGTTTAATGTCACCTGGTTGCTTTTTGTTTGCACGTCTACTTGACACTATATTGGTATGTAACATTACAACCCAAGTCAGAGTTCACCTGTTCTGTAAAGGGATGCAATTTTAAAGGTATAGAATATTTATCTTTATTAATTTTCGGGTTTTGTTTTTTTTTCTCATGGGATGAAAACATTTTTTGTTTTAAAAGGGATGTATAAATATATTTTTTAAGAAAATCAAAATCAAGAAATTTTGAAATCAATCATATTGAAATATCCCCAAATAAAGGAATATTGCAGTTCAAAACATATAAAGTCCGAAGTCTCATTGAAGAATTAACTTTTTTGCAAAGGTTGACGTGTTAATTCTCCTGGGTTCATAATATACATGAAATATTATAACCCCGAGATTTTGATATGTCTCATGCCAAGACATTTTTGCTCAAAACTCTAAAAACGTCACGCATGCTGTTGCTACAACCCCTGTGATTTAAAACAGAATCTTCGAAATTTACTCCGCAAACGAAAACAAAAGGTTAACAAACCCTTACCAATATAAAAACTTATTCAGTATATGTTTTCATTTGTGTTCTTATAGCTCTTGGTCATATGCTTAGAAATATATAGTATATTTGAGGATTAAAACAACAAAGCTATGTGCAAAAACGGATGTCCAACGTTACATTTTTGAACAATTGTTTTATCTCTTATGTCTAATGATCCTATTTTTTAATCTCTGATCTTCCCGAAACTTGGCAGAAGCAACGAAGTGTGTCAGTTCTTGGTTGAATTAGAACAATTCTTTTGTCGAATTTCGTTGGACTCGGTGGCTGCATATTAAGCAGGAATAAGAAAAATGTTCAATGACGTTTTTCGTTGACTTAACGGCTGAAAGATAGTTTTATAAGTAGATATAGCTACAAAATTCTGAAAAATGTGGGATAATTCTAACATCTATTGAAAGAACAAACATTTGCCTCATTATTCATGAGTTAAAAAATGGTAGATTCTATAAAACCATCTCTACACATTGGTTTTTAAAGCGGTAGCAATTTTGTCCAAGTTGATATTTCATTTGTCCAAGCAATAAATGCGGGTTTTTTTACCTAAAGTTTCAATAAGTAATTTATAATTTACCAAAACAAAAGTTAGATACACGAAAAGAACATCAAGTCTAGATTCTTTTTTAATTAACTGCAAGTTTGGGACTTACAGGAATAAAATGCTACGAAACATTACAAAACGGTAGCCATTTTGTCCAAACGTCGAAAAACGTCGAAAAATCCAAACAAACGCTTTTTTTTCGACGTAACATGTGCAAAATCTGTTCCATTGGATATTACAGATACTTAAAACGATTCGCGATATGAAATAAAAAAAAATGCTGGTTGTCGAAAAAAACACCAACGGTGCATGTTGTGCATTAAACGGTGGTAACTGAAAGACTTATCGGAAACAGAGACAACAGTTCCATTGAATTAATGCAATCCCATATAATACGGACTATTCAGAAGAAGATTAGTACATTTTAAAAGCAAGCAACTTCAAATGACTGGGAAAATATTTTCAAGATCGGGTTATAATAATTTTATTTAATGATTGTATTTCGACAAGTTTTGTGTCAAGCAAATTTTTAATACAATTCAATTCAACTTATTCAAGGGTAAAGATGTTTTTTGTATTTACTTGCAGAGTGTCGGATATATTTGTATTAGGGTTGAATCAAGATATGAAAAACTTACAATGAAAGATGATATTATGCACCATGCAATTTTAGCAGCCTGCAATTAAAGTTTTGTTATAATTCATTTATTGTAACCCGTTTACTTCTGTCCAATTTTTCCTTCTTTCATGTTCATTACTTACGACAGTACAACATTTTAAGTTGAATTATCGGTAAACATTATTTATTCGATTTCCACAAATTGAGGTAAATAGATTCATGGTAAAAAGACATCACCAAATTAAAAGAGACAGACTTAGAATCAACCAACTACATAAAAAAAGCAAATGAAACTTGCAAATTGTATAAATCTACGTCAAACATTTCAGAAAACCCTCTTTGTCGTCGTGGTGGTATAACGTCGTGTTGTAGCAACATCGTGCGCAACGTTAGTGGTTTCCTACGGCAGCTTTTAGAATTTGATTTCATTCAACAAAATAAGGGAGCGTCTAAACACCACCTAGGCCGCCTTGGTGCACTAAGCTCATGAAACTGCACTAAGCCCATGATGGGATGGTGCTAGGAATGAAAAAAACATACCATCGAAAACAGTTTTTCATGAAGATAATGTATCTGAATTTTTAAGTCATTTAAAATTGTAGTTAAGTCGTTATTTGATTGTTTCTGTGATCAAAGGTTTTGTCCGACGACTCGTCACAGTAATTAACCAGGTATTAAAAATTGTTAAAGAAAAATATTTATTTTTCCTATTTATTTATTGTAATTTAGTACCCTTTCGGAACATTTTTAAAATGGCTTTTTCGTAAAAACGAAGTCGGTGACATATACTTTTTTTTTCATTTTCGGATGTATATTTTCAATATCGAATTGAGTTCTTAATTTGAATTAGTTTATGGACTGGTCATTTACTGATCCTTGACCTTAACATACATATCCATTCTCAATTTTATTTATATACAGAAATTACCTAGATTACTTATGACAATACTTCTTTAAAAGATTCAGGTTCAGATTCAACATGTTATTAAAGTCTGTACACTTGTAATATAATCATTATAATATAAACATTTAATACAACAGCAATTTTGTAAAACAATATAACTACATAACTTAAAATATTTCAGTTCTGTAAAAACATAAATATTATTCCAGCATATAAAAAACTATTTCTTCTACTATATAAATTTGATTTAAACTTTTTTGCAAAATCTGAAAAATAAAGTTGACTAAACGGTATGCGTTTTCTCATCGTTTAAGGTTGTATTGCTCGACATTTATTTGCTTTTATCTTCGTCATTCTATCTCTGGATAGTGGTGGATAGCTGTCTTATTGACAATAATACCATCTATAATACTAAAATTACGAGGTCCAATTTGTCAGCCGTCATCACGTAAAAACGACGAATCAAAGAATTCAACTTTATATATTACTAATATAGTACAAAGGTGTAAATTAAAAATTACACCACTCCAGGCCCTTTTGTTTTCCACGTAATTAATATTGCCAATAATTAAGAAGTTCCGGGTCGAGTCCGAAACCGATACCAATAGTATATTCATCTGTTACCTATTACCTTATCTGTATGTTCTGCAAATGACAGGCGCACCACCAAACGGTGTTAGGATATGCTATATGCACGGGTCATAATCGCAGGGTTGACACTACTTAATTGTCAATTTTTTACCTATTGTAGTATTTTAATCAGTAAGGCTTTATAAGATAACAATACGAATACTAAAAATAAGGCGTATATGTACAGTTTTCAATTTGTTAGCGGGCATGACGTAAAACACCGAATCAAAGAATTCAACTTTATTTATAACTAATATAGGACAATGCTGATGATTAAAAAAATACTCCATCCCAGGACCTTTTGTTTTCCCAATAATTAATATTACCAATAATTGATAAGTTCCAGTTAGACGGTTTCAAACAGAAAGATTTGAAAGCAGAGAAAATTGTGATAACTATCTTATAATCGGCAAGACTTTATCAGATGACAAAACTAATACAAAAATAAGTCTTGCGCATAGTTATATACTTTAATTCAGTCACGGACCCGCGATATCACGGGTGTGTTCTAGTATGTATCTATTTATATGAAATATAAATCTAATAATAATTACCTCTTTCAGAATTTCAAGCGGTCTGTCATACTTGAAAATGGGTTGCATTGAACCCCAAGGACGCAACAATTTAACTCTTATATTTGAAATAAGTCTTATAATTTGTGCAAATATTGAAACAGTAAATGGGGAAGAATAAAAAGAAAGAACTAGACTACAATATAATATGCTTTAAGTTAAAGCCCATTTCTATTGTTTTTACTATTATTTCCGCAAATCTTTTGTTTCGAAAAGCGCAAACAAACACTTTTTCCAAATATTTTTCTCACAAAGCATCACAGAAAACAACCCTTTTATCATTACTAATTAGGAACAAAGAAAATAATTTACAAGTTAAAAGATAATCCCTCAGAATTGATTGGATAAATTAACAAAGTAATCAGACATGCATTACATAGGTAGAGCGCGTATTACGTTAAAAATGTTAATAACTTCTTAAAAATGTCTTTATATCATCGAACCAACTTTTAACATATATTTTTTAATATAATGATTTATCTTAATTATTGATCTTGGTGCATATTTAACCTTTGTTTCATATCCTTAGTGCAGTATTTATAAATACGTCAAGCTTCATTGGATTCAATCAACAATATGACAACTGGACACATTACACAAAATCGGCGCGTGCCATGTAAAATGTTAATAACTCTTTTATTTCTGAATATATTTACACCAAAATTTAAAAATATGCTCTTTATTCAAATTTGTATCGTACTGAATGACCTTGGTGCTTATTTGCCTTGTCCATCTTGGGTTTAGTACACTACCTGGAGCTTAGTGCACCATGGCGGCTTTGAAGCTTAGTGCACCAAGGCCGCCTAGGTTGTGTTTAGACTACCGACAAAATAATTTGTCCTTCATGTACTTATCGCTTTGAACACGGACAAATACATGTACCAAATGGTAAATATGAATCAATCATGAAATTGCTCTGTGGCAAATTGTTAGCTCGGAAAGTTAAAATAAATCCATGTTTGAGAAAGGTGTTGTTTTTACGTTGATTATTTATGTCAGAGAAGTTAAAATGAAATTTACCGGTAAATGGAGCTACACTGTCTCATGGAAGTAATATTGTGAATCTGCTCAACTGAAGAATGATGGGTCGAACTTGGTTTTATGACGAGCCACACTTCTCTCTCTCTCTCTCCCTTAAAGGCAATGTTAAAAATACCGCTATTACATGAAAATAAAATTTGTATTTATGGCGAATAATACACTATAAAAATCTTGATGTTATCTGCTTTTATTCTTATAAATAAAAAAAGAAGTTGTGAAATGTAAGGTAATTTGCTACTCTGGAAATTTTCTAATTAAGATTATAATTATTGTTTATGTTTACAATTCGAAAAGTTAAAATAAAAAGAACTTCGTTTTCAACCAATGAAATGTCGTACACCATTCCCGATTGCACGTTACACAATCACACCATTCCTCATACACCATTACACCATTCCCCTTACATCATACACCATAGCACCATACACCTTACACCATTGCACCATACACAATACATCATTACACCATAAAATTGAGAATGAAAATGGGGAATGTGTCAAAGAGACAACAACCCGACCATAGAAAAAAACAACAGCAGAAGGTCACCAACAGGTCTTCAATGTAGCGAGAAATCCCGCACCCGGAGGCGTCCTTCACCTGGCCCATAAACAAATATAGTTCAGTGATAATGAACGCCATACGGATTTCCAAATTGTACACAAGGAACTAAAAATTAAAATAATACAAGACTAACAAAGGCCAGAGGCTCCTGACTTGGGACAGGCGCAAAAATGCGGCGGGGTTAAACATGTTTGTGAGATCTTAACCCTCCCCCTATACCTCTAGCCAATTTAGAAAAGTAAACGAATAACAGTACATACATTAAAATTCAGTTCAAGAGAAGTCCGAGTCTGATGTCAGAAGATGTAACCAAAGAAAATAAACAAAATGACAATAATACATAAATAACAACAGACTACTAGCAGTTAACTGACATGCCAGCTCCAGACTTAAATTAAACTGACTGAAAGATTATGATTTCATCATATGTACATAGGTCACAATCCTTCCCGTTAGGGGTTTAGTATCATACCATCATCACATATATGAGAAGAACATAACCCGTGTCATACCAACAACTGTTTTTTTAATAAATGTGTTTAGTTCCGATGCAAAGAACCTATAAGCGATTCAATATTAACGCCAAAATATGCAATCTTTAATGACCTGACAACAGTAACGTAACTATATCCCTTCTTAATAAGTCTATTCAAAGGTTTTGTTAGTTTCTGAGGTGAATACTGACACCTTTGTGCTTTATACAGAATATTTCCATAAAAAATTGGATGTGAAATACCTAAACGTAGAAGAAGTCTGCATGTTGAGCTATATTTACGAATGATGTCCTTATACCGATGATAAAATTGAGTAAAAGAGGGACGAAAGATACCAAAGGGACAGTCAAACTCATAAATCTAAAACAATCTGACAACGCCATGGCTAAAAATGAAAAAGACAAACAGAAAAACAATAGTACACATGACACAACATAGAAAACTAAAGAATAAACAACACGAACCCCACCAAAAACTAGGGATGATCTCAGGTGCTCCGGAAGGGTAAGCAGATCCTGCTCCACATGCGGCACCCGTCGTGTTGCTTATGTGATTACAAATCCGGTAAATAGTCTAATTCGGTAGGTCACATTCATGAAAGGCAAGGTTATTGTAGTTACGACGTAAGGAACATATCCGATATCATTTGTGAAATGGTTATTCCATAACGGTCAACCAACTCGTGATGGCGTCCGTAAAATTTACGAAGGGATGATTTCAACTTCACCATTTGGAACTCTTGATTTAATAGCTTCCTTGTGAGCAGTAACCCTCTATCAAGAAAATCATGATAGGATATGCAAGCACGGGAATATCGTATCAATTGAGAGATATATACCCCGTATGCAGGTGCTGCTGGAATGTTGCTACTTAGAAATGGAAAGTTCACAATTGGAAAGCTGAAATCATCTCTTTTGTCCTAAAGTTTTGTCTTCAACCGACCCTCATTGTCAATTTCTAGATGTAAGTCAAGATACGAAGCTGACTTAACTGTATATGTAGTATCCCTTATCTCCAATTCGATGGGATAGATGCGTTCCACATAGTCACCAAATTTTGAATTGTTTAGTGAAAGAACGTCATTTATATAGCGGAAAGTAGAGTTAAAGGATGTAAATGTTTTGACCAGTTTGTAATATCGAAAACCCTGGTGTAATAATTTTTCAGTAATACACAAATTTATCTCGTTAAAATCTAAAACATTGTTACATACACGAGCGAATCGTACAAGTTGAGATATATAAACACCGTAAGATGGTGACAAGGGAACGTCACCATCTAAAAATGGATAATTAACGATAGGAAAAATCATCTCTTTTATCATAAATTTTAGTATTCAGCTTTCCGTTAATGATATAAATATCGAGATCAAGGAAAGGGCAGTGGTCATTGTTACTATTAGCTTTATTTAAAGTAAATTCAACAGGATAAATTTCTTTAATATACATACTGAAGTCCTCATTATTGAGAGCCAAAACATCGTCCAAATATCTAAAAGTATTATTAATTTTTTTATCAGATGTTGTTTCGATGGGTCTTTGCTTATTTTTGTCATAAATTGTAACTCATAGCAATACAAAAACAGGTTCGCAATAAGTGGTGCACAGTTAGTCCCCATTGGAATTCCGATAATCTGACGATATACGAAATCCCCAAAGCGAACAAAAATGTTATCTAGTAAATAAAAAGGGCATATATAGGATCAAAGCATGTTCAATTAACATAGTTTTTTTGTTTATTGCTACTTAAAAATGACCTAAAAGAGTTTGAACATACATATTCGCATTCTGACTTTTTAAATGCCCATTTAATTAGGTGTGTCAATGTTTTCTTTATGAGAATGTGAGGCAATGTGGTATATATGGTAGAAAAATCAAAACTTTGAACAGATTCAAAATCACCAAAATAAGCATGCAATTTATCAAGTACTTCCAACTAGTTCTTGACACTCCAAAAATAATTAATTCTACTATTTTCGGAGGCTTTATTTGAACAATTTATTATCAGGTTTTTAATTGTACCAAGTGTGCTGGTAAGAAGAATAGATAATTTAGTAGTGGAGCAATTGCTTGAAGACGAAATAAATCTATATTTGTATGGTGTTTTGTGTAGCTTCGGGAGCCAATACATAGTTGGGACTTTCATTGTATTTTACTCTGCTTGTAAAGCGGTAGCTAAAAGTTTATGTTTGTTACAGATGTCGTTTTCTTAAAATGGAGTCAGTTGGAATGTTGCTGAATTGGTGATTTCTTTTTTTAGAACTTCAATGTAAAATTTACGTCAAACAATAATAATATTATTAGCAGCTTTATCGGCCGGGACAAACACAAATTCCTTGGCTAGTTCTTTTAGTTTATGTTTATACGAGAAATAGGTTAAATGTGGTTATTGTTAATAGTAAAATGTTCTTTAAAATGTTGAATACGTATATCAACTATCTTCTTTACTGAATTAAAAAAAGAGTCCAAAAATTGTTTGTCAGCTTTTTCCCGTTTTATCCATTTCATACAGTAAGTATGGAGTGAGTCGTGGATGATATTACGACACTCATTCCAATTAATAGTTGACGGGGGACGATATGTAGGTCCTTTAATGAGGAATGATTTTAACTCTCGGTCTTGAACGATCTCCAGTTATAACCTGGGAAATGGGTCCATAAATATATTCGGAGGTACTACACTTACATGAAGTAGGTGTATTTTCACTAATATTAACATCTTTACACAGTTGACTATAATTAAACACAAAGTTCCGAGTAGATTTCTTGTAAATATAACAAATAACAGGTAGCAGGTTATACGACCGTGAGAACGGTTTTTACGAACAGTTTTAGAAACTATATCCAAAATGTTAACAGAATCGGTTCTAGATATATTACCAATTCCCATGATATTATCATTAGGACCGAGAGGGTAGACTGTCTGTAATTCTAAAATGTTAGCGATGGTAGTTATTTTAGATAATCGATAATGAAGATTGAGACGTGTATTGTTCGTTTATGTGTGTGTTGCATTTTAACGTTGAGTCGTTTGTGTTTTATATTATTTTTGAGATATTGAGATAAGACGTGACACGGTACTTGTCTATCCCAAATTCATGTATGTGGTTTTCATGTTATATTTGTTATTCTCGTGGTGTTTTGTCTGATGCTTGGTCCGTTTCTGTGTGTGTTACGTTTCGGTGTTATGTCGTTATTCTCCTCTTATATTTAATGCGTTTCCCTCGGTTTTAGTTTGATACCCCGATTTTGTTTTTTGTCCATGAATTTATGAGTTTTGAACAGCGGTATACTACTGTTGCCTTTATCTAGGTATCAGCTTATACCCGACACCGACTGCGGAAGTTTTTTTTTGCTATGTTGAGGACTCAATGGTGACATTGATATTGTCATTTTGCAGTAAAATATAATTTGATTTTCATCGAGACCTCTTTTCACCTAAGTTCAAATGAAGTGGATGTAAACATTTCTAAGCAATCGTACGGCCTTCAACAAAAACACATCACAAAGAACGTGACAGGAATCATTATATGTGTGAGCGTTCAATCCTCTCTTAACTGGAACAGTAGTTTATCAGCACAACATATGAATAGACCCAGTTAAAAAAAGGCTGAACTCATCAGGTCGATACAATGCAGAAACAACATCAAACAAAAAATATAGACCGGATGGGTATTTATGCACATGTTGTTCCTATTATCAAAAAAGACACACATTACAGATTTGAGAATACATTATTTAGGAATACAGATGGAGTTACATGTATGACAAGGAAACAGTTTTTGTATAACTTACTTTATATATTGAAAGATACCCTTGATTTGCTAGTTGCGTATACTTTCATAATTACAAAAGTACTGTCATATTCATTTTTTCAACTAACAGACATAGCGCATTACACTCCTTATAGGCGCTCTTTAATGTCAACAAAAATGAGGCATAGGTCGAAGACGGAAGCATGATATAGCAGGCATCGAAATTTATTGTAATAAGTGAAATGCACTTTTAACTGGAAAACCATGAGTGAAAGAGGCCTAGGGTCTTTTGATTTGAGTTCCTTGGTCCAAAAAAATTAAAATGCTGTCAAGGTCATATTCAAACATTTTATTTTGGCTTGTTATCTTTTTTTTTCACACTCATGAGATATCGACAAAATATTTTCTCACAATTGTTAGTTACAACATGTCGTAACACATAAATTTTAGTCGAAAGGGTACGTAGACAATTGATTCGAATTTTCCCCCTTTTAAATCTAATATTGATTGTATGGTATTATAACTCATTAACATATAAAGTAGTGAACTTGAGTCTTTTATTTGGTTGATGACCTTGAAATAAAGCTCAAGGTCCTAGGTAAATTTAACGTTCTATTAACTGTTATTCCTTAAACATACAAATTAAAGACCTATGATCTTTTGATTTGATGCCCTTGGTTTATGACCTTCAAATTGAAGTCAGAGTCATAGGTTAAGTTCTAGATTTTGACCTTTGCTTTAAATGCATATGTATACATTATAAAGCCATAGGAACAGACATTTTAAACTAAATTTCAATATTTTTAGTGAATGATAACTTATGTCATTTAACAGAACAACACAACATCGTGTCGCACTGCATTAAGTCAATCACATTGGAATAAGAAATTATCAATAGTACATTATATTTGAATGTAATATGACGAACCTAAATACAAAAATAAATTAGAAGTACCGCAGATTGGTGCAGATATATACTAGTCAACAAAAGAAACGATACACGACGTCGAAATAAAATTTATCAAAAAGTATTACATATAAAACAAAACGAGATACACTTTTTTAAAAAGCTTTCATTTGCAATGTATGCACATGTGATAATGAAAATCAAAACTTGTCGGAAAGTATCTAATAAATTTCGTGTAAAAGATTACAGGGTGCAAATCTACTTTGCGGAAAGTTGAATAAAAAATCGACACATAATTGTCTAAGTACTGAAAAAAATTCAAAATTTCAATATGCTTATCAAGTTGTGTTCATGTTGTATCTCATGCGTTGAAAGTTTGTTTTTTCAATTTTTTGGGGGAAAAAAAATGTTTTTTGAATTCTCATAAAATGCATTTTTTTTTTATTTTCGTCTCAAATCAATTGTTTAGATGTGAAAACAACACACATTAAATTTGGAACCTTTCGGCTTAGTTTTAAAATTGTTACCGCTTTTTGAATATCAATATACACATACTCTCTATGGTAAATCAGTTGATAATATATACATTTTAACGATTTCTCGTGGGGCCGAACTTTGCTTAAAAAATAAACGAAGAAAATATATGAATTTTAAAAACAAAATGATGGCAAACATTGTATTTACCTTCAAATGAGAGGTTGGCATCATGAGTTGGAACTTCTGTTTTCAAAAATGGTGGTTTTATGTAAATTTTGTAAAATAAAAAAAAGTCGCAAAAAAACGTCACGAAAGCAAAAGAAAATGTTTTTTAAACGGATTTATATTTCCATAATGATTAAGTATTACTACCTTCAATATTGGTTCAATGAACGGAAAACTGTATCCTTAATTTGAAAAAAAGTTTTGTATCGTTTCTTTTTTTGACTAGTATATAACAGAATTGCACACTTGATGAGGAAAGCATGAAACTTTGCATAGTAGTTCTTGGTTATATACCCTTTGATTTCAGCTATGGACCCACTCTGAAAAATCCAATATTGCCGTCATTTTCAAGAGGTATAAATATCAAGATTTTCCTAATAGGTATTATTTATAATTTCGAAAATTTAAGTAATGATTCTTTAAAAACGGACTTCATGTTCTTGAATTTGTTATTAATTATTTTTAAAATATAAATTTTTTATTTTTAGATATTTCTATAAAACATACATTTGCAAATAGGGCTGCATATTCAAAAACAAATAGTGAAATCCAAAATGTTAATCAATATGTAACGTGTTATTGTAATTGTGCTTTAAACGCTTTCAGTTTAATTGGTTGAAATGATTTAGGTTGAAATGTGTCGATTCAACGTTAATATATGTCAGTTACATGTGGTGGAATAGTAGGTAACTCATCTGAACTTTGAAGAAGTGCCGAGGGCACCTTGTCTCGTGTCTCTGCAATGCCACGTCTTACGTCACTTTCATCTGCCGTGTCCACAAACAAGCTCACATTATGGTCATGTATAGTACCTCGTACTGCTAAGCTCTAACAAATTATTCGTCTGATGACAATATTGGACGAAGCCGTTGACCTCTGTTCGATTTTGTGATGATGTGATGTTTCATGGTTAATAGACTTTGGAAACATGCGTTGGTCTATTGGTCCGATCCTTTCTGTGTAAAGAATCCATTGTTGGGGTTGCACTTTTATTTGCTCCGTATTCTGGTGAAAGTGACCGTTGACAGAAATAACCAGGCTTTTTTTAAGTGTGTCCGTGGAAATGCTAAGCGTTGTCTTTAGTGACTATATGATCTCTAGCTTAGTTAGGGTGTTGCTGATCGATAGATATTAAGCTTGGGTGTATTTCTATCTGGCGACCTACCGCGATTGAATTGCTCAGGAGATCTTCCAATTGTACACACATGTATATTAATCAGGTGATCTTTCATTGAACTGGTGATCTTCGATGATTATTTGATCAGAAGAACCAAGGTAAAAGTGATCGGTAAATTCATGGTAATGTTTATTAGTTGAAAGCATAACATCAGCTAATCTTGTGACAATTTGTGTGATGTTATGCACCTCATTATCAAAATGACTGTTCATATTCCCTTTGTCGTTCGGTGATATTGCGCCATCAGCAAAGTAGACTTGTCAATGGTCATTATTTTATCCATACATGGCCATCTGGTTTGCTATTCAGGTTTTCCGTTTTTTTTAACGAATGTTGAGTGTATCTGGGTTCTTCTCTATAATTAAATGCCTTGGACAATCTTTGTCAGTACAACCTCGGACGAATGCTTCAGTTTCAATCTTGTTTGATCATCTTTCTTGCTGAAGCGCTGCTCCAAATGAATGCTTTTTAAGGCCTTGTAATCATCATCTTTGTTTTACTTGCGAGCGTACTCAGAGTCAACATCGACCTGGCAATCTGGGGCCTACAGACATTTTTCCTGTTATCCCATTGTCATCTACCGGCAGTTCGTTCAATTTGGTAAATGAACACCTCCCAATTCAAGGATTCTCTTCAATTGAGGTTTGCATTTTTGGGAGCTGTGGGCCTCGGCTTCGGTCCCTTGCACCAAGATTTCTTGCCATCGGGTGTATTCTCTCTCCTATGAGGGGTCTGAAGAAGAGCTGTTGCCACATATTTATGGTTTCCTCTGTCCTTTCCTGGATCGGCCAGTGGAGTCAGCTTGTTATGGGAAGCCAGTTAGATCTACATGAGCTAACGAGGGAAGATACCGTCAGCAGGCTCTGCATTCAGCATTGGATAAACGTTATAGAATCCAGCCAATTATTGATGTAATGGTGTGCTGCTCTGAACCAAATACTATTGACGCATAGTAGATAGTAATAAATTAACGGTACCAATTTTCTTGCACCAGACGCGCATTTCGACAATATATGTCTCTTCAGTGATGCTCGTGGCCAAAATATTTGAAATCCAAAGCTTATATAAAAGATGAAAAGCTTTAATCCAAAAGGTCCAAAAAGTATAGCCAAATCCATGAAAGGAATCAGAGCTTTGCATGAGGGAGATACATTCCTTAATTTATAATAATTTCTAATATTTTATAACAGCAAATTTTAATAACACAAAAAATCCGTATTTTCATGCCGTAGTAAGTGATCGTAGGAAGACGCATAAGCATGTCGGTGTCCTTGATAATTACTAGAGGTTTATAGTATGTTCTTAAATAAAGATTGTTGTTGAATAATTTAAACTGTCTGATGCATTTGGAATAACTACAAATTATCACTTGTTCATACTATGAACGTCAACATTATTTCTTTCCTTCTGTAATACTGTTCTGGCAGCTGTACAGGAAGTTTTATCTAGCACGAATTGTATACTTTTCTTGTTGATATTCACTTCATTTGTATCAAGTGTTAGACTAGTTTTATTGATATACAAGACATTTATTGGTTTTCCTAAACGGAAGATTAAACACTCAGAAGGAGAAGTACACTTAAAGACCTATTGTTTATGCGCATCAACTAACGCAACCTGGTAGTGACCTTAAAGCTCTCTGACGTTGTTTATAGCAATAACAAACGTAAAATGATAACGTCCTTTTTCGCATTTTTCACGGATTCCAACATGGTGTACGCTTAAAAATATGTCTCCCAAGAAAAGAGGAATTAGGCGTTGCGCTAATATCTTGTGGCAATTTAACACAAATGGACAGAAAAGATACTACACTATATTTTAAAAACATTCGTTCTAATAAAAATAACAAAATATAAATGTTGTATATCTAGAATGAAAATAAACTTAGGTTAAAAGGTCATTGTCGTTTGTCATTTGTTTCATTTCAAATTGTTTTATAAAAAGAAATGATAATCATTTCGCCTGATTTGACTGAAGCTTATATCTAATGTTCTTATATATGTAGATCAACACTTTGGTTAGTTTACTTGCTTTGTTTGTATATTTTGTACAATTATACTTTGATAATGCCCAATTGAATTTAAATATCATATCTACAGGTTTACATAGTAGTTCACCAGTGCCTTCTTTCATCTCTCGTTTTTATTCTAAATAATTTGTAATGAGGGGCAGAGGACAAACACACAGACTTTCCTAATAAAAGCCTGGTGAAAGATTGTTTTATCTGGATATCTGAGTTGTAATTAAAAATTTAAAAAGCGCTTTGGGCTTTGTTTTACATAATAAACGCATGACACAAGAAAAGCTCACTTTATTGTGATCGGTAAAACAAGATACATTATGGTGGCACTTTGTAAACACATCTGTTTCTCAAACCACGCCTCGTATTGGGATATAATATATATTATTCATAGATATTGTGTTTTGTTTACGTTTTGGATCTCTTTGTTTTATTTCATAAAGCCATACTTTTAGAATAGTACCAGTATATATGCAAAACAACAAGCTAGAGATCTAAACATACCCCAATAAATTAAGATGTTTTATCTTTAATATATATTAAATATTCCATATTCGCATAAACAGCTTAATTAGTTAGGAAATTTGATACCAGAGAGACGCATGCCCGACCCCTGAGGTAAATTTCATTAAATATAATAGAAAACACATTCATGTCTTTGAGAAATCATCTGGAAAAAATATATATAGCGCTTCAAGACGTCATACATATTTGAATTAGGGTTAACTTTGTCCGATCGAAAAAGAAATTTGAACTTTTCTTATATGTTTTCAATTAAAACATGTCTATATTGATGCTTGTGCATATAAAGAACAGCAGCCAATGAAACATAGTGTGATGAGAGGTATGTTATGAAACGTATGCCTTTGTTTAAATAATTTTATGTTGTCAGATTTAAGGAGCAACCATTTATCCTAAAAAAATGTTCACTAAGGTATGAGGCTGTGGAAACCTGGAATCAGAATAATGTTTTTGGTCATCTGCTTGAACATTATATGTTTTAGACCCCCCACTCCAATCCAACCCCATCTGTCCTTGATTTTAGTGGTTGTTCCCTTAAATGTAAATTTTGAGGTCATAGAGATTCTTGAAAATGCATTAGAAGCTTAGTGTCAGTTTTCTTATAAAACTACTATAATGAAGGTCAAATTCAACCGAACTTTGGCACAATCAACATTTGGATATCTATTTTAAAAAAATATCTGATGACCCTCACTGCCTACCATGATAGCTGACATACCTAGAAATATAACATACAGGTGAAGTTCAAGATTTGTCTATTATTATGATCACTATAAAAATAAAGAGAATATGATAGAGGTGGAACTGTCAGACAACTTCTAAAAGGATTTCTAGCCCTGAAATAACTTCTTTCTTTTCATTTTTGCCTATATTATCACTGCATGTATATAACAAACTTTAATACAATGCAGATTGAGAGAAACTTTTAAATACAAATAAAAATTAAAATTATCAATAATATAAAAACGAAGATGTGGTATGATTGCCAATGAGACAACTATCTACAAAAGACCAAAATGACACAGACATTAACAACTATAGGTCATCGTACGGCCTTTACCAATGAGCAAAGCCCATACCGCATAGTCATCTATACAAGGTTCGATAACACAATGTAAAACAATTCAATCGAGAAAACTAACGGCCATATTTATGTCAAAAAAAAGAACGAAAAAACAAACATGTAACACATAAACAAACGACAACCACTTAAGACAAGTTCTAAAAATAATACAATTGAGAATGAAAATGGTGAATGTGTCAAATAGACAACAACCCAACCATAGGACAGAACAGAACAGCAAAAGTCCAACAATTAGTGTTCAACACAGTAAAAAAATCCTGTACCCAACAAAATGGGTTCTTAGTCTTACAGTGAAAATTCACTTCACGCTAATCTCCAAAACACATAAATGAGATAAAATTGGTAATACATAAATTACTACCAGCTACTCCAATGTCAGCTTCAGACCTTGATTAAACTTATTGAAGATTATCTCTTCATCATATGAAATCCATCACAATTCTCACATTGATGAAAAATTTTACCAATTCTTAGCGTTTTTACCTCATCTTTTTATTAATTGTAAATAAAACTTTAGTACAAAAAAAATGGATTCAGCATGACAAGATCTCCAATTTAAAAACAAATATGGGGAAAATCATCCAACAACTTAAGATAATGTTTTCCCTTTATCGCATTTTTTTACCTCTTTTTTTTTTAATTTGCCTTATATGATAATCAAAATATTAAAATATTGGGTATACACTATTAATCACATAATTATCAGCAATGCAAGATCTGCTGAATTCAAAATATGCTCTTTAGCTAGTAGACTCACACTTTAAGAAGTGGTTTCCTTTAAATGATGTGTTTTGAGCAAAAAATAATTCGATTCGAAAAGAAACTAAAGAGACTAAATTATAAGCAATACAAGATATTAAAAACAAATACATTTGTCATTCATACTTTACCCATCTGCAATGTGGGCGTGTGTCATACAGTTGTTGAATATGCACTATAGACCTGGCAAGGTTAGTGACACAGGGTCTTTAGAGGCTCTAGTTTTTGTCTTACCATAACAAAGTCATGAAGGTTAGATGAAGATAAACTGTTTTGATAGAGGATTTAAAATTTATGATTAGGTAAGTTTAAGAGTAACCAAGACATAAAAGAGGGACGAAATATACCAAAGACAGTCAAACTCATAAATCGAAAATAAACTAACAACTTAATGGTTGAAAATGAAAAAGATAAACAGCCAAACAATAGTACACATTACACAACATAGAAAGGTAAACAATAAACAACACAAACCCCACAAAACACTAGAGGTGATCTCAGGTGCTCCGGAATGGTAAGCAGATCCTTCTCCAAATGTGGCACCCGTCATGTTGCTGTTGTGATAAAAATTCCGGTAAATAGTCTAATTCGGTAGGTCACATTCATGAAAAGGAAGGGGATTGTAGTTACGACGTAAGGAACATATCCGATATCATTTTGAAACCGTATATATTCCATAACGGTCAACCAACTCCTGATGGCGTCCGTGAAATTTACGAAGGGATTATTTCAACTTCACTATTTGAAACTCTTGGGTTAAAAGCTTCCTTGTGAGCAGCAACCCTCTATCAAGAAAACATGATAGGACATTCAAGCATGGGAATATCGTAGCAATTGGGTGCTATATACTCTATGTACAGGTGCAGCTGGAATGTTGATACTTAAAAATAGAAAGTTCACAACTGGAAAGCTGAAATCATTTCTTTTGTCGTAAAGTTTTGTTTTCTTGTGATAAACTTGTCAATAATACTTGTTAAGCTGTTGAAATAAGATACGCACTTCGCATTTCCATGGAGAATATATTGACCAACAGAAGCACATCAAGCTTGGCCTTGTCCACTGTCAATATGCTGCTCCTGATATAACCATGTATCAACCTCATACAAAGGCTGTAATTTTATAATATGTTTGTAGTTTTAAATGTTGACTTTAAAATAATAATTGAATGCGGGTGATTTTTAATTAAACATAGGGATGTAAGATGGGTACGTAATTCTTCAATCAGTATATTAAAAAAAAAAGGTTTTAATTGTCTTAAATTTAGAGGTCAAAGCTAAATGTCAATGGACCTGATGAAGTCGACATGGACATAAGTCTGAGCAAGAAAAAAACCCAGATATAATGTTATAAAGTATATATGAATATTAATCTTTAGTGTTGACCTTAACCAATCAAAATATTTCACCATACTTAATGAAGTGGGTGGTATACAGGATTTATCTTAATCAAATTGACATGTTTTTTTAATACAGATTGGACATTTGGTTTTCCCTATTGAATGGTTTAACACTAATCATTTTAGGGCCCTTTATAGCTTGCTGTTCAGTAATAGCTAAAACTCTGTATTGAAGACCGATATTTGACATGTTATGGTTTACTTTTATAAATTGTGATTTAAATGGAGAGATGCACTCATACCACATCTTCTTATATCTATATATGATAAATTTGGAAAATGTTATCCATCACACTTCAACATAACCACCATAGCATAGGTACAAACTGATTTTTAAAATAAGGAGTTTTTTTCTCTATTGAACTGATCTATAATGAAGGATATAACCCAAGTTGATGGTGAAGTTGAAATGGTTCCTTGAGAAATTTAACGAATGGTATTACGATTTATAAGACTAGTGAAACATATGTTTCAAAGATGACGATGAATACGTTCCATTTATCGCAATTCAAATTCCGTCACCTTTTTACCCAAATGCAACAAAAAAAGACTTATCAAAAAGATTGTACTTGCATGAATTCGCACCCTTCAGAATCACCATATGTTTGTGGGGTTAGTATTAAATTATTGATTGACGCCGGTAATGATATCAGATAGAAATTCACTACCTGTAGTTGACTCATTGCTGAAAAACAAACTTAACAAAAACGGCTCAACATTGACAAATGAACCATGAGCTATAAAACTCAGCTCAAGTTCAGATGAACCATACATGACGGATATACACAGGATTCAATCCTTCAATGTAACACATATAGTTGACTTATGACTTAAACTTAAGAAAAGCAGATCAAACACAAAATCTGAACACTGCGCAATGACCTGTAAAATGAGGGCAATGCCTAAACAAAACTTGCAATTTGACATGTTCATCGTTAAATATTTCCATACACCAAATATAATTGACCTATTGCATGTAGTATTAGAAACAAAAAGACAATAACAAAAAACATAACTTTGACACTAAACAATAAAGATGAGTTCAAGGACAGATGGCACATGCCAGTTGGCCATGTACACCTTACAATAATTACTTACACCAATTGTAGTAGACATGCATATTGCATCAGTATAATAAAAACAGACTAAACCACAAAAAAAGACGTATTTATAACAACTGAACCATAAAAATGATGTCAAGGTCACTGATTCATGATCCATATGGTTTCCCCTCGAGCATTTTTCTGTGTACCCTTTCAATTATGTTTAATAGTTTTGACAAAATTGATAGTTATAATTATTTACTTCTGTAGTTTTGTCGCTCTCTCAATGCAATCATGTTTCTATGTTATTGTATGTTAAAAATATCACATGGTGTGTTATATTCCAAACAGTGTAGTTTATGTTTTTAAATTTTTATTCGTTTTGGGCATGTTGAACAATGCTTATACTTTATGGCGTGTGATAGTATCTCGTCACATTTAAATTGTCATTGATTGTAAGCTCTATCACTATAATTGTCAAGTCTTCAAACTTTTCCATTGTTCTGCTTTCTACAGTGTTTGTTTTTGAGAGATGTTTATTTGTAATTTATAATTAATGTTGATACCGAGGTGATACTTTGTCCATTCGTTTAATGTGTTTTATCATTTGTTTTTGCTATTGGATTAAGGACTTTCCGTTTTGAATTTTTGTGATTTTCCTGTTTACTCAAGGGTATCCAAACACAGAAAGTGAAGCGGGTTATTTAAAGCGTGCATCACATTTTTTTTATGTTATTTCGAATAGACAGAAACAATATTACAGTCATTTCTTTTAATTGAATTCTTAATTCTATTTTAAACCGGAGTAATTCATGACAAAATTGATGACATCACGGTCACATGACAAAACTATGTCTATGGGCTGATTAACGAAAAGACGTTAGCCAATAAGAAGACTAGTTACATCCAAAATTAAATGATTGCAGGGTATCCATTAACATTGTAAGTTTAATCCACTGACCTGTCCAGGTATATTGAGATCAATACCTCCACCAATCAGCAACTTGACGATTTCTGTGTTTCTGTTATTTGCAGCAATGTGAAGTGCAGTGTTATCAAAAAGTTATCAAATGTACCAGGATTATAATTTAATACGCTAGACGTGCGTTTCGTCTACATAAAGACTCATCAGTGACGCTCAGATCCAAAACAGTTAAAATGCCAAACAAATACAAAGTTGAAGAGCATTGAGGACCCAAAAATTCCTAAAAGTTGTGCCAAATACGGTTAAGGTAATCTACTCCTGGACGTAAGAAAATCCTTAGTTTTTCGAAAAATTAAAAGTTTTGTAAACAGAAAATTTATAGAAATGACCATATAATTGATATTCATGTCAACACTGTGTCAAACTGTGTACAAAAAAAACAAATAACAATTATAACATAACAGAGTGAATTGCAGTGCGATCATACTAAATAAAAAAATAAACTGATATGTTTAACATAATATGCAATAGACAGAGAGCAATCCATTGCATTACAGGACGCGGGTAGGTAAATGCGGTTTCAAATAGATTTTTGGTAATTGCATCGGAATCTCATCTATTAGGTCATTTTCGAAACTATGCAAATTATAATTGGCTAAGTCAGACGTTGGGAGAATTTTTAATGGAGTGGTGATTTTTTGCCTACCCTGAGGTCAAGGATTTATCAACTTGTTGTTTTTCGACAACGGCATTGCGATGTTAAGAATATGTTAATCCATGACCATTGCTCCCTTGAACACTTGCAGTTTTAAGTTAGAAAATCGCTAAAAAATAAGGTTCATCAAAGTCAATGTTTAGCTTGTAACGTCACACTCATTATCATCAACTGTGGAGCACCTTATCACAGAAGTTGTGATTATGAGTCAAACAAATGTTAAGGTTGCAGGATTTAAAATATTATTTACATTGTCATTGGCTCTTGGACTAGATCATATTTGGTGTAAGGTGATTTAATAGTCCAATACTTACTGACCATCATCAGTTATTTGTATGAGATCAGCATCTATTTTTCTTATACATGTTAAAACATATGTGTTTTTTTTATCAGAATGTGGTAAATGTTTTGAGAGAGAAAAAAGCAGGGAATTGAATATTCCAAGCTGTCAGTATATATCATGTATAATGTGATTGCCACTGTGATCAACAACCGAACAATGTACGATGTATGGCTCTGTATGATTTTCAAACAATGAGCAACACCCAAACATGAGAGGCACCCCATCTGACAAAATAGAAAACACTCTTCTAGAATTGATGGAGTGAATTGTGTTTAACAACACTTTCGGCACTGGTGTGCTATTACATGGTGATCATATGTTATTGGTGGATAAAGCTACAGTGTCCGTAGAAAAACTGTAAAATAAAAAATGAACACCAAGCAGAAAGAAGCTTCACACCCCAAGCCGTCCGATGTAAAGAGCATTGAGGACATAACATTCATAAAACGTTGTGCCAAATACGGCTAAGGTAATCTTTTTCTGGGATAAGAAAATTCTTTTTGTAAATATTCAAAGTTTTTTTACAAGAATTTTATGAAAATGACCATGTTATGATATTCATGTCAACACCGAAGTGCTGACTACTGGGCTTGTGATACCCTCGGGGACAAAACATCCACCAACACTGGCATCACCTCAGTGGTGTAAATTGTTTTCAAACTTACCAGGATTATAATTTAATACGACAGACGCGAGTTTCGTCTAGATAAGACTCATCATTGACGCTCAGATAAAAAAACAACTTGTGTTTTCGAGTTTGTAAACTCAATATTTTGTGATCTCTACTCAAGGGATACATTTAAGTCAACAAAAAATTACATTGTCCAACAGTCTACAATGTTTGTTATGGAAGATATGATTTTGTCACCTATTGCTGATGTTGAAACCTTGAGTTATACTCTACTTAAGAGTATCCACACACATCAAAACGTTACATTTGAGATTTTAACTTTGTCTTGTTTGACAAGCACCTATGATGCCGTAAATTTGGATTTTGTTATTGCAGATAATTCAAATATGATAGTAAGTTCAACATTTAATACACTGACCTGTGTCTGTATATTGAGATCAATACCAGCGTCAATCAACAACTTGACGTTTTCTGTGTTTCCGTTCTCTACAGCAATGTGAAGAGCAGTGGCATGTAGGTGGCAGTGAGTCTAAATAACAATGTTAACACAATAAAAAATAAATCAGTTCGAAACAAAGCAAAAAAACATAAAACAAAAACAAAAACCTGTCTTCCTTCTCGCGTTTAGTCCTTTGTCTAGCTTGATCCTCGATTATATCCATCAGTTATTTGAAATTGTGTTTCCAATTGACGAATTTAGGATCACGATATTCGGGCCTTTTGGATAACCCATTTCACAGAGAAGTGTTATTGACATTTCAAGGTCACCGCTAATAACGTGGCCACCTAGATTATATACGACTGGGGAAATAGCACCAGAGCAATCAGGAAGTTAAGACTTTAGTTAAAATTCGTTTTGTAAAGGTACGAGAAAGGATAGGTACAAACTGATCAGATGAACCATACATGACGGACATAGACAGGGTTCAATCCTTCAATGTAACACATATAGTTGACTTTTTACTTAAACTTAAGAAAAGCAGACCAAACAAAAACAATGAACACTGCGCAATGACCTGTAAAAATGAGGGCAATGCCTAAACAAAACTTGCAATTTGACATTTTCATCGTTAAATATTTCCATACACCAAATATAATTGACCTATTGCATGTAGTATTAGAAACATGCAAAAAGACAATAACAAAAAACATAACTTTGACACTAAACAATAAAGATGAGGTCAAGGACAGATGGCACATGCCAGTTGGCCATGTACATCTTACAATAATTACTTGCATCAATTGTAGTAGACATGCATATTGCATCAGTATAATAAAAACAGACTAAACCACAAAAAAACGTATTTATAACAATTAAACAATAAAGATGAGGTCAAGGTCACTGATTCATGATCCATATGGCTTCCTCTCTAGCATTTTTTATGTACCCTTTTAACTATTTTTAATAGTTTTGACAAAATTGATAGTAATATTTATGTACTTCTGTAGTTTTGTCGCTCTCTCAATGCAATCATGTTTCTATGTTATTGTATGTTAAAAATATCACATGGTGTGTTATATTCCAAACAGTGTAGTTTATGTTTTTACATTTTTATTCGTTTTGGGCATGTTGAACAATGCTTATACTTTATGGCGTGTGATAGTATCTCGTCACATTTAAATTGTCATTGATTGTAAGCTCTATCACTATAATTGTCAAGTCTTCAGACTTTTCCATTGTTCTGCTTTCTACAGTGTTTGTTTTGGGAGATGTTTATTTGTAATTTATAACTAATGTTGATACCGAGGTGATACTTTGTCCATTCGTTTAATGTGTTTTATCATTTGTTTTTGCTATTGGATTAGGGACTTTCCGTTTTAAATTTTTGTGATTTTCCCTTTTACTCAAGGGTATCCAAACACACAACAGAAAGTGAAGCGGGTTATTTAGAGTGTGCATCACATTTTTTATGTTATTTCGAATAGACAGAAACAATATTACAGTAATTTCTTTTAATTTAATTCTTAATTCTATTTTAAACCGGAGTAATTCATGAAAAAAATTGATGACGTCACGGTCACATGTCAAAAATATGTCTATGGGCTGATTAACGAAAAGAAGTTAGCCAATAAGAAGACTAGTTACATCCAAAATTAAATGATTGCAGAGTATCCATTTACATTGTAAGTTTAATCCACTGACCTGTCCAGGTATATTGAGATCAATACCTCCACCAATCAGCAACTTGACGATTTCTGTGTTTCTGTTAAGTGCAGCATTGTGAAGTGCAGTGTTATCAAACTGTGTACAAAAAAAAAACAAATAACAATTATAACATATAGCAGAGTGAATTGCAGTGCGATCATACTAAATAAGAAATAAACTGATATGTTTAACATAATATGCAATAGACAGAGAGCAATCCATTGCATTAAAGGACGCCGGTAGGTAAATGCGGTTTCAAATAGATTTTTGGTAATTGGCTTGGAATTTCATCTATTACGTCATTTTCGAAACTATGCGAATTCTGATTGGCTAAATCGGACGTTGGGAGAATTTTTAATGGAGTGGTGATTTTTTGGCTGCACTGAGGTCAAGGATTTATCAACTTGCTGTTTTTCGACAACGACATTGCGATGTTAAGAATATTTTAATCTATGACCATTGCTCCCTTAAACACTTGCAGTTTAAAGTTATAAAATCGCTAAAAACTAAGGTTCATCAAAGTCAATGTTTAGCTTGTAACGTCACACTCATTATCATCAACTGTGGAGCACCATGTCACAGAAGTTATGATTATGAGTGAAAAAAATGTTAAGGTTGCAGGATTTAAAATATGATTTACATTGTCATTTGCTCTTGAACTAGATCATATTTGGTGTAAGTTGATTTAATAGTCCCATACTTACTGACCATCATCAGTTATTTTTTATGAGATCAGCATCTATTTTTCTTATACATGTTAAAACATATGGTTTTTTTTCAGAATGTGGTAAATGTTTTGAGAGAGAAAAAAAGCAGAGAATTGAATATTCCAAGCTGTCAGTATATATAGTGTGATTGCCGCTGTGACCAACAACCGAACAATGTACGATGTATGGCTCTGTATGATTTTTTAAACAATGAGCAAAACCCAAACATGAGAGGCAGCCCAATCTGACAAAATAGAAAACAATATTCTAGAATTGATTGATTGAATTGTGTTTAACAACGCTTTCGGCACTGCTGTACGAGTAAATGGTGATCATGAAAAACGGTAAAATAAAAAATAAACACCAAGCATAAAGAAGCTTTACACCCCAAGCCGTACGATGTGAAATAATCATTCTGATCAATTCTCCTAGTAAAATATTTAAACAGATTGTTCCTTTAATTGAATCGATTGATTATGGAGAAGATGCAACAAAAAGAACATTTAAGTAAAGAGACAGCAACAATTTCCAGATGTGTGAAGGTTTTATTTCTGTTCACAAAATAATTCCCTTTGAAAGTCGCTTGTGCGTTTGTAGACAATGTCGGACCCGATAACTTGTGAAACACGTTAATTTTGACCAAAACGTGCTTGTTTACTTTACAAGGTGTTTGAACGTATGATGGCTTAATGATGATACATACATACATTATTGTTTAGGGGCAATCTGATGCCAGACTCCTGATGAGGGATTATCTCGCTGTATTGAAGACCCATTAGTTACATTGACGTTGGGTCTTATTAACAGTACAGTATAAAAAGGCAATTTAGTTTGATTGCCAACGAGACAACTATCCAACTGAATTGAAATAAAGTGAATGTCAACATTTATAAGCAACCGTAAGGCCGTCAACAACGACAACAAACAATAAAGAATGTGGTGTGGTTAAACATGTTTGAGGGCGTTCATCAGATCGATACAAAGCAAGAAAACATCAAACAGAAACAAATAGTCTTTCTCGCGTTTAGTCCTTTGTCTGGCATGATCCTCGATTATATAAATACGAATTTTGATGCTGTGTTTCCAATTGATGGATTTAGGCTCACCATATTTCGAGCCTTTTGGAAAACTCATTTCAGAAGTTTTAAAGACAACGGTAATAACGTGGCCAACAAAATTATATAAGAATGAGGAACTAGCAACAGTGCAATCAGGAAGTTTAGACTTGAAGTCGTTAATATTGAAATCCTGTAACACATGTTTGTATTTTATAATTTTTAGTTTTTGGTTTAGTTAAAAAGTAGATTTGATTTTATTGCAATAAATACAACTAATCTATCCGCCTGAGTTCAAATGAAATGGATTTAAACATTTATAAGCAATCGTATGTGGCGGAGTTTAACATATTTGTGAGCGCTCAACCGCCCTCCGTTAACATGGTCAACCTGAGACAGTGTTAAAACAGCACATTATAGGAAAATATACAACTTACATAAACAATAAGATGTGGTGTGATTTCCCGTGAAAAGATTGAAACAACTTGCAACAAGAGACTAAATGACACATAAATTAACAACTATAGGTCATCGTATGGCCTTCAAAAATAGGCAAAGAGGATACCGCATAGTCAGCTATGAGAGACCGTGAATGTAAAGCAATTCAAACGAGAAATCTAACGGGCTTATTTATGTACAAAAAATGAACAAAAACCTAAATGTTACACTTAAACTTACGACAACCACTGAATTACAGGCTCCTAACTTGGGACAGGCACATACATATATAATGTGGCGGGGTTTATGATGTTAGCGAGACCCTGTCCTAACCTGGGGCAGTGGTGTAAAAATACAACATAAGAACGAACTATAAAAAACAGATGAAAAAAGCGAAACATCAACCCAACAATGTTAGATCTGTAAATTTGCTTTCGCAAAATTTTTGTTCTTCCCACGCCGGGATTCGAATCCTATGCTACTAATATCGTGACACCACCTGTTCAGTGGTTGTTGTGGTTCATACGTGTTCCTCGTTTCTATTTTTTTTTATATAAAGATTAAACCGTTGATTTTTCTGTTTGAATTGCTACATTAGCCACTTGTGTGTCCTTGATAGCTTGCAGGTTGGTGTAAGCCAAAGCTCTGTGTTAAAGGTCGTACTTTGACCTATAATTGTTTACTTTTTACATGTTGTGTCCTGGAAGGAGAGTAGTATCATTAGCACTCATACCACATCTTCTTATTTCTATTAATGTTGCAAAAGTTATTTCTTTTGGGTGGATGTGTATGTTTAAGCGCGGATTCATATAAGATGGATTCTTACGGTATGCACCCTTTTATTCATTCATTGTACAATTTTATAAATATAATAAATGAATTAAAACGCCTGATATCGTGGGTTCTGACACCGGCCTGGTCAAACTTAAGACTTAAAAATTGGTATTTGCTGATTTCCGTCAGTCAATTGGCATTAAGGGGTAAGAACAAAAACTAGTTGGATCGGAGTGTCAAGTTAGGGTAATATGTCTTCCAACGGACTGTAACCTTTTAAGCTATAGCACACTAAAAATTAATGAAACAAACAACCCATTCAGCAACATGATGTCCAAAAGTGAGCACTTTGTGAATTATTATTGAAATAGTAACTTTTATGAATTAACTGTTAACAAAACTTTATATTGTTTGCAAAAACTACGGATAATATATTCAGGAACAAATAACCTTTATTCACAAAAAAAAATCGGAATTTTGAGCCTTTAATGGCCCTTTGACATTCTGTTATTCGACCGTCACTGATGAGTCTTTTGTACGCGAAACACACGTCTTACAAGCAAGATATCTTTAATTATGATGCGTTTTTCTTCCTTTCATATTCAATACTTGTTTTATTTTCTTCGACGTGTAAATATCTGATTAAAAAATAAAAGAAGCTTTTATTCTTTTGAATATGTTTAAATTCATAATACATGAAGTGCTGTTATTTTAGAAGATATATGATTGATTGAATGTTATTTTCTGACCGTCCAGTGACAAATACTTTATGCATGCAAATTTTAACGGAAAGATATGAAGAGAATGATTTGCAAACAAGAAATACGAAGTAGCACCAAGTTGTCGTCAAGACAGAACAACGGGAAGGCGGGTGACAATTACAAATAATAAGTCCAATAAATTCAACGCCATGACCAAAAAAAAATAACTCAAGATACATAATTTAGATCATAAAAGTGTTGGATAGTTTTGTTTAATTTTGATTATTGTTACACTTACACAAATAACTAATTAAAATGGTCACATGGTGTCTTCTTATGTGAGGGGGAGGAAAGGGGGTATCCTTCTCCCTTCTCCCACCCCTCATCTCCTTTCTCCTACCAGGCCTCTTCTCCTTTCTCATATCCCTCTTCTCCGTATTAGATTTTTTTTTAATTTACCGGAAAAAAGAGACATATTTTATTTTTTCATATTTTATTTTTTTTCTCCAACTTTTCTCCTTTCTCCCAGCCTTCCTCTCCTTTCTCGTACCCCCTTTCTCCTTTCTCCTACCTCTTTCTCCCTGTCTCCATTACCCCTGCCCTTCCCCACTATGTGATATGAATTACAGTGTATGTTATTATTCACAGTTCTGTAGTTTATTTTCGCCATCTGTATTTTTATTAAATGATTGTCTGAAATGTTAACTTGGCATGCCATACTTGGTAGAAATGCGGACGTGAAAGAAAGCACTTTTCACAAAAGTGTCAACGGAGATTAAAACATTCCCGGGCGACGATTTCGTCAATTATGAAACAAAATACGTATATATGCACTTTTTGAGTATGAACCAATTATTATATTCATTCACAATTACGTTCCCAGTATTTCTCTGAAGTTTATCACAGTTCCGTTAATTTTTGGGTCAGATTTCGACGGTCTGCTAAAATGTCACTTTAAATTCAAGAATAATGAGTAAATGAATATCCTGTTTTCCTGTCTCACTCAAATATATGTTTATTTTTCGTCCTAAAGAAAGTAGCTATTATTATAGCGTAGCAGGAATACTTTTCCGTCGTCAGATCTAGTAAATACCGGAAATCATCTCCGGTCCGCAGTTCGGTTAAAAATTTCGATGATTCAATGATCACAACAACGACGATTTTTTGTCACTTTTTTTTTATTTTTAACTATGAGCGTACTTACGAGCCACTAAAATATTTGAACTACATCAACATTAATGTTCAAGGAATGTCTGGTATAAATATGATCGTGGGTCGTAGGTACGCTCATAGTTAAAAATGCAGAAAAAGGTTTGGAAACTGCCATTTTTCTGCCCTTTTCGCGAATCTTGAGGTCTTTACAGCAACAGAGCATGAATACTATCAACGGAAGTTGAAAAATCTATTGATGTTAACAAAAATATAGGTTTTAAACTTTAAGAATAATGTATTATAATTAATGGCAAGTCACTTTTAATTTGAACGAAATTAGGGGGCCGTTCTCTAATGCTTATCGTACCTTGTCCTTTGTGTTTAATTATAGTCAATTGTGTAAAGATGTTAATATCAGTGAAAATACACCTACTTCATGTAATTGCAGTAATTCCGCATATATTAATGGACCCATTTCCCATGTTATAACAGGAGATCTTAACATCGTTCAAGACCGAGAGTTAAAATCATTCCTCAGTAAAGGACCTAAATATCGTCCCCCGTCAATTATTAATTGGAATGAGTGTCGTAATATCATCCACGACTCACTCCATACTTACTGTATGAAATGGATAAAACGGGAAAAAGCTGACAAAAATCTTTGGACTCTTTTTTCAATTCAGTAATGAAGATAGTTGATATACGTATTCAACATTTCAAAGAACATTTTACTATTAACAATAACCACAATAAACCTATTTCTCGTATCAAACATAAACTAAAAGAACTAGCCAAGGAATTTGTTTTTGTCCCGGGCGATAAAGCTGCTAATAATATTATTATTGTTTGACGTAAATTTTACATTGAGGTTCTGAAAAAGGAAATCACCAATTCACCAACATTCCAACTGACTCTATTTTCAGAAAACGAAATCAGTAACAAACATAAACTTTTAGCCACCGCTTTACAAGCAGAGCCAAATACAATGAAAGTCCCAACTATGTATTGGCTTCCATAACTACACAAAACCCCTTACAAATATAGATTTATTTCGTCTTCAAGCCATTGGTCAACTACTAAATTGTCTATTCTTCTTACCAGCACAATTGGTACAATTAAAAACCTTATAATAAATTGTTCAAATAAGGCCTTCGAAAATAGTGGAATAAATTACTTTTGGAGTGTCAAGAACTCGTTGGAAGTACTTGATAAATTGCATGCTCATATTGGTGATTTTGAATCTGTTCAAAGTTTGGATTTTTCTACCCTGTATACCACATTGCCTCACATTCTCATTAAGAAAAAATTCACACACCTAATTAAATGGGCATTCAAAAAATCAGAATGTGAAAATATATGTTCAAACTCTTTTAGTTCATTTTTTAGTAGCAATAAACAAAAAAACTATGTTAATTGGACATGCTTTGATACTATATATGCCCTTGAATTTTTACTAGGTAACATTTTTGTTCGCTTTGGGGATTCCGTATATCGTCAGAGTATCGGAATTCCAATGGGGACTAACTGTGCACCACTTATTGCGGACCTCTTTTTGTATTGTTATGAGTTACAATTTATGACAAAAATAAGCAAAGACCCATCAAAACAACATCTGATAAACAAATTTAATAATACTTTTAGATATTTGGATGATATTTTGGCTCTCAATAATGACGACTTCAGTATGTATATTAATAAAACTTATCATGCTGAACTTACTTTAAATAAAGCTAATACTAATAATGACCACTGCCCTTTCCTCGACCTTGATATCTTTATCACTAACGGAAAGCTGAATACTAAAATTTATGACAAAAGGGATGATTTTTCATTTCCTATCGTTAATTATCCGTTTTTAGATGGTGACGTTCCCTTGTCACCATCTTACGGTTTTTATTTATCTCAACTTGTACGATTCGCTCGTGTTTGTAACAATGTTTTAGATTTTAACGAGAGAAATTTATGTTTTACTGAAAAATTATTACACCAGGGTTTTCGATATCACAAACTAGTCAAAACTTTTACTAAATTTTATCATCGGTATAAAGACATCATTCGTAAATATAGCTCAACATGCACACTTTTTATACGTTCAGGTATTTCACATCCAATTTTTTATGGAAATATTCTTTATAAAGCACAAAGGTGTCAGTATTCACCTCAGAAACTTACAAAACCTTTAAATAGACTGATTAAGAAGGGATATAATTACGATACTGTTGTCAAGTCATTAAAGATTGCATATTTTGGCGTTAATATTGAGTCACTGATAAGGTCTTTGCGTCGGAACTAAATACATTTATTCTAAAAACAGTTATTGGTATGACACGGGTTATGTTCTTCTCATATATGTTATGATGGTATGATACTAAACCCCTAACGGGAAGGATTGTGCCTGATGTTCATATGATGAAATCATAATCTTTCAGTCAGTTTAATTGAAGTCTGGAGCTGGCATGTCAGTTAACTGCTAGTAGTCTGTTGTTATTTATGTATTATTGTCATTTTGTTTATTTTCTTTGGTTACATCTTCTGACAGCAGACTCGGACTTCTCTTGAACTGAATTTTAATGTGCGTATTGTTATGCGTTTATTTTTCTACATTGGTTAGAGGTATATGGGGAGGGTTGAGATCTCACAAACATGTTTAACCCCGCCACATTTTTGCGCCTGTCCCAAGTCAGGAGCCTCTGGCCTTTGTTAGTCTTGTATTATTTTTATATTAGTTTCTTGAATACAATTTGGAAATTAGTATGGCGTTCATTATCACTGAACTAGTATATATTTGTTTAGGGGCCAGCTGAAGGACGCCTCCGGGTGCGGGAATTTCTCGCTACATTGAAGACCTGTTGGTGACCTTCTGCTGTTGTTTTTTATTTGGTCGGGTGGTTGTCTCTTTGACACATTCCCCATTTCCATTCTCAATTTTATGAATGAAACAAACAGACAAAATTGTCAAAATGTCAAAAATACAGCAATCAATATTGCGTTATAATCTTAATCACTAAAAAAAACAAAAACATATATGTGACAAAGAAGCACAAGGTTGGATACAGACCACGCATATTACCAAAAAATAAAGAATACACAAAATTTCCATAGTACAATAATACAATTACGGGATGTATAAGTATATCATATATGTAACAAATAAACATGAAAGGCATTTAGAAAAATCACTTAACAAAAATGAAAGACAAGCAACATACAAGTTTTACAATAGCACAATAACGGGATTTAAAGGTACAGAGACTAGAGCCATGCTATATGTATAGAAGTAAAACCAAAACGTATGTACAAAGGACATTAGCAAAAATGAAAGACTAGAGTACGATAACATAATAAACAATAATAACAAATGTACAAGTACCACAAGTATGTTTATCACAATAAAAATAAACAAATATTTAAAAGAGAAGCACAAAAAGGCACACACCAAATTTGACAACCTCATTTAGTGCTCTGTTATTTTTGAATCATATTAAAGGTTCTCCTAACCCTAACCCCTTACTCTAACCCTAAGTTAAATCTATCCATAAACGATTAAAAGATCTTAGGTAAAAGGACCGACTTGTCAGATAAAACATTGACTCTAACGTAGAATTGCGCGTTTGACGTCAACATATGAACGACACACAGGCAGATATATAAAATAAGTGTGCCGTTCAAAGTGTGAATATAATATAGTCTATAGTTCTTTAGGCATATCCTCTGCAGAATTTTAATCGTACTTTTGCTGTTGGTCTATATGCTTATGGTGTACTTCTTCAAAAAAAGAGCCACGTCATTATGTTTTAAAACACTCAAAAGGGCACACAGGCAAAGCATTTGTAGAATACAAAATTTATAATAAAACAATAACACAATACCGGTATTTTTAAGCACAGAGTCGCGTTATATGTATTACAGAAACACAAAAAAAAGGACAAAGCTAATATGAAAGATAATGCAAACAACTCAATGACGGGATGCATAAGTGCAGAGCATCGCCAAATAGATATCATCAAAAACAAATCAAACAGTAAAATAATATTGATATGGAAATAATAAAGAACACTATGACACGTGTTAAGATGATAGAAAACGTCAGTACGCATAAACAATACTTAAAGACCATCGAGAATTATTTGAGAAGTTGATGTGTCACACAGTCTGAGTAGTTGCTACAGGCTCTTGAATACCGAATACGTTTGGAAATGTTTATCTTATATGCAGGTGAAGTTGGTATGATGCTACGTAGGTGTGGGAAATCGATAATTTCAAAATTAAATTCATCTCGTTTGTCATAGATTCTGTTACTGAGATTACTGTGAAGGACAATTTTGAGGTATTTGTCTAAGAATAACGGGGAGGACGCCGTGTCTGTTGTTTCTTTAATTTGTAGTTCTGGGGGGTAATAATTGAACCAATTAGAAAAGTTTGATTGTTAATGGAAGGACATCATCAAGATATCTAAAATTGAAATTGAATAACCTGGATTCTTTGTTCTCCTAGTGTTTGGCAAGTGCCTGATTGAACTACGATTCATATGAAAATAAGCAGAGATCTGCAGGGAGAGGTGCACAGTTAGTCCCCATAGGATTGAAGACTGTTTGTTGAAAAAATCTACCTCGAAAATTCATCAAAAATGTTGTCAATTAGAAACTCCAGCAAACTGATCAATTGTTCCTCTGTGTCGCATGTTATACCCTTTTTTTCACTATTAACAAAATATACCTTATGGTATCCTAAAGTAATGCATGTATACATGTTATAGTAAAATTGAGAATGGAAATGGGGAATGCATGTGGATAATTTCTTCAAGACGATTTTTCAATTTCACAAGGCTAATAGTGGTATAGAGAGTTGAAGTATCAAACGTTTTGATAGAACTAATTTCAATAAAAGCTCGAGATTTAAAATTATTCAGAAGTTTTTAGTATTTTAAAGAATCCATATAATTATGGTTATAGTACGGCGGCTTTGTGCACATCCTGCTACAAGCATGAAATTTGGCATAGACCTTCCTCAACTATTTCTCTTTTTTTTAGATAGGAAGGCATTTGAAAAAGATGTCTCATTTCCGGTAAAATCCAAAATGGCGGACATCATACTTAAATTAGCCCAATATCGAAGGCTAGTATGTGGAAAGGTGTAGTTAACATGCTACTATCATAATATTTGGTACAAACCTTCGTTATGTACTACTTTTTGATTATGATATAAATTAGATGTCTTCAAAAACCCATTTTCTGGTAAAATCCAACATGGCGGACATTGTACTAAAATAAGCTTAATTTTTGGGAGGGTAATTTGAATGTGTTTTAAAGTATTGCTACTATCATTATATTGTTAATATCTTTAAAACGCTTTCTTCCGTTGATATCTAATATGGCGGACATAGAAATAAGTTTTCATTTTAATATTCAACTAAAGAAAATGTTGTTTGTTTAGCTGATCATTAAACTCTTGGCTTTAAGTCATCCTCAAAACCAATAACTCTATTCAGCTTTATATGTTTAAATACAAAGTTAAAACTTCTGGTAAAAAAAACCCAATACGGCGTAAATTACAAAGGTGAGTCCTTAATCCATATCTTCGATGTACAGTTTTGGATAGATTGATTGAAACAAAATAAAATCACTAATTTAAAACTTCTCAAACATCTTTAGAATGACTAATTTATGGCCGCAAATACATGTTTATTTACAATCGGAGAGCTAATTCTATAATGTACAAGCTCCTGATCAGATGAAGAGGCCTCACAAAGAGTTATCTAAAAAGGATTCCCATGGATCATATGTTTCTTATCGCCATTCATAAGCAAAGGACTAGTTAGCATAGAAACCAATACCTAGCTTGCTACTCATGCGCACCGCCATGTATATTGAACGTTTTACTTGCTGAAAAAGACTAGACCGAGTCGTAGGAATAGCCTCAATAAGTATTTCCTATTCCAAAAACACATTGTTTCTTGCTTCATTTACCCCATCTGATAAGTTTGTTCGATCTTACAACAAAAAAACATATCGTTCAATCAATGACATTGTCAAATTCATATCTGGTGATTTTGGCTGATCAATCATCATTCTCAAAGATAGAGTATTAAATCTAATCACCATTCATGTCACCAACGCAGTTCCTTTTCCAGCAAATGTGTAATCTCTCAATGTCTAGTGTATTTGAAAGGTCATGGATAGATATATATCTGAAGCTTTTCCAACTTCCAAAATGCAAGCCAAAGTTCGTCTGTCCCTATGTCACTGAAATGCGAAACAGCAATGACAGCAACATCAGTATCGACTGTTCGAGTCATGACTTAGTTAAGTCTGTGTTTCACTGCATCAGACACATGCATCTTTTTTCAAGTGTCAACCTCTTCCTGTGAACATGGTGTTAAGCTTGAAACATCATCATGTGGTGGAAAATCTTGAGCAATTGTTGCTACAACTACCTTTTCCTCAAAAATCTTTTGAGCAAGCTGTTGCGAATGAAATCTTAAAAAAATTCTTTCTTATTGTCGTCATCTTTCAGAAAATTTTGCCAATTTTTAGGATTTTGTTTTGAATATATATCAATGACCTTTCAAATAGATATTTGCCTTACTTGTTTCATAGTTCTTTCTAAAGCAGAGTTCGTTTACTGGTCTTCAAACAATAACGGCCAGATAAGAAGTCAAATCGACTGTGATGATAATTTCCGCTCTAGTTAAGCATATTCAGAAGCAATTAAATTATGTAAGAATTATTTTATGTGACCCAGACGGGGGTCAACATTTCTTAATTTATCCATATGACCTATCAAGATAAAAGACTTGTCAGTCATACTAAAAAATGCCTTTTTAAGTCAAAAGCAAAGAATGAACGCTAGAGCCAACAGTTCACATTTAGCGAATTGAACCGATTTAAAAGTCAAACGCAACGTACTGAATTTTTTGTTGACGACTTTTTTGTTTATTTGTATGGTTGAGTTGATGTCTCCCTGGCGTATCTATCACATCTAATGTTATTCATATATATAGGGTTTTCGTATATGTACACGTCTTTAATGTCGTTATTAAGGTGGCTCGTGGGCACAAAAATTTTAGCAAAAAATTAAACCTTTATTTTTTCCTTCCAAGTTTTATTTATTACACTATTAGTTGCTACTTTGTGATATGGTACAAAAAGCAACCCAAAAAAATGATTTGGTTTGGCCCCAGATGACTTTAAAAATTGAAAAAGCTCCAAATTATCTCCCTTTGGTGCAAAAATGCCGTTTTTTTGCCTTAAAATTGAAATATCTTTTTTAACTCATCGGTGACCTATATTTTTTATTACTGTTTTCAAATAAGCTGTACATAAACTAAATAATTGTAAAATTTAAGCGATTTCTTATATTAGGTTATTTTTTTATTTCAATATTTCACTTTTTTCTCCTATTAGTTCAACAGAAAAAAAGGACATTACCAAAAATGTATGCTGTTTCCAGAGGCAGATTTTAGCTTAAATGAACGGTGACCCCATTTTTTTATTTCATTTTTCTTTTAAGTATATGATAAAGTTCATTTATTCAAAAATATAGCGAAATCCTATATTAGAAAAAAAAAATCATTTATACCCAGGAGCCCCCTTAAAATCATTTCCACAATACTTTACTTTGCTTAATATTTTTTTTATTTATCACATGATTAATAAACAAAAAATAAGATGTGGTCTGATTGAAAAATTCAAATATAAAACCTTGCTGTTTTCATGATCACAAAACTTTTCAATCTTTTTCACATTAATCGTCAGTTATGATATTATTTCAAATTTGAGTTATTGATAAACAATTACACTTGTATACTTGTGGCACGTACCTTCGTTGGCAATTCCATAAAAATAGAATTTCCTTTCCGTACTTGAATGGTCTTTTTTCGCAATTATTGTTAAAAGAATTACATAACAATTGATAAACTTTTTTAAAAAGATGTCTGTTTCATATGTAAGCTGGAGTAATATTGTAACAAATTTTGCAATTCAAATATTGATTCATAGTCCATTTCTAGTTATCAGAAGTAAATTTTTCAAATTATTTGCTAGGCTTGATAGAAAATATTTAACAGATGTTCAAGTGGATAGTCTACTGAGAAATGTTACACAGTGCTGGTAAGTCATTTACCTTTAAAATTGAGAATGGAAATGGGGAATGTGTGAAAGAGACAACAATCCGACCATAGAACAAGCAACAACAGAAGGTCAGCAATAGATCTTCAATGCAGCGAGATATCCCTAAAACATTACATATACTAGTTCAGTTATAATTAACGCCATACTAAACTCCAAATTATACACTAGAAACTAAAATTGAAAATAATACAAGACTAAAATGGCCAGCTACTCCTGAGAAGATGTGGTATGATTGCCAATGATATAACTCTCTTCTATAGACCAAGTGATATAACAGTAGTTTAGAAATCTAATGAGATCACTTTATGGACTTCAACAACGAGCAAAGTCCATAATAGTAAAAGTCCTCGAAATGACAAATTTAACACAATACACACGAACAATCTAAGGTCCTTCTTAATGTACAATACTTTAATGTAAAACACAAAAAACAGAATTAATATACAGTAACTAATTTGAACAACAACCACTGATTACAGCAGGGGCGGTGCGTGTCTATGTGTGTGTGTGTGTGTGTGTGCGTTTGTGCAAGAGTGTGTATGTGTGTGTTTACATGCGTGTACATACATACATGTATATAGACATATTTAATAGTGGTGAGGGTTGTATATAACACTACTTTTTTAAACATTTTCGTTAACGAAAAGATGCAAATTGACATGTTGCGTGATTGCTTGTCAAATATTACTGGTACTAGTATTCACAATATTGTACTGCATCAAGGAAGTGTATATTTAAATTATCAAAATTCTTATTATTAACGTGGACATCGATTCGTAGAGCAACTCGAATTGAAAAAAAACTTACATATACGCACCCTCCGAAGCACCAGCTTGTTGTGGGGATAGTATTACTCAGTGTTCTATCTTTTCTATGTGATGTTTTTTTTTTCGCTTGATATCCTTTTGATATCTTTTTCATCTCTTTAATAGCTGATGTTTGCCGAGTAATTGTTTATAGCTCTTTCTTAACCAGCGTTCTTTTTTATGTAAATTTACTCACTAATGTCACACATAAGTTCAATTTCTGATAATAAATTCCAAGAACTGGACTTAACTTTATAAATACGGTTTTGCAGATCTACCTCCATCAAACCTAGTATATGCTATTTTCTTATTATATGCTGCTACTTTTTTCATGACATAAGTTTATTCCTGTTTATTACTATTTGCAAAAGTATGAATTAATCTAAATGATAAGGATGTTCTTATCCTAAGAAAAACCCTAGCCGTATCTGGCACAACTTTTTGGAAGATTTGGTTCTAAATGCTCTTTTCTTTGTACTATTCTTGGCTTTCGAATTTTTTTTCATTAGACCGTCACTGTTTAGTCTGGTGTAGACGAAACGCGCCTCTGGCGTATTTAATTTTTAACCTGGCACCGTTTTTTAGCTTTTATTTGTATGCATATATGTTCTCCCATTTATTTGTATTGTAGTCTTGTCATGTAATGCTGTCGTTTTAATGTTATATTTAACTTTGCCATAAAAGCAGGAGGTTTGGCATGCCACAAATCCAGGTTCATTCCACCTTTTTTTATCAAAATGTCCTGTACCAAGTCAGGAAAATGGCCATTATTAAATTAAATATCGAACTTTGAACATGAGTTCTAGGCCAGATGACACTTGCCAGTTGAACATGTACAACTTATATACTAGACACATGCTTGTCTATCTAATATACGGACTTGACCACCAAAACTTAACCTTGTTCACTAATTCGTGAAATGAGGTCGAGGTCAAGTGAAAACTGTCTGACAATCATGAGAACCTTGCATTTAACCGCAAGGTAGGCACATACTAAATACCATATTACTAAAATAAGAGAGAATGAATATAACGACAAATCTTAACTATGTTTTCAAGTATTCACTTAGGCATTTAAATGATGTAAAGGACAATGTTCATGTGACAGACAAAGACTTTGTAACATACGGATTATATATATAAATAATTAAGCATCTAGCTCTTCACCTTCTAAAATATAAAGCTTTTAAGAAGTTAGTTAACGTGACCGGCTTCTATCTATATTTCGATATCGCCAAAAATCATACAAGAATGAGGAAGACCAGAGGCTTCTGACTTCGGACACTTGCAGAGGGGTTAAACATGTTTTTTTTTGTTTTTTTATCTCAACCCTACCCCATTACTTCTAGCTAATGAAGAATAAGTAAAACTCAGTTTATAAATTCCGAGTCCGATGCCAGAAAATTTAACAGAAGAAAAATAGTATACTGATAATGATGAACAATAAAAAATACTACATCTAATTTAAATTGTCAGCTTCATCATTAGAATTGTTACAATATAACCTTGTGTATGTTTGGATATATTGTGATAATTTGTGTCCTCAACTCTAGGAACATTTTCAAGTCAGCAAACTTTTACATTGCATTCTACAGTGTTTGTTTTGGAAGATTCTAATTTGTCATTTATTACTAATGTTGCAACCTTGAGTGATACTTTAATGAATAGTATTCAAACGCACAATAGAAAGTATTGTCTAGTTTGATGCAGTAAATTTGTTTTTTTAATTTTTGCAGAAAATGCAATATGATTGTAAATATAAAAATGAAGATGTGGTATGATAGCCAATGAGACAACTCTCCACAAGAGACCAAAAGACACATAAATTAACAACTATAGGTCATTGTATGGCATTCAACAAAGAGCAAAGACCATACCGCATAGTCATCTTTAACAGGCCCAACACATTACAATGTAAAACAATTCAAACGAGAAAACACACGGCCTTTTTTAAGTACTAAAACATGAACAAAACGTAAGTTAATCTTTAATCCACTGACATGTTTAAGTATATTGAGATCATTACCACCATAAAACAGCGACTTGACGATTTCTGTACTTCTAATCTCTACAACTTTGTGAAGTGCAGTTTTACCATACTGGATTGAAAAACATAATAACAATTTTACTATAATATGAAATAAAACAGGAATCAACCTATTGCATTAAAGGAAGTAAAACAACATTAGTACTAAAGTCAAAGTCAAACTGGTACCTCACATTAGATATTGTTGTCGTTAGTTTGCAGTATTAAGAAAATAGATTTGGTTTGATTGTCATTTATAATAAATCGTACGGCCTTCGACAATAAAGAAACCATAAACAATGTGGCGGGGTTAATCATATTAGTAAACGCTCAACCAGGGACAGTGGTTTGTAACCTCAAGTGATACTTTACTAACAAAAATCCACACACACAATAGAAAGTTAAATTTGTCTAGTTTGACATGCACATATGATGCAGTATATTTGTTTTTTGTTATTGCAGGTAATTCAATATGATTGTAAGTTTTACTCATAACCCACTGACCTGATTCTGTATATTCATATCAATACCGGCTTTAATCAGAAACTTGATGTATCCTGTCTCTCCCTCATTTACAGCAATGTGAAGTGCAGTGTTACCATTCATCTGTCAATTTTAACAAAAAATAAAATAAAACAGGAATCAACTTATATAATAAAGGGAAAGAAAACAGCAGAGGCTTGCAATAATTGCAAAGTCAAACCGACACCTGATATCAAATGTTAATAATATTTTGTCATTAGTACATATTGCACGGTGCAAATATGCATTTTGACTAAATGAAGATACATAAACAAAATATTGTTTGGGGCCAGCTGAAACCTGACGCCGTTGTGTTATTTTTGTTTTGCTGTGTTGAAGACTCATTTGAGACATTGATATTGTTAGTTTGCAGAACAGTATTAAAATGAGATTTTGTTTACTTGCCAACGAGACAACGATCAACCTAAGTTCAAATGAAGTGAATGTTTACATTTATATGCAACCGTATGGTTATAAAAATGAGAACAAACAAGAAATAGTGTGGCGGGGTTAAACATGTTTGTGCGCGCTCAACCCTCCCTTAACCTGGGCCAGTGGTGTAACAGTACACAATAGGAACAGACTATACAAGTCAGTTGAAAAAAGCTTAACTTATCAGATCGATACATAGCACAAAAACATCAAACAAAAATATAGACCAGACGTGGCAGAGTATTTATCCTTATGACAATGCAACGGTATTTGCATGAAACGTTTTACGCCTCGAAAGCTTTACGGGCGCCAATTGTTGAAGCTATTATCCCTATAAATGTAATAAAACTACAATTTAGTGTATATTTGACAAATCGTGATACAAGAATTAAATTTGGTATATAGGTTGACTTAATGATAATTAAAAAAAAGTCAGCCGCTGGCCATAAAAAAAATCATATTTTCAAGATGGCCACCGCTCGTTTTAAAAATGGCGTCATATCTAATTGACAACATTTCGTAAATCTTTTGAAATCTGTATTAGAATTATAATACAATGTAAGTTTTGTTAAACTTTAATTACAGTTCGAGGTAACCGGTGCCCTTGGTGCCCTTTGGTATTCGGTGGAATTAGTAATTGATTATTTCGCACGAAAATATAGTTACCTTTATTGATCAATCTTAATACCACATTGTAATGTGACTAAATACCAAAAAAAAAAAAAAAATAGATACATTGCTAAGTAATATTATTATGTTGTAATTAAATAATTTCTTCAATCTTCAATCTCAATGTAGATGTAGTACTTCATGAACGTTGTATTGTTTATGTTTGTGGTTGTTCAGGCGAACTTCTTCATTGGAGATGAATTGGTTGTATTTTGTTTTGGGTTTTCGTGGGGGGATGTGACCTCAGGTAACCCACATAATTAAATAATTGTAAATACTATGCTATGATATATCATTATGTAATAAACTAATTTCATCATGGACGCGATGAACATTGCATAGTTTATGTCATTTTTAAGATAACTTGAGCATAATTGGTAATATTCATGTTTTTTTTTTCGGAGGGTTACCATAGGTACCACTTGTAATGGATAAATAATAGATACAATGCTAGGGTGTATAATTCTGTAATAAATATTTTTTTTCACTTTAAAATGTAGGACTTCATGGACGTTGTATTGTTTTTTGTAATGTTTTTCTTACGGTGAACTGAGTCAATTTGAGTAAAATATGCTATATTTGTTTTTTGGGAGGGGAAGAACTCAGGTACCCCTTTTATAAAAGATATATAGATACAATAAGTATATTTTCATGCTGTAATATCTTACAACATATTACATAAGGGTTTTATTAAGCCAATCTTCATACACTACATATTACCTGATTTCACCTTCATTCAACCAGTCTGAATACACTACAGTGTATTCAGATTTGTTTTATAGAGGAGACCTCAGTAATCTGTGTATGAAAACTCGTTTAATAGGGGTGACCTCAGGTAATCTTTGTATGCAGACTGGTTTAATAAAGGTGACATCAGGTAATCTGTAGTGATTTGAGGTTTGTTTAATACTGGTGACCTCAGTAAGTCTTTTGTGAATGTAGATTGGTTTCTTATATGTGACCTTAGGTAATCTGTAGTGTATTGAGATTTGTTTGATAATGGTGACCTCATGTAATCTGTCTACAAAGATCGGATTAATACAGGTGACCTAAGGTAACTTGTTGTGTATGACGACTGGCTTAATTAAGCTGACATCAGTTAATCTGTAGTGTATAGCGATTTGTTTAATAAAGATGACCTCATGTAATTTGTTGTGTATGGAGACAGGCTTGATTAAGGGGACCTCAAGTGATCTGTAGTGTAAGAAGACTGGTTAAAAACGGTGAAATCAGATAATCTGAATTATATGATGACTGGTTTAATAAACCACTGATGTTATCAGTTTTGAATGAAAACTTGTTAAATAATAGGTAATCTGTGGTGTATTCAGATTTTTTTTATAAAGGTGACCTAGAGTAATATGTATATGCAGATTTAATAAATAAAGGTGACCTCAGGCAATCTGTTGTGTATGAAGAGCTCGTATGAAGACTGGTGTAAAAGTTTACCTCAATAAAGGTTGCTTCAGGTAATATGTAGTGTTTTGAGATTTATCTAATAATGGTGACCTCAGAAATATGTTTTGAATGTAGAGTTGTTCAACATAGGTGACCTTAGGTTATTTGTAGTGTATTGGGATTTGTATAGTAAAGGTGATCTCAGCTAATTTGTGTATCTGTTTATAAATAACAAATCTAGGTAATCTGTTGTATATATGAAGCCTTGTGTAATAAAGGTGACCTCAGGTAATCTGAAGCGTTTTGAGATTTGTTTGATGATGGTGATCTCAGGTAGTCTGTTGTGTGTGAAGACTGGTGTAATATTGTGACTTCAGGTAATCTCTGTATTGAGATTTGTTAATCAAGGTTCACCTTAGGTAATCTGTCTATAAAGATTGGCTTAATAAAGGTGACCTCAAGTAATCTGTATATGCAGACTGGTTAAATTAAGGTGACCTCATGTAATCTATGTATACAGACTGGTTTAACAAAGATGACTTCAAGTAATCTGTCGTGAATAAAAACTGTTTTTTTAAAGGTGACCTTACCTAATCTGTAGTGTATGACGACTCTTTGAATGAAGATGTGAAGTGTATGGAGACTGTTTTAGTTAACCCCTTATGTAATCTGTTGTGAATGAAAACTGTTTTAATAATGTCTACAGGTAATTTGAAGTGGATTCAGATCTCAGGTAATTTGTCTATAAAGAATAGTTAACTAAAGGTTACCTTATGTAATCTGTATATGCAGACTACTTAAATAAATGTTACCTTAGGTCATCTGTTGTGTATGGAAGCTGGTTTAATAAAGTTCTCCCGCAAATTAAGTAAGAAAAATGGTTACATAAAAGTAACCTCAGGTAATCTGTTGTGCATGGAGATTACTTTGATAAAGTTGACCTCATTTAATCAGTGTGTATTGCAACTTGTTAAATAAATGTGACAGATTACCTGAGGAATTTATTAAACTATTTTTCATTCACAACAGATTACAAAAGGCCTTATTAAGCTAGACTTCATATACTTCAGATTACTTGAGGTCACCTTTATTAAACCAGGCTGCATACTGAGATTACATGATGTCACCTTTACTAAGCCACTCATCATAGACAGATTATCTGAGGTCACCTGAATAAAATAAATCTCAAAACACTACAGATTACCTGAGGTCACCTGTATTAAATCAGTCTGCATAGAGAGATTACATGAGGCCACCAGTTTTCATGCACAACAGATAACATCAGTGGTTTATTAAACCAGTCATTATATAATTCAGATTATCTGATTTCTCCTTCTTTCAACCAGTCTTCATACACTACAGATTACCTGTGGTCTTCTTAATAAAACCAGTTTCCATACACAACAGATTATCTGCGGTCACCTTTATTAAACAAATCTCTATACACTACAGATTACCTGATGTCAGCTTTATTAAGCCAATCTTCATACAACCTGTCTGCATACATATATTACCTGAGGTCACCTTTATACAACTATTCTTTATAGACAGATTGCCTGAGATCAATTTTATAAAACAAATCTCAATACATCAAAGAAGACATTATTAAATCATTTTTCGTTCATACCAGATTGCATAAGAACTTTATTAAACCAGTCTTCTTTTATAGCTGACTATACGGTATGGGCTTTTCTCATTGTTGAAGGCCGTACGGTGACCTATAGTTGTTAACGTCTGTGTCATTTTGGTCTCTTGTGGACAGTTGTATCATTGGCAATCATACCACATCTTCTTTTTTATATAGTCATACAATACAAATTACCTGATTACCCTTTCAATATGAGCTCACCTTCATTACACCACTTTCCTTACATTTCAGATTTATTGAGCTCACCTTTTTTTAACAAAGATGTATTAGAGTAAAATTAACTATAACAATAAGATTGGAGTCATTCTGATGATTTCATAGAAGTTTTAATATAGCAGAAACATACTTTTTGGGATCGTTATAGACCTCGATCCACTTTTTCTTTTCTAGGAGTTAGGAAAGTCATTTAAAAGCAGCTAAGCTCAAACTAATAAAAGGTGGAGAGGGGCCTTGCAAATAATACAAAAAGTAACAGTCTGATGCAAGCAGGACAATTTCAACCATTAGTCTACCTACAATCTAGGATTGTTGTTTCCCATAAAATAGATAAATACATGTAACCTCAATCGCTGCCGCTATTATCAATGTAGGTTTATGTATAGTTGAAGTTGTCAATGAATACAATAAAGTTATCAATGAATACAATAAAGTTGTCAAAACATGTCTGTATAACTTTCCATTTTTTTAAATAATATGAACTCCACCTTTCCTTTTTTAAATTTACTTTTCTTTTGTAGACGAAACGTGCGTCTGACATATAAATGTATAAGTCTGGTACCGTTGATAACTATTTACTCCAAACGATATATTATCTTCAAAATTTCTTTGGAAATATATTGTATGTAATGCTCAAGAATATAAAGATATGTAAATTTCAGGTCTTAAAACCATTTAAAACCAGAATAAATTGCCAGTAACAAGTGAGAGGTTTAGCGCTATAAAACCTGGTTCATTCCACCCTTTTTTACATTTGAACATGCCGGTTACAAGTCAGGAATATGACAGTCGGTATTCATTCCTTGGATGTGTTTGAGCTTTTGATTTTGCCATTTGATTATAGGAACATTCCGTTTTGAATTTTTCGCGGAGTTCAACAAAATTTATTAACATTTGGGCTTCGAAAAATTCCTGTAGGAGGATTCTAAACATTTCTGTAATACGATTTCTTAATTAAACAAATAACCAACCTTGCCCATCTTTTAACCAGAAAAAAAGGAAGTGATTAGTTATCAGACGAGTATCACAATGATATGCTTTTAATATGAGGTATCAAATGGTCATTTCCGACTATTGTAATCGTCAAAATAAATAAACGTTCATTTTGTTTCGTCAAAATGTCCTAAGGACTACATTATCTGTTGAAGGTACTAAATAATTGGTCGTTGTATTGAATAATATACAATAACTTTTTTCCTAAATCAGTCGGTTGTGTTGTGCATGTTTTGGACAATTTAAGTACATAAATGTAGAATACCTTTAACAACCATGTTATTCAAAACTTAACCAAAAGTCTGCATATGTAGCACACCATACGACAAAGTATCAACTTTGTCATGGAATTCAAGATCACAATAAACTTAACAGTCAATTGCAATCGTAGGTTTTCAATTTACCGGTAGAACAAAAAATGTTTTTGGAGTTTTCTTTTTGAAATTTCAGCTGCGGCCTGATTCCTTGTGAAAATGAATTATTCCGTTTTTTTTATAATTGCAGCAATTTTACGAACATTTATCAAATTCTTGTTACTAAGTAACTCACAGTCAATAATGACAGTTTCAGACGGTATTTGGCCACCACTGAACACATATGCGCTCAAATTTTAATGCATCTTTTTTTATTTTGTTGTGGTGGACACTTGTTGAAATATTAGTGAAGGAAACACATGTACCTTGAAACATTCAGGGAATCAAAACATCGTTTGGGTGATATCTGATTTTAAAGTTATTTTTTATAGAAATTGAGTTCAATTCGTGCACTTTCATGGGACGGACACGTTTGAAACTGTTACATATAATCTCTTAATTTCTAAAGTAGGTATGTTTCTGTTCCCTTTGTTATTGTGTGTCTCTTTACCGATTGAGATAACAAACAATTATAAGTGTTAATAGAACAAGCAGATAGTGTAACTCATTTACAAGTAGTAGTAGTATGTCACATCTTTATGTTTTTGCTATTTTGAGATTCAGTGATTTGTACATCTTTATTTGGTCTCTTAGATTGATTTATAAGTGATATATTCTAAGAACAATACAGAGCTTTAAATATTATTTAGACAACTGTATAGTATTCTTTTTTGTTTCTATGTACATGATTTACATTTTGTAGTTTTTGTTATTTTTGTCGTTATATTTCTCCTCAATAACAGATAACCAAACTTAAATATGTTTATATGTTAATACAAATTATTATTTAGTACCACTTTCTAAGTCCTCAATGATCATCATCTTTGTACTTGTTTGGCTTCACAACAATGTTGATCTGAGTGTCACTGATGAGTCTTATATCAAATTATGAGATTGGTACATTTTGTTACTATTATACTGATATTACCTATCAATCACATGGTGTTTAATGTAGACACTTCTAAGAAGCTGCAGTCGTAAAGGTCTCACACAGAGTTGATCTGAAGTTGATCGACTAATATTTCCCTAGAAATTCCGTAACTTAGAACTTGTAATCCGAGTAAATTGTTAAATCAGCAGATTTTTATAAAAAGATATTTACTTACAAAAAAAATCTTTGGTTAGATAGCTTCTTGCGTAATAAAGGGTTGATACAACAGCTATAATAGATTTCAAGCGTTCCTGAATAAGGTAATAAGCTATCACTTCGAAGGCACTTATTTCGAAAAACCTTTTATATTTTTTGATGTACTTATTAACAGTAGTGATACAGAAAAGCGTTTAATAATACATAATTTGTAATTTTCTAACATTATATATTAGCCTTACCTCGTCAATAGTTCTTCTGATCATTGTAAAATTTCTGTAAAGAAAGACGAAATGAGTATACTAACAAACAAAAATTACTCTTCACGAAGTGATTATAATAAAATGAAATCAGTTAAGACCAAACAATTCAAGACACTGGGCTTAATGATGTATTCTTCTGACTTTTCAGTCTCGTTCAGTCTCGTTGAAATCTCGTTCTGGAATTATTTCAAAAACATGTGATAAAAGTAGAAAATATCAATGAATTTTTAAAATATTATAATCAAACATAACTCTGTGAAAAAATTGTGTATTTACAACATGTACAATGAATGGTTTTTGAGTAATCCAGTTTTCAAATTTACGACCAATCAAATCAGTATTTTTAGCCAAAATTTTGAGAAAATGGGTGAGGGATATAAAAAATTGATTTTACAAGAGAATCATGTACATCTACGACAGCGTATTAGCGCCACACATTTTATTTTTTTATTTTTCTTCCTATATTTGCGTTATAACGCAAACCTTTATATCGTTATATCGCAAAGGTTTGCTTGTAACGCAAAGATAGGAAGAACAATTAAAAAAAAAGTGTGGTGCTTATACGCTTCCAGAAACATTCCATATCATTTTGGTCTTTTCAAATTTCTGAGATATGTATTTTTCAATCATTTATAACAAAAAAGTTGAAATTATACGCATTTTGTTCTTAAAACTGCAAAAACAACACACAAATACAAAATTGACAGCATGGTAAATTTTACACAAAAAAGCGTCAAAAATATGATAAAACTTTCATTAATGTACACCTACCTATAATTTTGTTAAGTAAAATTTATTCAGATTTGTCCACTTCATCTTTATAGAATCGCAAGTAAAAAGTTTAATTGTGAAAATCTGATTTTTTTTCACGATAATAGCCCAAAAATAGGTAAAAATCGATGAAAAATGAGAAAATCATCAACATTGGTCATTTGCAAAGGGTCGTAGCAAAAAAAAAAGAAGTGCACCATCATATGATTTTTTCTTCGCCAAATATTTTGTTACAGTCTTATACACCGAAAAATCAGGTTGAGAAAAAAAGTTTAATTCTAGAATTTTTTGGCTCCTCAGAGGTGTACATCCTTAAACAAGAAATTATGATTTGTATCCTTATAAAGAACGATTAAAACAATACGTATACATATGTCTAAATCAATGAAAATTACGCAACAACAACAAAAGTCGATAAAATGAAATATATTTTGTTTCTAAACTGTAGTTATTAATGTTCAAATGTCATGTTCATCGATACATCATGTTCTTAAAACTTTATTACAACTTGTTTATGTGTTATACTGTCACATTATATATATCTATTCCAAGGAACTCTATGTTCGCTCTAGATTAAGTAAAATACAGTTGTGTTAGTGTAAAAGACTCCTTATGCAAACAAAATACATATGTCGAAGGTTCATTGTGTACATGCAAATAATTTGTTTGTGATTTTACAATTAAATTGTAGTATACTCTAAACATAGAAAACTAAAGAATAAAGAACAAGAACCCCAACAAAAACTAGGGGTGATCTCAGGTGCTCCGGAAGGGTAAACAGATCCTGCTCCACATGCGGCACCCGTCGTGTTGCTTATGTGATTACAAATCCGGTCACATGTTTAACCCCGCCACATTATTTATGTATGTGCCTGTCCCAAGTTAGGAGCCAGTAATTCAGTGGTTGTCGTTTCTTTATGTGTTACATATTTGTTTTTCGTGATTTTTTTACATAAATGAGGCCGTTAGTTTTCTCGTTTGAATTGTTTTACATTGTCTTATCGGGGCCTTTTATAGCTGACTGTGCGGTATGGGCTTTGCTCATTGTTGAAGGCCGTACGGTGACCTATAGTTGTTAATGTTTGTGTCATTTTGGTCTTTTGTGGATAGTTGTCTCATTGGCAATCATACCACATCTTCTTTTTTATATCTTACATGAAATAATAAACAGTTATCAATAACAACAGGTACAACCGAGTGCAGTCCTAACCTTTACATCAAGTTAACTTTCTAATCAGTTTTTTTTTTCAGGTGAAAGTTCACATGCGATAGAATTTTTTGATTGCTCTGTGACCCGTTGTAGTAGTCCAGTTGATTCGTGCATATTTCTAGAAGAATTGTGGGTTTGATGATAAGTGCATTACACTCAGCTCAACAGTAAATATATACTTAAAAGTCCATCTAAGCTATGGACCCACTCTGCAAAATTAAATATGGTGGCCAATTTCAGAATGTCTGCCAATCATACTAAATTTCACAAACACGTCTTATTTAAAGCAAACATAATTCAAACCAAATCTTATAAATGTATTCCATCTTTTCTCGCAAGTCATGATGACCTTAAAGACTTTTAAATTGCTTTTTGCATTACATCAATATTCGAGGGATTTTATTTCCAGTAAAGATGGATTCAAGCTAGCAAGATAATTTCATCAATGATCCTAAACATGGAAACATTCGAAAGTTTCCAGGACGCCATGAGGATTTGCATGACCATTAGATACCATTAATTCTCTTCGCCACAATCTTTTTTTTTTCTCGATTGTGACTAATGACAAAATATTTACTTGCAAACAATGATCATGGTAGCATCACGAGGGCTTCTAGTTGGACCGAAACTACACACACTTCTGGAACACCAATGAATGCCCAATGTTTGAATGAACAGGGACTTGTGTTGCTTTCAATGTTGTATTTTTTTGCTCTTTACTTTTCAATTTCTGTGTTGTTAAACAGTGACAGTCTTTTTTGTCTATCGTACAGGCATAAGAAACCTTAACTGTTTCATTTACATATCGTCTGGCTTTGTATTATTTACATGTCCCAACGGTTTTAACATGCTTTAAATTGTGTGAATCCACGGGTTATAAAGAAGGGGACATTTTAAATTCACTAGTATATGATATATATATAAAAACGCCTAAAAAAGTATACACAACAACTCCAAAAACAAAAAAGGTAACTTTGAATGTAATTATTTATAGATATTTCAGATATCCTTCCTCAGCAAGATTCTGATGTTAAATAAATTATCTTTAAGTCTTCTTAGATTAAACTATTACAATCTTGAGATTTATGCAATACAAAAGTCAAACCGAACCAGAACTGCAAGAGCCCACAGAGGAAGAACCTGCTTAAGAGGATGATTCAGCTCTCACCACCAAGTGTCTTTATATTGTAAAAGCTCATCTCGGCTGATGTTGTTAGCACATCGATGTCCTTTCTTGTGTAGCCCGATGTTTAAGGTGTCCGCGAAGTTCTTGTAGACGTTTTTTTGCAATATCGTTGGTTATATATATTAAAAAGGAGATGTGGTATGCTTGCCAATAAGACAACTCTCCACAAGAGGACAAAGGACACAGCAAATAACAACTATAGGTCACCGTACGGCAAAGACCATACCACTTAGTCAGCTATAAAAGGCACCGAAATTACACATGTACAATAATTCAAACGACAAAACAAGCAGCTTTATTTATGTAGAAAATATTAATGAACAAAAAATGTAACACATCAATAAAACGACAACCACTGAATTACAGGCTCCTGAATTGGGTCCGGCACTTACATACAGAATGTGGCTGGGTTAAACATGTTAGCTGGATCCAAACTCTAACATAACCTGAGACAGTGGTGTAACAGTACAGCATAGGAACGACGATAAAAAATCAATTTAAAAAGGCGTAACCAACCAGATGGATCCAAAAAGACATCCATCTAACAAAAACAAAGAATGAAGGTGACCGGGTAGTTGTATATCCAACTAACAAAAAAGACAACATCTACTGATCTGAGAGTACTCGTAGTTACTGACAGCTGGTTCAAAGCCACTAACAACTAATAAAATAAGTCATGCATCTAAGACTAAATTATCAATCAGTACACATCCAAATTCCGATTGATTTAATGTAAAGACCTTGTAAACAGACCGATATAAAACGAATGTCACGGTAGATTCAGTTTCAAAAGGACAATTGCGTGAGACGTTCCTTAAGAAAAGTCTGGAACACTACATTGAAAATATGTTGTTTCGGTGACAAGTAAGATGGCTAAGATACTTATGAACTCAAATATCAACTAGAACACCATTTGGTTTAACTAATAACATTGATTTTGTTTTCAAAAGTGGATTGGAACTTGGTATTACTTTGACCATATCTAGACAAAAACCCTATACACGCTGTAGTTGACCGATATGTATTGTCCCAATCTTCTCCTTTGACAATTTGATTTTATATCAACATGTTCAGATCAGTCTTTAATGAAACAGACCAGTTGTGGTAATGTTGACTCCCAATTTCCATGTTGTTACTCCATTCTTTGGATGTTACACAATTCTCACCAGAGTCTTGTTCATAAGTAAAAATTATGTCAGGATCTTCGCGAACAAACGAGAAATACACCTACTGTAGTCTTTTGTAAATTTCTTGTTCCTAAAGCATCAATGCCTCTAAACAGAATCTATACTGTTCATGAAGTACTACTTTTCTTTTCAACCAACTTTTTTAAACCAATCACATACGATAATATGTCAATATGACGACCTAAAACAAAACTTTCTTTGTTCTGCTAGATATATGTTTGCAAAGTGAAAATTGATACATGTCTCAACAGAAATAGCACATAGTTGAATTGCAATAATTGAATGTCGAATTGTTTTGATAGAATCCTGAAACATTGGTCAATGCGGACTGACATATACAGGCGGATGACCACTTGTTTTGCTCTACACGCGTGGACTGATGTCCAGATATATTTAGAATTTTCATTATCATCTGCTTCAAGCTATCTGTGTTTCCTAATTGTTAATTTATCTATATTGTTACGGCCAGAAATCGCCTTTAAATTGTAGCCAACAAAAGACACACATCAATAATAAAATTTAACAAGATTTATTATACAAAAGTTTACAAAAAGTATTACACAAATATTACTGTCAACTTAACTGTCAAAATATGAGTCCAATCTTTTATCTTTATCTGTTTCCGGAAATCTTTCGGAATCGAATCTGAATATTACGTTCACTACTAAGGTCACAATCCAGTATGATGTTGTTTGTAGAATAATAGTGTCAATCCAAATGCTGTGAATACTAATGTCTATCGATGTCTAAGTCTAAGTCCGAGAGTTTAACTTTAGTGTCTGTATATATATAGTTGTCACGGAAAATTCTAGAACACTCTAAAATGGAACGTCCTAGAAACAACGGAAGTTTCTAGTAAAATGTAGAAGTTTATATAACGCATCTTTTATTAGGATAATTCTGGAATCATTATGTAAGTCCAAAGGAAAGTTCCAATCATTCTGTGATTATTTCAGTGATTTCTAAATTGCACAGTTATAAGATTATTCTATAAACAACTACCAGGCCATACATCACAAAATAGGCCAACATAACTAAATATCATAATTACAATATCATAACAGTATCATGTACGGATAGATTTGCACAATTTACTACTTGTACCTGGGTGGCATACATGAATCCCTGGCTATACATAGTACAATTGACAAAGTGCGATTCCATCAAATGGAAATAAACAGATGTAAGTATGAGAAAAGGCAGCAGACGTATACCGCTTTTCAATAGTCAAAATTCGATATAACTGAAACAAATCCAAATCACAAACCATCACCGAATGAAACACATTTACTAAAAGAGAAACACAATAAAACCACAGAACAACAGAAACACTGACCTACTACAAAAATAAACGTCAATATACATAGAAACGTACTATTTGATAACTACTGTCATATTCCTGCCTTGGTATTAGACATTCAAGGTAGATTCTATGTTTACCGCCATATTATATTGCACAATTGCACTACACAACTGGCATAGTTATTTGTCTAAATCTTTTTTTTTAATTTGGCCATTTAAGGAGAGGTTACTCTATCAGTTAACATTTTGTACTATTATTTTCATTTTTTACTTGTAGCTAAAAAACAAGATCGATGACACCCTTTTTATTTTTTTTTATTTTCTTAAAGCATATTACAAAACCTATCTTTTAGTAATGTATTTCTAAATTATACCTGATAGATTTCTTTTTATTCTCAAACAATTTTTGTTTTTATGAACAATCTTGTGTTTATTTATTAAGAACCTCCTTTTCTAATCATATAATTCATATGAAGGCCTATATTCATTAGCAGATATGTTTAGTTTAGTTGCAAATAATATTAAAGTAGAAAGAAAGCCGTATATTTTTTTTAAGTTTTGGTCTGTTTCAAAGATTGCTAAAACAGTTTAGTATACAGTTACATACAATGGTATTTTTCATATATATGATCGCCTGAAATTCAGAGTGCCCACATTACTAATGTTTCTTTTTCTGTAACAATAATTTAGTTGTGTTCCTATCACAGACTGGCTCGTATAACAAAACTATTAGACCGCATCAACCAAAACTGACCGTATTTGCATTTTATTATTTATATTTATACAGCCCATGATAAGTCGATAAATCAAGACGGGTTGTTTACGTAGGTCTGGACATAACAAACAGCAATATTGGAACGTAATGACTCTTTGTCTGCATATATATGGAGTGCCAGAATATTGATTCATTACAAAAAAACTATTAGTTTTGAAATCTGAAGCTCGCTCGTATAAAACGAATTTGACTGCACTGACGACCAAAACTGACCACATTAGGAATTTATTAAATGCATTCATATAGCCACGTTACCAATAAGTCATTATCTATTGAGTTCAGGATGGATTGTTAAATACAAATAACAGCAGTATTAATTTTGTCTGTATCAATTTTGAGTACCAGCATGTCCTTTTTCTGACTTTCACAAAACTTCAAATTTCATATCCCAGACTGACTCGTATAACACAAATATTTGAACGAACTAACCAACACTTTCCATATTTGTACTTTACATTTAAAAACTATGACAGCTTAGTTTCTTGATTGAAATGATTTACACTAGTAAGTTAGTTGAAAAAATATTTTACTGGGGTTTTCGATATCAAAAACTGATCAACACATTTACTAAAATTTTTCAACGGTAGAAGAACATCATTGGTAAATATAAATCAACGTGCAGACATCTTAAACGTTCAGGTATTTCACATCCAATCGTTTATGCTAATATTCTTTACAAAGCACATATGTTGGTATTCACCTTAATTGAGACCAAACCTTTACACAGACTTGATTCCCGCACATGGTCTTTGCTTCGGAAATAAACATATTTATTGAGTATTTGGCATGATACGGGTTGGGTTCTTCTCATTTAATATATGATCATATGCTACTTAACCCCTAACAAGAGAGATTTGCTTGCTTGTCATATTATGAAGACATAAAATTTCAATCATATGTACTTAAGGTGGTATGGGTGTCTTCCGCCATCTTGGATTGTAAAAAACAGAAAATCTAAGGTCCAGATTTTCTATCAAGTTAGCACAATTTGATGCAGGAATGCAGATATTTAATGTGAACTGTTATTCAAAAGAACTAATTTCTAAGAAGATATCTTATAAATATTAGTATTTTAACAAGAGTGGATTAATTGTTTTATTTGTTTTAAAATTGGCATTTTAAGGGGAGATAACTCTAAAAAAGTTAATTTTCTGATGGATTCTTCATGAAATTTTCCTATTTTGTATTTTAGATGGAAAAAACATACGGTGACCCTATCTTTTCTTTTGATTTTCTCAAAGTATTGTCTGAAAGCTATCTTTTTTCTAATTTTATTTGCAATTCTATCATTTTGTTTAGTTTCTAATCACAAAATGGTGTTTCTTCGTGTTTAATCCATACAAAATGTGTCATTTTATCACCACCTGTAGCTCTAGAAAATGCGCGGTGACCTATCATTTTTATTTCATTTTTGAACATTTAGCAATAGATACTACGTTTTGGCAAAGTATGAACACATTCTATCATTTTTATTTTAGACTCCCATACCACCTTAATGTGGACAAAAGGGAATGTGTTATCAATTGAAGTAGGGGGTTTTTAGTGTCACCCTGCTGAAACTTTGGACCTCAATCAAAAAGTTCCATCACTTTACCCACCTTGATCTTTAATTTCAGGCAACCTTACGTAATTGCCTATCATAAGTTTCTAGTATTGACAAAAGTTTAGCCGTAGGGAATTTTATATGAATTAAAGAAGGGGGTTGTTAGTGTCACCCTATCCCAACTTTGTACCTCAATCAAAAAAGTCCCATCACTTTAACCACCTGGGTATTTAGGTCCAGGCAACCTTCGCTAATTGTTTATCTTTTGGACCTCGGGTGGACAAACGCTTTGCCATAGGGAATTGTTATATGAATTATAGAAAAAGGGACGGTGGGGTCACCTCACCCCAACTTTGGAAATCAATCAAAAATGTTCCATCACTTTAACCACCTTGGTCTTAAGGTCCAGGCAACCTTACGTAATTGCTTTTCATTTGTTCCTAGTGTTGACAAAAGTTTGACCGTAGGGACTTATGAATTAAAGAAGGTGGTTGGTAGTATCACCCTAACCCAACTTTGTACCTCAATCAAAAAAGTCCCATCACTTTAACCACCTGGCCATGGTATGTATGTCCAGGCAACCTTCGGTAATTGTTTATCTTTTGGACCTCGTGTGGACAAACGCTTTGCCATAGGGAATTGTTATATGAATTACATGTATAGAAAAAGGGACGGTAGGGTCACCTCACCCCAACTTTGGAAATCAATCAAAAATGTTCCATCACTTTTACCACCTGGTTCAAGGTAACCTTAGGTAATTAAATATCATTTGTTCCTAGTGTGGAACAAAAACTTTGTCGTATGAAATTAATATATTGTTATATGAATTAAAGAAGGTTGAAAGAAGGGGCACCCTACCCCAAATTTGGACCATCATTAAAAAAAATCCATCACTTTACCTGGGTCTTAGGGTCCAGATAACCTTAGGCAATTGTTTTCATTTGAACCTAGTGTGGATAAAAGTTTTGCCGTAGAGAATTTTTCATGAATTAAAAAAGGGGGATGGAAGGATCCATCACTTAACCCACCTTGGTCTTTGGGTCGGGGAAACCTTAGTCAATTGCCTATCATTTGTACCAAGTGTGGACAAAAGTTTTGCCGATGGGAATTTTTCTAAATTAAAGAAATGGGATGGTAGGGTCACCCAACCCCAACTGTGTACCTCAATCAAAAAAGTTCAATCACTTTACCCACAACCAGGCAACCTTAGGCAATTTCCTATCATTTCTATCTATTTTGGACAAAACCTTTGCGTTAGGGTTTTGTTCATGAATTAAAGAAGATGGTTGGTAGGATCACCGTACCCAAACTTTGGACCTCAATCAAAAAGTTCAATCATTTACCCATCTAGGTCTATGGTTGCAGGCAACCTTATGCAATTGCCTATCATTTGTTCTAGTGTGGACAAGGGATTTGACGTAGGAATGTTTTAATGAATTAAAGAATTGGGATGGTAGGGTCCCCCTTCATCAACTTTGAACCTGCATCATGAAGGTTCCATCACTTAACCAACCTAGGTCTTTGGGTCCAGGTAACCTTAAGGGAATTGTCATATGAACTAAAGAATCTTGATAGTTGGGTCAACCTACACCAATTTGAACCTTAATCAAAATGATCCATCACTTTACTCACCTAGGTCTTTTGTACCCTGCAACCTTAGAAAATTGTCTATCATTTGTTCTCAGTTTGAACAAAATCTTTGCCGTAGGGATTCTTTTATGAATTTAAGAAGGGGTGGTAGAGTCACCCTACCCCAACTTTGAACCTCAATCCATCAGTTTACCCACCTTGATCTTTGGGTCGAGGCAACCTTAGGTAGTTACCTCTCATTTGTACCTAGTGTGGACCAAAGCTGTGTCGTATGAAATTAATATATTGTTATATGAATTAAAGAAGGTTGAAAGAAGGGGCACTCTACTCCAAATTTGAACCACAATTTAAAAAAAATCCATCACTTTACCTGGGTCTTTGGTTACAGATAACCTTAGGCAATTGTTTGAACCTTTTTTTTTGTAATTTTTTTTTTTTCAAGATGAGACATGTGCAATAACATATGCAGTATTAAACACAAAGTATATAAAGTTACTTAATACTTGTAAGATCGATTAAATCATAATTATGGTATAATAAGATATAAATATTACAATTGATTTCGTTAATTAAATGCTGCTTCTAGCAATTGCTACTTCTGATCCATTTTTATTTGTTGTGTAGGGGTTAAGACACATACAAAGTATTTTTCTATTTTAATCCAATACTTTAAATATTCTATCCCACCATATGTTGTGCCCAATATGCTCTTACATCTACATTTGTATATATAGTATATAAGTAACAACAAGATATTAAACTGTTTTACTGTTGAAAAAATCCTCAGTCACACCTAAAATGACCTCTTTTGCACTAAAAGGCAAGACGATTTTATCAGTTTTAATCTAATCTATAATGGATAAACAGAAGTTTTGTGTTACATTACATTCCCAAAAACGTGAAAAATATTTTCTCTAACTTCTGAACAAAATGTGCATAGTTCATTTTCTTTTAATTTCATTTAATATATAAAAAGGAATTACATGGTAAAATTCTATGAACAATCTTAAATTGAAAATTTCGTAAAACGAATTTTTGGTTATAATAAAGGGCATGGAATAAATAGCATTCCAATCTTCAAGCTGTCTATTTAAGTCTATTTCCCATTTGTTACGGGAAGATAGGGATAATACTTTATTATCCTCCAGAAATAGATTATAGAAAAAAATATTATTTTGGTTCTTTTTTTTAACTTTATCTACTAATTTATTTACTATATTATCAAGTTTAGAACTACATGTACCTTCTATCCTACTTTTCCAACTATTTTGAATAGCACTTAAAATACCATAAAACTCTACAAAATTAGTATTGATATTATACTTTTTCTCAAATTCTTCATATGAGAATAATGTATTATTATCTGACACCTGATCATTGATAAAAAATATACAATTTTCAATTTATGTACCCAACAAAATCATCATGCCATCCATTTTGATGTTTGGATTTAGCCATATGGACTGGGCAAGAATATCGGTATTGTTTTCCACTTTCAACTTATTTTTTTAATTTTGAAAACATTTCCAGGATATCTTGCCAAAAGAGATTGATTGACTTGTTTGGCTAAATAAAGCAATCCTTCCCTACTTAAATGTAAAATTTTGTCCCCCGCAAATTTTTGTATATAACTAAGCAGCAAAACTCTCCAAGGAATTTTGGGGGTCTAGTAATTTATACAGCCAAGACATTTTTGCGCTATAACAAAAATAGTCAATATAAGGCATCTTAAGACAGCACTCACAGTGTTCGGACATAACCACTGTTCTTTTCACTTTATCTGGTTTTCCTTTTCATAAAAAATTGAAAAATTTATATTTTGAATCTCCTTCAAAACCCCATCTGGGGGGTTAGGGAGGACAGTCAGAACTTGAACCAAAATGGGAAGTGCTAAAGTTTTAATCACAACCACCCTCCCAATATATGTTAGTTCTCTATAAGCCCAAGTATTAAGAAGTGACTTGATACTGTTCATCTTGGCTGTAAAATTACATTAAGTCTTATCTCTTTTAGCAAGCTCAAACCATATTCCTAATAGTTTGAACCTCCCAGAAAGGTTCCAAACAATTTTTTTTCTAGCAAAAGTTTTTCCATACTACCCTGTTTTGACCCAATCCATATGGCCTCAGTTTTGTCAACATTACACTTAGGTCCAGCACATTCTGAAAGTTTATCAAACAAATTTAGACATTGATTTAGAGATTTTTTGTCACCATCCAGGAATAGGGAAGAATCATCAGCATATTGACTCAATAAAAATTCCGAGTCATTAATTGTTACCCCAGCAACATCAGGGTCATTTTAAAATAGCTGCACTGAGTAGTTCAAAGGATCTCCTTGACGAACCCCTCTTTTCAATGAAAAAAATTCTGAAATATATCCGTTGTTTAACACTGCACTAGAGGCTTCACAGTAGCATGCCTTAATCCAACTTATAAATGTATGGTCACAGCCATAAAACTGCAAAGCCTCTAGTATAAAAGACCATTCGACCGTGTCAAAATCTACTAAAAGTAAAAGTCCAGGAATGTCGTCTTCCTCCATCTTTTCCATCAGATCATAAATAAATCTAGTACATTCGCCTATATACCAACCTTTAAGAAAACCTTTTTGTGTTTGACTAATTATATTTACCAGTACCTTTTTTAGTCTATTTGTTAAACTTGCTGTAGCTATCTTATAGTCTACACACAAAAGTGTGATAGGTTGCCAGTTCTTTAAATAAAACGTTTGACTTATCCTCCTTTTGTATTCAAGTAATGAGTCCCTGCCTTTGTGTGATAGAGAACTTTTCATATTCTTAAGCCTCATTCAAACATCTTACAAGTGGTATCTTAAAAGCATTCCAAAAGAATGTATAGAACTCAACAGTAAATCCATATATACCAGGTGATTTGGAGTGTGTCATAAGTTTAAGAGAAGACAAACATTCCTGCATTGTTAAAGGTTCATCACAGGAACCCATCTCTTCCTCATTCGGTTTTGTAATAAAAGGATTATCATGTTGAAGAAATGTGTCCCTTTGAGTTTCAAGTAACAATGGTTTACAACTAGTATATATTTTTTTATAATAAAATTGAGAATGGAAATGGGGAATGTATCAAAGAGAAAACAACCCGACCATAGAAAAAACAACAGCAGAAGGTCACCAACAGGTCTTCAATGTAACGAGAAATTCCCGCACCCGGAGGCGTCCTTCAGCTGGCCCCTAAACAAATATATACTAGTTCAGTGTAAATGAACGCCATACTAATTTCCTAATTGTACAAAAGAAACTAAAATTAAAATAATACAAGACTAACAAAGACCAGAGGCTCCTGGCTTGGGACAGGCGCAAAAAAGCGGCGGGGTTAAACATGTTTATGAGATCTCAACCCTCTCCCTATACCTCTAGCCAATATAGAAACGTAAACGCATAACAATTCGTACATTTAAAATTCAATTCAAGAGAAGTCCGATTCTGATGTCAAAAGATGTAACCAAACTGTTTTTGCTCATTTCTAATAGTACTGGGATCTGTTATCTCAGTTTCGTCCTCCAAAATAAGTTAGGAAATATTTTTGTCTGTGTAATTTTTTTTTCCAAATTACAAAAATAGTTACTTCCCTTTTCCCCCTCTACTTGCCATCTTGCCTTAGCTCTTCTTATTATGCCTTTTGCTTTTTTTTTCCTCAATATTTCAATTTTACTTCGATCCATTCCTTTTCTTGGTATACTGATGGCAAGTTATTCTCCAAAAGGTTTTCGTCTAATAATGATATCTTATAAAGTAATTCTTTCTCTTTTTCATTTCCTTCTTTTTTCTGGAAATACGACTTGCAGATCCGCGGACTTTCATCTTAATCATATCCCATAAAAGCTGATAGCTTATATTAAACTGTTTATCCTCTGACTCAATATCCATAGATGGATCAGACTCATATTCTTCAATGACAGTTTTGATGTCCCCTTTTACTTTCTCAATAAATTCAGTTCCCCTCAAAAGACTGTTATTTAATTTCCATCTACCCTTCCCTCTTATCTGACTAGAAAACCTTAAATTAATCAATACAGGAGAATGATCCGATCTATAACTTATCCCTATATCTGTTGAAACTACTAATGCTTTTATATCTGAGGTAATCATGAAGTAGTCCAAACGACTTTGTTTGTGATTTGGACCCCGCCGTTAGTATCTATTATTAAAAGGGTGCTGCTGGCGTCATATATCTAATAAATCTAGTTCATGCATTACCTTATGAATCTTGACTTTTGACTGGGGGTTATTTTCACTTCTATAATGTTATGTGTCTATGTAATAATCTTGAACAACATTCCAATATCCCGCTTCTACAATTGACGAATTGCTGTAGTGGGATATTTTGTGTTTTATGTTCACAAAAAAGACTGGGATATGTGGGGAAATTTAGTTCTTTTTCTAGTAAAAGTAGAGGGGTAGCTATTTTTTTCAAAAATACTTTCGAATTCAAGATCCATGAGGAAACTATAGACCTGATGGGTAATTCTATCATACTAGATATCACCATTCAGGACTATCGTATAACTTTGGCACCTTTATATGGACCGAATAATGATAACCCCATTCACGAAGCCATTGTTTTTCTTTTTCAGATGAGCTATGGGTGTCTTCTAATATGGTTATATCATATAAGTCCTTATATTTTGTAAATATATCAATTCTTTTAACTGTTTTTGATAAACCCCTGCAGTTTACACTACCAATAGTTATAGTCGACATAATATAATAAAATGGTTAAAAATGAGTAGCATAAATAGTATAAATATCTACAAGCACAATATATCAAAGCAGCATTAACAAAACATACACATATGCTTCTATAATATGTAAAAGTTGATTCACAATGTTTCAATTTTTTACTTCAAGTTACCCAAACTTGATGGTAGGGTCACCCTACACCAACATTCGACCTCAATCAAAACAGTTCCTTCGCTTTTACCACTAAGGTTTCTAGGTCCAGGCAACCTTAGGCTATTGAATATCAATTGTTCCTAGTGTTGACAAAAGCTTTACTGTAGGGATTAATGCTATCTAAATTAAAGAAGAGAGATGGTTAGGTCACCCTACCCCAAATTTGGACCGCAAACAAGCTCTGATTCCTTTCACGGATTTGGCTATACTTTTTGGACCTTTTGGATTATAGTTCTCCATCTTTTATATAAGCTTTGGATATCAAATATTTTGGCCACGAGCGTGACTGAAGAGACATGTATTGTCGAAATGCGCATCTGGTGCAAGAAAATTGGTACCGTAAATTTTATCAAAAAGATCCATTCCTTTACCAACATCCAGACATCATTATGCAATTGCCTGCCCTTTTTACATAGTGTGGACAACATTTTTGCCCTAGGGTATTGTTATATGAATTAAAGAAGGGAGATGTTACAGTCATGCTTCTCCAACTTTGAACCTCAATCAAAAAAGTTCAATCACTACCCACATTGGTCTTTGGTTTGAGGCAACCCTCGGTAATTGCCATTTATTTGTACCTAGTTGTGACAAACGATTTGCCGCAGGGATTTTTTATATGAATCAAAGAAGGTTATGGCAGGGTCACCCTACCTCAACTGTGTACCTCAATCAAAGAAGTTGTTTCACTTTACTCACCTTGGTATTTGGTTCCAGGCAAACTTAGGCATGTGCGTATGATTTGTATCTAGTGTTGACAAAAAATTGAACCTCAATCCCAAAAGTTCCATCACTCTACCCACTTATGTCTTTGGTTCCAGGCAAACTTCGGCATTGTGCCAAATGTGGACAAAAGCTTTGACGTAGGGATTTTTTTATGAATTAAAGAAGGGGGATGGTAGGGTCACCGTACCATAAAATTAAACCTCAATAAAAAAAGTTATATTACTTAACCTACCAAATTAGTTGGGTCCAGTCAACATCAGGCAATTGCATATTATTTGTTCCTAGTGTGGACAAAAGCTTCGCCGTCGGGAAATTTTATATCAATTAAAAAGGGGATAGCAGGATCACCTTTTCGAAAATTTGGACCTCAATCAAAAATTTCAATCACTTTACCCACGTATGTCTCTGGGTCTAGGCTACCTTATTCAAGTGCTTATCATTTGTATCTAGTGTGGACAAAAGCTTTGCCGTACAAATTGTATATGGCATTGATATATGAATTAAAAAGGGGGATGGTAGGGTCACCCAACCCAACTTTGGACCTCACTCAAAAAAAGTTCCATAAGCTTTCCAATCTGTGTCTTTGGTTCCAGGCAACCTTAGACATTTGTATATCATTTGTTCCTAGTATGCACAAAAACTTTGCCGTAAGGTATTTTATATGAATTCAAAACAGGGGATAGCAGGGTCGCCCTACCCCAACTTTGGACACAGAATGATAAAGTAATGGATTTTGTTGATTGAGGCCCAAATTTTGGAAAGGGTGATCTTACAGTTCCCCTTCTTTAATTCATATAAACATTCCCTACAGCAAAGCACTTGGCCACACTATGACCAAATTATAGGCATATACCTAATGCTGCCTGGAATCAAACCCAGGCTGGTAAAGTGATGGAACTATTTCGATTCAGGTCCAAATGTGGGGTAGGGTGACCCTACTATCCCACGTGTCTTTAATTCAAAAAAAAAATACGGGAAAGTTTTTGGCCACACTAGGTACAAATGTTGGACAATTGTCTAAGGTTTCCTGGAACCAAAGAAACAGGTGGTTAAAGTGATAGAACTTTTTTTTATTGAGGTCCAAAGTTGGGGTAAGATGACCCTATCATCCCCCTTCTTTAATTCATAAAAAAAAACCTAAGGATAAGTTTTTGTCCACATTAGCTGTATAGTTACATATGATAGGCAATTGCCTAAGGTTGCCTGGACACAAAAGTTCAAGTGGTTAAAGTGATGGAACGTTTTTGATTTAGGTCCAAAGTAGAGGTAGGTGACCCTACCATCCCTTTTCTTTAATTTATATAAAATTCACTACGGCAAGGCTTTTGCCCAAGCTAAATAAGGTCCAAAATACGGGTAGGGTGATCCTACTATCCTTGTCTTTAATTCATATAAAATTTCTTTAGGGTAAGCTTTTGTCCACGTTAGGTATGAATGATAGGCAATTGCCTAAGGTTGTATGGAAACATAAACCCAGTTGGGTAAAGTGATAATACTATTAAGATCCGAAGTGGGGTACGGTGACCCTACCTAGTACTGCAACTGACATCGAAAAAGACGCTTAGTTAACGAGTTTAATGGTCCGGAATGACACACGGCTGCAAATTGTTTTAAATGATAGAATAATATCTATATTTTAATTTCCGTCAGGTCGTAAAAAGTTTCTATGGTCACATTGTTGTAATGTATCCCTTTAATGGGGGTACTTTCAATTTACGGTTTTGGGTAGTTACCTTAAAATCCAACAATATATATTTTTGGTTAAATTTTCCGCTATTTTCGTAAATATTTTCTATGCACATATCATCAAGGATCATCAGAATGATGAAGACATAAATATAATACCATTCTCAAGTAAAACTTTCAAACTTAAAGTTGGCTGTTTTTTTTAGATAGGAATTTAAGGCATTTTTCTTTGAAAACGAGAAACATATGATTCAAAAACAGTATTTGACATTTGAGAGGACAAAACATATTATTGCGATACTGCATGCAAATTTTGTTAGGCAAATTTCAAACAATTTTGTCAAAAACTCAAAAATAAAAACATCATTTGTACCTTTTTTAATTACGGAAATTTCCTATCAGTCAATCAGCTCCACCATTTATTTTTTCCTTCACAATGAATTTGATAGTTTCGATGTGATTATGTAGATTGTGTACGAGAAGTTAATTTATTTTTGAGTGATTTGAATATATATAGTAGTTCTTTCGAGTATTTTCTGTAAATAAGGTATATTTTTGTTAATAAAATTTTGACTTTTTATAAAAGTTAACCAAATCCTTCGGATCAGAGTTTTTTCCGGATAATGACTAAAGTTGATATTGTGTGAATTTACATTGTACAAAATGGATGTCAATATTTAACCTCAGAGCAAATAATATGCATGCAAGTGGTCGGGGAAAAAGTACTATTGAAGTTTCGCAGATATTTTGTGTGTGACAAGGAGATGCTACAACCAACTTCTCTTGATATTCTGCTTTCCTTGGGCGAATCATCAGTGATGTTAATAGACTTGCACCAGAAGGCAAAATTGTTGCGTCTTTTAATTAGATTGATTGTTTGATTGTTGGTTGCTTAACGTCCAGGGGAAAATAGTTCATGCATATTCAGGACGAGAACAAGTTAACAATAAAAACAATAGGTAGGTCTTGTCATAATAGTGGCCATTCGGGATGATGGTCGGGAAAATGTGGACTGCCACTGGAAAATGATGGTATATTGGATTGGGACAGAAATTTGCCATTGCAACAGACCACCTACGGACCCATCACAGAGTTGTTGCAGGAGAAGACCAAGTTACCATATTTCGTTTCCCTAGTCATCCTTGGGGAACTTTAAATTAGAAACAAAGAAATACATACATGTGATCAAACTGATCGACATGTATCCTTAAAACCTGACACTTTTATACGATTTCGCGCTCAGTTTCTTCCTTGTAGTTTGGATATGAAAACAGTTTTTTTTGTGTAAAAGAAAAACCTTTAAAAAAACACAAAAGTACACAAAACTGAGTGCTCTAAACGTGTTGACAGTCTTTTAAGTTGTGCTAATAAATGTGAGTAAGCATTTATCCATGCATTACCAAGTACTTATTGAAGTCAACACCTGTACAATTAGGTAAAAAGTAAATGAAAAATTATAATTTGAACTTTCTGTCAGATCATTGATAACATAAAATTGAGAAAGGAAATGTTTGTTAGTGATGTGATCTGTTCTTCCAAAGGGAAAAATCTTTTTCATGTAGCACATCCTCTACATATACCGATCACTTTTACTTGCAAAAAGGGAAGTGTGTTGTAGTACTAATACGCGTACTTAATCATCATATGAAGACTAAGAGATTGATGCATGTCCCTATCTAATTAATACTTGAGCTAGTTTGTGTCGCTTTTGAAAGTTATATAAGGGTCATGACTGATTTTGAATTACAACATTAGAAAATTGGCATTACATTGTATAATTTTTCATCCTTCCCTTAAAAAATTAATGAGTTAACTTTTTAACAAGGATTATCCCACTAAGACAATGTTCATGCACCAAACTGACTTTATTTTACACTCAACCAAACCCCTAATCAAGGCAAGTAAAACTTCTGATTTTTTTTAAACCTCGCATTCGCCTCGGGTGACTATGGTATATTATCTGTCCAGACTTTGCAAATACACAATATGTATTTATCTATAAATAGATATTAATTTTCACAAAATACACAACCTTTTAGATGCAAAATTAATAACACTGTTTCAGCGTTTGAATTTAGTTTTTTTCAAAGATAGAAAAATATTGAAATAATTTGATTATCTGGTGTTTTATAGTTTAGAAAATAATTCTGATATATGCTGTAGTAAAACATTATACACAATATGAAAGTTTATGAATGTGAAAAGGTCAAGGCCTCTTCTTATTTTGCTATGTCATAAATGGAAAAAAATCGGAAGGTTCCAAATCAACGCCGTTTTGTAATGGCAGTTCTTCATATAAGTAGTCAAATTTGTCGTTTTAACAATTGTTATAGCATATGCTTGTAATTGAATCGTTTTTGAAGTTTTCTATTGAATAATTATCAGACAATTTCTCCTGTTTGTCCTTGTGGTTGAAATATTGATATTTTTAGGTCTGACCTTTGACCTCAATTTCACAAAAATGTGACCACTCTGGATTTCTACGACCCAACTTTTCTTATTGTACACGTTTTCCTCTGTCCATCGATATATAATTCAGGTGTGTGTTCTTCCGGACAATTAAAGTTCTAAAAAAATGAACTCTGGTTGCAGTACTCACCATCCCCTCTTCTTTATATCTTTAAAAAAAAAACCTACGGCAAAGCTTTGGTCCACATTAGATTCATAAGATAGGCAATTGTCTAAGGTTGTCTGGACCCAATGATTAGGTACTTAGTAAATAAAGTGAGGGAACTGTTTTTATTGAAGTCCAAAGTTTGCTTTATACCGTTGTTAATTCATATAAATTTCCTTACGGGGAAGTTTTTGTTCACACCAGGTACAAGGGATAGACAATTGTATAAGGTTGCCTGGACCCAAAGATTAAGTGATGAAACTTTTTCGATTGAGGCTGACTGTACCCAAAGACCCAAAGACCCAGGTTGGCAAAGTTATGGAACTTTTTTAAAAGAAGTCCAACGTTGGGGTAGAATAAACTCATCGTAGAATGAGTCCACAATCCCCCTAGGCCTTCTTTGATAGGCAATTGCCTATCATTTGTACCTAGCGTGGACAATACCTTTGCAGTAGGAAATTTTAATATTAAATTTAGAAGTTAGATGTTAGGGTCACCCTTCGCCAAATTTGGACCTCGATCAATAAAAAAAATCCATCAGTTTACCCTTCTAGTTCTTTTGGTACAGGCATTCTTAGGCAATTGCGTATCATATGTACAGATGGGTGCACTCCTAACCTGTACAGCAAGTTAACTTGATAACCAGTCATTTGGACTGGTCAAAGTTAACCTGTGACCGAATATAGGACTGCTCTGACCAGTCCTAGGACCAAAATCTAGTTAACTTGAAAAGCGGACTTGGTCCTAGGACACTTTTGTCAAGGTTAGGACCGCACCCATCTGTATCTAATGTGGACAAAAGTTTTGCCGTGGGGATTTTTTTATGAATTAAAGAAGGGGGACGTATAGGCACCCTAACCCAACTTTGGACCTCAATAAAAAAAAGTTGCATCACTTTATCCACCTGTGTCTTTGGGTCGAGGCAGCCTTATGCAATTGTTATTACCAATCATTTGTACTTACTGTAGACAAAAGCTGCGCCGTAGGGAATTGATATATAGTTAAAGAAGAGGATGGTAGGGTAACCCTACCTCAACTTTGGATCTCAATCAAAAACGTTTTATCATTTTACCAACCTGGGTATATGGTTCCAGGCAATCTTAGGCAATTGCATTTCATTTGTATATAATGTAGACAAAAGCTTTCCCGTAAGGATTTTTTTATGAATTACAGACGGGGGAAAGTAGGGTCATCCTACCCCAATTTTGTATCTGAATCAAAACAGTTCCTTTACTTTACCCATTTAGTTTTTTGGGTCTAGGCAACCTTAGACCATTGCCTTTCATATGTACCTAATGTGAACAAAAGCTTTGCAGTAGGTATCTTTTTATGAATTACAGAAGGAGATGGTAGGGTCACCCTACCCCAACTTTAAACCTGAATAAAAAAACATTCCCATCACTTTAATCACTTGAGTCTTTGTGTCCAGGCAACCTTAGGTAATTGCTTATCATTTGTTCCTTGTGTGGACAAAACCTTTGCAGTAGGGAATTTTTATATGAAATTAAGAAGTTGGATGTTAGGGTCACCTTTCACCAAATTTGGACCTAAATCAAAATAATCCTTCAGTTTACCCTTCTGTGTCTTTGATTTCAGGCAACCTTAGGCAATTGCCTATCATTTGTATATAATGTGGACAAAAGGTTTGCCTTAGGGATTTTTTTTAAAAGGGGGATAGAAGGGTCACCTTTACCCAACTTTGGACCTCAATCAAAATAGTTCCATCACTTTGCCCATCTAGTTTTTTTTATCTAGGCAATCTAAGACAAGTGCCTATCATATGTATCTAATGTGGACAAACGTTTTGCCGTGGGGAGTTTTTAATGAATCCAAGAAAGGGGATTGTCTGGTCACCCTACCCCAACTTTGGACCTCAGTCATAGAAGTTCCATGTCTTTACCAACCTGTGTCTTTGTGTTTAAGCGACCTTAGGCAATTTCAATTGCCTATCATTTGTTCCTAGTGTGGACAAAAACTCTGCCGAAGGGAATGTTCTGACAATTTGAAGAAGGGGGATGGCAGATACACCTTATATCAATTTAAGACATCAATCAAAAAATGTCCATCACTTTACTAACCTAGGCCTTTGGGTCCAGGCCACCTTAAGCAATTGCCTTTCATTTGTATATAATGTGGACAAAAGGTTTGCCATAGGGATTTTTTTTTTAAAAGGGGGATAGAAGGGTTACCATTACCCAACTTTGAACCTCAATCAAAATAGTTCCATCACTTTGCCCATCTAGTTTTTTTTATCCAGGCAATCTAAGACAATTGCCTATCATATGTATCTAATGTGGACAAAAGTTTTGCCGTGGGGAGTTTTTAATGAACCCAAGATAGGGGATTGTATGGTCACCCTACCCCAACTTTGGACCTCAGTCATAGAAGTTCCATGTCTTTATCAACCTGTGGCTTTGTGTTCAAGCGACCTTAGGGAATTTCAATTGCCTATCATTTATTCCTAGTGTGGACAAAAACATTGCCGAAGGAAATGTTCTGACAATTTGAAGAAGGGGGATGGCAGATACACCTTATATCAATTTAAGACATCAATCAAAAAGGTTCCACCACTTTACCCACCTAGGCCTTTGGGTCCAGGCCACCTTAGGCAATAGCCGATCATTTGGACTCAATGTGGACAAACCTACTAGCGAAGTATGTGTTATACGAATCAAAAAAGGGGAGGGCAGGGTCATCCTACTCTAACTTTGGACCTCAATCCAAAAAGTTCCATCACTTTACCCATTTGAGTCTATGACCGTTGTGATTCTATAATCAATTAAAGAAGAGGGACGGTAGGGTCACCCTACTCAAACTTAGGACTTTGATAAGTGTGGACAACGGCTTCGCCGTAGGGATTTTTTGATGAATTTAAGAAGTGGGATTGTAGGGTCACCCTTCCCCAACTCTGGACTTCAATCAAAAACAATTCCAAGACTTTGCCCACCTGGGTCTTTGGGTACAGACAGCCTTAGGCAATTGTAATTGCCTATCATTTGGACCTACTGTGGACAAAAGCTTCGCCGTAGGGAATTTATATATGAATTAAAAAAGTGGGATTGTAGGGTCACCCTATTCCAACTTTGAACCTCAATCAAAAAATCCATGACTTTACCCATCTGTGTCTTTGGGTCCAGGTAACTTTAACAATTGTCTATCATTTGAACCTAGCCTGGACAAAAACTTTCCCGTAAGGAACTTTATTTGAATTAAAAACGAGGGATAGCAGGGTCACCCTACCCATTTTTTGGACCTCAATCAAAACAGTTCCCCCATTTAACAAACCTAATCTTTCGGTCCTATGAATTGTACTTAGTGTGGACAAAAGCTTTGTCGTCGGAATTTTTTATATGAATTAAAGAAGAGGGATGGTACGGTCACCGTACCCAACTTCGTGTTCAGGCGACTTTATGCAATTTCAATTTTGTATTGTGGACAAAAGCTTTGCCGTAGAAAATAGTTATATAATTTGAAGAAGGGGGATGGTAGGGTAAACCTATCTCAATGTTAGACATTAATCAAAAAAGATCCATCCCTGTACCCACCTGGGTTTTTAATTCCAAGCAACATCAGGCAATCGCCTATCACTTATTATTAAAGTGGACAAGAGTTTTACCGTATGGAGTTTTTTATGAATTGAATAATGGGAATGGTAGGGTCACCGTACCCATACTGTTGACCTAAATAAAGAAGGTTCCATCACTTTAACTACTTGAGACTTTGTGTCCAGGCTACCTTAGGCCTTTGCCTCTCATTTGTTCCTTTTTGGACAAGAGTCCTTGCCGTAGGGAATTTTTATATGAATTAATGAAGGGGGATGGGAGGGTCACCCTTCCCAAAATTTTGACCGAAATCAAAAAAGTCTCATCACTTTACCTAACTCTGTCCTTGATTCCAGGCAACCTAAGGCAATTGCCTATCATTTGTACCTAATGTGGAAAAAAGCTTTGCTGAAGGGATTGTTGCCGTAAGGAATTGTAGGGGGATGGTAGGGTCATCCTACCCCGACTTTGAACCTCAATCAAAAAAGATCCATCAGTTAACTCACCTAGGCCTTTGGGTCCAGGCAACCTTAGGCAATTGCCTATAATATTTACCAAGATTGGACAAAAGCTTTGCAGTAAGTACGGTTAAAGTATGTAGGGTTTGAGGCAATATTTTATATAGTCTTGGACTCAACACAATTGTAAAACTAATATAACATAAACTAATTTTAAAAAACCTTTATGTCAATTCGTGTTTCGTTTTATTTGTGAGTCTCTCTTACATTGATCACTCTTCGTATCGTAATACAGTATCACAAATAAATAATTAGAATGACGACATACTTTTGAAGATTAGATAAAAATAACTAGTTTTTTTACAAAAAAAAAAACTGCGTATACTGGTTATCAGCTTTCATACTGCAACTAGTTGTGTTTATTTCCTAAAAATAGTAACACAGCTATATTATGTGCAATGTCAATTTTATCATGGAACACTTTTTCCACATTCAGGGGTTCATTAAGGGATGAAATGAGTTTAAAATTTGTGTTACAATTTAAATAGCTATGAATTTATTTATTTTAGTAGCAGTATAAAAACAATATTAGGTCAATGTCAGAAAAATATCTACTTTGTTGTACTCGGTGCAAAACAGGGGAAGGACTCGGTAGAACCTCGCTCTTCTCAGAAATGGAAAGGCTAAGCTAATAGGAATTTGAGATGCCCGGCTTAGAAAAAAATATATATTAAGTAAACGAATAACTAATCAGCTTTGTCTGTGTTACAATGGAGTTGCATTTTGTCTTCCTACTGGAAATTATTCTTCAGTTTTTAGGCATGATTATGTTGGCGCGTTTTCTTATTGTTCGCTGGTTCAATGATTGCTAGCTTTATGCATCTTATTGTTCGCTCGCTTATTGATCGCTAGCTTGAGTCTGTTAATAACCTGTCATGTTGACTAGTCAAAAGCAAAAGAAGAGTGTCAAAAGATACCATAAGGACATTCAAACACATAAAGTAAACTTACATCGTCATGACAAAAAAAGATAAAAAAATAAATAACAAAAGACACACCATGCAGTCTACAAATTACTTCTATGAAACTAAAGACTGAGTAACACCAAAACTAAGGGTTTTAGAATGTAAGGAATGAAAAACCGTTGAATACATGCCCAGAAAAACGTTATAGTAAGATCGAACTCGACATTTTCTAGCACCAAGTGCAAATTTTTAAAAAGTGTAAAAAGTGTAAAAAGTGTAAAAGGTACAAAAAGGTCCGAAACAGACGTCACCATGGACACAGTGTCGTCTGATACGGCAGTTGTACTCTCATCACCAGACTTGACAAATATCTCAAACATGACTCATTCAGATCATCGTACTAGTGACAATAACAATATTACACATATACAGCCATGTTCAGTTCTCTTCAAAGATATTTTGGATTTTGATGACTCTGAACAACACTGTCGCATTTCGAAATGTGCTACCAAAGGCTGCAAAACTTGTGAACTTTTAATAACAGATGCTGAATTCACTAGAAACCTAACAAAGAAGTCAAATTTTACCAGAATTTACGAATTGTAAATCTATAAATGACGTCTACGGATTAGAGAGCAACCTTTGCGGATTGGTATACTTCGGTTGAACGAAATGAAGGCTAACAAACGTATGTGCGGTCATAGATCAGACATCAATCTCAATGCAAACGACATTTTTTACCAGCATTTCAATCAGCCCGATTATTCCATCGTTTCTATAACAGTTCGCATTATCGAAAAATATACCATACCTCTAACAATCCTAATCTTGCAACTCCTCTCCGTAGGCAAAAATAGGACTACTGGATTAGACAATTGGACACTGCGACACCATATGGTTGCAATGACAAAATTGATTGTATAGGTGATCTATCTAGTCCTTTGTTTAGTTCGTGAATGTGATGAATATTTTAAACTCTACTCCTTGACGTAGACGCAGTCATGGTCATCGTCATTATACATAACCTACTTTGCATGATGTATCTATTAATGATTTGCTGCCATTTATACAAAAGCCGTTAGGTATGCATCACATTCGCATGAAACTTTAAAATTAACCCTTTCAAAACTTCATACTCTTTTCAATTTATGTTTGGAAACCACTGTTACACACCCTTATTCAAACGTATACAAATTTACAGCTATAATTTCAAGTCAGTCCGCATTGGAAAAGTTGAAAAAGAGAAAAGATCTTTCCTTAATCTTTCCTTTGCCAACAAAGGTCTCGATGGAGTGAACTTAGGCAATATCCTTCATCATAAATAAGTTCAATCGAAAATACCTCCTTATTTCAAAAATCAGTCTGTGTCAATCATTTCTTATACCTATACCAAACCTATTGCAACTAAAATTTTCAATTACAAACACGCTTTGCAGGATCTCAATATTGACGACTTCAAGTCTAAAATGTGGTCATTTTTATAAATATCCTGTTTACAAAACTTTGATTTTTTCGAAAAACTAAGGATTTTCTTATCCCAGGCATAGATTACCTTAGCCGTATTTGGCACATTTTTTTTGGAATTTTGGATCCTCAATGCTCTTCAACTTTGTACTTGTTTGGCTTTATAAATATTTTGATTTGAGCGTCACTGATGAGTCTTATGTAGACGAAACGCGCGTCTGGTGTACTAAATTATAATCCTGGTACCTTTGATAACTATTTACACCACTGGGTCGATGCCACTGCTGGTGGACGTGTCGTCCCCGAGGGTATCACCAGCCCAGTAGTCAACACTTCGTTGACATGAATATCAATAATGTGGTCATTTTTATAAATATCCTGTTTACAAAACTTAAGATTTTTTCGAAAAACTAAGGATTTTCTTATTCCAGGCGTATATAACCTCAGCCGTATTTGGCACAATTTTTGGGATTTTTTTATCCTCAATGCTCTTCAACTTTGTACTTGTTTGGCTTTATAAATATTTTGATTTGAGCGTCACTGATGAGTCTTATGTAGACGAAACGCGCGTCTAACGTACTAAATTATAATCCTGGTACCTTTGATAACTATTTACACCACTGGGTCGATGCCACTGCTGGTGGACGTGTCGTGCCCGAGGGTATCACCAGCCCAGTAGTCAACACTTCGGTGTTGACATGCATATCAATAATGTGGTCATTTTTATAAATATCCTGTTTACTAAACTTTGAATTTTTCGAAAAACTAAGGATTTTCTTATCTCAGGCATTGATTACCTTGGCCGTATTTGGTACAATTTTTGGGAATTTTTGATCCTCAATGCTCTTGAACTTTGTACTTGTTTGGCTTTATAAATATTTTGATTTGAGCGTCACTGATGAGTCTGATGTAGACGAAACGCGCGTCTGGCGTACTAAATAATAATCCTGGTACCTTTGATAACTAAACCTTATTGTAAAGATTGTTGCCAATCTTTAATTTAAAAACAATATCTTTGGTTTTTCGATATTAAATAATGACTAAACAAATTTTAAAAGTATCAGCGATTATTATTATCAATAATAATAAATACAAGTAAATGAAATACAATATGTTAAAACGTTTGAATGTGTTTTTCGTGTATGCGTTATTACCTCTTGGAATCTTTCAAGATCAGTTCAAATTCGTTTCGTTATAAGAAATGTCCAGTTTTTATAGTTCTTAGCACGCCTTATCCTTGCGTGTAAGAATATAGTCCGTTGCCGGTCAAGGTCTATCATGTAAATAAATGTCAGTGTGTAAATAAATATGAATTATAAAGAAAGCAAACACGATGTCATAAGTCTTGACACCGATTCAACAATATTAAGCATGTAAATACAAGTAACTAAAGAAATGTAGGATTCATAACAAGCTAGAAAACAAAGATGTTATTCGAACGCCACATGTTGGCGGAATTTCGTAACGTTAAATCGGCAACTGTCAAATTTGACGGGAACGACGTTACGTTTACAAAAAGGTACTGCCGCGATATTTAACGTTCACAACACTCATGATGCACTTGTGCTAGTTCCCAATTCACATATAATCCAGCAGGCCACGTTATTACTGGTGACCTCAACATTGTTAATAACACTTCCCTACGAAATGTCCTATCGAAAGGTCCAAAATATCGTCAGCCTAAATCCATCAATTAGGAATACAACCTTAAAATATTGATTGACTCAGTCGAGGATTATGCCAGGCAACTGGCTAAGCACGAGAAGGAAGATATAGACACTCTGATTGTAGGAAGGCAGTGAGGTCATAGAAACAAATCAGAATTAAGAAACTAAAAGGGTCTATCAATGCCCATGCTACGTCGATCTTTAAAGGCCCAAGTGTTGCAAAACACTTATCCTTGTCAGTTTGTTTTAGATTTATGAGTTTGACTATCCCTTTGGTATCTTCCGTCCCTCTTGTATCCTACCTTCATGACAAATATGTTGTTGTCCCCGCAGATAAAGCCCCAAACAACATCGTTTTTGTGTGTAAAACTCATTACATTAACTGCTTGATAAACGAATTATGTATTGACAATTCACTTGGAAACTCTACATATACCCTTACGACACTTACCAAAGAGGAAATCCTGGATAATCATAGGTCAGTTCTATGTTCCTTTGGAATTTCAACCAAAGGTGAAGACCTGGATCTTCCATAACTATATTGGATACCTAAACTACATAAGTGTCCTTACAAACAGCGGTATATTGCTAGGTCTTCCAAGTGTCCACGAAACCTCTTTCTAAATTGTTAACATTTACTTTATCAGCAATCAAAGACGGGCTTCAAAGTTATTGTGAAACTGCCTATTCTAGAGATGGCGTGAATCAGATATGCATACTTAAAAATTCAAAAGATATTTTATAGTACATACAATCTAACTCTCTTTCATCTTGTAATAGTATTAAAACTATTGACTTTTCTACACTTTACACAAGTATTCTACATTCCAAACTAACAAAAAAATTGAAAGAGTTGAGGTTTTGCATTTTACATTGAGGTTCTGAAAAAGGAAATCACCAATTCACCAACATTCCAACTGACTCCATTTTCAGAAAATGAAATCTGTAACAAACATAAACTTTTAGCCACCGCTTTAAAAGCAGGGCCAAATACAATGAAAGTCCCAACTATATATTGGCTTCCGAAGCTACACAAAACCCCTTACAAATATAGATTTATTTCGTCTTCAAGCCATTGTTCAACTACTAAATTGTCTATTCTTCTTACCAGCACACTTGGTACAATTAAAAACCTGATAATAAATTGTTCAAATAAGGCCTTCGAAAAAAGTGGAATAAATTAAATAAACTCGTTGGAAGTACTTGATAAATTGCATGCTTATATTGGTGATTTTGAATCTGTTCAAAGTTTTGATTTTTCTACCCTGTATACCACATTGCCTCACATTCTCATTAAGAAAAAATTCACACATTTAATTAAATGGGCATTCAAAAAATCAGAATGTGAATATATATGTTCAAACTCTTTTAGGTCATTTTTAAGTAGCAATAAACAAATAAAAGTTTGTTAATTGGACATGCTTTGATACTATATATGTCCTTGAATGTTTACTAGATAACATTTGTGTTCGCTTTGGGGATTCCGTATATCGTCAGATTATCGGAATTCCAATGGGGACTAACTGTGCACCACTTATTGCGGACCTGTTTTTGTATTGTTATGAGTTACAATGTATGACAAAAATAAGCAAAGACCCATCGAAACAACATCTGATAAACAAATTTAATAATACTTTTAGATATTTGGATGATATTTTGGCTCTCAATAATGACGACTTCAGTATATATATTAATGAAATGTATCCTGTTAAACTTACTTTAAATAAAGCTAATACTAACAATGACCACTGCCCTTTTCGTCTCGATTAGTTTAAATATATTTTATTGTTCCAAAAAGAGACAAATGGATTAGACACAAGTTTTCCAACTTAGTAACGTCTTCTCCAATATATACATAAATATACACATGATTGAACATTACATAAATCTGACTTTAACCAATTATTATGTTAGCATGAAGATATAAAAAATAAATTACATATAAATTTTTAGAATCGAATCAATGGATATTTTTAACACTTAATATAACCAATCGAATGCGCCTATTTTCAGAAGAAATAAATGCAAACACACCGAACTGTAAATTAAATATGTTAGTGTACATGACAAGTGACTTTAGTCATGTGTGTGTGTGAATTTGTTTAAATGTAAATTGCACACTCATAGTTTATAGTTACGGATTAACAGAAAAACGGAATAAATCTACACGTAATTGTAAGTATCAATTTTGTTTTTTACTTAAATCCATTGAAACGTTTCAGAATACAAAAGTCAATCATAAAGATCATTCGATTATTGTTCCCACAAGAGCATACATACATTGATCATGTTCTAGTAAGATCTGTTACAGAATAAGGTTGTCAAAGTTGAGAAAAACGCTTGGTACTTTTTATATACTTTTGTACAGATAGAGATACACTATCATTTTCTTCAGAACTCAAAGACTCATCACCAGAGAGCAATAACTCAATTGTAATATTGATAGCAAAAACATTGATTTCATTCATCATTAATAGTCTTTCTGATGAAAAATTGTTACAATATAATAAATAATGTTTAGCATCTTCATTGATGAAGCCACATAAACAATTGGCATCTTGTACTTAGTTTGCATTAAACAAATCAGATTGAAGAGTGCTACAATGGTTTCGCAACCTTGCATGTAATACAGATAGTAAGCGGTCTCCAGAGCAGAAATGACTCGGAGGTTTTTTATTCTTATAGTATAACATGTGCAATTTGCTTTTAAATGTTGAAAATGTAGGACTCTGTCTAATAATAATATCTAAAGTGTTCCACAATGTTATGGATGCTGGGAAATAAGAATGTTGATAAACCGACAAACGATTCACTGGAATAGTGATATTGTGTCTGTTTCGTAAATTGTAATTACTAATATCAGACACAAATTCTGGAACCAAGTCATGTAAATAATCTGGAGCCTGATTGTTAATAATTTTATAAAACATGGCCAACTTTTTTACCTCCCGCCTTACGATTAATTTTTCCCATCTCGTCTCCCTGTAAATAGCGTTTCGGCTAGCATAACTTGGTAATCCAGTAACTATGCGAGCAGCCTCGATTTGAATATTTTCTATCCGATCAGAATTTGTGTTCCCACAATTATCCCAAACTTCTGATGAATACTCAAGTATCGGACGAATAAAAATCATATAAATTTTTTCCAAATATTCCCTTTTTAGTCGATATTTTAGTTTGCGTAAAACATTAAGCTGCTTCGTAGTTTTCTCAATCAGTTTATCAACATGCTTATTCCATTTACAATCATTACTAAATATGACATCTAAGTGCACTAACTGGTTTCAATGTAGCACCACCAAAATCAAAAGTAATATCACTGTAAATATTTTTCAAACTGAATATCATAATATCAGTTTTATTAGGATTAAACTTCACTAGCCATTTTTCTGACCACTTACTTAAATAATCAAGCTCTCTACTGATTGAATTTTTCAAAGTGGATTCATCAGGTGCAGTATGACCTATTGAAGTATCATCTGCAAAAAGCCCTCCGAATCCAGACATACCATCAGCTATATCATTTATGTATATTAAAAACAACAAGGGTCCTAATACTGACCCCTGAGGCACACCAGCGTTAAGTTTTCCAATGTTTGATAATGAATCTTTTATGACAACTCTCTGAGATCGTCTAGACAAGTAACGTTTCAACCAACATAGCAAGTCTTCTTTTATACCATATATTTCAAGTTTATGTAATAAAGCCTGAATCCAAACAGTATCAAATGCTTTGCTTATATCAGCAAATGTAATGCTTGTTAAAAGCTTTTCATTTAGTGCACTCAAAATTTTGATATACAATTCTATCAACTGATGCGAAGTTGAGTATCCTGGAATAAATCCGGATTGATACTTGTATAATAATTTATTTCCATGTAAATGGTTAAAAATATTTTTAAAAACAATCTTTTCTAAGACTTTACTCACACATGACAATAAGGAGACTGGCCTGTAGTTAGACGGTAATGACTTGTCACCACTTTTGAATAAGGGAATAACATGTGCTATCTTCCATTGGTCCGGTCGTCTCGATTGACCTTAGCCTTGAATGACATTAGCTCCGGGCTCCGGGCTCCGGGCTCCTGTAATATAGCTCCTGTAGAATATTTCTTTGTTCAGAGTCATTTAACCATATTATAATGGAGATAAAAGAGTAGTATAAATGAGAAAAATAGTAGTAGATACGATATACGATATACGAGAGAGACGATTTTGTGTACGAGAGGAGTGTACGTAGGAGATTTAGGATTATGTCACCGTATTGTTGAGCCTGCAGTTAAGATGTTGTAAACTTGTATTACTGTTACATGTACTTTGGATTTTGAATAATACAATATTGAACTTTTAATCGACTTTGTGTTTATGTTAACTTGCAAGACTTAGTTCAAACTACACCAGGATCCATTTATTTATTTGTGTGACCAGGATTCCCTTAATCACGCTACCAGAGATTTTTAGGGTTACCCTGTTAAAGAGTATACTTGGCATTTGTCGTCCGTGGACGTGTGAAACGTAGACACCAAACAACAAAGCACAAACACAAGAATACACACTTTAGTTTAAGTCTTCATACTTAGACTACTGTTTCGTCACATTGGTGGTAGCGGTGGGATTTACTGTGTGTGACTTCAACTAACTTGTAATAATATAATGGAAACACCAAGAAGAACAACGCGGACTTCAACTCAGGCTCCAACGCTCTCTCAGGTAAGGCAGAATTGCTTTAGAAATCAAGTTTCCCCAGCAGATTCTGGGTTAGGTAGTTCGCCTGCCACTGGACGCACTCTTAATGATATTCATTCGGAGACTATGCCAGAGGTCCGGTATCGCCGGAACATCGAGCACTGTTACCCAAGAAAAAATCATTATAGAGTTATCCAGGAGAGGAGCAATACGGAAAAAAACGGAGGAAATGGTTGGAAGAAATTTTGGCAAATATAGGTTATTTTGCTTACACTCAGTAGTGGCCTTGTCACAACAGCATGGACTCGGGTTGTACAGAAGTCTCAGGAATATGTTATGACTAAACCTGGAATGCCCCATTACTCAGATGAAATGCCCTCGTACTCGAGCCCTAGGCCTAATCAAAGGCACATGGAGCTTGAGTTACCCGGTTAAACATCGGAAAACATGGGCTTATCATCGGGATATGTTCAATTGCCAGAGACTGATACTCGGGAAAATGAATCTACTGATGTAAACGAAACTACTACGGAATACCCGAAGGGTCTCGCCAAGCATTTCAAACCAGTTCAACGGCCGATATTTGAAGTTGAAGACTGGGATAGTGATGACGATGTAACTACAGGAGCAAAAGGAACACGAAGAGAAAATGTCGACAGAAATAATGTTCCTGATAATTACCCACGGAGTCGATTGGATTTTAACTTCTTCATAAACTACCTTGACCAAAATCTTTAACCTGAAGCGGGACAGACGGACGAACGGACGGACGGACGGACGTACAGACCAGAAAACATAATGCCCCTCTACTATCGTAGGTGGGGCATAAAAACAAACACTAATGAGAAACACATATCGCACAAAAAAAAGGTATATAACATTGAGTCTTCTTATATTTCTTTCAAAACAATTTCATAATTTAAATGTTTTACCCTCCAAACAATCAGATTTTCTTCTGTTTTTTGTGATATATAAAATCAATCAAAGAATATTCAATTTCGAATGAAATAAATTAGTTTCCAATTGTAATATGCATGACTATACATGTACAGTTTGAATGGCTGCCAGTTTAAAAAATCTCATTTGATATGTAGATTTAATTAGACATCCATCTAGTTTAATAAAAGGACAACAATTGTTGCGATATTCCTTTCTGTTACATTCTGTCATGTTACCTGATCAAAAAAGTAACAGCATAGCATAGCCATAATCTGTAACATAAAGGATGATTGAGACAATTGTACTGATATAACACAAATACGACCTTTTACATTCCACATAGTTTATGTCATATAAATTCTTATTATTGTATTAACTAATTCCCATCGTAATATACTGTCTATTGAATGACAAGACAAGGTTTTGACTTTTGATAACAGCAGAGAACATTGTGCAATTATAGTATAGGAGAAGGTAACAGGACATAATTCATTTTTGATTTGGTTTTCATTACAGACAGATTTGTCATCTAACAAATGAAAGTTGCAAAAGAAAAATTGCTTCGTTTTCCAATTTTCACTGGTTTGTAATGATGTATTTTTCTTAAACTTTGAAAAGTAGGGACTTGTTTTAAAAAGACGTTCTCTCCAGTTTTGTGCTATTTAAATACAGGTTCCAAAGACATTTTCACATATTACCCAAAAATATATTTGTTTTAGATATTGTTTCATATAGTTATGCGTTTTGATACTGGTACTCCAGATCAACGTGAAGACAAACCTCGCTATTAAGATTTATCGTTTTCCATGTGTATTTAAGAAATGCAAAACGTGTCAAAAATATTCTGGTTAGATTGGAACATTTATCTATATTGACAGAAGAACTGTATGTAAAATGACAATTTTTGTTAAACAAAAATCAAAGCACGTTCTCCATGATTTTCTCGCTGTATTGGAGACCCATTGGTGGACTTCGGCTAATTTATCGTTGGTCGAGTTGTTGTCTCTTTGACACATTTTCCATTTTTTTTTCAATTTTATTCGAAAAGTTATAAACACGATAAAGTCAACGCGATTTTTGAGTTATACTACTTTCAGATTCTACATGTTCTAGTGTCCAGTCCATGGATATTCTTAGCGAATCTTTTAAAAATAACATTGGACAATCTTTTTTTATTTATATATCTGAATTATTGTTATAAGAAAACCACAGCTTGTTTTCCGGTTAAACACATTTGTCACAGATTATCAAACAGGATAAACAGGTTTTATTTCTCATTCGTGTCGGGATATTTTAAACTGATGAGAAATTTGACGCAAGAAATGGCATATCCATACGCTTTATTTGCAAGTCATTAAAAAGAGTCGGATTACAGATTTAAGTCTACACGATAAGAAAGGTGGTTGTAAAATAATAGTTTTGTCGTGTCAAACATATGTAAATGTTGTACAGTATCTATGATAGGTTTATTCATATTACCATATTCTTTTTAAAAACCATACAGCTGCTTTATAAATTATTCTGTGTTGTGTTATACACGCGAATTTGTCATCTCATGTTTATATTAAGAAGTTGAACTGTGACACTATATAATTTAAAAAGTGTAATCTTAATTTGTTACAATTAAGTTACCGATATATATGTAATGTATTTTAAATGGAAAGGAACTTTACAAATATCATAAGTGTGGGTCTTGTTAAATTATTAACTAGTCATTTTAGCCGTAACACATATTAACATTCATAGTATCCAGAAGGTATAGGAAATACACATGTATTTTGCTCATGTTAACGATGGTATGATACAATACGTTTGAATGTAAAGGACAAACAGTATAAATAGATGCACATTTTTTTTTCAGAGGAAATCGTGCCTGTAGTTTTATTATCAACATACATATATTTTAATCGATTACTTTCCAACATCAAAAAAAGTTATTTCTTTTATTTATAAAATGCCACAGGTTCACTTTTTTTAAATGTAGGTTTCTAAAGATGAAGTGAAATACTTATTGTGAGCTTCAAAATGTATGTACGAAACTCCTCACATTTGACTTTCATGAACCATGCTGCTTGACACATTAAGTAATATTTTTTCGGAGATCATGTACATTTCTCTCGAGTTCGCAAACAATTTAAAGAAACTTTTAGAGTGCACAACAATGCTAACAATATATCATTAAAACCTTATCGGATAAAAAAGGTACGAAAATGAAAACTGTTTAAAAATATTTTGTTTTGCCATATAATGCCAAAATTCGATATTTTACACAATTGCTATCAAATTAAGATTGGAATGATTTAATTTCTTGTTGTTTGACATGTCCATGCCCGCAAACCATTTAGGGAAGTTGCCAATGTACAAAATATACATCTACTGAATTCATCTCTCGCTGTCCCGAAAACACAGTTAAGGAGCAGTGCATTGCTCCAAAAAATAATAAAGTTTGAATTAAAACAAACCTGCACCTGCTCTATCTCAACAAGATTAGAACGGTAGAGTGTACTCATGAAGCAAATTTAATCACAATAATGACAATTATGTGTCCAGAGTACACGGATGCACGACTTGGACTATCTTTTTCCATGTTCAGTGGACCGTGAAATTGAAGTCAACACTTTAATTTGGAAATAAAATTAGAAAGATCATATCTTAATGAACATTTGTACTAAGTTTCAAGTTGGTGTGACTTCAACGTCATCAAAAACTACCTTAGCAAAATATTTAACTAAAACTTTAATCTGAATTTTGCATCATTTTCTATGTTCAGTGGACCGTGATATTGCGGTCAAAACATAACATAACAATTAAAGTGATCATATCATGGGGAACACGGGTATTAAGTTTCAAGTTAGTTGGACTTCAACTTTATCAAAAAATTCCTTGACCAAAAACTTTAACCTGAAGCGGGACGAACAGACGGACGGACGAACGGACGAACGGACCCACAGACCAGAAAACATCATGCCTCTCTACTATCGTAGATGGGGCATACAAACAAGTATTCCCTCTCTTACTCATAATATGAACAAGTAAGTGTTCAAGGGTTAGAATGTGTTAAACATAAATCAATGTACTGCACCTATCAATTCTTTTTACTACCATAATATGCATACAATATAAATAAATAAATGCTCAGGGTGAATACGCTGTCAACACTAAGGTCTATTTTGGTAGACCACTAAAATCGACGGAAGATAACTATGTCTATATGCCTTATTGTGTGTGTAAGATCTAAAAGTATCTTGAAAGTCTAGACAATGTGGTGCAATTATTTCCTATTTGGTCAAATGAGTATGTATTGTTTTTTCCATCGTTAGTTCTCGACCTGTTAGTCAAATGCGTTTTGTTTAAATATACTTTTTCACTCTTTTGGTCTTTTGGAAAATGTTGTTTGTGCTGTTTTTAGACCCTTCTACAACGAAATTTGTTTGACATGCACACGTATAAAAATTGCGGTTTTTATCCAACGCAGTCATAGGTTTGAACGTAGTTTTCAATTTAGACTTGTTTATATATATATATATATATATATATATAAGGTACATGTAACATCTCCCGTACGAAAGCTTATTTTCATAAGCTAGAGTTAGAGGAGGGGATAAGGTCTCTACGCAATACTAGGCGGTGTTGTCGTAGAAGTTAGAAATAAAAAGTACAGGTTCCAGCCCCGGCGCCGGGGAGGAACTTACGAATCAAATCTACTCTAACATCGTTAGATTGATTTTCTAGGCACTTTATACATATTCTAACGCCTGGTATTTCTTAATCATAAGAAATCCGATGGTCAAGGTATAATTTGCAGTTGTCACTACACATAGGCAGAGATATACATATATTGAATTACAGTGATTGTATGCTTCTAAAAATAGATTAGCATCCTGTAATTATACTGAAGAGATGAATAAATGATCATGTATGTACACTAAAAAGAATACTTCGTGTATTGTATCACATATCCTTGTTTAATTCCTACGACAAGGTAACACCTCCCGAAACGAGAGCTTATTTTCATAAGCTAGAGTTAGAGGAGGGGATAAGGTCTCTGCGCAATGCTAGGCGGTGTTGTCGTTGTAGTTAGAAATAAAAAGTACAGGTTCCAGCCCCGGCGCCGGGGAGGAAGTTATGAATCAAATCTACTCTAACTTCGTTAGGTTGATTTTCTAGGCACTTTATTCTTATTGTTATAATGAATGGCGCTCATTGTGCGTCATTGCCTTCTTCCCTGCTTAGTCACCCTTTGTGTCATTTTACTAATATAACTAACAATAAAACGTTTGATGATACAAACATTAAAAATGAAACTGATAAATACTATAAAACAAACAAACAAAGAATCAAGCAAGTATATAGGCAAAGGCTGACGTGAATGTATGAAATTGAAAGGCAAGCGTACTTGTTAAGATATTTTACCTTGAAGACTAGGTGATATTAAGATGATTTAAGAAATAATTCATGGCAGCCGTAGATTTGTTTTCATTTAACCATGGGTTTGGGCATTTCTATTTGATTATTTTACCCTGGTTGCCATGAATTATTTCGATTCTAATAGTACAAATTCGACAATTTGTTAACCGTTAAATCCTTAACATACAACATTATGTACGATACTGTTTTGGCTGTTCCGCTTTACTTACTTTTAATAATAATAGTTATATTATATTATTCAATGATTTTTTTTTAATCGCATTTTTCACATGACTGTATTGTTTCTTTCAATGTAGTTTTATTCGTTCTGAGGCGTACATGAAGCTTTAAAACGCCCGGTATTTACATTTGATTTTTTTTGTATACGGAATCATACTTGTGACGTCACCTTGTTTCGTTGCCATGTCAAGACAACAACATCATTTCGCAGAATTTTCGTTTTATAAAATTGGATTCATATGCTAAGCTCATTTACTAAAAGCAAGTTCATAGTAACAGAGAGGGTTTTATGAATTTTCGTAAAGACAAGAATTGATATTTATATTACTTGTAATGAAATCTATGCAGTAAAAACACACACAGGCATAGCAAGCAAGTTGGGATCAGATACAGTGTATGATAAGGCAAAGGGAGTAAGGTCGGTAGGCCCCGAATATCAAGCCATTTTTTTTCAGATAAAAATGTTTCAAGTCAATGTAACAAATGAAATATTATTACTTTTGTCAGGGTATTATTATCTTACATACTTAGGTTGAAATTTACAACTAAAAAAAGGAAAATATAGAGATTTTTGGGGAATGTTGACAATTTTGACGGATTTCAACCACATGTAAGCTTTGGAAAACATAGCGTGCAGGCTTCGACAAACTTAATATTCAAGTAAACATATTCTTTTGTTACAACAAAAATAATGCTCCCGCCTTTGTACAAAAGCTGGAATTAGATCTAAGTAGAAGTATTTAGTAATTATTTCTTTAAAAGATCTTCCAATAATTTTAGTCATACGTTATAATGTATGTTTATCATTTAAAATTTTTGACAGCTTCAGTATACAAATAAAAAAACTAACCTGGACAAACTGTAACGTCAAAAACGTCTCTGATCGACCTGCTTGCCCTATGTCATCATTTCAACATAATCCATCGATATCTGCATTGATTTCTTCAAATGTTTGTTTGAACATGTAATCAACTCTATCGAATTTACTTATTATTTCAAATATTGTGGTATGCCCAAATAAAAGGTGCGACACATCACATAACAAAAACGAAGGATGTCATTATTTATAGAAAATATACTATTTAAATGAATCAGCAGGCGTTAAATAAAAGAGATTGGATTTCAATTCATTTAGGCTACAACAGTCACGTTCATGACTAGGTAAAAAAAAGTAAAAATACACGACCAGCTATTTTACGAAAAGAATAAAAACTGTATTAATACAAGCTTATGATAGGAGTTTAGAAATAAAACTAAAATATATATCCCACAAACCTTTAAAAACAACTCCATCTGTTTTAATTATTCGAAATAACATCTTAATTTAGATGTGTAGAAACAGGCATATTTTATAAAACAACCATTTATGTCATTTATCGACTTTTTTCATGACACAACATATTAAAAAGGTCAGTTATATTTGCATATCCCTTTGTGTGTATCGGTATTTCTTCTTCCGTTAACACCCATATATCACAACCACTGATAATAATCATACTAATAAATAACAAAAAAGAGTGCAATACCACACGACAGAGCCGAGCGCTGGTTTAATAATAACCATTAAATAATATTTATTGTATACAAATTTCGAATCAGAACGAAAAGTCATCATATACATTATATATATATATATATATATATATACCACCCGTCTGAACATCAACCCAACAATGTTAGATCTGTTAATTTGCCTTCGCAAACTTTTTGTTCTTCCCTCACCGGGATCCGAACCCATGCCACTGAAATATCGTGCCACCAAATCGCCTGCATTGTAGCCGTCCCGATACAAAATATATATATATATATATAATACATAATGTACACAGCCATGTATCCCCATCATTGCTGGCGATCCGATCGATAAATCTGTTGTAGGGTTGTCACTGACTCAGACGTACAACTCGTCTAAACATCAACCCAACATATATATATATATATATATGCTGTCGTCATGGACAGATGTGACTACATTCAAGAGGCGGAACGTCAACTCTCTGATGAGAGATTCTATAAGAAATTAGACTCTGACCCCACACCTCAATTTAACATAGAGATCACCACAAACCTGAAAAAACATGTGTGAACAGGGACACATTGATGAAACCACATTTAAATATCTAAAACCGGAAAAATCAAAGCCGGGGCGTTTCTATTTACTGCCCAAAATACATAAAATCAATAATCCAGGTAGACCAATTGTTTCCGCCAATGACCATCCTACAGAGAAAATATCCGAATTTATTGACTTCCATCTCCGACCACACGTAGAAAATCATATATACAAGATACAACACATTATCTTAAAAAAATGGAATTTTTGAACCCTCTCCCACCTGAAACGATCCTTGTCTCGCTTGATGTTACCTCCCTCTATACTAATATCCCCCATGACGATGGTATAGAAGCCTGTAGGGAAGTCTGGAACTCTCGTAACACCTTACATCCACCAACTGAATGTCTCATCCAGCTTCTAACTTTGGTATTAAAATCCAATAACTTCACATTCAATGGTGAGCACTTTCTCCAAGTTAATGGAACAGCAATGGGAACAAAGATGGCCCCGTCTTATGCCAATATTTTTATGGGGAAATTAGAACAGAGAATTCTCAATTCTTTTCTTTATCAACCCCTCTCTTGGTTCCGATTTATTGACGATATTGACATGAAGTGGGATAATACTGAACAAGAACTAGATTTGTTTATTCAACATACCCATCCCTCAATAAAATTCACATATGAAATCTCTGACTCTAAGATCACATTTCTTGACACTACAACGCAATTGAGGGATGGAAACATATTTACAGATCTGTATTGCAAGCCCACAGACAAACATCAATATCTGTCTCCTTCAAGTTGTCACCCTAAACATTGCACCAAGAGCATTCCCTACAGCCAGGCCATACGAATAAAAAGGATTTGCTCCACCAACGATGTTGCCAAAAAACGACTACAAGAACTTCGCGGTCACCTAAAACATCGGGGCTACAAAATGAAAGACATTGATAAAGGTTTTTCTCGTGCCAGCAACGTCAGCCGAGATGAACTTTTACAATATAAAGTCAAAAAGGTCAACAGGAGGGTGCCTTTTGTGTTGAATTACCACCCAACATTTGACAACTTGTCTCACCTTATCCGCGAAAGTTGGAAAGATATCGAAAAACATCCTAAACTATCCAAGATCTTTCCCGAGCCACCTGTACTGGCTTTCCGCAGGCCCAAAAGCCTTAAAGACTTGCTGGTGAGAGCTGAGTTATGCTCTCAAGCAGGCTCTTCGTCAGTGGGCTCTTGTAAGGGTTGTGGAAACAAACGATGTCTGACTTACAAACAAATACTGGATACCCAGACTTTTAACAGTCACTCCACTGGTACAGACTACAGCATATTTTGCAATGTTAATTGCAAGACTACAAATGTTATGTATCTCCTACAGTGTGAATGTGGTAAACAGTATGTTGGCGAGTCAGAACAGCCGTTTCACAAACGAATGAACGGTCATCGTAGCGACTACCAATGCAAGCCAGACCTCCCTCTTAGTCGACATTTGAGATCCCCTGGCCACACTAAGGCAGATCTCAATCGACTGACCATTACTATCATTGACCACAACTCTGCCTGGTCTAGGGAGGATAGACTTACTCGGGAAAGATTTTGGATAAGAAAATTAACAACTTTGGCACCAAATGGGATAAATGAAAAGATGTAATTTGATACCATCACTGGTATTAAAGAGATAATAGTAACTGCAATTACGATTATCCCAATATGGCGACGGTAGATATAGGTAAAATCTTTACACTCGTTTTTCTTAAATGTAGCATGTATTTGTCAATAGTTACTCAGCTGTAAGGTTTATCTATACCATTTCATCATATTTGAATCGTAACGGTGCACTGGATAGTCTAAGCGCTGTGAAAATAGCCGTTGAAAAATTCGGGCTGATAATCGTAACTCGGAAAAAAAGATAATCGTAATTATGTATCTAAAAATAAAAAAGATAATCGTAACTGGAAACTGTTTTATTAATATTGACACTAAAAACGTAAATCTGATAGCATATTATGAAATTATGGCGATGAATTATTTACGAAACGTACCAACATCTTATGATATTTCTTTTTATGCATATATATTTAATAGTTCTTATGAAAACAGCTACATACTAGTATATCATACAATTGGAAGGGTGAACAAGCTTCAAGAAATTTGGAAATGGGAATACACGAACTTTGTTAATTTACAGAAATTTTCAAACACTAGGTAAGCCACAAAATATGTGAATGAGCGATGGAAATTATGATACATGATAATAATTGTCAGGCGACACGCATGTGTCACCTTATATCAGATTTCTGATTAAGACAGTAAACAAAAAATAATTTCTGAAGTAAATAGTAAATATAGTTAATATTGTTTAAATTCATTTATTGCAGGTGGTTATATGTGCTATTTCTGCCCCCGGTGATTTAATTCTAGAACATACCCTATTATGCCTTAACGAAGTAGGAAAGACATTTAGTATTCGTCAAAAACCGTTTGACGAGAAATTAGTGGCTACAGTTTTCATGTCACTTCGATCATTTTTCATGGATGATATCCTAACTTAAAAGCTATGATGAACAAGGGAAAACTTTGAAAAGTGTTTTACAGTGTCATTTCGGAGTCTTTTATAGCTGACTATGCGGTGTGGGCTTTGTTCATTGTTGAAGACCGTACGGTGACCTATATTTGTTAATGATGAGTCCTGTCTGTCTCTTGTGGAAAGTTGTCTCATTGGCAAACATACCACATCTTCTTATTTATATTGGCTACTTCATGACTGTCACTGAAATTCCAGTATCTCAGATATAAACTATAAAAGAATCAAATTTAATTTTGAATTATGATAATATGACATCCTTAAAACATTTAATGCTATATAATTACATTAGATGTATGTTTCATTATAATACGTTATTCTGATTGGCTAATTGCACATCACATGTTATTCCGTAAGCAGTTGCATGAGACAATAACATTTCATTCATGATGACACGAGGTCCCACAATAAAGTGCACAGGTGAATTTAAAAAAATTAACTTCATGAAAATCGTGTTTTTATAATCCTAGCTAAAAAATGTAATTATAAGTATTGAATGCTTCTTTTTGTAACTTTATAGGGTTGTAAAAGCGTTGACCGTGCGTACATTTTTAGAATGCGCTTCATTCAAAATGTACTTCGGTCAACGCTTTTACACCCCAATAAATTTACAAAAAGAAGCATTCAATTCTTAAATAAGATTAGAGAAAGATTGGCCCTACATGGGATTCTTTGTGTATTATGAAATTAAGTAACGTGGAGTTCATTGACAAACATGGATTTGTGTTCTTTTATAGTTTGGCCAAAAGCCCGAAAATCAAGAAATAAAATTGATGTGGCTTTGAATTTTCTTACAAGAAATACTTATTCAAAGAATGACTGCAAAATTGAAAATAATTGAATAACCCATATTCCGCAAAATAAGAAACAAACTTATCAAAAATTCATAAATACTCGGTATATGAAAAATATGCTGCATACATATGCATGGAAGATATTGTAGAGAAAAATATTGAAGGTACTAAACAAGGAACATTTTTGTATTTGCATGCTTGCCATATAATTCGTACTTTTCTATTAAATTACATTTTTAACACACAAAATACCATTGAAATGCTGAAAGACACATTTATTATGTTTCAGTTACTATTATCCGATTAAGAAAATTACGATTATCAAAGAAGAAAAATACCATAGAGTTACGATTATCATCCCGAATTTTTCAACGGCTATTTTCACAGCGCTTAGACAATTCCAGTGCACCGTTACGATTCAAATATGATGTAATGGTATAGATAAACCTTGCAGCTGAGTAACTATTGACAAAACCATGCTACATGTAAGAAAGATGAGTGTAAAGATTTTACCTATATATACCGTCGCCATATTGGGATAATCGTAATTGCAGTTACCATTATCTCTTTAATACCAGTGACCATGCAGTGCTTCACATCTGGGTTATGTTACTTATTATTACAGTCTCCGCTTTTATTTCTTTACCTTACTCATCTCTAAAATATATCTGTTGAATATAACAATCTAAATTGCTTAATTTTTTGAGGGATGTATAAGTACCAAGCCACGTCCAACTATTTTACTTTAGTCAAAATTTGTTATTATTTTTAAACGGCCGTTTGTTTTAAACATCGCAGACTCTAATGTAACTACACTACAGTTGTCAAATCTGAAATATTTAGAAATTTAGACCGTTCAGTGCTGTTTATTTAGAAATAAGACCGTTCAATGCTGTTTATTTGGAATTTTTATTGACGTAATCTTTCTTGTAACATCATAATTATCGACACTGTTAAAGCTTTAGAATTGTGCTAGTTCATATCGCACATTATTATTTTTATTTTAAACATTTATTTGAACTCTCTGATGTAATTAGTCATATAACCTATTTCATATTCAACATATTTTTGGAATGGTGCAAGCGTCTTAACGGATGTTCGGTTTGCCTTTTTTATTGTATAAATTTCAAGATTTAGTAAAAGTTTAATCTAAGAAGACTTAAGAGAGAATGTCACCAGGTACCAAGCATTTTGTCAAAAATATGGAAAGTGTCAAAATCACTAATTAGGTTGAAAACCACATTAAACGGTTTGTAATGAGTGTTTTTAATGAATTGGTAGTTCAGAGACCCCAATTTATTGTGTTGCTATGGAAACCGGTGAAGACTTAAACCTACACAGTGTTATCAACACCAATTCTCAGATTTCAATAAAAATGTATAGTTTTATGTCAGTCCCATAAGTAATCTCAGTCTTTGAATAGAATTGGTTGATATTTATAATGCTGATTTTAGCCAATTTTTTTTATAATAAGCTTTTATTGATCTTTATTGGGTATATAATAAGTCAAATTGTATAAATATAAAATTATCTGACATGCCAATCTACAACAACTTCAAGTCTAGAAAATGATTCACACATTTTAAGGGGAATTCAATGTATATAAATAAAAAATAAAATTGACTGGCAAATAATGGACGATGTAAAAAAAACATTATTCAATTTGGCAAATTATCCCTAATGGAGCCTCAGTAATTATCTCCCCTGACGGAGTTTTCTCTTTGAGAGACAAGAACACTACTTCCTGTACTGAATGTGGATGGAGGGAATTTCACCTGGGATAGCAGACGACAGGCAGACAAGCATGAATAGCAGAATATAAACTACAAATGGTAATTAGAAGACAACACATTCATTTTACTTGTTTAATGTACCACAAAATCTGATTATATATATTATATTTAAACTTGAGACTTAGACAAAAAAGGACAATATTCGAATCATGCAATACGAAATTTAAATCAAACCAAACAAACAAACAAACCTAAAACTTAAAGAAACTTAGACATACACCCTGCATATACACTTTCATATATACAGTTATACTGCTATTATACTGCTAATATCCCAACCAATGGCACCGTTGGCAGCGTTGCACTTGTTTCTATCCATATGTAAACATTAAGTAAGGCCTGTATAGCCTGGTAAAGGCCATACTGTAACTTTTCCTTTTTTTTTGTTATAATTTCAAACAGAGACCATGAGACAAAGAGGGTATTACCCTGACGTCAGACGGCTGTTTTTCCAGACAAATGTAATATCTGTCTAAATATTCATTTTGGTATTTAACCATATTAACCTTTTTGGTTATTAGCTATACTTGTGTAACCGGATGTTGTTAGCTTGTCTGATGTGAACAATAAATGTGATACTTTATTGGCTTTATTAATTTGGTTAAATCCAGTAGTTTGATGACCATCAACAATCAATACATTACAATTTGGCGACGAGGATAATCGAGTATAACAGAAGATGGCAGAAGCACGTCCAATATTGTCTGGTGTTGGTTTAATTCCATTTTTTGACGTTGGCAATGACATTAATTCGTTGGGACAAAGATGGACACGCTGGCTTCGATCTTTTAATTTGTATGCAACAGGTAAAGGAGTTGTAGAGGCACAACAGAAATAAGCATTATTGTTACACAGTGCGGGAATGGAAGTACAAGATGTGTATTATACCCTGGTGGAACGAGACCCGGGTGAACATGAAACAGTGTACGAAGTTACTGTAGAAATTTTGAACAATCACTTTACACCGCAAGTAAATAACTCTTTTCAAAGGAACCAATTCCGGGCAATGGAACAAAAACCCCAAGAAACAATTGAACAATATATAACCAGGTTACGACAAAAGGTAATTTATTGCAATTTTGGTAATGTAGACGAAGCTATTTGCGACCAAGTAATAGACAAATGTAGTTCAAAGAGATTGAGAAGAAAATTATTAGAAAGGCACAATGTTACCTTACATCAATTGCGTGAAACGGCACAGGCAATGGAAGCTGCAGAGAAACAGGCAACGATAGAACAACCAATTGAATCTGTCAACAAAGTTTCAACTTATGCAAGTAAGAAACAAAATCAAAATAAATCAGAGTTTAAACAAATATCATGCTACGCATGTGGGTTTTCTGGGCATTACAAAACAGACCCAAAATGCCCAGCAAAAGGGAAGAAATGCAGATTATGCCAAAATGAAGGACATTTTGAAAAATGTTGCAAGTCGAAGAAAAAAAATTCAAAGAATCACTATTCAAGAAAAACAAATGTGCGACATGTTGAGTCTGCAGATGATACATGCAGTGAACCAGATTACGATAACGAAGATGATGATTATGCATTTACAGTACATGGGAATCAAGGCAAAGTCAGCAAATTTACAGTTAATGTTGGAGGTATAGATGTTCCTGTGGTGATTGATTCTGGTGCAACTGTAAACATTATAGATAGGACACTTTGGGAACACTTAAAGAAGAATAAGATTAAGTGTGAGTCTAAGACATCGTCTAAGAATTTGTACGCTTATGGTAGTAATAAGCCACTTACTATAGCAGTCAGTTTTAATACAAATGTTTGTGTGAACGACCGCTGTGTTTCAGCTGATTTTTTCGTGATTGAGGAAGACGGCCAGGCATTACTTGGACATAAGACGTCAATAGAACTTGGTGTATTGAAAATAGAGACAAATGTTAACACAGTGACTGATAATGTGGTGAAAACTAACTATACAAGTAAATTTCCAAAGGTATTTTCAGGTGTGGGAAAATTAGTAAACTTTCAATTGAAAATTCCTATAGACAAAAGGATTCAACCTGTAATTCAGCCATTACGTCGTATCCCGTATCATTTGCGAGGAAAGTTAGAAGAAAAACTGAATGAACTTGTAGAACAGGACATTATTGAAGCTGTTAATGGGCCAAGTCAGTGGACATCGCCAATTGTGGTTGTACCAAAGAAAAATGGTGATATACGCATATGTGTTGACATGAGGCGCGCAAATTTAGCAGTTATGCGTGAAAGATATCCAATTCCAACTGTAGATGAGGTAATTCAAGATTTGAATCAAAGTAAAGTCTTCTCAAAGTTAGATATTAAACTTGCGTACCATCAAATTGAACTGACACCAGAGTTCAGACAGATAACTTGCTTCATGACACATAAAGGAATATTCCGATATAAAAGGCTCATGTTTGGAATAAACTCCGCCCCAGAGATGTATAACAAAGTAATGAGTCAGGTATTTCAAGGACTTGATGGAGTAAGAAACATTTTTGATGATGTTGTTGTGTATGGCTCTACATCTAATGAGCATAATGAGAGACTCGATGCTGTTCTTCAAAGATTAGAGGAAAGAGGACTGACACTTAATATTGACAAGTGTAAATTCAACATGGCAAACATTGAGTTTATGGGTCACATGTTATCAGAACATGGGATTGGTGTGTCTCAGTCTAAAGTTGAAGCAATTGTAAATGCTAGAAGGCCAGAATCAGTTTCTGAGATCAGGAGTTTTCTAGGGTTAGTTAATTGTTGGTCGTTTCATACCAAATCTAGCAACTGTAGCAGAACCACTACACCGCTTGCTCCACAAAGAGACAAAATTTCAATGGGGACCAGAACAAAATGATTCTTTCGAAAAATTGAAAAAAAGGTCTGGTGGATGCGTCTAATTTAAGCTATTTCAGCTTAAAAGCGAAAACTCAAGTAATTGCAGATGCCAGCCCTGTCGGCTTAGGTGCTGTTCTAGTACAGAAACAGAATGACGAGTACAAAGTCATATGCTATGCAAGCAGAAGTCTCACAACTATCGAAAGGAAGTATTCACAAACTGAAAAAGAGGCGTTGGGGTTAGTATGGGCCTGTGAAAGGTTCCACATGTATTTACTGGGTCATGATTTTGAGTTGTTAACAGATCATCGTCCATTGGAATTTATATTCTCGCCTAAGTCTAAACCATGTGCTCGAGTTGAAAGGTGGATGCTTAGAATGCAACCTTTTAAATATGTTGTGAAATATATTCCAGGATCACAGAATATTGCAGATTCTCTATCACGGTTATTAGTGGTACCGAAAAATGAATCAAAACAAGGAGAAATAAATCAAGCTGAGGAGTATATACGTTTTGTTGCATCTGAATCTACACCAAACGCTGTAAAGATTGAAGATGTGGATAAAATGTCACTTAATGACAAAGAATTACAAAATATTAGAAATTGTTTGTTAAATGGAAGATGGCAAGATTTGCTAAACAAACAGTATTTAACAGTGAAACAGGAACTTAGTTCTATAGGTCATATTGTTCTTCGTGGAACAAGACTTATTATACCGACTGAATTGAGGAATCAGATACTGAAGTTAGGACATGAGGAACATCCTGGAATTGTTTTAATGAAACAAAGATTAAGATCAAAAGTTTGGTGGCCAAACATGGACAAGAGTATTGAAGAGTATTGTAAGTCTTGTTATGGGTGCCAGCTTGTCGCAAACCCAGAGAAACCAGAACCGATGATACGAACGTCACTTCCGTCTAAACCGTGGGAACAGATATCAGCAGATTTTTTAGGACCGTTACCGTCTGGAGAATATCTATTTACCGTTGTTGACTACTATTCAAGATGGTTGGAAGTGACAATTATGAGTAAAAGTACAAGCGCAGACCGTGTAATTGATGCTCTGGACAAAAAGTTTACTATACATGGTTTACCTATTTCAATCGCAACTGACAATGGACCTCAATTTATTAGTGACACTTTTAAAACATACTTGGATCAAAATGGTATAGTGCATAGAAGAATTACACCCTTATGGCCAGCTGCCAACGGGGAAATAGAGCGTCAGAACCGTTCATTGCTAAAGCGCATGCGTATTGCAAATGCTGAGAAAAAGAACTTGAGTACTGAAATACAAACGTTTTGAAGATGTACAGGTCAACACCTCATTGTACTACAGGTGTAAGCCCAGCTGAATTGTTATTTAATAGAACGCTTCGCACAAAACTACCTGATATTCAGATCCGTTCACATGACGACACTGGAGTGCGTGACCGAGATAGTCAAAGGAAGGAGAAATGAAAACTATATGCGGACACAAGAAGGAATGCGACAACAAATGATTTGAAAGCAGGAGATTCTGTTTTAGTGAAACAAAATAGAGGAAATAAATTGTCTACAACCTTCAATCCGAAATCATTCACACTGCTGGAAAAGCATGGAAATAGTGTTGTTGTTCAAAATGATGATGGTGATACATATAAGAGAAATGTCACACATATCAAAAGATTCATTGAAAGGAAATCTAGTGAAAATAAAAATGTCAATAGTGAAAATGTCAATAGTGAAAATCAAAATGTCAATAGTGAAAATCAAAATGTCAGTAGTGAAAATCAAAATGTCAATAGTGAAAATCAAAATGTCAATAGTGAAAATCAAAATGGCTATAGTGAAAATCAAAATGTCTATAGTGAAGTTCAAAATCAAAATATATCTAGTGAAAATCAAAATGTGTTAAAAGGAAATCAGAATGGTGGAATTAATGATAAAGCTCCGTCTAACAAATTGATGAAATCCGTCCCAAGTCTAGAGCCGTCCAAACCGACTAGACCAACTCTTGACCGGAAACTACCATCCAGATACAAAGATTTTGTTTTAAGCAATTGAGACAATTGTCTACTTGAGTTTATCATGTTTATAGACAGTTAATTGAGATGACAATTTTTTATTGTTTTTTGTTAAATCAAATTCTAGTCGAGAATTTAGTATTATGAACTTTAAAGTATTTTCATACATTTACAGTATTTTACTTGATACTCAGGTTAATCATGTTAATTTTGATTTTTTTTAAAAAAGACAATTTTCAGTAATTTTTTTTTTTTTTTTTTTTTTTTTTTTTTTTTTTTTTTTTTTAAAGTATCATGGCAAAACAGCAGAGCTCTGGCAAAACAGCTGCCAGATGTAAGAATAATATAATGCTAGAAAAATCCTAGACTTGATGATACAACATACAGTGCCAGTGGCAAATTTCACATGTGTTGGTTATTGAAACAAAATCATTTCTCAAAGAGAGGACTGGTTCCTTTAGGATAAGGGGAACCTTCTCCCATCTTCTCTTTGCTTTAGTTTGTTGCAACAGATAGTCCTTGGTTTAGAGGTTGGTGGGGAAAAACTTTAAAATGGGGGGAACCCCGGCTCATTTTTTTTGGTAAACTTTTGTGTACTTCCTAAGTATCAATTTTTTACAAATATATCAACTTATTATTTGGCAACTCTGACACATGAATGCAAACCAAGATGCTGGACTAAAATTTTCTAAAAATTGAGCCTCTAGCTTAGTAGCTGTGAAAACGTAGCTCTATTGACCTTGTTTTGTTTTTTGGCCATATATATAAAAATAATCATCAACAGGACCTTAAGAACTACATTTTCACAGCTACTGGCTTCGTGACTCAAGTTTACATGATAAAGGCTGCATGGAAAAGAAAATGTGGTATTATTGCAAATAAGACAACTTTCCATAATGGAACAAATGGCACAGAAATTAACTGTTATTGGTCACTGTACAGCCTTTAACAATGAGAAAAGCACATTGTATATTATTCAGGTCTCTGGCAGGGTATATACTGTGACATTCCTGGCTTACAGTTTATATCCCCTTTGCCTTCGGCTCAGGGGATATAAGCCCTAAGCCGGGAATGTCACAGTATATACCCTGTCTGAGACCCAAATTACACATATTTTACGGATAACCCCTGACTTAATGTTATTTTCCAGTGCAGGTATTTGTTGACAACACATATATAAGTTGAAAAACCCAACCTGATATGTTCGGCATACATGAAGGATTTTCTAATTTGCTGTGAACATAATTTTATCGTGTAGTAACCGGTGTTATGATGACTTTTTTAGGTTCAAATTGGGGATAAAACGTTGTATATACCCCAGCAGTTTCCTGAATATATACTGACATCTCTGTGTTATTATCCAATCACAAACCTCGCCACATTTTTAATCCGTAATATAATCTCATAGACGGCAATAAATGGTCCCGAAATCTTAAATGTAGAACAATTCAAACAAGAAATCTAACAGCTGAATTAATGTACAAAATAATGAATGAAAAATTAATGTGTAACACAGCAACTTTCTACTAGCTAATATATATAAAAACTTGACCTGTACATGTAGACCTTGGGTAGTACACTATTGATAAAGTGACTTTAACTTTTAGCTACTAGGTTAAGTTTTTTAGTGAAGGTCAATTTCTCAGTAGCATGTACCAGACATTGTACACAAAGGGTGGCATAAAAGAATAGATCACTTATGAGTTTGATATCATCTACATTCAATATTTTTCATCAGATTTTTTTTTAATATCAATGTTAAAACCAGAACATATTAATTTAGTAAAAAGAAATATCAAATAAAAAACATCATATAATTGATATTAAATTCTGATTTTAACTATATAATTGGACTACTTACAAGAAATGCTAAGCTCTATATTTTTTTTCTTACTGAACATTATCCAGTGTGCCAAAACCTTTTTAATCTACTAGTCTGGAAAACTTAATATCAAAATCCCTATATGACTATTTCAAAATGTTCAAAAGTCAGAATCAATATTTACTAGGGGGCATCAGCCTAGTGCTAACGGTGCAGACTGTTTTCCTTTATCATGTTAGCAAAGGCACGTTTAAAAAAATACCTATAGTACTTATATAATTTTCATATTTAGGTTGAGCCCCTAGTCATGCTAGTTAGAAAATGTAAGTTTTATTCAATGCATCAAAACCGTCCTAAAAACTGCATAACATTCTTCAAAGTTTTTCAAATATTTAAACTAATTATTCATCATTTTTTTTAAATTAAAATAGTAAATGAATGAATTTGTGTTGCACTGATTACAAAATGTTTTAATAAATAATTTTTTGTTATAGGTATGGAAACCTGCTCTTTTTCTTTTATATCTGAGACCCCTTGTGGTCCAAATGGCAACATTTCACCTGAATCCAAATGGTTGCCAATAAGATCCTGTGTTGGAAGTATCCTTTCACATTTAAAAGCTACACATATAGCTGTCTCAACCTTTAGATTTGAGTATGATCTAATAAAGGCAAGATCAGGATATTTTGAAGAGACTGAAGCCATTGATGACCATATCATATGTCCCAATCACAGATTTCATCTTGGAAAAGGATTTAGGAGAAGAAAAGTCTGCATGTCTAAAGAACCACTTTCAAACTGCTGCAACAAACACCAGGCTTCTGATACCACCGTCTCACTCATCCAGAGTCAACAGATATACAAACAGTATGGAATTTTGATTCCAGTTGGTTCAGGTATTATAATTTAACTAACATAACTTAGATGTAGGCTTTACATTTGAAAAGTTGAAATTTACAGTTTCAGATTCAATTTTGAATAAGTCAGTAAGTGATACCGATAATTGATTTTTTTTTTTTTTTATATGTTGATAACAATATCAGGAATATGATCAAAGCTGCAATTCAGAACAAATCAATACAAATACAGGAGCACAATAACCTGGAAACAACTTGCCTCACATAATTGGCTATGAGAGAAATATGGAAAAAAGGGAGAAATCATATTGCTTGGCGATTTTAACGCCCGAACTGGAAATGGTTGTGATTTTATTGAAGGGGACAATACCAACCACATTCCATTAAACAACAGCAATTATAACCTTGATATTTTGAATGGGAGAAGAGCCAGCTGCGATAATACTGTAGATTCTAGAGGGAAAGACCTTCTTGATTTTTGTATATGTAATCAAATCCGTATCTTGAACGGGAGAATATTAGGTAATAGCACTGGCAAGCATACATGTTTTAAGTATAATGGTTGTAGTGTAGTTGATTATGTGTTAGCATCAGAACAATTATTTTGTAACATTTTATATATGTGTGTATCAGATTTCAAGGCAACTTTTTCCGATTGCCACTGTAAACTATCATTTAAGTTATTAGCCTCATTTACAAACGAGAACACTAACTCAAATTTAAAAGATTTCCCAACAAGATATGAGTGGAATGAGGAAAAATTAATAAGTTTTCAAAATGCCTTTGCTCATCCCGCTATCCAAAACGAGTTAAAAAACTGTATAACAGAAGATATAAGTTTTGATTCAGCTGGTATAAACCAAGCAACTAAAACAATCCATTCACTGTTTGAAAAAGTTTGTAAAATCACCCTTAAGAAAAAAAAGAAAAGAGTGAAAACTGATAAAAAATGGTTTGATCATGAACTGACATCGTTAAAAAAAAAGTTGATGGAAAAGCTGCACTGATGAATAAATATCCTAAAGACCCATTTATTCGTGGGTCATTTTTTAAAACATATAAAAAGTATGCAAAACTTAGAAAGTATAAAAAAAGGGAATTTAAAAATGTAATTCTAAATCGTCAAGAAAATTTGGAAACTGAAAACCCTAAGGAGTATTGGAAACTTGTGAACCTCCTACGCAATGAGAACACGGATAAGCCAGAAAATAATATTGATGGTGAAACCTGGTACAAATATTTTGCTTCTTTAGCATCTATTCCAATAGACAAACATGATCAAATAAAAAAGATTGAAGAGAAATTAAAGTTACTAGAAAGTAATATAACCAGCTTCACACTTTTAGATAACAAGATATCAGAAGCTGAACTAAATAAAGCATTTAAAAAGCTTAAATCAGACAAAAGTCCTGGATTAGATAATATAAGCAATGAGATGCTTGCTTAAGGCATCTCAATCTTTTATTAACACAATTTTACTAAAACTTTTTAATGCAGTTTTCACCTCTGGTATATACCCAAGTGAATGGTCAAAGAGTTTTATTTGTCCAATATTCAAAGCCGATGATAGAAAAAAACCTGAAAATTACAGGGGAATTGCTATAAACAATAGTATCGGAAAACTATTTAATATTATTTTAAATAACAGATTTGACCTTTTCTTAGATGAAAATAATATAATTCATGAAACCCAGATAGGGTTCTCCAAAAAAGCACGTAACTATGACCATATTTTTGTATTAAGATGTATCATTGAAAAATATTTTAAGACTGGAAATAAAACATTATTCGCATGTTTTGTCGATTTTCGAAAAGCTTTCGATAAAGTCATACACATTGGTATAATGTATAAACTACAACTTTGTAATATAAATAATTATTTTTATAGAATATTAAAATCTATGTATACCAAAGACAGATTATGTGTAAAAATAAATGATAAAATGACAGAGTTCTTTGTATCAGGGGTTGGTGTAAGGCAGGGGGACGTTTTAAGTCCAAATTTATTTAAATTTTTCATAAATGAACTTCCAAAAATTTTGCTGGAAAAGTCAGAATCAGTTTGTTTAAATAACGAAAAGATACCATGTCTCCTATATGCTGATGACCTGGTCATTTTTTCAGAATCTAGAGCAGGGCTTCAAGACAAACTTGATATTTTATATAACTATTGTAATGAATGGTGTCTTGAAGTCAACTCCCAAAAAACATTTGATAAAAGATGACTTCCATATAGGGGAGGAAAAAATAGACTGTGTAAAGCAGTATAAATACTTGGGTCTTATAATTCAAAACACTGGTAAATTTACTGAGGCTAGAAAACAACTTTACCAAAAAAGTCTTAAAGCCTGTTTTAAGCTCTATAGGGACTTGAAATCCTCAAAACCTAGTATTGGTACTTTTCTTCATTTATTTGATCATTGTATTAAACCTATTATTTTATATGGTTGTGAAAACTGGGGCACTATTAATATAACCCCTAAGAGAAAATCATCATCTCTCTTTGATATATTTAAGGATTGGGAGTCTGAAAAACTTCACCATAAATTTTGTAAATATATCCTTGGAGTTACTAAATTGTGCACTAATATAGGAGTTCTTACAGAACTAGGAAGATATCCTCTTTACATAGACATGTTAAAACAAGTCTTCATGTATTGGCACAGACTTGAGAATTCCCCATCAAACCTGCTGAATAACGCATATAAGGAGTATATGCATTTACATAGCTTAAACAAAGGTAATAATTCCTGGTACACTAATATACTCTTTTATGGGGAAAAGTTAAGCTTTAATTTGGCTTATTGTAAAACCCTAAGTAAATATAAATTTAAAAAATCACTTAAACAATGTCTCCGAAACAGTTTTCTTGAGACTTGGAAAGTAACCAGAGATTCTTATTTACAGGATAAAGGTAAATTGAGTACTTATTTCAAATTTAAATTTTCATTTGGTAAAGAAACCTATCTATCCTCTATAAATAATGGCAATTGTCGAATTCTTACTAAATTTAGGTTAAGTAATCACAAATTAAGAGTTGAAACTGGTCGTCATGAACGCAGGGTAAATATGTCAGGTAAATTAGAGAGTATTCCACGATGTGAAAGACTTTGTCAATATTGTAATTTGAATGTGACTGAGGATGAACACCATTTTTTATTGCAATGTCCTCTAAATGTAACTTCAAGAACCATTTTACTTGATGATTTATTTATGGAATATCCAAAACTAAGAATACTTAATTCGCAAAACCTATTTATATGGATTATGACAAATGATAATGATAATTTTATTAAAAAATTATGCAAATTTTTAACTTCAAACTTAGAAGTGAGAAATAATACTGTCAAGTGAATTAATACAGGTTTTAATGATAATATTTGGGGAAGAGTTATCTTTCTTTTGCTGAACTGACAATGTCGTATATATATGAACTATTGTTTTGTTTTTATATAAATCATATAATTATAATGTTTAAATTTCATATTGTTTCTAAATATGTATTTTAATTTATGTTTTGTCTATTATCCATTTTGTTTGTAATTCATATGCCTATAAGGGCCCTTTGATTAGGAAATAAACATATTTGATTTGATTTGATTTATACTGTTATATAATGACAAACATGTATGTCATCTTGAACTTATTCAATCACCTTCTTCTCTGAGACCATTATATAGATTTTGAAAAATAGTATTATGTATATTGTACAGAACTGATGTAACGATACAGTGTGTATCATGTAGTCAATATTTTATTCTGAAAAACTCTTGACTTTTGTCAGGGAGGGGGGGGGGGGCTTTATTTTATTCAGACCATCCATAATTTTTGTAAAGCAATATAATGATATTAAATTATATATTGTTTTCATGCATTTTATTTTTATTAAATTATTGAGTTCTCTGTTGTATTTCGGAATCAACATCTTTGAATTCGTATTTACCTTTTTCCTTTTTTTTTCAAGGGTTTTGTCGCCAATGTAGAGTTGCATTGTGTAACAGTTTAAAAGACCAGGTAGTTCCATCTGATGATACACATGAGACATTGCAAAAGGTTTGTAGAATAAAGATTGTTTTAAAACCTTTGAAGTAGAGTTAAGAAATAATAATTAATCGCTGCTCATTAGGTCAATTCTTCATCCAACAAACCCGTCCACACCCTCTTTATTTGTTTTAATTATTTTAAAAATATTCCTGCCTCCCACATTTCAAATAAATTCATGTCCATTTACTGCACTTTTTTTGTGTACATATTATAAAAATATATGAACACTTTTTAAATTCACAGTCTAAGTGGGAGTGCTCCAATATATATATATATATATATATAACAGAGAAGAATACCTGTACAGAACAAAACATTGGTTTTCTTCCCCCTTACTTACATTCCCCATCAAAATCATGCTGATTTTCGTAGCCTGTAGCTAGGTAGTATCTGTTTGTTTATGTGGTTCATAGGTATTTCACCATTGGAAAAAAAGATTAAATCGTTGGTTAATCTTTGAATTGTTTACACTAGTAATTTTCAGGTCCCTTATAGCTTGCTGTTTGATCTGGAACAAAGCCCTGTGTAAAAGACCGTACTATGTCTTTGACTTGTATTTGTTATTATCAGGTTTGGAACAACCCTTCCTCAGGCAAGATGCCATTTTACTGTTTCTTAAAAAAAATAAAACAGAAAAACTTAACAGGGGAGGGGGAAGACATCATATTTTAAACAACTTTTCCAAAAGAGGGGGTCCACTAATTTTGAATAATATTAAAGAAAATGATTATGTTTTAAGTCCAGCAATTTTACAAAATACTTGACATGTTTTGACCATTTAATACCTGAAAGATATATAGTTCTTTGAGAAAATATGAGCCCTTTTGTACTAAAAGAGTTTTTTTCTAAAACATAATATAACTTTAATTGACCCCTCTAAAAAAAGGGATATTTATAAATAGCATTGAGGGGTTTGTTCCAAACCTGATTTGACTTGGATGGACAATTGCATAATAGGCACACATACATGTACCACGTCTAAATATTTCTTCTTGGTGACCAGGGAAAAAAACACTTTATATATTAAAGAAATGTCAAATTACAAGTGAAAAATCAAGTTTTATTATTGTCAAAACCTATTATTTATGTTAACAACAAAAAATTGTAATCGCTCAACTTCACTTTTTATACTTTGCCTTAAACATTTGCAAATTAAATATTTTTTTATATAACTTTTCAAGTTGCTTGCTCGCGCAAATTGTTGGAGCTAAAAAATCTGTAGAACAATAAATTAAATTTGTGTAATTAAATTAACGGTACCAATTTTCTTGCACCAGATGCGCATTTCGACAATACATGTCTCTTCAGTGATGCTCGTGGTCAAAATATTTGAAAATCCAAAGCTTATATAAAAGAAAAAGAGATGTAATAAAAAAAGATCCAAAAGGTATAGCCAAATTCGTGAAAGGAATCAGAGCTTTGCATGAGGGAGATACATTCCTTAATTTAAAATAATTTATAATATTTTGTAACAGCAAATTTTAATAACACAAAAAATCCGTATTTTCATGCCAGTACCGAAGTACTGGCTACTGGGCTGGTGATACCCTCGGGGACTAATAGTCCACCAGCAGAGGCATCGACCCAGTGGTAGTAATTAAATTAACGGTACCAATTTTCTTGCACCAGATGCGCATTTCGACAATACATGTCTCTTCAGTGATGCTCGTGGTCAAAATATTTGAAAATCCAAAGCTTATATAAAAGATGAAGAGCTGTAATAAAAAAAGATCCAAAAGGTATAGCCAAATTCGTGAAAGGAATCAGAGCTGTGCATGTGTGTGTAACCTGATGGATTTCTGTAAGCACTCTAATTTTTTTTTTTTAATTATGCCCCTTTGAATGCAAAAAGTTGACCTAAATATGCTACATGTATTGCAACAGTTTGTCGTGGCAACTCCTCTGAATCCACCCAACATACTTTCAAGAAACTTTTTTTGTAGATAAATAGTTACAGAGTTTTAAAGTTTTGAAGTTTTTTTTTTATGTGAAAATATTTCTCCCCAAAAATCACTGAACAAAATCTTACTAAGCTTGAACCACATCATTATAAGTTTCTTTTTTATTTTATTTTACAGTCTGAAAAATCTGAAAATATGAGATCTGCCAGCTTGACAGCTTCAAGTGGAGAACAGTTCCAGGAACCTCCTTCAGAAACTGGATTTGAATTATATGAGGTAATATATATATGCTAACTTTTTTAAAACTTTAAATTAACATTTTATCTTTAAAAGGGTCAAAATGACCATTTCCTTAAATTTCTAGCAAAAATCATTGTTTCGTAATGCAATGATTGAGATATTCTATAAGTGAATATTTTATATTCTAATATGACATTATTATTTCGTATTGTAAACAAAGCCATGTTCTAATAACACATGCATGCTCACAGGCTTACTTTTTATATTCTCGTTATTTCATAATCATTTACATTTTTTCAAACTGTTTAACATATATTTTTTTTTGTTATGCATTATATTTGACTATATTGTACACCTCACTAATGCACAGTGTAAAATATCAACAAGTATAATGCCTACCCATGTTAAAATGAGCATAGAGCATGACATGAAAGAATTATTTATTAATTTATAAATATATAAATATTATTGTTTAAATATATAGTAAATTAGGATATTTTTTCTTTTATTTCATATCTAAAGTTTAAACTTCACATACGGCCTCAGCTGAATACTTTAAAAATGCATTAAATATATATATATGCATTTTTTTCAACTACAAAAATAATTACATATAGGAAGATGGGGTATGCGTGCCAATGAGACAACTATCCATCCAAATTTGCAATTTATAAAAGTAAACCATAATAGGTTAATGTACGGCCTTCAACACAGAGCATTGGCTGACACCGAAGAACAAGAAATATAAAGGCCTTCAAAATTACTAGTGTAAAACCATTCAAATAGGAAAACCAATGGTCTATATAAAAAACAAATAACAAGAAACACATATAAATTACATAAACAAACGACAACTACTGTACAATAGATTTCTGACTTAGGACAGGTGCAAACATTTGCAGGAAGATTAAACATTTTCATGGTACCAAACCTTCTCCCTTTTCCTGAAATAATAGTTTAACATCACAACATAGAAAAACACACGATAAGATATCAATCGGAAGGTTTAACTCAATAAAAAAATGTAAATTTACACACTATGAACCAAAAAATTTGATTGCAATACCTGAATGCAAAAACATAGTTAATGAAATGTTAGGGACAAACATTCAAGGCAAAAAGCAAACAAAAAAGTCTGAAAACAAATCCATGGCAAGACACTATTATAAAAATTTTCTCTGAAACTACTCTGCCAAAATTAACCAAACTTGGCCACAATCATCATTGGAGTATCTTGTTTAAAAATGTGTCTGATGACCCTTGCTGACATGACTAAAATTAATTATAGTGTTAAAAGTTTGTCTTTATCATTTTAATGCTTTATTTAAAATTAATATATTTTTGATATTCAGCTAAATGTAAAACTGAAACATTTTTTTGTTTTATTCTTTTCCAGAACACAGAATACACTCTTTCTCAAACAAGTCAAGGAAGTGTATGGACACCATCAGCAAGTCAAGGAAGTGTATGGACACCATCATCAAGTCAAGGAAGTGTATGGACACCATCAGCAAGTCAAGGAAGTGTATGGACACCATCAGCAAGTCAAGGAAGTGTATGGACACCATCAGCAAGTCAAGGAAGTGTATGGACACCATCATCAAGTCAAGGAAGTGTATGGACACCATCAGCAAGTCAAGGAAGTGTATGAACACCATCAGCAAGTCAAGGAAGTGTATGGACACCATCAGCAAGTCAAGGTAGTGTATGGACACCATCAGCAAGTCAAGAAGATGTTAATTCCAGAAAGAGAAAGGCATTGGATTCATTTCTGCTAACTTGTGGTGCTAGTCCTGTTAAGAAGACATTAACAGCTGAATGGAGAGGCTGTTCTGAAAGGACAAAATCAGATTACATCATTAAAACCACTAAGATTTTGAATGAAGTTTTAAATGTGTTGGTGCCAGGACAAAAAACTGATGTATTGCAGGCAATAATGAAATGTAATAAACAGAAAGAAGAAAGGTTGTTGAATATAATTTCTGATGCTTATATTGGATGTGAAGACTGGGGTTCACAGCGTCAAATCCTATCCATAGTAGCTCACCAGGTGTCTTACAGCGAATTGCATGCTTTGATACCAGATTTATCACGTTACAAATATGGTGCAGCAAGGAAACATGCCTTATCTGTAGGATCTGGTCAAAAAGTTCCAGCAACTGAAATAACACATGAAGGCATCACAACTGAACAGATAAATCATTTCTTAGACTTTATTATGAGTCCAGCTATTATTACAGACATACCCTTTGGCGAATATAATCTTAAGCTTTCTAATGGAGAAATCATCAGTGTGCCTAAAATCATCCTTAACAGCGTAAGAACCCGTGTGGTTCAGCAGTATTTTAGCTACTGTGAAGAAATTAATTTTGAGGAAAAAGGAAGTTTAAGTTCTTACATGAGAATTCTTCATGCCATAGGACCTAACGTAAGAAAATGTATGAAAGGATTAGACAACTATGCTGCAGATGGCGCCAAAGCAATAGAGAGTCTGCAGAAAATAGCTGACTTGTTTGGAAGATTGGATAAAGGGAAGGAATGGCAGGATAAAATGTGCAAGCTGCTTACATCGTCTAAGCAGTATCTTAAATTGGAGTACAAGGTAAGTTATTGTCAATCATTCTAAAAACTATAATTAGGGCCATATCACTAGTTTGGGTGCCTATATTGTCTGTAAAAATGTCCTAAACAGATCGTATTGACAATGCAACAGTTATCTTTGTACCTACCACTGGCTACCAGTACTAATAGGAATTCATTAAAACTTAGAAGGATGTAAAAACCAAACACTTGTATAGTTTAGAATTATAAGACTTGCTTTGTGTTTACCCAAACAACAGCATGCATTAGAAATTTCATTAACAATTTTCGTCAAATTTTTCTAATAAACTTCTATTATAAATTATTTTTTGGAAACTTGGAACCAAGCTTTATATACATGATATAAGTGACAGTATACTGTAAATTCAGAAATTATTGCGAGGTTTTTATTATTGCGAATAATGCGACTGAGTTGTAAACGCAATAATTAAAACTCGCATTTTGTAATATTTTAACTGAATTAAGCATGACTTTTCTCAAAAACGTAAAAATTAAAATCGCATTCAAGTGTAAAATGACAAAATCGCAATAATAAATGCACGCAATAATTTCTGAATTTACAGTATCTCAATGTTGATGTAACTAAGTCTGTCGTTGTTTATTTTATATATGATACACTGAGGTCTACTGTTTGTATGTTAAATAATAATCATATGACACATATTCCTGTTTGTTGAAAGTTTTCAGTGTGCCTATTTATAGGAAATACTCTTTGAATTTCAGACTCATGTTGTAAAGGAATCAGAGGTAGCTGATCATTGCTGTACATTTGCACTATCTGATGGGACCAAAGACTACACTTCCAGTTGCAGCCATTTACATCAAAATTCTTGTAACCAATGTGAAGAACTGGACACTGTTCTTGAATGCTTAATGGGTGTCTCAAAGACCATAACTTATGACAATGATGATCAAGGAGATGATACAATGTATACTATTTCAGAGGTAAATGATCGCTTTATGTATAAAAGAATTTTATTTATAAATGAGAAGATGTGGTTTGAATGCATATGAAACATCTCGTCATCCTAGTCACAATGTATTTATAGTAAGCAGATATAGATTACATAATGGATTTTAACATGAAGCCTTGGCTCAAACAGAACAGCAAGAGTTGACAAGTCTAAAATAATACAGAAATGAACACAAATGGTTTAATTTATATGAAAATGAGAAACAAAAAACACCTTCAAAAACAAACAATAAATACTGAACAACAGACCCCTAACTTATCATATAGATCCTGTTCCTCCTAACTTGTAATATAAATCCTGTCCGTCCTGACTTGTCATGTAAATCCTGTCCCTCCTGACATGTCATATAAATCTTGTCACTCCTGACATTTCATCTAAATTCTGTCCCTCCTGACTTATCATATAAATCCTGTCCTTCCTGATTTGTCATGCAAGTCCTGTTCCTCCTGACTTGTCATGTAAATTCTGTCCTCCCTGATTTGTCATGTAAATTCTGTCTCTCCTGATTTGTCATGTAAAACTTGTCCTTCCTGACTTGTCATGTAAATTCTGTCTCTCCTGACTTGTCATGTAAAACTTGTCCTTCCTGACTTGTCATGTAAATTCTGTCCTTCCTGAATTGTCATGTAAATCCTGTCCCTCCTGACTTGTCATATAAATCCTGTCCTTCCTGACTTGTCATATAAATCCTGTCCTTCCTGATTTGTCATGTAAATCCTGTCCCTCCTGATTTGTCATGTAAATTCTGTCCTTCCTGATTTGTCATGTAAATTCAGTCCCTCCTGACTTGTCATATAAATCCTGTCCCTCCTGACTTGTCATGTAAATCCTGTCCCTCCTGACTTGTCCTTATAAATCCGGTTGCTCCTGACTTGTCATATAAAACCTGTTTTGCCTGAATTATCATATAGATCCTGTTCTTCCTGTCAGTGTCTGTCTGAGCACACAAAAGATGACAAACAAAAGGTTTGAATAATTTTAATTGTACAATTGATGTTGTAAAATTAGGGAATTGTTGTTTTATTGACTGCTACAGAAAAATTTATGACCGCACTATTTGTCAGTAAACAATGCACTTCTTTTTTATGCTAATACATTGTTGTTACTGTTTTTTAGAGTGTCAGAGCTGTTCATGAATGGAAAAAACATATTCTTCGCTCTGTAAATCAGGATATTGCTCGTAAATCTGTCCTAGAAAATCTGAAAGAAGACGAAATGTTAGTTGAACGTGATTGGGCCATGAAGTTTATTCCAATGCAATACAGAGAATCTCAATCTAATTGGTTCGGTAAACGGGGACTCAATTGGCATGTTAGTGTTGCAACTTTCAAATACAGGCAGGCCTTGACAATGCATACTGTTATTCACATGATCTTTGACAGTGCACCCCAAGATGCTGAGACATCAAATGCTGTTCTTGGGAACAGTTTATAGATTTTTCATCAAATTAATCCTTGCCTGACAAATGCCTACATTCGATCTGATAATGCTGGATGTTTTCATGGAGCAGCATCTGTATGTGCCATGCCATTTCTTTCATCCATTGTTCAATGTAAAAGAATGGATTTTGCAGACCCTCAAGGTGGAAAGTCCATCTGTGACAGAAAAGCTGCCCATGTCAAATCATACATCAGACGATACGTCAATGAGGGCAATGATGTATGTACAGCAATGGATTTTAAAAATGCATAAATGAAATCAAACATAAAGAAAGTGTCTGTGGTTGTTGCACTTCAACCTCCTAAAGCTGACAGCAAGAAGAAAGAACCTACTGTTTTTAAACTGCCAAAGATCACAACTGTAAATAACTTTTCGTTCAAAAATGGTGGAGTGCAAGTTTGGAGGCAGTATGGAATAGGACAAGGCTGTCATATTCCTGCTGTTGATATGGCAACTACTAGGGATCTACCAGAACTAACCATTATTGAAACTTATCTAAATCAACAGACAGAAACAGATGTCAGACAGACAGAAACAGATGTCAGACAGACAGAAACAGATGTCAGACAGACAGAAACAGAAGTCGGACAGACAGAAACAGAAGTTAGACAAGCAGGAATTATAGAAGCTGAAGTCCCTCTTCAGGAACCTGTAACACAAGAAAATGAAATTGAAGTTGAATCTTTAGTCAATGACAACACTGTAACTACAGGTGACAAACCAAATGATGATGTTGATTCTGTCACAGAAGAAGAAATGTCTAAATTGTTTTCTTGTCATGAATGTACAAAAACATTTAGCAAATATGGTAATCTGTTGCGTCATCTGGATATTGGAAAGCATAGTGTAAAAAAGGAAAATAAGAAACTTTCTGACAAATCAAAGATTGAATATTCCAGGCATATGGAAAAGGTCAATACTGTAACTGTTAATTCAAATAACTTTTCTCCTGGTAATTCTAACAGTGATCTTACACAGGGATGGGCATTAAAGATAAGGAGAACAGTCAAAAGGTTTACCCAGGACCAAAAGAAGTATCTTCAAGAAAAGTTTGACAGAGGTGAAAAAACTGGACAGAAGTTTGATCCGGATGAAGTATCCCAGGATATGAGAATGGTAAGAACAACAAGTGGACGAAAACGTTTTCCCCAAGAAGAGTTCCTATCGACAACACAGATAGCTAGTTACTTTAGTCGTCTTGTATTAAATAAACGCAAATTATACAATCCTTTGTATACAGCAGATGATGAACAAGCAGAAACAGCTGAAGCAGAATTTATAGAACTGAATTTAGTAGCAGCTTAATGACAAGTTTTATGAAGGTTTAAATCTTTCTGACAAAAATACACTACATTGATGATGTAAATTTTTATATTAATGAGTATTTTGATTGATTAGAACATTTTCATGTTCAGAGGTTTATGTTTAATTGAAAATCAATATAAATTGTTTGCATCATTTGATTCGTAAATAAAAATATTAAGATTATTATTTCTACAAATAATTCAAAGTCAGACAATTCCTTATATGTGCAATGTTTTGCATTGTAATCTACTTACAAATAAAAAGCCTACAAGAACCAACAGTCACATATTTTTTAGAGTTTACCTCCCTTCTTTATTCAATTAAACTGTTCTCTCAAATTTTCAGAATTTACTGATAGTTTTATCAAATTTCTATCCATTTAGATATTTTTAAGAATTGGAAAAAAAGTTTTTGAACTTACAATTATTAGATTTGCAAGACAGATTAAAATGCACTTTATAAACAATTTTAAAGCATGATATCTATTTTGATTTAAAAGATTGAAACTGACAATATTAAAACGAAGTTTATATATTAATTTATCTTAAATAAATGTCAAATGTGTTTTATAAAATCATAATTATCAATCACATCTATCACATCATAGTGTGTATATAAAAAGGACTAACAAATGAGTGTTTACAAGGTTTCATTATTCATATTTTTTTAATATAAGCAAAAATAAGGAATTATATTGTTTTAAAGGTTATTTTTGTTTCATAACTAGGATATAGATATCATCTTTTTTTTCATTTATTGGTTAATACCAGGTGTGTTCTTTTCTGGCTGACCTGTTTTGGTAGTATAGATTTGGGTTCAGTGCTCAGTATTTTAGTAGCCTGCAGGGATAAATTCAGTTTAGTCTTCTTTAAATGTGTAGTTTGTTTGTAACTTGTGTAATTGAATTTTATATTCATTTCTCATGTTCAAGTATATTTATTAACTGATTATGACTTTGTCTATTATTGATAGCTGTACACTTCGCAAACTTTCGAAGATATAAAAGGATGGATACAGCTGCCAAGATATTCCTTCATTAGACAGAATCTGAAAGTGCATCACTGGTCGCTATCTTGTCATTATTGCAGTCACTTCAAGACTTGTAAATCTTTTAACAATTTGTTGATTAGAACACCAGATCAAATTAATCCAATGCATACAGACATATCATATCATATTATATTCTAATCTGTAAAAGGAAAAATTTCACCTAACATTTACCATGCAGTTACTGGAATAAGTTCAATTTCTATTTTGCTTATTTTATTGTTTTGTTCTTCTAGCATTCACTCTATCAAAAAGAAGATGTGGTATTATTGCCAATGAGACAACTATCCACAAAAGATCAAAAATGACACAAACATTAACAACTATAGGTAACCGTATGGCCTTCAACAATGAGCAAAGCCCATACCGCAAAGTTAGCTATAAAAGGTTCCGATAAGACAATGTAATACAATAATTATTTAAATTACCACAAGGTAAAAATATAAATTATTTAATGCCCAAAAAGGCGCAAGCCAGGGCCGACCGTGCAAGGGCTGTATAGCCAGTCAAGGTCGTTAAAAACTTCCATTTGTTGTAATACAATTCAAACGAGAAAACTAAAGGCCTTATTCATGAAAAAAAACCAAATATGTAACACAAACAAACCACAACCACTGAATTACAGGTTGATTCAAATTTAAAGAACTTGATTCCTCATTTAAATTATCAAAACCGTATAGTAAATCAATTGTAGTGCAAACACACTGAATGAAAAACATTTACAAGACAAAAATGGAACCAGCTGTTGTGAATCAATAAAAAATACATTTGTAGGTAAGTGTATAATATCATACCCCAACTGTATACAGGGGTGCTCATTTGTGCAATCGATTCAAACTCCTATAAAACACACAAACACGTTTGGATTAAAAGAACTTTTAAGTTCACCCATTTGATGAAAAAATTTCCTGAAAAGGGGCAAAATCAACAATTTTGAATTCCTTATGACACAGTTACATGAGCATTTATACAGACCACCCAGATTTTATGAAATATACCTTGAAAATATTTTATTGCAACATTATTTTGATTCAAATCAATTTTATACCATGGATCTAATTAATTTTTGAAAAACAAAATTAAAATTTCATTTTTGAAAATTTTACTATTTTTTTCATTTTTCCCGAACTTTTTGATATCACAGTGGCATAGTTTTGACAGATGCCCACGAAAAAACTTATAATTTCTGAAATAATAAGTATGTAAGAAGGATAAAATGATAAAAAATGGTTTGTGTTGAAAAAAAATCAAGACGGACCAATATACAGTTGGGTGCAGACCAAGCATTACATGTAGACGGGCCGAAAAAGTTAACGCGGCGTTTACTCGCGTGCACTTCATGTAAACGCCGCGTTAACTCTGCGTTAACTCTGAAATTGCAGTAGACATTAAAAGTAAACGGGCGTTTACTTTCGCGTTTACCTCCGCGTTAACGCAAAAACGGCGCGTCTTCTAATTTTTTAAAGAGTAAACGGGCGTTTACTTTCCCGTTTACCTCCGCGTTAACGTGGGAAAATGCGCGTCTTCTATTTTCGTAATAAGTAAACGCGCGTTTCTACATTAGAAAATGCCTGTACCAAGTCAGGAATATGACAGTTGTTACCCATTCGTTTGATGTGTTTGGACTTTTGATTTTGCCTTTTGATTTTTGATTTTCCTTTTTGAATTTTCCTCGGAGTTCGGTATTTTTGTGTTTTATCTTTTTACTGTTTGTAGTAATTAAACGCCCGTTAACGCAGATTGTCATCGTAACTTGGATACACTGACCTTAAATATGAAATGATAACGAACATCAAAATTAATTGACCAACTAGTCATTTCCGCTTGACATATTAACGATTACGGTTATTTAAAAATGTCACACATTTGTATTTAATTGAACAATAATTATAGTAAATTTCTTGTTCTTCGCAAATCATAGTTTAAGTATGTTTATTCAAATACATGTAATTTAATCCTCACCAAAATCAAAGTTTTCTCATCTAAGACAGACTGACTCGTAAAACAAAATTATTTGATATCATTAACAAAAACTGACAATATTTACCCTTTAACAAGTTATCTTATTCTATATAGAAGTATTCAGTTATAATTGTATGCCATAAATGACCATATAACATAATTGACAGCAATGTTTGTACCATGACCTCTTTTTATTTAAAATATTGAATAGTAAGCAAAATTAAATAGTTTTCATACATCAGACTAACTCGTAATACATAATTATCTGTTGGAAACAACCAAAACTGACCATATAAGCAATTTGTTATGTAAATCTATATAGTCCACATAGTAAATGAGTTATATTTTGATATAAAGATTGTTTGTATAATAAAAAAGGAAGCAATATTTGAATATTATGACATATTTTTTTTTTTGCATCAATTTAGAGTGCCAGCATGTCCTTTTTGTATTCAAAAAATTGAATCGTAAACAAAATTCAGTAGTTTTCATATCTCAGACTGATTCATATAATAAAATTATTTGTCTGCAACAACCAAAACTGACCATAATAAGCATTTTATTATGTAAATTGCTTTGTCCTACCTTTTCATACTTTTTTTCACAATTTTAAAAATGTCAACTTTTGATAAAAAAATGTTCAATTCAATTTTGATTTGCCAGCCAATTTTATTTTATTTTTGGTAAATTGGGTCCAATATGAATTGATACATGTAACTCAGTAGACTGGATGTGGTTGTAGATATATTTTAGAGCTCTTTAAAAGTTGCTAACTTAGCAATATAAGAAAAAAACGCAAAATATGCTATTTTCATGTTGCCATGGTTACCAATTTGGTGCTTTTTAAAGAAATAAGTAAGGTAAATCTGAAATGGTGTTTTCTTATACTATTTATGAAAAGAGACAGATTTATCTAAAAATGTCTGTTTTTTTAAATATTTTGGTCTAAAAATGGCAGCATTTTCATAATTTTGTTACCAAATTGATGGTTTCCATGACAACAGAATTTTCATACTTGAAAATAGTACAAATAAAATATAAAAAACATTTTTTTTTGTTTTGACCCAATATGAATGAAATAAGACCCAAACCATAATGATTTATTTTTTTCACTTTCCATGTATTGCTTCATAGCTTCTGACTTCTTCTCTTAAAGATGATTCATTTAAGATCAGAATCTGACTGACGAAGGATATCTGTTATCCGAAATATTTATAAATAATTACATTTATAGTTCCTTTTTGTGTTATTGGTGTTGTTATGTACACTTTTTAGGCGTTTATATATATATATATATATATACAACTCGTCTAAACATCAACCCAACAATGTTAGATCTGTAAATTTGCTTTCGCAAATTTTTGGTTCTTCCCTCGCCGGGATTCGAACCCATGCTACTGTGATATCGTGACACCAAATCGCCTGCACTGCAGCCGTCCCGCTAGACCACACGACCACCTGGGCTCTCAAAAAAAGAGCTTTCGGTGGCCATATGTTACCTATATATATATATATATATACAAGTATTTCAATACACACAATCATTTGTAAATCAATCAGTCTCTTAATGCATGATACAAAATATCAATAGCATTGATGTAAAAATTAACGTGACCTATCGAGTAGACCCTGTCGTGCCGAATGATTTAACCGCCAAATCACACAAACCACTTAACATAAACGCCATCTATGGGCAGACAATTCAGAAGAACATAATTTCATTCTAATTCATAAAATCAAACGACTGAAATTATAATTCTTCTTCCGTTATCACCCATATATCACAACCACTGATAATAATCATACTTATAAATAACAAAAAAGAGTAAAGTGCAATACCACACGACAGAGCTGAGGGCCGAAAACACAAAGAACGGGAAAATTTAAAAGGTGATCTATATCATGCAATAAAAATCTGAAAATAATGCGATAGAAATTATCTAAAAAATATTTCACGATAATATCGCTTGCCGCTTCGGAACACCATCTACCGTGTCTCTTAAAAAGAGTATGGTAAACCTAAATTAGCACAAGCACTAGCACCATCAGACCTAAAACTGTAAAACCCATAACGCTTAATATTAAGAACAAACGATTGAAAACTTCAATAAAGAGCTCTCGCATCCAAAAGTATGACACTGACATATTTTAACGTAAAACATCAACATCTAAACATTTGGTCAAAATCCGAAAAATAAATAAAATAAACTCGTCAAAATTGCTAGAAATATCAGCCCAATGCAAAAATAATTCCATGTTTTCACTGACACTTATACGAATGAGTACTAACAATTAATACTGAATCGCCATCTCTCAATCTGTATATGCCTGTTTTGAAACGTTAAATGACAATAGACATAAAGTGATCTAAAATAACTTAAAATAATCACTTCGTCGAATATAAAGCAACTCATAACTCGCAACAACAATGAAACACTTACAAATATTAAATACGCTGATTATACAAGTCACCAAAAGAAAACATAGCATCCCACATTTCATGCAGTAAATCTACCGAAACAGACTCCTTTATATTCGTAGGAATAGCCAATATATGCGAACACATCATCTAGTAGGTTAATTACTGAAGACGAATTCGTCGATAAACATGATAATCCAATAAGAGAATGTATCCACTGTAAAGAGTAAAACGGTTGTTCAACTGGACTAACATTATTTCTCGAATGTGTCAATGCAGCTAAATATATTCGCAACGTAAAAAGCTTTTGCTGGTACAACATAACCATTTTCAATTCTGTTTGATTCAGGCCAATTATTCCATCGTAAAAAACTCTGACAACTTGAATATCCTTTAGTAGTACAAACTGTTCGAGATTTCTACATTAGGTTTGAGAGTAAATACACTTTGCTAACTAGCGAAGCAGGTAAATCCAGCAATTCTTCCGCAGAGTGCCTGCAAAAATATATTTGTAATTAAAAAATGAAACATAACTAGTAAAAGCAATCTAAAATTGTAACTATCAGCTAAGTACTATGCATTTAGTTATCCGCAAACTTCATGAAATCTCAACTAAAAAAACTAACTGAAATTCAAATTCTAGTAAAGCTAGTAATCTATATCAAGAGATCAAGAGAGATCTATCATATATATGCAAGAGATCAAGAGAAATCTATCATATACATGCAAGAGATCAAGAGAGATCTAGCATATACATGCAATAGATCAAGAGATATCTATTATATACATGCAAGAGATCAAGAGAGATCTATCATATACATGCGCACATCAAAGTGATCTATAATACATGCTCACATTAAGGTGATCTATAACTGGATGACAAATCCATCATTAATGCTAATATGCAAATGTTAAATTAACAATGCCAAATATGGCCTTTTTACTCAAAACAGCTATATAAGCATGTTTGTAAGTAGGAAGCTCCATAAAATTTGTCACTTCAGAAATTAAACCATCACCATATGAAAAAAGGTTTTAGCCAAAAACCAGCAGAGAGCCAGTATAAAGTAAAAGTACCAACAGTTTAATTTTCACTGTCGAATATACAATAATTCTTGTGGGAACAAAGAAACAGGTGAAACGAACAACCCGTTAATCCCTCGCCAATCAACCGTGAAAGAGTCAATTCGTGACGAATTATCATTCCAAAATCTGGAATAAAAAACTATCAATTTAATATTGTCATCAGAGGGAAACTAATCAACCTCATGAGGTCCCCTAAGGGATTCACCTATCTGAAATACAAATTCAGAATTAGCCTATAGCCAATCATAATAATCAACAATCTGACTAGCTAATCTGCTCTGGTATTCTCAGTACATAGACTCACTACCATGTAAATAAAAACATTGAGCAATAAATATGCTAAAATGTCTAAAAGTTAACTTTTGCAATATTGATGTTGTGCTCCCTTTACTAACAACATTTTGATTGCGGTTAATCTTATATTGTTGCAAGCTAAAAAGTTTATCAACGACAAAAATACATTTTTCACTACTGTGAACTCCTTCCACTTGGAACTTGTAGAAACCCCACATTCTTACCACGTATCGTGAACAATATTACATGGGTTTTCGCTGTACTCTATAGTCTGGCAGATTAAAAAGGTTTAACATTAACATTAATCGGCTTCATGTGCATTTTAAACCAAAATCTTTTTTAATAAGACCAATACTGTCTACAGAAAAGTGTATATTACTGTTCCATGAATGAATACTATTTATTTCATTAGACAAATTTGTCAATAAATATACAAAATCGCCTATAACTTGAGAAATATATATAAGCTGTCCTAACAAAGAAGCTACCTTCCTAACAAATACTTTTCCGTTTTGCTAAACACAAATCAATGTATGAAATGCTATTCATTATCTTGTCTATACAATTGTCAGGAATAGTAAAAAGGTCCTTAAATATGTAAGGTTTTTAATAGTAGTCCAAAAACTTTTCAGCCTAAGGTATAACACCGCTACTTATTGTATAAAATAATACCTCATCGTCATGTGCACCGAATGCATCGTCTTAGTTCATAATAGTCTGCTTTCCTTCTCCTCTCCATTTTAATGAGATATTTTAGTAAAAATATAACAAGCAGTAACACCGCAAATCATAGATATTTTCTATGAGATGGAAACATATAGACATGTTGTTGTGCATAATGTTTATCATACCTAAACGTATATGAATTGGGATAAATGTAATGTTTTGCAATACGCATATCTTCAAAATTTACACTGGTCTTCCGCAAATATCTGTCATATTCTCTCTCAAATCTAATACTAAGCGTGTTTAGTTAGTTTTAGACTGAACAGAAACAGTTAAAGGATTCACAGCAAGGTGAATTTTTGACATCTCTACAATTACATCATCGCTAATAAATCAGTAACCGCTGATTTTACAAAAGAGGTATTTTTCAAAACTAATAAATTATTTAACAAACAAAAGATCGATATTGTATTTGAATAGAAAGGTAATATACAACATCTCTAATATTATCTATAATAAATATAGGCGTATCAATATCCATCTAAAATTGAATGTTTCTGCTAAGTCTATCCTTAACAATAATATCAGATTGACCTACTTGATATTCAATATAATCATTGGTCAAATTATAATCAATCTATCATAGTTAAATTTATAGATAATTTAAATACTCATCTTTCAAAATTTCACTGAGGCCAGGTTTGGGTGGCTGATTTACTACTGTTGACATATGGACTGCTGGACCTGTAATGTGTTTAGGACCCACAAGAGTAGTATGTTCCCTTTTTCTTCATCTCTTCACATGAGACTCCATCAACTGGTTATCACCTTGCAATTCAACCATAAGTCCACCAAATTTCTCCGTCTCTCTATCACCAACAATTGGCTCAATACCTCTACTTTATTGATTTAAAGCAGTTAAAACAGTTCTCAATAAAATATCGGGTTCACCTTCATAATCCAAGACTAAATTCGAACGTACTAAATCAACTAACACAGCTAGAAAAATTAACGTGACCTATCGAGTAGACCCTGTCGTGCCGAATGATTTAACCGCCAAATCACACAAGCCACTTAACATAAACGCCATCTATGGGCAGACAATTCAGAAGCAAATTATTTCATTCTAATTCATAAAATCAACGACTGAAATTATATTTATCAAATATCGAAATCACTAGGTATGTGTCAAATTGGACAGCTTTTGATCATTTGTTTCTCTTTGAATTATCATTGAACTACATTAGCTTTTCACTTTATTGATTATTGTATGCACATTTCTATCAATATGCATCTACATTTACAAGACTTAAGCACAAAACGTAGATCAAAGCGACTATCTGATGGTTCGTCTTCCCCTCTAAACCACCGCAACAATACACAATTTAAAACATACATTACACGATGCATGTACACGTTTAGATACGGGTAATACAGGTCAAAGAGCGGAAAATCCTCTTCACTGATATATTTTGCACAACATGTGTTTTACAAAGATGCAAAGTATGTAAAATATTTTCAGAAAGTTTGTTCATAACGTCAAAATGACATCATAAGAGTTTAAACAGCACACAGATGACCAGATTATATCGGCTTGGTGTCTCGGTATGTGTCTTTGAGTAGATTTTTTTTGCATATTTGAGATATTCCTCGTACTAAAACTTCAATTTTGGCGTCTTAAATGACCGAACAAGCTAAAATATTTAACATAAACAAATTGAATCGACGACTGAAGTAGGGCTCTATTTTTTTTTTGTGAATTAAAGTTCAAAGTTGAAAATTTGACTTCATCATTTATATACAAGGGGGACTTCCGGTCAACTTTTTATCCTTTTCATATAATGTATTTATATTTTTCTTTATATCATATTATTTGTCATTAAATTGTCCTTAAGAATCAATTTACAGATTTTGACCGGGTTATATGCCTTTCCGTTAATTTAAGTTTTAATGTTCAAAAATGTGTTGCCAGAGTCACAATACGAAAGACTTCCGGTCAACTTTTCGGTAAAAAAGAATATTCAAATATATTTTATTTAATTTTATCTTATAGACTTTTATATAAGCTTTCAAAATCAGTTTTATTTATTAATTTAGCTTAAGCGATTCGAGAGATATTAGTTATAAAACACCCATTTTCACTTCCGCGTTTTCCACTTCAGCGTTTTCGACCTTTCCGTTTTATTCACGGGAACTTGTGTGATATCCAGTAATGGCGGACAAATAGCGATAAGGTGTAATACAGGCCAGACCTGATGACTGATATGCTTATGATAGAGTATCGTGTTTAAAAGTTTTCATATCAGACTTGAGCTTTAATTAAAATATGTAAACAACATTCGCATTGTTTCCCCCCGAAAATTCTACTAGATATTATACAACAAAATTATTTTTAATTTTTGATTGATATACTCTTAAAACATAAAACAATGAGGGGGATAGGAACTTTATCGGGACTCCAGGATCGGGTGTTTTAAGCCCGGGATTTCGGGATTGAACCTTTCGGGATCCGGGAATTTTTTTTTTCGGATTTTCGGCGCCGGGATTTATTTTATTTAAATTCGGGACCTCGGGAAATTGTGTTTTTAAGCCCGGGATTTCGGGATCAGGAGACATAAAGGAGCCAGGTTGAATCCATCACAACATTAAAAAAAAACTGCTGATTTATAATGCAGCCACAAAGATTTAAAAATTAAAGTGCACATATGGTCAGTTTTAGTCAATGTGGTCAAACAATTTTGTTGTACAAGTCAGCATGAGGTATCATAACTACTGACATTTTCTTACGTATCAATATTTGAATAAAAGGAGGACATTCTGGCACCCTAAATATATGCGAACAAAACTTTGTTGTTATTTTATTGCAATATTGCTGTCCATTGTATTGTACATTGAATCCTGATACAAAAAATATGGCTGATTTACTATGCGGGTATACATGGTATATAGATTTATAAATTAAAGTGCACCTATGGTCAGTTTTGATCAATACGGTCAAATATTTTAGTTGTACAAGTCAGCATGAGGTACATGTATCAAAACTACTGAAATTTTGTTACGTATCAATATTTTGAATAAAAGGAGAACATTCTAGCACCTTAAATTTATGCGAACAAAAAATGTTTGTTATTGTATTACAATATTGCTTTACAATCTATTATACATTGAATCCTGACATAAAAAATATGGCTGATATACTATGCGGGTATATAGATTTACAAATTAAAGTGCACATGTGGTCAGTTGTGGTCGATGCGGTAAAAATATTTTGTTTTGCAAGTCAGCATGAGGTATGAAACTCTTGAAATTTTGTTACATATCAATATTTTGAATATAAGGAGCACATGCTGGGACTCTTAATTTGTGCAGACAAAATTTTGTAGTCATGTGTTTTAATTTTTTATTTTGTATGATAAATTTTCTCCTGAAATTAAAATATTACTGATTGTGGCTACACAGATCAAGGACGTATAACAAACATCAAGTATACGTCCTTGCATATATATACATAATAAAGTGCATATATGGTTGAATATAATAGGTATAGGAATATTGTAACCAAGATCGTTTTTTTTAATTGAAAGATTGGCAGATCACAGATAAATTTGTGTAACAAGCAAGTTTTTATTTTCAAATATTTGTATCTAATCCTGTTTATATAACGGAAGTATTAATTTTACTTTATTTTCGATGTTTATACTACGAAACAAAGATATTAAAAATATTTTTAAAAAACCGACGAAGAACGATCCTGGTTACAAGTTAACTTAGTGTTGAGCAGACCAGTCAAAAGTTAACTTGGGAACAGGTCTGGGTTCGATCGGATTTGTCAAAACAAAAGTTAACTTATGTCAGAGACATATGTATGTCTCTGCTTATGTTAACTTTGTGGCAGGACTGGTTTTGAAGTTAACTTATGTTAACTTTACGGAAGGACTGGTTTCGAAGTTAACTTCTGTTAACCTATGACAAGACAATTTAACTTTTTGGCAGACATAAAAACAGTCCTAGGACCAAGTCCTAAATTCGGTCACATGTTAACTTTGACTAGTCCAAATGACTGGTTATCATGTTAACTTGCTGTACAGGTTAGGACCGTACCCATCTGTAACCACTTATTATAACATTTATTTCAAGTTATCCTTCGTGTACAGTTTTGCAGTAAAATTAGAAAACTCCTGATTATTTAAAGCACACAAATTATCCAGTAAAGTGTAAGTTTGAAATTTTAAACGCAAATAAGACGGATGTGACTGAGTTTTACCATACACTGTGATGCATTACAATAAACGAATAGTTGGTGACGATGGGAACGTTTAAGATCATTGAGGACCCAAAATTCAAAAAAGTTGTGCCAAATACGTCGAAGGTAATCTATGCCTGGAATAAGAAAATCTTTTTTTTTTCGGATAATTCAGTTTTTTTTGTAACAGGAAATTTATAAAAATTACCATATATTTCATCTCGGCCTCCAGTAAATGTTCTACAATTACTCTTTCAGTGCTCTTAACTAGTTCATTAACCATTAAAAAAGAGAGGCGAAAGATATGAGAACTATATTCATCGGTCGAAATATAAAGTGACAATGTCATGCATGACTAAAACTAATTTTCTTGTACTTTCAAATATATAACCAATAGTACAAAACAAATATGCCAAAATGCAATGATACAATGTTATGCACCAACAAATGATGCAGATGAAACAAAAATAACGTTTTATGAGAAACTCCAAAGTATAACCTGCAAAACACCACGACATGACATCCTTATAGTCTTAGGTGATATGAATGCTAAAGTAGGAAATAATAACTTAGATAGAGAAAGAGTTATGGGTAAATATGGACTTGGCACTATAAACGAAAATGGAGAACTACTTGTAGATTTTTGTGGAGATAACGACCTTGTTATTGGAGGTACACTTTTTCCACACAAAAAAACAGCCATAAAATCACATTGAACTCCCCAAATGGTCATGACAAAAACAAAATAGATCATTTGATAATAAACGGAAGATGGAAAAACTCACTTTGTGACGTGAGAGCTATTAGAGGAGCAGACTGTGGTAGTGACCATCACTTGATTTGTGGTTAAACTAGACTGAAGCTAAGAAAAGCGGTCAAGAATAGAACCAACAAGAGGGAAATATTCGACACAGTCAAATTAAAACAACCTGCACTTCTCAAGAAATTTAAGATCGAACTCAGAAACAGGTTTCAAGTGTTAGAAAACCTTCAAGACAACAAGCCAAGTACCGTAGAAAGCTTAGAACAGGGATGGAGTAGGATTGAAACTGTTTTTAAAGAAACATCAAGAAACACTCTAGGGCTCCGACAACGTGAAAGGAAGAAATGGATGAGTGATGAAACATGGACTAGTATTCAGCAGAGAAAAGACATAAAGACAAAATTGAACAGCACAAAATCAGAACGAATCCAAACTACTCTTAGGAAAGAATATCCAGTCAGGGACAAAGAAGTCAAACGTAAAACAAAAGCAGATAAGGCAATATACCTAGAGACACTTGCTAAAGAAGCAGAGACAGCAGCTTCTAAAGGAGAACTTAGCACTGTGTATAAAATAACGAAAGAACTACGTGGTAAGCACATGAGCTCCAGTGTACCATGTAAGTCCAAGGATGGTAAAACACTAGCCTCAGAAAGACAACAACTGCAGAGGTGGACTGAACACTTTAAAGAAACATTGAATGCAGAACATCAGGCAGATGTTCCAGTTATTGGACAGTTTGGAATGGAACTAGACATCGATATTGGGGAAGTATCAAGGGATGCGATCAGGAAGGCAATACTTAGACTCAAGAACGGGAAGTCACCTGGCTTAGATGCAACAACAGCTGAAATGCTTAAAGCAGACATAAAAACAAGCACAACCATGTTTCATGAACTGTTTAAACATATCTGGAGGCATGACACTATTTCAAATGATTGGGCAAAGGGTCTTATAATCAAACTACTCAAGAAAGGAGACCAAAGTGACTGCAACAACTGGCGTGGTATAACGTTGCTGTCAGTACCAAGCAAGATACTACTGAGAGTACTTTTAAACAGAAAAGATGATGCTATAGATGAAATTCTGAGGAAAGAGCAGGCAGGGTTTAGATCAGGTAGAGGATGTATCGACCATTTTTTTACAATCAGAAATATAATAGAGCAAAGTATAGAGTGGCAAAACAAACTAGTTCTAAATTTCATCGACTTTCGTAGATCCTTTGACAGTATTAAAAGAAGTTGCTTATGGGCCATCCTTAGGGCATATGGTGCATCTATTAAAATAATCACCTTAATACAAGCTTTCTACAACAGCTATGGACACTGTGTATTACATATCGGTCAACAGTCAGAATGGTTCTAAGTAACATCTGGAGTACGACAAACTTCTCCTATCTTATTCATTAGAGCAATAGATTGGTGTATGAGAACAACATTGGGTAAGGAAATCACAGGCATCAGATGGACCATGAATTCTTTTCTTGAGGATTAAGATTTTGCAGATGATATCTGTCTACTTTCCAGCAACAGAAACAACCTGCAGAACAAAACCACCAGACTGAATGAAACAGCACAAAGTAAAGGACTGACTATAAGTGAGAAGAAGACCAAGCTCATGAACATCAGCAGTAACACAATACAACCAGTGTACTTGGGACATAACATCATAGAAGAGGTTGAGGACTTTACATATCTTGGGAGCATGTTAAGTAACACCAATGGAACAGCAAAAGATTTAAGAGCCAGAATAAGCAAAGCCAAATATCCATTCTGCCCATATGGAAGAGAAGGTCAATCAGTCTGAAAAACAAAGCTTAGAATATACACCAGCAATGTGAAGTCAGTCCCTCTATATAGGGCAGAATGTTGGATAATTATCCAATCAGACATGAAATAGCTTTCCTCATTCCATAACACCTGCTTGAGGAAGATCTGTAAGCTATTCTGGCTCAATACTATTTCCAACAAAAACCTGTACCACAAAACCAATCAGTGTTGTATTGAAACAGATATTAAAAGGAAGAGATGGCGTTGGATTGGCCACGTATTGAGGAAAGGAAATGAGGATAACACCAAGATTGCTTTGAGATGGACACCTGATGGTAGACGAAAAAGAGGGAGGCCAAAAGAGATCTGGCGCAGAATGATAGAATCAGAGATGAAAGACCTTGGATAAACCAGGAAGGAGATTGAGAAGAAGGCAAAAGACAGGCAAATTTGGCGAGTACTTGTTGAGGCCTTATGTGCTGACAGGCACGACGAGGATGAGTGAGTGAGTGAGTACAAAACATCACAACAAAGACAACTAAGGACTTAATAAACCGAACTCCATAAACAAAATCAGTAGTGTAAGCAGAAACGCTATATCACGTGGCAGCCGTCGTGTTTAAAAACAAACCTGGTAATAAGTATAATTCGGAAGCGATTTAATAGCGAGCGAACTATCTATTGTGATTGAACTGCAATTGGTTCAATAACCCCACCAAAACAACGGATACACAAATAACATTAGAATATCATTTTATTGTGTAGAGGGCACTACTCTGCTTATACAGAAAAGTATGATCATTCACGATCGGTATGAAAACATAGCAAAATGCAAAGAAGTTATGTGAAATACATTAAACATGTTGAATGCAGCTTTATTTGAATTCATTTTAAAGGTGTCAGACCACCAATTAAAAATCTCTATCTGTTCAACCAAATTTTGCAATTTTCACAGCTTTCTAAATATTTCACCTTAAGTTTAACTTCAAAGAAACAAGGTATATCCTGAATTGTACATGTATCATTTTTCTACATGCCAATTTTCAACTAATGTTTAAAGTCTTGTAACAAATTTCTGAATTTAAAAAGACAGATACTACCAAAATAACTCCCGGTTTTCTGGAAATCTTAAATTAGTGTACTATGTAGCGCATTAATTCTGAATTATTAATGCAAACTCATGGGCAAGTGAATTGTGGCTCAAAATGGTCTAAATATGTTTCACTTCCACCAAAAGTTTCATTTCTGCAAATTTGTCGGTTAGTTTAAGTAAACAGTGACATCAAAAGCACTATTTTGTGTCAAAATAGGACTACTTTTACATACGTTCTAAATTGGAGGGAGTAATTGGTGGTCTAACACCTAAAGAGCCAAAAACGTTGCTCAGAAATCTTTGATTTGCTTTATTCTTAATCCTTAGTCAATTTGAAGTCAGAAACATCCTATCTGAGCAAAATGTGACTTGTATTACAAATTTCACAGCTCAATTTAAACTGACTGTAATATATGACTTTGTTAGAAAATACTTGAAAATTTCATTTTGGACTACAGGAACATAAACTTTCAATATCAAGATTAGTTTTGATGATTTTTTTCTTGTTTGTTCTACTACTTAAGAGACTTTCCACAATTTTTACAATGGGTTAAGTAAAAAATCCAAGGTATTGAAGAGTCAAGGAATATTGACCCCCCCCCCTTTTTTACACCTGGTGTAAGTAATGGGACTAATAAATGATCAAAAGTGCAGTCATGGTCATTTAACTGTTTTTATTTACTATCAGTTGATACAACTTAAGGTATAAAACTTTCATTTGAGATAATAAATGGGATTTTTGTGAGTTTTTGCAATGTTTACATCAGGCTATGTTATCTGCCAAATACATGGTATGACGCAATGATAACAGGGAAAAAAATCAAATAATTTCTAAAATCTTGATAACAACAACTTTTTTTGGTAGTAAAATAGCCATGTTTTAATGTAAATACCACAGACACAACTTACTGTGCATTTATAACAATTTGGGACATGATTTTATGTGAAAGCATAGTGTCAGGGTAGGAAAAGCTAAAAATAGCACAAATTCAGGTTTAAGGCCCTAAATTTGCAATATGTGACTTTTTGCCCCAAAAAGATTGAAATGTGACTACTATCACTTCATATGATCAGTTAAGTAAAAAAAATCAATTGTTTTCTGAATTTGGGGCTTCACCGCAATATCCTAAAAGGTGTCAGACCACCAATTAAAAAAAACTATCTGTTCAACCAAATTTTGCAATTTTCACAGCTTTCTAAATATTTCACCTTAAGTTTAACTTCATGGAAACCAGGTATATCCTGAATTGTACATGTATCACCTTTCTACATGCCAATTTTCAACTAATGTTTAAAGTCTTGTAACAAATTTCTGAATTTGAAAAGACAGGTACTACCAAAATAACTCCCGGTTTATTGGAAATCTTAAATTAGTGTACCATGTAGCGCATTAATCCTGAATTTTTAATGCAAACTCATGGGCAAGTGAATTTCGGCTCAAAATGGTCTACATTTGTTTCCCTTCCACCAAAAGTTTCATTTCTGCTAATTTGTTGGTTAGTTTAAGTAAACGATGACATCAAAAGCACTATTTTGTGTCAAAATAGGACTACTTTTACATACGAGGGAGTAATTGGTGGTCTGACACCTAAATATCTAGTACATAGGCTTATGTATTATCTATTAAAACAGTTGACAGCATCCTTTTTTAGCAAGTTAGCAATAACTTCGCAGTTTGTATGGATTATCATTTAAGGTGGTACCTAACACTACAGGGAGATAACTCGGTAAAATCAGCAGAACGTTTTAATGACGTTGTGTTCATAAGGGAATATTAAGCTTCTCAATGATCAAAATAAGTGTTTGTCAAACTGCTATATAACCAGTGTAAATTTTCTGATAAAACGGTTGGTTTAAATTTTTTTTAATTTTTATATTTTTGTCAAAGGGTCAAAGTAAATACTTTGTCAAAAGTTTTAAGAAAATTAAACAAGCCAAATTAATTTTAGTCAAGGTGTTGGGTACCACCTTATTGAAATTTAAGGACACACCAATACATGAGGGAAGGACAGATACAACATAAAGACATACAGCTTATATCTTCTGCGAAAAGTTGTTACAGTACACCATATGAAGAGTTATCATTTGCTATCACCTAGTCCAAAAACCATTTGATCATCGTCGGCATTCGCCGTCATTTACATTGAATGAAATATATTTCATTGTAATCATTTTGGCAAACATGACCAAACGGTAGCATGTCAAATCTGAATGTTTCCAAGATAATGTTTTTATTAATATATATCCGGTGACTCACTCACCAACAACTGTTTAAAATTAGAACAACAGTTTCAGGATAGAGATACCAAATGAGTCTTTATGGATTTACCTTGCACCATATCCTTTTCCTAACTGTGCATTACTTATTCTGCACTAAACATTAAACAACAATCATTCAAAAAAATAAGTTAACTTGTAATTATTATACGGAGCGCAGTGCGTGTTATTATAGTTGATACACTTGGCCATTAAATTAGACATTTTCCGTTTTCCATTTCCTCGGTATCCTTAGTGTTTGTAATTTTTCCTGTTGTTAAATCATTAGGTTTAGTCAGCCGTGACCTAGATGTTGAGGCATAGACAGATCGTTGAATAATAAAACTCGATCATCAAAGCAAGTTGGAATGCTGGTATACCGAAAAAATTGAGCCCGCTTGACAAATCGCGGAGAAGTGTCGTGCTTGTCATCAGGTGGATTCCGCAGTAACATTTAACAAGTAAAATACAAACAAAATATTGGACTCCAAGGAAAATTCAAAACGGAAAAATCTGCTTATAGAAGCTCAAACATATCAAACGAATGGAAAACAACTGTAATGTTCATGACTTGATACCTTCCTGTTCTTATGTACATTATATCATTACATGATTTTGATGAATTAAGCAGAAAAATGAGATGTCGTTACTTATATCATGGTAACTTGAATGAAATTCATCCCTTTCGAGTTTAATCTGGACATACGCCACCTTTAACCTGCAACACCCTTGTTAATTACCTGTTCAATACAAAGCACGAACTATATTCAATGCAAATTCGAAAATTTCGAAACAATCTAAGTCTTTCACAGATGTCCGGCATTTCGTCTTTGTTAAATGATGAATCATTAATCATTAAGAAAGCCAATGAAAGTAACAATGTTGTTATTTAAGATAAGGTCAATTACCTTCTTGAAGGTGATCGAAAATTAAATACACAACATTACACCAAATTGGAACACTTTGACCTAAAAGCACTAAGATGTGATATCAATACATATGTCAAAGGCATGTACACCAAAGGTCTTATATATTACTCCACATTTAATTACCTTAATATCAGTAATCAAATTGATAATGAGCCTGGGTATATGCATATCTTGCCTAAAATACACCGATTGAATGAATCGGAATTAGTAAAAATCAATGAAAATGGGTTTAACATTGATAACATAATGCCGCCATGTCGGCCAATCATATCTCAGATTGGTACTGTCACAGAATTTGATGGACGCTATACTAATTATTTATTAGTACCTATGGTACAAAAACAACACAAATATAAAGGAACGATTCTGACGCAAGAAATTATTAAATGTGTTGTTTTCAATGTTTTACAACACTGGGTCGATACCTCTGTTGGCGTACTATCAGTCCCTGAGGGTATCATCTCCTCAGCAGTCAGTAATTTGGTACTGACATGACTTAACAAACTTTACTAAATTTGCCGGTTTATAATTAGTTTTGAATTTATCAAGAAACTTAGGTTTCAACTCCCTCAGGCAAACTTGACTTTAAATGAATTTTGCTATTTATTTAAGGTATTTTTGACATATAGCTCTTCAACGGTTTAGGTACTAATACAGCTTTCATCGTTCCTCATGAAGATAAATCCAGAAAAGCGCTTCGGACGCAAAAAAAATAATAAACGTGTTGTTTTCAATGTTTTGCCAGTGGGACGTCAGATGGCGATCGATTCAAAATTTTTAGGCACACAGTTTTAAAGTGCACAGTTGAAAAGTATACCACACAATCTTTCCTTTTTGTCTACTTGCTCGCATGAAAAATTCACGCACTTTCTGGCCGAAAATCGTTACATGATCAGTAACTTCATCCAAACGGTAGAAATAGTTTATTTAAAACATGTAAAAGGATTTTTATTCCTTATAAAAATGTAATTGAAAACAGGTAACATATCAAAGAGAAAACAACCCGACCAACAAGCAGAAATCAGCGCAAGACTATATGTTAATTGTTTATTTTTTCTTAATTCTCTCCGCTTCGTTGGTACATGTACCCAAGGATGACAAGGGTACACACTGATGTTATAAGAAATGAGCAAATCAATAAAGGTTTCAACATTCGACTTTTGTTCCCCATTTGGTATTTGTGTATTTGTATTTCTTTTTAAATAATAATATGTGACACTCTTAATATGTACCGGGACTATTCGACTGCGCATAATTTCACGCATAAATTACAATGCACACGAATAGTATGTGTCGTATTCGATGTAATTTTTTTAAATATTTTGATTGATTAGAAATGTTAAATCAATGTAGTTATGTCACTAAATATTTTTATCGTTAGTATGTGTATCTGTGACAGGCTCAAAATGACATTTCATCCAATTTCAACATTTTCCAGCCAAAACTTGGATTTTAAGGCAAACTATTTTATTTTCCTTATCGGTGACCTATGTTTTTTAGTTCAATCTTTTCAGCTATATTTCAGCTTTTTAATATTACAGTTTTGGACCAAGTCTCATAGAACTTTTTTTTATATTCTGATAAAAATATGTCAACACCTTTATTTTCCCTATCATTCCCTTTTCATTGAAAAAATGGTCCCTTTTACATAGCTGTTTAAAAGTATTTTTTTTAGCTGACATGGTCCGTAACCCCCTTTTTATGTTCGACCAATTTGATAAACTTTCTGTAAAGAATAAAACAATAAAAAATATGGCACTTCTGATAGAAACTTCGAATAGGCCCGAGAAACCTTAAGGACATTTTTGACGTTTACATTTTTTTTTTTTTGTATTTCTCATTTAACTCATATTTCATTGAACAGTTGGTTTTTTTTTAACATTCTGCGCCCAATTTTAGCAAATTTACTTACCCCAGTCGAAACAGTTCTGAAACCGGTCAACTGATTATCCTTAGAATGTCAGTACAGCGCATCCCGTCCATTAATGTGTTGGTTTAACCAGAGATGTGTTTACTCCACACGACAAATTACAGTGTTGTATACAAGGAAACTATTTAAACAATGAAGTTAGTTTGAGATGTATTTAAACAAACAAAAACAACAAAGAAAGGCAGAAGGCCAAACAATACGTAGCTATATTTTTTGTTTGTAGAACAATAACCTTAAGTATTACACGCTTTAAAAACACAGACAAGTAAACTGAATGGATATGTGTGAAAGAAAAGGTTTTTGTTTCGTACACGGAAATATTTGTCACAACTTTGGGGTTATTACGGGTTTAAATTGTGTCAAGATGATATGTTTAATAAATTATCGTCTTATATGTACCAACTTTACATTGTATTTCTTCTTTGTGCATCGATTTATTTGGTGTTTTTTTAAACCCAGTAAGCAATTGGTTCCATATTTGAAGGCGGGTATGCTTTAACCTTTCTGAAATAACTGGTATTACTAAAGTATTTTTTTGTGTTCCTAACGCTCAATTTTTAGTTTTTGATGTAGCTTTTTGATGTTTTTAGACTGCTTGTTCTTTCAGCCGATTTTCACTTTTGCTATTGTACTCGTATCTTTCCTTATCATGAATAAAATGTGTTGTTTCTTACCGTAACAAACTACTTTTGTTTAATCTGGAGTAAACAAATTATCATTTACAATATGTGTTCTTAAAATGTTATTTAATTAAAGTATGGATTACTCAATGAGTACTAAAATGTTAATGAGCTGTTTATAATGGCGTGACTTAAATTCATTGTCCTAATATTTATATATATATGGTTGACTATTCGTCCATTGAAAAACAAATCAAAATATAAAATGTGTAGAAGGGTGTTTCTATTTTGTTGATATATTCCCGATCGAGAGTACTCGGATAGTGCTCGGTAGAACACATGAGTAATCAAGTATTAGTTCTTCCCTTATCTGGCATACCTTGGTTTACAAAGAAAATATTAAATGCATTAAGCTATTCTGATATTCAAAACAAAATAACAAAAAAATGAAAAGCAGCGTTGTTCAAAATCTAACCATCGAAATGATAAAAAAAAATCCAATTGATCAATGGAATGATAAGGAAACAAAATAACGACGACTATAAAAATGAAGCTGCATTGGTTTTCAGTTTAAGAAAATAGCTGTAATGGAGACTCAATAGCAGTTTACACACATCTATGGTCTCGACTTTCCTGCAATTATTCAGTTATCACATAAATGCGCTAGTTTCTGACATATTTACCAAGACTGGTTTGTGGTCGTGCTCTAGTTTCGGACTAGTTTGACCTCGTGACGATTAAGTTGTCAGTTTTAGAAATTAATTTGTTTTTAAGTTTCAACTTTAGGTCTTGTTCACTTATACACATGCTACTGATCTTGTATGGTGTAAACTTACTCAAAACCGTGTATGATGTAATGGTGTATGGCATATGATAAATCGGTAAAATGTGTATGATGCTATGGTGCTATAGTGTAAGGTAACTAGTGTAATAGTGTATGAGGAATGATCTGATTTTGGAACGTGTTTAAAGTGTTGTTTTCATAGTTTCAAACTCTGCAAAATATTTAAAAAGAACTGATTTTTAATTGTATACATGTTATCATGTTCGAAATCCTTTTTACAAAATAGATTAATGTTTTTGTAGTCGCAAGCTTTTTTTTTTAAATATATTGCATTACGGTTCATATCGGATGATGCAGATAGAATGTGCAAATTGTATGGTGCAAAGGTGAACGTGTATTGTGCAATGACACATACTGTATGTTGTAATGGTGTATGGTGAATGGTTTATTGTGTTAGTGCTAGATTTACATCATCCAAGTACTATATATAGACCAGCTGAAAATATCAAAAGTATGGTCATTCAATAGTGAATACAGTTGTTTATATAATTCAACGTAAAATTATAGTTCTATAGCATTCAATAGTTCTAGCAAGAGCCCTTCCATGATCAAATCATATCTGCGTACACATGTATATTGAAAAGAACACAACAACAAAATATAGAACGAACATTTATGGAATACAGAACAGTATTATTTAACATGTGTTTGATAACAAATATGAAACTTAAAATAGTTAATGTTGTAATCGAATAAAAGATGTTAAAAAACAATAACAACGGCACTGACATGACTAATGTTTATGAAACAACATACAAAAGTCTAGACAGGTTTTGTTTAGATATCCTATGTATATATATGAAAGGTTTCCCCATAAAGAAAACACATAATCATATTGTTTATGAAAAGTGTACGCTGTCGTGTTTCTCTATCACAAGACTATATTAATCAGATGGATAATAAAAGTTGTACATTTGATAGCCGATCAAAATTCAGATAATACAATCATAGAAAAGATAAACGGAGAAACGTTTTTTTTTTTTTTTTTTGAAACAATTAAATCTTCTTTATTGCACTAAATGCTGTTTAACAATTGACCTAGCTTACAGCATTAGGCTAAGTATCCCTGTATATCAGTTATTATACATCCAGGGAGAATATATAATAAAATATTATAAAATTGTTAGTATTATACAATTAGACATAATACATAAATTAAATAAACATCAATATACATTGATTTAGTCTGCTTACAAATCGGGAAAAATAACGGATCTACACCGTATCGTTTTGTGATTATTATATATGTTTACTTTCTCACAGGTGGTTACCTGTGTATTGGAGTTACTTTAATATTCTTTGTTTTGAAGGATTTACTTTGTCTAAGCTTACTTGCTTGACTATGTTAGTGTAAAACATAATTAGGTAAGTTTATGAAATTATTTTAAATTCAAATGAAAAAGGTTATTTGCTGTGCGGGTTTATCTTGGCACCTCGTGGTGAAATATTTATCCAAGGCCAAGGGAAGTTAGCGTATGTTTATCTGTTAAAAACAAACTATACCTTTACTTACAGGTTACAATATGCTGAAGTCTTTAATAATTAGTTATCAAAAGTACCAGGATTACAATTTTATACGCCAGACGCACATATTTCCGGTTTCTATATTTCTTATCGAATTTAATCTTATAATGTCAAATATTTCTTTTTTGAAAATTTTAAAGATTTCTATCTTTGATTCTTTTTTGTTTGAAACAAAATGTGCCTTATATATGGAGAAGAATATAACTGTTATCAGGGTGTTTATATCAAAATATTTTACATCTGCTATTTTATAGCCAGTTATTAAATTTTCTAGCCTTAAAATATGTCTATCTATTTTAAGATAAAGTAATAACTTGTATATTTCGTGCCAGTAAGTATTATTATAAGGGCAAGTAATAAAAAAATGTTTATAGTTGTCAATTTCTTTGCAAAAATTGCAAGAATTGTTTTCTAGTACTTTCCACTGTACTAATAAGTCGTAGCATGGAAGGATGAAGTTGAGAAGTTTCCATTTAAACATCTTAAATTTGTTGTTTTCTAGGTAATTAAATATAAAATTAAGAGTGCTTTTAAATTTTATATTTAAATTTTCTTCAAGAATTCTTTCCCACTTCAGAATACCTACAGGTTTTTCTTGCTTATAGGGGGCATTTAGTATTGAATATATTTCTTTATTACTAATTTCTGGATGGATATTATGATTGAGTAGTATTTGCAGATTTTTTGTTTTCTTTATATTTACTTTTGTTTTAAATGAGCTTTCTTGTTTTAAAATATTCTGCCAATGTTTTGGAATAGCTTTCTTTAATAATGATAATTCTCTAATCCAATCCCGTTTATCTTTTAATTTAAATAAAATTTTATTTTCTGATATACAACCTCTTTCATCAAGTATGTCATTTACATACAGAATATTATGTTCAATCCATTTAGTAAGTAATAAGTGTTTTCCTTTTGTTTGTATGTTATGATTGCCCAATAAAATCTGCTTTCTTATGTTTAGAAACGATTGTGGGATCTTTGTCTGTCCTCCCTTAACACTAATCCAAGTTTTGATCAATTGCTGATAGAACTCAGGAAGGGATTTAAATATTTTTTTGTCTAACATATTAACATTTTTAATATTCATTTGAAATATCAAGAGGTTTTTACCAAATTTATTTAAGTAGGCTTGGGGTATGATTGTCCAATTATCACCAGAATTTTGTTTAAGTTTTAAAATCCATCGCAACGGAGAAACGTGTTAAAGAGACAACAATCCTATCAAGAACAGAACCATTAATTTTGTTAAAATCACAAATATAAAACTTGTTTTAATCTATTGAATTTAATTGTACAGCTAGTGATGTATTATTGTTTTATTACATTAAAGGATAAAGATAAGATATTATATGTTTTTTTGAATGAGGCCCTCATTTGGGGTGTCGAAGTTATCATATAATCACAAATGTTTTTTCCCAAAATAATCACATACTCATTAATCCATCTTTTTTTCAAAAAGATAATGAAATAATCAGAAATACAGACGTATACTATAATATGTACTTCATAAGGTGCAAATATGACAAATTTTAGTTGAAGCCGTCACATAATGTTATACATGCCCAACTTAGGAATAAAAACTACTGAAATTGTTTCACTATACAACAATTCGAATAACATAGAGGACATTATGCTGGTACTCTACATTGATATGGACAAAATGTTGTAATCATTATGTTTCAATATTGCTGGCATTTGTATTAAACAGTTCACATTTCCATACAAAGGAACTATCGAATTAAACTGAGCACTAAGTTGTACGTATATGAGCACCATGACGGCTGGCACATGCTGGACAGGATATACTTACCCTGCCGGAGTACCTGTATTGTTATTTGTCATGTGCTCGTATTTTATTTTTTTGCGATGGCAATGTTATTTTTCTCGACTTGTGTATATAAACCACTATGGTTTGAAGCGCCTCTCTTTGGCACACTTGTCTGAACGTTATGTTGAAGGTATTTTTCACGAATTTAGAACAATCTACTCAAGCCAAACCTTTTACAAGCTTCACGGGGTTACGTACATAATTAAAGTCATACCTGAGTACTAACTGAGTCTTTTATTTTAAAGCACACACTAATGATGTATATTATTCAGTTTGATATAACAGATCGACATGGCAACTGTCAAGCGTGTTATGTTTTTGTTTTGTTGCCTATGCGTTGTAAGCGTATTCTCTTTTCCAAGACAAGTATATCCCGAAACTTATGGTAATGTAAATTTAATATTTATCTGTCGACATATTTCGTGCTGCTAATCTTAAAGAATATCTAGATAACGTATTAAATGATGTTTTTATGTGCAATATCAATTTTAGCAGTATTTTAAAACATCATCGACGGTAATTAAAGTACCTTCTGTCCAAAGTCAGGAGCCTCTGTCTTTGTTAGTCTTGTATGAATTTTAATTTTAGTTTCTTATGTATAATTCGGAGTTTAGTATGACGTCCATTATCACTGAACTAGTAAACATATTGTATAGGGGCTAGCTAAAGAACACCTCCGGGTCCCGGAGTTTCTCGCTACTTTGAAGACTCATTTGTGGCCTTTATCTGTCATCTGCACTAAAGTCGCTTTGACACATTCTCCATTTCCATTCTCAATTTTTCGTTATCAATAATGTTGCGTTGTTCAAATGGTTATCATGGAATAGGTGATACCACTGGTTTACAAATAAGACTATTTTGTGTTCTACTTTTGTCTTCCTGTCGCGTCACCTTTTGTCAGTTTGTTGTCAACCGATTGTTTTAATGTCCCTTTTTTATTTGTTTGCTTCTCTTATAAACGTGTTTATTTTGTGTATAAAGAACTCATTAATAATATCAGTGAAGTAATTAGCACAATTCGTGTGTTATAATAAAGAGTAACGACGTTATGGTTTGCATAATTTACAAATGAAGAAAATCATAACTTCAAGGATTTTTCATATCAATACAGATTATATTAATTAAATTATTGATACGTTTATATTCGTCAGTCTTTGGGATTAAACTATTCTAAGCGGGAAAACATATTTCTACAATCCTACTGTACGTGTAACTTTCAATCTTATCATAACGACTTAGTACTTCTTTGCAATTTACTTTTATCAGGATTCATATTACCCGAATATTTGGAAGCCACAAATGCTGAATCTAGTAATTGTTTGTTATTGCAACATTGACTTTTGCATTTATGTGTACATGCAACGTCTAGAGACTAATATTTACATATATCTATACTTATATAGAGGGGACTAGTGACGCGTGTTTATTACATCGAAGGAATGAAAATGCGATTTTGGTTAAAAATACAAATGTTGAGTTGTTTTCAAAAGAAAAAGTGACAATGTTCGAAGGATAACCCATTAGTTTTGGAATAACAATCAATTCGATGCTTGAAATTTACTAGTGTGAGTGGCCTTGTTTGGAAATTCTGATTTCTGGGAAATGCCTTAAAACAAATCGTAGTTTGTTTTTTTTATTTTTGCAATCTCAAATGCTTCACCTTTTTCTTTATACTTTTAGCTTGTTCCAAGAGACATTTTAAAGAGAGTTCCAGCTTTACAAACTCGTCATTGGTCTAATGATCAACTTTGATGAATTAAATATGTTTCGACCTTGCGTAGTATCTGCTGTTTTTTTATCAATCATTATAAGTTGACAAAGAAACATCAAGAAATAACATTACTGTGTCGATATTTATTAGTACTCTATCGATGCTGTGTAGTTGTGTTATGGTTGTTTACTCGGTATCTTCTACTGGTCACATTCATATCTATCTTTTTATTTGCGCCTGTCCAATGTCCCAAGTCAGAACCCTCTGGTCTTTGTTTTATCTTGTATGATTCTTAATTTTAGTTTCATATGTATAACTCGAAGTTTAGTATGACGTCCGTTATCACTGAACTAGTATACCTCTTTGTTTAAGGCCCAGCTGTAGAACGCCATTGGGTGGGAAAATTTCTCATTTGAATTTGCCTGTCATAAGGGAATTTCGGATTTGATTTTCTTCCAAATTTAATTTGTTTGTTATTCTACTTTTATCGCTACATTGGAGACCCAAGACCCAGACATTGTGCGGTGACATGATTAAAGTTTCATATGATGCAAGTCTTACTCGTCATGCAAACTCATGGTCAATCAACAAAGGACAGCTATGAATAAAGCACTAGTAACCCGAATTTAACTTGAACGGACAAAAACGTGTTAACGCTATTTAAATGAGATTGATCGTCATTTGATAATGATTGACAAAAATGAAAAAATATATTTAATTCATTTCAATTCATATCAATTCATTTTAACGCCAGTCAAATAGATTTCTCTGCGGTCAATCAATTGCAATCAAGTTGGTGGTTAGTTGCGTCAAACTAATAGTCCACGCCCCTGTTAAGCTAACATGCATTAATTCGTTTTAAACATGGATGAGACCAGGGCTTCTTACAGATAAATCACTCAAGCAAAACGACCTCGATGTATCTATCGTTTTTTGTTTCAAACTTTAAATGCGTACAGTCTTAGTAAAGTCATCAAACGAATGAATAATATACGTGACATCTTCATATATAGGGAATTAAAATAAAAACATTAACATGATATATGCATACGCGGTTTAAAAAGGAAAAACTTGTGAATCTGTTGAAAATAAAATAGTTAGATGTATAACATGATTTTAATTTGCTCAAATGCACTAGATCATTATCGCAAATGTATATATGCGTTTCGAAAATTGCTAAGTGCTATGAAAACTCGTGGCATGAAAGTAACGTGTGGTCCTTTGCAACTATTTATGAAACTTTATATATTCCTGTATTTTTACCGTTTCTCTTTTTTCTGTTTTACTATAATAATTCTTTAGTTCGTAAGAAAATATACAGCTCATAGGATCAAATACATACACAAATTATACAGTTTACTATATTGTACTCGTAGACACGGAAAACTACACAGAAATTATTTATTGTGTACATAATTTAAATCGATGTATTTCATATTTTCTGTATTGACTGTAAAAAGTGCTTAAGTCCATTATGAGTGAAATACAGAATTAAAACTAACTCTACCTATTTTATTTTTCTTTATTTTAGAGGTAAGCTTCTGGCCAAGTTTCACTTATTCTGTCGCAAATCATTTACTAAAATAACCAATCAATTGTATTCTGAAAGAAGTTGATTTGTTCTCTGTACGAATACATGAAATATTTCTCACTGAACGTTATGTTTGCAACCGATGATCAAATACAAATCTACAGTATTTATATGAAAGAGAATTAATAATATATTTTTTTTATTATTATTCTAGGATTTGAAGGATCGAAATAATCAGTTCTACAAATTGGTGTTATTTAAAGACTTGAAATTTTACAATTATCACATGCATCCATGAAATTTTTATCGACGCTCCAAACTTTTTCCTTTCATCGTGCATAGCTCATTTTCCGATTCACTTAAGTTTTCTGACGATCTTCTTACTTGTTTATTACATTCTAAAATAAAAATCCTACACAAATTGCAAAAACTTCTAATCTCCGGCTAGTCTGCTTGAAAGATAAATATTGCTTTGTTTGTGTTTACACAATGTTTTGAAGGGCCGATATCCAGTTTGGCTAAAAAAGAATTAATTTGCGCCACAAGTTAATTACGCGAATTCTTTGTTTGCATCGCTTTATCATTAAAACTGCAACATTCGTTTGCGCCAATAAAACAATAATTTAATTGCGCAAATAATATAGACTTGTTTTCAAATGTTTCTTCTAAGTGCACTGATGAGATCATTTTCGGTATTTACATGCAGGTACAGAAATCGCAAACTGAAAGGGGCTCCTTAGTGCACTTAGACTGACAAAAAAGTGCACGAGGACCTGATGGAAAGATAGAATTGACACAAAAATACATAGCATACGGCAGGAGAAGTACATAATTTAGAATTTTAGTAATCATTAAGTTATTTAACAGTTGAAGTCAGTATTCTTAAGTTACATGTACGTGTAAATAGGTTAATAGTTTCGAGGTAAATATGACACAATTAATAAAATTGAGAATGGAAATGGGGAATGTGTAAAGTTCCATTTATTGGCGCAATTCATATTATAAAAAAGAAGAGATGAGCGCGATTCAAACCGTTACAATATGACAAATTACACCTAACCGTTTTGACAAATCAGTAAATTCTTCGCCCGGGGATATACACCTGCCAGTAATCTACCTTCAGTATCTTTACAATACCCAGCCGTGTCATTTCCGTATATTGTTCATGTAGATATCACGTGTGATATATGTATATACACAAGAAATACCCATTCAAGTGATTTTTAATTTCAGAAGAACTCCATATAGGGTACATTAACATAAATAAACAATAATATGAAAAAAATGTATTAATAAGTTCAAACATTGTTTTATTAAATGCACCTAGGTTAAAAAAAATATCCGATAAAAAAACGTTGAATGTAAATGATATGAACCTCCAGAGTCTTATATTATAGGACTAGCACCTAGGTATGTATTTGTAAACTTATGTTAATTCGTTATTTCATGTCTCTTTTTTTGGGGCTTCAATTACTTTTTTGTATCTTATTGACTTATTCGCAAATCGAAAAAAACGCACAAATCTGAATAGAATCATATGGCATTGAACATGTTGAATGATTTCTCTAACTCAAAACTAGTTATACATGTACACGTAGATGCCTCTGAAATTATATTTTTCTCGTTGGGTTGCTTGTCCATTAATTGACGTTTACGCTATATTCTTATGTTCGGTATTTGTGAAAACCGTTTATCTATCAATTTTACAAGAACTATAATATTTGTAAGTCATACACATTGAATTTTAACTTGCTATCATTTCTTCGTATACCCGCAAACATAAAATAAAATGAAACACTTTAAAGCGGTTTAAATTATGCAATGTACTTTGAAAATATAGTTTTGAAAAACCAGTTAGTTTTGTTTCACACAAGAGTATGAAACAAAAATAACTGGTTTTTCAAAACTATACTTTCAAAGTACATTGCATAATTTAAACCGCTTTAAAGTGTTTCATTTTATAGGCTTCAATTACTTGCGAATAAGTGTCTTTCCCTTTTCTTTAAAATTGGGACACGTGTCACTGGTTAATATAGAATAAAATTAACGGTACCAATTTTCTTGCACCCGATGCGCATTTCGAAAATACATGTCTCTTCAGTGATGCTCGAGGCCAAAATATATGTAATCAAAAGCTAATATAAAAGACGAAGAAAGGAATACTAGCGAACCATGAATAATCCCAAACAACAAATTTTTGATTGGTCTGTCACATTTTGGTTTATTTTCTTTGGTTACATCTTCTGACATCGGACTCGGACTGTTTTGAACTGAATTTTAATGTGAGTATTGTTATGCGTTTAATTTTCTACATTGGTTAGAGGTATAGGAGGAGGGTTGAGATCTCACAAGCATGTTTAATCCCGCCGCATGTTTGCGCCTGTCCCAAGTCAGGAGCCTCTGGCCTTTGTCAGTCTTGTATTTATTCTTATTTTAGTTTCTTGTGTACAATTTGGAAATTAGTATGGCGTTCAGTATCACTGGACTAGTATATATTTGTTGAGGGGCCAGCTGAAGGACGCCTCCGGGTGCGGGAATTTCTCGCTACATTGAAGACATGTTGGTGACCTTCTGCTGTTGTATTTTTCTATGGTCGGGTTGTTGTCTCTTTGACACATTTCCCATTTCCATTCTCAATTTTATAATGGTACGTAAGTTACGATTTTATCCGAAAAGACGGATTTTTCTACATGTTATACCAAATATTTGTACAACTATTGAATATTGTAAATGTTTAATGCATAAATGTCCAGATCTAGATCGAACTTGCTTTGCTTAGTCGAAGGTATGAATATAGAAAAATCACAGATTTATATTAAAATTAAAAAGTCCTAGAACAGTTGAAGAAATCATCAGAATTTGTTTATTGTTAATTATTTTGTACATGTATAACTATAATGCAAACCCGAAGTTGTGAAATCGCAACTAAGCATTAATTCTTTGGAAAAGCGACGGTACTATGAAAACCTATTGTCAATTTCAAGTTATGTTTCGAAATCACTGTAATATATGTCACTGGACGTTAAAATTCAATCCTTAATTTCGTCTTTGCCAAATAGTGCTGTTGGTTTCTTTTTATTATTATTACATACTATTATACATGAATACACCACAAGTTATTCATATGTAATCTCATTTAGATATTAGTAGTTTAAACATATTTTATTGTTCAAAACAGATGGATTAGATATATAGTGCATGCAAAGTAAATTTTTAAGATGAAAGTAGTATTAGTTCGATAATGCTTCAAACTAAATATAAACTGAGAATACATGTATAACTGTCCTAGTCCTAATCCTCGACATTCATTTGTGTAAATGAAGAAAACAAAACAATGATTGGTATCTGTGTGAAATTTCTTCTCAATCACGCTTCATAAAGATATTACAGAAAATTCAAGATTTTCTAATTTTCTTGAATATGATGACCAATGGAATAAACCATGCAGCAGATTTCAAAATAACCCAATTAATTTGTGGGTGAATTATAACAACTGAAACCGTAATTCTGCTGTAGAGTACGTCGATCGTTTCTGTAACATGAAAGTGTATGGCAACCATACTACCATAATTACACAGCCAAATTTTGCTCACGTGAATTTCACGTGAATCTCATTTCACATGAATTTCACATGAATTTCACATTAATTTCACGTGAATTTCACGTGAAAAAATATGAATGGTTTTTAAGTTATAAAAAATTAAAATCAAAATCAAAAATTTTGTCAACATCTCATACCTTGTATTTATGTATCATATATTTGCCTGGAATCTCAATTTAATTTAAAAATTTATATTTTCACGTGAAATTCACGTGAATATTTCACGTTAAATTCACGTTAAAAAAATCATGTTAAATTCACGTGAAAAATTTCACATTAAATTCATGTGAACAATTTCATGAATCAAAACCCCTGTGAAATTTATTTTTCATTTTATCTGAATTAAACCATGAGTTCATAAGAGAAATTTGAATGTATTGAGTTAATTTTTGGCAATATATATATATGAAATCAAATTCACATGAAATTTACACATACTATTGTTCATTTCAAATTTGCAGAAGTGAATCATTTCAAAGCTGTTATTCTTTGTGTCTAAAGATGTACATAAAAGAAGGACATAGAACCAATGTTAATGGTTAATATTTATCATTTTTAAGCATGAATTATCTCCCTTGATAGTGGATTAAATGCAACTACAAAAATATGTTGGTCTTTAAATATATATTTTTATCACTGTTTATATTAATTATCTCTAGCAGAATCACAAAAATGGAATTTTGTATACATGTGTAACTCTCATTTGAATTTCAAATTCATAGATGCATATATTATAGTGATGGACTAATTGATTTAGTAGTAATGTTTATATAATTATTAATTTGTAAATTTAATTACTTTCACACATCTAATATCTTCTTTACTTTTGAACTTTTAAAAAATGAAAGTAACTCCACCTTATGAAATAGATCATTTACTTCCAAAAAATGAGTTATCTCCCTTTTGTTTTTACTGTGCATGAAACTTTTCTTCAAACTATTAAATTAAAGTTAAAAAAATGTGTGAGCAATTTCAATGTGCACAGTAGTTAAACATTAAATAGTATATGTGAATAAAAACAGTAAGCATACAGAAAAGAGTTTTACATGTACTATACTTTGTCAATAAATGTAAATTAATTTGAATGTATATTAACTTTTGAAGTTTCTATATTTAATGTGCAGTATAAAACTGCTATGTTTTCACAAATATAAAAAATGTCTGATTCAACATGCATTATAAAAGTGGCGAATGTTAATAACTTAATCCCTTAACCAAATTAAGGAAGAAAAAATATCATATCAAGGATTGTATGTGTATTGACTAGATAGCAATCTATTTGTTTGTACACTTTCCAAATATTCCATACTGTTTTTTATACTGTCAAAGATTTCTCAATTTCCCTTTAGAGTTGATGAGTTATCCAGGTTTGTCAAACAATGGGGAAAATTTAAACTAAAACATGTAAAAAGCTTTATCTTTATTTAGTTTTTATAATTTTTGGTATTAAATATTAGGTAAATTTAAGTAGTTTATTTAGGATTGTCCTTATTAACTCTAGAAAAGGTTATTGTAAAATTTTGAGTGTCCCCATTTTTATGGGAATTATTTTCCAATCAATGTATAAAATAGTTACAGAAAAAAAGGCAAAGTAAATAAAGTTGCAATAATTGACAGATATGGGTCAAGGATATTGAAAAAGTGTGAGAAGACTTGTAAAAAGAAAAGATACCTTGGGAATGGAGAAAATCAAACCCCCCTTCCCCTTTCCCATAAAATCTGCTTCAGAACTGATTTCAAATTTTTAATTATTTTCTAAACTTTATTTATAATGAATAAATTTATGGTCTTTAATATAAATAATGTCTTAGATTAGAAGTCTGTTTATTGTCTGCTATTTGGACAGGTTGTTGTCTCTTTGACAATTATTCACTTCCATTCTTAATTTTATGTGATATTATAAACTTATTGACTGACAGTCAAATATTATTTTAGAGACGGACTTTTTGGAAAAAAATTGATTGATTATATAAAAAATCACTGAAGCGTGACTGGGGCGGCCCTGTATTCTAATTCATGGTATTTGAAAGCTAAATGTGTGGTAAATGATTGCTAATTAGACAAGGCTGGTTTTATTTCTCATTGAATTTAAGTTATAAACATTTATCTTTATAAATATATATATATTATTGCACACAATGAAATCACAGTCATAATCTGTGATTATACTAAATAATATAATAGTCCCAGTTATTAATTGAAATAATAGTTAAATAAGTTATTATATTTTATAAATTAAAGCCATATTTAGGGTTGTAAGGGTTGTCCATGTGGAGGTGCTCCTTTGTAAAGGATGATTTATAAAACAAAATAATTTGTTATATATTCCAAGAATTTGTTTTGTATTTAACATATAGTCACTATACATTACAAGACTGGGGATATCTTTTTTTCACATGGAGAAATACTTTGAACATCAGCAAAATATCCGCCAATCTGTAGTCCGGATTCGGATTTTTTTTAAAACGCTTGAAAGATACAGATTATGACGCGTTTTGAAGAAGAGAAGAACGCAGCCGATAATAATTTGTCAACAACAATATTACTTGTTTTAGCTAATTTAACAAGACAACCAATGCCAAGGAGCTATGAATTAATAAATACTCGAGGATAAACTACAGGTAACTAAAAAAAAATGATTAAATAGTGCAGGAATAAACAGAAACCTGCAATGACTGAAAGCTTCCATCTTCCGTTCGACATAATTCATTATTTCACGTTCGCCCAAGTACCTGTTTGCCCTGATTTGGTTTTTTATATGTTGTCTGCTTGCATAATGTTTATTATTTGAACAGAGTATGGCAAGAAATGTTGAAAAATTCGGCAAATATGTATATTGCTGCAAACGAAAAATTATTTGCCCTTTCATTTTGCTCATTAAAAGACAAGTACTTGTCTTGCAGTATTTAATAGTCTTCACAATTAACTGTTAAATTTACAGGCACAGAGCTCAATTTTTGAAATTTTTTAGTTAGATTCTGTAGGCCTGTCCTGTAGATTGGATTTTTACAGGCCTGATAGCAATTTAACATGCCTGGGCTGCCACTCAGCGTGAAGACTAAGTATTATAACAGAGAAATATAATAAATAAACTGTCTGTTTCACAGTTTGTTGTCTCTTTGACTTCATTCCACATTTCTATTCTCAATTTTAACAAAATACTTTTGATGTTTTACAATACATACATACGTATATGTACATGATTGTTTTTACTCATTTTTTACTAGTTTATCAAAACAAAACCTAATTTACAGTCTCACTAATTAGCGACAAGAAGAATATTTTTTTATCATTCAAACCGATACTACATTGTACATGTTGTACTACATGTATCTTATCTATGATCAACTCAGTCATATATAGATAACAAAACACTTGCAGTTTAATATCGCATACATTTGAACATGTATGACACAGGACAATATATAGTTATCACATACATGTACATTTGTACATGACACACGACAATCACTGACAAGTTTCAAGACTTCCTAGCAGTAACTGAAAGCCAGCACAAATACCTAATCTGTAGTACACTTTTATTCTGCAGGTGGCTGTACCTCACTTTTAACATTAGATATCATTTAACGTCATATCATAAGGAAAACAACTGTGTTGATTTCTTTTATTCAAACATATTTGGATAACAATTTATAGAAAACTACCACAAGAGAATTTCCAGCTAGGGGAGGGAAATGTTTCCATACATTTTTGTAAGTCTTGAACTGGCAAAAATGTATGAATCAATAACTACAACAAGACGATACAATATAAAACAGATGTGGAATTGATTGTCAATGAAACAACTCTCCACAAGACACCAAATGACAAAAAAGTTACAGCTTAAGGTCACCGTACAGCCTTCAACAATAAGCAAAGCCAATATCACCTACTCAGCTACATTTACATGTACATTGTATGGATATGATGGAAGGCCCAAAAATCACAAATGTATATATAAAACATTAAAACAAGAAAACTAATGGCTGAATTAATAAACAAAAAAATGATAAAAAAACAAATATCATTAATTCTAATGCAACAAGGTTTATAACGTTCAGTTTGATTGGATAACGTCACTTATTTACACGGCATCAATTGACAATTAATGCTATGGGACGTACGCGCATGCGTAGATGGTACATGACAGATTTTTAAATGCATGTTTTAACGTTGTTTTCTGTCAGTTTCCTTAGAATGGAGATAACAATATTGTATTTTTAGCTCCAACGGCATCAATTGGGGATTTGATGGTCGCAAATACCCGTTTACTGTCTCCCCTAACGCGTCGCCAGTAAACTTAATTTGCGACCATCAAATCCCCAATTGATGCCGTCGGAGCTTAAAATACAATACAGTTATTTCCTAAGTAACTAACAAAGCAACAAAGAAGAACCACTAAATTACAGGCTCCGGATTTGGGACTGGCACATACATTTGTACATGTACAGAAAGGGGCAGGGTTAAACATCATTGACATGTAAGGAAAATCTCAACTCTCACCCTTATTATAGTTATATTTATTTTAGATCATGCCAAGCAGTAACAAGTTTACAGATCAAGCTCAATATATATTCTGTTCAGAAAAAATAACTTCAGATGTTTTATTTTTGCAGAGCTATGTAGTCCTTTGACATTGGCGAAAAAAAAAATCATGCAAATAATCAGTTTATTTCTTTTTTTGGGGTTATATATAGGGGATAACATCCCTTATGCGCCTTGAAATGAGGAACTCAAAAGTCACGTGTAAAGAAAAAATCTCTGTGTAGTGATATTGGACATGTTTCTATTTTTAGCAAATGACTGAACTTAATTATTTGTGGTGATTAGGAAAGTAGAGGAACATAGAAGAAATCTGTATAACAGTATAACAGTGTACCTTTCTATGGATCTCTATGAACAGATGAAATTGAGCCTCAAGGTTCGATACCAAAGTGGTAAAAATATGATAAGATCAAAGGGCTGGGGTTTATTATAGAAGTGTAAGGGAAATTGTATAAAAATTTGTAAGGGTTCCGCGGAACCCAGTGTCTCGCCTATTTTTGCTGTAAATTGCAGGCTCAACAACAATGAGGAAACAAATAAATAAAAATATTCCTCTTGTTACTATTTTATGATTGTAAGAAAATCTAAGTCCATTTAAAAGTAAATTACAGAAAAAACTGAGTAATTTTTTTACAAACTTTTAAATACTTCTGGATGCAAACTTATGATCATAAATAAGCTTCTGTCCCTGTTTGGTACAAACCCAGGATAGTTTAAGAAAGTTATTAAAATTTTAAAAACTTTAACCACAGAGTGAATGTAATGGTTCCCCGCAGAAAAACTAAGTCCATTTAAAAGTAAAATATGGAAAAAATGGTTTTATTTATTTACAAAATTTACTTCTGGATACTATATTATGATCATAAATATGCTTCTGTCCAAGTTTGGTACAAACCCAGGATAGTTTAAGAAAGTTATTAAAATTCTAAAAACTTTATCCACAGAGTGAATGTTTTGTTTCCCCGCAGAAAAAACTAAGTCCATTTATAGTAAAATACGGAAAAAATGGAATTTCATTTTTACCAAATTTACTTCTGGATACTATCTTATGATCATAAACAAGCTTCTGTCCAAGTTTGGTACAAACCCAGGATAGTTTAGAAAGTTATTAAAATTCTAAAAACTTTAACCACAGAGTGAATGTTTTGTTTCCCCGCAGACAAAACTAAGTCCATTTATAGTAAAATACGGAAAAAATGGAATTTTATTTTTACAAAATTTACTTCTGATTACTATCTTATGATCATAAACAAGCTTCTGTCAAAGTTTGGTAGAAATCCAGTATAGTTTAAGAAAATTATTAAAATTTCAAAAACTTTAACCACAGAGTGAATATTTGTTGACGCCGCCGACGACGCAGACGACGACGGAATGTAGGATCGCTTAGTCTCGCTTTTTCGACTTAAGTCGAGGGCTCGACAACAATCAATTTCAAATGGTAACAACTTGAAAACTAATAATGCTAATTTAATAAACACAAAGAGGTGGAGGGTCTTCAGTTACTATTGTAAGACTACAATCTGACATGACAATGGGATGACCGGCTTTTAGTTATTGTGCCAAATTTAATCAAACTTTGCCTCAATCATTAAAAGGGTATCTTAGGCCATAATAAATAATAGGTTTGTTTGCTCAAACGCTACCTACCCAGAAAAAAGCTGCCTACTCAAATTCTTTTATTGTCCTGATTTGAAGAAGTTTTTTTTAATCAAATAGGCATGAAGACTAATAAACATCTGATACTTCAATTTCTTCTTTTGAAAAAAAAAGAAGAAAATACCTACCTACCCACTGTCGCAAACCAAAATATTTTTAAGTGTGGTCCAAATAGAAAGAAATTCATTGTTATTTTAAGCTATTATTGCTATATATTCGCACAATAACTTTAGTTTCAGTAAATAGAAATCTATGAAATTTTTACACAAGGTTTATGACCACAAAAGGAAGGTTGGGATTGATTTTGGGAGTTTTGGTTCCAACAGTTTAGGAATTAGGGCCAAAAAGGGGCCCAAATAAGCATTTTTCTTGGTTTTCGCACCATAACTTTAGTATAAGTGAATAGAAATCTATAAAATTTAAACACAAGGTTTATAACCATAAAAGGAAGGTTGGTAATGATTTTGAGAGTTTTGATCCAAATAGTTTAGGAATAAGGGGCCCAAAGGGTCCAAAATTAAACTTTGTTTGTTTTCATCAAAAATTGAATAATTGGGGTTCTTTGATATGCTGAATCTAATTATGTATGTAAATTCTTAATTTTTGGTCCCGTATTTAAATTGGTCTATATGAACCCTTTCCTCCATAATGACGCTTTTTGACCCCACCCCTTTACTCCATAATGACGCCTGTGTAGTACTTCAGTTGAAATGTTTTGACAGCAAAATGTCTGTGTTAAACTTTTAAAAAATTGTATCCAATATGAAAAGGATATTCATGAACATATATATCTGACTTGAATTTCATTGATGAATTATTCATTTTTGTAATGCATTAATAATTTAAACTTGATGATTTTTTTTTTGTGTAAAAAATCCCATGCGAATCAAGTATGTAAAAACAATTTCTCCATGGAGGAAAGGGTTAAGGTCCAAAGGGTCCAAAATTAAACTAAGGTAGTAGGTTACATTACAGGGAGACAACTCTGTAAAATTCAGTTGAACAATTTAATAATATCTATTGTTGAGGAAAAAATAAGCTTCTTAATGGTATCTGGGTCAGAAATGATGACTTTTCTCATCACTTGGCGTCTGTCGTCCGTCGTTGCTAACTTTTACAAAAATTTTCTCCTCTGAAACTACTCGGCCAAATATAACCAAACTTGACCACAATCATCATTGGAGTATCGAGTTTAAAAAATGTGTCCGATGACCCGGCCAACCAACCAAGATGGCTGCCATGGCTAAAAATAGATCAAAGGGGTAAAATGTAGTTTGTGGCTTATAACTCAAAAACCAAAGCATTTAGAGCAAATCTGACATGGTAAAATTGTTCATCAGGTCAAGATATATCTGCCCTGAAATTTTCAGATGAATTGGACAACCCCTTGTTTGATTGTTGTCCCTGAATTGGTAATTTTAAGGAAATTTTGCTGTTTTTGATTATATAGATAGAGATAAACTGTAAACAGCAATAATGTACATCAAAGTAGGACCTTAAATAAGTCAACATGACCACAATGCTCAATTGACCCCCTAAGGAGTTATTGCCCTTCATAGTAAATTTTTAACAATTTTAATAAAATTTGTAGATTTTCACTAACATTTTCCACTGAAACTACTATGGGCCAAGTTCATTATAGATAGAGATAATTGTAATCAGCAAGAATGTTTAGTAAAGTAAGATCTACAAACACATCACCATCACCAAAACACAATTTTGTCATGAAAACATCTGTGTCTTTTGTTTAATATTCACATGAACCAAGGTGAGCGACACAGGCTCTTTAGAGCCTCTAGTTTCATTTGGAAAACATTAATCAGGTTCAAGGCTTACATTGTATATTTATAATAATTAATGTAATTTAAATTTTCAGAAATACACATTTGTTGCTCCAAAGATGTAAAGAGGATTTGAAGTTATACAATGACATGAATGAATTGATTAAAAATACATGTAGATGAGACCCTGTATCTACAGTACATGTAACTGGTATGTACAGTATTTGTTATGTAGTTTTTATAATCAAAATGGTATTAAAAAAATGCTGAAATCAGCAAATTTAAAAAGGAGTCGACTCAAACTGACAAAATAAAAAAAAAACACTACCAACAGATCAAGGTAAAAATTAATCTGCTTTACATGTATATACATGTATGGAATAGACATGTACGGTAGTTACATGTATGTACCTCTTTAATTTTCAGTCCATGCAAATTTGTGAGAATAGAATTTTATATTCTGGATTTTCCTAAGATTCAATTCTTATTACATATACATATACCCATGTGTTATGCTTGTAGTTTGAGGAAAATAAATTATCAAAATAGCTTGACCTAGATTAAACAATTACTGATATCATGAATTAGGTAATGTAGGTATTTTTTGTCTTGTCTGCAACTGATGGTATGGTGAAGTACATGTCTTTCTGGGCATGGTTCATCTTACAATGACCTGATATTCATTGTGATGGTTCATTGGTCAATATAAAGTTTCATATTTTAGTCTGTTTGTTAGATACTGTATAAAATCAATTAAGATATCAGCTATGTTTGTTGTAAGCAATGATTGTAAAGGGTTAAGACATGAAAGAAGGGGGCTTGAAAATGATGAGTTGCGTTTTTGTAGGCACTAAGTATACTTACATATACATAATACAGGTCATGTGTAGTACAAATAGATGAAGAGAGTTTGTTTTCATGAGAAGTTTATTATAAAAATTTAACATGGTACGATTGCCAATAAGACAACTATTCACTAGAGTTCAAATGACTGAATTTTGCTAACTATAAATGAGCATATGTACAGCTTTCACCAATAAGAAAACTGATACAGAATAGTGAGCTATAAGGTGTCAGATCACCAATTAAAAATACCTATCTGTTCAACCAAATTTTTCAATTTTCACAGCTTTCGAAATATTTTACCTTAAGTTTAACTTCATAGAAACCAGGTATATCTTGATTTGTACATGTGTCAGCTTTTTACATGCCAATTTTTTACCATACCTGTAAAGCCTTCTAACAAAATAACTGACCTTCGAACAGAGGTACTCCAAAAATAACCCCTGGTTTTCTAAAAATCTTAAATTAATATACTATGGAGCGTATAAATCCTCAATTGTTTTCGCAAACTCATAGACAAGTAAATTTGGCTCAAAATGGTCTAGATATATTTCTCTTTCACCAAAAGTGTAATTTCTGCAAATTTGTTGGTTAGTTTAAGTAAACAAGGACATCAAACACACTATTTTTTTTGTCAGAGTAGGGCTGCTTTTACATACATTCTAAATTGAAGGGAGTAATTGGTAGTCTGACACCATAAAATGTCCTGAAACTGGGTTTGTGGGAAATACTGGATAAACCCAGCTTTACTTTCAAAATTTTACTGGATAAATCCCCATAAAATTACCAATTTATCATGTCAGAGCTTAAAATACAATACAGTTTTCTCCTGATTATAAGTTTGGTAAATTATTGGAGATTAAATTGATGTTACCTTTTTTGCTGGACTACAATACAGAAATAAACATTACATGCTGATTTTATTATATTACAGGAACTGTAGGAAGTATTCCAAAGTCTGATTGCAAAGTATGCATTACAGGATTCTATCATTTGAGCAACATCTTTGGAGGATAAGTGGAAATGTATAGAGGAATGCTTGGGTACAAATATCAATTATATGCAGAAGTGGACTCTTAAACATTATTAACAGACATGATAGTCAAGAAATGTATACCATTACCAACTGGAATTAACTATTGTGTTTATTTTTTCAACCATAAGTACTTTCAGAATACAATACAATTCAAATTCAAATTATTGTGTCAACATACAAAAATGTACAAGTTACATTTAAAAAAAATGAAAATGCATATATCATGTACACGATGTATTGAAAATTAATTTTATATAAAAAATGAAGTAACAAAAATGTTTAGCTTTATATTGTGCAGCCAAACTTTGAAATATTTAAATGGTATATAAATGCCTGTTATTTGTCAACATTTTGCCTTCACCTTAAGATTAGTGTTAAAATGAGAAAACTATTTTGCATATATGAAAAAAATAGATGGTTGTAAATTAGAGACTTTCAATTTGGTACATTTGTATATCAGCTAGCCTTTGTTTCATAGAACTTGCTATTTTAGTTAATTAGTACAATGAGATATGAGGTATACACAGCTACTTTTGTATAGGTACTATTTCTGTACTAAAAATATGTAGTACTGGAAATTTACTTTTAATTTTTAGCACTATTTCTTTACTTTAAAATTATTGTAATATTTAGGTACTTGTATTTTACAGTACTTGATTTGTACTAAATGTTTTGGTACAGAAATAATACAATATTCCATGTTTGAAAATCATAATTTTAAGAGATTTGAAATAGAAAAACTTTCAAAATGCTGAAAATGTAACAGTAATAACCAAAAATCTGTAGTACCTAAATTTCCAGTAAGTACTGTAAAATACAGGTACATAAATATTACAATAATTTTAAAGTAATAAAATAGTACCGAATATTAAAAGTAAATTTCCAGTACTACATATGTTTATTACAGAAATAGAAAATAAGTAGCTGTGTATATCAATCTGATTATCAGACAGCAATAACACAACAAAAACACCCGAAAGGCATTTAGCTATAGGTGGTAACATGCAGTCATCAACAAAAGCCAGGTGTCTAAAAGATTTGCCATGATATATTGAATTGACCAGAGACTATACACAATTACAATATGAGTCAAAATAGAGCTCCCATTAAAACAAAATTCTCTGAATAATTTTCTTTTAATAAATATGAGATTATTGACAACCACTGAAAAGGTTTCTGACTTTAAATTGGTACATGAATTTATGGTGAGGTGAACTAGTTATTTCTTCAAAACCATATAACAAAAAAATGGCATCTTTCGCTAATAATTCTGATCCAGAATATGATTAGTTTGTGTCATAATTGATGACCACACAATATGACTTATACATATATGTATACATTTGAAAATGATATAATCGATTATAATGCTATAGTACGTGTAGTACATCAAGGCAAATATCTTCTTTAAATGGCCACAATCCATTAATCATTTACAGTTTTGTTTTAGACAAAAAAAAATGTTGATACAAAGAAAATAAAATAGAATGGAAGCATGAACACATGACCATAAAGAATATTTTTCATGCTTACATATGTATCAAAACAGAATTTGTATTAGATTAGAATTGACTTGCATGAAGAAGCTCAAATCCTGGGAAATTTGTGTTATTACGGCTGAATTCACTTTAATTTCCTTTAAAAAGAAGAAGCTCGTTTTATGTTAATTTCACGTGAAATTCACGTGAAGGCTCAATTCACGTGAATTTCACATGAAAAGTTCACGTGAAAGTTTAATTCACGTGAATTTCACTTGAAAAATTTCACGTGAATTTCACGTGAATCAGATATTTCACGTGAAATTCACGTGAATTAAGCTTTCAGGTGAAATTCACGTAAATTTTTCACGTGAATTACGCGTATAAGCTCGATTAACGTGAAATTCACGTGATTTTTTTCACGTGAAATTTACATTATTTTCACGTTAATTTCACGTGAACAAAATTTGCCTGTGAGTTCAGTCAAAAGTACACAACAACACTTTTTTTATGCATTACACGCTCAGGAACAAACATCTTGCTATTTTACATGGATTGGTAGAAAATGTTACTTTTCAACTGTACTGTAGTCCATTTGACATCAAAGTATCATACAAGTACGGAGGCTAGGATTTATAATTCGGCTAGTCTAGATGACTTCGTGCAGTATCCCCGATCCGTATTCATTGTAGTTTAAACATACATAATTTAATGTTTTTAGTACAACCTGCAACACATTTTATTTGATGTCACCAATGGTGAACATGTGAAATGAAACAATAATTTACTATAATACTAATATAAACTTTTGTTGTATGTTTATATACAAACCAAAATCACTACTAGACTAGGTGTTGACACGCTCAAATTAACAAAATTGTGTTTCAAATAACCAATGCACCAAATTGATTTTATAGGATTTGGTTTAACATTTAAACCTGTTCAAGGAATCGTTATTAAAAAAGTATTAAAAAAGTAGGACAAATTCGGCTTACAAGACGAATATTGTTTCAAAGAATAGTACCAAGCATGTGACAAAATGACCGGGTATGTAACAGAGGTGTCGGAATCACTGATGGATTGGTGGATAGTTACTGTTTGTTCAACGATCAATGACAAGTATCTCGTGTGCATATTGAATTACCAAATTAAACTAAGTTGGGCAGACGACAAAAGCAAAATTGTGACAAATTTGATTTCCAAGTGTTATTTAGGAAGTCAAACATGTATATGGAAAGTAACTGATACTATTATTTTTTTAACAAAATAAAAAGATCAAAACTGCTAAAAGAAATTAAACCCGATGATTGACACTCCTTGTTGTTGAATTTGGGGTTGGCTTACTAGTAATTTGAAGCATTTTTGAAGCAATCAAATATAATGAAACGTATTATATTTTTTCCGAATACAAAAAAAAAGCAAGTCTGCCCAAAACATATTGATATTTCAGAAAAAATGTATAGTGTGTTCATTAAAACGTAAACCAGAATGCGTACATATGTCTCTACTTATAACAGTCACACATCATTTATAGAAATAAAAATCAGCGATTTATCATTCATGCAATACTATTTTGTCGAAAGAGATCGAGATGACCTTATCAGGTAATTCAAATTATCGCTATTTTGTGCATTTTTCCTTTGGTCTTTTTTTGTGATAATTTTCATATCATGCTTCTCGCTTGAGATTGAAAAATTATCGCTAGAAACTAAGCAGGCCACGTGGCGTTGCTAACAGAATTGACATGAAATTGACAACGTCGTCATAGGTAAAATAGCGATAAACAGATTATCATTGGTCATCTCAACTCGATTGCTTTTCTCACTTTCTCTGTACCAGCTCAAGCGAGAAAATCAATCTCGTTGAGATGATCAACGATAATCTATAATTATCGGACATTTATCTTTTTCCAGAACATGTTATTGTTAATGAAATAAAATAAAATACAGGTTTTTATCTAGGCAAAGTCCGAGATGACATTCTCTGTTAATATGCTTCCTTCATGTAAAGTCTTGGTTTTCTTAACTACTTAACATCGTATATCAGGAGCACTGCTGAAAATAGTCTTTCACAAAAGTTGTAACCTTTAGAACTTGTATTTTAGATTATTTAACCACATGACAAGAAATTATACAATAAACATTGGTCACGCACGTTTGATTCTGATGTAAGACACGTAGCGTGACAATACCCAGTTTATACGCATCAGCGCACACAGGTTTGTCGAATAGGCCAGTTGATTGGAGGAAAGTTACCAAAAACCACGCATACCTTTAACTATCATCCAATCAAACGCCTTTGACATAAATATAAATAATACATGGGTAATATTACAGAGATTTTGAAAAAAGTTAAGACTCTAAATTCAAACTTAAAAGTATAGATTAATGCTTGTAATGCATTTTCGCAATTTACAATAATTTTTATACATTCTTTCACCTATCTAGTGAGGAAAAAATACAAATTTAAAAAAAATGAAAATTACAACTATTTCTAATTATAATGCACAGTTTGTGATGAATGGGTGTCAATATGTATTAAACAAAAACCCAAAGACCAGTTTCAAGAATAATTCTTTGCTTTTATTGCAGGATCTCATAAAATATGTTGTCGTATTTTCAAAAAAAATAATCAATTTGAAAACTACTTTTTCCTTTTACCTTTCTAAATTCATATATTACGCAGATATAGATGTGGTAGTTGCCGATTAAGTCTAGAAGGTGGCAGGATTTACACAGAGAAGACAGAATATGTCGTCTTTGTGACGCAAACAACATTGATGACGAGTACCATCACATTATGAATTGTAGAACATTTAAACTATAGAAAATGAAGGAAATGTTTAAGGAACTACTGTTAGTCAAACCCTTATATTTCTAAAGCTGATCAACAGTTAAACTTCTCAAATATTGTAATATTAGAAAAACTATGTAAAAGTCATAAATGTGAAAGTCAGTCCTCTAAGTTAATTAAATTGTATCGTGTACACATGCATGTTATAATTTTACCTTATAATCATGTTTCTGTATGTTCTTGATAACTAGTAATTGAAGTTTTAAATGAGAAATAAAGTATTCGTATTCCTTTAAACCATAAATTACAGTACACGAAGACAGCCTACGGGTAAAGTACAAGTGAATATATCATAAAGATTATATTTAATCCTCATCCGTACGCGTCCTTGTAAATGCAAAACTCTGGATTTTTTTTGATAATCACCTGAGAGGTTATAAAATATCTAGAAAAGACTTCCAAAGGTGATTGCCAAAAATGAATTGAAATAAAAGATTTTTGTGTAGACGAGTTACAACATTGCGTAAGAATGATTAGGAAATTTGACCAAAAAAAGTAAGTGCACATCTTTTTAGTGGCGAAAATCACGCATATCGAGTTACGTAGACGAAAAGAATAAGTACATTCATAACAATTGTGATGTAAATTCACGAAATTATACTTGTTATAATTAGAAAACAATCTAAACACGATTCATCATTCCCCATGTATATAGATTAAAACAGAATTATAATTTTAATTCTTAAATTAAAATTTTAATTCTTAAATTAAAATTTTAATTCTTAAATTAAAATTTTAATTCTTAAATTAAAATTTTAATTCTTAAATTCAATTCTGAAATTCAAAAGACATGTTTCTGATACTTGACAGTTCAGCGAACACTATTACATGAAATGCACGATGATATTGACCGAAAACAAAGGTAAAAGATTCAACTTGTAAAATCAGCCGCTAAACGGTAGAATTTCTATCAATCATTCACGATATAAAAAGACTTTTGAGTGTAAAAGTATGATAGACATACTTTTAATTTATTGAAATGCCTGTTAAATTGTTCCAGTCATGGTTACTATGGACTCTTAGTCCCTTTCGATATTTCATAGCACTTTTAAAAATTCTGAACAAAAATAAAAGAAAAATCTAATATTCCCATGGGGAAAATATCTTCCCATGAGAAGAAATTTGTCCCGCACAGTGTTCATCTACCACAAAAGGGAGTCTAACCAACATAGAAATGCTTTATCATCTGTGGATTAATTTTGATATATGAAACGATGTATATTGATTTTACTTGGTTCAATGTTCAGTGGCAAGTATTTTATATATGCGCAGGTCCTGAGACAGAAAATCAAATTATTCATTCACTTATGGTCTTCAAAAATAACAATTGCGGGATGACGGACAGGAAGACTTCAATCGCAACAGTGTGAACTAACTGTCAGAAACATAAGTTCTCTCAGATCCTTTCTTGCTAGTGTCGTTTTGTTGTTCTGGTAAACAAGTGATTCTTGCATTGTTGAAGACCCTCTAGCTACTATAAATATGAACAGGAATAAAAACGATGACCATTGATAATTTGTATTTTTGTTAAGCTCTGACTTTGTGTTCGATTAGGTCCCGTGTACGTTTACTCCATATTCCTTTATTTTCTATAAAGGCGTCTGTCTTGACAGTAAGTTGACACGAGTTAATACAAGTTAAACCCTTAAATGTAAGACACCAGATGGAAATACTCAAAAGGGAGAGCCAGTTTGGTATTCTGTAATGTTAGAGTTCAATTCTTCATGACGAAACGACTATATGTTTTCTGTATTCAGCATCGAATCATATCTTCTAAATTATGTTTTTTCGCACAATGTTTGGATATTGGTGGACATTGTTGCGAAAGTACGCAATTATAAAGACATTGGACTTTTATTTTGACATTGTGTATATAATATTACATTGTTTTTTTAATCATAGTAAATGAATCATACTAGAATATTCTAGATGGATAGTGAAAGTACTTGTGTATATTTATGTTCAAGAAAGTGTTGGCAAATTCCGGAATTTACCCTGTTACTAAACATAGATTATTTCCCATTTCTCTAGTTAATTATAGTTTGTTCTAGATTTAGAATGTTCTTATGATTTTGGTATATAAGTAAAGGGTTTTTATGGATAATACTCATTGTTAAAATAGTAGTAACAGAAGTATAGAAGTTTTATCAGTTGACCTAGAAAGAAAAAGACGGATTATTCCAATGTGGTATTTATTAACGTTTACAAACTGTACATACTGTAAATAACTGTTAGTTATTTGATTAAAGATATAAAAGGATTCCGTGTTAGTCTGATTTCGCCACATTGTATGGTGCCGGAACCCGGGAATAACAGAAAAAGAAATTTATAAAGAACACGGAAAAGAAGTAACCACAGAAAAGATGGCAGTCTCATATTTGAAAGGACTCTGTACAAGGTACAATAATTTGTTAGCTAAAGAATTAGATAAAAGTGGAGATATAATAGCACAAGGGATTCAAGATGAAAGTGTGACAACACAATTAAGGCAAGTTTTAACAGCAGAGAGACGATTAAAGGATTTTGCAGCAAAACTTGAAGAAAGTATGAAAGAAATTTCACGTATATTAGAGGAGAGAGAAGATAACGAAGGTGACATCGCAAAATTTACAAAGGCAAGTGAAACATATTTTGAATTGCTTGACGGTGTAACACAGCGCTTAGACGAATTAAAAATATTCGAGAAAGAAATTCAGGATAAAATAACAGATATTAAGAAAACAGAATCAGCCACGGACCACAAGGTGGAGCATTTAATACAATTACAGACACAAATGCAAGAACAGATAGTACAGTTTCAACAGTTACAACTCCAAGAATTACAGAGGAAAAGTCAACCTTCATAAGTAAGTGCAGTTAAACTTCCTAAATTAGACCTAGTTTCGTACAATGGAGATAAGTTAAAATGGACAGAATTTGGGGATTCATTTGAAGCAGCAGTGCACACAAATCAAAGCTTGACAAAAATAGAGAAATTAAATTACTTGAAAAGCAAACTTTTTGGAACAGCTAATTCTGCTATATCTGGCTTAACGCTCTCCCATGAAAATTACGATGTAGCAATTTCAATACTAAAGGAAAGATTTGGAAATGTTCAATCTGTTGTCAACAAGCACTATTCAGATTTAATAAACCTTCAGTCAGCTTCAAATCAAACTACACATCTACGTAGACTTTATGATGACTTGGAACGACACGTACGTAGTTTGGACGCGATGCATCAAGATGTAACCCAAGACGTATTCATCTCGATGATAACATCTAAGCTACCAAAGGAAGTTCTTATTCAACTTGAAATACAGAAAGGTAACAGTGAAAGATGGACAGTAGTGAAGTTGAGACAGTTTCTCCATACTTACATAACTGCCAGGGAAGCTGCAGAAAGTCAGTCTAAGGAAACACATACTGGTCCCAGTTCTGAAGAAAAACAGCAGTATAAAATCCAGTCAAACAACAGTAATTTTCAACCAAGAAAACACTTATCTGCAGAAGCTCTGATGACAATAAAGCCATTTGGAAAAAAACTCAGGCAGTGGAAACTCAATGGTATGCAGATATTGTGATGGACACCACTGGAGTGATGAGTGCAGAAAGTTCAGTACAATTGAAGACAGAAAGCAGAAAATCAAGGGTAGCTGCTATACCTGCCTGAAGCCAGGACATGTTAGTAGAGACTGTCAATTTGAAAAAGCATGCTATCATTGCAAACAGAAAAAGGGACACCATAGAAGTCTATGCCCGAAGAAAATTCCCTCTCAACATAAAGAAGTTTCACATCTAGCTGATGAAATGTGTGAAATAGCTTCAAGTGAAGAGAACGTACCAGAGAATAGCTTGTTGTCCTCCGGAGATATAGTTTTGATGCAGACAGCTCAAACAATTGTGTCAAATACAGAAGTTAATGAAACAGAAGTAGTAAGACTATTAATGGACTCCGGATCTCAGCGAACATATATAACAGAAAAATTGGCCAAGAGATTAAACTTGAAGAAGAAGGCTACAGAGAAAGATAACTCTTGTAACATTTGGTGCAGATAAGCCAAAAACATTAAGAACACAAAAGGTGTCATTAAAGATCAGACTAAAAGATGGAGTTTGTATGCTTATTGATGCTAATGTTGTTCCTAAGATAACAGGATCAATACTAAGAAGACCTCTACAAATGGATGTATGTGAAAATGTGAAATACTTATGTAACAATCTGCAACTTGCTGACACACTGCCTAGTAGATTAGAAAGTTCAACAATAGAGATTCTTATCGGAAATGATTATTATTTAGATATCATATTGCCACAGAAAATAGAAATTCAACAAGGGCTTTATCTACTTGGCTCTAAGCTAGGATGGATCCTTACAGGAAGGTCACAATTAAGTGATGAAGAAAGTGAGAACAAAATGTCCATGACAGTAAATGGCTTATTAACTTTAACAGAATGCTGTCTTCACTCTACAATTGACACATGTCTTCAAATCAAGCCTTCCATTGAAGATTTCTGGAAATTGGAAACTATTGGAATACAAGATTGTCCATATGCATCAGACGACGAAAATACTTTGAGTAACTTTGTCACCTCACTCAAAATGGAAAATGGAAGATATCAAGTAGCCTGGCCATGGAAAGAAAAATTACCGGAACTTCCTGAAAATAGGGAACTTGCATACGGAAGACTAAAGTCACTTTTTCAGAAAATGAAGAACAATCCTGACCTATTAAACAAGTATGATGAGATTATTCAAGACCAGTGCAAAAAGGGTATCATAGAAAAAGTGTCTAGCCAATGTAGTAAGGATACCGGAATCAAACATTACATACCACATCATGCTGTAGTTGACCCAACCAAACCTACAACTAAAGTAAGGATAGTTTATGATGCATCTGCCAAATCAAAACACGAGAATAAAAGTTTGAATGATTGCCTGCACAGAGGACCAGTAATGTTACAAGATTTATGTGGACTCTTTTTGCGTTTTCGAATGAACAAAATTGCAGTAGTTGCTGATATTGAAAAGGCATTTCTCCAAATTGAACTACAAAAAAATGACAGAGATGCAACCAGATTTTTTTGGCTAAGAAACATTAATCATCCAACTGTAGAAAATGATGTACAAGTTTACAGATTTTGCAGAGTGCCATTTGGAGTTATCTCAAGTCCTTTCCTACTTGCAGCAACTTTGGACTTTCACCTTGACACATACAAAAATGCAACAGCAGCAAATTTTCGAGAAAACATTTATGTGGATAATGTAATTACTGGAGTAGATTCGACAGAGAATGCAGTTACATTATATAAAGAGGCAAAACAAATATTCAGTAATGCATCAATGAACTTAAGAGAATGGGCATCAAATTCACAGAAATTTTTAGAATGCATTCCGAAGGAAGACCAGGTGAATAGAGAAAAATTAAAGGTTCTTGAATTAACTTGGACAATAAAAGATGATACATTAACGGTGAACAGTGCAAGAAATGATAACATGTTTCCAATCACCAAAAGAGAAGTATTACAGAGAGTGGCTTCTGTGTTTGATCCACTTGGATTTTTTTCACCTGTGACTTTAAGAACCAAGCTTTTCCTCCAAATGTTGTGGAACAAGAAAATGGAATGGGATGAACAACTGACAGAGGAAGATATTCAGCAATGGAAAGAAATCTCTTTTGATTTAGATGAAATTCAGGAATATCATATTCCTAGAGCTATTGGGCTACCAGGTACAGTTACGTTCAGATTACTATGCTTTTGCGATGCTTCAACCAAAGCCTATGATTCTGCTGTTTATCTACATCAACTCAGGGAAAACAACTTATGTAAAATTGATTTACTGTTTTCCAAGACACGCTTGGTACCAAATAAGAAAATAACTTTACCACGACTTGAGTTATTAGCAGTTGTCATTGGTGTCCGTTGCATTGACTTTGTTAAGAAGCAATTAAAACTTCCTATCTGTGAGACAATTTTATGGACAGATTCTCAATGTGTTACACTGGATAGGGTCGAAAAAACCTCTAGCAACATTTGTTGATAATAGAATAAAAGAGATTAGGCAGCAACAAGACATTCAATTTCAGTACGTCTATACGAAGGAAAATCCAGCTGATGTTGCAAGCAGAGGCACAACAGTAGCATTGTTAAAAGAAAACAGCCAATGGTGGCATGGTCCCTCTTGGTTATCAAAACACAGAACTGAGTGGCCTAGTTGGGATCCTCACAATATAAGTGTTGACAAACAAAATTCGATTGAATCAGAATACAAGGTATCTAAAGTATTACATGAAGCAAAATTGCTTGCTGGAGAGGGTCCTGACGGAGAAACACACAGTGTTGGAAATTCGAAATCTAGTGTTGGGTATCTGTTAGACATTGATTGTAGCAAATTTTCCTCATTTATCCGCTTGATCAGAGTATCAGCTTGGGTATTGAGGTTTGTTAAACGGTTAAATAAAGAGACAATAGCTGGTCCTCTAACAGCTGCAGAGCTAGAACACGCAAAGTTATTGTGGATAAAATCTGTTCAAAAACAATGTTTTGGTGAAGTGATGATCAGTGGGAAAGCCACGGATCGATTCTGCGCATCCTTCCATATGACGTAACGGCCAGAAAATCAAGGGCGACAATCGCGATTTTTTATAGAGGGCGACACTATCGCGCCATCGCGGCAATTTGTTTACATCGTATACGTGTGATTTTTCGAGAAATTTATCATTAAAGACAATTAAACTTGTGTCATTTCATCATCAATTAGTTATATAGGTAAGTTTTACAGGTGACCATGCTATTTTTTCTTCTTAGACGATTTTATTTTACAAGAAACGAACATCTGAAAGTGACAAGTGACGTTGTTAATTTGGAGATAAAAATATGGCGGGTGTTTTCCCCTTCTGAAAATAACTGACACATTTGCATCCTAGGCTATTTAAATATGAAATGACCAAAAATAGTATCTATGATGATAGGAGTCCCTAAATATTTGCATAAATACCCATCACTCCGTGTCAAATTGTAACTGAGGCTGCGAAAAGGAAGCACACAAATCGACGCCATTTTTCAACAGATTAAGGTTTCTGAGCTCACGAAATCCTAGTATTATTACTTTTAATGGTTAGTAGAAAGATATTAATACTATCCATAACATGATTTATTGATCTGATCGGGTTATGATCGGGTTATGGCTACATGTTTGCCTCTTTTCGATTCTTAAATCCAGTAAATTTCCGTAAACCACATGTAAATAAACGCCCCTTTTCCAGCGTGAGACTTCAATTTGAATAAAACTTCAATTTTGGCAGGTCAATGTTAGCATTTAAATTTTAATTAAAGTTTTACAGTTGTGTAATGCATATGTGCTGATTTGTTTGGTTGTCTCGAATAGTAAAAAGGTTAATATTTTTATTTTTGAACCCAAAAAGTGTGACAAAAAACACAAAAAACAAACAAAATAAAAATATAGGAAACAAATAACTATCCCCAGGATAAAGGGGGTTTCCAACTATATGTCCCCATTCAAATGCATTGATCGTCCCCAAAAAAGGGAGATTCCAATCCCTGGAACCCTATCCCTGGATCTGCCACTGGGAACTATGACTATTAAAACGTATAAATAATTAGAGAATTGTTACTAAAGGAACAAGAATAGAGAAAATTTACCATAAAATAATTAAAAAAAAAAAGAGCAAATGACATGCTAGCTGCGGAACCGTAGCTCTTAGGTCATTATGTTATTTTTTGACTATTTGCGGACGATATACTACTTTTTTTCTGGGACACCTTTCTATGCATCCCAGAAAAAAATCAAAATATTCCTAGCAGCAAGCCAGAGGTCTGGTCATAATCATTTTGAACTTTTAATGTGCTAATTTATATATTGAGGAAAGAAAAATTATGGACAAAAAGTATAAAAAAAATAGAGACCAATGAACTAAAAGATTAAATGATAAAGAAATGCAGAAGACCCCATCCAGACCCTTGTCTATGTGAACAACAGTACTATTATTTTTGCTCAATATTGCATATGGGCATGTAAAATCTATTATTCTAAAATTACGAGGTCCAATTTATCAGCCGTCATCTCGTAAAAACGACGAATCAAATAATTCAACTTTATATTTAACTAATATAGTACAAAAGTGTAGATTAAAATTACACCACTCCAGGCCCTTTTGTTTTTGACGTAATTAATATTGCCAATAATTAAGAAGTTCCGGTTCGAGTCCGATACAGATACCAATAGTATATTCACCTGTTACCTATTGACTTATCTGTATGTTCCGCATCTGACAGGCTCACCACCAAACGGTGTATTCAGGATTAATATGCTATATACACGGTCATAATCACAGGGTTGACACTACTAAATTGTCAAATTGTTACCTATTGTAGTATTTTAATCAGTAAGACTTTCAAAGATAACAAATCTGGACTAAAAATAAGGCGTATAGGTACAGTTTTCAATTTGTTTGTGGGCATGCATGACATAAAACAGCGAATCAAAGAATTCAACTTCATTCAGATGACAACTTGAATACTAATACTAAAATAAGGCTTGCGCATAGTTATATACTTTAATTCATTCACAGACCCGCGATATCACGGGTGTTTTCTATTATCTTTTAAAGATTTCAGGTATATGAAATATTCACCAGTAGGAAAGTATAAATTCTGTCCCTCCTTCCATGCTAAAAAAAATATGTGATTTATTGTTGAATTGTATTGCCAACTTCAGTATTGGCTAGGTGTTGTGGCCAGGTTTTTTGGCATTGGATACATTTATTATTAATTACTGGTATAAAAAATTAAAGATATGAATGATTTTATGAGAAGTTATCTTTTAAATAACAGATACCTGTAAGATAATTTAATGTTGCATATTATGTTATACTTTATTTAAACATTATTTATACCTATTAAAGAGGTTGATATGTTATTATGGTGATGAATTTTAAATATTAAAGTAAATGAATTTATAAGTAGAAAATTTTTCCAAACATCTGTTGGTGTGTATAAGCATTACCTTTTCTAGAGGACCTTTTTCGGGACGTCTGGATTGGGTATTTTTAGCTGAGGATTTCGGAATTGATCCTTCGGATTCCAGTATTTCCTTTCAACATTTTTTTTTAAATTGGGACCTCAGAAGAGCATGTTTTTGTCAGTAGACAATTAAAATATATTATAATTTTCCGATCATATAGCAACTCTAGAGAAGTTTGAAATTATATTTATTTGATAATATCATCTGCATAAATTATATATTTTCAGATAACAATAGGAATAAGAAGAGCAGGATTTCTATATTGAGGATTTACATGTATGGGACAGAGGACTATTTGGCTTGATTTTACTTTAAAAAACTTTTTAATTTTAACAATAATTCTCCTTTATTGTTTAAAATACTTTTTACATATTTTTCATTTTAACATTATTTGTATGACTTTGTATTTATTCATCACTTAATAAAATTTTATTTCTAAACATTTTTATATTTTCAAATATACATACAATGTGAAACACTCCACCATTTTATATTGATAACGTGGGGTAAATGTACATGAGACACTAAACTGTTGCAATACAATATTACTTAATGTCATTGAAAAACCTGAGATTCATTGATGCAAAGCTAGCATATTCCTGGGAACAGTATATCTAATATATATGTTCCTGCATATTCATAGGGCCCCCTTTCATAAGAAAACAATTGGTTGATTAAATAGGGAATCACTGGAGCGGGCCCCTCCCAGCAGCAGCAACCCCCCCCCCCCCCCCATGTCAGACATATACATGTATGTACTGTAGTATTTGAGACATAAGAAAAATAAAAGATATAAAAGTCAAAATGATGGTATTTTATTCTTTATAAGGTTTGAATGACTTAAATGGAAAGTTTCTAGAATTGTTCACTTCTCCTAGACCTAGTGAGGTCTCTCAAGTAGCCTATCATGACATGACTTTTCACTGTTTTGCTTCCAATGGCATGTAGATTTCAAAGTGTGGTAACCCCTGCACCTAAAAAAATCATTTTCAGTAGATACATATTTCTTTTTTCAGACTTTTTGATGAAAAGTTTAAACTTATATACAAATTAGAAAAAAGAAAACTGATCAACTTGAACCCACAACACATAATTGAGCTCAGGTGCTCTGGAAGAGTAAGCAGATCCTGCTCCTTGTGTAGTATTATGAATGAGATGTCTATGTACCTTTTTCCTGGATATGTTAACACATGATTTTGCAAATTATTGCAATTGAGTGCTTTTAGAATTGAGTAAAATGTGTGAAAAGGTATTCTATTGCAGAAAAATCAGCACACAGATATAGGAATAGTATGATTCTTAATAAACTATAGAATCTGTGTCCATGATTTGTTTTCTTGTAAACTGGTGTAAAATAAAAATGTGGGTCAAGCAGTTATATCAATGCAACAAAACAGGATCACCAAAATCAGAGTGAGACATTCATATACCATTTTTAAAGTAGACCTTGGAAGTAACATAGCATTTTGTTAATGCTTTAAATGGTCATATAGCTCTAACATGTATTAAGAATTTGATGTACTAGGCATTGGGCATTCATATTGAATTTTAATCTCCAAGTTCTCAAGAGTTAAATATGCCCCAGGGCCCAGAAACACTCAAACATGAATAGTTGGTCAGTGTACATCAGGTTGCTTGATAAGCATGATAAGGACAGACATTTATAAACATGTGTGAGTGTTTAGGCAGGCAATATTATTTGTTGATTGGTACATGTACTTTTTAAAATTGACAAGTTGAAACATTTCAGATTTATAATAATTTACAGAATCAAAGAATGACTGTAACCATTACCCTAAAAATTGGCTAAAAACAAAGACTAGCTGAGTGCTTACACTTTGCATTTTTGCATGCTTATTCAGACAACAACTTTTGACTAACTGAATTTTTGTTGTTGAAAAAAGGGGGTAGGTCTACTTCCAGACAGTGGAAGTTATTTATATGGACAAATTCGTTCATAGATTAAACCAGTTTCAATGTACTACATAAATCTCGCCCATAAATCTGTTATACATCAGCAGCATAATTAAATAACTACAGAAAATGTGATACGAGGAGTTTAAGCAACTTGTAAACATCAACAAATGACGTTGTAAAGCCTTCAACCACTCAACATTTTAAGTAAAATATATTTAAAATCCTGCAAACATCATCACCCTTCGTTGTCTCAATCAATTTTGTGCTTAAAATCTGTAAAATTTGACATAATTTGCTTGATTTTGCACCGAAATAACTCCCAAAACGTCTGAAAAATGTTGAATTTTGACCTCCGGTTGAAGTATTTATTATGTAAACAAGACTCAGAGTGACGGGGAATCCTGTACATAGTCATGTGCCCATATGTTTCTAGGTCACATTTATTTATATCTCGACCAATGAAAAGCTTTAGGATGCATTTGTGTCAGTTGTTTGTAGTCGTGGGGATTACCCGCGGTTTTTTGGAAATCAACGGAGGTAGTCTTATGATTTATCTTATTTAAGTAACGGAGCACTTATTTGAATACCGAATTTGGCAGTCGTCTGACAAAATCTATTCTAATGAAAAATTAAACTCAAATACTGATGGATGATAAGTTGTTTTAATAGATTTATTGTCTGAAGCACAGGCTACGTTTTTGTTTACACGCTGGTTACAGCGCCACCTCAAAATTTTTAGATTATGTCCCCTTTCCCGCGGGACTACCGGAAGTAGCTCTTCAATGTCACTGGCTTTCCCACTGGATAGCAATTAAAGAAAATAAAAGACACAACTTAGTAAGTCAGTTAGGGCTCATATAGAACCAGGAAAATGTGATCAGGTGTGTTGGTAGATTAGGAGCTGCTCAACTGTCAGAAGGGGCAAAAACACCAATATTACTTCCAAAGAAAAACAAAGTTACTGAACTGTTAATTGAAAGCATACACAGAAAAAACTTTCATGTTGGTGTCTCACAAACTTTATCAGCGATGCGTCAAACGTGCTGGATTCCACAAGGACGTTCAGAAGTAAAAAGAGTTTTGAAAAAATGTACAATCTGCAAACGGTGTGAAGGCGGACCATATAAAATGCCATTAATGCCTCCACTACCAAAGAAACGAGTAAACGAGTCAGCCCCATTTACATATACAGGAGTAGACTATTTTGGACCAATTATTGTGAAATCAGACACTGGAAGCAAAAAAGTATGGGTTTGCTTATATACATGTCTAGTGGTTCGAGCCATACATATGGAATTAATGCAAGACATGTCAGCAGAGGAATTCTTACTAGGCTTTCGAAGGTTCATTGCTCGCTGGGGTAACCCAAAACATATAATTTCAGATAACGGATCCCAGTTCAAGTAAGCTAGCAAAACCTTAGAAGAAGCATGGAATTATGTAACAGTCGATTCAGATGTGCAAACATCAGTGGCAATTCATTGTTGAGTTAGCACCTTGGATGGGTGGATTTTATGAAAGATTAATTGGTATTGTGAAACGATGTTTACGGAAAACAATTGGAAAGTTATGTCGAACTTGAACAATTTAGAACTCTCTTAGCTGAATCTGAAGCAGTGGTGAATTCTAGACCACTTGTTTATATTGGAGATGACATAAATTCCAATATTATTATTACACCAGCACACTTTCTAACTCTGAACGCTAAAACAGGATTTCCAGATCATAACGAAGAAGATTCTACAGATCCAGAATATTTACCGCAAATCAGCAGTGCTAAAAAATTGCTATTGACATGGAAGAAAGGACAGAAACATCTAAATATGTTTTGGAAAACATGGAGAGATGAGTATCTCCTTAGTCTACGTGAAAGAACTGCCAACAAATTAAGGAGTGGAAGAATTCAGAGCAAAACTCCAGCTAAGGTTGGTGACATAGTGTTAATTAAGGAAAACCTTCCACGAGGAAGTTAGAAAATTGGCCGTATATGTCAATTAGTAGTCAGTCGCGATGGTCAAATAAGATCTGGAAAAGTTATACTACCTAATAAAAAGACATTAAACAGAGCTCTGAATATGCTTTATCCTATAGAATGTGAAGAGTTAGATGAGGGCTTAAAAACTCAGATACGGAAAGGGATACTGAGTTGATAAATGACAATACTAGTACTACACGAGAGAGAACACAAAGACAAGCAGCCCGAACAGCAATGAAGAAGACACAAGAACAGTTGGAATCATGATAGACTTTCTTTGGCCTCTGGAGTGTTGCGAAAGTACGCAATTATAAAGACATTGGACTTTTATTTTGACATTGTGTATATAATATTACATTGTTATTTTAATCATAGTAAATGATTCATACTAGAATATTATAGATGGATAGTGAAAGTACTTGTGTATATTTATGTTCAAGAAAGTGTTGGCAAATTCCGGAATTTACCCTGTTACTAAACATAGATTATTTCCCATTTCTCTAGTTAATTATAGTTTGTTCTAGATTTAGAATGTTCTTATGATTTTGGTATATAAGTTAAGGGTTTTTATGGATAATAATCATTGTAAAAATAGTAGTAACAGAAGTATAGAAGTTTTATCAGTTGAACTAGAAAGAAAAAGACGGATTATTCCAATGTGGTATTTATTAACGTTTACAAACTGTACATACTGTAAATAACTGTTAGTTATTTGATTAAAGATATAAAATGATTCCGTGTTAGTCTGATTTCGCCACAGACATGCATCATTGCGAAACCAGACATTTACAAATGAAAATTAACTCTTAGACTATAGCCATTTAGGAGAACAGTAAATGAACAATCATCTTTTTTATCTTTCAATTCATCTTTTTAAAACCCCTGTTTTGTATTACCACTGACCAGTTCAGTAAAGACACAACTGCTTCATGGTTGCATAAATGTGTTTGTAACCAATCTAACATGCTATTATTTCCTTATTTTTTATTCCGTGTCTATAGATAGTCTTGATCGGGGAGGCAAAATTTATTTTGTCTGTTGGTTGCTTGGCTAGCTTAAACTAATCTATTTACCTCACAATTTGAAGTTGGATGGAGATCGTTTTTAAATAAATGCCGTACCTTTGTACTTTGGTTTTTTCTCAATTTTAAAATGGGAAGTTTTATCATTTGTTTTGCATACTTATTTTTTTTTGACTTGCAAATGAACGATTAATAAATCGAGTCCCATGTGTGCTAGCGAAATGTCTTAAGTGTAATCTCAGAGTGTATTTTTTATTTCAACTTTTACGTTTGCATTAGGACGACCTTAAACACAAAAAACATTTTTTTTAAGAATGACATTGGTTTCTTCAAAAAAAGTCGCTTTTATCTTTTATTTATTATTTGGCAGTAAAATACCGGTTTCTTAAAAAAAAACTTTCATACAATCGACTGAACGAAGTATAAGCTTCGAGAAGGTCAAGGATTATAACATATTTTTCGTAATTCCTAAAAAAAAATCGAAAATTTACGGTAGTTAATGGTCGAATTGAAGCTTAATACCTACCAAAAATTTCAATGAGCGAAAAGACTTCTATTTAAGTAATCTTTGGCTTTTTTTGAAGCAAACACAGACGAACCATGCTTACTAGTGCTGCATAAAAAAAACCATGAGGATATGGTTTGTCCTTTATGAATCTATATTACAAATTTGACTCCAATAAGGATATTTTGTGTCTCATAGAAAAATCGGAAGTTTTTACCTATAATTTATTGTTCGATCTTTAGCGGATATAATAGTTATTTTGAAAAATGATAATTATTTATTAAAGTTTCGTATGCATCATAAATCAAGCTCCGGCAACTTTTGACTTGTACCAAGGATTTGCTTGTACTAATATAAATAGTAATGATTTTCATCGGAGAAAAAGATAGATATTTTCGGCGTGGTTGGAAGAATAGTAAAAGTAAGTGTTATTTTTCTAAATTCTGTTTGTTTAATCGGACATCGTAGAGTCTTAATTTGATTTTTTTTTGGCCGAACTGGACTTCATATTGTGTATTGAATTGAAATATGAACGCGGCCCTCGATGAGAACACCTGGATTGAAAGTTGGGAAACGTTCCGACCAATGAGATTCATTTTAATATGTAACGCGAACTTCAACGAGAGCACCTAGATGAAATTATACGGATTTATAAGACATAATATAAATTGTGGTTGTCTCTCTTCGCCGGTTCTGTATTTCCGGGTTTGAACAGTCGGATACCGTATCAATTTGTTTTAATTCTAAAATAGCATTCATGTAACAGGCACGGACCCTTCAAAATTTCCACGTCAGACAGAGTCGTCGCCTCCCCTATACATTTCTTTATCCAAATGATCGATGACTTACTTACAAATTAAATACAGAATAACCATACACTGTCTTGAAATATCAATGTTATTTGTACAGGCTTACAAACAGGAAGAAATCGAGGCTGTTTCTAAGCATTGATATTTCGAGACAATAGATATAGGAAGATGTGGTGTGAGTGCCAATGAGACAACTCTCCATCCAAATAACAATTTAAAAATTAAACCATTATAGGTTAAAGTACGGCCTTCAACACGGAGCCTTGGCTCACACCGAACAACAACCTATAAAGGGCCCCAAAATTACAAGTGTAAAACCATTCAAACGGGAAAACCAACGGTCTAATCTATATAAACAAAACGAGAAACGAGAAACACGTTAAACAGGATTTTTCACAAAATCGTAAAAATTAAAATCGCATTTAGTCTAAAATGACAAATTCGCAATAATAAATGCAAGCAATAATTTCTGAATTTACAGTAACTACATGTATTTGATTTGTCATATTTGTAGTAATAAATTCTTTTAATAATACTTTTTTATTTCAAAATAGAATTTGTAGAATATTACTGCATACGTGACAAAGCAATGGTATGTATAGATTATAACATGTTATAATATAGGTATATATCTAAGTTCTACAAAATTTAGAGCAAAACAAATCATTGATAACAATTCAGAGGCGGGTCCAACCATTTTGAAAACCAGGACAAAGGGGGGTTCCAATTACATGTCCCCATTCAAATGCATTGATCCTCAAAAAGAGAAAGGGTTCCAATCCCTGGAACCCCCCTCTGGATCCGCGCCTGCAATATAATGAAACATGCCTGGAAAATTATCTTACATTTATTATCACAAAAGTGAAAAAAATTGTCGTTAAGGACGCAATGCTGTCACATCATTTGGAATCAGGGCACAATATCAATATACTCTTTTTTTTTTGCCCCAGGCAATTTTGAGGTTATTGCATATGCAAACCCAAGCCTTGTAGGTATTCATAACAAATATGTGATAAATTATAATTATTGTACATCACCCATCAGTGGCTATATAAATAGGTACATCATCAGTGTAACATACATGTGAAGATTGGTTGGTTATGAATAAGAATAAGAATAAGAATAAGAATTTTATTAGTTTGAAATCCAAACAATAGGATTGTTACTAAAATACACAACAAAAAAACAAACAAACAGGCATATTAAAATTACAAAACGATAGTCAATAAACAGTTACACTACAAACATGTAGCATTGAAAGAAAAACAAAAACATAGATCAATAGTATACAATTATTGACTTTTGATGAGGTTGATACAATGATTTATCAACCCCAGAGATGTGATATTCACCAAGGCCAACGGCCGAGGTGAATATCACATCTCTGGGGTTGATAAATCATTGTATCAACTGATATCAAAAGTCAACAATTGCTTTATTATATGACTCTTTAGTTCTCAGTGTCATTTTAATATTTTTAGATTTGTCAAATTCTCGAAATCTTCAGGTAGATTTTTCTCTCGTAAATAAGATTTAAATGTCCTCACGCTAGAATCTGTTGATCGGCGAGTATTTTTAGAATCCTTTTCTATCAAAATCTTCTTAATTTTCTCATTATTTAACGATGAAAAGCGTTTTTCAGTAGCTACTTCTGCTGCTCCAGTTATACTTTGTTGCCGGAAACATGTTACTATCGTCTATGAGATCCCAACGATATTATGTCGAGAGCGCTGATTGGTTGATATTTATTCGGTCGTTCAATTAAAAACCATTTTATTTATACATCCCTAAAATAGCTAACAAGAATTCCCCGTTTCTATATTTAGGTACACGGACGCTGTTCCAAATCTTATATTAACCTCTCGTGATTTTTGCCGCGGTGAATATAATGTTTTATCAAAGAGGATTTCCTATGCTTTTAGCCAATGAAAAAACAGTAAATTTATAGTCATATAATAATATTAATTATAATACTATTTATGAGTTATAAAAAATCCAGTGACAAATATTTCATGCAAATTTTAGGACGTGACAGTTATCAATACATTATTAAACATACAATACATATGAATATGTAGGGTTACTCCATCAGGGGGTTAGGTCTGGTAATAGGCCACCCCCCACAACCAAACCATTGTGAATACACACAATGGTTTAGGCAATAAACAGGTGTGTATCCAGACCTTTTTAAAAGGGGGGATTTAAACCATAGTTTATATGTACCTTTTTCAAATCATGCATTGATCTTCCAAAAAAAAGGGGGGGTCCAATCACAGGAACAACTTGTTTACAAGCCCAAATTCTTACTTTGCCTTTGAACAAGTTACTGTGTAAGAATGTTGTGTACTAGAACGTCGATTCATACCTGTATGCACAAATGTAACAAATGTAAACATTTTTCCTTCAAACTCTTGGCCGGATCAATGATTATTCTCATGTCTGATAGGCATGTTTTAAAATATTATTCATTTCTACTCACCAATTGTAATTACCAGCTCAGCTTATATTGTGCTGTAGTGTCCATCTACCATGTCAACGATTTTGTGTAAAATAAATTTGCCATTTGAAGATGCCGACATGCGACAAGTAGGGTACAGTAACGTTAAATCGTTTACGGGCGTATTTTCCGTTTTTAATCAAGCTTGTCAGATTTGATTAATTATCGTCGGAAAATGTCCCTAATGGATATAGTAATTCAAATTAAACCAGCTTTACTATGCTGTATTTATGTAATATATATAACCTGGTCTTTGAATGTACTTCAGGTACACTGGCCTTTTTCTGCTATAATATTCAAACTTTATCTTTTAACGAAGTCTTCTAGTAGATCTATGTAATATTTTTTTTTATAAAAGGCTCTCGAATTATAGACTAATTAAAAATAAAGATGGAAAGTCAAACGCATGAGTCTGGCAAAAATGAACGGACAATGGCATGACAGTAAACGGAAAACGAGAAACGACATAGATTCTATATATATATACATGTATATATTTTTCCCTGCCTCAAATTTACTCAAATGCAATGTATAGAGCCAACATTAAAAGTTAAATGAGAATGCATTCATTTACAATATTAAAAAATGTTACATCTTAAATTTGATTAAACATAATTATTAAGATCACGCGTTTTCAAGTGTTCACGGCCGACATCCGTAATTATTTAATAAGTGTGCAAAATGATCTTTATTGTAATCACTTGTAAACCTTTAATATAAAAAGTAAAATCACAAAAATACTGAACTCAGAGGAAAATCAATAATCACATGGCAAAATCAAAAAACAAAACGCATCAAAAACAAATGGACAAGAACTGTCATATTCCTGACTTGGTACAGGCATTTTCAAATGTAGAAAATGGTGGATTAAACCTGGTTCTATAGCGCTAACCCTCTCACTTTAATAACAGTCTCATCAAATTCCGTTACATTTACATGATGCGTTAAATAAACAGTCATAATCAATAAAATAGTCAAAATATGGGAACGTCAGTCATCATCGTATAACAATTTAACAGGACACAACAACATCTACTAAAGGTTCAGGTGCGTACATTCAATGAATAAATGTTATTTCGGCAATCTGTTGAATTTTTTTTAGTCAATTCGCGGCGGTTTGTTCAGCAGTATGACTTTGAGCTACTTTTTAAAATATACAAAACATGTTAATTAGGATGAAGTTAGAATTCAAATTGAATATTTTTTTTATTTAATTAACATGATTAAAGGGACGTGGTAGACTTTCAGTTAACATAAACCGTCTTCTTTCTAATTTTTATTTTATTTTTAAAAGGGGAGCAACCCCTGATAAACAATGGGAAAGTGTCACTCGTTTTGTGTCCAAATGATTAAAATCTGAACACGACTGGACACGGGCTGACAACATCTTGACGTTACTTTGTATCCATGGTCTGTTTTGGTCTGACATGGTCTAAACGGGTCCAAACAACCCGCTAGATGATTCAGTCTTTTCCGTCTTGACACGCCTTAAGGAACTGAGTTACCTGATGAGGCTATCGATCTGAACGGCGACTTAACGATCTTAAATATCGTGACGAATTTCTCTAGCGGTAAATCCAGTCAATCAAGATGTGATCAGACCAAAATGACCGTTTCAGACTGAAATCGGGCTACTAGTGCCTCTACTAATACTGCTAGTCAATGTAGAAAAAAACAAACGTGCAACAATACTCACAGTAAAACCCGGTTAAGAGAAGTCCGAATCCGATGTCAGAATACAAAATTAAAGAAAATAAACTAAATGACAATAATACATAGATAACAAGAGACTTCTAGCAGTTATTGACGTGCCAGCTCCATACATCAATTAAACTGATTAAAATATTATGTTATCATCATATGAATATTAGGCACAATCCTCCCAAATATGCAATCTTTTAAGACCTCACAAAAGTATCGTAACTATATCCCTTCTTAATAAGTATGTTTGAATATTTTTGCAGCGATTAATGTGTATACCGACATGTTTGTGCTTTTGTTAAGGTGGTACCCAACACTTTCACTATCATTAATTTGGCTGTTTAATTTTCATAAAATGTTGTCAAAGTATTTACTTTGACCCTTTAACAAAACTATAAAAAAAAAATCAAAAATTTTGAACCAACCGTTTTGTCAGAAAAATTAAACTGGTTACATAGCAGTTTGACAAACACCAATTTTGATCATTGAGAAGCTTTATATTCCTTTTACAACACAACGTCATTAAAACTTTTAGCTAATTTTACAGAGTTATCTCCCTGTAGTGTTAGGTACCACCTTAAGAACATTACCATAAATTATTGGATATGCAATACCCGAACGTATAAGATGTCTGCATGTTAAGTTATATTTACGAATGATTTCCTTATACCAATGATAAAATTAAGTAAATATTTTGACTACTTTGTGATATCAAAAACCCTGGTATAACAATTTTTCAGTAATACATAAATTTCTCTCGCTAAAATCTAATACATTGTAACATACACGAGCGAATCGTACCATTTGAGATATATACACACCATTTGATGGCGACAAGGAAACGTCAACATATAAAAATGGATAATTAACGAAAGGAAATGAAAAAAATCAACTCGTGTTTAACAAGTTCACTAATTATAAGAAGATGTAAAGCAATTTGGCATATACCGTCATTCATGAATATAATCCTGTATGGGTGAGACAAAGTTTTGAAAACACACACCGCCGCAGGTACATACATTTAGGAAAGATCAGACGAATAAAAACGACTTATAAGAAGATTCAAAGCATTTTGACATGTATCGTCATTCATGACTAGAATCAATTATGTGTAAGACAAAGTCTTGAAAACACACACCGCCGACGGTACATATACATACGAAAGATCAGACGAAAAAAATCTACTTTTTATTAAGAGTTATTTTTCTTTTCCTTTTTGACAGCAAGACAGATTAATATATGGGAAACCTTGTTTCCGGATCCCTTATTATTTATGTTTCATTGTATTGATATGTATATGTCATCTACATAACTTTCATATGTTTGATGTATAAAAAATAACGAACTTATACGGTTTGTGTAATATTATGTTTATATTTATCTGACTCTGTAGATATACATTACATATTATGTATATCGTCGATGAAAAAAAGTCAGCACAACATCGGCATAATCGTATTACGAACGTTTTAAGGTAAATCATATTTCCTCCGATAGTTTATTTTAAATTTACCAAAATTATGATTTGTTTATGTTTTATCCAATAATATAATGAAAAACATGTGGGAACCCTAAATACCAACTATTGCGTCTTTTCAATTGACTAGTTTCAGATTTTTCATGTGGGGACCCTTTATTACCAACTATAAGGTATTTTGTCTTCTCAATTGACTAGTTTCATATTTTTATGTGGGGAGACTTAATACTGTAAACCAACTTATTTTCGCGAGCTATTTATTTTCGCGACTTTCGCGAGTAGAGAAATAACGCGAATATAAATCGTCGCGAATATGTGCAATTTGAATCTTTCCCTATTAATCTTCATCATGTAAATCAGAAAATCGCGAAATTAAATAGCCGTGAAGTGGTCAAAAAAGGGTAAAACGCAAAATAAAGTATCCGCGAAAATAAGTTGATGTACAGTAACCTAGTATAAGATATGGCGTTTTCTCATTGTTAAAGTGCCATACGGTGTCATATAGTTGATAACATCCACTTTATTAGAACTGTAATGGATAGTTGTCTCATTAGGTCCAAGGACCCAGTTATCGTCCTTTGGTTTGCGTTGTCTAAGGATATAGTCCCTAGTGTGAACAGTGTATAACTTTAAAATTTGATACACTTTCCTAATCTTCTTTTTTATATTAAATGCATGAAATATAAGTAGGGGATAAAATAACATGTTAAAAAATGTGGATGCTAAATCTGTATGTTAAGTTGGCTCGCGGCCTATCAAAAGTTTCTATCAAAAGTGCCGGTTTTTTTCTTATTTTATTCCTTACAGAAATTGAATCAAATTGTTGGAAAAAAAACTAGGGGGTCACGGACCATTTTAGCTCAAACTTTTACTTTTAAACAGGTATGTAAAAGGGACCATTTTTAAATGAAATGATAGTGAAAATAGAGGTGTTGATATATTTTTATCGGATTATCAAAAAAACGTTCTATGACACATGGTCCAAAACTGTAATATAAAAAGCTAGAATATAGCTTCAAAGAATGAGCAAATAAAAAATAAAAGGACAACGATAAGGAAAAAATATATTTTACCTTAAAACCTAAATTCTGGTGGGAAAATGGTGAAAATGGGTGAAATGTCATTTTGACACACTAACAAATACGGATTACAACGAAAATATTCTATTTTTCACATAACTACAATGATTTAACGTTTCCAATCAATCAAAATATTTAAAAAAGATATCTACCGAATTAACGACAAATACTTTTGTAAATCATGCGTGAAATTATGCGCAGTCGAATAGTCCCGAGCCACCTTAAGTAGTGCGTTGTTCCAGTTCAAAAAGATCAAATTTTATTACTTCTGAAGCTGACAAACTGAATGTTAGACCCCAAAATCACAGAATTGTCAATATTTGAGTTAGAGCTGGTAGAAGTTTCTATGGTTTTGATCATTTGTCTTACTAGTAGTACAGTACCCTGTAAGAAATGTTTTTGAGATAGAGCAGGTACGATTTTTTTCATTTCAGTATATTGTCAAAAAGAAATACACTTCGAAATCACTGTGTTCTCGGGTATTCATCAATCAAACCACATTTCCTGATTTATATATGTATAGTGTAAATTAGACATCTATGTCTTTACATTCATAACAGAGGCTATATTCTTGATGACATTATTTTGTGAATTCTATTAAAGAAATTTGTGAAGTTTTAAACTCTAATTTTCAGGTTTTTTTTTTATTTTACATTTCAAGATAGCATCCTTTCTTTTTAATTTTGATATCATTATTTTAGCATATTTCTGGATTGGCCTTACAGACAATAACGCTGAAATGTCATATAAATGGTTGTCTGGCGAACCACTTAACTTCAGTAACTGGGATCAAGGACCACCACAGCAACCAGATAATATAAATTCCGATGGTTCGACAGGTGCGCACTGTGCTTTGATAGTTAAAGATGATTCTTTTAGGTGGACTGACGAATCTTGTAACAAAATATTGTCATCGTCCGTTTGTGAAATTCGCTAAGAAGAATTGAACCCACATTTTTCATGGTTGAAAATTAAACATCTAAACATGGGAAACATATTATACAACAACTTCCTTTAGAAAATAAAAGGAAAAAAAAGGAAATAAGAAAATTCCAAATTATTATTAAATATCGACTGGTGAAAGATTTTAACGTTTTGTTGGATCATATTGAGTAAAAAAAATCATCATTGATACCATGATTGAAATTTTGTATTTGCACCATACGCTCGAAACACGCTTTGTGTGATTTTTCTGTATGCCTTTCGTGTTGTTTTGTTTTTATGGTTTCCGGGAATGTGAGACAATGTACCTTATGTACCCTTAGTTTTGACAGTTGTACCTGTTGTGTCTGTTTATTTTACTCGCACATTTATTCAATATGGTTTGAATTTTGTGCGACTGTCATTCGAGTTAGAGGTTTGGCTGATTTTAGTCAGGTTTCATCCACTTTTAAGAAAATGCATGTTATCCATTCGTGTGTTGTGTTTGAGCTTTTGATTTTGCCATTTGACGAAGGACTTTCTGATTTTAATTTTCATCAGAGTTCCGTATTTTTGTATTGTTTTTATTTCATGTTGACAGACATATTTTCACTCTCTTCGCACCTACGTTTAGTATATTTACCACAATATGAAAAAGAAGATGTGGTACGATTGCCAATGAGACAACTCTCGACATGAGATCAAATGAAACAGAAATTAACAACTTTCTGTCACCGTATAGTCTACAACAAGGAGCAAAGCCCATACCTCATAGTCAGCTATAAAATGCCCAGAAGTGACAAATATTAATCAATTTACGTGAGGAAATTGAGGGCCTAATATATGTAAAAAAAAAAATAAAAAAAAATATGTTACACATAAACGTAAGATAACAACTGAATTACAGGCTCCTGACTTTGGACATACACATACATACAAAAAGAGGCGGGGTGGATCTCAACCATCCCCTAACCTGGAACAGTAGTGTAACAGTATAACATAGATAACAGCAAAACATCGGAACTAAATATAAAAATCCGTCGAAAAAGACTTAAAAAAGAGGAACGAAAGATACCAAAGGGACAGTCAAACTCATTATTTGAAAATAAACTGACAACGGCATGGCAAAAAATGAAAAGGACAAACAGACAAACAATAGTACACATGACACAACATAGAAAATTCAAGAATAAACAACAGGAACCTCAACAAAACCTAGGGGTGATTTCACAATTGACACACATAGTGCTGCTTATGAGATATTAAATCCGGTAAATAGTCTAATTCGGGAGGTCAGATTTAAGAAAGGGAAGACGATTGTAGTTACAACGTAAGGAAAATATCCGATATCATTGACGAAGGACTTTCTGATTTTAATATCCGATGTCAAGCATCTCGTGATGATGTCCGTGAAATTTACAAAGAGATGATTTCAAGTTCACCATTTTGAACTCTTGCTTTAATAGCTTCCTTGTGAGCAACAACCCTCTATCAAGAAAACCATGATAGGAAATGCAAGCACGGGAATATCGTATCAATTGGGAGATATACTGACCGACTTTAGAAACGCAACACTCGATTAGTTTTGTGTTAGTTTTGAATGAAAGTGTCCCCGTCATAAGCGATGACTGCAAGTTACAAACGCCTAAATAGTTGTCAGAAAGGTTAACAAATTCGGTCTGACATGTTTTGGGTTCTGTTTTACACCTTCTGGTTTTGCATTTGTTCAACCCATTAATTTGAGGGCTTTTAAGGCTTTCGTTCAGTCGAATAGCTGGCAATTCAATTGATGGGAAACATTTATGGCATGAATATGTACTCAATGGCACTCGGCAATTTGATTAGAAGTTGACGTTGCGATCGTAAAAATGTCTGGCAAATGACGTTTCGTAATCAAATTCTGTTGACGTTTCATTGTCACTTAACGTGTGTTTGTTCATTGATGGCCAGCAACAAATATTGTCTTCTTGTATCGTTGTCGGAAGGACAGTTAGACGAGTTTCTGAAGTCATACAGTATGGTTGCAGCACGTTTATGTTTTAATGTTTGCATTATTCTTAAGGAGTAATTCAGTCTTTTGTTTCTCAGTCTTGGCAAAATGGAGATGCAACATTTTCAAACCGGTTTAAATGAGGCAGAGGATTGAAAGAACTTTTTCACAAAGCAAAACAACTGAAACACTCTTTCATGGGTCCAAAATGTCGCTTTAAGAAATTCGTGCGACTTCAAAAAATTGGTATGTTCAATAACCACAGGTAAGTCAGATTTTGATTGTTTGTACGGAGAAAGAAGTATGATAAGCATGCAAGTAATTGTATGAAAATCAAACAAGATTTGGCAAAAAAAAAATCAACAGAATGAGTGTTGCGTTGCTAAAGTCGTTCAGTATATATACACTGTATGAGGGTGCTGCTGGAATGTCGTACTTAGAAATTGAAAGTTCACAATTGGAAAGCTGAAATCATCAACCCTCATTGTCAATTTCTAGATGTTAGTCAAGATATGAGGCAGACTTAACTGTATCTGTTGTATCCTTTATCTCTAGTTCAATGGGATAGATGCATTCGACATAGTCACCAAATTTTGAATTATTCAGTGAAAGAACATCATCTATATAGCGGAAAGTAGAGCTAAAGGAGATTGCTAACTTCTTATCTTTCTTCCTAAGAAGTTCATGTATGAAATCAGCCTCATATCAATAAAGAAACAAGTCGGCAAGAAGAGGGACATAATTCATTCCTATTAGAATGGCGATAGTTTGTTAAAAAACACATCCTCAGTCGAAACAAATATGTTGTCAATCAAGAAATCAAGCATCTTGATAGTATCAGTTTCGGAGAATTTTTTGTTTGCATCAGAGTGATCCTTTATAAAGTAGAATGTATCCCTTCCCAAGACAAGGCACTTGTATCTGCTTTGGCAATTCTCTTTTATGAAACTAAGCAATACCAACTCTTTCAATTTGTCTTTTAGTTTTGAATGTGGAATACCTGTATAAAGTGTAAAAGAGACAAATGTTTTTAAAAATACTATTACAAGATATTAAGAGAGTTAGATTGTATTTACTCTAAAAGATCTTTGGAATTTTAAAGTATCCACATCTGATTCACGGCACCTCTAGAACAGGCATTTTCACAATAACTTTGAAGCCCGTCTCAATGTTAGTTATTTTATAATGGATGTTAACATTTGTAAACTACTTTCATCTTTTATTTTTCCCTGTAACGATCCTAGGACGTTTCAGAACACAACTGGTCTAATTTAACTATTACGTACGTTATCCATAATAAGAAGTTATGGGAAATGCTTTCGACCCTAAGCCTACTGTTAAAGCATATTTTTTTAACTAAATATGGGAACCAGAAAACATATTCCAACTTGCGATCATAGATATATAGTGTACGTGTTTAATATACTGATTGAAATATTATTGGTATACACAAACAACAATGTTTCTAAAACGACCCTTTAGTGATCATTTTTTTTCATTCATCTCTATCATAAAGTATCAATAGTATTGCATAGCAATATAACATTTCCCACAGAAGGTAACCAAAAGTTAGCGTGCAATAAATTTCAATATTGCCCAAGTGCAATAAATCTTTAAAATTCATGACGTCATCAACGACAAAATCTTAGTTTGAGCCAATTTTTACTTCTACATTAACCCCCATCAGCAACTCTTAAATCAAAACTTCCAAAAACTAGGGATGTTTAAATCCATCTCTATGAAAAAAACTAAACAACCAATAAAGACATACAAATATGCCAATTATGGCAAACCACATACGTTTATATCGGCTAATGTCCGGTTGAACATGTTATTGTATTAGATCTGAATTTTGTAGTACAGTTTTTGGTCTTGCAATAATTTTTCTGCAATTCAGAATGTCTATGAAATGGGTTTTGTTGTTTGAAACGGCAAGTTTTTAAAAGATGCAGACGAATACGAAATATCAATAGACAAATTCAAAAGTGATTAACTTAAACGGGATCTGCTTACCTTTCCGGCGCACATTTAAATACTCTCATCTTCTAATGGGGTGGTTGTTGCTCAGCCTTTAATTTTCTATGTGGTGTCGTGTGTCCTATTGTTTGTCTATCATTTTGTTTTTCTCATGAGGTTGGGTTTTTTTTTTTGCTCGAGGAGTTTAAATGTCCCTCTAGCATGTTTCGCCCCTCATTTACAACAGATATTGATAATAGTTGTGATATGAATAGTTTTTTTAGAATTCCCATTTGTTTCATCAGTGCAAGTTTTACATGCTGGTGTTACGGCGAATGGTATTGGTGTCGGAACAAAATTTGATTACCATTTTGATTGGAATTTATGAACTATTTTTTGTGGAATTGTATACCTACTCATTAGTGGTTTATTCAGGAATATGGCAGTTGTTATTCATTTGTTTGATGCAGGTGTTTGAGATCTTGATTTCGCCATGTAAGAAGGGACTTTTTGTTTCAAATTTTCAAGGTTTTTTTTTGCGATTTTACATTTTACTTTATTTAATATTCACTAAATTAAAGACAAACACCCCAAGGTCTTAAAATGTTAAAAATATATATCTATCAAAGGTCCCATGTCTAAAATTAATTTATCTCACTACGCATTGTATATGGTTTGTTATGCCATTACAATGTTGTAAATCTGCCCGCAGTTATATTAAGTCTGACACATCAGGGTCTCCTGGTACAGCAATTTATTTGCAATTGGTAGAAATCTCAAGTCAGCACAGAAGAGCTAACTACAAGGCTGGTGATACCCTCGGGGAGCTTAGCCTCCACCAGCAGTGACATCGACCCAATGGTTGTAAATAAGCTCATCATTGATACCAGGACTAAAATTTTACACAATGTTTGCGTTTCGTCTAGAATCTTAAAAGTTTGGCCAAATACAGCTAAGGTAATCTATTCCTGAGGCAGTAAAGCCTTAGTTTTTTAAAAAGTCAAAGTTTTGTTAACAGTTCATTTATTATTATAAACATATCAATGATAACTCAAGTCAGCACAGAAGAGCTGATTACTAGGCTGGTGAAATCTCCACCAGCAGTGGCATCGACCGAATGGTTGTTTTAAAAAAATGCTAAATAAAATACGAAGTTGAAGAGCATTGAGGACCACAATTTCCAAAATGTTTTGCCAAATACAGCTTATGTAATATATTCCTGAGGTAGAAAAGCCTTAGTTATTCAAAACAGTTTAGCAGTATTAAAGCAACGCTTTTGTGCAAGAAATAATGTTAATTCTGTTGTAGATATACATATAGGTTTTGTAATAGTATTACATAGCAGGGGGTATCACGATTTATAAATGAAAAACAGACTGAATGTATGTTTTCCTGTTGGACAACCCTGCACCCAACGATGTGTTTTACCACTAGAGAAACCTTACAATATGCATTATCTAGATAATGTACCGTCGACAAAATAAGAAAGATTCCTAGTTCTATATATCACATCAAAGTTTAATATTGGTTATGTTTCAATACTCACTTTGACCGTTAAGAATGTAAATTAAAACATAGTCACAAATTTGGAAATAAACTTTTTAAATTGTTACTTGGATGGAGAGTTGTCTCATTGGCACTCACACCACATCTTCCTATATCTATCAAGAAGTCATTGTTCAAAAATAATACTAAAATTTCGTGAAGAATGCACTCACGAACTGTTGCAGTGTATGAAATATGCAAATCACGTTGAAAGTAATGGACCATATATTTTGCAAAAGGCTGTTGTTATGATAATATAATTCATTTCATTTTCGTAATTTTTGTTGTTATTATAAAAATAGTCCGATGTGGTATGATGACAATGGATGTGAGCAAATTAAAGACAACTGTTTGAACATAAATAATGATAAAAACCCCATACCATATGGTCGATTTAAAGGGCTGATAATTGTTTTTTTTTCAAATTGGTTTAACTCTTAACAAACAAATATACAATGATATACGAAAATGAAAAATGACAGACAAGAACCACCGACAACCAGTGAATTTCATGCTTCTGAATTTGGGAAAATACTAAATACGATTGTGAGTGCCTAACTTTCCACTAACTTTGGACTTTAGTGTAGAAGTGAAAACAAGCTAGACAGATCAGTTCAAAAAGGTTTAATTCAATTTGATACAAAGCAGAAAACATTAAACAAAACAATAGACCGGACATGGTAGGATATGCATCCATTCTTCATCCGTTGAACCTTTTTCTGGTTGAGTCGAATTGTTGTGCCCTATTTAGATGGCCTAAAAGACCGCTGTGTTTCCTAGCTTGTTTTGATAGGTGAGTTCAAAATATGAGTATGAGTTGTCTTCCTTTGTTTATGATTTGCGCATTTGTAGTTTAACCTATTTATATAACACATTTAGGGAAAACGGTACTATTACATTGTCCTAGCATTAGGTTGTCCTTTTGTGAAACCAAGGCAGGTGAAGGTAGTCAAATTAAGAGCGATGTGATTGGATGTAAATGTACATTATACTTTTTTATTTATCTAAGAATAAACGCAGTGTGTATATTTACAATAGTTTTACCAGTTACTTACGTAGATGGCTTAGAGTACCAGGCAGTTTGAACAGTGTGGACCTATACAGATAAGGAAGAAAGTTACAGCTAACACTCAAGTCAATCACTGAGGAATTCAACATCTGACGTTAAAAAACAGTAGGGATGAGAAAGTACGGTCAGCAAAAGTAGAAGTAAGAACTGGAAGGAAGTGGTCGGCAAAGAAGACTATAGAAGATGCTGAGTCACGATTAAAAAAATGTGAGATAGTTGGCAGAGTTGCAGTTGGAAGACAGGGGCTGGATATTACATCTACAGCAAAATGCATATGGAGAACAGCAACAGTGGACAACAACAAAGTTCATCGTCGAGGAATGATCAATGGAAGATGAAAGTAGAATGGTAAAGGCAGTGAGTATGAAGAAACAAGGAATATGGTTAAACTGGGAAGCAGAAAGACAACAGAAGTTAGGATGGAATGAGATCTGGAAGATAAAGCCACATAAGTTGCAATTCAAGCTGAAGTCAGTATATGATGTATTGCCAAGCCCAACAAATCTAGCAACATGGGAGTTGACAGATGACCCAACGTGTGTTCTTTGTAGTAAGACAGCACACTTAGAGCATATTATCTTCATGCTCGAGCGCATTGAAAGACGGGAGGTATATACCACATTGCGACACAACAAGGTATTAGGGACACTAGTAGACATCCTAGAGGGAAACATCAGGAAGCCGAGGAAAACAAGAAAGAACAAAAGAAGAAGGTGGAAGGAAGTGGTTTACTGGTAATAGCAACTGATTTGCAAATGTTGGTGGATTTGATACAGAAGTTACAGTTCCTGCCACAGATTGCAGTAACAAACCAGAGACATGACATCGCCATTTGGTCCGCCTCAACAATGAATCAAGGGTTAGGTTATTTCCAGTGGAAGTGGGAGGCAGAGGGTTTGTTGGACAGTCTATGTAGCGAGCATTGAGAGCACTTGGTATTGTTGGAGTGGAAAGAAGTAAGCGGATGTGGAACTTGTGTAAAGAGTCAGATACAGCATCAGTATGGTTATGGAGTAAAAAGGTCAGAACAGTGGAAGCAGTAAAGTGTAGAGGCAGGGATGGATAGCCAAGTGGTTTCGTGCTGGGACTTGATCACTTTAGTCTGCGCACCTCTTGAGGTTTTAGTGGACAGCGCTGAAACCGCAGAAGAAGGAACCACGCATCTCTCCAACAGGATGTATTAAGGTAAGTTACAATATACATTTTGAAACCTATTGATATATTTTCTAGAAAATTATTCGAAAAGATCTCTAAAATTTCATAAATTTTGTGTATATGACGGTGGGCAGGGATAACATAAACAAACTCCGTTGGAAGTTAATCATGGTAATATTTGGCTTCGATGTTTTTTTAAAACATAACAATGAAGTACTGACAACACTCATAACTGTTTTATCCAGGTTTTTATTATACATCGTGGTAAATTTAGAAAATGACAGTATTGTCGCCTATGGTAGAATGAATAGTACCGTTTTCCCTTCAAACACCATCATAACATTTGTAATTTTTAATTTCAATTTCTTTTATCAAAACAAGTACCATGATGGTATTTCAAATAAACATCATATTGTAACATACATATTAACGTATGTAGCATAAGTAATCAACTTTGGAAGATATGTGCTATAAAGTTTTGATTAAGTTTCATGCAATCCAAAAAAATCAATAGATTTATATTTTGCCTTAGAAGGCAAGATCATTAGACACAATTTTAAACAAGATATCACAAGGATGATTGTGGTTTTGTTTAATTTAATTAGACACGTAGCTTCAGATAAGATAACTAATTTGAAAGTTCACAGACAACGACAAACCCAAAGTGACGAGAAAAGCTCATCAGACCCTTTGGGCCAAGAGTGTTTATAAACAACGACGGACCCAAAGTAATACGAAAAGCTCAAGTGACCCTTAGGCCAAGAAAATTCATAGAATACGACGAAACTTAAGTAATGAGATAAGCTCATGTGACTTTTTAGGCCAAGAAAGTTTACAGACTACGACGCAACCACAGTGATGAGAAAAGTTAATGTCACATTTTCTGCCAAGAGAGTTCTTAGACAACGACGGACAAAACAGTGATGAGAAAAGCTCATTAGACCTTTGAGGTCAAGAGAGTGAATAGACCACGACGGAACCAAAGTGATGAGAAAAGCTCTCGTGACCCTTCAGGCCAAAATAGTCCATAGACTACGGCGGAACCAAAGTGATAAGAAAAGCTCATGTAACATTTTAGGCCAAAAGAGTTCATAAAAAGTTATACTGTTCACCATACTGTTTACAACAGTAGTGACATATAATGATATACGCAGATCCATAGTATGACTGCATTTAAATGTTTAATTGTGAATGATAAAAAAGGTTCACTTCAAACATGTATTAGGTAGAACAGTATTTCAAACATGGTCGTGATGTCTATGCTTCATATCTTGACTTACATCTAGAAATTGACAATGAGGGTCGATTGACAACAAAACTAAAGAGATGCTTCCAGCTTTCCAATTGTTAACTTGCCATTTCTAAGTAGCAACATTTCATCAGCACCTGCATACAGGGTAGATATCTCTTAATTGATTCGATATTTCCATGCTTGCATTTCCTCTCATGATTTTCTTGATAGAGGTTTGTTGCTCACAAAGGAAGCTATTAAACTAAGAGTTCCAAATGGTGAAGTTGAAATCATCCCTTCATAAATTTTACGAACGCCATCACAATTTGGATTGACCGTTATGGAATAACCGTTTCACAAATGTTATCGGATATGTTCCTTACGTCGTAACTACAATCCCCTCCCCTTTCATGTTTGTTTTATAATGATGTATATTGAAACAATGTAAACTGCTGTACCCCAACTTTTGACATTTTTACCTAGTATGTCTGCTTGTTTTGTTCATACATCTGTAAATATGTTACGGTCATACCAATGAGAGGTTTATCTAACTATACAACTAGGTTATCTCCACCGTTTTATACATACGGTAATATTTGTACTAAATCAGTATTCTATCAGTTGTTATCCGTTTGATGTGTTTTAGGTTTTTATTTTGCCCTTTGATTAGGGATTTCCTGTATTTGTTATTTTCTTTTCAATTATTTTACTCTAACTTTTGAATTTCTAATAACTTAAGCAGTTATTCCTAATGTTGTTGTTGTTGTATATATATACAGGTTGCAGTTAAATACATATTTCACTTGTAAAGCATATACTACTATCACCGCTCCTCCGAAACCACACAATAGAATGTCACAAAACGTTTTAGTTAATGAGGACATAAAAGGTAGTTAGTTGTGCATATTCTAAATAAATGTTTACTTGTTTTCTTTTGTAGGAGGTATACGTCTTTAAAGTTAGAAATATGATGAAATTTATATTTGTTTGCCCGTGACAATGTATTTCAGGGTTCTAATAAAGATTCACACAACCATCGTGGGAGGAATAACTAACTATACATGCAGGTTAACCCACTATTGTCTTAAATAAAATTACTGTATCAACTCGGGTCATTTGTTTTCCACTCGTTCCGTTGCGTAATATAGTACAGCATTTTATTTGGTCATGCTGTATAGTCTTACCCCTTTTTGAATTTGCGTTGGAGTTTGGTATTTTTGTAATAGCTTTTTTTTGGCTGTTATTTTGCACTTAAGCTAATCTCATCTCATTTTTTCCGAAATTATACACGACCACGAAAACTTATATGAAATAAACCTGATCAAAACAATAAAAGGTTCATATTAATGTGTAATACACAAAAATCATAGTACGTATCATCTGGTTGCATACGAAAAATGGTCGAACAAAATATTCCCTTGATTTAACAGCTGCAGAAAATTAATCGTACATTTCATTGCAGTAAAAAGATTCTGAGGCATATACATGTTTTTTGGGTGTTTCAAACATCATATTTTTTTAATTTGGTATTTCTATAGAATAGTTTCGAAACTTGAGGTTACCCAATGTTATGTCAACTGTCAACTGATGGGGCGGAGCTTATGTTCAATTTTCACAAGGATAGTCTATTTTAAGATGTGTGTGATAAAGATGAATGCCGGTAATATGATTATTGAATTACAATCACCTATCAGTGTCACCAAAAGCATATAAAAAAGAACTGAATGTTTGATAAGGGATGAATAACTGGACACTTCATTGATGAGTTTGGCTATATCCCAAAACTCCTGCCTATAGATCACCGTGTATCATCATACAGCGGATGTATGTACTAACCAAGCGGGCGTGAGCGATTTTGACCTTACACGGCAACGAACAATCTTTGTTTTGTTCAAATAATATCAATGTATACTTCAATCTAAACACAATTGCTGTTTAAAGAAATGATTTGGTCGTAGGTTGATGATAAGAGAAGTCTCATTTTTTTCCCAAAACAAGAGGGATTACTAAAACATGTGCAAATACTTGAAAAAGAAGTTGGCTCTCGTCTTATCCATTGCAACTCTTTTTCTGATAGAAGGCCAATGTGTGTGTGTAATAAATATAGCTAATTCAATAATTGGCATTGAAATCTTTCATACATATGTTATTTTTCGATATTTTGTCCTTAAATAAGCCTTATGTACGGTGTTTAGCTAACCACATACATTCTTATGTACGGTGCATAGTTAAGTTGTTGAACACCGTACACAAAAACTTTTATTTTCATACTCGTTTATTACCCAAAAAGTTTCATGGAATGAGTAATCACAGGTAGGTTAATGATTGGTAACTATTACATCTGCCCTGTATTAGGTTTCTTTCAGATCAAACATGTAAATGTCTCAACAACTGTATCGAAATTAAAAGTTGGTGTTGACATTCACAACTTTTTGCGCATGTACAATTTAATTGTTCTTATTATAATATCAAAGTTGTTTTATGAAAAGGAAAAAGTCGATACGAAAATTATTTGGGAGCAGGAATTTCAAATGTTGAGAAATGTACATTGAATATTGATAAAGCAAAACAAAGATTTTCGTTACCATGTAAGGTCAAAATCGATCATGCCCGCTTGGTTAGTACCTATATCCGGTGTACTGATGATACACAGCAATTATTTGTTTTTGTTTCCCATTCAAGATGGTTTAAATCATATTATGGACTGCATTCTAAAGATACATTCGAAAATTTTAAAACATAAAAATCTTAAGAGAAAAGAGTTGAGTTCACTATATTAAGGTTGAATTAAAACTTGTTGTATATATATCTAACCGTACACAGGTATTCGATGTAATAATCAGTGTTGGATTTCGTTTACGTTGTTTGACTGTTGGATAATCCACATTGACTAGAGGTATAGGGAAGAGCTGAGATCTCACAAAACATGTTCAACCCCGATGCATTTTGCGCCTGTCCCAAGTCAGGAGCCTCTTGTCTTAGTTAGTCTTGTGTGATTTTTAATTTAGTTCATTTATATATTTCGGAGTTAAGTATGGATGACGTCCATTTTCAAGTAACTAGTACATATATTTGTTTAGGGGCCAGCTTAAGCACGCCTCCGGGTGCGGGGTTTCTCGCAGTGTTGACGACATATTGTTGGTCTCCGGCTGTTTTCTGCTCTTTCGTCGGGTTTCTGTCTCTTTGTTACATTCCGTATTTCCATTCTCGATTTTATTTTTTCCTAAAATACAATCCCTTCTTCGGATGATAATCATAAGTGAATTTAAATAATGAAAATGGTACAGGTCGTTGTATGTAGTTAAATCACACCTTCATTATATAATAAATAACGATTAGGCGAGAAATATCTTCAGAAAATATATCATACATGATGAAAATGTATATGTTTTGCCCTTAAGGAATTGCAGTATTTAATGGTAGCTAGACATGTTTAACAAAGAGAGACGTATTTTAACTTCATGCATAATAACAAAATGTAATTGAAATGAGAAATTTATATAAAATGAAAACTAGTACTACTAATAAGTAAGTCAATAGTTTATTATAGTGTCACGATCCAATATACATGATCATATACACTATAAAAATCTGTAAAACCAGATAAAATCCAAGTCTTTGAGACATATGAGGCACTTCTATCCTTTTCAAACTAAAAAAAATATTCAAGGAATGACTGTAATATTTTATTTGTCTATGAAAAAATAGCATAAAAAATCTGGTGGACACTGAATAACACGCGTATTTAACAGTGTGCACCACATTGTTTATGCTCCACAAATAAACATCAATTTATCAAATTCAACACATACATTGTTGATAAAAACATGCATTATCGGTTTATATGTGTCGGGAAAAAGTAAAATCACGAAAATGCCGAACTCTGAGTTAAATTCAAACCAGCAAACGAGTTGTCCTTTTGGTTTCTTTTACCTCTCTTTCCAGATCTTCGTAGTAATTACTCCTCGTTGAACACGGAGAGGACACATTGGAGTGGATAGATAATTAGCTCCGATATGAGGCTTACATTAATATTAGTCTAATAAAACGACTTTAATGAAAGGGGTATATATTTATATATTAATTTCATGTCAATTTCATTAGCAATGTCACGTGCCTCGTTAGTTTCTATCGATAGTTTTCCAACTCAAGCGAGAAGCATGATATGAACAATTATACCAAAAAAAAAAAGGAAAATGCACAAAATAGCGATAAATATGTATATATATTAATGATGTATGCTTAACTATAGAGTGCTATAAAAAAAAAATCGAACATCATAAAATATAAAATTAATAATAGTTAATAATGTAAACAAATTATCTTAAACATCTTCGATATTTGTACACATTTGAAGACAAATAAATTAAACCAACACTATGAAACAGAAAAGAACAATTATATAAATAAGGCAAGCAGAAGATATTTTTACGATAAGGTCACAATACTGATGCTTTCATGGTCAGCTGCCATCAGACCACCAAAACATTTTGGGCAGAAACCTTCATGTTAGTTCTTTTAAATTAGAGAGTTTTCTTAGAAGTCGCGTAAAGAGTTGTACTAAAATGATACAATCATATGTAATCACCTGTTATGTAGGTGGACGATTTGGTCATCTACAAAACCAGGTCCAACTCAGTATTTTCTTGGAAACAATGCCTGTTCCAAGTCAAGAATATGGCTTCCATTCGTTCAGTGAGTAAATACAGACAAACGTTTGATTTTTTTCAGTTTTTATAGACGCCCCATTTTTTAATTTACCTTTAAATTTGGTAATTGTGTTTTATACTTTTTTTAAAATATTGAACTGGTAATCCAACTGTGTTACTTCAAATCCAAATTATCAGCCAGTTACCTTTAATACAGATGTAGGCACTCTGTAATCACTTTGTTTGATCATCAAAACCTATTTTTATCTACGTCATTTGAACTTTCGTTGCTGGTGTCTCGTTGAAAAACAAAAGTCTTTTAAATATAATGGGTGTAGGCGGCCTGTTGTATCGTCCAATCTCACACGCAGGTGGAAGTGAACCAGAGCGAAACAGAGCCATTGTACGTCGCTCAGTTTGAAAATGTTAAGACGGACATATTGTTCGGGTTTCACACTTTGTTTGTATTGCCTATAAGTTCGTAATTTGTTTCCGTTCTTTGAGTTATGTCGATCATTAAAAGTTTCCTCGTGCCATTCCGTGTTATCTAAAACAGTAAATGTTCCGCTAATTGTACGCATAACAGTTTTGTAAATACAGATAAATTGTACACAAGATCTCTCACATTTAGCAAATCGATAGTTTTGTGCACTTGGAAACCTCAGCCCGTTTTATACCTTGAAATGCATGTAAGTGTTTTATTACAGTTTCTATGTTGATCAGAGCGTAAAAGTCTACACAAAAGCCTAGAGTAGTTAATTCGCAATTATAATAACGCAATCTTACGACTTAATTAAATATTACGCACGTGTACCCCTCTCTATTTATACATTTCACACATATAATTCAAACCTGATCATATCATGTTCAAGGAGAAAGCGATCATACATCAACCTCACAGACAAGGAACGAACTAAAAAGAATATGTATTCCTGTTTCATTATGCAATCTGTCTGAAGTAATTTTTACTTGTTTTAAATAAAAGATTCATATATAGACGAACACTGTTTACGAGCTTATCAAGGAAACCTTTATCACATTGGTGGAGATTAATGCGTAACTGTTCTTTTAATTGAAGCACTATTATAAAATGATGGTAGGTTCAATTTAATCTTAGTTTAGTGAAAACTTTCATGTTGTATTAAATATTGAAGCCTCTTGAATCAAAGCCCTTTGTTAATGCTTGTGTTGTTTTTAATTGATGTTTTATATAGAATCAGGTTGTTTTTAAATTTACGTTTTGAAGAATTCTGTTTTACTGTATTTTTATTAACTGTCATGAGTTTATTTTCTTTTCTTTTACTTATAATATTTATTGTGAATTCCGAAATAAAATTAAATAAAAATAATACAAAGCCAGCTTCTGTAATGCAAATGTTAAACTTGTATATATACCTTATGGAATTGTGATAAACCGATAACATAATGTAAATGAGAGGTTAAAGATACGAGAGGGACATTCAAACTTCTAAATCGAAAATAAACTATCAACGTCATGACTACATAAAGAAAAAGATCAACTGACAAACATGGTACACAGAACACAACATAGAAAACTAAAGACTGAGGAACAGGAACACCACCAAAAACAGGGTTTGGACTTAGGTTCTCCAGAAGGGCATATATATCCTCATCCACATGTGGCACAAAAAGGAGGCAATAAAAAGACTCACATTTATTCGTAAATTTGTACTTTTTTCCATAGATGACAAATTCGTCAATAACTTCTATCATCAGATTGCAGGTATTTTAATGGACATCAACAGTGTTAAATGCAATAGCTTATTTGTCCCTGTAATTTTATGAATCACAGCGTATGACAAAAGAAGGTTTACATGGTATCGATCAGTCTAAATAACATTAAAAAAAATACACTGCTGTTAACTGGTTTGCTTTGAATTTTCTAACGAATCGTTATTCAAACAGCCTGTGTGCTTATATTGGGAAAATAAACTTGGGTTCGTCCTCTACAGGACCCATACGTCATCATTCTCTTTTACCTGTAATAAGCATTTTATTTATTTGTAATACTATAAACCAACTTTATTCGCGGATACTTTATTTCGCATTAAGCCCTTTCATGTCCACTTCGCGGCGATATAATTTCGCGATTGTCGAATTCACTTGGTGCAGGTAGATCCAATTTTGAAATTTTTGCGGTTTTTTTCTATTCACGAAAGTCGCAATAATACTTTTCTCGCGAAAATAAGTTGGTTACAGTATGCTTACTAATAATTAATGAATAAACATTCCTTGTTCTAATTATATGAGTTTTAAAGATGGAAATGTGCTTGATCTCGGAGTATTAAGTGCCAAATAATATGCTTTTACACTGTTGTAGAAATAAAAAAATCATAACATTAATCCTACACATTTGTACTAAACAAATTACAGTGAACTGAATCTGTATGAAAAACTGTAAAGCTTTTATTTTGGAGGGTTGGGATTGATGACTAAATTCAATATTAAAAGGTCATCGGACAAAAGAACTAGTATAAGTTATTGTTAAGTGGCAGCTTAAGTCTGCCAATCGGGTACGTAATTTTCTCGCTACTTTGAAGACCCATTAGTGGCCATAAGCAGTTTTGTGCTGTTTTTTTAGACACATTCCCCTTTTCCTTTCTTTTTTATATTCATATTAAAAAATCGTAACAAAAAGCACAGATACAATTCGATAGGGGCAAAATGACAATGAGTCACAAGCTAAAATTGTTACATGTATTTAATTTAATGTCCATGTATTGACAACTTACTTAAATGCAAGTGATATATCACAACAGGTGTAAAATCTGTTTTCGACTAGATGGATAATATTCCCGAGAATATGTGGTTTTAAATTGTTCTTTTCTTTTCTTTTCGATAATGAACTATTATAGTAAAATCAAAATTGAGAATGGAAATGTAGAATGTGCCAAAGAGACAACAACCATGCCATAGAAAAAACAACAGCAGAAGGTCACTAACAGGTTTTCAATGTAGCGAGAATTTCCCGAACCCGGAGGCATCCTTCAGCTTTCCCCTCAACAAATATTTACATGAATTAAACAAATTAAAATAGTTCAAAAGAAAACATTTTCATTTGAGTAATACACATGTATTTTTGCTATTACGATATTACTTAAAATGACTTATGAATAGTGTGCCAATTAACTATGATGTATCATTTTTCAATTTTTTAATATTCACAAAACAACTAAAATCCTGTTATCTATAATACTAAAATGACGAGGTCCAATTTGCCAGACGTCATCACGTAAAAACGACGAATCAAAGAATTCAACTTTATATATAACTAATATAGACTAAGTACAAAGGTGTAGATTAAAAATTACACCACTCCAGGCTCTTTTGTTTTCCACGTAATTAATATTGCCAATAATAAAGAAGTTCTGGGTCGAGTCCGATACCGATACCCATAGTATATTCACCTGTTACCGATTACCTTATTTGTACGTTCTGCATCTGACAGGCGCACCACTAAACGGTGTTTTCAGGATTAATATGCTCTATACACGGGTCATAATCACAGGGTTGACACTACTAAAATGTCAAATTGTTGCCTGTTGTAGTATTTTAATCAGTAAGACTTTCTAAGATAACAATATAAATACTAAAAAATAAGGCGTATAGGTACAGTTTTCAATTTGTTAGCGGGCATAACGTAAACCAGCAAATCAAAGAATTCAACTTTATTTGTAACTAATAAAGGACATTGCTGATGATTAAAAAATACTTCATTCTAGGACCTTTTGTTTTCCAAATAATTAATATTAACAAGTATTGATAAGTTCCAGTTCGACGGGTTTAAACAGAAACAGTTAGATTTATAAAGCAGAGAAAACTGTGTATCTTATAATCGGCATGACTTTATCAGATGACAATACTAATACTAAAATAAGGCTTGCGCAGAGTTATATACTTTAATTCAGTCACAGATCCGCGTATACCGGCTGTGACCTAGTAACAATTAAAAATAGGCTTTCTAATCTACATTTTCAACAACTTCTGATTAATATATATGACTATTTTTGCTTAGACAAAACAAAATATTTTGTCTACTGGAATAATAACATATGCTGAAAAGCCTCTTTTATTATGTGTATAATTCGCCGTTTCAGAATCTAATGCATCCTGAGTAAAACTTTCAAAAGCGTACACCAAAGCGTTTTGATTAGTTTAAAACGTTATAAACAATGGAAATTCAACCAATGACGTAACGTTGTTTTCACTTTGGGGTTCGACCAATGAAATTACCCATGATGCTCTAGATTCTGAACGACCAATTAGTAAAAACCAATTTCGAATGTTAATCCGATAATAATCTTGTTGCTGTAAATAGGTATCAAAGGTACCAAGATTATAATTTAGTACACCAGACGCGCGTTTCGTCTACACAAGACTCATCAGTGACGCTCATATCAAAATAATTATCAAGCCAAACAATTACGAAGTTGAAGAGCATTGAATAATCAAAATTCCCAAAAGTTATTCGAAACACGGCTATGGTAATATATACCAAACATATCCTTATTAGCAATTATATGAACTGAGAACATATTCCCTAGCTCTAACACTAGAAGTCTCCGCTTTCAATTTTCAACTTAATATTAGGATTGACTAAGTCATTGCTTAGGTTTGCGGAGACTCCTAACTGATTATGACACATTATAAATTTCCTGCTCCGAGTAACTTTTTTCTGCATTGACCTCGAGGTCAAATCTAACAAAAATTTTAAACAAATTGATGTATAACTTTCTGAAAGAGGGTTGCTGCTCACATGGAACATAGTGAAGTCAAAGTTGGCAAATTTAGGAGATTTGTGTTTATTTTTCAGAAGGCCTTATATAAAATCTGTTTTATTTCTTTTTACCTACTGGCATGCGGCACTGATGAATGTCTTGGACAATTTGGAAATGAAAATGTTGGAGGGCTAAGTGGTATTATCTCCAGCTGGAACTCCCATGGGTATGTATAGTCATTTGTATTTAAATTATTGAATCGATTGGGATCAATGTATTTGAATAAAACATAGGCATATGTAAACAATTATGTAAATCATGCAACCTACAACTAATCATTCGATATTAGATTTTAAAATATGATTCACCTTATTGGTTTTACCTTAAAGGCTTGGAAGGTTCGTATTCGCATTGATTCTGAAATCGCATGACGACTGATACAAAATGTACCTTCTGAACAGAAATTACAAGAAATTCGACATGTTTACGCTATTAACAACAATATAAGTCCCACTACACTTCAACAACATCCTTGGTATAAGTAGGAATTATGTTTTCTTGGTCCCCCCCAAGACTACAAAATTCCCTGTCCTCCAAACGCCAAATTGAATGTTTTGGCAGTCCCTATATAAGTACTCTCTTTGTGCTAATGTATGTTATCTGTTAGAACTATATTGTACTAGATCAAATGTTAAGACCATGCCTTTTCTAATAATTAAGGTCTTTCCTTTTACAAAAGGGAAAGACCTTACTGTATTTCTTCTGTTTATAATTATTCTTCCGCCAAACTTTGACAAATTTATCCGCGTTAACCGTAAGACGTGTCGCTTTCATATTCACACTTTGTATCGGTGTCATGAATACCTATCCTGAACTCACCCTGTGAGTCGAAATATTTTGTCGGTTCGGAGTTATCCCTGCGAAACACAAAAACCTTGTTATCGTTCCAACCCCGTAACCGTAATAGGTAGAAAAAAAACGAAGGATGAAATTTGTTCAGGACCAGACCCCGGTTCTTCGTTATATTTGGATCGAAAAGATTCAACGACTCTTTGGTAGGGTTATGCCCCTTTGAAAATTAACCGGTGTCGGTTGGCCACCAAAACTCAGAAACCGTAAGTCGTAAACACCTAGGATCTTCACCAATCATCATCAATTCATGTATCTTTGAAAAAAATCTCAAGGTCAAATTTGTATGTTGACTTTGACCTTTGACCTAACACCTTGTTATAGGATAATCTCAAAAACCATTATACTTAGAGAAGTTTTAAATAGTGGAAAATGTTTGGGTCATTACAGCGCAGCTTTGTTACATTTTGACCGAAGAGATTTAACCTTTCTATAAGGGGCATAACCCCTGTTTAAGGTTTCTGAAAAGACAAAATCAGCTTTTACTATATAACCAAAGGTCATAGACTCTTGAGGTCTTCAGTAATGGCATTGGGGACTAATGACATTGACAAAGGTCAAAAGGTCAAAGGTCAAGGTCATGTCCCAAATAGCGAATTTATTGTTTTTAACCTTATATAAAGGATTTTAAGTGTGTTTTCGAGCTTTTTAAGGTTGACCTTGACCTTTTCATTACATTCTATGTCTGTTGGAACATGTATTTTACATTACAAAAGGAAAGACCTCTCAATTGTTAAAGAACAATTGACAGTTTAATTATTTTTATGTTTGAAAACCAAAAGACATATGAAAGAGGGACGAAAGATACCAAAGGACAATCAAATTCATAAATCGAAAATAAACTGACAAAGCCATGGCTAAAAATGCAAAAGACAAACAGACAAACACTATTACACATGCCATAATTTAGAAACTAAAGAATAAGCACTACAAACAATATTTATTTTATGAGTGAGCAGTCTCTGCAATATATGGCAATCAATGTTTTTTTTTATAAATTGCGACTTGGATCGAGAGTTGCTCGTTGAATATCTTATATTCTTATATCTATTAAGTAAAAATCAACCAGTTACTGGAATAGTTTAGAAAAAAATACCTTATAACTTCATTTTTTCAATTCATATTCTTCCAATTAAGTTTTTAACAATCCTTTCCATATTTTCTCCCATACAGCAGGTCTCCCTCGGAAGACTCCAACTATGTCAGGTGCAATCCTATTGCCTTGATTGTCTTGCTATTTTGATGATATTGAGTGTGCTTCGACCTTAAATTCATAAATCTAGAGATAAAAAAACCAAAATACTTAAATCGTCATTAAAAAATACAAACTTTATGAATGAGTTAATAATAATATTTTAAAATTTTAATCATCTTACACGGTACGATTTTAATAGCCTTCTTGGTTTCTTTTCAACCCCTTTGCGTCATTGCGTCATGGTGTTTTTTTTCCTGTTTCACCATAAAGAATCTTAAGGAATAGCTAGATTCAAAAGGTGTGTATTGAAGGTAAATACATAGAAAGAATGTGACTAAAATGAAAATATAAGTACTCATAATTATATCTCGTTTTTTTTATATTTTAGTTGCATCTCAAATGTCACAAGGAATGCCGATGGTTGCATCTCAAATATCACCAGGAATGCCAGTTATGATGTTCCTAATGACGGTGCAGACGTTTTTGATGATTGTGATGACAACAAAGGAAATAAAAGATCCGTCTAAATAATATTTTTTTAAAAATATAGAAAAAATACACTGTTATTTACTGTTTTGCTTTGAATTATCTAAAGAATCGTTATTTAAACAGCCTGTGTGTTTATACTGGAAAGCAAAACTTGGGTTCGTCCATTACAGGACCAATAAGTCATTCTATGTAATTAGCATTTGGTTTATTTGTAATACTGTAAACCAAATGTTTTGTTTCGCTTTAAGTCCTTTCTTGCCTACTTCGCGGCGATTTAATTTCGCGATTCTCCAATTCACTTAGTGTAGGTAGATAAGAAAACATCCAATTTTAAAATTTGTGCGGTTTTTTTCTCTTCACGAAAATCGACCCTCATTGTCAATTTCTAGATGTTAGTCAAGATATGAAGCCGACGTAACTGTTTCTGTAGTATCCTTTATCTCCGTTCGATGGGATAGATGCGTTTTACATATTCACCAAATTTTGAATTGTTTAGTGAAAGAACATCATCTTTTTAGCGGAAAGTAGAGTTTAAGGATATTGCTAACTTCTTATCTTTCTTCCTAAAAAGTTCCTGCATGAAGTCAGCCTCATAATGTTAAAGAAACAAGTCGGCAAGTAGAGGGGCACAGTTTGTTTTATTAGAATGCCGACAGTCTGTTGAAAAACACGTCCTCCGAACGTAACACATATGTTGTCAATCAAGAAATCAAGCATCTTGATAATATCAGTTTCAGATTTTTTTTTTAACCAGATTGATTCTTTACAAAGAAGGATTTATCCCTCCCTATGACAAGATACTTGTATATATGTTGGCCATTCTTTTTTTATGAAGCAAAGTAATGCCAACTCTTTCAAATTGTCTTTAAGTTTGGAATGTGGAATACTTGTGTAAAGAGTAGAAAAGTATTACCTAAGGTTCTCAGATTATAATATAGTACACCAGGTCGCATATTTTTAAAGTACAAATCAACCAGTTACTGGAATAGTTTAGAAAAAAAACCTGAATAACTTAATTTTTCAATTCTTATTCTTCCAATTAAGTTTTTAACAACCCTTTCGAGATTTTCTCCCATACAGCAGGTCTCCCCCGGAAGTCTCCAACTATGTCAGGTGCAATTGTCTTACTATTTTGATGATATTGAGTGGAATAGGAATGTTCTTATGATATAAAGATACTTTGACACTTTTTTAATACTTTTTGTTACTTTCAAGTCAACATTTTATTTAATTTTAATTTAACAATATGTCTATCGTTTATTCTAAAAACTTTATTATCTGCATTTTCCTAAGACCCGGTGTTTGCAAACACTAATTCTGTTATCGAACATTCTTAAATGCAGTTAATGTCAACGTGAGAAAACAGATTTGCTCCAAAAGTCAAGACACATACTCCAACGTGTTCAACTTGACATAACCCGATATATATATATATGGAACTGTTAATTTTTTAACTTATTTTACTATTTTATTTAATGAATATATACATCTGCACATGTGAAATTTATTTTTTACGCCTAATATATATATATATATATATATATATATATTAGGCGTAAAAAATAAATTTCACATGTGCAGATGTATATATTCATTAAATAAAATAGTAAAATAAGTTAAAAAATTAACAGTTCCATATTTATTTATATATCTTACATGAATTTGTAGGATCCTTAACTATATATAATTAAGCTGATCTGTAACAATAACATCTTCATGCCTTATATATCATGTACTGTAGTACCCCGATATATATATATATGGAACTGTTAATTTTTTAACTTATTTTACTATTTTATTTAATGAATATATACATCTGCACATGTGAAATTTATTTTTTAAAGCCTAATATATATATATATATATATATATATATATTAGGCGTAAAAAATAAATTTCACATGTGCAGATGTATATATTCATTAAATAAAATAGTAAAATAAGTTAAAAAATTAACAGTTCCATATTTATTTATATATCTTACATGAATTTGTAGGATCCTTAACTATATATAATTAAGCTGATCTGTAACAATAACATCTTCATGCCTTATATATCATGTACTGTAGTACGCCGCTAGATTAAAACTGATATCGTGACACCAAATCGCCTGTACTGCATCCGTTCCGCTTGACCAAACGACCACCTGGGCTTCACAAAGGTAAAGCTTTCGGTGGGCATGTGTTACCTTTCCACGTCAGTTTTAGTCTAGCGGCGTACACTCAAAAACATGTCTTATTCCCCCTCCAAATAAAAACCAACAAAACAAAATAAGTGTATAATTCCCAAAAACGTGTCCAATTAACGTCACTTAATGGACATATCTAGTTGTAAAAGGGCGCTAAAGTGTGTGATTTTCATTAACGTCCATGTTTGTTTATAAAAACATGGTCAATCTCACAAATGTGCCTACACGAGGTCTTGATCAATCGAACATTAAACCCAGTGCAAAAGTTGGGCCTAAGTTTGGTTGTGCGGGATGTGAAAGTACGCAGCAATGTTTGGTAATTATTTGGATTATGAATCAATTACCCTCAGTGCAGGGACAATGTCCATTATCTGCACAATGAAATCTTTTTTAGAACTGTCAGAGTATAGTCGATGGTATATACAACCATTTTAGTCCTTACACATTTACCGTTAGTAGTGGCAGTAAGATCTTCCCAGACTCAAACGGCCTATATTAATCGAAGGGGAAACACTTATTGTAATACTGATGCCCCGTAAAAATACAGCGTTTTTTCCGCTCTAAAGAATTAAAATGTAAGGTTTGAGTCCTGATTAGTGTAAATTCCTAACAATCAGTTCAAATTTAAGCCAAATCCTAATTTCACATGATTGTAAAACTTCAATCCCGGAGTCCTGGAAAATGTTCATCCTCAACTCATATAGAACTTATCTACATGTTTTTTATGTTAATATGTTGTCATCATTACTTGCATGAAATATTTGCGACTGAAAGTTATGACTTTTGAAGGCGTGACATAACAAGAAACTCGAAACTATAAGTTTGTAATATAAACCTGAAAACTAGTTAATTATTTTAAGAGATTTAATGATAATCAGAACTGGGCAAAACAAAAGTTTGAACATACCTATGTAGGAAGCTGACTTTGCAATATTCTTATACATGATTAAATAAGTAAAACATCAATGTAGTTTATGAGTGCACAAGGATTTACCCAGTAAACGATTAATCTAAATGTACTTCGATACTGTTGTAAGTTCAAAATATGCATAAACTACTTGCAACTAGACATTCCGATATCAACAGTCACGGTTTGTTTTATATGTTGCTAATGAACTTTGCAATTATGCTGCATATACACAATTAGCGTTGAACAAACTAGTTTCTTGTTAATTTAAAATTTCCTTTTTTTCAACTCTATTCCATATTTATGTTCGAGTAATTGTGCTCCACATACTCTAGCATGTCTTTCGAATGATGCGTGTCTTATTTAGAATCTAACAGAAGCTTGGCTGGCATTTTAAATATAATTATTCATTATATGGGAATACTGTAAATGTGTTTGACGTAACTGAAAACACAATAGCGCTGAAAGTTTTCAGACTTTCAGGTGGTTTTCAATGGACAAGATTTGGCGAATGACAATCATCGGACAAATTAAGCGCTATGCAATCGTAGACGTTAGTGCGTTATTAACTTTAAGGACACGTTTGAGGAAAAAAGATACTCTTTAAGAAACCGGACACTTTTGGGGGAATCGAACTGTTTTGGGGAATCGAACACGTTTGGGGGAATCGGACACGTTGGACTGGAGGCTAGATAGGCATGTTTAGGGCTGTGAAATCGGACACGTTTGTGTGTAATCAGCTTTTAAGGACACGTTTGGGGAAAATAGACACGTTTTAAGAAACCGGACACGTTTGGGGGAGTCGGACACCTTTTGGAGAATCGAACACGTTTCATTAAATCATTTGTTAGACATAAGGTACTAGTTTGATAAATATGAAATAAGAAGATGTGAAATAATACTGAACAAGAAACAAAATAACATAAAAATGTACAACAAGAAATATATGTGGTACGCACAGATTTTTATATTTTTGATTTATAAATCGGTTATAGCTATCTATATGAGTATAGTATGGCGTTCATTTTCACTGAACTAGTAATATTTGTTTAGGGGCCAGCTGAAGGTCGACGCGTAATACGCTGCATTCAAGACCTGTTTGTGACTTTCTGCTGTTTTCTGTTCTATGATTGGGTTGTTGTCTCTTTGACACATTCCCCCATTTTCATTCTCAATTTTACAACTATAGGTTATCTCAAAACCTTTAGATAAGTAAAACCCACACCACAAAATCAGCTTTCAAATAGCCTACAATACCAAATATAAAACAATAAAAACAGGACAAGTAACGACTTGGTTGATATGCAACGCAACGAAGAAGGGAAGACACATAAGATATACAGCGACCAACACTACTGAATTATTGGCCCCTAACTTGAAACATACACACACAGAATGTGGAGAGTTCAAACATGTTTGCAGGCGCCGAACCGTCCCCGTTACGGCATATGATACAGTTATCAGAAAACTAATGCATTTGCTAACGTTAATTGTTATTTTTGTGATGTCAGACTGTAACTTTTCGGTAAACGATTCAGTTTTCGGCCGTTTTTAGCTCACCTGGCCCGACAAGCCAAGTGACCTTTTCTCATCACTTGGCGTCCGTCGTCCGTCGTCGTCTATCGTCGTCCTTCGTCCGTCGTCGTTAACTTTTACAAAAATCTTCTCCACTAAAACTACTGGGCCAAATTTAATCAAACTTGGCCACAATCATCATCACTCGTTGTTGGGTTGTTGCCCCTGAATTGGTAATTTTAAGGGAATTTTGCTGTTTTTAGTCATTTTCTTGAATACTAGTATAGCTAGAGATAAACTATAAACAGCAATATTGTTCAGCAAAGTAAGATTTACAAATAAGTCAACAAGATCAAAATGGTCAGTTGACCCCTTTAGAAGTTATTGCCTTTTATAGTCAATTTTTAACCATTTTTCGTAAATCTCAGTAATCTTTAACAAAAAATCTTTTCCTCGGAAACAACTGGGATAAATTAAACCAAACTTGGCCACAACTATCATTTGGGTATCTAGTTTAAAAAAAGTGTGGCGTGACCCGGTCAACCAACCAAGATGGCCACCACGGCTAAAAAAAGAACATAGGAGTAAAATTCATTTTTTGGCTTATAACTCAAAAACCAAATAATTTAGAGCAAAACTAATATGAAGTAAAATTGTTATTCATGTCAAGATCTATCTGCCCTGAAATTTTCAGATAAATCAGACAACACGTTATTGGGTTGCTGCCCCTGATTTGGTAATTTTTAGGAAATTTTGCTGTTTTAGGTTATTATCTTGAATATTATTATATTTGAGTCATATTATAAGGAATTGTGATATATAATTATATCAGATTATTACATGGCATTTTTCATATTGGATGTTATATCAGCCCTAGATTCAATATCTGCTCAAGAGCCGCATAGCTCGAGGGCTGATATTGACGGTAATGTAAATCATTATGGTTAAAGTGTAGTCTTTAACACGGAAGCAGTGCTCCCATCGAACAGAAAGGCATACAGCGCTCCAAAAATGACAAGTGTGAAACCATTCAAACATAAAACACAACGGTCATATTAAGAAAACAATGTAGAAACGAGAAACTCATTAACAAAGTTGTCATAAGCAGACCTGTCCACATGTCTGTTCATGAAAAGCCAAGTCTACTAGTTTTGTCTGGAGCAGATCTGTCCCCAGATCAATACTCTAGCCGATGAGAAATCAAGTAAGTTATTGGGTAGACCTGTCAACATGAGTGGTCTTCTACCCTGTACAGGTCCGCTCAACTTGTCAATATGTCTGCATCAGTCTTTCAAAGGTAGGCGTACATGTAGGTCTGGTCTAACGTCCATAATTTTACCTTTTACGTCTGCTTAAAGTTTAAGTTATGTTGAAACGCAGGGAAACACTGCTGTTAATTAGAAGACGATTGTACCAATCTGTAACTTAGACATAGCACATTTTAAGATTGTAAAAGAACAAAATGGATAAGAACACAAGCGAGACCTCAATTTATTCATTATTTTGTTTACCTAATTGTTTTCTTCAGAACAGAACATGCAATGAGGAATAACACATATTACAGGTTAAATAAATTATGTAAAAGAAAATGTATTCTCTTTTTATATATTATGCAAATCTAGCATTGCAAATAGTTTACTCCAATCGGAACTCCTGCATCTTCTTTTTAAAACTATCATACACGTACATGTTTAAAGCATACTCAAATGTTTTCATTTTGTGACAAAATCTTTAAAAAAAATATTTGAATAAAACCAAAGCCCACCAGCTATTATTTTTTATCCACGAGCATAACCAACATCAATACTGTGCTTAAGAAGTGGATAGATTCATAACAAACTCTTACGGTTTGCTTTGATAATTGTATGATTTAATTGCTAAGCATTTGATTAATTGGTCTATCTTGTTTGATTGTATGGGAACATACGCTTTTGTATACAACAGATTCTCCACATCCAAATGTTAACGCTATGGTATTTAGTGTATTGGACATATATAATCCTGAATTAGTAAACTTTCAATAACGATACAGCATTAAAAAAGAGGGGAAATATAGCCGAGGAACAGTCAGACTCATAAATCGAAAACTCACCAAAAATTAAAAAAGACAAATAGACAAATTATAGCAAAGACGGAATCGTATAAAAAACCGAATGGTCTCACACTTACGCTGTACAGTCTAATTCGGTAGGTAACATTCATGAAAAGGAAGAGTATTATAGTTATGACGTGAGACACATATCCTGTAGCATATGTGGAACGGTTATAACAGTCCGTAAAATTCATTAAGTGATAATTTCAACTTCACCGTTTGTTACTTTTTGTTTGATATCTTAAATCTAAGCAGCAACCGCATATCAAGGGAATAATGATAGATAATGCAGACGCGTGAATATCGTGTCAATTGAAAGATGTATATCCCATATGAAGGCGCTAGTGGAATGTTGGTTCATAGAACTTGAAATTTCACAATTGGAAGCTCAAATGATCTAAATTTCTCGATGTAAGGCATGATATGAGGCAAACACAATAATGTTGTATCTGTTGTTTTCTTTATCATTAGTTCGTTGGGATAGATGCATTCAGCAGTGCCACCAAATTTAAAGATATTAAATTAGGGAACATCATCTTTAAAGCGTGAAGTAAAGACAAAGATAGTGATGACCTCTTATTTTCATTCTTAGAATGTTTTATATGTAGTTTGACTGATAATAATTGTCCTAAAGAGGATATCAGTCTTTTGAAAACACCGTCCTACAAACGCAACAAATATGTTAATACATCAAGAATTCAAGCACCTTGAAAATATTAGTTTAAGTATGAATTCTCAATCCCTAAGACACGATACGTGTATCTACGTAGTTTGGAGAGGGAAATACTTGAGTAAAGTGTAGACAAGTAAAATGTTTTAATTATTTTGCAAGATGAAAGAGTCTTAGATTCTAAGTCTTACAAACAATTGTATTTAAACGCAATGAACAGTCAAAGAAAATGTGACCTTTCCAATGCCAAGATTGATATTTCTACAGGTAGTATGATAGTAAGGATCACATTAAGATAGTTCACGCTTTAAGTACAATATTACCGTAAAATTTAGAATTTTAAATTTTACTAAATATGCCAACCTGCGTCGAGCACCATCGTTGATCCTCGGTTTTGAGTGAATTTAATGCTGCATTCTATAAATTTGATATGAATTATTGGCATGACGATAGGTGTGTGTGTCTGTTTGCCACGATAGTTAGTTTCTGTCTTATTAGCATGATTTTTTTTAATCCTCTTTAGAACATTGCCAGTTTGCAATCTTTACTTACTGTGAGTTTTTGTTCAGAAAAAGGTAGGATTAAACGCAAGTTCCCACGAATTAATAGCTTTACTTCGTGTATGTCCTGTAACTGTGCATTGATCAAAGCAAAGTGGTATTCTAGTCGAGGTAATTTATGCGTGTTATATGTGTTTAAGAGCTGATCTCAGAGAAAACCATGCAAAATTTGAAAAATTGTCCAGAAGCAACTATTGAGATTTGTTTTTTTGTGTTGTTTATTGGAATGTCTAATGACTTAGCATCACTTTGAAAGTGTTTCAAATTATACCAGTCTGTGCTATTTTTAGTAACACGGGTTTCTATTTTTAGCAAATGGGAAATCCGAAAATCTTTGAAATTTCATCGAAATCGCACAATTTTTTAACTTAGAAAAAATATTATTTTAACATTATATAACGATATATTCTATGATAGAATCACAAAATGTATGTTACAGATTAATAAAAACTCATTTATTTGTCTGTTGTGAGAAAATTGGAACTTTGCCAATATTTGGAAGTTGTGTCAGTTTAGAGAAGTGCATACGAGAGGTGTTTTCTGAGACTCGTTTCTGTCAAAATAACGCTTTAAATATTAATATTTTTTGCTAGAATGGGTCATTATATGATAAATTATTGATGTTTAATAGCTTTTGCTGGTGATTTGATTATAGGCTGTATTTTGTACAGTTTAAGTTTCAAGGGAATTGATGCGAAATACATTAAAATTGAAGTGTGAACAATATTGAAAACATGCTTTCTTAAATTTAAAACACAATTCATTCTGTTAATAAGTTCAAAGGATTTACGTACCTCATTACCAACAAACAAATATGTTCATTCACCATAAGTATAGCATCACTTGTGACGCATGTAAAACATAGCTGATGAAAAGATTCTTATATTATAAATAGAGTGTCGAGTCTTTTTGATCAATCATACAAATGATGTACCAAGACCACCAGAAAAAGATCAAATAACTGAATAGACATTTTGATAAAGACAAAGAACATCTGTAGCATTCTGCCTACGATGCGCTATTTTTACTTTACCTTCATAAGCTTTAAATCCGAATAGTCAGACCATTTTCTCAACAGTTTTCCTAGCAAAAGGTTTGATTTGAGGCAGTAAGGTATGTTTTGAATTATTTTCCCAGAAATTATAAAACAGCTTATCGTTTTAAAATATATCCTGCTCATGAAGCAAACAAAAATGTTGAAACATATAATATTCCTGTCAGTTTTGTGAATGATTTCAATATATTTCAAAATGCTTGAATGATGATCTGAAAATTGATGTTAAATGATCGATTTTTCAATGATTTGCAATTTCGTTCTTTATTTGGCCTTTTTATATTTCTAATTTGAGTTTCACGTATGGGTCATTTTAGACAAAATACGCATCTTGCGTGCAACATTAAAAAGTGTATTTCCTTACATTTTCATTTAAAAAAAACGACACGTAATCGAAACATGTTTACAGTATTACTGTAATTCAATTACAATGTCATATTGTTTTGACATTAATTAACATGCTTAATCCTGCCACAATTGTATACTAAAATTTCTAGACTTAAACATGATTTTTGGGTTTGTCGGACTGTAAATAAAAAAAAATGGTGCAGCTTTTTTGTTTTTGCTACGGCCCTTTGGAAACATCCAATTTTTCCCATTTCCATCATTGTTTGCATATTGTTGCTATTATCGTAATTACAGTTCCCCAATTAAACTTTTGTGCATACTCTGTTCATACTTTCAATAAACATGAAGTCATCGAATTTGAATAAATTTAACTTAAAAAACACTGTTGGTAAGCGATTATTGTATTGTGACAAATTAACCATGCTGTCAATTTTGTCAATTTTCTTTTATTTTTTTTCATGATTTAAGACAAAAATGAATATTAAATCAACTTTTTCATATATATATATAAATGATTAAAATTATGCATTTCTAAAAACAGTGAAAAGACAAAAATGTAATGAGATGTACATGATTCTTGTAAATTCATTGCGTGTACCCCTCACCCATTTTCTCAAAATTTAGCTAAAATGACTGACTTTTTAGGTCGTAAAAATTGAAAATTTGATGAATCAAATACTGTTCAATGTAAATACATAAACAGTTAATTAAGATTATAATATTTTTAAAATTTATTGATAAGTTCCACTTGTATTTCATTTTTGGAAATAAATCCATAACGAGATTGCAATGTGACTGAAGTGTCACAAGAATACATCGGATTTCCTTATTGTTATCTAATATACTTTGTTACCATTATTTTTAACTGAATTTGAATACCGAACCGACTACTAGCAGCCGGTTGAATATCAAATATAGAATATCGAACAACGAACCGGCTGCACACTTTAAATGTATGGGGACGAGAAGCACGTATACACATTATTAACATAGTTGTCTTAAGTTAACCTGTTTAAGGTCATGTCATAGGCAGCTAAGTCTACTAGTCAACTAATCTTGTCTGGAGCAGACATTGTCACAGTTATATACACTTGCAGACAAATCATCAGGACTGTTTTGGGGTTCACTTGTCAACACGAGTGTTTTATAACATGCAATGTTCAGACTTACATGTAGTCTGGAATGTAAAATCTATTCTCTATTATAATATTCCATTTGTAGGTTCATTACTTTTAAATATTAAAATTCTTGAGGTTGAAATGATAGGGTAGACTAAGGTTATTAGTACTTTGAAGAATACAGAGGCGGATCAAGATATTTTAAAAGGGGAGTCCCAACCCGGGATAAAGGGGGGTTTTAACTACATGTATATGTCCCCATTCAATTGCATTGAGCGGCCAAAACACAGTGATTTCAACACCGGAACTAGCTTTAAAGACAAAGAAAATTTGATGAAAGTATTGAAATTCTTTAAAACAATACATGTGAAAAAAATTTGGGTTTGAGGAATTTAATTATATTTTTTTTGGAAAAAAAATCTAACATATATATACATGATATAGCAATTTGTTTTTCATCTTTCTAGTCATTGTAGCTTTTTCAAATTCATTATTGATTTCTTAAAATTTTTGCCTTGAACATTATCTAGAAGGATTTATTTAGTAGAGGGTGATACAGGGGGTTCTAAACACGAACAAATCGCAAAAACGTTGCAAGGAAAATAAAATTTGAAAAAAGAAGCACGAGAAATAAAATCTTAAATATTAATGAAAAAAATAATAAAAGTTAATACTTAACCATTCTAGAATTCTCAGTCATTGTTAATGGGAATGAAGAACCTTGCACAATCTCATTTTAGCTTAGTCACCAGGGATGGATCCAGTATTTCCAGTTAGGGGGACACATTTTTTTTATAAATGGCCGAGCGGATCGAGGCGAAAACAATTTTGTGTTTTTTTTTAGGTAAAATTTTTGAAATATTCTTCTTAAGGGCGAAATGAAGATATCTCGAACTATAATGTGGTAAAAATAGCGAAACAATTAAAGTTTCAAGCTGAAACTGCCTTAGTCAACACATGTCAACAATCTACAGATAGACGGGCGGACAGATGGACGTAAAGTTAGACTGGAGACAGATCATAATTGCTCACCTGACCAAAATATTTTTCAAACAAAAATTTCTAGTTTTACTAGCATTTTTAATTTCCCTTTTCTGTTTTTTTTTATTTTTGAATATCGGAGGTCTTGCCAGACTTTACTGTGCTATCCAACTTACATCAGAATGAAATGTATTTACGCAGTTATATATATTTTCTTGTGATCTGAAGCATACAGTAATACGGTACATAATTCGACGTAATATGTTGGTTGCAAGTGAGAACTAAATATAGACACAGAGATACAAATTAATAAACTAACCTTTCGCTTGAAACAGTTTTCCTAACATCATTACAGATATTATAAAAGAATCTCACCTGCCGACTGTTTTCTTGTCCGTGTCATGATGAAATTGTGAAACTGAGTAAGGAATGTTTTGGAACTTCGATTATCAAACAATATATAAATAACACATAGCTGAGAGGGTGATAGAGCAGATTGGTACCCCGAGAAAACATTGTCAACCGCGGCGAAGCCAAGGTTGACAATGCCTTTTCGAGGGGTTCCAATTTGCTCTATCACCCTCTCAGCTATGTGTTATTTAATTTATTATACTGAATGTTCTGTTATAACTGTTCAAAAGTCAAAGTAATAAACTGTGACATCTTGTACATAACCATCCGTATTTAATAAAGCGCACACTTGATCAAGCGTCTCTGTGAAAGGTAATAGAGTATTTGTCATAGGATAGAGTCGTATTTAATACAGCGCACACTTGATCAAGCGTCTCCATGAAGGGTAATAGAGTAAATTGACACCCTCGTATTAGCCAATCAAAATCTGGCATTTTGATATGAAGTATAATAAATTGATTATGTAAACCGCAAATACAATGTAACATTTGTTTTTACTTTAACTGCTTAAAACCTATTATATATGTCATCAAACGCAGCTCCGCGTTTGACACCTTCCTTTGGAATTATTTATAGAACTTTAATAAAGCGTAGACGGTCAGTTGATTAGTAATCACGTTGATTCTGTTAAACTGACTATTTTATATACTCATGATACTTTGAATGTTAAAAAAGATTGAATGGTCTCTTCTGATTCTTAAATATGTTGAAGTCAACCCATGCTTTGGTAATTTAAGGGGGAGAACGCCCGCCAGTCCCCCGCCTACATCTGCCCATGGTTAGTTGTATCTGATTGAGTAAAATACATATTATTCTTAGTAATTGCATGGACTTTATAGCAAACCATACATCTACCATTTCCAAGCTATCTTTGAATTAGTTTCTTTACCTTCGAATCAAATGCGCCTGGACAAGCATGAGAAATAAGGAGAACCGACAAGAAACATTGGGAAACAAATTAGGGAAAACACGAAGCACGCACATCAAAGCAAACATGCACAATTGAGCAATAAAGCGTCAACACACAAAACAAGTCAAATTGAAAGGCTGAAAACATTGGACACAAATAACATGATCACATTAGGACATTTAGTAAAAGAAGAGGGACGAAAGATACCAAAGGGACAGTCAAACTCGTAAATCTAAAACAAACTGACAACGCCATGGCTAAAAATGAAAAAGACAAACAGAAAAACAATAGTACACATGACACAACATAGAAAACTAAAGAATAACCAACACGAACCCCACCAAAAACAAGGGGTGATCTCAGGTGCTCCGGAAGGGTAAGCAGATCCTGCTCCACATGCGGCACCCGTCGTTTTGCTTATGTGATTACAAATCCGGTAAATAGTCTAATTCGGTAGGTCAAATTCATGAAAGGGAAGGGGATTGTAGTTACGACGTAAGGAACATATCCGATATCATTTGTGAAACGGTTATTCCATAACGGTCAACCAACTGGTAATGGCGTCCGGAAAATTTACGAAGGGATGATTTCAACCTCACATGAAATTAGCACACGCAATCTGTATCATGTTTTCTCATCAGCAAATTGAAAATGCTTTGTTTTAAAAGTTTTTTACATTTTTTTAAAAGAAAATTTAACTTCATTTCCAACGATGTGTTACAGGAATCAGTGATTTTAATTCAAAATAAGTGCTTAGATCAAAACTTCTTGGGGCTGTTAGGTACTGTAGCTCAATTTTGCATGTCTAGAAAATTGAAAACTCCAAGCGTTAGTCCGATGCATGAATATTAGTTTGATTTCTACTGAAATTTATGGCTGCTGTATTTCCTTTTCTTTTCTTAACATATTTAAAAACATACATCATCATGATCATATTTGAATCCCTCAAATACGAAAAGGAAATTCGTATCTACTGAATTTTACAGAGATTGACCCAAATCATAGAGCTTCCTGTTACAATCAAGCTGTGTTAGGCTATATATATACATTGTATGTGCATAACCAAGTAAGCAATTTGGTCTTAAAAGGCATATCATTTAAAGTTTATGTTTTAAAATTATTGGCACAACTAAAAGTGTCTGATGTCTTTTTATGCCCCAATTGTTGATCAGAGGGCATGCAGTTTTATCCTTGGCAGTCTGTACCTCGGTCATGTCGGTCTTTATTTATGTCTGTACGTCGCAAAGGTGGTTTGTTTTTCTCTATTTCTAGTCTGCTTCAGCCATATGTCATAAAACGTGTACACAATACAAATATAGGAAGATGTGGTACGAGTGTTTATGAAAAATCTGTCAATTCAAATAACAATGTATAAAGAAAACCATTACAGGTCTTGGTGCAGCTTTCAACATAGAGCCTTGGCTCTCACTGAACATTTAGCTATAAAGGGCCCCTTGAGACATGAGAAACACGCATGAACTACATAAACAAACGACAACTACTGTACATAAGATTTCTGACTCATTACATGTGCAAACATTTGCAGCGGGATCAAAAGTTTAAATTGTTTAATGGTACCAAACCTTATCCCTTTTCTGAAACAATAGTACAACATCACAACAGAGAATTATGCTACTCACCACAAAAAGCCAAATCACATTCGAAATGGTGTCACATAAATTAACAAGAGTTATGCCCTTTTAAAAATGGACAAAATGTTGATTTTTCCAAATCACTTATCGTAATAGATAAATGAATACAACATATGAATAAATGGAAATATAAGTAATGTATTGATGAGACGGCAACCCAACAACATCAGTGTTTCAAATCTATGTATGTAAACAGAACTAGTTCTTAAATATAAAATAAGAAGATGTCGTATGAGTTCCAGTATATAAATGAGACAACTCTCCATCCAAGTCACAATTTGTAAAAGTAAACCATTATCAAATGATTATAGGTCAAAGGATGGTTGTCATCACATTGACTTGAATCAAATTAAACATGGAGCTACAAAGGGCCCAACAAATGAATAGTTTACAAAAATTTAAAAGGGGGGGAATTCACTCTGACGAAAACGTCGTATAAATGCACTTATCCCCTGTCTAAACCTTGAATAGTATCTGATCGTGTCAACTCATCCGTAACTTCAATAATGTTTTTGTCAGATCTTCTTTAACTTAATATCCTCTCACGAATGTAAACTGAAGGTCTTGTAGGTTTTCCAGTTCCAAGACAAATTTACATTTTGTTCTTGTATGCAACGATTAAATTTCAATAAATTAATTAAAGAGGTGTCATTCCATTATATATGTTGATTGGAAATGGACAGATGAATATCTTGATGCTCCTTATCATGTGATATATTAGGTCAGTGTATCCAGGATACGAGGACATTCTGCGTTAATGCGCGTTTACTTTTTTAAACAAAAAAGTTAACGCGGAGATAAACGCGAAAGTCAACGCCCGTTTTCTAATAATGTCTACTAAAATTTTGGAGTTAACGCAGAGTTAACGCGGCGTTTACATGAAGTGCCTGCGAGTAAACGCCGCGTTAACTTGTTAGGCCCGTTTACATGTAATGCTTGGTCTGCAACCAACTGTATTAAATGACATAATAATATGAATAATCTTAATGTTTCAGCACCATGTTTAACTGTTGGTACGTGATTGTTATTGCTCTCAGCATATACCATAAGACGACTGCAGAAAGTAAGCTTTGTATAAACGGAGAAACTGTAAACATGGTAAACAAGAATCACAATTAAAATTGATAAATATTAATAATCAACATATACTAATTAAGTGCATTATTGATTGTGTGGAGTTTATTGCACGATCACAATACATAAGGTTAATGTCCATTTAAACAAAATGAATGCAAAGTATTTCGTTTGAAAATGTGTCAAACTGAATGTATTAATTACATGTAATGGGTTTTATCACTTTGATCTAAAAATGAATTGCATTACCACTATCTGTCTTATTTGCCTGAAATAATAGTTAATGTCATTATTATTTTGACTGCATAAAATGAGTTGAAACTTCAGAACCAATTTTGGAAACAATTGCGTTTATTCACTATCTTTGACACAATTTATCTTTTCATAATACATATTTTACTGTTAGAAATGTAAATATCGTATGATGTATAGTCATTTCGAATGTAATATCTTAATTTTTAAGAGTTAACTCGTCAATGTACGGACTCAAGGGGAAGGTGCGCCCAAACAAAAGATTCCAATTGTGAAAGTAGTTTTGGTTCTGGATGGACAGAAAAGAGCAGATGTTGTCGAAGGAGACCGTGTTGCGTGTGTAAGTATACTATCGTGCAAGTCGTCGTAAATTATTTTATTTTCAGTATATCACAAAGATATTAGCTATATTATTTCTATAGTAGCTTAGCTTCCTTGGCTAAAATTATCAGACTGATATTCTACTTCAATGTGACGTCGAGTGCATTGCTTTTACTTATTCTATAAAAATGCTATTTATGACTGTATCTTGTATTAATTTGTAGGATCCTTAACTATGGATACTACAGCTGATCTGTAGCAATAACATCTCCATGCCTTACATATCATGCACTGTAGTACGCCGATAGATTAAAATTGACGAGGAAAGGTAACACACGGCCACCGAAAGCTTTACTTTTGTGAAGCCCACTGGCAGGTTGTCGTGTGGTCGAGCGGGACGGCTTCTGTGCAGGCGATTTGGTGTCACGATATCTCAGTAGCTTGGGTTCGAAACCCGGCTAGGGAAGAACAAAACAAAACATCTACTCACGCTTAAAAACACAAGTCTGATGTCTATCTCTGGATTCACCTTCCGAGGCAAGGTAACACTACGACTATTAAAGTTATATTTTTATTTAGCGGATGTGGACGAGTGGTCTAGAGCGCTGGACATTAGGCTAAGCGATTGGTGCTGTAGTGTACCAAAGGAGTGAGTTCGAATCCCGCTGAGGGACGGACAAAAAATTGTCAGTAGAAAAGTGTAACTCTAACACTGTTTTGTGTAATTTGCAGACTTATATATTCAAGAGTCTCTAAAAATGAAGGTAATTTTTATATGGCCTTCCAAATACCGTTTCGATCCCTAACATCACTAAATAGACATTCATTGTCGAAATTAGGATCTGGTGTACTAAGACAATATTGACACCTTATGTTTGAGGCATGAAATCGGGGCCACAAGAATATTTACATCTTGTTATCAATTTTATTTGGCAATCGCCAATGGACTGTCAGCAGGGTTAAAGAACATCATTTGTTCGACCTGTTAGTCAAATGCATTTTGTTTAAATATACTTTTAATTTTTTTGGTCTTTTGGAAATTGTTGTTTGTGCTGTTTGGACCCTTCTACAAAGCAATTTGTTTTACATGCTCACGTACACTTAAATGCGGTTTTTATCCAACGCAATAATAGGTTTGGACGTAGTTTTCAATGTATACTCGTATATATATATATACTTATAAATATAATTATTTTCTGTGACTGTATCTTACATTAATTTGTAGGATCCTTTACTATAGATACTTAAGCTGATCTGTAGCAATAACATCTTCATGCCTTATATATCATGTACTGTAGTACTCCGCTTGATTAAAACTGACGAGGAAAGGTAACACACGGCCACCGAGGCTTTTTTTGTAGAACCAAGGTAGTCGTGTGGTCTATCGGGAGGGCTGAAATGCAGGCGATTCTGTGTCACTGTATTACAGTAGCATGGGTTTGAATCCAAGCAAAGGAAGAACAAAAAAATTGCGAAAGCAAATTTACGAATCAACACTACATTCGTCCAACTAGATCATCAGACCACCTGGGCTCTACAAAAATAAAGCTTTCGGTGGCCGAGTATTGCCTCTCCTTTATTATAGATACTTGAGCTGATTTGTAACAATTACATCTCCATGCCTTATGTATCATGTACTGTAGTACGCTGCTAGGTTGAAACTGACGAGGAAAGGTAGAAGACGGCCACCAAAAGCTTTATTTTTTACAGATTAAACATTGTTGGGTTGATGTTTAAACGAGTTATATATATATATTTATTCCCGCCTGTAGATAAGTACGATGTTAACGTTAACATGCCAAGGCCCGCGAAAGTATAGATGTATGCAACGTTGTTTAATTATGACGTTTACAGTTGTTTACGCCAACCAAAATTTAACAAACCGGCAGATGAAATAAATAATAAAAAAATGAACAGCTACATATAAATGTTTACGTGTATGTTAAAATATTGCTGGTTTCATTTAAGAGTATAAATGTCGGTAAAATAAAGGAACACGCTAGCAAGCAAGAATCATAAATTGGGATGTGTTTACATTCATAGGCTGTTACATGAATTACCCAATACGCCCCTCATTCGTTAACTATTTGCAACTGGATGTTTCGCAACCAACACTCAATCGTTTGAATTGTTTTACATTTTCATTGTTGGGCCTTTTATAGCTGACTATGCAGAACGTGTTTTGCACATTGTTGAAGACCGTACGCGATGACCTATATTTGTTAATTTCTTTGTCAGTTTGGTCTTTTGTGGAGAGTTGTCTCATTGGCAATCATACCCTACCTTCTGTTTTAAATAAACAATTAAGTTGTATCATTTGTTCTTTTGTTTGTTAGAAATAACGTGTAAACTGCAAATATTCTTGTAGTTCAGTGTAACATTAAATTTTCAATGCAATTTAACTTTGTGTTTGTTTTACATTATATCTATTTTGATATGATAATCACTTATGAGTCCTATTTAGACAAAACGCGTGTCTGTCGCACCAAATTATAATCCGGGTAACTTTGATAACTTTTTAGTTCATTATGAAGATTTTAAATATATCCTACGTTTAATGAATCCTTTCATCACTGATAAAATGAAATTTCTAACAAAAACCCTAAAAAAAAGTCTGAAAGAGCATTCGTTAATGCTAAACACATTGCCAATTGATCGAAAACAAATGTTACGATAAACACCCTTTCGGGGAACCAACAACTGTTTTTGTTTTTCAAATCAAAAAAAATATTTCTGTTTATCTTAGTATTTCAGGATAGTTATCAATTCTTTCCCAACTATAACATATCATTGAGTGATGCAAGTTCAAATCTTACAATTAAATGCTTAAATCAACAAACGTAGCTCTGAGTGTCTTTCGTTGATTAGTCTTTTAACATTTGTTAAAAATAAAACTAATCCATCTGATTAGTTACGCATGCTTATACTGATTTGTATAGTTCGTTTTTATGTTGTACTGTTATACCACGTTCCCAGGTAAGGTGGAGGGTTGAGATCACACTAACAGAATAAGCCCCGTCTTATGATGTATGTATGTGCCTGTCCCAAGTCAGATGCGTATAATTCAGTGGCTGTCATTTGGTTATTTGTTACATATTTGTATTTCGTTTATATATACTATGTAAATAAGGCCGTTAGTTTCTTATGAATTGTTGTACATTGTCATCTTGATGCCTTTTATAGCTAACTATGCGATACTTGCTGTGTGCATTGTTGCAGGCCTTAAGCGCTGACCTACAGTTGTTAATTTCTGTGTCATTTTGGTATTTTGTGGAGAGTTGTCTCATTGCCGATCATACCACATTTTATTTTTTATATTTACTGTTTAGTTATATGATTTGTTCTTTTGTTTGTTGGTTATAGCTTGTAAACTGCAAATATTTTTGTAGTTCAGTGTAAAGATATAACGACCAACAATATAACAAATGGTGCTGTCACTGTAACGGAAAGAACTATTGGCTCAACCGCAAAATTTACCTGTGATGCAGGACATTCACTTGTTGGAAACGAAACTATAACATGCACCTCTTCAGGATGGAATGGGAATATACCACAATGTCGCTGTAAGTACAAACACATTTTTGAACTTTGTATTTGTAATGCTCTTAAACTTTGTATGTGTTTGGCATAATATCTTTTCAGATATGAGCGTCACTTATGAATCTGGTTAAGACGAAACTCGCGTCTGGCATACTTAACTCTAATCCTGGTATTTTTGATAACAATTTAGTTTTTTTTTGTGTGAAGAAATTCAATCTATCCAACGTGAAATTAATCCTGGCATCCCTATCACAATGAAAAGAAAATTCATTACACAACTCTAAAGGGCATTCTTTTATGCTTGACACATCTTTTGGTCAATTGATCGAAAACAAATGTTACGACAAAAACCTTTCGGAAAATTAACAAATGAATTTTTTATTCAAATCAAATAAAACATTAGTCCTTATCTTTGTGTTTCAGGATAGTTCTGAATTTATTTTTCACTAAACCAGATCATTGAGCGACGTAAGTTCAAATCTTACAATTTAGGTCTTCAATCAACAACCGTAGTACTGGTTGTCTCTTGTGGATTTGTCTTTTAATATTTGTCACAAAAAGACCTTATCCATCTGACGAGTAAAACATTTTGCATCCGATCTCATGTTGTACTGTTAAACCCATGTCCCAGGTTAGGTGGAGGATTGGGATCCCGCTTACATATACAGCACCACCATATTATGTATGTATGTGCCTGTCCCAAACCAGGAGAGTATAATTCAGTGGTTGTCGTTTGTTTATTTGTTACGCATTTATTTTCCGTTAGTTATTCATGTAAATAAGACCTTAAGTTTTCTCGTTTAATTTATTTTACATCATCAATTTCGGGACTTTTATAGCTGACTATGCGGTACGTGCCTTGCACATTGCTGCAGGCTGTACACGGTGCAAAAAGTTGTTAGTTTTTGTGTCATTTTGGTCTCTTGTTGAGAGTTGTCTCATTGCCGATTATACCACATTTTATGTTTTTTATATTTACTGTTTAGTTATATGATTTGTTCTTATGTTTGTTGGTAATAACTTGTAAACTGCAAATATTCTTGTAGTTCAGTGTGAAGATATTCCGATCAACAATATAACAAATGGTGATGTCACTGTAACAAAAAGAACTATTGGCTCAACCGCAAAGTTTACCTGTGACGCAGGACATTCACTTGTTGGAAACGAAACTATAACATGTACATCTTCAGGATGGAATGGGAATATACCACAATGTCGCTGTAAGTACACACACATTTTTGACCTTTGAATGTGCAATGCTCTTACACTTTGTATATGTTTGGCATAATATCTTTTTTTGATATGAGCGTCACTTATGAGTCTGGTTCAGACGAAACACGCATCTGGCATACTTAACTGTAGTCCTGTTATTTTGAATAACAATTTAGTTTTTTTGTGTGAAGAAATTCAATCTATCCAAGGTTAAATAAATCCTGGCATCCCTATCACAATGAAAAGAAAATTCCTTACAAAAACCTTACAAAACTCTGAATGGCATTCTTTTATGCTTGACACATCTGTTGGTCAATTGATCGAAAACAAATGTTACGACAAAAACCTTTCGGAAAATTAACAAATGATTTTTTTATTTAAATCAAATAAAATATTTGTCCTTATCTTTGTGTTTCAGGATAGTTCTGAATTTATTTTTCACTAAACCAGATCATTGAGCGACGAAAGTTCAAATCTTACAATTTAGGTCTGCAATCAACACCCGTAGTACTGGTTGTCTCTTGTGGATTTGTCTTTTAATATTTGTCACAAAAAGACCTTATCCATCTGACGAGTAAAACATTTTGCATCCGATCTCATGTTGTACTGTTAAACCCATGCCCCAGGTTAGGTGGAGGATTGGGATCCCGCTTACATATACAGCACCACCATAGTATGTATGTATGTGCCTGTCCCAAACCAGGAGAGTATAATTCAGTGGTTGTCGTTTTTTTATTTGTTACGCATTCGTTTTTCGTTAGTTAATCTTGTAATTGAGTCCGTTAGTTTTCTCGTTTAAATTATTTACATCACCAATTTCGGGACTTTTATAAAGGACTATGCGGTCCGTGTCTTGCACACTGCTGCAGGCTGTACGCGGTGCAGAGAGTTGTTAACTGTTGTTAATTGTTGTGTCATTTTGGTATTTTATGGAGAGTTGTCTCATTTGATATCACATACCACATCAATTTTTTTAAATAACCAGTTTAGTTGTATCATTTGTTCTTTTGTTAGTTGGTAATAATTTGTAAACTGCAGATATTCTTGTAGTTCAGTGTGAAGATATTTCGACCAACAATATAACAAATGGTGCTGTCACTGTAACAGATAGAACTATTGGCTCAACCGCAAATTTTACTTGTGACACAGGATATTCACTTGTTGGAAACAAAACTATAACATGTACATCCTTAGGATGGAATGGGAATATACCACAATGTCGCTGTAAGTACAATCACTTTTTTAACATTGGATTTTCAATGCTCTCAAACTTTGTGTTTGTTTACAATATATATATTTTGATATGATAATCACTTATGAGTCTGATTTTGACGAAACGCGTGTCTGGCGCAGCACATTATAATCCTGGTACCTTTCATAAATATTTAGTTTATTTTGTAGATTTTCAATCTATCCTACGTTTAATGAATTCTTCCATCACTGTTAAAATGAAAGATTTGTTAGCAAGAACCTTACAAATGTCTGAATGAGCATTGCTTGACACATCAGATTGTCATTTAATCGAAAACAAATGTAACGTTAAACACACTTTCGGGGAATTAACACATATTTTTTTTTCAAATCAAATTAAATGCTTTTCCTTATTTTAGTGTTTCAGGATAGTTATGAATTCGTTCACCACTATAACAGATAATTGAGTGATGCAAGTTAAAATCTTCAATTAAATGCTTCAATCAACAAACGTAGTGCTGAGTGTCTCTCGTTGATTTGTCTTTTAATATTTGTTAAAAAAGGAACTAATCCATCTGATGAGTTAGGCATTCTTCACCTGATTTGTATAAATAGTTCGTTCTTATGTAATACTGTTATACCACGGTTTCAGGTTAGGTGGAGGGTTGGGATACCACTATTTAGTCCCGTCATATGATGTATATATGTTCCTGTCCCAAGTCAGGAGCGTATATTTCAGTGGTTGTCATTTGTTTAATTGTTACATATTTGTATTTCGTTTATTTATACTATATAAATAAGGCCGTTATTTTTCTCGTTTGAATTGTTGTACATTGTCATTTTGATGTTTTGTTTATAGCTGACTATGCGGTACGTGCTTTGCGCAATGTTGCAGGCCGTACGCGGTGACCTACAGTTGTTAATTTCTGTGTCATTTTGGTCTCTTGTGGAGAGTTGTCTCATTGGCGATCATTACACATCTTTTTTTTATATTAACTGTTTAGTTGTATTATTTGTTCTTTTGTTTGGTTGAAATATTTTGTAAACTGCAGATATTGGTGTAGTTCAGTGTGAAGAATTTCCGACCAACACTATAACAAATGGTGATGTCACTGTAACGGGAAGAACAATTGGCTCAACCGCAAATTTTACCTGTGACGCAGGATATTCACTTGTTGGAAACGAAACTATAACATGTACATCTTTAGGATGGAATGGGAATATACCACAATGTCGCTGTAAGTACAAACACTTTTTTAACTTTGGATTGTCAGTGCTCTTAAACTTTGTACTTGTTTGGCATTATATCTATTTTGATATGAAAATCACTTATGAGTCCTAGTGGAGGTTTGCCAATTTGCTACCGTACCAACCGTAGTACGAACTGGGAGCCGTCATTTAACTTTTGGAATTAATTGATGTATAAACTTAATATCAATGTTTGTTTTATGAATCATATACAGAACTATTTTGATAATTTTTAACTGTAATTTGGTAATTATTTCCTGTGGTTACTTCTTATATTTACAATAAAAAATAATGTATGCACTCGATTATGCATTCAATCAACCGTTACAAGTAACCGCTGGTACGAAAGGTTTACAGTTAAGAGTTACTCCCCCCTCAAACGTCCCAGACAAAAAGAAGCTAAATTACGAGACAAATTTTAAACCCATATAAATTTTGTTCGTAATTACTTTTCATCAGTATAAAGTGTTTAAGTTTTGCATCTTTAAGGTAGAATTTTAGGAAAATTGAACATACAAATTTTATTTACAAATAAAACCATTCAAGGTCAAAGTACGGCTTATTATCTTGAACATGTTGAGTTTTTAATAGACAGATAATGACTTCAAAATCAAAAGTGATCAGCAATCCTAAATCATCAGTCGACTTGCTTTAATTGTTGTTATGACCCTTGATTGATAGAAACTTCGAGTAGCAAATTAAAAAAAATACAGGATATGTGTAGATGGCATTGTCAGTTGTTTATGTATGCAAGTTATTGCCTTTAAGGTGGTATGGGAGTCTAAAATAAAAATGATAGAATTTGTTCATACTTTGCCAAAACGTAGTATCTTTTGATATATGTTGAAAAATATAATAAAAATAATAGGTCACCGCGCGTTTTCTCAAGCTGCAGGACATGACAAAATGACACATGTTGTACGGTTTATACAGGAAAAAAACATCATTTTGGGATTAGAAACTAAACAAAGTTTTTAAATACTTAAGGAAAAGATAGATTTCAGACAATGTTTTCAGAATATCAAAAGAAAAAGTACGGTTTTCCTGGCTAAAATACAAAATAGGAAAATTCCATGTAGATTACTTCAGAAAATGCACTGGTTTAGAGTGACCTCTCCTTACAATGCCAATTAATAAAAAAAAATAATCAACACTTGCAAAAAAATAATATTTATAAGTTATAGTCTTATAAATTGGTTCTTTTAAGGGAAAATTACATTAAATATCTGCATTCCTGCAACAAATTTTGCTGACTTGATAGAAAATATGGACCTTTGGTTCTCTGTTTTTTACAATCCAAGATGGAAGATGACACCCATACCACCTCAAAATGGCAATGCTTTTACTTTTGTAAGTGTACATCAAAATATGGAAGATAGAGAGAAAAATTGAAAAAAAATGATCGTACAATTAACTGTACCCTCGGACATGAAGTTTCTTAAAAAATACTCATTAAATCACTATGCTATGTAGAGTTTTGGAAACATTATTTTTATAAACAGTTCATTTATCTTGTGAGAGAAAATAAGAAACCTATAGTTAAAGTATGTTTGGTAAGATCCTATGCATGATACATATACACCTGAACAAGTTATCTAGAAAACCTGGCCAACCGATGCAAATGATTCTTCATTTTGAGTGAGGAAATCAGTTGTCAGTGGTGCAAAAAAAAAAACATTGTATAGCAACATAGTATTTCCCGTAGAACAATACCAAGATTTAGAAAAAAATATTCATATTGCATTAGTGCAAAAATTGCGTCTGACTCAACGTATTGCCGTAATCAGTTCTTCCACCATTGCTGTACGATAACAGGATAAAAAGATGGATATTGGTTAACATTATCCCTCGCATATTGTATTTTCTACTCGCAAGCTCGTGCAGTACACAACTTTATCCTCGCAATAGTTAATGATATAATAATAAATGAACAAGATGAACTAACATCGTAATGATAAATATTTCGACTAAAAAAATGAATGTTGTTAGTGTCATATAAGATTTCTATTCGTAATAAATAATATAATCAATGATTAGATCCACCCCGGAAAGTTCAGTGACAAAATATTAGGAAAAAGATAGATCGATATTTATATAAAGTGTGTTGCGTTTCAGAAAAATGTTTGAAAAGATAACTTAATTAATACAAATTTATTTTAATGAGAAGTCAACACAGTTGTGAAAACAATTCTGCCAATTTTTACGTATACTAGTAATGATGACACTAGTAAGATATTATTAAAGAACAATTTCTAATTATTCAAAATTCTTTTTCAGTATTAGAAAACATTCTTCATCCGATTTGTTTTTATAAATATACACAAAACAAAATAAAAGCCAAGCAAACAAAAACGTAAATCTATATTTATTATATAAAGGTCGAGGCAACTCAGTTCAAGTAAGGACTGTTTGTTTTATTCTCTTGTGCCCAACAGACACGTTATCGTATAAAATCAGGAATAGAGTGTTCTACAATTATGTTTTTCTGTATTGCTGATCTGCAATTCGAGTTATGTAATTCATTTAAATGAATACAATAATCGCATGCATTAAATGGTATCTCCAAAACTGCACCAACCGTACCTGATACGTAGCAAAACTGGAAACCTCTAGTTAGACGAAACGCGTGTCTGGTGCACCAAATTATAATCCTGGTACCTTTGATCACCATTTAGTTCAGTATGGAAATTTTCAATCTATCCTATGTTTAAGGAATCCTTACGTCACTGTCAAATTGAAGGACATTTCTAACAAGAAACCTACAAATGTCTGAAAGAGCATTCTTTGATGCTTGACACATCAGATTGCCAATTGAGCGAAGACATATGTTAGGATAAACACACGTTCGGGGAATTAACAAATATTGTTTGATTCAAATCAAATAAAATTGTCGTCCTTATCTTAGTGTTTCAGGATACTTATGAATTATTTCCCAACTATAACCTATCATTGAGTGATGCAAGTTAAAATCTTACAATTAAAGGCTTTAATCAACAAACGTAGCGCTGAGTGTCTCTCGTTGATTTATCATTTGATATTTGTTAAAAAGGAACTAATCCATCTGATGAGTTAAGCATTTTTCAACTGATTTGTATAGTTCGTTCTTATGTTGTACTGTTATACCACGGTCCTCGGTTAGGTGGAGGGTTGGGATCCCGATAGCATATTTAGCCCCGTCATATGATGTATGTATGTGCCTGTCCCAAGTCAGGAGCGTATAATTCCGTGGTTGTCATTTGTTTGTGTGTTACATATTTGTATTTCGTTTATTTATACTATGTAAATAGTTAATTTTCTCGTTAGAATTGTTGTACATTGTCATTTTGATGCTTTTAATAGCTAACTATACGGTACGTGACTTGCACATTGTTGCAGGCCGTACACGGTGACCTAATGTTTTTTTAATTTCTGTGTCATTTTGTTCGCTTGTGGAGAGTTGTATTATTGGCAATCATACCACATCTTATTTTTTATATTAACTGTTTAGTTGTAAAATGTGATATTCCGACCAACAATATAACAAATGATTCTGTCACTATAACGATAAGAACTATTAACTCAACCGCAAATTTTACCTGTGACGCAACACATTCGCTTGTTAAAAATGAAACTATAACATGCACATTCTAAGGATGGAATGGGAATATTCCAAAATGTCGTTCTAAGAACAAACAATAATTTATGTTACCCTCCGGTCGGTCTTTCATTTGATCAATCCTGACACCCCTTGGTGTGTTCTACGACAAGAACAATCTTAAAATATGCATTATCTGACTTATATTCCGTCAAAAAAATATTAATTTTATAAAGATTTGTAAAATTTAGTATCCTTTTTTACCGACAACACTTAAGTGGGATATTCCTTTCTAATGCTTTCATGCTTTATTACGCCCTGCGGCTCATTTAGAATGTGAAATAAAACTCACTAAATAATTTAGATATAAACCTTTTAAAAATTATTATCCATACACAATAAACATATAACTGTAACTGCATGAAGTAAGACACAAATGTATTGTTACCATCCGATAAAGGTGTATGACAAATACAAGACACATTGTAAGGAATTTATTGTACCACTTAGCTTATGGAAAAAGGGGGGGGATTTTTTTTTATATTTTTTATGTTATTTCTATCGCGGAAAAGTGGTTATTTTTTTTAACAATTTTACTTGCATCGAATGACAGATTGTCTTTTGACTAGCAATACATTTTATTAAAAGATAATCAGGATATAATTATATACCATTCGAACCCAACCCTTTCGTGAGTTAAGTTAATATTATTCAATAGAATATCAGATTGTCTTATAAAAGAGGGACGAAAGATACCAAAGGAACAGTCAAACTCGTAAATCTAAAACAAACTGACAACGCCATGGCTCAAAAAGGAAAAAGACAAACAGAAAAACAATAGTACACACGACACAACATAGAAAACTAAAGAATAAACAACACGAACCCCACCAAAAACGAGGGGTGATCTCAGGTGCTCCGGAAGGGTAAGCAGATCCTGCTCCACATGCGGCACCCGTCGTGTTGCTTATGTGATTACAAATCCGGTAAATAGTCTAATTCGGTAGGTCAAATTCATGAAAGGGAGGGGGTTGTAGTTACGACGTAAGGAACATATCCGATATCATTTGTGAAACGGTTATTCCATAACAGTCAACCAACTCGTGATGGCGTCCATAAAATTTACGAAGGGATGATTTCAACTTCACCATTTGGAACTCTTGGTTTAATAGCCACCTAGTGAGCAGTAACCCTCTATCAAGAAAATCATGATAGGAAATGCAAGCACGGGAATATCGTATCAATTGGGAGATACCCCGTATGCAGGTGCTGCTGGAATGTTGTTACTTAGAAATGGAAAATTCACAATTGGAAAGCTGAAATCATCTCTTGCGTCGTAAGTTTTGTCTTCAACCGACCCTCATTGTCAATTTCTAGATGTAAGTCAAGATATGAAGCCGACTTAACTGTATCTGTAGTATCTGTAGTATAAGTTATTAGTTGATCATTTGATAGAGTAAAATGTATACATAAATTTAAAAAAAGTTAAGAACTGGCACGAAGACGAATATAAATACGTGGAATTGTATGATTTCCTATTCAGTGTGTATCGTTCTGAACATGCATGACATATATGCCACTGGACGTTAAGCAAGCAATCAAAAATCAATCAACCTATTCAGTTTGGCTCAATAAGATTTTCGAAATCTTACACACGAATATGTTAAATAGGGATTTCTTTTATCAGTTCGATAGAACTTTAAAAAATAAATTTCCAAATCGGCAACAAAAAACTATTAGACGAATAAAGTTTTGAAGCAAATCAAAGTCAGAGTGCATGTTTATCAAGAAAAATAATGACCTTACACAGGTCATTATTTTATGCCTGTGAGCATATATCATTGAAACATGGTATCGTCCGGGTTGCAAAAGAATGACCTGTCGTTCTGAAAGAAAATAACTCCATTTACGTATATAAGTTTCTGTTTGATTGTTGCATATTGATGTAACAAACATAAAAAAAAAATTCCAAAAATATTGCAAGATCAAACTACCTCAACAACACATTATGTTGCTGTTATGTTATTGTGAGAAAAATTTAAATTTGGTAATTTATTTTATGCATTTTTGAAATATAGCTCTTCAACGATTTCGGTAATTAAACATCTTCGGATTTCAAATGTTTGGCTTTGAGTATTCTTGATAAAGGTAAATAAAAAAAAATAATCTTCGGACGAAAGAAATTAATTAACGTGTAGTTTTCAATTTTGGTTATGTTTACTTATATCTATTATTGATTACGTCCTAGTAAACATGCGAACATGTTCTCTTAGTAGTGTGTTCAAAATAATGATTTTACATCCTTATATTACGAATATCATAAATTTAAAGAACCACAATAATGCAAACTTTTATTGCGGGAAAAAATCTATAAATTTGTTATCATCGAAAAAAAAATTGACAGAAATATATCAGCTTCGAATGTTGACAACAATTTATAATCTGTAATGTATGATAGTTGACAGAAATCCTTTCAACAGTTAATATTGTTTGAATCAATTTTAGTATATATAGTATGTCCTGAGACGATAGCCTTCTTCCGTGGGTCAAAGTATATATTCAGCTGTGCCCAAAAAACTTGGTCTAACTCTGAGGTAAGCAATTTAATACTATGATATACAATTTAATTTTCCATTTTGGAACGTACCAAAATAATGTTTTTTTGATATATTACTGGATTGCTATTTCAGTAAATATTTATAAATTATGAAATAGTGAATTTTCATTATCACATCAACATTGTGTTTTTCGACGGTATATAATTTAATATGTTGATAAACAATTTATTTTTTGCAACCATAACGTGTTTTTTTTTTCTATTCAACTGGATATCCCCTTAACCAAAATATTGTGAATCTATGCATTTGTGAATTTGCATTATCCTAAAAATATTAGAACAAGACAAAAACTGACCAAAGGACTAGAGATAAACGTAAGAAAATATTTTACAAGAAAACATTTCATATTCCTTCATTTTGAAACAGATTATGAAAATGACTACGCTATGCTTCATGAAAATGCTGACAGACGTATCCGTTAAGTTTGTATGATGAAGATTGTTTAGCTTAAATCGAAATTCCAAGGAATAAATTACTTGAGCTGTGCATGGCAAGACTTTTCTGTATTTTTTTGTTCCAAAATTCACTTTACATTCGTATATCATTTTGTTTACTAATTTGATTCATTAACGATCCTCGTTTTGAACGGATGGTCCTCTTTTGTACACAATGATGAACATGGTATGATTAATGAATTTTCAAACTGATAACTATTGTTGTAGGCTAACTGCATTGCCAGTGGTGGTCATTTGGCTTCTATTGAAACTGCTGAAGAAAACACTTTTTTATTACACGTTATTGTATTGATGGAGAACATGCTTGGAAAATATGGTAGGAAAATTGTATTGATACCAAAACTAATAAAATCAACTGATTTAATTATATAATGTTTTAAATACTAAAACGATATTTGTATTGAATGAAAGACTCTCATTTTGTTATGAAATTTAATATGAGGTTTCAGTCTAAATTTATTTGACTTTAAGTCTAATTTTCATTTGTCTACCCTTGCTACGTTATATATTTGCCGTAGGCGTCTGAAATATGCTGCTTGCGAGTTAAGTAGGCTCCTAACTCAGCTTGCTAATGAATGTTAAACGCGAAGCTAATTATCTAGAACAACTGGTCATTAACAACCAATATTCTTCAAGTTAAAAAGTTATAATAGAGTACTGGTGTCAAAGGACACAGTTATCGTCCTTTGATTTTCGTTGTCTACGAATATAGTCCCTAGTGCGAATAGTGTATAACTTTAATTTAAATTTTGATACACTTTTCTTATCTATTTCATGCAAATGTAATGCACGAATAATTAAGTAGGGGGATTAATTACATGTTGACAAAATTAAGTGGTGATTTTTTATGTTAAGTAGTGATTTGTTCCAGTACCAAAGGTCAAAGTGTATTACGTCTGAAGACTTAATTCTAGACCCACAAAACAGATAATTGTCAATATGTTAAGTTATAGCTGCTAGAATCAAGATGGCCGCTGAGCTGATAACACTGTGAAAAGTCAGCTCCCAATTTTTGCAATATTTTCAGCAGTTTAAATGTCTGAAATGGATTAATTTTATGGCCAAGAGGAAGTTTTTGAAGTGATGCATCCATTGATATACTTTCTGTGTGATATATTTCAAGAAAATAGGAAATATTAGACATTTTCAAGGATTTCATTGTGTAAACTTGAATGATTGGATTTATCAACAATAGACTTATATAATTATATTGTGTGCAATAACCCTTCAAATAGACTTTCAAGTCAATCAGCAGATAAACAGAAACAGGTAAAAACTGTTCAGTCTTTATTAACAGCTAAGAAAGATAAAGATATTAGTAAACAACCTACAAAGAGAACTCGCTCAGATGTGTCAACAGATTCTAATGCAAGTATGGATTTATCAGGGATAATTAATTTTCAAAAAGACCTAGATGAAATCAAGTTTAGCCTCAGGGATGTTACAACAAAAGATGATCTAAATGAAGTAACAAAAGACCTTGTCAAAACAGCTGACCTTGAAAATATGGTTACTGGTATTGTAAAAAAACTTTTTAGTAAATTTGAATCCACTTTAGATAAAAAGATGAATGAGAGATTGAATAAAATCCAAACAGATATGCAGGAAAAGGTGGAGGCCTTATCAATTGAAAATGAACATTTGAGAAGGAAGATAGATCAAAATGAAGCCAAAACAATGTCAATTAAAAAAGAACTGTCTGAAACAACAGAAATTGCTAAAGTAACAAATATAAGCAGTAACTACAATGAGCAATACTCCAGAAAGAATAACATAAAGGTATATAATTTCCCCTGGAAAGAGCAGCAAGATCTTCGTCAAGATTTTATACAATTGGTAAAGTCTGACTTAAATATAACACTGCATGACCGAGATATTGTAGCCATCCATCGTTTACCTGCACAACGAGAACCACGACCATTAATCGTAAGGTGTTTTAATACTGACTTAAAGAGGAGTATAATGAGAAAAAGAAAAGAACTAAGAAACAAAGTAAAATTTGTAGATGATGTTACCACCAGAAATATGGCTCTTATAAAAAGACTTGAAGATAGTGGAAGGTTTGATCAGGTGTGGTATTTCAACTGTGGCATTTATGGCAGAACTGATAGTGGTCTCCAAATGAAATATGGGTTGTATGATGACATCAACAGAAGACTGAGAGAAGGAAAGTAACTCTGACTTTTTGGAGGTTAAGAAATATACATGTATTTTGTTGATTTAGACTACTCAATACTGAAAGAAGGAAGATAATTCTAGCTACCTTTAAAAAAACCCAATTATAACTTAAAGTTTGTATATTATTTGGTTATTGCTCTGATCTGATTATATATAATGTCAAACAAAATAAGATTTATTAAGATAGTTGAGTGAATATTTAACTAAATAGAGAAAAATATTGCAAAAATTGAAACTGCATCATTACCTTGTATGCAGAAAACAGGAAGAATGCCTGTTGTCTTGATACTGTTTATAATTTTTTATCTCATAGTTTCATCACTTTTTCAAATTATTTTTTTTTCTTTTTTGTTTTTTTTGTTCAAACAAGATGTATTTTCAGTACAGATAACCCATCTGATGAATGTTGCTTTTAATTTACTGTATTCTTTTTGGACTTCACATTTTTTTCTACTCATAATTGAATGGGTTCATTGAAGATATTATCAGTTAACTGTCAAGGTCTAGGTGACATTGAAAAGAGAAGAGATGTATTTAATTTCCTTAAGTCTAAAAAATGCAACATCTATTGTATTCAAGATACACATTTCACAAATGAAAGTGACATGAATATTAAGACCATGTGGGGCTATGAGTGTTATTTTTCATCTTTCTCCTCAAACTCTAGAGGAGTTGCTGTAATGTTTAATAATAATTTTGAATTTAGAGTATTAAAGGAGAAGAAAGGTGTAAATGGTAATTATCTAGCATTAGATATTGTTATAGACAAGGAGAGAGTAATACTTCTATCATTATATGGTCCTAATGCAGATAATCCTAATTTTTACCATCTTATTATGTGTATTATAGAAGATTTTGGAAATGAAAACTTTATAATATGTGGTGATTTTAATCTTGTATTGTATCCTCATATAGACTATTGTAACTATTTACATATTAATAACCCTTGTGCTCGAGATAAAATTTTAGAAATCATAGACCAATGGAACCTTATAGATCCTTTTAGGGAACTTTTCCCAGACTTGCATAGATATACATGGAGAAAAAAGAAGCCCTTTAAACAGGCTAGGCTGGATTTTTTTCTTTTTACAGATAATATGTTAACAAATTTACTAAATTGTAAAATTGAACCTAGCTATCGCTCAGATCATTCTTTTGTAATTTTAGAGCTACAATTTAACCCCTTTATAAGAGGTAAAGGACTGTGGAAATTTAATAATTCCTTATTATATGATCAAGAATATGTAAATACTGTTAAAGATAAAATAATTGATGTCAAGAAACAATATTGTGCACATGTTTATGATTTGGAACATATTGATGAAATTTATGATGAAAATTTACAACTTACTATAAACAAGCAATTATTTCTTGAGACTTTATTGATGGAAATCAGAGGAAAGACTATTTCATATGCAAGTTATAAGAAAAAAGAAAAGGATAAAAAGGTTCTTGATTTACAAAGAGAAATTGATTTATTAGAAGCAAATTTTAAGGAAGAATTAATAAATCAATTAAAAGATAAAAAACAAGAACTGGAGGATATAAGGAAAGAAAAGATGAAGGGTAAATTAATACGTTCAAGGGTAAAATGGATTGAGGAAGGAGAAAAGCCAACTAAACATTTTTATGGTCTTGAATCAAAAAATTGTACTAGTAAAATTATACCAAAAGTCGAAACAGAAGATGGAAGGATTATAACAAAGCAAAATGATATTTTAAAAGAAACAAAAGTATTTTATGAAACACTTTACAAAAATAGGGATTGTAGTTTAAATGGCTGTAAATTTGAACAGTTAGAAAATGATTTTAAAAATATAGATTTTGAAAAATTGACAGAGGATGAAAAAAATAATTTGGAAGGGGAGATAACTATAGCTGAGGCAGGTTTAACATTACATAAAATGAAAAATAATAAATCTCCTGGATCAGATGGTTTTCGACTGAGTTTTTTAAATTTTTTTGGAAAGATTTAAAATATTTTATTGTAGAATCTCTAAATTATGGATTTCATATTGGATCATTATCAGTCACTCAAAAACAAGGTATTATCACATGTTTGCCAAAGGATAACAAGCCACGCCATTTTCTGAAGAACTGGGGCCCCATTTCATTATTAAATACAGTTTATAAAATTGGGTCAGGGGTGATCGCAAATAGATTTAAAAAAGTTTTAGATAAACTTATTAATTTAGATCAAACTGGCTTTATAAGTGGGCGTTATATGGGAGATAATATCCGACTTATATATGATATTTTGCAGTATACTGAAGAAAAAGATGTACCTGGTTTATTACTGTTGATAGACTTTGAAAAAGCGTTTGATACAGTATCCTGGGATTTTCTTTTAGCAGTTCTGACTTTTTTCAACTTTGGGAATTCCATAATCAACTGGATAAAAGTACTTTACAATAATATAAGCTCTGCAGTCATTCAGGGTGGAAATTTATCAGAGTTCTTTGGTATTGGACGAGGCTGTAGACAGGGGGACCCATTATCACCGTACCTTTTCATATTATGTGCAGAGATTTTGGCAATAAAAGTTAGAGGTAATACGAAAATACAGGGTATAGAAATTTCTCAAGTTGAACATAAACTATCTCAGTTTGCAGATGACACTTCACTGATTTTAGATGGAAGTGAAGAATCTATGGAAGAAGCTTTATTAGAGCTAGATTGGTATGCGAAACTTTCTGGACTAAGGATAAATTTTTCAAAAACTCAAGTAGTATGGATTGGATGTAAAAAATACAGTAGAGAAATGTTATGCCAGAACAGAGATTTATCATGGGGGTCAACTTCTTTTAGGCTGTTAGGGATAAATTTTGATATTGATCTTGATAAAATTTTAAACTTAAATTATACTGATAGGTATCTTCAGATAAAAAAATTGATAAATACATGGTCTAAAAGAAACTTAACAGATATTGGTAAAATATCTGTGGTTAAAACTCTTATTCTTCCAATACTTAATCATCTCTTTTTAACATTACCAAACCCAAATGCTGAGATGATTAAGAAAATTAATGATGCTATTTATTATTTTTTATGGAACTCACCAGTTCATAGAGTTAAAAAAGAAGTGTTACACATGGATTATAAGAATGGTGGTTTAAAGATGATAAATATTCATCTATTTATGATAGCTTTAAAATGTACATGGATAAGAAAATTGTTTAGTTCTAACTGTAAATGGTTAAATATTTTATTTACAAATATAGATAAAGAAAAATTGTTTAAACTAGGAAATAGTTACACATCAAATAATATTTCAAATGTCAAAAACAAATTTTGGATTGATGTATTTAAAGCATGGCAATATTTTGTAGATAAAGATATAAATTCTACATGGGAATATTTTCTTGCTAGTCCATTATGGATGAATAAGAATATAAATATCAACAATAAACATGTATTTTATAGAAGTTGGTATAATAAAGGTATTGTTTTTGTAAATGATGTGATTAGTAATAGTGGAAAGTTTCTCTCCTATGGGGAAATAAAAGACAAATTTGATATTTCAGGGAATATAATGATGTATAATAGTATCATTTCAGCATTAAATAAGACAAAGAAGCTGTATTCAAGGGGAGATAATAAGCTCACAGAACCTTTTATTCCCTCTTTTGTTCAAACCATTTAAAAAAAAAAAAGGGAACTAAAGATATATATTGGATGTTAATACCTAAAGTGGTTCCTAATGGGGAGAAAAAGTGGAATGAAATTTTGGAACTTAATGAATTGGAATGGAGAGAAATTTTCAAACTTCCTTTTGCAGTTACTAATAACACAAAATTACAATGGTTACAGTTTAGAGTAAATCATAGAATATTAGCTACAAACAAATTTTTGTGTAAAATTAATGTCATAAATAGTCAGCTATGTAATTTTTGTAAGGAAGAAATAGAAACTATAGAACATGTTCTATGGAATTGTGAAAATGTCCAGAATTTATTAGAAGAAATAGATATATGGTTTTTATCTAATGGTATAAGTATTTCATTCACCAAAAAGAATTTTTTGTTTGGTGATGTCTCACATGTATACAAGGGTGAAATTTCAAACCTGATTTTTCTGTGTCTTAAACAATATATTTATAATACAAGATATTTCCAGAAAGTTTTATCAATTCATGCTGTGAAGAAAGTACTAAAAGATCTATATAATTTAGAGAAGTGTATAGCAGTAAGAAATAATAAACTTGAGAGTTTTAATAAATTGTGGATTCAATTTACTCATTTGTTCGATTGTAATTAAAGTCCTATTATAATTCATATGTGAAAAACATGATAGAATGTCAATTTTTGAATTATCAAAAAAAAGTTACATCAAAAATATTCATCAGAACATTATATTTATTTTTATTTTATTTTTTCTCTGTATTAATTTTTTCTTTTTTTCTTATTTTAAATTTTGATTAATTTATCTTACTTTTCCTCAAGTTTTCCATTCTTAAAAAAAAACTGTAAAAACTTGAATATCTGTATGTTTGTTTAAATTATTATTTTAATATGATGAATACATGTATTTGTAGTCCTTATTTTTGAACTTTTATTATGTTATTTTTTTATTGCAAATGAAAAATGTGGTATTATATTGTAACTACAGCTGATATATTTTGTTGTAAAATGAACTACCAAATACTAACACATATATATTTACATGATCTATTGCTAACATTAACGAGGCCGGGATAAGGTACCGGTATTCGATGTTTTCATTACTAACAAATGTACAGATTTCAATAAAAAATGAAAATTAAAAAAAAAAAAAAAGTTATAGCTGCTAGAAGTTTCTATGATTTTGATACCATATGGACTTCTTGTAATACACTACACTTAAAACATCTTGTTTAAATAGAGCAGGTGCGATTTGTTTTCATTTGTATTTATTGTCTAAAAGAAATGCACTTCAAAATAACTGTGTTCATGGGCCATTATCAATCATAGCACATTTTCTGATATATATATTTATAGTCTGTTAACTAATATAAGATGCTTTATTCTTGATGACATTATATTTCTAATTCTTTTAAAGAAATTCATGCAGTTTGAAACTCCAACTTTCAGTTATGTTTCTATTTAACATTTTAAAATAGCGTTCTTTCTTATTATTCTGATATTATTATTTTAAGCATACGTCTGGATTGGCCTAACGGACAATAATGATGAGATGTCATATCAATGGTTGTCTGGTGAATCACTTAACTTCAGTAACTGGTATCAGGGACCACCACAGCAACCAGATAATAAAGATTACGATAATCAGCCAGGCGCACACTGTGCTATGATAAATAGAGATTTCTCTTTGAAGTGGAATGACGAATTTTGTAGCAATTTACCATTACGGTCTGTTTGTGAAATTCGGTAAGATGAATTAAACCCCCATTCCCCATGGTACGAAAAAGAATTTAAAAATCGAAAACATCTTATACAACTACTTCCTTTATGCAATAAAAGGAAAAAGAAAAAAAAGAAAAAGTGTTGTTAAATATTGAATGGGTTAAAACCTTAGCGTGTTGGTGGATCATTTAGAGTAATTAAACTCTATATAAAGACCAGGATTGAAATTTAGTATTTGTGCCATACGCTTGAAACACACTTTGCGTGATTTGTCTGTATGTCCTTCGTGTTTCTGTGTTTTTTTTTACGTTGTCTGTATTTAAAGACAATGTTGGCTGCTGTACCCTTAGTTTTAACAGTTGAACTTGAAGTGTTTTTGTTTTGTTCGAACGTCGTTTTCAATATGGGGGAATCTCGTGTTACTGTCATTCGAGAAAGAGGTTGTGCTTACTATAACCAGGTTTAATCTACTTTTTTCTACTCTGTACCAAGTCAGGAATATTATAGTTCTTATCCATTCGTTCAATGTTTTTAAGTTTTTTATTTTGCTATTTGATGAAAGACTTTCTGATTTGAATTCTCCTCAGAAATCCGTTTTTTGTGATTTTATTCATATCACTCTCTTTATATTTAAATGCAATACTGTGGATTCATTAATATTCGTTGTATACCAATTTCCGTGGATTGTGTGGGTACAGGAGAACCACGAATTCAAATGTTCAACGAATAACAAATTTGCTAAAGGAATGAGTGTAGACTTTGCCAAAACCACGAAATTAAATATCCACGAATATGTAAATTTTCTGCAAACCACGAAAATTGGTAACCACGAAAATAAATGAATCCACAGTAGTCAAACACTTGTTGATCCCTCACATCATTGAAGAGACATTAATTGTCGAAATCCGGATATGGTGAAAACATTTAGCACCTTGTGTTGTGGTTTACAATCTTTGCTTCAATGTTATTGTTTCCTACAATGTACTAGGTATTCAGTTAATTTAGAGATCAATTTTGTTACACCTTGTGATCAATTAATTGGGCAATCGTCAATGGCAGTCAACAGGTCTTAATAACATCAGTTGTTCTACCTGGTAGTCAAATGTGTTTTGTTTAAATGAATATTGCCCTCTTTTGTCGTTGGAAAAAAAGATAAAGCAAAACCCAACGTCCACGGCTTCACTCTTCATCTTCACACAATTACTACCATTGTTTTCATAGAACATTGCAAGGTTCATGTTGGGAACCATATCGAAACATACAGGTTTCACTAATGTCCTGCAATAATTATATCACGTAATCTATAATTAAGTGTATACAGATCGAGATAGATTCCTTCTGATAAGAAATAAATAAGTTTGTACTATATATGCTATTTATGAATGGTATATATCAATCCTACGCTTATATACCGTTTCGACGGTATTTTTTATGATAAATTAAATATTGTAATATATGTCCGCCATCATCAGGGATTGTCCCATATATTCAAAAAAATATGCTTTCTTTACCTTGGTCGATGTCAGAATATCTTATAAATTTATGTGCCTATTATAAGCAATGATCGGTGTTTTTGTGAATACTTCATTGCAAACAACATTATCTCTTACGAGATGCCAAAGTTTTAAAAGGTGTTTTCGTAATTTGCTTATGCAAGGATTATATTTAATAGCCATTACAAAAGAAATTTCCTCCTTACGTTTCCCTACCTTAGTTGAAAACAAATGTTTTCTCTCTTTGGTTTAGGCTTCATTGAAGCTAAACATGATTTTAGTGTCAGGGTAACCCCTATTTATCAAATTCTGTTTGAACTTTAAGATAATTTCTCTAAGGTCATTATCATTGTTTGAATTACTTCTCCCCGAATAAATGCTTTAAACACGTGTTCCTCATGCGATTTATTTCTGTTTGAATATAGAAAAGAATTCGTAGGTTTAAAGTGGGTTTTCATGTCTTCTATATTTTCTACTAGAAATCTTCTGCCCTTGAATAAATGAACCATATGTTCATCAGATATTCATTTGATTTTATACAAAAAATAGAAACAATCAAGCCAATAGACAATTGCCTATTATGTTTTGACCAACTGTCCAATTGAAGAAATTCTTTTAGCAGAAAGAGCAACATATGCCGAATTTGAAAAATCGCATTACACTACAAAATATTCCTCTACAGATGATTTAGTTTCCCTCTTGGGATATATTCTGCAATATAATATCTTTGAATTTAATGATCGATTATATCAACAATGTCTAGGTTTGCAATTGGGGCCTGCTTTGCACCAGAATGTTGTAATATTTAATTATATCAAATAATGAAAGAAATTATTTCGTCATTTCCTCACAAGACAAACATATTTTATTATGCCAGATACATGGATGATGGAATAATAATACACCACGGTAAAGACATGAACTTGACGTAAATTGCCTAATAGTCATCACAACTTTCTCAAATTCACATATGAAATTTCAGAATCTAACACAACATTTCTAGACGTTAATTTATTCAAGGGCAGAAGATTTCTAGCAGATAATATATTAGACATGAAAACCCACTGCAAACCTACGAATTCTTTTCTATATTTGCACATAAATAGCTCTCATAAGGAGCAAATGTTTTAAGCATTTATCGGGGAGAAGTAATTCGTTGCAGAAGATCAACAAACAATGATAATGACTTAAGAGAAATTATCTTAAAGTTCCAACAGAAGTTGATACATAGGGGTTACACTGACACTGAAAGCATGTCTAGCTTCAATGAAGCCTTTACCAAAGAGAGAAAACATTCGTTTTCAACTTAGGAAGGGAAACGTTTAGAGTAAATTCCTCTTGTAATTGCTACTAAATATAATCCTTGCATAAGCAAATTACAAAAACACCTTTTAAAACATTTACATCTCATAAGAGAAAATGTGGTTTGCAATGAAGTATTCACAAAAACACCGATAATTGCTTATAATAGTTATCAAAAGTACCAGGATTATAATTTCATACGCCAGACGCGCGTTTCGTCTACACAAGACTCATCAGTGACGCTCAGATCAAAATAGTTGAAAAGCCAAATGAATACAAAGTTGAAGAGCATTGAAGATCCAAAATTCCAAAAAGTTGTGCCAAATACGGCTAAGGTTATCTACTCCTGGGGTAAGAAAATCCTTAGTTTTTCGAAAAAAATCAAAGTTCAACAGAAAATTTATAAAAATGACCATATAATTGATATTCATGTCAACACCTAAGTGCTGACTACTGGGCTGGTGATACCCTCGGGGAGGAAACGTCCACATAAAAGGCACATAAATTTATCTGATATTCTGACATCGACCAATATAAAGAAAGCATTTTTTTTTTAATATATAGGACCATCCCTGATGATGGCGGACCTATATAACAATATTTTTTTTTATCATAAAAGTTACCGATGAAACGCTATATAAGCGTAGGATTGATATATAACATACATAAAAAGCATGTATAGTACAAACTTAATAATTTCGTATCAGAAGGAATCTATCTCTTTATAAACATAATTATTGCAGGACATTAGTGAAACCAATATATTTCGATATGGTTCCCAACATGAACCTTGCAATGTTCTATGAAAACAGTGATAGTAATTGTGAGAAGATGAAGAGGAAAGCAGTGGACGTTGGGTTTTGCTTGATCTTAATTTTTTGGATTGATTGCAAACATATAAAATTTATAAATAGCATATAAAGTACAAACTTAATAATTTCTTATCAGACGGAATCTATCTCTTTATAAACATAATTATAGATTATGTGATATAATTATTGCAGGACATTAGTGAAACCAATATATTTCAAAACAGCATTACAATTATTATAAACAAGTTCATATTTAAAAAAAAAAGGATTTGCTACCTTAAAACAAATAATTACATCATATCTGATATTGAATTTTCTCCGTTTTGTAGATTAACATGATACCATGTGTCTGTTTGAGAGAGACGTATGTATTATCTGAGGACGACATGATATTTGCCAATTTGGGAGCCAAATGTGAATGATCTTAGGAATATATGTTATTTGCATTTCTAATAAAGTATTGAGGGACTAAATACGAAGCGTTGTTTCTTGTTTCAAAGTTTCAGATGGAATATACCAATCGCATCCATCGAGATAGAAAGTCAGGGGTGAATAAATACGTTAACACGTATGGAGAAATATGACAATTGTAAACTTATGAGTTGTGATCCTTTCAAATCAGGTGTTATCGTTGATGCTGTATATTATATTTGGTTTCTTTCATCGTTTTCAAAATCAATCAGGCTGTTACTTTTATTGTTTGAATCTTTTTACTTTTGGTATTTCAGGCTTATGGTTGTGACCTTCTATGTATGTTACTCTCTTGTGAAGTGTTGTCTCATTGGAATTTATACCATCGTTTAACATATTATCTTTTGCTTCTAATGCCAAGAAATGTACCTTATTTTGACTAGTAATATGATGATAACCGCGAAGACCAACAGCATAGAAGCAGTCTCATTAATCAAAATAACACTTTTTGCTACAATAAATATCGCGTTTCTTAGTGCCTTTCTGTATTACCTTCTATCAGAAACGCTCAGATCAAAAATGAAAACTACTAGGAGTTTACAATTGTGTGTACATAGAAGGAGCTACATGACCAATACAGACATATATGGATCAAGGCAAACCACATATATTAATAACTGATTATGTCCTGTTATAGATGTTGAAGTATAACGTCTAAATTTTGGGTCAACATTTTTGTGTCGCGAAACCTTTATCTGAAATTTAGAATGGCTATAACATGTGTTACGGCCAGAAATCGCCTTTAAATTGTAGCCAACAAAAGACACAAATCAATAGTAAAATTTAACAATATTTATTATACAAAAGTTTACAAGAAGTATTTTACAAATATAAATGTTAACTTAACTGTCAAAATATGAGTCCACTCTTTTATCTGTATCCGGAAATCTTTCGGAATCCAATCTGAATATTATGTTCACTATTAAGGTCACAATCTAGTATGATGTTGTTTGTAGAATAAAAGTGTCAATCCAAATGCTGTGAATACTAATGTCTATCAATGTCTATGTCCAAGTTTAATTATGAGAGTTTAACTTTAGTGTCTGTATATATAGTGTTGTCATGGAAAGTTCTAGAACACTCTATAATGGAACATTGTGGAAAATCCTGGAAAGTTACAACGGAAGTTTCTTGAATAACGTAGAAGTTTAAATTACGCATCTTTTATAAGGATCATTCTAGAAAGTTCCAATCATTCTGTGATTGTTCCAGTGATTCCTAAACTGCACAGTTATATAATAATTTGGTAAACAACTATCAGGCCATTCAACACAAATTAGGCCAACATAAATAAACATAATCATTACAATATCATAACACCTCCCCCCTTAAATGAAGTTTTAGTGTAACAAAAACTTATCATGAATAATATGAACAAAAATACATAATATATACAAAGTGATTTAATAAGCTCTAGATAAAGCATCAGCTATTACATTATCTTTACCCTTAATATGTTTTACAATTACATCATATTCCTGTAACAATAAACTCCACCTAGTCAACCTCTGATTCTTGTTTCTCATTTTATGCATGAAGGTGAGAGGATTATGATCAGTATAAACAAGAATAGGATATACAGTGGGATTCAAATATACATCAAAATGTTGAAGTGCTGACAACATTGCAAAACACTCTTTTTCAATAGTTGAATAATTTTTCTGATGTTTATCTAATTTCTTAGAAAAATATGATATAGGTTTTTCAACATTATCATCTGTCTCTTGATATAAAACAGCTCCTATTCCTACATCGCTAGCATCAACGGCAAGTTTAAATTGTTTTTCAAAGTCTGGAGTAATCAGAACTGGACTATTAATTAAAAGTGATTTGCTATTTTGAAAAGCGTTTTGACAATTTTCACTCCAGATAAATTTAGAGTCTTTTCGTAAAAGATGAGTCAATGGTTGAACAACAGTAGCAAAATTTGAACAAAATTTCCTGTAAAATCCAATCATGCCTAAATATCTCATAAGTTGTTTTCTATTTGTAGGAGGAGGAAATTTGGAAATAGCTTCCACTTTAGCCATTATAGGTTTTACTTGACCTTGGCCAACTGTATGCCCTAAATAATCAACAGTGGCCTGACAAAATTCAGTTTTACCAAGATTAACAGTCAAATTTGATTTTGACAATCTTTCAAAAGTATCATACAAATGTGTTAAATGCTGTATCCAGCTATCACTACATACAATTAGATCATCAATATAAGCATAACAACAGTCTAAATCTTTTATAACATTATTGATCATTCTTTGAAATGTAGCTGGAGCACTTTTCATGCCAAACGGCATTACAGTATATTGAAATAAGCCATCTGGTGTAACAAAAGCTGATATTTCACGAGCTCTCTGTGTCAATGGAACTTGCCAATAACCTTTCAATAAATCAAATTTGCTCACAAATTTTGCTTGACCAATATTGTCAATACAATCGTCTATCCTTGGAATCGGATAGGAATCAGATTTTGAGACTGAATTTACTTTTCTGAAATCAGTCACGAAACGAAAGGTTTTATCTGGTTTTGGCACAAGGAGACAAGGAGAGCTCCATTCACTGTTACTCGGCTCAATAATATCATTGTCAAGCATATATTTAATTTCTTTTCTCATAACTTCAAGTTTGAGTGGATTGAGCCGGTAAGGATGTTGCCTTATTGGAGAAGCATCTCCTACATCAACATCATGACAAACAGCAGTTGTTTTGTTAGGCACCTCCTACATCAACATCATGACAAACAGCAGTTGTTTTGTTAGGCACATCTGGAAAAAGATTTTTGAAAGAAAATACCAAAGTTTTTATTTCTTCTCTACGATCAAAAGACAGATGTGCAAGTTTTGAATCTAAATTTGACAAAATTTCTGAATTTTTCAATCTAACTGTCTCTTCCATAGTTTTACAACTAAAAGTTGGTTCAATTACATCTGGTTTGTCATGATTGTTCTCAAATTTAACCATGCCTAAAGTGGCAACTGGTTTACTATCACATAGTACATTAGTACGCTCAAAATATGGTTTTAACATATTAATATGACACACTCTATTTCGTTTGCGCCGACCTGGAGTTTTTACAATATAATTCAAATCATTAATTTTACTCTCTATTGTATAAGGACCACAATATTTAGCCTGCAAAGGATGTCCAGGGACTGGCAAAAATACAAGTACCTTATCACCAGGCTCAACAACTCTGTCCCTGGCATCTTTATCATACCATATTTTCATCTTGTTCTGTACATTTTTTAAGTTTTTCTGAGCAATTTGACAAGCAGTAAACAATTTTTCTTTAAATCTAGATACATAGTCTAAAAGATTCAAGTCAGTATGTTCAGTAAGCCACTTTTCCTTAATCAATTTTAACGGTCCCCTTACAGTATGACCAAATACCAACTCAAAGGGACTAAATCCAAGGGATTCTTGAACAGCCTCTCGGACTGTAAAAAGTAGAAAGTGAACTCCATCATCCCAGTCTCTGTCAAATTGAAGACAAAAAGTTCTAATCATGTTCTTCAAGGTTTGATGAAAACGTTCTAAGGCACGTTGAGATTCGGATGATAAGCACTTGATCCGTATTGAGCAATCCCTAACTGGTATACGACTTGTTGAAATAAACCTGACATGAAATTTGATCCCTGGTCGGACTGTATAGACTTAGGAAGTCCTACTAATGTGAAAAATTTGATCAAAGCTTTGGCGATAGTAGTTGTCTTGATATTTCTGAGCGGAATAGCTTCAGGAAAGCGAGTAGATGTACACATGATTGTCAATAAATATGCATTTCCAGTCTTGGTCTTTGGTAAAGGTCCAGCGCAGTCAATTAGAACTCTGCTGAAAGGTTCGTCAAAGGCTGGAATAGGCAGAAGAGGTGCTGGTGGTATTTTCTGGTTAGGCTTACCAACAACCTGGCATATATGGCATGATTTGCAGTATTCTGCAACATCGTTTCTAAGTCTGGGCCAGTAGAAATGTTGCAATATTTTTAGGCAAGTCTTCCTTATACCTAAGTGTCCAGCCAAGGGGGGGTCATGTGCAAGACCAATAATTTCTTGCCTATAAACTTTAGGCACCACCACTTGGTACACCACTCTCCATTCCTCCTCTGGGGTAGCATCAGGAGGCCTCCACTTTCTCATTAAAATGCCGTCCTGATGGTAATAGCATTCGGCCACTTTGTCTGCTTCCTCCTGTGGTTGAGCTCTCTGGCTGAGCTGAAGAACCTCAGGGTCTGTATGTTGTTCTTCAGATAAATTTTCTCCGTCTAATGAATGGCTGTTAACGTCTGGCCATGGCATAATAACATTCTTGTTAACACTAGGTGGTTTTGTAATGGCCTTTTTTGAGCTACCAGGACCTTCAATGTCAACTATAAAAGTGTCAGAAAGGTCCATGTAATCAAATTTGTCTTCTTGCAAATTCTCATTTTGTTGTTTTCTAGCCATCGCCCTAGTAACAACACAAGCTGGATACAATTCAGCATCATCTTCAGGTGATTTAACATCCACCACCGGTTCACTGGTAACAATTGGTTCAGTAACCACTTTGTTCCTAGCTAGATCATTTCCTAGCAATAATGTAACACCCTCAACAGGGAGATTAGGACGAACACTTACAACAACTGGTCCAGTTATCAAATCTGACTTCAGATAAATACGATGGAGAGGAACATCTATACAACCCAACTCTACACCTTGTAACAAAATGGAGGCAACAACAGAAGTCTTCTCGGACAAAGGCAACACACCTTCTAACAATAAAGACTGAGAAGCTCCAGTGCCCCGTAAAATCTTAATAGGCTGAAGAGTGGTATCATCAACAATAGAAACAAACCCATCAGACATAAAGGGTTTATATTCCTCCATGTAATCACAAAAACTGGACTTAAAAGCCGGACGCGCAGGACATTCCAATGTACTGGTAATATAAGGTGTCGTACAAGCACTGGTCTTTGGCTTAATATCTCGTTCATTCTTCTTCTGGAGTCTAAAACAATCAGCCATCAGGTGACCAATCTTCTTACAATAAGCACAAGTCAGTGACTTCTTCTCAAAAGTATCAAATTTTGAACTAGACATATTATAACTGGACTGACTCTTATTCTGTGGAACAGGCTTACTATCAGTATGCTCAGTGCTTTGATTTTTGTAATTTCCACTGGAAGTATTATAATTTTGACCCTTGAAACTTCTTTTATGTGAAAGAGTATAATTATCTGATATAACAGCTGCATCATGTATTGACTCAACAGTTTTGTCGTCTAAATGTGTTTTTAATTCTGAATGAACACATTGTTTGAACTCTTCTAATAACATCAATTGTCTTAGGTGATCAAAATTGTTATTTGTTTTCTTTGAAGTAAGCCATTTATCAAATAGATCTTCTTTTTCCCGAGCAAATTCCACATAGGTTTGCGAATCAAACTTTTTATAAGATCTAAATTTCTGTCTATATGCTTCTGGTACTAGCTCATAGGCTTTCAAAACTTCCTGTTTCACAGTGTCATAATCAGAACTTTTTTGTGATGGAAGTGCGGAGTATATTTCAGCTGCCTTACCCTCAAAAACACTTTGCAGCATCGTAGTCCAATACGGCATAGGCCATTTCAAATTGTTAGCAATTTTCTCAAACTGTGGAAAATATTTATCAACTGTTTTTTCACAAAATTTTGGAACCAAACGTATGTTTTTTGCTGCATCAACATAATCTGATTTGGAGTGAACTTTAGTGTTGCTTTCTTCTTTCACCATTTCAATTTTCAGTTTCTCCATCTCTAGCCTTTCCCTCATTTCAAGTTCTTTTAATTTAAATTCATCTTCTTTTTCTTTTTTCTCCATTTCTAACCTTTCCTTCATTTCCAGTTCTGCCTGTTTTAATTTAAATTCATCTTCTTTTCTTTTCTCCATCTCCTTCATTTCCATTTCTTTTAATTTAAGTTCATGTTCTAATTCAAGCTGTTTTAACTTAAAGGCGTCAACATTTTCAACCTTAAGATCAAGAGCCTCTTCACCTAAAATTTCTTCGTCAACTAATTTGTCTATAACCAAATTTTTTATAATTTGTTTTCTCATAGATACTTTAAAAACTAATTTTAGTTGTTTAGCAAGCAACACTAGTTCCTCTTTCTTTAACTTATCAAAACTCTCCAGGTCTGGCGTTTTCAAAAATTTACCAGCATCAAATGCCATTTTGTAGAATTTTGTTGGCTAGTTATAATAAAAATATTAAACAAATTTTGAATAAAATATGTTCAGTATCCCGGACGAGCCCCCAATTTCTGTTACGGCCAGAAATCGCCTTTAAATTGTAGCCAACAAAAGACACAAATCAATAGTAAAATTTAACAATATTTATTATACAAAAGTTTACAAGAAGTATTTTACAAATATAAATGTTAACTTAACTGTCAAAATATGAGTCCACTCTTTTATCTGTATCCGGAAATCTTTCGGAATCCAATCTGAATATTATGTTCACTATTAAGGTCACAATCTAGTATGATGTTGTTTGTAGAATAAAAGTGTCAATCCAAATGCTGTGAATACTAATGTCTATCAATGTCTATGTCCAAGTTTAATTATGAGAGTTTAACTTTAGTGTCTGTATATATAGTGTTGTCATGGAAAGTTCTAGAACACTCTATAATGGAACATTGTGGAAAATCCTGGAAAGTTACAACGGAAGTTTCTGGAATAACGTAGAAGTTTAAATTACGCATCTTTTATAAGGATCATTCTAGAAAGTTCCAATCATTCTGTGATTGTTCCAGTGATTCCTAAACTGCACAGTTATATAATAATTTGGTAAACAACTATCAGGCCATTCAACACAAATTAGGCCAACATAAATAAACATAATCATTACAATATCATAACACATGGTTTTAGTGTTTGAAAAATAAGGCTTTGAGAAGATCAAGATGGATAATAAAGAACTATATACAAATGTTATACCATTGCGACAAGTTCAAAAATCAGTGCCGAAGCAGTTCTTTTTAAAGAGTAATGCCCCTTGGAAATATTAATTATATTGAAAGATGCAATGTGTTTGCTGATAATGCGTCAATTTTCTAAGATAGCTGTATATTTTTTTTACGAAATGAAAGTTATTGGTGTTTGCTAGATTAATTATTTCAATGCGGAGGACATTGGAACTACAATGTAATATATTTTATCAAAAATTGTTACATCTTCAAATATGGCGCCATACTACAATTAAATATATTGATCTTACACCGATCAATTTAATACTATGTTTTGTTAGGAAAAACATATCTATTTTAGAGAGTTGATATTTTCTTTACACGTGTCACACCATGCAGTAATACGTTGTTCGAAATTACTCACATAAAACATGTTAAAGGTGTATTGAAATTATCAATATCAAAAGTATGTATGGCGTTTACTAAGACACGGTTTTCCGTCTGAATAGTTATCAAAGATACCAGGATTATAATTTAGTACGCCAGACGCGCGTTTCGCCTCACAGTTTTGTAAACAGAAAATTTATAAACATGACCACATAGTTGATATGCATGTCAACACCGAAGTGCTGACTTCTGGGCTGGTAATACCCTCTGGGACCAAACGTCCACCAGCAGAGGCATAGACTCAGTGGTTTAAATAGTTATCAAAGGTACCTGGATTACAATTTAGTACACAAGACGCGCGTTTCGTCTACATAAGACTCATCAGTGACGCTTATATCGAAGCAGTTACAAACCAATCAAATAGAAAGTTGAAGAGCATTGGGGATCCAAAATTCCAAAAAGTTGTGTGTCAAATACGGCAAAGGTAATCTATGCCTGGGATAAGAAAACCCTTAGTTTTTGGAAACTTTATAAAAAAAAAAAGTTGAAGACGGATACTTCTTGTTCGAAAGTCGCACACGTCTTCTGATAGGGATGTGTTATCATAAATGAAAGGCAATCGATATAAAAGGTTCTTTCATTTTTTAAATCGAACATAGCTTAACAAACAGTACATGGATAGTGTAATGTTTGACTCCTTCTTTTGTTAAGTATAGCGTTTCTAGAAGATTGCTCCTTAACTGCTAATATATTATCATATCCTCATTTTAAAATCTAAAAATTGAATACATCATACAGACTTGAATAGCTCAAGCGCAATATTGGTAGGAATGCTGACAAAACGCACAACTGCTGGTTGACGATTTCCTTCACACAATCAACTACACTGTTCAGTCAAAACATCAATCGCCTGGTCCGTATCTGAACAGTAGAATCAGTCTGACAATGATCATGGTGATACTGTCATATCTCTTACGAAATCAGCATTCAAGAGAGAAGGACATTATTATTGATTACACTGAATTATTGACATGTAACCATGTCAAAATAACTGATGACGAACATGCACCGTAGAAAGATGAAAAACAAAATGACTAAAATCCAATATAAGTACACTAAAAATTGTCTTTGGCAATCGTCAATAGCAGTCAGCAGGGTTAAAGAACATCAGTTGTTCGACCTGTTAGTAAAGTGTGTTCAGTTTAAATATACTTTTTCACTTTTTGGTATTTAGGAAAATGTTGTTTGTGCTGTATTAAGACCCTTCTAAAACGAAATTTGTTTTACATGCACACGTATACAAATTGCGGTTTTTATCCAACGCAATCATAGGTTTGAACGTAATTTTCAATTTATACTCGTTTATATCTTTTCGTTTGGGCTTGTATCATATTTTCCTTCCGGTTTATATGATATGTTCATCCTATATTAACTCTTACAATTCAAGAGTATTTCTAGAGATGAGTGCATTTTATATGGCCTTCCAAATACCATTTCGATCCCTAACATTACTGAAGAGACATCTATTGTCGAAATCCGGATCTAGTGTACAAAAAAAATATTAACACCTTATGTTTGCGGCATACATCGTGGCCACAAGTTGATTTGTTTTCTGTTTAGTATTAAATTTATATTAAAATCTATATTGTTACATCATATGATAAATTTTATTTGGCAATCGCCAATGGCAGTCAGCAGGGTAAAAAAACGTCATTTGTTCGACCTGTTAGTCAAATGCAATTTAAGCGAACGCTGGAACAATTATAATAATTCCAAACACATCGCTGAAATTGTATAAATTCAATATTTTGATAGAGTCTTAAGATGAATTGCCATGATTCATTTGTCATCGTGCAATTACCGAGGAAGGATATCTGTTATCAGAAATATCTAACATATGGTTCGTTTTATTGTGTTGGTGGTGATGTTGTACCCTTTCAGACTTGTTATATATTATATTTTGTATTGTACTGAATTATGTTTATGTGATCCATCGCCCCATTAGATTTATCGTTGACTATTTATTCAGTCATTTAATATATATATATATATTTGCGAAAGCAGATTTACAGATCTAACATTGTTGGGTTGATGTTTAGACGAGTTGTATATACATTATGTACACAGCCATGTATCACCATCATTGATTGTGATCCGATGGATACATCTGTTGTAGGGTTGTCACTGGCTCAGACGTACTTATGAATATAATTATTTTCTGTGACTGTATCTTACATTAATTTGTAGGATCCTTTACTATAGATAATTTAGCTGATCTGTAACAATAACAGTTTCATGCCTTATATATCATGTACTGTAGTACGCCGCTAGATTAAAACTGACGTGGAAAGGTAACACATGCCCACCGCAAGCTCTTTTTTAAGAGCCCAGGTGGTCGTGTGGTCTAGCGGGACGGCTGCAGTGCAGGCGATTTGGTGTCACGATATCACAGTAGCATGGGTTCGAATCCCGGCGAGGGAAGAACCAAAAATTTGCGAAAGCAAATTTACAGATCTAACATTGTTGGGTTGATGTTTAGACGAGTTTTATATACATTATGTACACAGCCATGTATCACCATCATTGATGGTGATCCGATGGATACATTTGTTTTAGGGTTGTCACTGGCTCAGACGTACTTATGAATGTAATTATTTTCTGTGACTGTATCTTACATTAATTTGTAGGATCCTTTACTATAGATAATTTAGCTGATCTGTTACACTAACATCTTCATGGCTTATTTATCATGTACTGTAGTACGCTGCTAAATTAAAACTGACGTTGAAAGGTAACACATGCCCACCGAAAGTTCTTTTTTGATAGCCCAGGTGGTCGTGTGGTCTAGCGGGACAACTGCAGTGCAGGCGATTTGGTGTCACAATATCACAGTAGCATGGGTTCGAATCCCGGCGAGCGAAGAACCAAAAATTTGCGAAAGCAAATTTACAGATCTAACATTGTTGGGTTGATGTTTTAAACGAGTTGCATGCCAATTATATAGTCTCCCAGTTCCGCCCCTTCAATAATCATTGACCCCGCTTCCCTCAACCTTGACTCCCGTTCAACTATTGCATTCCTTCCCGTCCCATATGTTCCCTTACTCCTATCCATCTCTCTTGATTATATTATCATAGTATGCTGACTAAATCAATTACCACAGATTAGAAGGAAGAGGTGTTTGGCAGAAAACAATGCTATACAGTTATAACGTTTTGTTTGATATTTTATTATTACGTTATGTTCTCCTTGACTGGTAATTGTCGTCATGGTGGTTAGTCAAACCTGCAAAAAGTAGAAATTAAGATATGAGTTATATATATGAGGGATACTGTAGTTTTAGTACATTAAAATAAATAAATCAAATTCTAAAACAGGATATTTGTTACTCGTAAAGGAATGAGCTATGTTCTATTGGTGCATAATATTTTAATTTTAGTTTCTTGTGTACAATTTGGAAGCTGAACAAGTATATATTTGTTTAAGGGCCAGCTGAAGGACGCCTTCGTGTGCAAAAACTTCTCGCTACATTGAAGACCTGTTGGTGACCTTCTGTTGTTGTTTTTTCAATGGTCAGGGTTGTTGTCTCTTTGACACATTCCCCATTTCAATTCTCAATTTTATAGTCTGAAACGTACAAAGAAGGTGAACAATTGTGTATGATCATGTTATGCATTGTTAAAAATCAACCACTTACAGTCATCATTTCTAACATAAATGCATATTGACAAAATAATTACTTTATTGATTAGTGATGAGCTCTGCCGTAGTTTTATAACTCTAAAGGCTATATAAAACTAGAAGTGTGTGCTTGTCTGGAGCACAACAGTTGAATTTTAGGTATTCACATTCAAACATTCAAGTTTTGAACTTAAAGATTGACGCCAAAGAAAATGGAGTTTTAGACTCTGGTTCAGGAAATTGTAATATCTTTCATACTGTCCTGTTCTTTTGGGTTCATCATTTGTTCTGTACGTCATTGCTTTTAATGATATAACTACATTGAGTAGTAACGAGATTGTTGTATGTCTCCAAATTATGTTTATGTTGGATCTCCATTATTTTTTTGTAAATGTAACACATTTGAATCTTGATTGTTTATAATAAACGTCTGTTTTTTCCGTGTTTAGCAGTGATTCCTTTAATAAGTTGTTACGCTAAAAAATAACTTTAAAAAAGAAATAAATCCATTTACAGTTAAATATAACAACTATAAAATATCCTACCTTGATTCACAGATATAAACATTGTCAATACGGTTGCATCTAATCTTTGGTGCGTCATACCATGTACCACCAGATACCATCAAAAAACAACTCCCCACTTCAATGTCTCTAGATACATTATCTAATGGATTCCTGTTGTTAAACATGTTTGATACTGTAGTATTTCCAGATTGCCATACATAACTTATGCCATCCTTTGACTCTAATCCAAAAAAGGGAAATTGTATACCTAAAACAAGTATATGTATATAAAAAAATGCTAAAAAGTCTGAAAAACAACACTTATATATCAATATTAAAAAAGTAAACAGCAAATGTAAGTATCTATAAAAACATGTATTCTTTATCATCATGATTATGACGTGAGATGGATCATATCAATCTATTTTAATTAAACTACAGGTTTTTGTTGTGTTCGTATTCACACGGGTTTGTTTATGTTCTATTGTGTGAACAATTGTTTGTTTGTTTGTGTGTTTGTTTATTTGTCCTTTACATGTTTTTAGCCATGGCGTAGTAATTTTATTTTTGATTTATTAGTTTAAATTTCCCTCTTGTATCTGTCGTCTCTCTTTTGAAACATATCTGATGTAAAATATCGTATAGGTATTCAAACGCATTAGTCGAACACAAATTATTAATGCAAAAAAACTAAAAACCTAAAAACTTTCTTAAGACAAACGCTTGAAACCTAAGCACAGCATAGCAAACCACAGACTAAGAAACTGGAACCTAAAAAAAACCAGGGCTGATATAAGGTGTTTTGAAAGGGTGATCAAATCAAATGACACATGTGACATATATTCCGCCACCCTTGGTTAAATAGACAATTTGTAATCAAAACCCTTTTGTATGGTAATATTCGTAAGGCATGCAAGCTCCGAAACATTGTAGGAATTGGAAGATATATATTTTGTCGTTAATTTTGTTTGTGATAACTTGTATGCAGAAACTAGAATAATCTTCTTTTCAAATTATTTTAAAGAACTTTTAATACAATGGTATGTACTTACTTTTTAGATCTATTCAAAATTGAAAAAAAAACTGCTTACCAAGTTCTTCTTTAGCTGAAAGTATGAATCTGTTTTCTTCTTGGTTATTTATTTCCAAAAGAGTACCACACATGGAAGAGCAAGTCTCCTTCAAAAACATTATTTAAGCAGACAGTTACCCACGTAACATAGGGTATAAACAACTTATTGTAAATGACAAGTCTAATTTAATGATATAGGAACAAAAGTACAAAACAAATAAAGACGAATATGCACACCTTACATATCATGCACACGTTACATCATTAATTCTGTCACAAATCTGTAAAATGTATAAAATTTCCCATCTGTGCTAAATAAGAACATACTAGTATATAACAATTTACCTTTGCCTTGTCATAACCGTTGACATTTTTAACAAATATGTATATGGAACCACTGAATGAACGTACACCAATTACGCCATTTGGAACACCTAAATCATTGTGAATATAGATATTGAGACATATCACAATTATACATAAAAGTAATGACTGAATGTTTCATTATTTGAGATATCAAAATATATCAGTGTATTTGACCTGGTTGTTTATACGAGATTGTGTTTCATCATACTTTTAGTTCTTTCAGCTATATTCAGTAAGAGTAAACCCTATGTAATGAGATTTTGTGTTAAACAATATGAAGATTGGAGTAAATACTTAAATAAAAGTATTTACTATATGTATATGATCAATCCCTTTCTCGACAAATTTAATTCTAAATTCTGAATAAAGATTAATAACTTTCAACTCAATGTGATTCCAAATCATTTGTTTACATTAGTCAATGCTAATTCTTAGGACCGATAAGATTATGAAAGCTTGTTTTTATCTCACAAAACCAGAAAATCCGAAAAATACTTTAACACAGAATGAATATCAAAGCGTTTCAATGATGTGTGGATATTGGATCCGTTTTCCAATTACAGTGAAACCTGACTAAACCGAATCCTGCATGCATGAACCGAAATTCTGTATAAACCAAACGTGTTCTTAAGCACCTTCATATCAAATTGTATGCGTTGGAAACATAACAAAATCGAAGAGGTTCGGTTTAAACAAATTTCACTGTAAAAAAAAAAAACAAGGATACTAATAAATCAAGATCAAGCAAAGTGGTGAAATATCAAATGAAACACAAGTATTACATATGGCATTTATCGGACTCCATGTGCCGTCTTCCAAACATTTAATACTGTCATTCCCTTTAAGAGAATGCCCATCTGAGCACGTCAATTTCCCTGTGCTTCCTACAAATTTCTGATCTGTGCTAATAGTCATTTTGGCACAGGTTCTTGGTATTGGGTCTGAACACTCAACTACAAATATATTTTAAAGATTCATCACATGGAAAATAAGCAGACCTGAATCATAAGATAGAACATTTTTTTTGTAGTCAATGTTATTCTTCTTCTTACTTGTTTTAGCCTTTTTCACATTTTTAATTTGAGAGTCACTGACGAGTCTGTCGCAGACGAAACCCGCGTTTAGGCTAAACAATTTAAATCCTGGTGTCAAAGTTGAGTTAATATACTATTGACCCTCAATATCTAATTACAAATCTGTTAACAAAGGTCTGTGTGTTATACGTTCATGTAAATACATTTACCATTTATCTAAAATCTGAATTCGGAAAGTCTATTTTTGATTAATGACAAGACACCTTTTAGTCAACAATCAAGACACGTTTAACATCACACTTGTTCCTAATCTACTCTAAATCATCTATGATTTATGAAATGTTCAGCATATAATAAAAAAAGTATCCAAAACTAACAAAATTAATATAAAACTCCTTGGTAAATTAGTTAAGAAGGAAGTCTACTAAATCATAACAAAATCAAACGCTTGATTAACATGACTAAATCAACCAATGAAAAGAAAGGATGAACATTTCTATTTTTTACTTGATACCAGCACTGTTCGACGCAAGAATGTGTTTACCCTGGTTTAGTTGCTAGCTAATTATAAAACTTGCATTTGTATGACAGTTGTTGAAAGTTTTGTTATATTTCTTTTATTGGACGGGCAACAAAGTATAGACATAATAATAACTTACCGACAGTTGGTCTCTTGTGACATCTTTTTCTTTTCACTGAAAGTAGAACATTTTCATCAATACAAAGTAATAGAATCTTATTTTCACACATCTTATATGAAAGAACATTTAATTGTTGTTTTTCTATCCAAACAGTATAAACATTGTGTAATAATGGTACTACAAAACAACATGAATGTCTTAAAAGATTTATATGTCTAACAGTACGCTCAATATGGATTATCTAAGACATAATAATCTTGGAATTTGTCCATGTCGACAAATGAAAACAATACTGATATCATGATCCGATTCATATTGCTTAACCAAACTTCAACATATATGTTAAGTTAATCTTGAAGTTCAAATATTGAAAATTGTGCAAATATTTATATCACCATTTGGTGCCAGAAAGTAATTAATTATTTTCCTTTGAAAAATTAAAAAGAAAGTATAGTATAAAAAAAAACAATAAAAAAGATGGCACGGTAATATTTAAGCGAAAATTGAAAATGGTGGATTTTTTTATTTTGCGATCTGGTGTAAAAAAAAAAATTAGTGCAAGTTAAAATAAAAAAAATGACATATTTTAGTTTTAAGTCGTACAATATGGAAAACAAATAGTAATAACATTCAAACAAGAATAAATCTTGTATATATTGTTTTTAATTTGTTTTGAAGATAATACAGTTTTGTCTGCTATCTCTTCCATAATCATGATAATCTAGTTGGATATGGGTATAAATATGAAATTGAGTATTTGAACACTCCATGCCTTCCATTAGTTCCGGAAACTAATTTTATTCCAAATTTCCATTTTAAGATAAAATCACAAAAATACTGAACTCCAAGGAAATTTCAAAACGAACAGTCCGTAATCAAACGGCAGAATAAAATGATAAAACTCATCAAACGAATGGAAAACAACTGTCATGTTTCTGACTTTGTACAGGTATTCTCAAATGTAGAAAACGGTGCATTGAACCTGGTTTCATAGCGCTGAACCTCTTACTTGTATAAAAGTCGTAACAAATTTCATTATATTTACACAGAACTTTTTTTTAGAAATCACAGAATAAATGTTTAACATTTTGTAAGCATGTATATGTTAGTTGCAAAACATTTCTGACTATCCTTTACACACTGTTCTTAACATAATAAAAATTCGGGTTTATTTTAGCAAAAGAAGTATATTTTGATCTGAGCGTCATTGATAAGTCTGTTGTAAACGAAACTCGCGTCAGGCGTATTCAATTATAATTTGGGCGCATTTGATAACTAGAAGTATAGTAATTTTCCTAAAAGACTATGTGTTTCTTAATACAGGCACGAAAAGTTAAAACGGCAACTGCATTGAAGAAATATATCATGAAGCATATACGTATTTATATATTTTCTTATATCCTGTAAAGTAACTCAAACATATAAATATTACTTAATACTTATAATTCGTGTCTTATACTGTATTGTGTAATGTCATATGTTTCGTCTTGAACAAGCATACGAGATATTTAAATTGTTTTTGGTCGTGCTGACCATCTGTAAGAAACAATTGTTAACTTGGTACATTGCGTTTGATTTCAATGATGCTTTTCAAATGTTTTTGTTTTAAAGTAACAAATAAAAACTTACTGTCAATGGCTGGAACAAGTAACAATCCCAAAAGAACGGTTATGGTGAGAACTAATGAATTCATCGTTGATGCCTTTACTGATTCAATTGAAAACAATAATGTGCTGTACGTATTACCAACTGACAACAGTTTATATACTCAATATAATTTGCCACATCAGGTATTGATTTAAGAAATTATCAAACAGTTTACATCATGATCGATCAGACAATAATGTGTGACAGAGCATGGAAATCTTATGTGTTGTTGAGCTAAAAACGGTTTTGAACTTTATTCAATATTCATTCAAGTGAAACACTACTCTCTCTGGCGTTAACAATCATACATGTGTTAGTTAATCACACGTAGCCAAACTAGAAGTTAATGTTATTTGCCAGTTTAACAGTTACCTGAATAGATAGTAAAGCAACAAAATTATAATAAAATCTTGAAACGGAAATGGAAACATAAGATCATACAGTTTCAGAGTCATCTTACAAAAGAAGGAACTATAGTATGATAGTCAATGAGACAACTCTTCATTAAAATAATTCCGTATAATTTAACTTTGACTTCACATATTTGTCAAAATGTTTTGATTGATTGGTTTTGAACGCAATTGTAAACACTATAGTGATATTTCGTGATGGTAAGTTAATATTGGTGGCAAACTGGATTTTTCGGAAAGAACCAACGCGTCTAGTTAAGCTGACAATCATATTCATTTAAGATTGAATTCGTGTAAAATTCGACCTCACAAAACCAGGAGTTAACATTAATTAAAAAACATCAACGGTAAGTTTGACAAAAAAATACAAGTGTTCATTAAATTAAGTTAACTGCAATATTTTTCCATAATAAACGCAAACGTTAAATCTTAAGATTACTTCAGTAGAAAAAAATACATGGTAATAGCATACATTTTAATATATTTTGCTAATTCTTAGGCAACTATTTATTATGTGCTTTCAGTAACATAGGTACAAACATTTTGTCGATTTCGCAGTATTAACATTGAAACATTTGTAATTTTGATTTTGGTTAATTTATATTTTTCGGAATTGAATGATGTCCATATTTGCTGAACTTGTACACTTTTTTGTTTAGTGGCAAGATGAAGCCTCTTCTTGTTGTAGGATTTTCTCCGAAGGTTAAAAACCAATAAATAGCCGTTACTATTTGGTCGTGTTGTACATATTGTCTCAATGAACAAGTGTAATTACGTGCATTATTGTATCATTTGTAAATGTATCATACTTATATCTACTGTTATAAGGTTTCCATAATCTAATTTGAAATACAATGCAACCAGTTCAGCTGTTTGTCTAGCTAGCTTATACATTCTTTTATATTGTGTATGAATATAATAGCAAATATTTGGGGTTTTACAAAAACAAAAATCGAACTAACAAAAGGGAAGACATCTTTGTTTAAAAACCGAACACATCTTAACGTTTAAGAAGATCACACATGCATATTGTGTAGTATTAAACGTTTAGGGAAAGGGAACCAGTGTGTTTTAGTATATACAGGCTTGTTCTATATTATAGCACATGCACGGCAAATGTATAGATATAAAAGGAAGTCATTTTCAGTTTATCAAAACTTAAAAAAAACTGTTATTATGAATTATTGAAAATGTATGGTGGCCGGTTAAGGCCATTTCGCGTTTTCGCGTTTTCGCGTTTTCGCCCATCATATTATATAGGGCGAAAACGCGAAAACGCGAAATCGCGAAGTCGAAAACGCGAAAACGCGAAGTCGAAAACGCGAAAACGCGAAAACGCGAAGTCGAAAACGCGAAAACGCGAAATATTTTTTCTTTCCGATTTCGCGTATTCGACTTCGCGTTTTCGCGTTTTCGCGTTTTCGACTTCGCGATTTCGCGTTTTCGCCTTTTCGCGTTTTCGCCTTTTCGCGTTTTCGCGATTTCGCGTTTTCGCGTTTTCGCGTTTTCGCGATTTCGCCTTTTCGCGTTTTCGCGATTTCGCGATTTCGCCTTTTCGCGTTTTCGCGATTTCGCGTTTTCGCGTTTTCGCCTTAAATTATAGGTATATTGATCCAATATCCACCCGTTTATAGTATGGATCACATTTCCGACCTTACATTGATTACGTGCTACGTGTACAATGTTTCGAGTTCTTTCGGAATTATATTCCAGGTAACTCTCTTCAGAGGTCGTCCGTTTTATTTTTATTTTTTATTTTTATTATTATTATTATTTTTATTTTTCATTTTTTATTTTTATTTTTATTTTTATTTTTAAATGTTTGTTTGTTTATTATTTTGTACATTTTATTTATTATTGTACCTTTTATTTATTATTGTTCGTTTTATCAACGTATGGATAACTGGTTTTGGTTATTGTTTAAGATACGTTTCAATATGCATTTTTCATTGTCAACGCACCTTCCTTTGGTTTTAGTATAACTGTCTAATTAATTTCTATTGGGAGACATTGATTTATTTCAAGTGTTTCTTAACGATTTCCCCAATGTTCCTGTTTCTTTTGAATGCTATTGTGGGTTTTTTATCAAAGAGATTTTTGAACTGTGGGTTGTCTTGAATTAAATGCCAATGTTTTCTTATAATGGTTTGTAAATTTTCCGCATTAGCGTGGTATTGTGTTATGAAAGATATATTATAGTTATCTGTGTTTTTGTTTATTCTTGTTTCTTTGTTTGTTAATTTGTTTAATCTTTCTGTATGGGAAATATTTCTTAATATTTTATTTACAAAAGCGATTTTGTAACCTCTTTGTATTAATTTTTCTATAAATAAGTTTATTCTTTCATTAAAATTGTCAGGATCAGAGGTATTTCTAAGAATTCGTATTCCTTCACCTTTAATAAAGGATTTAAAACAACTTTTAGCGTGGTTAGAATTTTGGTGTAGATATTGGAATTTTTCAGTTGGTTTTGTGAAACATCTAATATCTAAGATATTTTCTTTTTGAAATCTCTGTCCTTTATACGTTTCTAAGTCTAGAAATTTCAAACTTTGTCTGTCAATTTCATAAGTAAATTGCAGTAGGTTGTGGTTTGTGTTTGCTATTTCGAAAAGAAGTTTAACTTCTTCCGTAGTACCTTGAAATAAAATATATCCATCATCCTTCATACGTTTATGAAATAATATTTTGTTTTTGTGTGGAAAGATGTTTAGAATTTTATTTATATGTTGGTATATAGCTATATAAAATAAAAATAAAACGGACGACCTCTGAAGAGAGTTACCTGGAATATAATTCCGAAAGAACTCGAAACATTGTACACGTAGCACGTAATCAATGTAAGGTCGGAAATGTGATCCATACTATAAACGGGTGGATATTGGATCAATATACCTATAATTTAAGGCGAAAAGGCGAAAACGCGAAATCGCGAAAACGCGAAAAGGCGAAATCGCGAAATCGCGAAAACGCGAAAAAGCGAAATCGCGAAAAGGCGAAAACGCGAAATCGCGAAAACGCGAAAACGCGAAATCGCGAAAACGCGAAAACGCGAAATCGCGAAAACGCGAAAAGGCGAAAACGCGAAAAGGCGAAAACGCGAAAACGCGAAAACGCGAAAACGCGAAAACGCGAAGTCGAAAACGCGAAAACGCGAAGTCGAAAACGCGAAATCGGAAAGAAAAAATATTTCGCGTTTTCGCGTTTTCGACTTCGCGTTTTCGCGTTTTCGACTTCGCGTTTTCGCGTTTTCGCGTTTTCGACTTCGCGTTTTCGCGTTTTCGACTTCGCGATTTCGCGTTTTCGCGTTTTCGCCCTATATAATATGATGGGCGAAAACGCGAAAACGCGAAAACGCGAAATGGCCTTAACCGGCCACCATAATAAAATCATCAGCGTGTTTAATATTTTACATTTTTATGGTGGCCGGTTAAGGCCATTTCGCGTTTTCGCGTTTTCGCGTTTTCGCCCATCATATTATATAGGGCGAAAACGCGAAAACGCGAAATCGCGAAGTCGAAAACGCGAAAACGCGAAGTCGAAAACGCGAAAACGCGAAAACGCGAAGTCGAAAACGCGAAAACGCGAAGTCGAAAACGCGAAAACGCGAAATATTTTTTCTTTCCGATTTCGCGTTTTTTGACTTCGCGTTTTCGCGTTTTCGACTTCGCGTTTTCGCGTTTTCGCGTTTTCGACTTCGCGTTTTCGCGTTTTCGACTTCGCGATTTCGCGTTTTCGCGTTTTCGCCCTATATAATATGATGGGCGAAAACGCGAAAACGCGAAAACGCGAAATGGCCTTAACCGGCCACCATAGGTTTCACTGTACTCATATTCGACAGACTTATGTCTAATGCGTATATGAACGATGTCATTGTAATGTACTAGCAATATTTTTATGACATAATTATTATTTACGCAAATGATCAAAACACTGGTTTTATTCTTCATTCACATCCGGGTAAAACATAACGAAGAATATAGAAGCCAATAATTTTGAATGTCTAAAGTTAACCATGGGTGTATGCTCGCTGTCTTATTATCCCCAAAAATTGCTCTGTAATTTTCATATTATCTAAAGTTTCTTTTTGAAATGGGAGAGGATCATTTTAACAGTCTTTATTTGACTTGATTTTTATCAATAGTATACTACAAAGAAATAGCACGACGGGTGCCGTATACGGTGTAGGACATGCTTACCTTTCCGGAGCACCTGAGTGATCTCCCGGTTTTTAGTGGAGTTCGTGTTGTTTCTTATTTATTATTCATAACTGTTGATATAAATGTCCTTTGGTTTTGGGAGTCTCTGTTAACAACTTGGTTTTGATTGTTATTTTTTATGTCATGTTCCGTTACTTTACAAGGCAATTTTCATATTATCTAAATCTTCATTTAATGAAAATGAAATGGGAGAGGGTAATTTCAACAGTCTTGATTTGCCTTGATTTTGATTAAAATTCATTTACAGAGCAAAATAAGTTGACGCGTATCACACATGTATGTCATTTCATCAAGAATCCATCAAATACGAGAACAAGACAAGAATGAAATATAGATATAGATTTTATAAATTTGGAGACAGTGATGCATGTACGTTGTAACGGATACCCATAGGTTGAATAACTTACCCATAGGTTGTTGCGTCCGTGTACTTTAGTATATTCAAATATCCCAGACACTTTTGTAACAGCTGTTTGATACCGACTTAATACGTTTTGTAAAATCGTTTGTTTGTGCATCCTCAATGAGAGAGTCAATCAATAAAAAAATGAAATATCATTTGTATAACGTGCGTACGTGATGAAAGATGGATGCATAAATAACATATGTTGGATTTTCTTTTACTTTTTATGATGTACTTAGTCAATATTTAAACTTTCTACTTACTTTTAGAACAACTGTTTCGAAAGTACTTTATCATTTTACAATTATAAGAAGTAATAAGACAAAACATAATAAAAGTACCTACGTAATCAAATATTCACGATATTTCAGGTTTGCCAAAAAGTTTATTTTAATCAAATCTATATCTATGGATTGCCATGTTAGAACCAACTACCAACGCTTGTTCTATAATCATTTTCTAGATCTGCATGTGGATATTTATTATGAAGATGACAAAACTACATCTATTGATTGCCCTGTTAGAACCAAGAACCAACGGTTGTTGTTTGATCATTTCTAGATCTGAATGTGGATATTTATTATGAGGATGGAAAACATATATCTATGGATTGCCATGTTAGTACCAAGTACCAACGCTTGTTGTATGACCATTTCTAGATCTGCATGTGGATATTTATTATGAGAACAGACCATGTGTTAAAGAGGGACGAAAGATACCAAAGGGACAGTCAAACTCATAAATCTAAAACAAACTGACAACGCCATGGCTAAAAATGAAAAAGACAAACAGAAAAAGCAATAGCACACATGACACAACATAGAAAACTTAAGAATAAACAACACGAACCCCTCCAAAAACTAGGGGTGATCTCAGGTGCTCCGGAAAGGGTAAGCAGATCCTGCTCCACATGCGGCACCCGTCGTGTTGCTTATGTGATTACAAATCCGGTAAATAGTCAATTCGGTAGGTCAAATTCATGAAAGGAAAGGGGATTGTAGTTACGACGTAAGAAACATATCCGATATCATTTGTGAAACGGTCATTCCATAACGGTCAACTAACTCGTGATGGCGTCCGTAAAATTTACGAAGGGATGATTTCAACTTCACCATTTGGAACTCTTGGTTTAATAGCTTCCTTATGAGCAGTAACCCTCTATCAAGAAAATCGTGATAGGAAATGAAAGCACGGGAATATCCTATCAATTGGGAGATATATACCCCGTATGCAGATGCTGCTGGAATGTTGCTACTTAGAACTGGAAAGTTCACAATTGGAAAGCTGAAATCATCTCTTTTGTCGTAAGGTTTTGTCTTCAACCGACCCTCATTGTCAATTCTAGATGTAAGTCAAGATATGAAGCCGACTTAACTGTATCTGTAGTATCCTTTATCTCCAATTCGATGGGATAGATGCGTTCCACATAGTCACCAAATTTTGAATTGTTTAGTGAAAGAACGTCATCTATATAGCGGAAAGTGGAGTTAAAGGATATTGCTAACTTCTTATCTTTCTTCCTAAGAAGTTCCTGCATGAAGTCTGCCTCATAATAATAAAGAAACAAGTCAGCAAGTAGAGGGGCACAGTTTGATCCCATTGGGATGCCGAAAGTTTGCTGAAAAACAAGTCCTCCGAATGTAACAAATATGTTGTCAATCAAGAAATCAAGCATCTTGATAATATCGGTTTCAGAGAATTTTTTGTTTGAATCAGAGTGATTCTTTACAAAGTAGGATGTATCCCTTCCTAAGACAAGATACTTGTATCTACGTTGGCCATTCTTTTTTATGAAGCAAAGTTAACCAACTCTTTTAATTTGTCTTTTAGTTTGGAATGTGGAATACTTGTGTAAAGAGTAGAACAGTCAAATGTTTTAATACTGTTACAAGATGAAAGATAGTTAGATTGTATGTACTCTAGAAGATCTTTGGAATTTTTAAGTATCCACATCTGATTCACGCCACCTCTAGAATAGGCAGTTTCACAATAACTTTGAAGCCCGTCTTTGACTGCTGATAAAATAAATGTTAATAATTTAGAAAGGGGTTTCGTGGAGCACTTTGAAGACCCAGCAATATACCGTTCTTTGTAAGGACACTTATGTAGTGTAGGTATCCAATACAGTGATGGAAGATCCAGTTCTTCATCTTTGGTTGAAATACCAAAGGATCAAAGAACAGACCTATGATTATCCAGGATTTCCTCTTTGGTAAGTGTCGTTAGGTTATATGTTGTGTTTCCAAGTGAATTGTCTATACCTAATTCATGTATCAAGCAATTAATGTAATGAATTTTACAGACAAAAACGATGTTATTTGGGGCTTTGTCTGCGGGGACAACAATATATTTATCATGGAGGTCGGATAGGTGTTTAACAACATTTGGGTCTTTGAAGATTGACGTAGCATGGGCGTTGATGGACCCATTCAGTTTCTTTATTCTGATTTGTATTAACGACCTCACTGCCTTAATCCATTCGGATAGATTGTCTACGTCTTCCTTCTTGCGCTTAGCCCATTGCCTGGCATAATCCTCGACTGAATCCATCAAAATTTTAAAGTTGTATTTCCAATTGATGGATTTAGGCTCACGATATTTTGGAACTTTTGATAACACATTTCGTAGAGAAGTGTTATTAACAATGTTAAGGTCATCGGTAATAACGTGGCCAGCAGGATTATATATGAATTGGTTACTAGCACAAGTGCAATCAGGAGGTTTAGACTTGAAGTCGTCAATATCGAGATCCTGCAAAACGCGTTTGTAATTGAAAATTTTAGTTGCAATAGGTTTGGTATAGGTATAAGAAATTATTGGTACAGGCTGGTCTTTGAAATAAGGAGGTATTTTCGATTGAACTAATTTATGATGAAGGATATTGCCTAGGTTGACGCCATCGAGACATTTATTGGCAAAGGAAAGATTTAGAAAAGATCTTTTCTCTTTTTCATCTTTCCCAAGGCGAACTGGCTTGAAAAGTTTGTATTGGTTTAAATGAGGATTTGTAACAGTGGATTCCAAACATAAATTGAACAGAGAATGAAGTTTTGAAAGGGGTAACGATTAAAGTTTCGTGCGAATGTGATGAATACCTAACGGTTTTTGTATGAATGGCAGCAAGTCATTAATAGAGACATCATGCAGAGAGAGTGATGTATAATGACGATGACCATGACTGCGTCTACGTCGAGGAGTCGAGTTGAAAATATTCATCACATTCACCGAGTTACACGAAGGACTAGATAAAATACCTATACCATCAATTTTGTCATTGCAGCCATGCGGTGTTGCAGTTCCCAATTGTCTAATCCAGTAGTCTTCTTTTTGTCTACGGAGAGTCGTTGAAAGATTAGGATTGTTAGAGCTATGGTATATCTTTTCGATAATGCGAACTATCATAGAAACGATGAAATGATCGGGCTGATTGAAATGCAGGTATAGAATGTCGTTAGCATTGAGGTTAATGTCTGATGTATGACCGCACATCCGTTTGTTTAGCCTTCCTTTCGTTTCACCGACGTATTCCAATCCGCAAAGGTTACACTCTAATCCGTAGACGACATTTATCGATTTACAATTCAGATCATCGTAACTTCTGGTAAAATATGACTTCTTGGTCAAAGTGCTAGTGAATTCAGCATCTTTAATTAAAATAGCACAAGTTTTGCAGCCTTTGGTCTCACATTTTGAAATGCGACAGTGTTGTACTGTGTCATCAAAAACCAAATGTCTTTAAGGAGAACTGAACATGGCTGTTTATGTGTACTATTGCTGTTGTCACTAGGACGATGATCTGAATGAGTCGTGTTTAAGATATTTGTCATGTCTGGTGATGAGGGGACACCTGCCGTATCAGACGACACCGTGTCCATGGTGACATCTGTTAAAGGACACAACAAGATCAAAGAACAAAACGCATACAACGACTACCAACGAGTCTTCAACACAGCGTAATAGTTCCGAGACCGGAGAAGGTCTTCGTCTGGCCTTGCGATCATTAAACTTTCGAGCACGATTTGTGTACTCAGACTCAAGAATCATCCAATCAACATGCTGGATTTCATGTTTCGAGCATGAGTTTTTTGCTTCGAGCACTGAGCAAAGTTTTATGACTTCAACCCCTGGCAAATAACGAATAATGTATACGACGGGGAATGTAATCTTAACCTGCATAGCACATTTTGCATATAATCTTAGTAACCAGTCATTTTGGACTGGTCAATGTTAACCTGTGACGGTATTTAGGATAACTCTGCCCTGACCAGTCCTTGGATCATACCCAAGTTAACTTGATTAACCGACGTATATGACTTTTTTGTTCTTAAGTTGAAATACTTCAGACGAAATAATCAAATAAACAGACTTGACTGTTGACAAGTATGATTGTAACAATACTTCACATGACTACAGGTTCGATGTGATGATAAGTTACTGCGAAACCGGTCCTGTCATACGTTAACTTTGATTTAAAAACTTCGATCGAACTAGACCTAATATCTCTTTAACTCATGATGAATCCGGGTCCAGCCACTCTGATAGACGGTCACCTTAGTACCCGCTAGCCATTATACTTTTTGACAAGGGTTCCTTTATACTGATGTTTTTTTTATTGTCTAGGTGTACTTATTGTTCATTATTTGAACATAATATGGTAAACGAGTTATTATATATTATCATGGTTTGTTGACAAATTCGACGAGTACATGTATTTGTAATGCTGCAAACCAGTACTTATCTCCATGTAACATTTGTATTGGTTTGCATAGAACGAATCTGGGATGCAATGAATATATTCATCTAAACTGATAATGTGAAGGATTTGGATGTCAATTATATGGTCTTTTTTTTATAAATTTCCTGTTACAAAACTTTTGAATTTTTTCGAAAAACTTATTAAACACGACAGGTGTTACATCTAGAGCAGGGTCTGTTCACCCCATCGGAGCACCTGAGATCTCTCCAGTTTTTGGTGTTCCTATCCAAGGAATATATCACATTAGCATTATTTGGCACAAGTTTTTGGAATTTGTGGTCATCCATGCTCCTTTACTTTGTACTTGTTTGACTTTATAGCTATTTTGATCTGAGCGTCACTGCTTACGAAATGCGCGTCTGGCGTATTAAATTATAATATTGGTCCCTTTGATAACGATCTGATACAGATTGTGTACAAATGTTTGATAATTTGTTAACATTTTAAATAATCCAAGTCTATCAATTTACACGTACGCAGCGTTTAAATCTTTTTCATGTTTTACATTTTGTACATTAAAAATTACATTTTGTACATTAAGGATAACATTTCGTACATCTTTTTGTCAATTAAAACTGTTGTTTATCACTAATCCATCAATCGCAATTGTTACACCAATCAGTGAGAATTATTATCATGAACATTTGATGCTCAAAAGCACACTAACAATTTTACATATGTCTATGAGTTTTCATAAATTTCAAGATAATATAACATATAGATATCTGAGTATCTTCATCAAATTTCAAAAATAAAAATATTAAAAAAGGGAAGAGATACCAGAGGGACAGTCAAACTCACAGATTTAAAGCAAACTGACAACGCCATGTCTTAACATAAAAAGGCAAGCAGACAAACGCTGAAAAAAAATGAAAAAATGTTACTTAAATTTCAAATTTAAATAAAAAGACTTGTTGACTCATTTGTGATTTGTGATTTTTTTTTTTTGCTAGTATGTTGACAATATACATGTTCGTGTTCAAAAATTACATTCTCAAATTATCACGTGACACTCAAAATCTATTTATAAACGAAAAAACAGTAAACTCAAAAGTGCTAGCGTGTAGACACTCTTTTTTTTCTAAGTATTTTTATCTGTGGATAGCTTATATTCCAAAGTATTAGAAAAGTGCTACTCGCCTCTTTGAATAAAAAGATTTATTAAAAAAACTGAGATTTTCGACTGAATTGCGCCAATAATACTATGACCTTCAGATATTACAACGTCTAACACTTAAACGGTATAAACAACATGAACCGAGTAGCAGTTTTCGTAAAATATTAATATTCAGCTTTCGTTACGTTAACTTGAATCGAAAATTCATCATTTCTACACGCTAGCACTTTCGAGTCAAAGTTAACGTGTTTCACAAGTTTTCGGGTCCGTCATTGTCTACAAACGCATTCAAAGGGAAGTAATTCTGTAAAAAGAAATACAAATGTCAGTCATCGGGTAATTGTTGAGCGCTGATCTTTATTAAGATGTACGTTTGTTGCATCTTCTCCAAAAACAACTTATTTAATAAAAGAAACAAACTATTTAAATATATTTTTTACTTGGAGAATAGATTAGAATAAGAACAATTAGACATCGGCTTGGGGTATGAAGCCCCTTTTCTTTCTGTTTGGTATTTGAGGCAAAACAAATATGTATTGAATTTTGTCTACGGACGCTGTAGCTTTATCTACCAAAAAACATGACCTCCGTGTATTCGCAGTGTTAGCAGTGTTGTTGACAACCATTCAATCAATCAGATAGTTCTTTGAATTGTGTTTTCTATTTTGTCAGATGAGGTGCCTCTCATGTTTCGGTTTTGCCTTTTGTAACAGTGAGAGTGTACAATAAAATCGTGAATCTTGCTTATTCTTCATAAAACAAACAGACTCGTACACTGTACAGCCCTTGGATGGTGTAAACTTCCCAAAAAAACGTGTATTGTGTAATGGTGTATGGCATATAGTGCAATTGTGTAAGGTGTATGGTGCTATGGTGTATGGTGTAAGGGGAATGGTGTAATGGTGTATGAGGAATGGTGTGATTGTGTAACGTGCGATCAGGAATGGTGTGAATGATGGTGTAGGACATTTCATTGGTTGCAAACGATTTTTTTTTTATTTCATTTTTTCGGATTGTAAACATAAAAATAATGATAATCTTAATATTTAAAATTTGATTGCATTATGGGTAATTTAGGATCGTTTAGATAGAATGGGGAATGGTGTATGGTGTAAAGTGTAAGGTGTATGGTGTAATGGTACAAGGTGTATGGTGTAATGGGGTATGGTGTAATGGGGTATGGTGTAAGGTGTAATGGTGTATGGTGTAAGTGGGAAGTTTACACCATCCGAGGACTGTATATCATTCAGTCGTTGGTCACAGTGGCAATCACACCATATATAATGACAGCTTGGAATAGTCCTTTCTATTTTATCGCAGTCTCTGTTGATTACATTTTGATTTGATGAAATTACGTTGACACACACTAAAAACTGTTTCGTGTACAGTACTTTACTTTCTGACTTTGGTCTTTGGATCTTACAAAATTAACAGCTTGAAATAATCGGTACTCGATAATCTTGATATAGTATGACATGGTCTTGACAAATGCTGGACCAGTCTTGACCTTCTGCTGGTATCTGCTCCCTTTGACCGTTTGACAAAATTGCATTTCATTTTTTGTCTTTATTAATTAGTCAAAGTGTAAGGCTATTGCACACTGTTTTTAACCTAAAAAAACACGAATATAATAGGTCCTAATTTTAACAGGGTTTAAATGGTTGTATTAATGATATTATACTGGTAATATATTGGTAGCATTTAATGACCACCTGGTAAGTGACCATGCAGTAGTGTATTATTGGACACAATTAAAAGTTAATCCTGACTTGCATTTTGGTATATGATTAAATTTAATTGGATTTACCAGTTTCAAATCAATGCGTTAAAAGCTTTGTATTTGTTGAATTTAGCCATTTAATCTTATTTTTTACATGTATATTCATTGTTATGGATAATGAAAATAAGAAGATGTTGTATGAATGCCAATGACACAAAATCTACACGACAGACCAAAATGACACATAAATTACCATCTGAAGGTTATCGTACAGCCTTCAACAATGTAAAAATACATTATTATGTTTATTATGTTTTCTTATCTATGAACTTTAAGAGATATTTATTTATTCCTTACAAACAAACATCATTAAACTGGACAGGTGAAATTAATCCGTGTAAAAATTTGAAACCCACTAGCAGATGAAACTTTTGAATTACATATTTCAATTTGGGGGCTCACCCTATCATTGAAAATGCCAAAGCTAGGACGTAACATTCGGCTGAAGAATGGAAAACTCAGATGAACATAATAGACTCAGTCAGAAGTGAGAAGTCAGTAATATGAAAACAAGTGTATTCATTGAAATTATGGTCTCTCATGAAAAAATGTAAAGGGGCGTTATAAAAACAAACTAAATGTGTGAAGATATACAGGTGTTTGTTATATGATAGAACATCAAATCAATTGTTGTAAGTAAAAAAAAATGATATGTATGTATATATTGATATTGATTTTATGTAGTCATGGATATGTTTCGTCCGGTCTGATGCATATGGTAACATGTGTGTATATAAATGGTTAATTTCATAACATCAACTGTTTATAAGTATGATATTAAAATATTGATTGATAAAATCAATTATGGCGGACAAAAAGCTTTAATTTTGAAATGTAGCCGTTTAAGCAACCTAACCAGCAAGTAACTATCTAGAGTTTGTTTGATAAGTCAGACTGTCAGGTTATACTTCAAACAGAGTCATAACTTTGTAGTTGGTATTGAAATTTTATGCGTCTATCTGTCATTTGCAGTTTTTAAGATAAAATGGTAAAATACATAAACAAATTGACTGTAACACATGTTTCTGTCTACAAAAAAAAAGCATAAAAATGATGATTATTAAAAAAAGAATCAGGGTATTTCGAGTACATAAACATTACTGTATTGAAAACTAAACTATACATTTTGTTATACTACTAAGTCCTCCAAGAATCTCTAAGATTCTTCTATAATACAAAATATCTACAATTTTAACCATGTTAACATCAATTCTATCAGTTATCAAAGCCGGGCATCAATGTCATTACAAAACTGCATTTTTTAAAGGTGGTGTGAGTCAGATAAAGATAGTAAAGAACACCAAAAATCCAGATATATTATATGTTATCTATATAATTGTACATCATACCATATGTATTTATTTACACACAGTATTCAATTTTGCTGTATATGGTTATATGTTTGTCTCATTAAAACCATTGATCCATGCTTTAGATATGCCTTTGTGAAGACAACCTGTTTTTTAATCAATTCGTCTTCAAAAGGTCATCACTATGATATGTGACACTGGAAACAAAAACAGTTAAAAAGGCCAAATAAAGTACAAAGTTAAAGAGCATTAAATAATAGGCACTCTGTCCGCTAAAGTAATGTCGTAATGTTACGATCTGCCGTCATACATAATCAAATGTCCACTTTTGGGATTCCTTTGTAAATATTATAGAGTTATATTTATAACTTCGTATGTTTTCAGTCATCGAACGAGTTGATCCTATATACACATCTTTATTTAACAAAATATTATATTTACTCTTCATATTTGGATGTGTCTGTGTCGTTATATTGTTGTCCACTATTATTCAAAATTAAACAACTGATTTGGATATTAGAATACTGATACCTCTGGACCTTTACCGTCCATTTGCATACCTTTGCTACATGGCTGCGTTCGATTTGACTGTTTAAATGTATAAATACGCAGCTTCGTTTGGTCCAAAAGAAATTTCGTATATCCGATGCCTGGTGTAATGAGACTTTCAGGCTATTCAAACCATAGAGAACCATGTGTAAACCCTTCGAAAGGGGAAATATGATCTATGCACACAAATTAAATTATTAAAATATAAAATAGTCGGCTTAATTTTCCAATAATTTGCATAGCTGATGTTAACAATGTTTTGCAACTTTTACTTGGACAATCGTAGATGGAAAAACAGAGTTTTTTTTAAGTAAGAAAACCAATCTCAAAAATATAAATGGAACTGTCGAATCAAGTTGGATCCTTATATAAACAGTTGCCATATTTTATTTTAATACAGATAATATATCAGATGTAAAAAAAGGCAAATATTGTCACCCAGACAATATTACCGTCGTTTTGCGTTTTCATGACTTGGGGAGGAACGGAACCTTTTGTTGGATTTCGGGAGATCAGGGCCCCTCCGACACCCCTTTAATATATGAGTTTTGACACTAATCACAACACACTGTTTATTATAAAATTTCTCCATTAATGTCGAATTACAGCTATGTCATGTACATTAACGACGAGATGCTAAGTGGAGCAACCTGAAGCAAATGCAAATGGCTTGGTTATGATTTAATATTGGAGGAACATCTAAAATATAAAATTAAAAGCGAGCCCTATAAGTAAATGAAATATTTTGCTGGCTGTTTTTTTCCGGATCCTAGTGTGAATCCCTTGATTCTAAGAGGGTGTGCCTGATTAGTCATGCCTGATTGACTTTTGATCAATTGAATTTTGACCAATACTGGATTAATTAGTTCGGGGTACAATATGTAAACAAACGTGGTTCATTATAAAATGGAATCGTTCAAGGTATCTCAGATTATTATTGTGCGCTGATTAACAATAGGAAATGCACAAAAAGGTTTGTGACAGTGGGTAAACAAGGCGAAGTTGGTAAAAGACAAGGTTCACGTATTGCACAGAAAGATATAAGATCTCATGTTTGATCATAAATTACCAGGTCTATTTCATAAAAGGACATACTATTCTCCAAAGTTTGTATGTATGTGCCTAATTTTGAACATTATGCATACTATGTACGTGTTTAAACTTACATTGTTGAATCGAGCTTTGAGATATATGCACACTATCAAATTACAGACAATTTTTGAGAAAAAAATTAACCAGTCGATTTTGGAAAGAACAAATTCACGTGAACATGTTTTTGTGAATAGATTACATGTTCAAAGCATCCTTTTGTAATTGTCACAGTGTTAGTTTTTTTTGGGTGGGGACATCTCTAAAATAGGCAATAATTTTAACATAAAAAGGAGAAGTCGCGTACACCTTTTTACGTTTAGGCGTGTTTGTGTTGACCATTCAGTCTTGAAAACGCAACAAAACATAATTCTTACATCATTGGCTCAGTACTATGCTTTTTATATGTTGAAGCTATTGATTGATACAATGACATTAACAATTTACAGTACAAACATGAAATAATGGGTCTTGTGAAATATCTTTCTAATGAGTTATAAAAGAGTAGGTGTGAAGAATCACAAATGTTTTATAAAAGTGCTAGACTACATTTTTTTTTAAGATAGAACAATTGCATATATCAAGCGTTATCTAGGGTAACTAATCGTCAACATCTGAAAATATGTAGTCTGTTCTTCCACAAAATATTAAATAAGATTTTGATTTTAATTATTTTAAACGGTCTTGAATCGCCCCTATCAACTGATCAGATTAGTTTAAAGTTGACCAAATGCATATAAGTACATTAAATAAAGATTAATATGTAATAAAATATGTTGTCTTTTACAATACAACTGATATATAATGATTGTAACGATACTATGTGGATAACTTTATCGGTTTACTACAGCTCAATCATATATATCAACAACGCGTCATCACTAATACGGTTATTTTTTTACGATTATAAAGATTATATGGTGTGAGGGGGAATTCATTTTAACAAAGAAGAACTCTGGCTGTATAATGAACAACGCACTCGTCATATATACGATACTGTGGATCTATTGTGATACAAATATTTTAAGGATGAAGTAAAGGGTATTTCCGTTGAGGAGTTGGTCGTTTTAGGGTTTGTGTGGCTGTTTTCCTCCTGTGGTGTGTTGTGTGTAGTGTTTTGTAGACTGTGGTTTTATTTTATCATAATGTTACTAGGTTCTAGTATTCTCCCTTGTTATCAACTTTGGTTTCATTATCATGAAATTCAAATAACCAGTACACTGAAATACTGTACTTTAATAGAAACTTGTATAAATGGTTAACATGTACCCGTCAAATTCTAGCAAAATGAAAATGATACTCTTCGTCCAAGTCACAATTAGTAAAAAAGTGAATGTACTTTTCTTCACCAAAAAAATAATATAAATAGAAATATTATATAAAATGAAAAACTGAAACAGATTGTGTTGAGGACATATGTCTATACTAATGTTGATTGCATGCGTAATACATGTAATTATTACAGAAAGAAGATGTGTAATTATTCAAAAAAGAAGGTGTGTAATTATTCAAAAAAAGAAGGTGCGTAATTATTCAAAAAAGAAGGTGTGCAATTAGACAGCAGTTGCGTGTGTCAATTTAAGATAAATTTCTTATCAATTACTGTGATTTGCTTTCAGTTACAGATTCACTTCTTGGCTAAGGAAGATACAGGTTTGTATAATTTGGTCAAACTTTCAGTATTCTAAAATTTATGAACATTTGGTTTAGTTCTTTTGTAAAGAGAAATAGTGTAGAATGCCATTGGCTGTATATCAGGTATTTTTTGTTTGATAGATGAACCAAGAAATTCAAGTGTTGCCTGCAATATTTAACTGAACTGAATAAATAATGTTCCGCACCCATTTCAACACCATCGCTTGTTATTATCATAAATATTTATTTTTTGTTTGCGCTAGTTATAGGATAGTGTGCATGTGAATTAGTACACGATTTTTTTTTAGAGTGATAAAACTTGCAATTAGGTCAATTTACTGCTTTGTCGAAGTTTTTCACATGACTTAACATCTAAGAATGAATATAGTGCATGTCTAATAATAAACGAAACAATATTTCCTTATATTCAGCCCTAAAATTTAGTGTTGCATATAGGCCTTGTATTTAGACATATGGTGCAGATTTTATAAAGAAAATTTGAATGAGAAAAATGTGATCTTTATAACTGTGATGTAATGAAGGACAATAACTATTATCTCAATAAATCACTTAATCATACACCAATTTTCTGTTCAGTAAACTTTCTACTACAAAATTCTAGAGTTAGATTATATTTTATTGAATCCTTTGTAAAACAGTCTGTAGAACTTAGTACAGGGGACTCATAATCGTTTTAACTGCATGCTTTTAAATTTAAAACTAATAATAAATTGAAGTGAACCAAATAATTTAAAATACTAGTGGACATTTTAATGAACGTAATCAATGCATCACTGGTAAATTGTTGTGTCAGGGATTTCGATACCATAAATTACTTAAAACTTTTACTAAATTCGTTCATAGATACAAAGATTTGATTAGCAAATTTGGCTATACCTGTTACTAGCTTATTAAAAACAGTATTTCACATCCTAAATTTTATGGTGATATTGTACTTAAAGCGAACCTTTAAACAAACTTATAAGTAAGGGTTATCGTACCAATATTGTAGTAAGATCTCTGAACAATGCTGAATATATAGATATAGGAAGATGTGGTGTGAGTTCACATTGGCACTAATATGGATTTTGTAATTAGCAAATTAAAATATAACTAAATTTCATTATCTTTTAAGACGAGATGTATAGAGACACAGACACGTTAACTTTTATTTCTATAGAAGTCGCTCTTCACTATACTACTACCTGTCGATACAGTTATTGTTGGCATTGCACAATTCATGTCTTCTTTGACTATTAATGACGTTAAAATATTAAATCCCTGTGATGTGTTTTAGTCGAATTTAGTCTCTGATGCATGATTTTTTATTATTAATTGGTTTTGGCTTATAACTAGCTGTCAGTAACTGCTAGTACTCTCAAATTGTATTTTCTTGTTATTTCGACCTGTTGATACTGTTTATTATGCTTTTTTGTTATTTTTTATTTATATGGAACTTGTCTGTACACCAGCTTTGATTATTTGTAATATCTTCAATTTTTCACTTATTCTTACAACATTTGTATAAACTTCAAGATTATAAAAAAACGTTTTTTTCTAAAGTGAACATTGTTTGGTTGAAAATTTCTCAGTGATGTCCTGTGTTTGAATTTGTTTGTTAGCTTTTTGGTCATGCATTTTTGTCTTTAATATTTAATTAACTGTGCATTTGTATTCATATATCGCAGATTAAATTTATTCGTTTATTGTGTAATCATACGTTTTTTGATGGAGTTAAGTCTGCCAATTGATATTGTATCGTATGTTTTTCTATGTTGTGATGTTATGCTATTGTTCTAGAAAAAGGGAGAAGGTTTGGATCCATTAAAACGTTAAATCCCGCTGCAAATGTTTGCACCTGTCCTAAGTCAGGAATCTGATGTACAGTTGTTGTCGTTTGTTTAAGTAATATATACGTGTTTCTCGTTTCTCGTTTTGTTTATAAAGATTAGACCGTTGGTTTTCCCGTTTGAATGGTTTTACACTAGTAATTTTGGGGCCCTTTATAGCTTGTTGTTCGGTGTGAGCCAAGGCTCCGTGTTGAAGGCCGCACTTTAATCTATAATGGTTTACTTTTTAAATTCTTATTTGGATGGAGAGTTGTCTCATTGGCACTCACACCACGTCTTCCTATATCTAATAGTTATGTAGCAGAACATATCAATAAAGTAAACATAGAATAACAGATAGTTAATAGTGCGAGTTCAGATTTTCCACATTATATAGTCCGTATCAAAAACTAAACTACCTATTATTCTGTTTATTGGTAATTATGACGTCACACAATGTATTGCCTAATTCATTCAGTGATACAGTCAGTACGTTGATACTATTATTAGGCAGAAAGATCAAAGGACGAATATACGAGTTACCGATAAAATTCAAATATTGTTCCGCTTGGTAATTAGATATCAAAAGTACCAGGATTATAATTTTATACGCCAGACGCGCGTTTCGTCTACATAAGACTCATCAGTGACACAATTCTCGATATATCTATACTTAGCAAAGACTGTACAAACTATTGGCTTGCAAAATTTGACTCCCACGTAAATCCACATGTATCTTAACACTTTTTGATTTCGCTATGATTAAAAACACAATTTAAAAATCCCCACAGAACTTTTATTATAATTCTAAGAAAAGTAATATATCCATAACAGATCGGAAAAAAAATGATAATTCCATTATTGCTTTTGGCGCTTTATCGTCATTTCAAAAAATAACGTCATACGAATGAAAACGACAAACCTGAAGGGTTTTCAATTTTTTTTACCTTTCTAAACTCGGATAATATTGCAAAACAATACATGATGGTTTTTTTGGGGAGATATCTTGTTTAGGATGTATTTGTATAAACTCAAACAGTGATTCGTACAATTGGCGAAAAATTAACTTGGAAGTTTTTAATGATCGAAGGAACAAAACTTTGCGACGTGCAAAGGTCCTATGTAGCTCAGGTTTACCTCCATTTTTGTGTCAGACAAGAAGATTGAACAGAGAATATGTGTTTTGTGCAAATCATAACGCGCTGAAACAGAAACACACTTTCAAATAGATTGCTCATTGTATGACGATATTCGATACTTTATTTTTAGGGAAAGCTATAAACTGATTAAAGTCTATTAAGATCTGTCTTCTGATAACTAATTAATGCAAATGAAACATGTTTATAATCAAAGTCTTACTCGAAGAGGCTGAGCAATATTTTCGTCCCAAGACTTTAAACTTTTTATTCTATGATTTCAACAAGATATTACAAATATTTTATGCGTAACGATACGTCTTACGTTAAGTAACTTAAAGACGTAAGAAAATTGAAACCGGAAGTGAAAGTCCTGTAGTACCCCATTGGCCAATATAAAACCATGTTCGAAAAGCAATATTAACTGTTAGTTTATATCGACAGTGGGATAGCACAGGATGATTTTTTTTTGGCTCATATCATTTAATAACCCATGTTAAATGAATACTTTAAATTTCAATTTAAATATGAAATACTTCATGAAATATGAGTAATGCAAATTTCATATGTATTTCATGAAATATGAATAATGCAAATATCAAATATATTTCATGAAATATGAATAATGCAAATATCATATATATTTTATGAAATATGAATAATACAAATATATATCATATATATTTCATGAAATATGAATAATGTGAATGTTTCAGCACCATGTTTAACTGTTGGTACGGGATTGTTATTGCTCTCAGCATATACCATGAGACGAATGCAGAAAGTAAGCTTTTTTTATATACAAGGCTAAACTGTAATACAGGATCACACAAAATAATAATAACCAAAATATGTTTTAATGTTTAATAGTGCATTGTGCACTATGGCAAATATATCGCTCGAACACAATGCATTAGGTTAAAGTACAAACATGCAGGCAGAGATTTGTTTTTTAGAAAATTCGTCAAACTAAATGTATTTTCATTATTGTTCCTTCAAATGCAATGAAGTTATGTTATATTGATCTAAAACATATAATATATTAAGTCTATCATGTCTATTGCTTTTGGCAGAAATAATAATACATTTTTTCTCCCTTTCTTTTGACGGCAAAAATATATTTGAATTTCAGAATCAATTTTGGAAATAATTGTGTTCATCCTCTATCTTTGTCAACCTTTAACTTCTTATAATACATAATTTACTGTTGAATATGTAACAATCTCATGATGAAGAGACATTTTAAAATATGATGCCTTCATTTTTAAGAATTAACTCGTCAATGTACGGCATCACATGGAAAATGCGCCCTAACAAAAAATGCCAATTGTGAAAGTAGTTTTGGTTCTGGATGGACAGCGAAAGGCATCTGTTGTCGTAGGAAACCGTGTTGTGTGTGTAAGTATTCAACCATACAAGTCGTCGTAAACTAACATGTATGTGCAAATAATCAAGACAGCTGATGTCGGAGGAAACCGTGTTGTGTGTGTAAGTATTAAACCATGCAAGTCTTCGTACTAAACCTTGATTTGTATTTTATCGTAAGTAATAGTCATTTATTTAGTGAGCTACAATAAGCAGACGAATATTTGTCTTACAATAGTTTTCCATCGAGTGTATTAACTTACCTTTTCTATAAAGATGCAGTATAAAAGGTATGTTTTATAACCTTGATTGTCTCTGCTGTTCGTATGCTAATTTTTCATATCACTCTACTTTGCTGAGAATGAAACTAACAAGTGAGTAGGCATAAAGGAACATTTTTTGAATTGGCGATAAATATAGGTACATATCATTTGATATAATGATGACGTTGAAAGCAGTGCAGTGACTACAACAAACCGAAATCTGTTTAACGGTTCTTTTATTTTTTGTCAATGACCTGGGCTACGTTATTCTCTTATATTTTATGATGGGATGATACAAAACGATTAACGGGAAAGGTTGTGCTTTATATTCAAATGATGAAGACACAGTCTTCATTAAGTTTAATTGAGGTCTGAAGCTGGCATGTCAGTTACTGCTAACTGTCCTTTAATAATTCATGTATAAATGCCCATTTGCTTAGTTGCTGTTGTTATCGAATTCAAATTTTTCAATTGAGTTTTATTGAGCGCACTGTTATGTGTTTTTTTTTCTATATCGACTAGAGAAATACGAGGAGGATAAAGTCTGACAAGCATGCGGAATTTTCGCGCCTGTCCACAATCCGGAGCATCTGTCGTTTGTTAGACTTGTTACATGCGTTATTTACTTATTGAAGAGTTAAGTAGGATGTTCGTTATCAATGAACTAGTCCGCAATTTTGCTTCGGGTCTCACTGAAGGACGACTCAGGGGGATGGATTTAATGACTGTATATCAGATTTATTGGTGGCTTTCGGTTGTTCTCTACTCTTTGATCGGATTATTGATTTTTGAAACAGTTCCCAGTTCCATTTTCAAACTTAGTTAATAATCGTGATATATTTGTCTTAGTTAGTGTGAAAGTATTCAAGTCTACATTCCTCTAAAAAGTATGATAACTGTAAAGGAAAGAACAGTAGGTTATACGTCTTACCTTTCCTGTAACAATTCATCAGGTAAATTCAAAGCCAAAACGAAGGTAGGGTGGAACAAAATTGACCTGAAGCACGAGTACATATGCATGTACTTGTATAAGACTATGAATGATTTAAGAATATTCCAATACAAAATAAAAGTGATCTGTTTTCATGTTTTTTTGTAATTTTCTCGCAGTTACAGAATTTTTCGTAGATATTGTCTCAACCCGTATTCATTAATTTTGATTTTGAAACAAAGATACATATTAGACAGAGCTCACATAATAAGAAATCCCCCGTAGATTTTTTTACATATTCAAAGACACGTATAAAACAGCTAACTGTTTCATTTTGATGTTTTATTTTCTTGGATATGTTTTGTAAACTGCTGGTATTCTTGTAGTTCAGTGTGAAGATATTTCACCCGACAGTCTAACTAATGGCACTGTCACTGTTACGGAAAGAAATATTGGATCAACGACAACTTTTTCCTGTGACGCAGGACATTCACTAGTTGGAAAAGCATATATTACATGTACATCATTAGGCTGGGATGGATATATTCCACAATGTAGTAAGACCAAACAATTATATATAACATGTTCACCATCAGAGTGGTATGAAAATATTCTACAATGTAGTAAGAACAATCACTAGTCTATAACATGTACAGCATCAAGCTGGAACGGATATATTCCACAATGTAGTTGAAACAAGCAATAACCTCTGTACTTGATTAATTGTTGTATTTGAAGCAAAAAGGAAACAATATTTCGAGTTGGTTAATCGCTTCACATATGATATCGGATATTTCCTCACGAAGTAACTACAATTCCCTTTCCTTTCATGAATGTCACCTCCCGAATAGACTATTTTCCGGATTTTTTATAACTTGAGCAACACGACGGGAGCCACATGTTGAGCAAGATCTGCTTACCAATCCGGATCACCTGATATTACCCCCACGTTTGGGTGGTGTTTGTGTCGCTTGTTCCATAGTTTTATATGTTGTGTCATATGTACTATTGTATGTCTGCTTGTCTTTTTCAACCAATCATGGCGTTATACGTTATGTTAAGTAAAACCTATGGTTATTTTAGATTTGTTTATGACTTGTGTCTATTTTGATATTTGTTTGCTTGACATCTAGTAGGGTGTGAAATACATATTTAATAAACTGTAATGACCAAAAGAATGTGTCTGTTTATCCCTATTAAAATATATTAGTTAATTATCTTCGAAAATACAAATATGACATGAGAAGATAAACGATAAACGGTAAACTCAGACAATGTTTCATACACTGTAATGGATGACAGAAAAAAGTTTTTTAAAACATTTAATGCTGTTTTGATAATTTTAGCAAAAATAATTTGTCCTGAGACGGTGGCATTCTTTCGTGGTTCAAAGTACATATTCAAATGTAACATGGCAACTTGGCCTGAGTCTGAGGTATGGAATATAATTTTATGTAATAAAATTTGTTTTTTGCAATAAAAAGTAAAATCACAAAAATACTGAACTCAGAGGAAAATCAATTTGGAAAGTCCATAATCACATGGCAAAATCAAAAAAACAAAACGCATCAAAAACGAATGGACAAGAACTGTCATATTCCTGACTTGGTACAGGCATTTTCAAATGTAGAAAATGGTGGATTAAACCTGGTTCTATAGCGCTAACCCTCTCACTTTAATAACAGTCTCATCAAATTCCGCTACATTTACATGATGCGTTAAACAAACAGTCACAATTAATAAAATAGTCAAAATATGGGTACAAACATGTTTTGTTCTACATTATAACTGAATTGCTAAGTCAAATATTATGTTATAGATAATGCATATGTTAAGGTTTTTTCTTGTTGTAGAACACCCCGAGATGTGTTTTTCGTAAATATATGACTTGGATGGAAGGTAGTCAAATACACACTCATACCCACATCTTCTGATATCGATGTGTAGCATACTATTGATAGGGCAATTAAACATCAACTTAAACTACCGGTTAACCGGTTAATCGGTAGAACAATTATACGAGTAACAGGTAAGGCATACGTGTACGAATTGACAACACAAAAAAAAAATATACATTGGCTATACATGACAAGACCTTACGAATGTTTGATTACGAAATGCACTTCAGTTTTCTAACTAATTTTTCCTTTTAACGATTTCGATTTTTGACGAGTTGTAGACATATGCTCGTAAAGAATGTTGAGCATTGTATATTTGATGAATTTTTTAACTGATATTCATTATTGAAGGCTTACTGCAATACCAATGGTGGACAATTGACTAGTATTGAAACCGGTGTCGAAAACTCTTTTTTATTAGATGTAATGGCATTGATGAAGACAAAAAAGCTAATTGCGAATGGTAGGAAAATTATCAAATGATTCAAGCTTTGTCTATTTGTGTTGCATGAATTTATAATGTTTCACAGATAACAGAGAAATCAACCGATGTTTGTAATACAACGTCCTATGCATATTTTCAAAAACCTAAGACTATAATTCCATATGGTAATATGTGCGCTGATCGTGCACGCATTTGTATTTCTGCACAATGTGAAATGAAGTTAATGGCTCACAATAGATCATATGTTGGTAAAACTCTGTTCATGTCACAACACAAGTTATTTAATATGCTATTCTGAAAACGTTTTGAATTAAACTGTTCAACGCACATGTGTAAAGCAAAGAATGATTATCTTTTTTTAAAACGGTATAAAATAACATAGACGTGACACTTAATATTAGAAATGATATAGTTATGTTATAACAATGAAATCAAGAGGCAACATTGAGTAATATTTTCATATGTTTACATTTTTACTGTTATAAATTTTGACAAAAAGTATAATTTTGAGGCATCTTCTACATGGTGTATGTTTTTCGGCTCCTACTAAAAATACGGTCTGTTAAAAATGTCATTTTTTGGATAGATATCTGAATTTTTCAAATTGTTCTGAACTTGCTTTCATATCGAATATATATATAATAACACATTTGAATTCTATAGCATGTGCAGCGTCTAATGATTCAGAATGACATATATAGCATTACACAAACCCAGACTTTAATGATAATATTTGATTCTGTCTTTTAAGGTTTGTTAAAAATATACATTTTTTTTTGCATTTCAAGAGAACAATCTTACTTATTATGTTGATATTATTAGGTCTTTCCACTTTTCCGTGGAAAGACCTATTGGATTTCTTCTGATTATTATTATTATTTTTTTTCTTCCGCCAACTTTTTTTTCCTTCGCAATTTTTTTGTTTCGCAAGATGTCGCTTAGATATATGGTATATGATATTGAACAATTAATACGCTTTTGAAACTGACACCGTGTAACCAAAATCTTTTCAATGTAAGAGTTATCTCCCGGAACACTGTTTTTCTTGTGATCGCTTAATATTTGCAACCGTATAAGAAACCGACAAATTTCTTTTACCAAATTGCTCGTTATATCCTCAGGATGATTTGATTTTTTTTCACCGAAGCTATCCGGAGACTCCATATGAGAGTTATTTCCCCTTTTATATTTGATATAAGTGATATGCATTTTTAACTGGAAAAACATAAGTGTTAGAGGCCTAGGGTCTTTTGTTTTGAGGTCCTTGGTCCAAAATAATGAAAATGAGGTCAAGGTCAAAGGTCAAGGTTATGTTCAAAATTTTGATTTTGGCTTGTGATCTCTTATTTTCAGAAATCTTATAAGATATCGACAAAATATTTTCACACAATTGTTAGTTGCGACATGTCGTAACACGTTAATATTAGTTGAAAAAGTATGTAGACGTTTGAGGCGAGTTTTCCCCCCTTTTATATCTAATATTAGTTGTATGGTAATATAACTCATTAACAGTATAAGGTAGAGGCCATACAGTCTTTTGATTTGAGGTCCTTGGCTGATGACCTTGAAATTGAGCTCAAGGTCATATGTAAATTTAACGTTCTAGATTTTGACCTTTGCTTTTACCTCATATGTATACATGATAAAGCCATGTTTTTTTTTGCATTAGCTTGCAAGCAATGTGATCTAGAAAAAGCCAACCGGAAGTGACAATTTGTAAACCGGAAGTAGCTATATTTTGTACTAAATTAATGTAAAAGTATATAGAACCATATATTTATGGAATCAGTGTCAAGTAAACTATCGAAAAATACCGGAAGTAACATCTTTTAAACCGGAAGTAACATCTTTTAAACCGGAAGTAAAGAATGATCGCCCTTATTTATATCTTTTTGTATAGAAACCATATATTTTTGGAATCAGCGTTCAATAAGCTGTCATTTGACGGCTAAAATTGACATTTAAAACCAAATTTGAATATTTTCATATAAAAAAATATCTTTACTGGTGGAAAGACCATCAATGGTTCTCTGAACAATTGGTTTTTAATTATTTTTAGTATTTTTCTGGATTGGCCTTACAGACAATAACGATGAAATGTCATATAAATGGTTGTCTGGTGAACCACTTAACTACAGTAACTGGTATAAAGGAGCACAACAGCAACCAGATAATTTAAATATTTTGAATCAGACAGATGCACACTGTGCTTTGATACATTTCCTCTATTCTTTGAACTGGGGTGACGAATGGTGTCATGAAAATTTTTATTTCGTTTGTGAAATTCGGTAAGTAGAATTGAATCCCCATTTACTTTGGTTGAAAAGGGAAAATTAAAACATGGAAAACAACTACTTTCTTCAGGCAATACAAGGGATAGAGGAAATAAGATATTTAATTGTCTAACTAAATCAGGAATATGACAGTTGTTGTCCTTTCGTTTGATATGTTTAGCATTTGATTTTGTCATTTGATTATGGACTTTCCGTTTTGCCTTTTCTTTAGAGTTAATATCTCTGTTATCCTCACTATATAAAAAAAGATGTGTTTTTATTGCTAATGACACAACTCTACACAAGAAACCAAATGAAACAGATATAAACACTAATAGGTCACAGTATGGTCTTCAACAAAACATGAGAGAATCCATCACCACATAGTCAGCTATAACAGACCCAAAAATTCTCCGGATCGTTACAGGTTAAATAAAAGGCAAAATAAATTTTACAAAGGAGTAGGTCTGGTAAGGGCCGATTTTTGACGCAAATTTCAGGTTAATCTAACGAATGATATTGGACACTTTTTAAACACTTAAGTGTCTAAATCAATTGGTTTAATTAGTTTATGTGAAAGATTTTAACTGATTAAGTCATTACAAACGCTCCAATTCAAGCTTAAATACAAACAAATTCTATCAAATATGCCAAAAAACGTCACATTTGAGATGGTTTTTGTCAAAAATGAAAGTGGACGCATCCGTGTGTATCCTTAACCTTTATATATATATATAAAAGAAGATGTGGTACAATTGCGAATAAAACAACTACAAAAGACCAAAATGACATAGAAATTAACAATTACAGGTCACCGTACTGCCTTTAACAATGAGCAAAGCTCATACCACATATATGTTATTTATTATCATCAAATACAACTTGCATTTCAATATCATGAATGAACACGAATGCGGGACTTAATGATGATAGTACCCGACATAGGTGCATTGTATTGTCAATAACAGCCACTATTTATGTAGCATAAGCATTCTTCTTTTCAGTTAATAACTAAATGATAACTTTTTCCCAATTTTGTAAAACTGCTATATTTTGGGGCCAAAAAGGGGTCCTACTGAACCAACTCCTTAAAGCATCAATACTGAACATAACAATTTAGCCTTCTTCAACTGATTTGTAAAGGCCATTCTAATGTTGGGTTTGCAAAAGTATCTGTATACGACTCACACATTCAATAATGATAATGTTTAGAAATGCTTCTCATATATGTTCCCTATATCAGGTTGTTTATGCAGTAGTGTTAAATTGTCGTATAAAGATATATTTCTTAAGATAGAAGCAGGAAGCTACAATACAGCATTACATTTATCATAAACAGTTGCATATTAAAAAAAAGGATTTGCTACCTTATAACAAATAATTTTATCATATCTGATATATATCATTCTCCCTGTTGTAGATTGACATAATATTTGTCAGTTTGAGAGAGCCAAATACAGGACGACATATTATTTGCCAATGTCAGAGCCAAATATGAACTATCTGAGGACGATATGTTTGCTTTTCTAATAAAATATTGAGAGACTTAATACACAACCGTTCTTAATTTCATAGTTCCAGATGCCATTTATATATTAGCTTCAATCGAGAATGATATAACCTCAAAGTTTAAAAGTTGAATAAATACTTTAACACGTATATGTATGGAGAAATAAGACAGTAGTGACCTTTAGGAAAAGAGACATAGAGGATCTTTTTTGTTTATTTAATTCTTCTTCATCACCTGACAATTATAAAAATATAAGTTATTATTTTGCTGTAACACCATAGAATCACTATCTTCTGTATGTGCAAGAACCAAGTCAGGAGCTTTTTGTATCACTGGTTGCTGTGTGTTGCATAATATCCGATTTGGTTTTCTTTCCATGTTTTAAAAATCAATGAGGCCGTTCTTTTCTTGTTTGATTTTTTTTGTACTTTTCTTGATTACCCTCTATCAGAAACGCTCAAATCATAAATAAAAACTACTAGAGGTGTACAAATGTGTTTAAATAGCTAGACTGAGTTATATAACCAATACAGACATTAACAAGGCCAGTAAAGGCATAGCAAATATGAATATCGGATTATGTTCTATTGAACCTGATGTGTCTTGCATATTTGATTGATGTTGTTCTCTGTCGTTTTAAAATGTTCAATAATATAGTTAAGTCCGCCGCCGTCAGCAGCTGATATGAAAACTGCCCTTGCCTCTAAAACAGGTAAAGTAACAAAATGTACATTGTTCAAACAGAAAACATAATTACAACACAAACCCACTACGAACTAAATGTGCCCTATTAACAAAGAGCAAATCTAGTTCCATACACAGTTTCAGAGACAGTCTGATTCTCAGAAGTAAATTTTATTTCACAAATAAATCTGACATGATAATGTCAAAATGTTAGACTTGAGTCACAGGCTGAGGCCCACATACACATCAGGGACGGATTTGTCAGGGTAAATGTTTTGGTCATTGTAAAAAGTCAGAATAGTGCATACTTTCCTTATCATGTTATCTGTCTCAATATCAAACTTTAAACTGAACCCTTGAAATGATAGTGCAAACAACACAACATGCACTGCAACTTTTATTTTACTTTTTTAGCTCACATGGCCATTAGGCTTTTATCATCACTTGGCGTCTGTTTTCGTTTTCTTTTAACTTTTACTAAAATCTTCTCCACTGAAACTAATTAGCAAAATTTAACAAAAATTGGCAACAATTATCATTGTAGTATTATTTTAAAAAGTGTGACCAATGACCTGGCTAACCAACCAAGATGGTCACATAGGAAAAAAGGGGTAAATGTAAATTTGGGCTTATATCTCTAAATCAATTAGAGCAAATTTGACATAAATTTGGCAGAAATGCTCATCAGGATTGGATATATGTATCCTTAAATCATTCACACAAACTTATTAGGTTGCTTCCCCTGAACTAGTAATTTTAAGGAAATTTGTTTGTTTTTGATTATTTATGAGCTAACCTGGCCCGAAGGTCCAAGTGAGCTTTTTTCCATCACTGTTTATCCGTCTTCGTTAACTTTTACTAAAACCTTCTCCTCCGAAACCACTGGGCCAAGTTTGGCCACAATCTTCATTGCGGTCTCTAGTTTGAAAAATGTGTCCGATGCCCCGGCTAAAAAATAGATCAAAGGAGTAAAATGCAGTTGTTTGCTCAAAAACCAAAGCATTTAGAGCAAATCTGACATGGGGGTATCATTGTTTATTAGGTCATGGTCTATCTGCCCTGAAATTTTCAGATGAATCGGACAACCTGTTGTTGGGTTGCTGCGCCTGAATCGGTAATTTAAGGATTTTTTTCTGTTTTTTGGGTTATTATCTTGAATCTTATTATAGATAGAGATACACTGTCAACAGCAATCATGTTCAGCAAAGTAAGATCTACAAATAAATCAACATGACTGAAATGGTCAATTGACCCCCCTAATAAGTTTGTCCTTTATAAAATTGAGAATGGAAATTGGGAATGTGTCAAAGAGACAACAACCCGACTAAATAAAAAAAAAAACATCAACAGAAGGTCACCAATGGGTCTTCAATGTAGCGAGAAATTCCCGCACCCGGAGGCGTCCTTCAGCTGGCCCCTAAATAAATATATACTAGTTCAGAGATAATGAACGCCATACTAATTTCCAAATTGTACACAAGAAACTAAAATTAAAATAATACAAGACTAACAATGGCAAGAGGCTCCTGACTTGGGACAGGCGCAAACATGCGACGGGGTTAAATATGTTTGTGTTTATAGTCAATGTTTTACAATTTTCATAAAATTGGTAAATTTTCACTAACATTTTACACTGAAAATACTGGGTCAAGTTCATTATAAATAGAGATAAGTGTAAGCAGCAAGTAGAAAAGTAAGATGAACAAACACATCACCATCATTAAAAAACATTTGTTGTCATGAATCAATCTGCTTCCTTTGTTTAACATTCACATAGACCAATGTGAGCGACACATGCTCTGTAGAGCCTCTAGCTGAATAATGTTATAGATTGAGATAAACTGTAAACAGCAGTAATGTTCAGCAAAGTAATCTCTACAAATAAGTGAACATGATCAAAATTGTCATTTGACCTCATAGTGAGTTATTGTCCTATAAGTCAAATTTTACAATTTTCGTAAATTTTTGCAATCTTTTACAAAAGTCTTCTTCTGAAACAACTGAGACAAATTTAAATAAACTTGGCCCTAAATAAATATTAGGGTATTTAGTTTTCAAAAATGTGTCCAGTGACCACCCTGTCTGCCTAAAACATGGCTAACATAGAACATGCAGTGTTTGATTTGTCCTTACATGTATTGTAATGACTTGGCCGAGCGAAATTCCTTCGAAAACATGTGTATTTTCATGTCGAGCACCTGTTATCGGCTATGATTCGATGTTAGGCTATTTTGAAGTTTGACACCGGTTCTCACCTTTTTAATTCAATTCATTATGTTTTAAGTGGTCTATTCACTCCGTTTTCCCAGTGTAAAACCATTTGTATTGTTGTATAAACGAGATAACTTATGTAGTTAACTTTCATTTTCACTTCAGTCGCCATTACCGGCACAATGATTTTGGTGTATTGATTATGCAAATGAGGTGACCTGTGTGTAACCTCAGCGAACTTTATGTACCACTAGCGTAAAACAGTGTATGAATACTATAGCGGTTGTAGATCGATTATTACAAGATTATTGTATTAAAACGATGTTGATTAGGATTGTAAATTGTACTTAGATGATTTTTATGTTCCGTAAACATGTTGTTTACGTTTTTATGTACTTAATTCTAGCTATCGGGGATTCTTTTCGTACTTGTCAGGCCCGTTCCCCGTTACCCGTTCGTTACCCCATTAAGAATCGTTCGTTACCCCGTTAAGACCCGTTCGTTACACCGATAGCTCTGTCGGGTATATACAGATTGCACCTGTTTGTCAAGGGCTCTTCATACTTTGTCAGACCTACAGATATGTTGCCAGATTTTCGGTCAGTTGATACTGTCGATAGCTGAAGTTTATCTTATTTCTATCATGATTTTCATGTAGTTTAAGCAGTTTTACTGCAGTTTAGAACATTTTGGACGTTTTCTGTTCATTTTAAGCAATAGTATTCTAGGACTTAGATCAGAATCAAAAATGGATTTAATATAATTGCACATGTACATATAAATAGCTGGTCTATTTATTCAGGCTAGTTTTCATTTGATAACCTGTTTCTTTGAGGTAAACGGATTAAAGTTACATGCCTTCCCCATTCCCCTTTTCCCCTCCCTTTTTGATAAGGACATTTCGTTAAGTATCCTGTTTGCTGAGATTTTCCAGTATTCAGAGAAACTATATATATGTAAATCCTGTATATTTGTTAGGCTAAGAAATGTAAGAAGCTATAATAATTACTGTTTAACTATTCTCAATCTCAGTGATTGAAGTTTGTTTCCCTGTGCTTACTCCAGGAGGCTGAAGTCATAGAATTAGATATAACAAAGTACGGTTATTTTTTAAGTAGAATTTATTAGAAGACGGCTTAGATATAATATATATGTTAATGTTATAGCATATTTAATAGTTGATGGAACACTGTAGCAAATAATTTAGATAAACACTGTGTAATATTGTTAACTGAACAATTCATGAATTTACTGATAAAACATCTTAAGTTTATGCTCACAATTATCTTACTTTTCGTTGCTGAAAACACATAATAGATCATACTACGCCATAGTTGTCCAACTGGTCTCTGGTTGTTGGAGTCATAACACTGTCTCATGAGAGAATAGATCTTCTTGTTAGACCGTGACAAGAGACTATTCGATTGTCAGATAGATAATATTCATTTGTGGAATAGTCTGATGGTACTGTCCTGGAAGTTTCCACTTCTTGAGTGTTAGTTTATATGCGATTTCAGTTTATAGACCCATATTGTTCACGCAATTTGAGTTTCTTGTTAAATATAAAGTGAAGGAAATGTGTCAGAAGTATTTTAACCATGTTTGTCTAGTAATATAAAGAACACCCGTGTTTAAATCATTCTCTGTTTTAGACTAGCTTATTCTAGTCTATTGAGGTTCCCTGTGTACCTGTTAACACAGGTGGTGGCAGCAAAGTAAAAGACACCCGTTTGGCCAGTTATTACAGTATCTCTTAAACTAGAGCAACAGTATAACGGCTGCATCATTCCATGCATCAATTATAAAGAAAAATATATTGTGAGCAATACAGGCTCCTTGAAGCCTCTAGTTGAAATTTATTTTCTTTTCTTCAAAATATCATGTTGACCTATGTAGTAATGTACACACATTTTGTTGAAGTTAAAATGATGACCTTTGAGTAGGTTTATAATTCCCCTCATTATTATTTCTTTTCACAGGTGTCTTATATTTTTGATTTTGATTACCGGACGTGGAGGAAGGTGGACGTGTTTTCTGAGCTGACCTATTCTGTCGCCTACACTTACCCGCACCCACTTATTAGTTGATTGTGTCATTACTCAAACACTAGTGCAAGTATTTGACAATTTATTGTCATTTAATAGTGGTTTTTGCAGAAATTCTTTGCAAGTGAAGGACAGGTATAATAGCGTCACCAAGCGCCATCTTGGAAAAAAATTTTCAAAACTTTAATAAAGCAAAGGTGTTAAGTTAATACTTCACCTGAAATATCTCCTTTCCCGAGAAACACAATAACAATGTGTTGTTAATGTTTACAGCATTTTAATGAACTTTTAATTATCTTTTATTGTCCATTATTTTATCCATATCGAGAAGTTTCACAGTCTATGTACTCGTTCTCATTCTTCATTTTACCTTTTATCGCTTGATAATTTTTTTAGATTTTATTGTATGTAGTAAGGTCTTTCATTTTACCTTTTAAAACACTTGAATTAAATTTTAAGCCAGTAATTTTAAGTTTGTGTTACTTTAAAGTGTTTAACATTCAGTTTTTTAATTTTTAAACTGTCCTTGAATAGCACATGTTAGCAGATACGTTATTTATGTGTAAATCTATTACCACACTCATTAAATTCTTTTTGGGGTAAAATGGAAATTGCCAGAAGAAGAAGTGATCGAGTTAAAGGAAAGAAAGTAATGTTTACTCCCTGTAAAACTGTATCTAATACTGCAACAAAAAACAAGAAGTCTAGTAGTAATAGTAGTATAAATGAAAAAACTGTTGATTACGAATTAAATAAAAGAAAGACTGTTAGTAAGAAGCTTGATGCTGCCGAACGGTTGTCTACAGTAAAACCTGAAATAAGTCCAAGTAATCTGGTCCTTATCTTCTCTGCTGCTGCTTATGAAGAATTCAAAGTTATAACACAGTCCGTTGTAAATAACTGTGGTCTGCAGATAAATAAGACTGAGACTAAGGATAAATTAGGTGCCATTGTATCTGAATCACTGGCTATCCATAATGGAAGCACAACATTATTTGTTTTGAACTTTTTTAACACCACAACAAAAGTCCTTCTGAATGGCAACCAATCATATATAAAGGAATTTATAACCACTGCTCTCGGGGACATATTGTGTATTCTTGACCGTAACTCCAAATTTAGTCTTATAAACAATCAAATCAGAGAATATTGTAAAATGTTTTTAGATAACACGCAACAAAGTAATCTGGACACAGCAAGTAATGAGGAGCAAGGGTTACAAAGTTTAAGTAAGATTTCAGTGGTTAGTTCTAAACAACAGACAGTGGGGACCTGTTCTAATATTAAGCTAAAAACTATTCAAAGTGACATCTTATGTCCAACATGTAAGAAGGTCTGTGGAAATGACTCAAAGGCAGTAGAGTGCGACATATGTAATGTATGGGTCCATTATAGCTGTGAAAAACTTGGTCTAAGTGACATTCATGTAATTGAAAATGACTTAACAGCAGAGTATATCTGTATAAGCTGCAAACAGTTGAGAGCCTTGCAGGCTGATTGTGTAGTAGGAGGGTCTATCTCTGATAAAAGTAATGACTCGAGTAAGGGGGAAGAAATGCCAAGATCGTCCCTCTCAAGTGCTGATATTAACCCCATGGCTCGGGACAGTGCCCGGTCGGTTGTTTCTGGTGTCACTATAATACATAAAGACAATAGACTGTTTTCTAATAATAATTCCACAAATGATGCGGATATAAATAAGGATAATTCAAGAAGTGATAGCTCCTATAGCTCTGTACAAATGGGTTCTAACATTTTAAAAGAAGAAATAATCTCTCTAAAATTAGAAATTACTCATAAAGATAAAGGAATCAAGCAAAAGGACAGTCAAATTTATAAGTTACAAACAGAAGTGTCCACTCAGAAAAAAGAGCTTGCAGCAAGTAGAGCGTATGCTATAAAACTGGAAAATGACATTAGGGATTTAGAACACTCTTTGTTAATTCAAAAACAAAAACAAAGTTCAAGTGGGAATGCGGACTTTAACAGGCAAAGCCCTATTAGTGATAATAGTAATAAATCCGAATCAGAAAACTTAAAAAGTTGGTTTCTTGAACAGAGGATGAGGCAAATGGAATTGGAAATTTGTAAACAAGATAATAAAATAAGTAATCTAAGTGATAAACTGTTGGACTTGAGATTTGACAACAATAATCAATCAACACGGTCTCGACAAAGGCAAAATAGAGGGAGGCAAAATAATGCTAATAAGTACAGTAGAAATGAAAGGTCTCAATTTGATAGACATAACGAAAACCAGCACTGTAAATTTCAGAATGATTTTGCAGATTTTAATGGGGGCATGTCATTTCGGCATGATGAATCCCAACCCAATAGTCTTCACATTGATACTAGTGGTAGTGAAAATGAGACCAATTCTGTGGTTAATGGTCAAACAAACAATAGTGATAATTTTTTAGGGAATATTCATTCCAGAGGGAAATCAAAATGTCAAACACAAGCAAGGAAAAGATTTCACGAGAAATCGGAGCAAATATATATACCCCCAAGAAAGCAAATGAAACAAGTACCGCCGAGGTTCCAACGTCTTCAACAGGAAAAGTTGGGTTGCACACAGAGAGACAATTTAATGATGCCCACAATGGGTCAATCCACAAAAATGTAGGAAAGGATATACATGTACAAGAGCCTCATGATAATGAAATAAGTATAGATAGCGTGCTGAACATTTTATCTTTTAACATTGAAGGTTTTTTTATCTAATAATATGTATTTATCTATGCTAGAGAAAAGAGCTGATATAATTATGCTACAGGAACATTGGTTACATAATAGGGAAAAACAAGCTTTACAGGAATTTTTAACTGACTTTTTATGTCTTGTAAAATGCTTTGATGATGATAAGACAAGTGACCCAATTGAAAGGAGGAGGGGGCATGCTGGGGTTGCAATTTGTGTTAACAAAAAATTACAAAATCTTGTTGAACTTTTACCGGATGGATGTAATAGAGTAATAGCTATCCGTCTCAACATAAAACAGCCACTTGTGCTAATATGTGTCTATATGCCAATTCAACTAGAGGTGGAAATATCACTATTGAAGATTTTAAATCTGTACTAGATGAGCTAAGTGAAATTATAGAAAAATATCTATCTACTTCTGATATAATTATAGGAGGTGACATGAATGCCTCACTGCATAGAAATGAGCGTAAAATACCTCGTGACATTGTCTTTGATGAATTCTTAAAATCAAATGGACTGTCAATACCTTCCACTTGCAAAAAGCAGAGTACGTTTTTTCACTTCAATAATAGAGATGAATCTCAAATTGACTATTTTGTTGAAACTAGTGCAATGGTCAAGAAATATTTGTCATTTAATCGTGAATTTCAAAATCTATCCACTCATGATCCAATTATGATTTCAATTAACTGTTGTATTGATAGGATGGATATAAGCACTAGCGATCCTAGACCTTTACGTATAAAATGGGATAAAATTGATAAACAAAAATATGAAAATTTACTACAAGAGAGATTAACTGAATTTAATGATGTGGCTGTGGTTGAAACTGCGGAAAATATAGAGAACATTTTAACAAAATTTTCTGATATTATTGTGACTACTGCTGAAAGTCTATGCCCAAAAAGGAAAAAACAATTTAAGAGAAAAAGGGATTGGACCCCAGAAATGACTGAAATTGTTAAGGAGGGTAAATTTCACTATTGGAAATGGAAAAATGAAGGTAATAAAGATAATAAATCTAGCATTAACTATATTCGAATGAAAGTGCAAAAGAAAAAACTCCGTTCTGCCCAAAGACGATTGGCTGCTGAGAAAAGAGAAAATACGTATACCAAAATTATGGAATTAAATGAGAGTAATGATAAACAATTTTTCGCATTAGTAAATAAGCAGAGAAACTCGAGGCCATCCACTACTTCAATTTTGAAGGTTAATAATAGACTGTATAATAATTCAGCCTCGATTCTGGGAGCTTGGGCTGAATACTTTGAAGATTTGGCCTCACCATCTGTGCAAGATAGATTCGATAGTAATTTTTTTAATTTGGTTAATAATGACATTGAAATATTAACTGATATTTTCTTAAGTACAAGAGAACCGATTCAGGAAGTGACTGAGTACGAATTGAATAAATGTATTTTATCTTTTAAAAATGGAAAAGCTCCAGATGTTGATAAATTCACCATAGAGCACTTGAAATATGGAGGACAGACAGTTATAAATATACTAACCAAATTGATAAACTTAATTTTTAAAACTGTTGCTGTCCCAAAAAATTAAAAAATTGGGATAGGATGCCCTCTGTTTAAAAATGGAGGAAAACCAAAAGAAGATCCAAATTCATATAGACGTATAACTATAACTAGTGCTATTGGAAAAACTATAGAAAAGCTACATTTATCCCGTAACAAAAGCTCCATTAAAAATCAGCAAAGTAGATTACAAAAAGGGTTCACTGAAGGGGAATCCCCTACTGTAGCGGGGCTGGTTGTAACTGAACTAAGAATAGAAGCTAAAGAAAAACGTTTATCCATATATATTGGATTAACTGATGCTAAAAAAGCTTTTGATATAGTATGGCATGCAGGCCTTTTTAGAGAAATGCATAAAATGAACATATCTGGAGATAATTGGTTATTATTTAGGGCTTGGTATGAAGACTTAACTACAAAAGTAAAATGGGAAGGAAATTATTCAAGTGGGTTTAAAGAAAAACAAGGCGTTCGTCAAGGAGGAGTTTGGTCTCCAACTGCGTATAAAGTTTTTATCAACTCTTTACTGAAAATTTATGAGGAAAACAAAATTGGATCGTACATAGGTTCAATATACTGTGGTGCTCCAACTGTAGCAGACGATGTTACATTGATAGCTAATGATCCATATGATCTACAAACTATGATTAATATTCAAATGGACCATGCAAATAAATTTAGATATACGATTAGTGAACAGAAATCTTGTGTATTGAAAATAGGAGACAAGTCAGAACATTCCTGGTATATGAACGATCAAAAGTTAAATACACCAATTAATGCTACCCACTTAGGAATAAAAAGGGACATAAATTCTAAATTTGGAGTTAAAGAAGTTGTACCAGATAGAATACAAACTGCTCGAAAAACAGTGTATGCATTGATGGGCGCTGGGCTCTATGGCCTGAATGGGATAAATCCGAAGGTCTCAGTTCATATGATAAAGTGCTTTGTCACTCCGAGGCTACTGTACGGCCTGGATATTATTCGATTAACAAAAACTGATATAGCAAAACTATCTGTTTATTATATACAATTGTTGAAACAAATCCAGCATCTGCCGTCACGCACTGCGAATTCTGCTGTTTTAGTCTTGACTGGTCAGCTTCCTATAGAATCTGAAATTCACAAAAAAATGCTTTCCCTATTTCGTAACATTGCAGATAATCACGGGTCAGTTGAACGCAGTATCGCTCAAAGACAGCTTGCTTTGAAAACAAGAGACTCTGAAAGCTGGTTTATTCAAATTATAAAATTAACAGAAATGTATGAATTACCATCCCCTATAGAGGTAATGGATTTAGTCCCAGAAAAGCATATTTGGAAAAAATTGGTTTATAACGCAGTGAATGACTATTGGAAAAACATTTTAATTCTTGAAGCTAGGACAAAAGTATCTATGAAAATGTTAAATGTTGATAACTTTAAAGTTGGTGTAGTTCATAATATCTGGGAGAGTTGTGGTTCAGAACTTTTATCCGTTAAAAGAGCATGTGTCAAAGTCAAAATAATAAGTGGGACTTACACTCTTCAAGCTGATCGAGCAAAATTTAATGGAAATAGAACAAGTTCTTTATGCCCTCTGTGTTTTAAACAATCTGAAGACTTAATGCACTTTCTTATAAAATGTAACTCTTTGGAAGGAGTGAGAAGGAAATTCATTATGCTACAAAGAAATCTACTAAATGATAAGATAAATGCTCTTCTTGTGGACGACTTATTTAACTTTGAAGATAATCTATTACAATTAATAGTGGACTGTACAAAATTCCAGTTTTTAAAACAATTATGGACAACTATTGAGCGCCTGTCAAGCAGCTTATGTTTTGGTCTACATCAGAAGAGAACTAGTTTGTTACTATAAAGACTGTTCATATAGTTTTGCAAGTTAAAGAGACATATATAGTGAAATTTATTTTTTGAGTGTGGTATAGATGAATATGATAAGTTAAGATTTAAACTGATTGTTAAAGTTAAGTGGTCTTGTTAACGCTTTATGATCAGTAATAACTTTACATATTATTTTTAGATGTTAAATGTTTATTTGGCGCTAAGTCTTAAGTACAAATAACAATGTAATGGTTCATTACCTTAAGTCTATGAATAATCTTATTCTGTAATAAGGCTCTCTGATTAGGGTTATATACTATGTATAAGTGTAAGGGTTAGGACTTACAGTTTGCATTTGATGAGTATGTTTAAGTATAAGGATTGTGAATTAGACATTTGCTGAACTGAGCAAGTTTCACAGTCTATGTGAATGGTGGATAGATGTGATGTATATATATATATATTCTATCGATGAGGAGAGAGACTCGAGTGAGATAAAGGACAAAATAACAATGGACGAATCTATCAAGTTTTAGATTTTAAAATATGACTGTATATACGGTTTGAATACTTTTAAATAAGTGTGGTGGCGGTGTATATAAGTGTATAAAGAAGATGTTTTAATCCAATAGTGAAAATAAGGGATTCTACACTTCAAGAGGATATTCCGACTGAAGTGGTTCATCTGATAAAGGTGGAAAGTACAGAATAGGTAACAGGTAACAGGTGTTGCTGGATGTCAAGTCTCTGAATGTGCTAATGACACCTCATAACACAAACTGATAACACACAACTTAAAATGAATAAATGATTGTAATGAATTGTGAGTTTAAGAAGATTGTATACTACTGAGGAAAGCCTACAACATCGGCAAAGTAAAATGTATTCCTAATGAATCCATAGACCAAATGGGTTTTGGTAAACGGCAGGAAAATAAAACAGAATAATGTGTGTTAATTTCAGGATTTGATTTACCTTTTAATGTAACTGGAAAAATCAAAACACCTAAAACAGTTGGTGCAGTTGATCTCCATCAAGGACCCGAAATAAAAACAGAAAATGGTAAAGACTCATCCAGGTTATCCTCTCGTCACTCAGAAAGTTCTCATTAACATGATTAAATGCTGTTTTTTGTTGTTCAAAAGTTGGCTGTGTCATTACATTTGCTACCTTAGATAGACTTGAAAACCATCTATTGATAACTTCTGTTGTAGGGTTGTCACTGCCTCAGACGTACTTATGAATATAATTATTTTCTGTGACTGTATCTTACATTAATTTGTAGGATCCTTTACTATAGATAATTTAGCTGATCTGTAACAATAACTTCTTCATGCCTTATATATCATGTACTGTAGTACGCCGCTAGATTAAAACTGACGTGGAAAGGTAACGCGAAAACTCTTTTATTGAGAGCCCAGGTGGTCGTGTGGTCTAGCGGGACGGCTACATTGCAGGCGATCTAATGTCACGATATCACAGTAGCATGGGTTTGAACCCCGGCGAGGGAAGAACCAAAAAATTGCAAAAGATCTAACGTTTAGACGAGTTGTATATATATATAGGAAAGCATTTTAACAGTTGCACCATGAAACAAACTGACACCAGTGGGCCAGGTTGTGCAATGAAGTGATATTTACAAACAAAAAAGAAACCAACAAAAACAGATGGGACTGAAAATGAATTTTCTACAAGTAATATTAGATGGGCTTTAAAGAAAGACAGGAGAATATCAAGATTTCCTTACTTTTTTGTTATGAAAGTATTTGTCACATATAATAAAAGTTCTAAGCATGCTAAGCAATCACTCTTTTGAATAGAAGGTTAAGATACATATTTGATCAATGAAAACTAAGTATTATTAGAATATCTGTTAACAAAATTTTGCTTGTACAATCATGACCAAATAGTTATTCAGTTTTTAGAAAATTAAACATTTGAACAACTTATTATCTTTTACTTCCATTATCTCCAATTGACTGTCTTCCTTGTAGTAAACATTGAATTTAAGTAAACTATTATCGATATATGCAAATAAGGGTGGTTTCACTTTATACATGTTATTTCACTACACATGGTTTGTTCTTAAGGGAAAAAATGATGTATGCAAGACCATTGACGCTTGCATATTTAAATATCGAAGAAGAAAATGGGGACACCTTTGTGCCACACACACCTGTTTATTTGTTATTTAACAGCTTGTACCACTGAACAAATATTATGCAGGAGTACCTGTTATCACATCTTAAGTTAAAAAAAAATGTGGGAGACACAAAACAAAGTAATCGTTTGCTAAAAAATCTTTACTAAAGTGCCCTGTGATATTTGGATCAATATATTGAGAAAACTATTTGGTTCTAAAAAATAAAATCCTTCATTTATATCAATTCAGACACCATTGATGCTTGGAAGGTAACAACATAGTTATTGTTGACTTTGGCTCATTACTAATGTAAATCATAAAATGTTTCCCCTTGGAAACAGTTCAAGCGACCCTCCTCCCCAATCATACACAAACAAGCTATATATTGATCCACTCAAAATGCAAAGTATTAACCCTGTAAACCCTGGTATATCATATGTATAGGAATTGGCATGACATAAGTGAATATTTTACCAACATTCGATCAACATGGGGCGTAAAAATCACAAATAATAAAAAAAAAAAAAAGAACTGACAAATTGATAATTTTGATGGTGCTGCCACCTGTAACAGCGAAATATTTCCAAACTTTTTTTTTTAATTCGATTTATTCTATAGGGCTTCTACTAAAAGGGAATATATAATAAAAGTGTGTATACTGTTGCTGTATTTAAAAAAAAATGAAATAAGACTAAATTTGCATTTTTCTAAAATTCATTTTGATCACATTTCCATGGTTACGGTTGCTAGGGAAGAAAATATTTGAAATTAATTTTCAAATTGTTTTCATATCGCTATACATATGAACTCTATATAAATTATATACTAGGAACACAAATTATATTATAAAAGCAAGATACATTACTATAAAAACGTGCATTTTTGAAGTTTTCCTTGCTCATTTTATGGGGCTATCAAGGGGTAACTTGAAAATGAATATTTTAACACCATTTTTTTAAAAAATTTTTAAATAATTTCATACTCAAGTTTTTATAAGGTAAATTCATATCTAGAAGATGGAATTTGATCAATTTGCCAACATGGACTTATCACTGTTTGCCTGATTTTTACATGGACCTGTACTTATCAGATGAAACAGGAAGTATCGAGAAATTTTAATTGTCAAGACACTTGTCAAGAAAAAATCAAGTAGGTAATAAGACAAATTAATACTATGTCCAGAATTTAAAACAATATTCAGACAAATTAAGAATGTCGAGTAAAAATTCATTCAAATTCATACAAAAACTGGTCTTTTCAGACTTGTTGATTTTTTTACTGCCGTTCACGGATAAAATAAGGATATTCACTGCATTTTACAATTAATTTTAATTTAAATTGTGTTGATTTTTATTTTTTTCGTTAGTGTGTTTGCCGTTAAAGAATGACGAAAGCATTTGTTAAATAGTATTGCAGACTCCAAAAAAATGCATTATTTTAATCCTTGTTTTATATAATATTTCAGAACTAAGATCTTGATGTAATATAAATAACAGTACAGTATTCAAATTAAATATCTGAAAGGAATACAATACAGATGGGTGCACTCCTAACCGGTACAGCAAGTTAACTTGATAACCAGTCATTTGGACTGGTCAAAGTTAACCTGTGACGGAATATAGGACTGCTCTGACCAGTCCTAGGACCAAAATCTAGTTAACTTGAAAAGCGGACTTGGTCCTAGGACTGTTTTTATGTCTGCCAAAAAGTTAACTTGGAAACAGGTCCGCTATTGATATAAGTTAACTTCGAACAGGGACGTATCCAGTCCTGTCATAAGTTAACATAAGTTAACTTCGGAACCAGTCCTGTCATAAAGTTAACATAAGTTAACTTGGAAACCGGTCCTGCCACAAAGTTAACTTCTGCTTGGACAAATTCGATCAAAACCAGACCTGTTCTCAAGTTAACTTTTGACTGGTCTGCTCAACACTAAGTTAACTTGTAACCAGGACCGCTCTTCGTTGATTTAAAAAAAATAAAAAATAATATCTTTGTTTCGTAGTATAAACATCGAAAATAAAGTAATTTGAAAATTAATACTTCCGTTTTATGAACAGGATTAAATACAAATATTTGAAAATAAGTACGCACAGAACTTAACACAAATTTATCTGTGATCTGGCAATCTATCTATTATAAAACGATCTCGGTTACAATGATAACAGGCACTGAATATATATATATTCCGAGATCAAAATCAATCGTATTATGTATATTTTTGAAAAGAAGTATATTTGATGTTAGGTGTATACGTCCTTGTTAGTTATACATCCTTGAACAATGCAGCCACAATCAGCAATAATTTAATTCATTTTAATAAATAATGACTACAAATTTTTGTTCGCCTAAATTAAGGGTGCCAGCATGTCCTCTTTTTACTTAAAATACTGATACGTAACAACATTTCAGTAGTTTTGATGCCTCCAGTTGACTTGTACAACAAAATTATTTGACCGCATCCACCAAAACTGACCATATATGCACTTTAATTTGTAAATCTATATACCTTCATAGTAAATCAGCCTTATTTTTTTATGTTAGGATTCAATGTATAATACAATCATGACAATAGACAGCAAAATTGCAATATAATAACAAAAAATTTTGGTTTGCATAAATTTAGGATACCAGCATGTCCTCATTTTATTCAAAATATTGATACGTAACAAAATTTCAGTAGTTTTGATACCTCCAGCTGACTTGTACAATAAAACTATTTGACCCCATTACCAAAACTGACCATATGTGAACTTTAAATTGTAAATCTATATACCAGCACAGTAAATCAGCCATATTTTTAATGTCAGGATTCAATGTATAATACAATCATGACAATGGACAGCAATATTGCAATATAATAACAACAAATTTTTGTTAGCCTAAATTAAGGGTGCCAGCATGTCCTCTTTTTACTTAAAATACTGATACGTAACAAAATTTCAGTAGTTTTGATGCCTCCAGTTGACTTGTACAACAAAATTATTTGACCACATCCACCAAAACTGACCATATATGCACTTTAATTTGTAAATCTATATACCCACATAGTAAATCAGCCATATTTTTTATATCAGGATTCAATGTATAATACAATCATGACAATGGACAGCAATATTGCAATATAATAACAAAAATTTTTGTTCGCATAAATTTAGGATATCAGCATGTCCTCATTTTATTCAAAATATTGATACGTAACAAAATTTCAGTAGTTTTGATACCTCCAGTTGACAAGTACAACAAAATTATTTGACCGCATCCACCAAAAATGACCATATGTGCACTTTAATTCGTAAATCTATATACCCACATAGTAAATCAGCCATATTTTTTTATATCAGGATTCAATGTATAATACAATCATGACAATTGACAGCAAAATTGCAATATAATAACAAAAAAAATTAGTTTCGCATAAATTTAGGATACCAGCATGTGCTCATTTTATTCAAAATATTGATACGTAACAAAATTTCAGTAGTTTTTATACCTCCAGCTGACAAGTACAACAAAATTATTTGACCGCATCCACCAAAACTGACCATATATGTGAACTTTAAATTGTAAATCTATATACCAGCAAAGTAAATCAGCCTTATTTTTAATGTCAGGACTCAATGTATAATACAATCATGACAATGGACAGCAATATTGCAATATTATAACAACAAATTTTTGTTCGCCTAAATTAAGGGTGCCAGCATGTCCTCTTTTTACTTAAAATACTGATACGTAACAAAATTTCAGTAGTTTTGATGCCTCCAGTTGACTTGTACAACAAAATTATTTGACCGCATCCACCAAAACTGACCATATATGCACTTTAATTTGAAAATCTATATACCTGGACAGTAAATCAGTCATTTTTTTTATGTCAGGATTTAATGTATAATACAATCATGACAATGGACAGCAATATTGCAATATAATAACAACAAATTTTTGTTCACATAAATTTAGGATACCTGCATGTCCTCATTTTATTCAAAATATTGATAAGTAACAAAATTTCAGTAGTTTTGATACCTCCAGTTGACTTGTACAACAAAATTTTTTAACCGCATCCACCAAAACTGACCATATGTGCACTTTAATTTGAAAATCTATATACATGGACAGTAAATCAGTCATTTTTTTATGTCAGGATTTAATGTATAATACAATCATGACAATGGACAGCAATATTGCAATATAATAACAACAAATTTTTGTTAGCATAAATTTAGGATACCTGCATGTCCTCATTTTATTCAAAATATTGATACGTAACAAAATTTCAGTAGTTTTGATACCTCCAGTTGACTTGTACAACAAAAATTTTTGACCGCATCCACCAAAACTGACCATATGTGCACTTTAATTTGAAAATCTATATACCCGGACAGTAAATCAGTCATTTTTTTATGTCAGGATTTAATGTATAATACAATCATGACAATGGACAGCAATATTGCAATATAATAACAACACATTTTTGTTAGCATAAATTCAGGATACCAGCATGTCCTCATTTTATTCAAAATATTGATATGTAACAAAATTTCAGTAGTTTTGATACCTCCAGTTGACTTGTACAACAAAATTTTTTGACCGCATCCACCAAAACTGACCATGTGTGCACTTTAATTTGAAAATCTATATACCCGGACAGTAAATCAGTCATTTTTTTATGTCAGGATTTAATGTATAGTACAATCATGACAATGGACAGCAATATTGCAATATAATAACAACAAATTTTTGTAAGAATTAAATTTAGGATACCAGCATGTGCTCATTTTATTCTAAATATTGATACGTAACAAAATTTCAGTAGTTTTGATACCTCCGGCTGACAAGTACAACAAAATTATTTGACCGCATCCACCAAAACTGACCATATATGCACTTTAATTTCTAAATCTATATACCCACATAGTTAATCAGCCATATTTTTTTATGCCAGAATCAATGTATAATACAATCATGACAATGGACAGCAATATTGCAATATAATTACAACAAATTTTGTGAACTTTAAATTGTAAATCTATATACCGGCAAAGTAAATCAGCCTTATTTTTAATGTCAGGATATAATGTATAATACAATCATGACAATGGACAGCAATATTGCAATATAATAACAACAAATTTTTGTTCGCCTTAATTAAGGGTGCCAGCATGTCCTCTTTTTACTTAAAATACTGATACGTAACAAAATTTCAGTAGTTTTGATGCCTCCAGTTGACATGTACAACAAAATCATTTGACCGCATCCACCAAAACTGACCATATATGCACTTTAATTTGTAAATCTATATACCCGCATAGTAAATCAGCCATATTTTTTATGTCACAGTCAGGATTTAATGTATAATACATTATCATGACAATGGACAGCAATATTGCAATATAATAACAACAAATTTTTGTTCGCATAAATTTAGGATACCAGCATGTCCTCATTTTATTCAAAATATTGATACGTAACAAAATTTCAGTAGTTTTGATACCTCCAGCTGACTTGTACAACAAAATTATTTGACCGCATTACCAAAACTGACCATATGTGCACTTTGATTTGTAAATCTATATATACACCATGACGTACCCGCATAGTATTAATTAGCCATATTTTTTATGTCAGGAATCAATGTATAATATATAATGACAATGGACAGCAATATTGCAATTTAATAACAACAAATTTTTGTTCGCATAAATTTAGGATACAAGCGTGTCCTCCTTTTATTCAAAATATTGATACGTAACAAAATTTTAGTAGTTAATACCTCATGTTGACTTGGAAAACAAAACTATTTGACCAAAACTGATCATATGTGAACTTTTATTTGCAAATCTATATACCCGATACCATTGAAAAGAGCGTCTTAATGTCTTCTCCTGGAGGTCCTGTTCACATTTTAGTAGGACCGTAAATGTACACGTAATCAATAATATTGGAAAACTATTAATGCAAAAAATATTCTGAATAAATTGAGAATGTCAGAATTTCATCTCTTTATTCCTAATAACAGTCACATCATTTATAGGAGTTCATGATGGTGTTCGTGTAAAACAAAACTACATGTATTATGCCACATCATCAAAGTACCAACGAATCCGTACCAACACTGACATGTCTGAATTCATTTGTACTATTTACAATGATTTAATAAAAAAAAGTATACGAGGTTCTCTTCTTGGAATCTATTATGTCGGTTGATTGATTTTGTTTATAGTTAAACGTCAAGTGGCAACTATTTCATTAAAGTGCGCATTGAGTATAATTTTAGGACGTCCCATATAAATATCGGCAATGACAAATTTGACGAATTTGACGAGATTGTTGATAGTTTTACTTCACCGTATGCTTACGGACACTGTACAATTTCTGTTAGAATATTCTGCGGGAAATAGAATAGTAAATCCAATGCAAACAAGTTGAATATCAATGAAATATCCATGCAAGTATAAATTTATGCATAAAGTAAAATTTAGGAAGGGACAGGTAAACAACGGGGATCGAAGTAACGTAGACAATGTTGCCGATATCCCGTGATATAAGAATATTGTTCCGATGCGTTGGATAACCTTTCTATCCGCCTACTAATAAAAAAACTTTGTGTGATCGTATAGCCATTTTTTATTTATATAAGAATACATGTATATCAAATAAAAGAGAGCATTTGTATCATATCTAGTAGAGTCTAGCGAGTAAATAATAAATGATATCTGTGGAAAAACAATGCGAATGTTATATTTGTTTGTTTTGTTTACATATTTTAATGAAAGCTCAAGTCTGATATGAAAACTCTTATACCGATAATCTGTCATAAGCAGACCTGTCCTCAGGTCTGGTCAATAGCAGACTTGTCCACAGGTCTGGTCAAAAGCAGACCTGTCCTCAGGTCTGGTCAGGAGCAGACCTGTCCACAGGTCTGGTCTGAGGCAGACCTGTACTCAGGACTGGTCAAAAGCAGACTTGTCCACATGTCTGGTCTGGGGCAGACCTGTCCTCAGGACTGGTCAAAAGCAGACTTGTCCACAGGTCTGGTCTGGAGCAGACTTGCCGATAGGTCTGCAGCAGTCCTAAAAAAAGCAGACCGTAGGTCTGGTCCGCCAACGACGAAGTTAACTTGCTTGACTGCTTAAAAATTCTCAAGTTAACTTAGAAAGCAGTCAACAAGTTAACTCTAAGTTAACTTTTGTCAAGGTTAGGACCGCACCCATCTGTACATGTACATTTCATATGTTAACCAAACACTATTCTTATGTGATATCCAATCCTTTTTAACTTTTATTGTCTATCATTAAATGTCAATGTTAACTCTTAGATATCAGAAACACGGTTCGAGTACTCAATGCACATCTTCTTTCAGAAAATCAAATAAAACAATATAAATAGTTATAAAATAAGTATATACGAAATTGGTCTGTCAGTGATATTCCTATATCTTCTTTATATATGTACACAGTATTTGATTGTGATAATCATTATCCTGTTGATGATTAATTTAGTAAGATAATACAATATATATATTTAATAAGTACAAAAAATAATCCAAAACTGAAAATAAAGAATTCAATTTTACAAGCTGCAAGCTCATACGTGACACGAATTCGTAAACCATATCTAATTTATTGAATTGTTTGTAACCATCTGATTGTCGAGTTTGTAGAGGATTCCAATGCATCTCGCCTCTTTTTTTGAAATACACAGATATATTTGAAAGATCTTAATTAATTGCTAAATTGGTGTATTATTTAGGTCCAGTGGCAAATATTTCATGTATTGCACGAATGGTCAAGTGAGATCAAATTTCCTTGTAGTTACCAACAGGACTCAATATTTCACCTAAATTAAAGTACCCTTTTTTGTAAAGCTGTGCAGGCGTTTTCTTATTAGTTTTATGTTGACTGTTTATCCGATGTTATCAGATCTGTGTCGTTTGTTTTACATTGCAACACTTTACGTCACTATTATTTATTAAAAAAAACACCAACACCTAGGTTAATATGCTGCTTAATCATGTTGACCCTTGGTGAATCATAGGCCACTTACGATATTTCTTAACCTTGTCCTGTTCTTCGCTAGCCTTTCCAGATCATACCACGCCATGTACTCCAGTCTCTTCATCTCTGCTGCAATGTTCCTTATCCAATTGTATATTGGTCTACCCCTGCTGCGTTAACCTTGTGTGTTCCACTGTGGTGCTTGCCTTGTTATGTTGTTCCCTTTGCGTCCGTGGCGTGTGCCCTATCCATCGCCACTTTCTCTGTTTCAACATTCTTCAACTGGGTCTTTTACAACAAATCTTGTTTTGATATACTACAGCCCTTGGATGGTGTAAACTTCCCAAAAAAAACGTGTATGGTGTAATGGTGTAAGATGTATGGTGCAATGGTGTAAGGTGTATGGTGATATGGTGTATGGTGTAAGGGGAATGGTGTAATGGTGTATGAGGAATGGTGTAATCGTGTAACGTGCAATCGGGAATGGTGTGATTGAATGGTGTACGACATTTCATTGGTCGAAATCGAAGTTCTTTTTATTTTAATTTTTCGGATTGTAAACATAAACAATAATATTAATCTTGATTATTATTTTCCAGAGTAGCAAATTACTTTACCCGGTAGACTATATATATTATAAATAAGAATACGAAAAAAAAAATGTGTATATTAAAGTAATTATTTTATTTTTCATATTCTTATTTATAGTGAACAATGGCTATAAGATTGGACGCTTAATTGTTATCACTTGCAGCCTTCATAAATTTAGTAAAATGATTTTGTTTTAACTAGAAGCCGTATAAAGAGGTTATCCACGCATAGGAACATTATTTTTATATCATGGGTTATCAACATCATTTTTAACGTTGCTTCGTTCCCCATTTTTGACAGGCTCTTCTTCATACATATTCCCTCGTAGTTCACGTTTGTTTGCCTTGGACTTACGATTCTGTTTTTCAGAAAATGTTCAAAAGAAAATTTATACTTTACAGTGTTACATGTATTGCACATAATGTGTTGTATAACATGTATAATGATGAACATGGTGTATGGTGTAATGGTGTATGGTGTTAGTGGGAAGTTTACACCATCCAAGGACTGTATCAGGCCATCTGTTGTTAAGGATGCGCCTCAGACAGTTGTTGTTAAAGACATAACGTTTATGGATCAGGTTTTTTATTTAAATTGAACAAGCGTGTTTTGGTCTTGAGAGTGGTGTTCCTTGCTTTACAAATTGATCCTTTCATTTAAATACAGTTCTTGCTTTACCAATTCTGATCTTTATCTGAGCCGCCAAGATTATCGACTACGTATATGCTTCGAAGGTATGTAAAGGAATCAACTTATTCCAAAGCATGTGTGTTAACCATCAGACTGCCAGGGACCTTGTCTTGACCTTTAACACTTTATGGGTTTTTTTTTGTAGTTGATTGACTATTTCTGCTGTGTTTTTTTTTTCAAATTGAGCTGGTTTTTCCTGCATTTATTGGTAGTTGTGTAGAGCAAGGAAATGCCGTCTGCAAAGTCTAGTTATACCCCCGCTTTAAAAAAGGAGGTATACTGTTTTACCTCTGTCTGGCCTTCCGTCAGTCCGTCAGTCCATCAGTCAGTCCGTTCGTCCCATGAATATTTTTCGTCGAATTTTTCTCAGGAACTACAATACAAGGATTTCTGGTTTCAGGGTTTATCTAAGTCAGCTATACCGTGTGATGCGTTTTCAGATTGATCACTTGACAACTTGCTGTTTATCGAACACTTGTATGATTTTACACATGATAGCCAAGTTGAAAATTTTCGTCATATTTTTCTCAGGAACAACAATACAAGGATTTCTGAAATTTGGTTTCAGGATTTATATAAGTCAGCTATACCGTGTGATACGTTTTCAGATTCATCACTCGACAACTTGCTGTTTACCGAACACTTGCATATTTTTACACTATTAATAGTATCCATCAGTGAGCAGTAGCTCGCAGTTTCACTTGTTCATCCAGCTGGGTAAACATTTCTTCATATACCGTTTCTTCTGCTTTCTGTGGCTTGCTTCATGGTCAAGTCAACTGCCAGGAGGAATAACATTGGTGAAATTAGACAGTATTGTCTTATTTCCCCATTTGATATATCGAAAGTCGCTGTTAGTTGACCTTCATGTATAATATTGCTCTGCATTCCTGTAAAGCTATTTCTGATTTGTTTGATGTGTATGGAATTTTGATTTTGCCTTTTGATTTTTAATTTTCCTTTTTGAATTTTCCTCGGAGTTTAGGATTTTTGGTTGTGTTTTTACTTTTATTTAACTTCAATGCCCTCAATATAATTTGTTTAGAAGGGCGAACAGACTATTGGCAAATGACAGAAAATTCAATGTGAAGTTTGGACAAGAAAAAGAGGGGATGATACGTTTCCCAGAATGCACTAGTGCCTCAACAACTGCAAAAACACATCTCTGTCTAAGATGTCAAAGACTTTGAAAAAGTCGACAAAAACAGGACAGAGTGACGAATTGAACTCTTGTGATTATTTTGAATCGGTTTAACATGACTCTGTCAAAACTTTCCCTGGAACTGATAGTAGCATTATTCATATACATTTCTTTAGAAGCTTTACCATGTGTCCAGTTTTCCATTCTAGAGGGACCTCTTCTTCTTCTAAGATCTTTCCTAACAGTTCATATAACATTTGGGAACATGTTTCAATGTCTGCTTTCAGTGTATCTGCAGATATGTTAAATGTTCTACAGCATTTGTTTTCATTTTTTTAATTTCTCCTACTGATGGTCTTCAACAGTCCCCTGCCAAAAGCTTGTTTGTGGGTCTTGGTAATACACTTTCTTTGTTTTTTACTGGTCTATTTTTTTTTCTGATATTTCCCGGTTAGCAGTTTTATGTTGGCATACAGAGCTTTGATGTTGTTTGCTCTAGCTGACTTTTCTGCTTCTTTCGTAAGTTAAACAACAAAGGCCTCTTACCTCTTTTACACTGGTCTTGGGATCCTTGATAACTATAGTGTACTCTCTAGAGGCTGATTGGTTTTATTTTTATCTTGTCTTGCTGTTGTTCATGATATTTTTTTATGTTTTTCCTTTCTTCCAGTTTTACAATTGTTTCTGGCGTAATCTATTCTTGATGTTTCGTATTTTTTTCTCTTCCCAGTGATCTTCTAGTTTATCTGTTTCCTCTGTTGTATTTTGAAATATTGAGAAGCGATGTTTTAACTCTATTTGGACAAATGTTGGAAATCTGATGTTTATGTTTTGTTTGCCGACATCGTTATGTTAAGCGTTTTCCTGTTGATTCAAAATATTTGCGTTTTTAAGCCTAAATTATACTTTTGCTACAAAAAGGAGGTGTTTTAAGGACAATGGCAACCAAGCAAAGTCAATCTTCCTCCTGCCTTTCTTCCCAAAAATCGCGTACAGGATATCTAGAGGAAAGCATACGAACTGAACAACTGATAATGTACCGATTTAATCAAATTTATAAATATAGGAAAGTGAGATCTTCAGTTGACATACATGTCTTTGAAAACATTGCTACAGTTTGTTTTATTATTGTTTTGTGTTTTCTGTAACTAGATAATGTATTCCTTGCAATTTCATTGATACATGTATTTTATGATTTCGATTATTGATAACAAGAGTTGGGGTAATTGTAATTGTACTCGTTAATTAGCTGTAATTGTTTACAATTTTTCAAGTAATCATTGTAATCATTAATCAGCCAAAAATCTGATTACATGTAGTTTAATTTAATCAATTACTTTTCAAAATACCCTGTAATCCTGATAACTTTATGATTACATTCTGATTACAATGAAACAAATCTTCAACTGTGTTTATGTTCAATAAAGGAAACGTTTTGTTATTCTTAATCAATTTATATTGAAAATGTGAAAGATAGTTTGGTTTACTTTTTTTTATAAAGCATGTTGATAAATATGTATACTTCAGTAAACAATAAACTGTGACAGAATTGAAAAGTCATCAATAGCCTTAAAAGAGACATATGATACAAGTATATGTTTCTGTCCTTAGTTAAAGATATTGTACATATATTCACAATTTTAAGATGTACATATACATTTGATAATAACTGTTATATTCAAGTAATACTTTTCTTCTAACCATTAATTATAATCTTTTGTTAATGTTGTGATTTTTGTCAACTTTGAATTGACAGGTAGGAAACCAATTTAGATTTGTTTTTATTGCAATTACCAACTGAGTATAGCTGTAGGACAATATGTATGGTAAAAGATAAATCAGACTTGTGATCATATACTAATTAGCCCAAAATTTATTAAAAGTTGGACAAAGATCTTGTTTGAAATAGACAAATTTTTGTATGTATTTAGACTGGACATGTAAAATGCAATGATTTTTAGCACTTGTATACTGTTTACTATTTGATTAAACTGGTAACTTTATTTCATCCATATTTTAACTCCCATAAACTGTACCTTGAAGCAAATATATCTGTAGCAGCATTTTAACATTTTGTAAACTTTTCCTATGTTTTTTGGAGATACATACCTGGTCTATATGATATTTAGTGTTCGTGTATGGAGATACTATGTTGCTAGATGACATTTTGTGTGTGAAAAGGCTGTTCCACTAATAACAAGATTGTGATTTGCGCAGTTGTCGTCAAAAAGCTCTAAATTCGCATTCATTTCTTCTACCTTATGTCTTCCCATAACTTGTTCATAACTGGTGTTGACATGTCCTACCTTAGCATTAAGATCTCCCATACAGATGGTCATGTCTTTTGAGCTATATTTCCTGGTGGTTTCTTCAAGCAATCAGAAACATCTGTTCTTGATGTTGTCCTCTACACCATTTGTAGGAGAACAGCATTGGATGATCTTTAATGATATTCTTGTATGGCTCCCATCCAAGTAATTTTGTTTTACCTTCTTTTGACATCATGATTGCAACTCCTTCCGAATGTTGGGGGTTCTTCTCCAAATATCTAGAGTATAGACTCACTTCTCCTAAAATTATTTTTGATTTTTCTGCCTTATTCCATCTTGCTTCTGCTATTCATAGGAAACATATGAATATGCTTTCATGGCATTGGCGATGGTTTGTGCTTTTTCATGGAATTTACATATATATCACATTCCGTGTTCCTGTTTGAATTCTAAGTAATAAATCTTAAAAACAGACATTGTCCTGTAAAGTATCATTTGAGAGGCATTCAGCAGTATGATAATACGAACAACTGACGCCCGGAAACTGTATCTCCCGTAACAACGAGTAATGGTAAAACACAATACATTAAGGGCGACAGTGATACTAGATTTTTTTTAATTTGTTTTTGTTATGGCTGAAACAAGATAACACAAGTGAAATATTTAAAAAAATTGTGAACTCTTCAATGGCTGGACGTGTTTGTCTTTTCAGTGCACCGTTTTAATCGAAATGTATTCTTTTTTTTAAACTTTACTTCAATAAAGTTAAACAGACCTCATCGTTATATGATATAATATTTGTCCATTGCACGTCGGCAACTACATAGCGCAAATGTGGGAGACTTCAATACCAATGATAAAAAGAACGTTTACAAACGTACAACATACGGAGGTAAACATCTTTCTAAAAGATACATTTACTTTTGTAATTGAAAACGATGAAATTCGTTTCGTTATTTCTATTCCCACTTAGTAATGATCACAACCAAATTTTTGTTATTGTTATAGATTTAATTAGTTAGTGCAATCACTGATCCCAGCTACATGTATGCACCAGTGTCAGTGAATCATTGTAAATTTGTAACGTTGTACCATATGTACCACTGTAAAATAGTTGCATGTAATAACAAGTATTTTTTGTTATGTTCTTAAATATATGTATGAATACTTATGATGACTATTAATTTTCTTTGTCTGTAAAATTTACTGAAAAAGAAAATGTCTAGTGTTTATTTGAATTATGAATATGTTGTTATATCAAACAAATAATGAACATTTAACTTTTATACATTTTGTTGTTTTCTATCAGGGTCCCGAACTAATTAACGCTGTACAGTATAATTGTAAGTGTTGACTTCACTTCAGCTTTAAGATACCTAACATTGACTAATCATGGATTTGTCTCTGTGTTCGTACATATAAAGAACAGCATTTATAATTCGAATTGATCACCATATAAATAGCAGCTCAATGCTAACTGATTATTTTTTATTATAATTCCATACCCAACACATGCTATAGTTTATCTACTTCATATTTTATAACTGGACAAATCGATTTAATACTTAACAGAAGATTTCATAACACATTAGCATGTTATTATCCGGTATATAAATGTTTAATATCCACCTACTAAATGAAATGCACATATCAATTGAAATTCATATTTTGAAAAAAAATGCACACAATCCTTAGGTTGTGTGTGTCATTTGAACGTATTAACCCATTCCTAATATCTTGATTAATATTCGTATATCAATATTTGAGTCATATTATAAGGAATTGTGATATATAATTATATCAGATTATTACATGGCATTTTTCATATTGGATGTTATATCAGCCCTAGAATCAATATCTGCTCAAGAGCCGCATATCTCGAGGGCTGATATTGACGGTAATGTAAATCATTATGGTTACAGTGAAGTCTTTCACACGGAAGCAGTGCTCACATCGAACAGAAAGGCATACAGCGCTCCAAAAATGACAAGTGTGAAACCATTCAAACATAAAACACAACGGTCTTATTAAGAAAAAAATATAGAAACGAGAAACTCATTAACAAAGTTGTCATAAGCAGACCTGTCAACATGTCTGTTCATGAAAGGCCAAGTCTACTAGTTTTGTCAGGAGCAGATCTGTCCCCAGATCAATACTCTAGCCGATCAGAAATCAAGTAAATTATTGGGTAGAACTGTCAACATGACTGGTCTTCTAACCTGTACAGGTCCGCTCAACTTGTCAATATGTCTGCAGCAGTCTTTCAAAGGTAGGCGTACATGTAGGTCTGGCCTAACGTCCATAACTTTACCTTTTACGTCTGCTTAAAGTTTGAGTTATGTTGAAACGCAGGGAAACACTGCTGTAGTGAACTGTTAATTAGAAGACGATTGTACCAATCTGTAACTTAGACATAGCACATTTTAAGATTTTAAAAGAACAAAATGGATAAGAACACAAGCGAGACCTCAATTTATTCATTATTTTGTTTACCTAATTGTTTTCTTCAGAACAGAACATGCAATGTGGATAACACATATTACAGGTTAAAAAAATTATGTAAAAGAAAATGTATTCTCTTTTTATATGTTATGCAAATCTAGCATTGCAAATAGTTTACTCCAATCGGAACTCTTGCATCTTCTTTGTAAAACTATCATACACGTACATGTTTAAAGCATACTCAAATGTTTTAATTTTGTGACAAAATCTAAAAAAAAAATATTTGAATAAAACCAACGCCCGCCAGCTATTTTGTTTTATCCTCGAGCATAACCAACATCAATACTGTACTTAAGAAGTGGATAGATTCATAAAAAACTCTTACGGTTTGCTTTGATAATTGTATGATTTTACTTGCTAAGCATTTGATTAATTGGTCGATCTTGTTTGATTGCATGGGAGCATACGCTTTTGTATACTACAGATTCTCCATATCCAAATGTTGACGCTATGGTATTCATTGTATTGGACATACATAATCCTGAATTAGTAAACTTTTAATAACGATACAGCATTTAAAAAGATAGCCGAGGAACAGTCAAACTCATAAATCGAAAACTCACTACAAATTAAAAAAAGACAAATAGACAAATTATAGCAAACACGGAACCGTATAGAAAACCGAATGGTCTCACAATTACGCTGTACAGTCTAATTCAGTAGGTAACATTCATAAAGGGAAGAGGATTATGGTTATGACGTGAGACACATATCCTATAGCATGTGTGGAACGGTTATAACAGTCCGTAAAATTTATTAAGTGATAATTTCAACTTCACCGTTTGTTACTCTTGGTTTGATATCTTAAATGTAAGCAGCAACCGTATATTAAGGAAATAATGATAGATAATGCAGACGCGTGAATATCGTGTCACTTGAAAGATATATATCCCATATGAAGGCGCTAGTGGAATGTTGGTTCATAGAACTTGAAATTTCACAATTGGAAGCTCAAATAATCTCAATTTCTCGATGTAAGGCATGATATGAGGCAAACACAATAATCTTGTATCTGTTGTATCCTTTAGCATTAGCTCGATGGGATAGATGCATTCAGCAGTGTCACCAAATTTTAAGATATTAAATGAGGAAACATCATCTTGTAAGCGTAAAGTAAAGACAAAGATATTGATGACTTCTTATTTTCATTCTTAGAATGTTTTATATGTAGTTTGACTGATAATAATTGTCCTAAAGAGGAGCTCAGTCTTTTGAAAACCCCGTCCTACAAACGCAACAAATATGTTAATAAATCACGAATTTAAGCACCTTGAAAATATTAGTTTAAATAGGATTTATCAATCCCTAAGACACGATACTTGTATCTACGTAGTTTGAAGAGGGTAATACTTGAGTAAAGTGTAGACAAGTAAAATGGTTTGATTCTTTTGCTAGATGAAATAGTCTTAGATTGTAAGTCTTACACAAAATATGTGAATCAACATGTCAACTAAACAAGAAAGAACGATTTAAGTGTACTTCCAGTTTCACTAAGCCAAACACAATCAAAAATAAAAAAATCAAGCTTCAGAAACTAAAATCAGCTAAAACACTTCCAAGGGATTTTGTATTTAAACGCCATGAACATTCAACGAAGACGTGACTTTTCCAATGCCAAGATCGATATTTCGACAGTCAGTATGATAGTAAGGATCCCATTGAGATACATCACGCTTTCAGTACAATATTACCGTAACATTTAGAATTTTAAATTTCATTAAATATGCCAACCTGCGTCGAGCACCATCGTTGATCCTCGGTTTTGAGTGAATTTAATGCTGCATTCCATAAATTTGATATGTATTATTGTCATAACGATAGGTGTGTATATCTATTTGCCATGATAGTTAGTTTCTGTCTTATTAGCATGTTTTTTTTCCTCTTTAGAACATTGCCAGTTTGCTATCTTTAATTACTATGAGTTTTTGTTAGGTAGGATTAAACGCAAGTTCTCAGGAATTAATAGCTTTACCTCGTGTAGGTCCTGTAACAGTGCATTGATCAAAGCTAAGTGGTATTCTAGTCGAGGTAATTTATGCGTGTTATATGTGTTTAATTGAAGTGTGAACAATATTGAAAACATGCTTTCTTAAATTTAAAACACAATTCATTCTGTTAATAAGTTCAAAGGATTTACGTACCTCATTACCAACAAACAAATATGTTCATTCACCATAAGTATCGCATCACTTGTGACGCATGTAAAAAATAGCTGATGAAAAGATTCTTATATTATAAATAGAGTGTCGAGCCTTTTTGATCAATCATACAAATGATGCACCAAGACCACCAGAAAAAGATCAAATAACTGAATAGACATGTTAATAAAGACAAAGAACATCTGTAGCATTCTGCCTACGATGCGCTATTTCTACTTTACCTTCATATGCTTTAAATCCGAATAATCAGACCATTTTCACAACAGTTTTCCTAGCAACAGGTTTGAATTGAGGCAGTAAGGTATGTTTTGAAATATTTTCCCAGAAATTATAAAACAGCTTATCGTTTCAAAATATGTCCTGCTCATGAAGCTAACAAAAATGTTGAAAAATATAATATTCCTGTCAGTTTTGTGAATGATTTCAATACATTTCAAAATGCTTGAATGATGATCTGAAAATTGATGTTGAATGATCGTTTTCTCAATTATTTTCAACTTCGTTCTTTATTTGGCTTTTTTATATTTCTAATTTGAGTTTCACGTATGGGTCTTTTTAGACAAAATACGCATCTTGCGTGCAACATTAAAAAGTTTATTTCCTTACATTTTCATTTAAAAAAAAAGACACATAATCGAAACATGTTTACAGTATTACTGTAATTCAATTACAATGCCATATTGTTTTGATATTAATTAACATGCTTAATCCTGCCACAATTGTATACTAAAATTTCTAGATTTAAACATGATTTTTGGGTTTGTCGGACTGTAAAAAAAAATTGGTGCAGCTTTTTTTTGTTTTTGCTACGGCCCTTTGCAAATATCCAATTATCCCATTTCCATCATTGTTTGCATATTGTTGCTATTATCGTAATCACAGTTCCCCAATTAAACTTTTGTGCATACTCTGTTCATACTTTCAACAAACATGAAGTAATCGAATTTGAATAAATTTAACTAAAAAAACACTGTTGGTAATGATTATTGTATTGTGACAAATTAACCATGCTGTCAATTTTGTCAATTTTCTTTTATTTTTTTTCATGATTTAAGACAAAAATGAATATTAAATCAACTTTTTCATATATATATATAAATGATTAAAATTATGCATTTCTAAAAACAGTGAAAAGACAAAAATGTAATGAGATGTACATGATTCTTGTAAATTCATTGCGTGTACCCCTCACCCATTTTCTCAAAATTTAGCTAAAATGACTGACTTTTTAGGTCGTAAAAATTGAAAATTTGATGAATCAAATACTGTTCAATGTAAATACATAAACAGTTAATTAAGATTATAATATTTTTAAAATTTATTGATAAGTTCCACTTGTATTTCATTTTTGGAAATAAATCCATAACGAGATTGCAATGTGACTGAAGTGTCACAAGAATACATCGGATTTCCTTATTGTTATCTAATATACTTTGTTACCATTATTTTTAACTGAATTTGAATACCGAACCGACTACTAGCAGCCGGTTGAATATCAAATATAGAATATCGAACAACGAACCGGCTGCACACTTTAAATGTATGGGGACGAGAAGCACGTATACACATTATTAACATAGTTGTCTTAAGTTAACCTGTTTAAGGTCATGTCATAGGCAGCTAAGTCTACTAGTCAACTAATCTTGTCTGGAGCAGACATTGTCACAGTTATATACACTTGCAGACAAATCATCAGGACTGTTTTGGGGTTCACTTGTCAACACGAGTGTTTTATAACATGCAATGTTCAGACTTACATGTAGTCTGGAATGTAAAATCTATTCTCTCTTATAATATTCCATTTGTAGGTTCATTACTTTTAAATATTAAAATTCTTGAGGTTGAAATGATAGGGTAGACTAAGGTTATTAGTACTTTGAAGAATACAGAGGCGGATCAAGATATTTTAAAAGGGGAGTCCCAACCCGGGATAAAGGGGGGTTTTAACTACATGTATATGTCCCCATTCAATTGCATTGAGCGGCCAAAACACAGTGATTTCAACACCGGAACTAGCTTTAAAGACAAAGAAAATTTGATGAAAGTATTGAAATTCTTTAAAACAATACATGTGAAAAAAATTTGGGTTTGAGGAATTTAATTATATTTTTTTTGGAAAAAAAATCTAACATATATATACATGATATAGCAATTTGTTTTTCATCTTTCTAGTCATTGTAGCTTTTTCAAATTCATTATTGATTTCTTAAAATTTTTGCCTTGAACATTATCTAGAAGGATTTATTTAGTAGAGGGTGATACAGGGGGTTCTAAACACGAACAAATCGCAAAAACGTTGCAAGGAAAATAAAATTTGAAAAAAGAAGCACGAGAAATAAAATCTTAAATATTAATGAAAAAAATAATAAAAGTTAATACTTAACCATTCTAGAATTCTCAGTCATTGTTAATGGGAATGAAGAACCTTGCACAATCTCATTTTAGCTTAGTCACCAGGGATGGATCCAATATTTCCAGTTAGGGGGACACATTTTTTTTATAAATGGCCGAGCGGATCGAGGCGAAAACAATTTTGTGTTTTTTTTTAGGTAAAATTTTTGAAATATTCTTCTTAAGGGCGAAATGAAGATATCTCGAACTATAATGTGGTAAAAATAGCGAAACAATTAAAGTTTCAAGCTGAAACTGCCTTAGTCAACACATGTCAACAATCTACAGATAGACGGGCGGACAGATGGACGTAAAGTTAGACTGGAGACAGATCATAATTGCTCACCTGACCAAAATATTTTTCAAACAAAAATTTCTAGTTTTACTAGCATTTTTAATTTCCCTTTTCTGTTTTTTTTTTATTTTTGAATATCGGAGGTCTTGCCAGACTTTACTGTGCTATCCAACTTACATCAGAATGAAATGCATTTACGCAGTTATATATATTTTCTTGTGATCTGAAGCATACAGTAATACGGTACATAATTCGACGTAATATGTTGGTTGCAAGTGAGAACTAAATATAGACACAGAGATACAAATTAATAAACTAACCTTTCGCTTGAAACAGTTTTCCTAACATCATTACAGATATTATAAAAGAATCTCACCTGCCGACTGTTTTCTTGTCCGTGTCATGATGAAATTGTGAAACTGAGTAAGGAATGTTTTGGAACTTCGATTATCAAACAATATATAAATAACACATAGCTGAGAGGGTGATAGAGCAGATTGGTACCCCGAGAAAACATTGTCAACCGCGGCGAAGCCAAGGTTGACAATGCCTTTTCGAGGGGTTCCAATTTGCTCTATCACCCTCTCAGCTATGTGTTATTTAATTTATTATACTGAATGTTCTGTTATAACTGTTCAAAAGTCAAAGTAATAAACTGTGACATCTTGTACATAACCATCCGTATTTAATAAAGCGCACACTTGATCAAGCGTCTCTGTGAAAGGTAATAGAGTATTTGTCATAGGATAGAGTCGTATTTAATACAGCGCACACTTGATCAAGCGTCTCCATGAAGGGTAATAGAGTAAATTGACACCCTCGTATTAGCCAATCAAAATCTGGCATTTTGATATGAAGTATAATAAATTGATTATGTAAACCGCAAATACAATGTAACATTTGTTTTTACTTTAACTGCTTAAAACCTATTATATATGTCATCAAACGCAGCTCCGCGTTTGACACCTTCCTTTGGAATTATTTATAGAACTTTAATAAAGCGTAGACGGTCAGTTGATTAGTAATCACGTTGATTCTGTTAAACTGACTATTTTATATACTCATGATACTTTGAATGTTAAAAAAGATTGAATGGTCTCTTCTGATTCTTAAATATGTTGAAGTCAACCCATGCTTTGGTAATTTAAGGGGGAGAACGCCCGCCACTCCCCCGCCTACATCTGCCCATGGTTAGTTGTATCTGATTGAGTAAAATACATATTATTCTTAGTAATTGCATGGACTTTATAGCAAACCATACATCTACCATTTCCAAGCTATCTTTGAATTAGTTTCTTTACCTTCGAATCAAATGCGCCTGGACAAGCATGAGAAATAAGGAGAACCGACAAGAAACATTGGGAAACAAATTAGGGAAAACACGAAGCACGCACATCAAAGCAAACATGCACAATTGAGCAATAAAGCGTCAACACACAAAACAAGTCAAATTGAAAGGCTGAAAACATTGGACACAAATAACATGATCACATTAGGACATTTAGTAAAAGAAGAGGGACGAAAGATACCAAAGGGACAGTCAAACTCGTAAATCTAAAACAAACTGACAACGCCATGGCTAAAAATGAAAAAGACAAACAGAAAAACAATAGTACACATGACACAACATAGAAAACTAAAGAATAACCAACACGAACCCCACCAAAAACAAGGGGTGATCTCAGGTGCTCCGGAAGGGTAAGCAGATCCTGCTCCACATGCGGCACCCGTCGTTTTGCTTATGTGATTACAAATCCGGTAAATAGTCTAATTCGGTAGGTCAAATTCATGAAAGGGAAGGGGATTGTAGTTACGACGTAAGGAACATATCCGATATCATTTGTGAAACGGTTATTCCATAACGGTCAACCAACTGGTAATGGCGTCCGGAAAATTTACGAAGGGATGATTTCAACCTCACATGAAATTAGCACACGCAATCTGTATCATGTTTTCTCATCAGCAAATTGAAAATGCTTTGTTTTAAAAGTTTTTTACATTTTTTTTAAAAGAAAATTTAACTTCATTTCCAACGATGTGTTACAGGAATCAGTGATTTTAATTCAAAATAAGTGCTTAGATCAAAACTTCTTGGGGCTGTTAGGTACTGTAGCTCAATTTTGCATGTCTAGAAAATTGAAAACTCCAAGCGTTAGTCCGATGCATGAATATTAGTTTGATTTCTACTGAAATTTATGGCTGCTGTATTTCCTTTTCTTTTCTTAACATATTTAAAAACATACATCATCATGATCATATTTGAATCCCTCAAATACGAAAAGGAAATTCGTATCTACTGAATTTTACAGAGATTGACCCAAATCATAGAGCTTCCTGTTACAATCAAGCTGTGTTAGGCTATATATATACATTGTATGTGCATAACCAAGTAAGCAATTTGGTCTTAAAAGGCATATCATTTAAAGTTTATGTTTTAAAATTATTGGCACAACTAAAAGTGTCTGATGTCTTTTTATGCCCCAATTGTTGATCAGAGGGCATGCAGTTTTATCCTTGGCAGTCTGTACCTCGGTCATGTCGGTCTTTATTTATGTCTGTACGTCGCAAAGGTGGTTTGTTTTTCTCTATTTCTAGTCTGCTTCAGCCATATGTCATAAAACGTGTACACAATACAAATATAGGAAGATGTGGTACGAGTGTTTATGAAAAATCTGTCAATTCAAATAACAATGTATAAAGAAAACCATTACAGGTCTTGGTGCAGCTTTCAACATAGAGCCTTGGCTCTCACTGAACATTTAGCTATAAAGGGCCCCTTGAGACATGAGAAACACGCATGAACTACATAAACAAACGACAACTACTGTACATAAGATTTCTGACTCATTACATGTGCAAACATTTGCAGCGGGATCAAAAGTTTAAATTGTTTAATGGTACCAAACCTTATCCCTTTTCTGAAACAATAGTACAACATCACAACAGAGAATTATGCTACTCACCACAAAAAGCCAAATCACATTCGAAATGGTGTCACATAAATTAACAAGAGTTATGCCCTTTTAAAAATGGACAAAATGTTGATTTTTCCAAATCACTTATCGTAATAGATAAATGAATACAACATATGAATAAATGGAAATATAAGTAATGTATTGATGAGACGGCAACCCAACAACATCAGTGTTTCAAATCTATGTATGTAAACAGAACTAGTTCTTAAATATAAAATAAGAAGATGTCGTATGAGTTCCAGTATATAAATGAGACAACTCTCCATCCAAGTCACAATTTGTAAAAGTAAACCATTATCAAATGATTATAGGTCAAAGGATGGTTGTCATCACATTGACTTGAATCAAATTAAACATGGAGCTACAAAGGGCCCAACAAATGAATAGTTTACAAAAATTTAAAAGGGGGGGAATTCACTCTGACGAAAACGTCGTATAAATGCACTTATCCCCTGTCTAAACCTTGAATAGTATCTGATCGTGTCAACTCATCCGTAACTTCAATAATGTTTTTGTCAGATCTTCTTTAACTTAATATCCTCTCACGAATGTAAACTGAAGGTCTTGTAGGTTTTCCAGTTCCAAGACAAATTTACATTTTGTTCTTGTATGCAACGATTAAATTTCAATAAATTAATTAAAGAGGTGTCATTCCATTATATATGTTGATTGGAAATGGACAGATGAATATCTTGATGCTCCTTATCATGTGATATATTAGGTCAGTGTATCCAGGATACGAGGACATTCTGCGTTAATGCGCGTTTACTTTTTTAAACAAAAAAGTTAACGCGGAGATAAACGCGAAAGTCAACGCCCGTTTTCTAATAATGTCTACTAAAATTTTGGAGTTAACGCAGAGTTAACGCGGCGTTTACATGAAGTGCCTGCGAGTAAACGCCGCGTTAACTTGTTAGGCCCGTTTACATGTAATGCTTGGTCTGCAACCAACTGTATTAAATGACATAATAATATGAATAATCTTAATGTTTCAGCACCATGTTTAACTGTTGGTACGTGATTGTTATTGCTCTCAGCATATACCATAAGACGACTGCAGAAAGTAAGCTTTGTATAAACGGAGAAACTGTAAACATGGTAAACAAGAATCACAATTAAAATTGATAAATATTAATAATCAACATATACTAATTAAGTGCATTATTGATTGTGTGGAGTTTATTGCACGATCACAATACATAAGGTTAATGTCCATTTAAACAAAATGAATGCAAAGTATTTCGTTTGAAAATGTGTCAAACTGAATGTATTAATTACATGTAATGGGTTTTATCACTTTGATCTAAAAATGAATTGCATTACCACTATCTGTCTTATTTGCCTGAAATAATAGTTAATGTCATTATTATTTTGACTGCATAAAATGAGTTGAAACTTCAGAACCAATTTTGGAAACAATTGCGTTTATTCACTATCTTTGACACAATTTATCTTTTCATAATACATATTTTACTGTTAGAAATGTAAATATCGTATGATGTATAGTCATTTCGAATGTAATATCTTAATTTTTAAGAGTTAACTCGTCAATGTACGGACTCAAGGGGAAGGTGCGCCCAAACAAAAGATTCCAATTGTGAAAGTAGTTTTGGTTCTGGATGGACAGAAAAGAGCAGATGTTGTCGAAGGAGACCGTGTTGCGTGTGTAAGTATACTATCGTGCAAGTCGTCGTAAATTATTTTATTTTCAGTATATCACAAAGATATTAGCTATATTATTTCTATAGTAGCTTAGCTTCCTTGGCTAAAATTATCAGACTGATATTCTACTTCAATGTGACGTCGAGTGCATTGCTTTTACTTATTCTATAAAAATGCTATTTATGACTGTATCTTGTATTAATTTGTAGGATCCTTAACTATGGATACTACAGCTGATCTGTAGCAATAACATCTCCATGCCTTACATATCATGCACTGTAGTACGCCGATAGATTAAAATTGACGAGGAAAGGTAACACACGGCCACCGAAAGCTTTACTTTTGTGAAGCCCACTGGCAGGTTGTCGTGTGGTCGAGCGGGACGGCTTCTGTGCAGGCGATTTGGTGTCACGATATCTCAGTAGCTTGGGTTCGAAACCCGGCTAGGGAAGAACAAAACAAAACATCTACTCACGCTTAAAAACACAAGTCTGATGTCTATCTCTGGATTCACCTTCCGAGGCAAGGTAACACTACGACTATTAAAGTTATATTTTTATTTAGCGGATGTGGACGAGTGGTCTAGAGCGCTGGACATTAGGCTAAGCGATTGGTGCTGTAGTGTACCAAAGGAGTGAGTTCGAATCCCGCTGAGGGACGGACAAAAAATTGTCAGTAGAAAAGTGTAACTCTAACACTGTTTTGTGTAATTTGCAGACTTATATATTCAAGAGTCTCTAAAAATGAAGGTAATTTTTATATGGCCTTCCAAATACCGTTTCGATCCCTAACATCACTAAATAGACATTCATTGTCGAAATTAGGATCTGGTGTACTAAGACAATATTGACACCTTATGTTTGAGGCATGAAATCGGGGCCACAAGAATATTTACATCTTGTTATCAATTTTATTTGGCAATCGCCAATGGACTGTCAGCAGGGTTAAAGAACATCATTTGTTCGACCTGTTAGTCAAATGCATTTTGTTTAAATATACTTTTAATTTTTTTGGTCTTTTGGAAATTGTTGTTTGTGCTGTTTGGACCCTTCTACAAAGCAATTTGTTTTACATGCTCACGTACACTTAAATGCGGTTTTTATCCAACGCAATAATAGGTTTGGACGTAGTTTTCAATGTATACTCGTATATATATATATACTTATAAATATAATTATTTTCTGTGACTGTATCTTACATTAATTTGTAGGATCCTTTACTATAGATACTTAAGCTGATCTGTAGCAATAACATCTTCATGCCTTATATATCATGTACTGTAGTACTCCGCTTGATTAAAACTGACGAGGAAAGGTAACACACGGCCACCGAGGCTTTTTTTGTAGAACCAAGGTAGTCGTGTGGTCTATCGGGAGGGCTGAAATGCAGGCGATTCTGTGTCACTGTATTACAGTAGCATGGGTTTGAATCCAAGCAAAGGAAGAACAAAAAAAATTGCGAAAGCAAATTTACGAATCAACACTACATTCGTCCAACTAGATCATCAGACCACCTGGGCTCTACAAAAATAAAGCTTTCGGTGGCCGAGTATTGCCTCTCCTTTATTATAGATACTTGAGCTGATTTGTAACAATTACATCTCCATGCCTTATGTATCATGTACTGTAGTACGCTGCTAGGTTGAAACTGACGAGGAAAGGTAGAAGACGGCCACCAAAAGCTTTATTTTTTACAGATTAAACATTGTTGGGTTGATGTTTAAACGAGTTATATATATATATTTATTCCCGCCTGTAGATAAGTACGATGTTAACGTTAACATGCCAAGGCCCGCGAAAGTATAGATGTATGCAACGTTGTTTAATTATGACGTTTACAGTTGTTTACGCCAACCAAAATTTAACAAACCGGCAGATGAAATAAATAATAAAAAAATGAACAGCTACATATAAATGTTTACGTGTATGTTAAAATATTGCTGGTTTCATTTAAGAGTATAAATGTCGGTAAAATAAAGGAACACGCTAGCAAGCAAGAATCATAAATTGGGATGTGTTTACATTCATAGGCTGTTACATGAATTACCCAATACGCCCCTCATTCGTTAACTATTTGCAACTGGATGTTTCGCAACCAACACTCAATCGTTTGAATTGTTTTACATTTTCATTGTTGGGCCTTTTATAGCTGACTATGCAGAACGTGTTTTGCACATTGTTGAAGACCGTACGCGATGACCTATATTTGTTAATTTCTTTGTCAGTTTGGTCTTTTGTGGAGAGTTGTCTCATTGGCAATCATACCCTACCTTCTGTTTTAAATAAACAATTAAGTTGTATCATTTGTTCTTTTGTTTGTTAGAAATAACGTGTAAACTGCAAATATTCTTGTAGTTCAGTGTAACATTAAATTTTCAATGCAATTTAACTTTGTGTTTGTTTTACATTATATCTATTTTGATATGATAATCACTTATGAGTCCTATTTAGACAAAACGCGTGTCTGTCGCACCAAATTATAATCCGGGTAACTTTGATAACTTTTTAGTTCATTATGAAGATTTTAAATATATCCTACGTTTAATGAATCCTTTCATCACTGATAAAATGAAATTTCTAACAAAAACCCTAAAAAAAAGTCTGAAAGAGCATTCGTTAATGCTAAACACATTGCCAATTGATCGAAAACAAATGTTACGATAAACACCCTTTCGGGGAACCAACAACTGTTTTTGTTTTTCAAATCAAAAAAAATATTTCTGTTTATCTTAGTATTTCAGGATAGTTATCAATTCTTTCCCAACTATAACATATCATTGAGTGATGCAAGTTCAAATCTTACAATTAAATGCTTAAATCAACAAACGTAGCTCTGAGTGTCTTTCGTTGATTAGTCTTTTAACATTTGTTAAAAATAAAACTAATCCATCTGATTAGTTACGCATGCTTATACTGATTTGTATAGTTCGTTTTTATGTTGTACTGTTATACCACGTTCCCAGGTAAGGTGGAGGGTTGAGATCACACTAACAGAATAAGCCCCGTCTTATGATGTATGTATGTGCCTGTCCCAAGTCAGATGCGTATAATTCAGTGGCTGTCATTTGGTTATTTGTTACATATTTGTATTTCGTTTATATATACTATGTAAATAAGGCCGTTAGTTTCTTATGAATTGTTGTACATTGTCATCTTGATGCCTTTTATAGCTAACTATGCGATACTTGCTGTGTGCATTGTTGCAGGCCTTAAGCGCTGACCTACAGTTGTTAATTTCTGTGTCATTTTGGTATTTTGTGGAGAGTTGTCTCATTGCCGATCATACCACATTTTATTTTTTATATTTACTGTTTAGTTATATGATTTGTTCTTTTGTTTGTTGGTTATAGCTTGTAAACTGCAAATATTTTTGTAGTTCAGTGTAAAGATATAACGACCAACAATATAACAAATGGTGCTGTCACTGTAACGGAAAGAACTATTGGCTCAACCGCAAAATTTACCTGTGATGCAGGACATTCACTTGTTGGAAACGAAACTATAACATGCACCTCTTCAGGATGGAATGGGAATATACCACAATGTCGCTGTAAGTACAAACACATTTTTGAACTTTGTATTTGTAATGCTCTTAAACTTTGTATGTGTTTGGCATAATATCTTTTCAGATATGAGCGTCACTTATGAATCTGGTTAAGACGAAACTCGCGTCTGGCATACTTAACTCTAATCCTGGTATTTTTGATAACAATTTAGTTTTTTTTTGTGTGAAGAAATTCAATCTATCCAACGTGAAATTAATCCTGGCATCCCTATCACAATGAAAAGAAAATTCATTACACAACTCTAAAGGGCATTCTTTTATGCTTGACACATCTTTTGGTCAATTGATCGAAAACAAATGTTACGACAAAAACCTTTCGGAAAATTAACAAATGAATTTTTTATTCAAATCAAATAAAACATTAGTCCTTATCTTTGTGTTTCAGGATAGTTCTGAATTTATTTTTCACTAAACCAGATCATTGAGCGACGTAAGTTCAAATCTTACAATTTAGGTCTTCAATCAACAACCGTAGTACTGGTTGTCTCTTGTGGATTTGTCTTTTAATATTTGTCACAAAAAGACCTTATCCATCTGACGAGTAAAACATTTTGCATCCGATCTCATGTTGTACTGTTAAACCCATGTCCCAGGTTAGGTGGAGGATTGGGATCCCGCTTACATATACAGCACCACCATATTATGTATGTATGTGCCTGTCCCAAACCAGGAGAGTATAATTCAGTGGTTGTCGTTTGTTTATTTGTTACGCATTTATTTTCCGTTAGTTATTCATGTAAATAAGACCTTAAGTTTTCTCGTTTAATTTATTTTACATCATCAATTTCGGGACTTTTATAGCTGACTATGCGGTACGTGCCTTGCACATTGCTGCAGGCTGTACACGGTGCAAAAAGTTGTTAGTTTTTGTGTCATTTTGGTCTCTTGTTGAGAGTTGTCTCATTGCCGATTATACCACATTTTATGTTTTTTATATTTACTGTTTAGTTATATGATTTGTTCTTATGTTTGTTGGTAATAACTTGTAAACTGCAAATATTCTTGTAGTTCAGTGTGAAGATATTCCGATCAACAATATAACAAATGGTGATGTCACTGTAACAAAAAGAACTATTGGCTCAACCGCAAAGTTTACCTGTGACGCAGGACATTCACTTGTTGGAAACGAAACTATAACATGTACATCTTCAGGATGGAATGGGAATATACCACAATGTCGCTGTAAGTACACACACATTTTTGACCTTTGAATGTGCAATGCTCTTACACTTTGTATATGTTTGGCATAATATCTTTTTTTGATATGAGCGTCACTTATGAGTCTGGTTCAGACGAAACACGCATCTGGCATACTTAACTGTAGTCCTGTTATTTTGAATAACAATTTAGTTTTTTTGTGTGAAGAAATTCAATCTATCCAAGGTTAAATAAATCCTGGCATCCCTATCACAATGAAAAGAAAATTCCTTACAAAAACCTTACAAAACTCTGAATGGCATTCTTTTATGCTTGACACATCTGTTGGTCAATTGATCGAAAACAAATGTTACGACAAAAACCTTTCGGAAAATTAACAAATGATTTTTTTATTTAAATCAAATAAAATATTTGTCCTTATCTTTGTGTTTCAGGATAGTTCTGAATTTATTTTTCACTAAACCAGATCATTGAGCGACGAAAGTTCAAATCTTACAATTTAGGTCTGCAATCAACACCCGTAGTACTGGTTGTCTCTTGTGGATTTGTCTTTTAATATTTGTCACAAAAAGACCTTATCCATCTGACGAGTAAAACATTTTGCATCCGATCTCATGTTGTACTGTTAAACCCATGCCCCAGGTTAGGTGGAGGATTGGGATCCCACTTACATATACAGCACCACCATAGTATGTATGTATGTGCCTGTCCCAAACCAGGAGAGTATAATTCAGTGGTTGTCGTTTTTTTATTTGTTACGCATTCGTTTTTCGTTAGTTAATCTTGTAATTGAGTCCGTTAGTTTTCTCGTTTAAATTATTTACATCACCAATTTCGGGACTTTTATAAAGGACTATGCGGTCCGTGTCTTGCACACTGCTGCAGGCTGTACGCGGTGCAGAGAGTTGTTAACTGTTGTTAATTGTTGTGTCATTTTGGTATTTTATGGAGAGTTGTCTCATTTGATATCACATACCACATCAATTTTTTTAAATAACCAGTTTAGTTGTATCATTTGTTCTTTTGTTAGTTGGTAATAATTTGTAAACTGCAGATATTCTTGTAGTTCAGTGTGAAGATATTTCGACCAACAATATAACAAATGGTGCTGTCACTGTAACAGATAGAACTATTGGCTCAACCGCAAATTTTACTTGTGACACAGGATATTCACTTGTTGGAAACAAAACTATAACATGTACATCCTTAGGATGGAATGGGAATATACCACAATGTCGCTGTAAGTACAATCACTTTTTTAACATTGGATTTTCAATGCTCTCAAACTTTGTGTTTGTTTACAATATATATATTTTGATATGATAATCACTTATGAGTCTGATTTTGACGAAACGCGTGTCTGGCGCAGCACATTATAATCCTGGTACCTTTCATAAATATTTAGTTTATTTTGTAGATTTTCAATCTATCCTACGTTTAATGAATTCTTCCATCACTGTTAAAATGAAAGATTTGTTAGCAAGAACCTTACAAATGTCTGAATGAGCATTGCTTGACACATCAGATTGTCATTTAATCGAAAACAAATGTAACGTTAAACACACTTTCGGGGAATTAACACATATTTTTTTTTCAAATCAAATTAAATGCTTTTCCTTATTTTAGTGTTTCAGGATAGTTATGAATTCGTTCACCACTATAACAGATAATTGAGTGATGCAAGTTAAAATCTTCAATTAAATGCTTCAATCAACAAACGTAGTGCTGAGTGTCTCTCGTTGATTTGTCTTTTAATATTTGTTAAAAAAGGAACTAATCCATCTGATGAGTTAGGCATTCTTCACCTGATTTGTATAAATAGTTCGTTCTTATGTAATACTGTTATACCACGGTTTCAGGTTAGGTGGAGGGTTGGGATACCACTATTTAGTCCCGTCATATGATGTATATATGTTCCTGTCCCAAGTCAGGAGCGTATATTTCAGTGGTTGTCATTTGTTTAATTGTTACATATTTGTATTTCGTTTATTTATACTATATAAATAAGGCCGTTATTTTTCTCGTTTGAATTGTTGTACATTGTCATTTTGATGTTTTGTTTATAGCTGACTATGCGGTACGTGCTTTGCGCAATGTTGCAGGCCGTACGCGGTGACCTACAGTTGTTAATTTCTGTGTCATTTTGGTCTCTTGTGGAGAGTTGTCTCATTGGCGATCATTACACATCTTTTTTTTATATTAACTGTTTAGTTGTATTATTTGTTCTTTTGTTTGGTTGAAATATTTTGTAAACTGCAGATATTGGTGTAGTTCAGTGTGAAGAATTTCCGACCAACACTATAACAAATGGTGATGTCACTGTAACGGGAAGAACAATTGGCTCAACCGCAAATTTTACCTGTGACGCAGGATATTCACTTGTTGGAAACGAAACTATAACATGTACATCTTTAGGATGGAATGGGAATATACCACAATGTCGCTGTAAGTACAAACACTTTTTTAACTTTGGATTGTCAGTGCTCTTAAACTTTGTACTTGTTTGGCATTATATCTATTTTGATATGAAAATCACTTATGAGTCCTAGTGGAGGTTTGCCAATTTGCTACCGTACCAACCGTAGTACGAACTGGGAGCCGTCATTTAACTTTTGGAATTAATTGATGTATAAACTTAATATCAATGTTTGTTTTATGAATCATATACAGAACTATTTTGATAATTTTTAACTGTAATTTGGTAATTATTTCCTGTGGTTACTTCTTATATTTACAATAAAAAATAATGTATGCACTCGATTATGCATTCAATCAACCGTTACAAGTAACCGCTGGTACGAAAGGTTTACAGTTAAGAGTTACTCCCCCCTCAAACGTCCCAGACAAAAAGAAGCTAAATTACGAGACAAATTTTAAACCCATATAAATTTTGTTCGTAATTACTTTTCATCAGTATAAAGTGTTTAAGTTTTGCATCTTTAAGGTAGAATTTTAGGAAAATTGAACATACAAATTTTATTTACAAATAAAACCATTCAAGGTCAAAGTACGGCTTATTATCTTGAACATGTTGAGTTTTTAATAGACAGATAATGACTTCAAAATCAAAAGTGATCAGCAATCCTAAATCATCAGTCGACTTGCTTTAATTGTTGTTATGACCCTTGATTGATAGAAACTTCGAGTAGCAAATTAAAAAAAATACAGGATATGTGTAGATGGCATTGTCAGTTGTTTATGTATGCAAGTTATTGCCTTTAAGGTGGTATGGGAGTCTAAAATAAAAATGATAGAATTTGTTCATACTTTGCCAAAACGTAGTATCTTTTGATATATGTTGAAAAATATAATAAAAATAATAGGTCACCGCGCGTTTTCTCAAGCTGCAGGACATGACAAAATGACACATGTTGTACGGTTTATACAGGAAAAAAACATCATTTTGGGATTAGAAACTAAACAAAGTTTTTAAATACTTAAGGAAAAGATAGATTTCAGACAATGTTTTCAGAATATCAAAAGAAAAAGTACGGTTTTCCTGGCTAAAATACAAAATAGGAAAATTCCATGTAGATTACTTCAGAAAATGCACTGGTTTAGAGTGACCTCTCCTTACAATGCCAATTAATAAAAAAAAATAATCAACACTTGCAAAAAAATAATATTTATAAGTTATAGTCTTATAAATTGGTTCTTTTAAGGGAAAATTACATTAAATATCTGCATTCCTGCAACAAATTTTGCTGACTTGATAGAAAATATGGACCTTTGGTTCTCTGTTTTTTACAATCCAAGATGGAAGATGACACCCATACCACCTCAAAATGGCAATGCTTTTACTTTTGTAAGTGTACATCAAAATATGGAAGATAGAGAGAAAAATTGAAAAAAAATGATCGTACAATTAACTGTACCCTCGGACATGAAGTTTCTTAAAAAATACTCATTAAATCACTATGCTATGTAGAGTTTTGGAAACATTATTTTTATAAACAGTTCATTTATCTTGTGAGAGAAAATAAGAAACCTATAGTTAAAGTATGTTTGGTAAGATCCTATGCATGATACATATACACCTGAACAAGTTATCTAGAAAACCTGGCCAACCGATGCAAATGATTCTTCATTTTGAGTGAGGAAATCAGTTGTCAGTGGTGCAAAAAAAAAACATTGTATAGCAACATAGTATTTCCCGTAGAACAATACCAAGATTTAGAAAAAAATATTCATATTGCATTAGTGCAAAAATTGCGTCTGACTCAACGTATTGCCGTAATCAGTTCTTCCACCATTGCTGTACGATAACAGGATAAAAAGATGGATATTGGTTAACATTATCCCTCGCATATTGTATTTTCTACTCGCAAGCTCGTGCAGTACACAACTTTATCCTCGCAATAGTTAATGATATAATAATAAATGAACAAGATGAACTAACATCGTAATGATAAATATTTCGACTAAAAAAATGAATGTTGTTAGTGTCATATAAGATTTCTATTCGTAATAAATAATATAATCAATGATTAGATCCACCCCGGAAAGTTCAGTGACAAAATATTAGGAAAAAGATAGATCGATATTTATATAAAGTGTGTTGCGTTTCAGAAAAATGTTTGAAAAGATAACTTAATTAATACAAATTTATTTTAATGAGAAGTCAACACAGTTGTGAAAACAATTCTGCCAATTTTTACGTATACTAGTAATGATGACACTAGTAAGATATTATTAAAGAACAATTTCTAATTATTCAAAATTCTTTTTCAGTATTAGAAAACATTCTTCATCCGATTTGTTTTTATAAATATACACAAAACAAAATAAAAGCCAAGCAAACAAAAACGTAAATCTATATTTATTATATAAAGGTCGAGGCAACTCAGTTCAAGTAAGGACTGTTTGTTTTATTCTCTTGTGCCCAACAGACACGTTATCGTATAAAATCAGGAATAGAGTGTTCTACAATTATGTTTTTCTGTATTGCTGATCTGCAATTCGAGTTATGTAATTCATTTAAATGAATACAATAATCGCATGCATTAAATGGTATCTCCAAAACTGCACCAACCGTACCTGATACGTAGCAAAACTGGAAACCTCTAGTTAGACGAAACGCGTGTCTGGTGCACCAAATTATAATCCTGGTACCTTTGATCACCATTTAGTTCAGTATGGAAATTTTCAATCTATCCTATGTTTAAGGAATCCTTACGTCACTGTCAAATTGAAGGACATTTCTAACAAGAAACCTACAAATGTCTGAAAGAGCATTCTTTGATGCTTGACACATCAGATTGCCAATTGAGCGAAGACATATGTTAGGATAAACACACGTTCGGGGAATTAACAAATATTGTTTGATTCAAATCAAATAAAATTGTCGTCCTTATCTTAGTGTTTCAGGATACTTATGAATTATTTCCCAACTATAACCTATCATTGAGTGATGCAAGTTAAAATCTTACAATTAAAGGCTTTAATCAACAAACGTAGCGCTGAGTGTCTCTCGTTGATTTATCATTTGATATTTGTTAAAAAGGAACTAATCCATCTGATGAGTTAAGCATTTTTCAACTGATTTGTATAGTTCGTTCTTATGTTGTACTGTTATACCACGGTCCTCGGTTAGGTGGAGGGTTGGGATCCCGATAGCATATTTAGCCCCGTCATATGATGTATGTATGTGCCTGTCCCAAGTCAGGAGCGTATAATTCCGTGGTTGTCATTTGTTTGTGTGTTACATATTTGTATTTCGTTTATTTATACTATGTAAATAGTTAATTTTCTCGTTAGAATTGTTGTACATTGTCATTTTGATGCTTTTAATAGCTAACTATACGGTACGTGACTTGCACATTGTTGCAGGCCGTACACGGTGACCTAATGTTTTTTTAATTTCTGTGTCATTTTGTTCGCTTGTGGAGAGTTGTATTATTGGCAATCATACCACATCTTATTTTTTATATTAACTGTTTAGTTGTAAAATGTGATATTCCGACCAACAATATAACAAATGATTCTGTCACTATAACGATAAGAACTATTAACTCAACCGCAAATTTTACCTGTGACGCAACACATTCGCTTGTTAAAAATGAAACTATAACATGCACATTCTAAGGATGGAATGGGAATATTCCAAAATGTCGTTCTAAGAACAAACAATAATTTATGTTACCCTCCGGTCGGTCTTTCATTTGATCAATCCTGACACCCCTTGGTGTGTTCTACGACAAGAACAATCTTAAAATATGCATTATCTGACTTATATTCCGTCAAAAAAATATTAATTTTATAAAGATTTGTAAAATTTAGTATCCTTTTTTACCGACAACACTTAAGTGGGATATTCCTTTCTAATGCTTTCATGCTTTATTACGCCCTGCGGCTCATTTAGAATGTGAAATAAAACTCACTAAATAATTTAGATATAAACCTTTTAAAAATTATTATCCATACACAATAAACATATAACTGTAACTGCATGAAGTAAGACACAAATGTATTGTTACCATCCGATAAAGGTGTATGACAAATACAAGACACATTGTAAGGAATTTATTGTACCACTTAGCTTATGGAAAAAGGGGGGGGATTTTTTTTTATATTTTTTATGTTATTTCTATCGCGGAAAAGTGGTTATTTTTTTAACAATTTTACTTGCATCGAATGACAGATTGTCTTTTGACTAGCAATACATTTTATTAAAAGATAATCAGGATATAATTATATACCATTCGAACCCAACCCTTTCGTGAGTTAAGTTAATATTATTCAATAGAATATCAGATTGTCTTATAAAAGAGGGACGAAAGATACCAAAGGAACAGTCAAACTCGTAAATCTAAAACAAACTGACAACGCCATGGCTCAAAAAGGAAAAAGACAAACAGAAAAACAATAGTACACACGACACAACATAGAAAACTAAAGAATAAACAACACGAACCCCACCAAAAACGAGGGGTGATCTCAGGTGCTCCGGAAGGGTAAGCAGATCCTGCTCCACATGCGGCACCCGTCGTGTTGCTTATGTGATTACAAATCCGGTAAATAGTCTAATTCGGTAGGTCAAATTCATGAAAGGGAGGGGGTTGTAGTTACGACGTAAGGAACATATCCGATATCATTTGTGAAACGGTTATTCCATAACAGTCAACCAACTCGTGATGGCGTCCATAAAATTTACGAAGGGATGATTTCAACTTCACCATTTGGAACTCTTGGTTTAATAGCCACCTAGTGAGCAGTAACCCTCTATCAAGAAAATCATGATAGGAAATGCAAGCACGGGAATATCGTATCAATTGGGAGATACCCCGTATGCAGGTGCTGCTGGAATGTTGTTACTTAGAAATGGAAAATTCACAATTGGAAAGCTGAAATCATCTCTTGCGTCGTAAGTTTTGTCTTCAACCGACCCTCATTGTCAATTTCTAGATGTAAGTCAAGATATGAAGCCGACTTAACTGTATCTGTAGTATCTGTAGTATAAGTTATTAGTTGATCATTTGATAGAGTAAAATGTATACATAAATTTAAAAAAAGTTAAGAACTGGCACGAAGACGAATATAAATACGTGGAATTGTATGATTTCCTATTCAGTGTGTATCGTTCTGAACATGCATGACATATATGCCACTGGACGTTAAGCAAGCAATCAAAAATCAATCAACCTATTCAGTTTGGCTCAATAAGATTTTCGAAATCTTACACACGAATATGTTAAATAGGGATTTCTTTTATCAGTTCGATAGAACTTTAAAAAATAAATTTCCAAATCGGCAACAAAAAACTATTAGACGAATAAAGTTTTGAAGCAAATCAAAGTCAGAGTGCATGTTTATCAAGAAAAATAATGACCTTACACAGGTCATTATTTTATGCCTGTGAGCATATATCATTGAAACATGGTATCGTCCGGGTTGCAAAAGAATGACCTGTCGTTCTGAAAGAAAATAACTCCATTTACGTATATAAGTTTCTGTTTGATTGTTGCATATTGATGTAACAAACATAAAAAAAAAATTCCAAAAATATTGCAAGATCAAACTACCTCAACAACACATTATGTTGCTGTTATGTTATTGTGAGAAAAATTTAAATTTGGTAATTTATTTTATGCATTTTTGAAATATAGCTCTTCAACGATTTCGGTAATTAAACATCTTCGGATTTCAAATGTTTGGCTTTGAGTATTCTTGATAAAGGTAAATAAAAAAAAATAATCTTCGGACGAAAGAAATTAATTAACGTGTAGTTTTCAATTTTGGTTATGTTTACTTATATCTATTATTGATTACGTCCTAGTAAACATGCGAACATGTTCTCTTAGTAGTGTGTTCAAAATAATGATTTTACATCCTTATATTACGAATATCATAAATTTAAAGAACCACAATAATGCAAACTTTTATTGCGGGAAAAAATCTATAAATTTGTTATCATCGAAAAAAAAATTGACAGAAATATATCAGCTTCGAATGTTGACAACAATTTATAATCTGTAATGTATGATAGTTGACAGAAATCCTTTCAACAGTTAATATTGTTTGAATCAATTTTAGTATATATAGTATGTCCTGAGACGATAGCCTTCTTCCGTGGGTCAAAGTATATATTCAGCTGTGCCCAAAAAACTTGGTCTAACTCTGAGGTAAGCAATTTAATACTATGATATACAATTTAATTTTCCATTTTGGAACGTACCAAAATAATGTTTTTTTGATATATTACTGGATTGCTATTTCAGTAAATATTTATAAATTATGAAATAGTGAATTTTCATTATCACATCAACATTGTGTTTTTCGACGGTATATAATTTAATATGTTGATAAACAATTTATTTTTTGCAACCATAACGTGTTTTTTTTTTCTATTCAACTGGATATCCCCTTAACCAAAATATTGTGAATCTATGCATTTGTGAATTTGCATTATCCTAAAAATATTAGAACAAGACAAAAACTGACCAAAGGACTAGAGATAAACGTAAGAAAATATTTTACAAGAAAACATTTCATATTCCTTCATTTTGAAACAGATTATGAAAATGACTACGCTATGCTTCATGAAAATGCTGACAGACGTATCCGTTAAGTTTGTATGATGAAGATTGTTTAGCTTAAATCGAAATTCCAAGGAATAAATTACTTGAGCTGTGCATGGCAAGACTTTTCTGTATTTTTTTGTTCCAAAATTCACTTTACATTCGTATATCATTTTGTTTACTAATTTGATTCATTAACGATCCTCGTTTTGAACGGATGGTCCTCTTTTGTACACAATGATGAACATGGTATGATTAATGAATTTTCAAACTGATAACTATTGTTGTAGGCTAACTGCATTGCCAGTGGTGGTCATTTGGCTTCTATTGAAACTGCTGAAGAAAACACTTTTTTATTACACGTTATTGTATTGATGGAGAACATGCTTGGAAAATATGGTAGGAAAATTGTATTGATACCAAAACTAATAAAATCAACTGATTTAATTATATAATGTTTTAAATACTAAAACGATATTTGTATTGAATGAAAGACTCTCATTTTGTTATGAAATTTAATATGAGGTTTCAGTCTAAATTTATTTGACTTTAAGTCTAATTTTCATTTGTCTACCCTTGCTACGTTATATATTTGCCGTAGGCGTCTGAAATATGCTGCTTGCGAGTTAAGTAGGCTCCTAACTCAGCTTGCTAATGAATGTTAAACGCGAAGCTAATTATCTAGAACAACTGGTCATTAACAACCAATATTCTTCAAGTTAAAAAGTTATAATAGAGTACTGGTGTCAAAGGACACAGTTATCGTCCTTTGATTTTCGTTGTCTACGAATATAGTCCCTAGTGCGAATAGTGTATAACTTTAATTTAAATTTTGATACACTTTTCTTATCTATTTCATGCAAATGTAATGCACGAATAATTAAGTAGGGGGATGAATTACATGTTGACAAAATTAAGTGGTGATTTTTTATGTTAAGTAGTGATTTGTTCCAGTACCAAAGGTCAAAGTGTATTACGTCTGAAGACTTAATTCTAGACCCACAAAACAGATAATTGTCAATATGTTAAGTTATAGCTGCTAGAATCAAGATGGCCGCTGAGCTGATAACACTGTGAAAAGTCAGCTCCCAATTTTTGCAATATTTTCAGCAGTTTAAATGTCTGAAATGGATTAATTTTATGGCCAAGAGGAAGTTTTTGAAGTGATGCATCCATTGATATACTTTCTGTGTGATATATTTCAAGAAAATAGGAAATATTAGACATTTTCAAGGATTTCATTGTGTAAACTTGAATGATTGGATTTATCAACAATAGACTTATATAATTATATTGTGTGCAATAACCCTTCAAATAGACTTTCAAGTCAATCAGCAGATAAACAGAAACAGGTAAAAACTGTTCAGTCTTTATTAACAGCTAAGAAAGATAAAGATATTAGTAAACAACCTACAAAGAGAACTCGCTCAGATGTGTCAACAGATTCTAATGCAAGTATGGATTTATCAGGGATAATTAATTTTCAAAAAGACCTAGATGAAATCAAGTTTAGCCTCAGGGATGTTACAACAAAAGATGATCTAAATGAAGTAACAAAAGACCTTGTCAAAACAGCTGACCTTGAAAATATGGTTACTGGTATTGTAAAAAAACTTTTTAGTAAATTTGAATCCACTTTAGATAAAAAGATGAATGAGAGATTGAATAAAATCCAAACAGATATGCAGGAAAAGGTGGAGGCCTTATCAATTGAAAATGAACATTTGAGAAGGAAGATAGATCAAAATGAAGCCAAAACAATGTCAATTAAAAAAGAACTGTCTGAAACAACAGAAATTGCTAAAGTAACAAATATAAGCAGTAACTACAATGAGCAATACTCCAGAAAGAATAACATAAAGGTATATAATTTCCCCTGGAAAGAGCAGCAAGATCTTCGTCAAGATTTTATACAATTGGTAAAGTCTGACTTAAATATAACACTGCATGACCGAGATATTGTAGCCATCCATCGTTTACCTGCACAACGAGAACCACGACCATTAATCGTAAGGTGTTTTAATACTGACTTAAAGAGGAGTATAATGAGAAAAAGAAAAGAACTAAGAAACAAAGTAAAATTTGTAGATGATGTTACCACCAGAAATATGGCTCTTATAAAAAGACTTGAAGATAGTGGAAGGTTTGATCAGGTGTGGTATTTCAACTGTGGCATTTATGGCAGAACTGATAGTGGTCTCCAAATGAAATATGGGTTGTATGATGACATCAACAGAAGACTGAGAGAAGGAAAGTAACTCTGACTTTTTGGAGGTTAAGAAATATACATGTATTTTGTTGATTTAGACTACTCAATACTGAAAGAAGGAAGATAATTCTAGCTACCTTTAAAAAAACCCAATTATAACTTAAAGTTTGTATATTATTTGGTTATTGCTCTGATCTGATTATATATAATGTCAAACAAAATAAGATTTATTAAGATAGTTGAGTGAATATTTAACTAAATAGAGAAAAATATTGCAAAAATTGAAACTGCATCATTACGTTGTATGCAGAAAACAGGAAGAATGCCTGTTGTCTTGATGCTGTTTATAATTTTTTATCTCATAGTTTCATCACTTTTTCAAATTATTTTTTTTTCTTTTTTGTTTTTTTTGTTCAAACAAGATGTATTTTCAGTACAGATAACCCATCTGATGAATGTTGCTTTTAATTTACTGTATTCTTTTTGGACTTCACATTTTTTTCTACTCATAATTGAATGGGTTCATTGAAGATATTATCAGTTAACTGTCAAGGTCTAGGTGACATTGAAAAGAGAAGAGATGTATTTAATTTCCTTAAGTCTAAAAAATGCAACATCTATTGTATTCAAGATACACATTTCACAAATGAAAGTGACATGAATATTAAGACCATGTGGGGCTATGAGTGTTATTTTTCATCTTTCTCCTCAAACTCTAGAGGAGTTGCTGTAATGTTTAATAATAATTTTGAATTTAGAGTATTAAAGGAGAAGAAAGGTGTAAATGGTAATTATCTAGCATTAGATATTGTTATAGACAAGGAGAGAGTAATACTTCTATCATTATATGGTCCTAATGCAGATAATCCTAATTTTTACCATCTTATTATGTGTATTATAGAAGATTTTGGAAATGAAAACTTTATAATATGTGGTGATTTTAATCTTGTATTGTATCCTCATATAGACTATTGTAACTATTTACATATTAATAACCCTTGTGCTCGAGATAAAATTTTAGAAATCATAGACCAATGGAACCTTATAGATCCTTTTAGGGAACTTTTCCCAGACTTGCATAGATATACATGGAGAAAAAAGAAGCCCTTTAAACAGGCTAGGCTGGATTTTTTTCTTTTTACAGATAATATGTTAACAAATTTACTAAATTGTAAAATTGAACCTAGCTATCGCTCAGATCATTCTTTTGTAATTTTAGAGCTACAATTTAACCCCTTTATAAGAGGTAAAGGACTGTGGAAATTTAATAATTCCTTATTATATGATCAAGAATATGTAAATACTGTTAAAGATAAAATAATTGATGTCAAGAAACAATATTGTGCACATGTTTATGATTTGGAACATATTGATGAAATTTATGATGAAAATTTACAACTTACTATAAACAAGCAATTATTTCTTGAGACTTTATTGATGGAAATCAGAGGAAAGACTATTTCATATGCAAGTTATAAGAAAAAAGAAAAGGATAAAAAGGTTCTTGATTTACAAAGAGAAATTGATTTATTAGAAGCAAATTTTAAGGAAGAATTAATAAATCAATTAAAAGATAAAAAACAAGAACTGGAGGATATAAGGAAAGAAAAGATGAAGGGTAAATTAATACGTTCAAGGGTAAAATGGATTGAGGAAGGAGAAAAGCCAACTAAACATTTTTATGGTCTTGAATCAAAAAATTGTACTAGTAAAATTATACCAAAAGTCGAAACAGAAGATGGAAGGATTATAACAAAGCAAAATGATATTTTAAAAGAAACAAAAGTATTTTATGAAACACTTTACAAAAATAGGGATTGTAGTTTAAATGGCTGTAAATTTGAACAGTTAGAAAATGATTTTAAAAATATAGATTTTGAAAAATTGACAGAGGATGAAAAAAATAATTTGGAAGGGGAGATAACTATAGCTGAGGCAGGTTTAACATTACATAAAATGAAAAATAATAAATCTCCTGGATCAGATGGTTTTCGACTGAGTTTTTTTAAATTTTTTTGGAAAGATTTAAAATATTTTATTGTAGAATCTCTAAATTATGGATTTCATATTGGATCATTATCAGTCACTCAAAAACAAGGTATTATCACATGTTTGCCAAAGGATAACAAGCCACGCCATTTTCTGAAGAACTGGGGCCCCATTTCATTATTAAATACAGTTTATAAAATTGGGTCAGGGGTGATCGCAAATAGATTTAAAAAAGTTTTAGATAAACTTATTAATTTAGATCAAACTGGCTTTATAAGTGGGCGTTATATGGGAGATAATATCCGACTTATATATGATATTTTGCAGTATACTGAAGAAAAAGATGTACCTGGTTTATTACTGTTGATAGACTTTGAAAAAGCGTTTGATACAGTATCCTGGGATTTTCTTTTAGCAGTTCTGACTTTTTTCAACTTTGGGAATTCCATAATCAACTGGATAAAAGTACTTTACAATAATATAAGCTCTGCAGTCATTCAGGGTGGAAATTTATCAGAGTTCTTTGGTATTGGACGAGGCTGTAGACAGGGGGACCCATTATCACCGTACCTTTTCATATTATGTGCAGAGATTTTGGCAATAAAAGTTAGAGGTAATACGAAAATACAGGGTATAGAAATTTCTCAAGTTGAACATAAACTATCTCAGTTTGCAGATGACACTTCACTGATTTTAGATGGAAGTGAAGAATCTATGGAAGAAGCTTTATTAGAGCTAGATTGGTATGCGAAACTTTCTGGACTAAGGATAAATTTTTCAAAAACTCAAGTAGTATGGATTGGATGTAAAAAATACAGTAGAGAAATGTTATGCCAGAACAGAGATTTATCATGGGGGTCAACTTCTTTTAGGCTGTTAGGGATAAATTTTGATATTGATCTTGATAAAATTTTAAACTTAAATTATACTGATAGGTATCTTCAGATAAAAAAATTGATAAATACATGGTCTAAAAGAAACTTAACAGATATTGGTAAAATATCTGTGGTTAAAACTCTTATTCTTCCAATACTTAATCATCTCTTTTTAACATTACCAAACCCAAATGCTGAGATGATTAAGAAAATTAATGATGCTATTTATTATTTTTTATGGAACTCACCAGTTCATAGAGTTAAAAAAGAAGTGTTACACATGGATTATAAGAATGGTGGTTTAAAGATGATAAATATTCATCTATTTATGATAGCTTTAAAATGTACATGGATAAGAAAATTGTTTAGTTCTAACTGTAAATGGTTAAATATTTTATTTACAAATATAGATAAAGAAAAATTGTTTAAACTAGGAAATAGTTACACATCAAATAATATTTCAAATGTCAAAAACAAATTTTGGATTGATGTATTTAAAGCATGGCAATATTTTGTAGATAAAGATATAAATTCTACATGGGAATATTTTCTTGCTAGTCCATTATGGATGAATAAGAATATAAATATCAACAATAAACATGTATTTTATAGAAGTTGGTATAATAAAGGTATTGTTTTTGTAAATGATGTGATTAGTAATAGTGGAAAGTTTCTCTCCTATGGGGAAATAAAAGACAAATTTGATATTTCAGGGAATATAATGATGTATAATAGTATCATTTCAGCATTAAATAAGACAAAGAAGCTGTATTCAAGGGGAGATAATAAGCTCACAGAACCTTTTATTCCCTCTTTTGTTCAAACCATTTTAAAAAAAAAAAGGGAACTAAAGATATATATTGGATGTTAATACCTAAAGTGGTTCCTAATGGGGAGAAAAAGTGGAATGAAATTTTGGAACTTAATGAATTGGAATGGAGAGAAATTTTCAAACTTCCTTTTGCAGTTACTAATAACACAAAATTACAATGGTTACAGTTTAGAGTAAATCATAGAATATTAGCTACAAACAAATTTTTGTGTAAAATTAATGTCATAAATAGTCAGCTATGTAATTTTTGTAAGGAAGAAATAGAAACTATAGAACATGTTCTATGGAATTGTGAAAATGTCCAGAATTTATTAGAAGAAATAGATATATGGTTTTTATCTAATGGTATAAGTATTTCATTCACCAAAAAGAATTTTTTGTTTGGTGATGTCTCACATGTATACAAGGGTGAAATTTCAAACCTGATTTTTCTGTGTCTTAAACAATATATTTATAATACAAGATATTTCCAGAAAGTTTTATCAATTCATGCTGTGAAGAAAGTACTAAAAGATCTATATAATTTAGAGAAGTGTATAGCAGTAAGAAATAATAAACTTGAGAGTTTTAATAAATTGTGGATTCAATTTACTCATTTGTTCGATTGTAATTAAAGTCCTATTATAATTCATATGTGAAAAACATGATAGAATGTCAATTTTTGAATTATCAAAAAAAAGTTACATCAAAAATATTCATCAGAACATTATATTTATTTTTATTTTATTTTTTCTCTGTATTAATTTTTTCTTTTTTTCTTATTTTAAATTTTGATTAATTTATCTTACTTTTCCTCAAGTTTTCCATTCTTAAAAAAAAACTGTAAAAACTTGAATATCTGTATGTTTGTTTAAATTATTATTTTAATATGATGAATACATGTATTTGTAGTCCTTATTTTTGAACTTTTATTATGTTATTTTTTTATTGCAAATGAAAAATGTGGTATTATATTGTAACTACAGCTGATATATTTTGTTGTAAAATGAACTACCAAATACTAACACATATATATTTACATGATCTATTGCTAACATTAACGAGGCCGGGATAAGGTACCGGTATTCGATGTTTTCATTACTAACAAATGTACAGATTTCAATAAAAAATGAAAATTAAAAAAAAAAAAAAAGTTATAGCTGCTAGAAGTTTCTATGATTTTGATACCATATGGACTTCTTGTAATACACTACACTTAAAACATCTTGTTTAAATAGAGCAGGTGCGATTTGTTTTCATTTGTATTTATTGTCTAAAAGAAATGCACTTCAAAATAACTGTGTTCATGGGCCATTATCAATCATAGCACATTTTCTGATATATATATTTATAGTCTGTTAACTAATATAAGATGCTTTATTCTTGATGACATTATATTTCTAATTCTTTTAAAGAAATTCATGCAGTTTGAAACTCCAACTTTCAGTTATGTTTCTATTTAACATTTTAAAATAGCGTTCTTTCTTATTATTCTGATATTATTATTTTAAGCATACGTCTGGATTGGCCTAACGGACAATAATGATGAGATGTCATATCAATGGTTGTCTGGTGAATCACTTAACTTCAGTAACTGGTATCAGGGACCACCACAGCAACCAGATAATAAAGATTACGATAATCAGCCAGGCGCACACTGTGCTATGATAAATAGAGATTTCTCTTTGAAGTGGAATGACGAATTTTGTAGCAATTTACCATTACGGTCTGTTTGTGAAATTCGGTAAGATGAATTAAACCCCCATTCCCCATGGTACGAAAAAGAATTTAAAAATCGAAAACATCTTATACAACTACTTCCTTTATGCAATAAAAGGAAAAAGAAAAAAAAGAAAAAGTGTTGTTAAATATTGAATGGGTTAAAACCTTAGCGTGTTGGTGGATCATTTAGAGTAATTAAACTCTATATAAAGACCAGGATTGAAATTTAGTATTTGTGCCATACGCTTGAAACACACTTTGCGTGATTTGTCTGTATGTCCTTCGTGTTTCTGTGTTTTTTTTTACGTTGTCTGTATTTAAAGACAATGTTGGCTGCTGTACCCTTAGTTTTAACAGTTGAACTTGAAGTGTTTTTGTTTTGTTCGAACGTCGTTTTCAATATGGGGGAATCTCGTGTTACTGTCATTCGAGAAAGAGGTTGTGCTTACTATAACCAGGTTTAATCTACTTTTTTCTACTCTGTACCAAGTCAGGAATATTATAGTTCTTATCCATTCGTTCAATGTTTTTAAGTTTTTTATTTTGCTATTTGATGAAAGACTTTCTGATTTGAATTCTCCTCAGAAATCCGTTTTTTGTGATTTTATTCATATCACTCTCTTTATATTTAAATGCAATACTGTGGATTCATTAATATTCGTTGTATACCAATTTCCGTGGATTGTGTGGGTACAGGAGAACCACGAATTCAAATGTTCAACGAATAACAAATTTGCTAAAGGAATGAGTGTAGACTTTGCCAAAACCACGAAATTAAATATCCACGAATATGTAAATTTTCTGCAAACCACGAAAATTGGTAACCACGAAAATAAATGAATCCACAGTAGTCAAACACTTGTTGATCCCTCACATCATTGAAGAGACATTAATTGTCGAAATCCGGATATGGTGAAAACATTTAGCACCTTGTGTTGTGGTTTACAATCTTTGCTTCAATGTTATTGTTTCCTACAATGTACTAGGTATTCAGTTAATTTAGAGATCAATTTTGTTACACCTTGTGATCAATTAATTGGGCAATCGTCAATGGCAGTCAACAGGTCTTAATAACATCAGTTGTTCTACCTGGTAGTCAAATGTGTTTTGTTTAAATGAATATTGCCCTCTTTTGTCGTTGGAAAAAAAGATAAAGCAAAACCCAACGTCCACGGCTTCACTCTTCATCTTCACACAATTACTACCATTGTTTTCATAGAACATTGCAAGGTTCATGTTGGGAACCATATCGAAACATACAGGTTTCACTAATGTCCTGCAATAATTATATCACGTAATCTATAATTAAGTGTATACAGATCGAGATAGATTCCTTCTGATAAGAAATAAATAAGTTTGTACTATATATGCTATTTATGAATGGTATATATCAATCCTACGCTTATATACCGTTTCGACGGTATTTTTTATGATAAATTAAATATTGTAATATATGTCCGCCATCATCAGGGATTGTCCCATATATTCAAAAAAATATGCTTTCTTTACCTTGGTCGATGTCAGAATATCTTATAAATTTATGTGCCTATTATAAGCAATGATCGGTGTTTTTGTGAATACTTCATTGCAAACAACATTATCTCTTACGAGATGCCAAAGTTTTAAAAGGTGTTTTCGTAATTTGCTTATGCAAGGATTATATTTAATAGCCATTACAAAAGAAATTTCCTCCTTACGTTTCCCTACCTTAGTTGAAAACAAATGTTTTCTCTCTTTGGTTTAGGCTTCATTGAAGCTAAACATGATTTTAGTGTCAGGGTAACCCCTATTTATCAAATTCTGTTTGAACTTTAAGATAATTTCTCTAAGGTCATTATCATTGTTTGAATTACTTCTCCCCGAATAAATGCTTTAAACACGTGTTCCTCATGCGATTTATTTCTGTTTGAATATAGAAAAGAATTCGTAGGTTTAAAGTGGGTTTTCATGTCTTCTATATTTTCTACTAGAAATCTTCTGCCCTTGAATAAATGAACCATATGTTCATCAGATATTCATTTGATTTTATACAAAAAATAGAAACAATCAAGCCAATAGACAATTGCCTATTATGTTTTGACCAACTGTCCAATTGAAGAAATTCTTTTAGCAGAAAGAGCAACATATGCCGAATTTGAAAAATCGCATTACACTACAAAATATTCCTCTACAGATGATTTAGTTTCCCTCTTGGGATATATTCTGCAATATAATATCTTTGAATTTAATGATCGATTATATCAACAATGTCTAGGTTTGCAATTGGGGCCTGCTTTGCACCAGAATGTTGTAATATTTAATTATATCAAATAATGAAAGAAATTATTTCGTCATTTCCTCACAAGACAAACATATTTTATTATGCCAGATACATGGATGATGGAATAATAATACACCACGGTAAAGACATGAACTTGACGTAAATTGCCTAATAGTCATCACAACTTTCTCAAATTCACATATGAAATTTCAGAATCTAACACAACATTTCTAGACGTTAATTTATTCAAGGGCAGAAGATTTCTAGCAGATAATATATTAGACATGAAAACCCACTGCAAACCTACGAATTCTTTTCTATATTTGCACATAAATAGCTCTCATAAGGAGCAAATGTTTTAAGCATTTATCGGGGAGAAGTAATTCGTTGCAGAAGATCAACAAACAATGATAATGACTTAAGAGAAATTATCTTAAAGTTCCAACAGAAGTTGATACATAGGGGTTACACTGACACTGAAAGCATGTCTAGCTTCAATGAAGCCTTTACCAAAGAGAGAAAACATTCGTTTTCAACTTAGGAAGGGAAACGTTTAGAGTAAATTCCTCTTGTAATTGCTACTAAATATAATCCTTGCATAAGCAAATTACAAAAACACCTTTTAAAACATTTACATCTCATAAGAGAAAATGTGGTTTGCAATGAAGTATTCACAAAAACACCGATAATTGCTTATAATAGTTATCAAAAGTACCAGGATTATAATTTCATACGCCAGACGCGCGTTTCGTCTACACAAGACTCATCAGTGACGCTCAGATCAAAATAGTTGAAAAGCCAAATGAATACAAAGTTGAAGAGCATTGAAGATCCAAAATTCCAAAAAGTTGTGCCAAATACGGCTAAGGTTATCTACTCCTGGGGTAAGAAAATCCTTAGTTTTTCGAAAAAAATCAAAGTTCAACAGAAAATTTATAAAAATGACCATATAATTGATATTCATGTCAACACCTAAGTGCTGACTACTGGGCTGGTGATACCCTCGGGGAGGAAACGTCCACATAAAAGGCACATAAATTTATCTGATATTCTGACATCGACCAATATAAAGAAAGCATTTTTTTTTTAATATATAGGACCATCCCTGATGATGGCGGACCTATATAACAATATTTTTTTTTATCATAAAAGTTACCGATGAAACGCTATATAAGCGTAGGATTGATATATAACATACATAAAAAGCATGTATAGTACAAACTTAATAATTTCGTATCAGAAGGAATCTATCTCTTTATAAACATAATTATTGCAGGACATTAGTGAAACCAATATATTTCGATATGGTTCCCAACATGAACCTTGCAATGTTCTATGAAAACAGTGATAGTAATTGTGAGAAGATGAAGAGGAAAGCAGTGGACGTTGGGTTTTGCTTGATCTTAATTTTTTGGATTGATTGCAAACATATAAAATTTATAAATAGCATATAAAGTACAAACTTAATAATTTCTTATCAGACGGAATCTATCTCTTTATAAACATAATTATAGATTATGTGATATAATTATTGCAGGACATTAGTGAAACCAATATATTTCAAAACAGCATTACAATTATTATAAACAAGTTCATATTTAAAAAAAAAAGGATTTGCTACCTTAAAACAAATAATTACATCATATCTGATATTGAATTTTCTCCGTTTTGTAGATTAACATGATACCATGTGTCTGTTTGAGAGAGACGTATGTATTATCTGAGGACGACATGATATTTGCCAATTTGGGAGCCAAATGTGAATGATCTTAGGAATATATGTTATTTGCATTTCTAATAAAGTATTGAGGGACTAAATACGAAGCGTTGTTTCTTGTTTCAAAGTTTCAGATGGAATATACCAATCGCATCCATCGAGATAGAAAGTCAGGGGTGAATAAATACGTTAACACGTATGGAGAAATATGACAATTGTAAACTTATGAGTTGTGATCCTTTCAAATCAGGTGTTATCGTTGATGCTGTATATTATATTTGGTTTCTTTCATCGTTTTCAAAATCAATCAGGCTGTTACTTTTATTGTTTGAATCTTTTTACTTTTGGTATTTCAGGCTTATGGTTGTGACCTTCTATGTATGTTACTCTCTTGTGAAGTGTTGTCTCATTGGAATTTATACCATCGTTTAACATATTATCTTTTGCTTCTAATGCCAAGAAATGTACCTTATTTTGACTAGTAATATGATGATAACCGCGAAGACCAACAGCATAGAAGCAGTCTCATTAATCAAAATAACACTTTTTGCTACAATAAATATCGCGTTTCTTAGTGCCTTTCTGTATTACCTTCTATCAGAAACGCTCAGATCAAAAATGAAAACTACTAGGAGTTTACAATTGTGTGTACATAGAAGGAGCTACATGACCAATACAGACATATATGGATCAAGGCAAACCACATATATTAATAACTGATTATGTCCTGTTATAGATGTTGAAGTATAACGTCTAAATTTTGGGTCAACATTTTTGTGTCGCGAAACCTTTATCTGAAATTTAGAATGGCTATAACATGTGTTACGGCCAGAAATCGCCTTTAAATTGTAGCCAACAAAAGACACAAATCAATAGTAAAATTTAACAATATTTATTATACAAAAGTTTACAAGAAGTATTTTACAAATATAAATGTTAACTTAACTGTCAAAATATGAGTCCACTCTTTTATCTGTATCCGGAAATCTTTCGGAATCCAATCTGAATATTATGTTCACTATTAAGGTCACAATCTAGTATGATGTTGTTTGTAGAATAAAAGTGTCAATCCAAATGCTGTGAATACTAATGTCTATCAATGTCTATGTCCAAGTTTAATTATGAGAGTTTAACTTTAGTGTCTGTATATATAGTGTTGTCATGGAAAGTTCTAGAACACTCTATAATGGAACATTGTGGAAAATCCTGGAAAGTTACAACGGAAGTTTCTTGAATAACGTAGAAGTTTAAATTACGCATCTTTTATAAGGATCATTCTAGAAAGTTCCAATCATTCTGTGATTGTTCCAGTGATTCCTAAACTGCACAGTTATATAATAATTTGGTAAACAACTATCAGGCCATTCAACACAAATTAGGCCAACATAAATAAACATAATCATTACAATATCATAACACCTCCCCCCTTAAATGAAGTTTTAGTGTAACAAAAACTTATCATGAATAATATGAACAAAAATACATAATATATACAAAGTGATTTAATAAGCTCTAGATAAAGCATCAGCTATTACATTATCTTTACCCTTAATATGTTTTACAATTACATCATATTCCTGTAACAATAAACTCCACCTAGTCAACCTCTGATTCTTGTTTCTCATTTTATGCATGAAGGTGAGAGGATTATGATCAGTATAAACAAGAATAGGATATACAGTGGGATTCAAATATACATCAAAATGTTGAAGTGCTGACAACATTGCAAAACACTCTTTTTCAATAGTTGAATAATTTTTCTGATGTTTATCTAATTTCTTAGAAAAATATGATATAGGTTTTTCAACATTATCATCTGTCTCTTGATATAAAACAGCTCCTATTCCTACATCGCTAGCATCAACGGCAAGTTTAAATTGTTTTTCAAAGTCTGGAGTAATCAGAACTGGACTATTAATTAAAAGTGATTTGCTATTTTGAAAAGCGTTTTGACAATTTTCACTCCAGATAAATTTAGAGTCTTTTCGTAAAAGATGAGTCAATGGTTGAACAACAGTAGCAAAATTTGAACAAAATTTCCTGTAAAATCCAATCATGCCTAAATATCTCATAAGTCGTTTTCTATTTGTAGGAGGAGGAAATTTGGAAATAGCTTCCACTTTAGCCATTATAGGTTTTACTTGACCTTGGCCAACTGTATGCCCTAAATAATCAACAGTGGCCTGACAAAATTCAGTTTTACCAAGATTAACAGTCAAATTTGATTTTGACAATCTTTCAAAAGTATCATACAAATGTGTTAAATGCTGTATCCAGCTATCACTACATACAATTAGATCATCAATATAAGCCTAACAACAGTCTAAATCTTTTATAACATTATTGATCATTCTTTGAAATGTAGCTGGAGCACTTTTCATGCCAAACGGCATTACAGTATATTGAAATAAGCCATCTGGTGTAACAAAAGCTGATATTTCACGAGCTCTCTGTGTCAATGGAACTTGCCAATAACCTTTCAATAAATCAAATTTGCTCACAAATTTTGCTTGACCAATATTGTCAATACAATCGTCTATCCTTGGAATCGGATAGGAATCAGATTTTGAGACTGAATTTACTTTTCTGAAATCAGTCACGAAACGAAAGGTTTTATCTGGTTTTGGCACAAGGAGACAAGGAGAGCTCCATTCACTGTTACTCGGCTCAATAATATCATTGTCAAGCATATATTTAATTTCTTTTCTCATAACTTCAAGTTTGAGTGGATTGAGCCGGTAAGGATGTTGCCTTATTGGAGAAGCATCTCCTACATCAACATCATGACAAACAGCAGTTGTTTTGTTAGGCACCTCCTACATCAACATCATGACAAACAGCAGTTGTTTTGTTAGGCACATCTGGAAAAAGATTTTTGAAAGAAAATACCAAAGTTTTTATTTCTTCTCTACGATCAAAAGACAGATGTGCAAGTTTTGAATCTAAATTTGACAAAATTTCTGAATTTTTCAATCTAACTGTCTCTTCCATAGTTTTACAACTAAAAGTTGGTTCAATTACATCTGGTTTGTCATGATTGTTCTCAAATTTAACCATGCCTAAAGTGGCAACTGGTTTACTATCACATAGTACATTAGTACGCTCAAAATATGGTTTTAACATATTAATATGACACACTCTATTTCGTTTGCGCCGACCTGGAGTTTTTACAATATAATTCAAATCATTAATTTTACTCTCTATTGTATAAGGACCACAATATTTAGCCTGCAAAGGATGTCCAGGGACTGGCAAAAATACAAGTACCTTATCACCAGGCTCAACAACTCTGTCCCTGGCATCTTTATCATACCATATTTTCATCTTGTTCTGTACATTTTTTAAGTTTTTCTGAGCAATTTGACAAGCAGTAAACAATTTTTCTTTAAATCTAGATACATAGTCTAAAAGATTCAAGTCAGTATGTTCAGTAAGCCACTTTTCCTTAATCAATTTTAACGGTCCCCTTACAGTATGACCAAATACCAACTCAAAGGGACTAAATCCAAGGGATTCTTGAACAGCCTCTCGGACTGTAAAAAGTAGAAAGTGAACTCCATCATCCCAGTCTCTGTCAAATTGAAGACAAAAAGTTCTAATCATGTTCTTCAAGGTTTGATGAAAACGTTCTAAGGCACGTTGAGATTCGGATGATAAGCACTTGATCCGTATTGAGCAATCCCTAACTGGTATACGACTTGTTGAAATAAACCTGACATGAAATTTGATCCCTGGTCGGACTGTATAGACTTAGGAAGTCCTACTAATGTGAAAAATTTGATCAAAGCTTTGGCGATAGTAGTTGTCTTGATATTTCTGAGCGGAATAGCTTCAGGAAAGCGAGTAGATGTACACATGATTGTCAATAAATATGCATTTCCAGTCTTGGTCTTTGGTAAAGGTCCAGCGCAGTCAATTAGAACTCTGCTGAAAGGTTCGTCAAAGGCTGGAATAGGCAGAAGAGGTGCTGGTGGTATTTTCTGGTTAGGCTTACCAACAACCTGGCATATATGGCATGATTTGCAGTATTCTGCAACATCGTTTCTAAGTCTGGGCCAGTAGAAATGTTGCAATATTTTTAGGCAAGTCTTCCTTATACCTAAGTGTCCAGCCAAGGGGGGGTCATGTGCAAGACCAATAATTTCTTGCCTATAAACTTTAGGCACCACCACTTGGTACACCACTCTCCATTCCTCCTCTGGGGTAGCATCAGGAGGCCTCCACTTTCTCATTAAAATGCCGTCCTGATGGTAATAGCATTCGGCCACTTTGTCTGCTTCCTCCTGTGGTTGAGCTCTCTGGCTGAGCTGAAGAACCTCAGGGTCTGTATGTTGTTCTTCAGATAAATTTTCTCCGTCTAATGAATGGCTGTTAACGTCTGGCCATGGCATAATAACATTCTTGTTAACACTAGGTGGTTTTGTAATGGCCTTTTTTGAGCTACCAGGACCTTCAATGTCAACTATAAAAGTGTCAGAAAGGTCCATGTAATCAAATTTGTCTTCTTGCAAATTCTCATTTTGTTGTTTTCTAGCCATCGCCCTAGTAACAACACAAGCTGGATACAATTCAGCATCATCTTCAGGTGATTTAACATCCACCACCGGTTCACTGGTAACAATTGGTTCAGTAACCACTTTGTTCCTAGCTAGATCATTTCCTAGCAATAATGTAACACCCTCAACAGGGAGATTAGGACGAACACTTACAACAACTGGTCCAGTTATCAAATCTGACTTCAGATAAATACGATGGAGAGGAACATCTATACAACCCAACTCTACACCTTGTAACAAAATGGAGGCAACAACAGAAGTCTTCTCGGACAAAGGCAACACACCTTCTAACAATAAAGACTGAGAAGCTCCAGTGCCCCGTAAAATCTTAATAGGCTGAAGAGTGGTATCATCAACAATAGAAACAAACCCATCAGACATAAAGGGTTTATATTCCTCCATGTAATCACAAAAACTGGACTTAAAAGCCGGACGCGCAGGACATTCCAATGTACTGGTAATATAAGGTGTCGTACAAGCACTGGTCTTTGGCTTAATATCTCGTTCATTCTTCTTCTGGAGTCTAAAACAATCAGCCATCAGGTGACCAATCTTCTTACAATAAGCACAAGTCAGTGACTTCTTCTCAAAAGTATCAAATTTTGAACTAGACATATTATAACTGGACTGACTCTTATTCTGTGGAACAGGCTTACTATCAGTATGCTCAGTGCTTTGATTTTTGTAATTTCCACTGGAAGTATTATAATTTTGACCCTTGAAACTTCTTTTATGTGAAAGAGTATAATTATCTGATATAACAGCTGCATCATGTATTGACTCAACAGTTTTGTCGTCTAAATGTGTTTTTAATTCTGAATGAACACATTGTTTGAACTCTTCTAATAACATCAATTGTCTTAGGTGATCAAAATTGTTATTTGTTTTCTTTGAAGTAAGCCATTTATCAAATAGATCTTCTTTTTCCCGAGCAAATTCCACATAGGTTTGCGAATCAAACTTTTTATAAGATCTAAATTTCTGTCTATATGCTTCTGGTACTAGCTCATAGGCTTTCAAAACTTCCTGTTTCACAGTGTCATAATCAGAACTTTTTTGTGATGGAAGTGCGGAGTATATTTCAGCTGCCTTACCCTCAAAAACACTTTGCAGCATCGTAGTCCAATACGGCATAGGCCATTTCAAATTGTTAGCAATTTTCTCAAACTGTGGAAAATATTTATCAACTGTTTTTTCACAAAATTTTGGAACCAAACGTATGTTTTTTGCTGCATCAACATAATCTGATTTGGAGTGAACTTTAGTGTTGCTTTCTTCTTTCACCATTTCAATTTTCAGTTTCTCCATCTCTAGCCTTTCCCTCATTTCAAGTTCTTTTAATTTAAATTCATCTTCTTTTTCTTTTTTCTCCATTTCTAACCTTTCCTTCATTTCCAGTTCTGCCTGTTTTAATTTAAATTCATCTTCTTTTCTTTTCTCCATCTCCTACATTTCCATTTCTTTTAATTTAAGTTCATGTTCTAATTCAAGCTGTTTTAACTTAAAGGCGTCAACATTTTCAACCTTAAGATCAAGAGCCTCTTCACCTAAAATTTCTTCGTCAACTAATTTGTCTATAACCAAATTTTTTATAATTTGTTTTCTCATAGATACTTTAAAAACTAATTTTAGTTGTTTAGCAAGCAACACTAGTTCCTCTTTCTTTAACTTATCAAAACTCTCCAGGTCTGGCGTTTTCAAAAATTTACCAGCATCAAATGCCATTTTGTAGAATTTTGTTGGCTAGTTATAATAAAAATATTAAACAAATTTTGAATAAAATATGTTCAGTATCCCGGACGAGCCCCCAATTTCTGTTACGGCCAGAAATCGCCTTTAAATTGTAGCCAACAAAAGACACAAATCAATAGTAAAATTTAACAATATTTATTATACAAAAGTTTACAAGAAGTATTTTACAAATATAAATGTTAACTTAACTGTCAAAATATGAGTCCACTCTTTTATCTGTATCCGGAAATCTTTCGGAATCCAATCTGAATATTATGTTCACTATTAAGGTCACAATCTAGTATGATGTTGTTTGTAGAATAAAAGTGTCAATCCAAATGCTGTGAATACTAATGTCTATCAATGTCTATGTCCAAGTTTAATTATGAGAGTTTAACTTTAGTGTCTGTATATATAGTGTTGTCATGGAAAGTTCTAGAACACTCTATAATGGAACATTGTGGAAAATCCTGGAAAGTTACAACGGAAGTTTCTGGAATAACGTAGAAGTTTAAATTACGCATCTTTTATAAGGATCATTCTAGAAAGTTCCAATCATTCTGTGATTGTTCCAGTGATTCCTAAACTGCACAGTTATATAATAATTTGGTAAACAACTATCAGGCCATTCAACACAAATTAGGCCAACATAAATAAACATAATCATTACAATATCATAACACATGGTTTTAGTGTTTGAAAAATAAGGCTTTGAGAAGATCAAGATGGATAATAAAGAACTATATACAAATGTTATACCATTGCGACAAGTTCAAAAATCAGTGCCGAAGCAGTTCTTTTTAAAGAGTAATGCCCCTTGGAAATATTAATTATATTGAAAGATGCAATGTGTTTGCTGATAATGCGTCAATTTTCTAAGATAGCTGTATATTTTTTTTACGAAATGAAAGTTATTGGTGTTTGCTAGATTAATTATTTCAATGCGGAGGACATTGGAACTACAATGTAATATATTTTATCAAAAATTGTTACATCTTCAAATATGGCGCCATACTACAATTAAATATATTGATCTTACACCGATCAATTTAATACTATGTTTTGTTAGGAAAAACATATCTATTTTAGAGAGTTGATATTTTCTTTACACGTGTCACACCATGCAGTAATACGTTGTTCGAAATTACTCACATAAAACATGTTAAAGGTGTATTGAAATTATCAATATCAAAAGTATGTATGGCGTTTACTAAGACACGGTTTTCCGTCTGAATAGTTATCAAAGATACCAGGATTATAATTTAGTACGCCAGACGCGCGTTTCGCCTCACAGTTTTGTAAACAGAAAATTTATAAACATGACCACATAGTTGATATGCATGTCAACACCGAAGTGCTGACTTCTGGGCTGGTAATACCCTCTGGGACCAAACGTCCACCAGCAGAGGCATAGACTCAGTGGTTTAAATAGTTATCAAAGGTACCTGGATTACAATTTAGTACACAAGACGCGCGTTTCGTCTACATAAGACTCATCAGTGACGCTTATATCGAAGCAGTTACAAACCAATCAAATAGAAAGTTGAAGAGCATTGGGGATCCAAAATTCCAAAAAGTTGTGTGTCAAATACGGCAAAGGTAATCTATGCCTGGGATAAGAAAACCCTTAGTTTTTGGAAACTTTATAAAAAAAAAAAGTTGAAGACGGATACTTCTTGTTCGAAAGTCGCACACGTCTTCTGATAGGGATGTGTTATCATAAATGAAAGGCAATCGATATAAAAGGTTCTTTCATTTTTTAAATCGAACATAGCTTAACAAACAGTACATGGATAGTGTAATGTTTGACTCCTTCTTTTGTTAAGTATAGCGTTTCTAGAAGATTGCTCCTTAACTGCTAATATATTATCATATCCTCATTTTAAAATATAAAAATTGAATACATCATACAGACTTGAATAGCTCAAGCGCAATATTGGTAGGAATGCTGACAAAACGCACAACTGCTGGTTGACGATTTCCTTCACACAATCAACTACACTGTTCAGTCAAAACATCAATCGCCTGGTCCGTATCTGAACAGTAGAATCAGTCTGACAATGATCATGGTGATACTGTCATATCTCTTACGAAATCAGCATTCAAGAGAGAAGGACATTATTATTGATTACACTGAATTATTGACATGTAACCATGTCAAAATAACTGATGACGAACATGCACCGTAGAAAGATGAAAAACAAAATGACTAAAATCCAATATAAGTACACTAAAAATTGTCTTTGGCAATCGTCAATAGCAGTCAGCAGGGTTAAAGAACATCAGTTGTTCGACCTGTTAGTAAAGTGTGTTCAGTTTAAATATACTTTTTCACTTTTTGGTATTTAGGAAAATGTTGTTTGTGCTGTATTAAGACCCTTCTAAAACGAAATTTGTTTTACATGCACACGTATACAAATTGCGGTTTTTATCCAACGCAATCATAGGTTTGAACGTAATTTTCAATTTATACTCGTTTATATCTTTTCGTTTGGGCTTGTATCATATTTTCCTTCCGGTTTATATGATATGTTCATCCTATATTAACTCTTACAATTCAAGAGTATTTCTAGAGATGAGTGCATTTTATATGGCCTTCCAAATACCATTTCGATCCCTAACATTACTGAAGAGACATCTATTGTCGAAATCCGGATCTAGTGTACAAAAAAAATATTAACACCTTATGTTTGCGGCATACATCGTGGCCACAAGTTGATTTGTTTTCTGTTTAGTATTAAATTTATATTAAAATCTATATTGTTACATCATATGATAAATTTTATTTGGCAATCGCCAATGGCAGTCAGCAGGGTAAAAAAACGTCATTTGTTCGACCTGTTAGTCAAATGCAATTTAAGCGAACGCTGGAACAATTATAATAATTCCAAACACATCGCTGAAATTGTATAAATTCAATATTTTGATAGAGTCTTAAGATGAATTGCCATGATTCATTTGTCATCGTGCAATTACCGAGGAAGGATATCTGTTATCAGAAATATCTAACATATGGTTCGTTTTATTGTGTTGGTGGTGATGTTGTACCCTTTCAGACTTGTTATATATTATATTTTGTATTGTACTGAATTATGTTTATGTGATCCATCGCCCCATTAGATTTATCGTTGACTATTTATTCAGTCATTTAATATATATATATATATTTGCGAAAGCAGATTTACAGATCTAACATTGTTGGGTTGATGTTTAGACGAGTTGTATATACATTATGTACACAGCCATGTATCACCATCATTGATTGTGATCCGATGGATACATCTGTTGTAGGGTTGTCACTGGCTCAGACGTACTTATGAATATAATTATTTTCTGTGACTGTATCTTACATTAATTTGTAGGATCCTTTACTATAGATAATTTAGCTGATCTGTAACAATAACAGTTTCATGCCTTATATATCATGTACTGTAGTACGCCGCTAGATTAAAACTGACGTGGAAAGGTAACACATGCCCACCGCAAGCTCTTTTTTAAGAGCCCAGGTGGTCGTGTGGTCTAGCGGGACGGCTGCAGTGCAGGCGATTTGGTGTCACGATATCACAGTAGCATGGGTTCGAATCCCGGCGAGGGAAGAACCAAAAATTTGCGAAAGCAAATTTACAGATCTAACATTGTTGGGTTGATGTTTAGACGAGTTTTATATACATTATGTACACAGCCATGTATCACCATCATTGATGGTGATCCGATGGATACATTTGTTTTAGGGTTGTCACTGGCTCAGACGTACTTATGAATGTATTTATTTTCTGTGACTGTATCTTACATTAATTTGTAGGATCCTTTACTATAGATAATTTAGCTGATCTGTTACACTAACATCTTCATGGCTTATTTATCATGTACTGTAGTACGCTGCTAAATTAAAACTGACGTTGAAAGGTAACACATGCCCACCGAAAGTTCTTTTTTGATAGCCCAGGTGGTCGTGTGGTCTAGCGGGACAACTGCAGTGCAGGCGATTTGGTGTCACAATATCACAGTAGCATGGGTTCGAATCCCGGCGAGCGAAGAACCAAAAATTTGCGAAAGCAAATTTACAGATCTAACATTGTTGGGTTGATGTTTTAAACGAGTTGCATGCCAATTATATAGTCTCCCAGTTCCGCCCCTTCAATAATCATTGACCCCGCTTCCCTCAACCTTGACTCCCGTTCAACTATTGCATTCCTTCCCGTCCCATATGTTCCCTTACTCCTATCCATCTCTCTTGATTATATTATCATAGTATGCTGACTAAATCAATTACCACAGATTAGAAGGAAGAGGTGTTTGGCAGAAAACAATGCTATACAGTTATAACGTTTTGTTTGATATTTTATTATTACGTTATGTTCTCCTTGACTGGTAATTGTCGTCATGGTGGTTAGTCAAACCTGCAAAAAGTAGAAATTAAGATATGAGTTATATATATGAGGGATACTGTAGTTTTAGTACATTAAAATAAATAAATCAAATTCTAAAACAGGATATTTGTTACTCGTAAAGGAATGAGCTATGTTCTATTGGTGCATAATATTTTAATTTTAGTTTCTTGTGTACAATTTGGAAGCTGAACAAGTATATATTTGTTTAAGGGCCAGCTGAAGGACGCCTTCGTGTGCAAAAACTTCTCGCTACATTGAAGACCTGTTGGTGACCTTCTGTTGTTGTTTTTTCAATGGTCAGGGTTGTTGTCTCTTTGACACATTCCCCATTTCAATTCTCAATTTTATAGTCTGAAACGTACAAAGAAGGTGAACAATTGTGTATGATCATGTTATGCATTGTTAAAAATCAACCACTTACAGTCATCATTTCTAACATAAATGCATATTGACAAAATAATTACTTTATTGATTAGTGATGAGCTCTGCCGTAGTTTTATAACTCTAAAGGCTATATAAAACTAGAAGTGTGTGCTTGTCTGGAGCACAACAGTTGAATTTTAGGTATTCACATTCAAACATTCAAGTTTTGAACTTAAAGATTGACGCCAAAGAAAATGGAGTTTTAGACTCTGGTTCAGGAAATTGTAATATCTTTCATACTGTCCTGTTCTTTTGGGTTCATCATTTGTTCTGTACGTCATTGCTTTTAATGATATAACTACATTGAGTAGTAACGAGATTGTTGTATGTCTCCAAATTATGTTTATGTTGGATCTCCATTATTTTTTTGTAAATGTAACACATTTGAATCTTGATTGTTTATAATAAACGTCTGTTTTTTCCGTGTTTAGCAGTGATTCCTTTAATAAGTTGTTACGCTAAAAAATAACTTTAAAAAAGAAATAAATCCATTTACAGTTAAATATAACAACTATAAAATATCCTACCTTGATTCACAGATATAAACATTGTCAATACGGTTGCATCTAATCTTTGGTGCGTCATACCATGTACCACCAGATACCATCAAAAAACAACTCCCCACTTCAATGTCTCTAGATACATTATCTAATGGATTCCTGTTGTTAAACATGTTTGATACTGTAGTATTTCCAGATTGCCATACATAACTTATGCCATCCTTTGACTCTAATCCAAAAAAGGGAAATTGTATACCTAAAACAAGTATATGTATATAAAAAAATGCTAAAAAGTCTGAAAAACAACACTTATATATCAATATTAAAAAAGTAAACAGCAAATGTAAGTATCTATAAAAACATGTATTCTTTATCATCATGATTATGACGTGAGATGGATCATATCAATCTATTTTAATTAAACTACAGGTTTTTGTTGTGTTCGTATTCACACGGGTTTGTTTATGTTCTATTGTGTGAACAATTGTTTGTTTGTTTGTGTGTTTGTTTATTTGTCCTTTACATGTTTTTAGCCATGGCGTAGTAATTTTATTTTTGATTTATTAGTTTAAATTTCCCTCTTGTATCTGTCGTCTCTCTTTTGAAACATATCTGATGTAAAATATCGTATAGGTATTCAAACGCATTAGTCGAACACAAATTATTAATGCAAAAAAACTAAAAACCTAAAAACTTTCTTAAGACAAACGCTTGAAACCTAAGCACAGCATAGCAAACCACAGACTAAGAAACTGGAACCTAAAAAAAACCAGGGCTGATATAAGGTGTTTTGAAAGGGTGATCAAATCAAATGACACATGTGACATATATTCCGCCACCCTTGGTTAAATAGACAATTTGTAATCAAAACCCTTTTGTATGGTAATATTCGTAAGGCATGCAAGCTCCGAAACATTGTAGGAATTGGAAGATATATATTTTGTCGTTAATTTTGTTTGTGATAACTTGTATGCAGAAACTAGAATAATCTTCTTTTCAAATTATTTTAAAGAACTTTTAATACAATGGTATGTACTTACTTTTTAGATCTATTCAAAATTGAAAAAAAAACTGCTTACCAAGTTCTTCTTTAGCTGAAAGTATGAATCTGTTTTCTTCTTGGTTATTTATTTCCAAAAGAGTACCACACATGGAAGAGCAAGTCTCCTTCAAAAACATTATTTAAGCAGACAGTTACCCACGTAACATAGGGTATAAACAACTTATTGTAAATGACAAGTCTAATTTAATGATATAGGAACAAAAGTACAAAACAAATAAAGACGAATATGCACACCTTACATATCATGCACACGTTACATCATTAATTCTGTCACAAATCTGTAAAATGTATAAAATTTCCCATCTGTGCTAAATAAGAACATACTAGTATATAACAATTTACCTTTGCCTTGTCATAACCGTTGACATTTTTAACAAATATGTATATGGAACCACTGAATGAACGTACACCAATTACGCCATTTGGAACACCTAAATCATTGTGAATATAGATATTGAGACATATCACAATTATACATAAAAGTAATGACTGAATGTTTCATTATTTGAGATATCAAAATATATCAGTGTATTTGACCTGGTTGTTTATACGAGATTGTGTTTCATCATACTTTTAGTTCTTTCAGCTATATTCAGTAAGAGTAAACCCTATGTAATGAGATTTTGTGTTAAACAATATGAAGATTGGAGTAAATACTTAAATAAAAGTATTTACTATATGTATATGATCAATCCCTTTCTCGACAAATTTAATTCTAAATTCTGAATAAAGATTAATAACTTTCAACTCAATGTGATTCCAAATCATTTGTTTACATTAGTCAATGCTAATTCTTAGGACCGATAAGATTATGAAAGCTTGTTTTTATCTCACAAAACCAGAAAATCCGAAAAATACTTTAACACAGAATGAATATCAAAGCGTTTCAATGATGTGTGGATATTGGATCCGTTTTCCAATTACAGTGAAACCTGACTAAACCGAATCCTGCATGCATGAACCGAAATTCTGTATAAACCAAACGTGTTCTTAAGCACCTTCATATCAAATTGTATGCGTTGGAAACATAACAAAATCGAAGAGGTTCGGTTTAAACAAATTTCACTGTAAAAAAAAAAAACAAGGATACTAATAAATCAAGATCAAGCAAAGTGGTGAAATATCAAATGAAACACAAGTATTACATATGGCATTTATCGGACTCCATGTGCCGTCTTCCAAACATTTAATACTGTCATTCCCTTTAAGAGAATGCCCATCTGAGCACGTCAATTTCCCTGTGCTTCCTACAAATTTCTGATCTGTGCTAATAGTCATTTTGGCACAGGTTCTTGGTATTGGGTCTGAACACTCAACTACAAATATATTTTAAAGATTCATCACATGGAAAATAAGCAGACCTGAATCATAAGATAGAACATTTTTTTTGTAGTCAATGTTATTCTTCTTCTTACTTGTTTTAGCCTTTTTCACATTTTTAATTTGAGAGTCACTGACGAGTCTGTCGCAGACGAAACCCGCGTTTAGGCTAAACAATTTAAATCCTGGTGTCAAAGTTGAGTTAATATACTATTGACCCTCAATATCTAATTACAAATCTGTTAACAAAGGTCTGTGTGTTATACGTTCATGTAAATACATTTACCATTTATCTAAAATCTGAATTCGGAAAGTCTATTTTTGATTAATGACAAGACACCTTTTAGTCAACAATCAAGACACGTTTAACATCACAATTGTTCCTAATCTACTCTAAATCATCTATGATTTATGAAATGTTCAGCATATAATAAAAAAAGTATCCAAAACTAACAAAATTAATATAAAACTCCTTGGTAAATTAGTTAAGAAGGAAGTCTACTAAATCATAACAAAATCAAACGCTTGATTAACATGACTAAATCAACCAATGAAAAGAAAGGATGAACATTTCTATTTTTTACTTGATACCAGCACTGTTCGACGCAAGAATGTGTTTACCCTGGTTTAGTTGCTAGCTAATTATAAAACTTGCATTTGTATGACAGTTGTTGAAAGTTTTGTTATATTTCTTTTATTGGACGGGCAACAAAGTATAGACATAATAATAACTTACCGACAGTTGGTCTCTTGTGACATCTTTTTCTTTTCACTGAAAGTAGAACATTTTCATCAATACAAAGTAATAGAATCTTATTTTCACACATCTTATATGAAAGAACATTTAATTGTTGTTTTTCTATCCAAACAGTATAAACATTGTGTAATAATGGTACTACAAAACAACATGAATGTCTTAAAAGATTTATATGTCTAACAGTACGCTCAATATGGATTATCTAAGACATAATAATCTTGGAATTTGTCCATGTCGACAAATGAAAACAATACTGATATCATGATCCGATTCATATTGCTTAACCAAACTTCAACATATATGTTAAGTTAATCTTGAAGTTCAAATATTGAAAATTGTGCAAATATTTATATCACCATTTGGTGCCAGAAAGTAATTAATTATTTTCCTTTGAAAAATTAAAAAGAAAGTATAGTATAAAAAAAAACAATAAAAAAGATGGCACGGTAATATTTAAGCGAAAATTGAAAATGGTGGATTTTTTTATTTTGCGATCTGGTGTAAAAAAAAAAATTAGTGCAAGTTAAAATAAAAAAAATGACATATTTTAGTTTTAAGTCGTACAATATGGAAAACAAATAGTAATAACATTCAAACAAGAATAAATCTTGTATATATTGTTTTTAATTTGTTTTGAAGATAATACAGTTTTGTCTGCTATCTCTTCCATAATCATGATAATCTAGTTGGATATGGGTATAAATATGAAATTGAGTATTTGAACACTCCATGCCTTCCATTAGTTCCGGAAACTAATTTTATTCCAAATTTCCATTTTAAGATAAAATCACAAAAATACTGAACTCCAAGGAAATTTCAAAACGAACAGTCCGTAATCAAACGGCAGAATAAAATGATAAAACTCATCAAACGAATGGAAAACAACTGTCATGTTTCTGACTTTGTACAGGTATTCTCAAATGTAGAAAACGGTGCATTGAACCTGGTTTCATAGCGCTGAACCTCTTACTTGTATAAAAGTCGTAACAAATTTCATTATATTTACACAGAACTTTTTTTTAGAAATCACAGAATAAATGTTTAACATTTTGTAAGCATGTATATGTTAGTTGCAAAACATTTCTGACTATCCTTTACACACTGTTCTTAACATAATAAAAATTCGGGTTTATTTTAGCAAAAGAAGTATATTTTGATCTGAGCGTCATTGATAAGTCTGTTGTAAACGAAACTCGCGTCAGGCGTATTCAATTATAATTTGGGCGCATTTGATAACTAGAAGTATAGTAATTTTCCTAAAAGACTATGTGTTTCTTAATACAGGCACGAAAAGTTAAAACGGCAACTGCATTGAAGAAATATATCATGAAGCATATACGTATTTATATATTTTCTTATATCCTGTAAAGTAACTCAAACATATAAATATTACTTAATACTTATAATTCGTGTCTTATACTGTATTGTGTAATGTCATATGTTTCGTCTTGAACAAGCATACGAGATATTTAAATTGTTTTTGGTCGTGCTGACCATCTGTAAGAAACAATTGTTAACTTGGTACATTGCGTTTGATTTCAATGATGCTTTTCAAATGTTTTTGTTTTAAAGTAACAAATAAAAACTTACTGTCAATGGCTGGAACAAGTAACAATCCCAAAAGAACGGTTATGGTGAGAACTAATGAATTCATCGTTGATGCCTTTACTGATTCAATTGAAAACAATAATGTGCTGTACGTATTACCAACTGACAACAGTTTATATACTCAATATAATTTGCCACATCAGGTATTGATTTAAGAAATTATCAAACAGTTTACATCATGATCGATCAGACAATAATGTGTGACAGAGCATGGAAATCTTATGTGTTGTTGAGCTAAAAACGGTTTTGAACTTTATTCAATATTCATTCAAGTGAAACACTACTCTCTCTGGCGTTAACAATCATACATGTGTTAGTTAATCACACGTAGCCAAACTAGAAGTTAATGTTATTTGCCAGTTTAACAGTTACCTGAATAGATAGTAAAGCAACAAAATTATAATAAAATCTTGAAACGGAAATGGAAACATAAGATCATACAGTTTCAGAGTCATCTTACAAAAGAAGGAACTATAGTATGATTGTCAATGAGACAACTCTTCATTAAAATAATTCCGTATAATTTAACTTTGACTTCACATATTTGTCAAAATGTTTTGATTGATTGGTTTTGAACGCAATTGTAAACACTATAGTGATATTTCGTGATGGTAAGTTAATATTGGTGGCAAACTGGATTTTTCGGAAAGAACCAACGCGTCTAGTTAAGCTGACAATCATATTCATTTAAGATTGAATTCGTGTAAAATTCGACCTCACAAAACCAGGAGTTAACATTAATTAAAAAACATCAACGGTAAGTTTGACAAAAAAATACAAGTGTTCATTAAATTAAGTTAACTGCAATATTTTTCCATAATAAACGCAAACGTTAAATCTTAAGATTACTTCAGTAGAAAAAAATACATGGTAATAGCATACATTTTAATATATTTTGCTAATTCTTAGGCAACTATTTATTATGTGCTTTCAGTAACATAGGTACAAACATTTTGTCGATTTCGCAGTATTAACATTGAAACATTTGTAATTTTGATTTTGGTTAATTTATATTTTTCGGAATTGAATGATGTCCATATTTGCTGAACTTGTACACTTTTTTGTTTAGTGGCAAGATGAAGCCTCTTCTTGTTGTAGGATTTTCTCCGAAGGTTAAAAACCAATAAATAGCCGTTACTATTTGGTCGTGTTGTACATATTGTCTCAATGAACAAGTGTAATTACGTGCATTATTGTATCATTTGTAAATGTATCATACTTATATCTACTGTTATAAGGTTTCCATAATCTAATTTGAAATACAATGCAACCAGTTCAGCTGTTTGTCTAGCTAGCTTATACATTCTTTTATATTGTGTATGAATATAATAGCAAATATTTGGGGTTTTACAAAAACAAAAATCGAACTAACAAAAGGGAAGACATCTTTGTTTAAAAACCGAACACATCTTAACGTTTAAGAAGATCACACATGCATATTGTGTAGTATTAAACGTTTAGGGAAAGGGAACCAGTGTGTTTTAGTATATACAGGCTTGTTCTATATTATAGCACATGCACGGCAAATGTATAGATATAAAAGGAAGTCATTTTCAGTTTATCAAAACTTAAAAAAACCTGTTATTATGAATTATTGAAAATGTATGGTGGCCGGTTAAGGCCATTTCGCGTTTTCGCGTTTTCGCGTTTTCGCCCATCATATTATATAGGGCGAAAACGCGAAAACGCGAAATCGCGAAGTCGAAAACGCGAAAACGCGAAGTCGAAAACGCGAAAACGCGAAAACGCGAAGTCGAAAACGCGAAAACGCGAAATATTTTTTCTTTCCGATTTCGCGTATTCGACTTCGCGTTTTCGCGTTTTCGCGTTTTCGACTTCGCGATTTCGCGTTTTCGCCTTTTCGCGTTTTCGCCTTTTCGCGTTTTCGCGATTTCGCGTTTTCGCGTTTTCGCGTTTTCGCGATTTCGCCTTTTCGCGTTTTCGCGATTTCGCGATTTCGCCTTTTCGCGTTTTCGCGATTTCGCGTTTTCGCGTTTTCGCCTTAAATTATAGGTATATTGATCCAATATCCACCCGTTTATAGTATGGATCACATTTCCGACCTTACATTGATTACGTGCTACGTGTACAATGTTTCGAGTTCTTTCGGAATTATATTCCAGGTAACTCTCTTCAGAGGTCGTCCGTTTTATTTTTATTTTTTATTTTTATTATTATTATTATTTTTATTTTTCATTTTTTATTTTTATTTTTATTTTTATTTTTAAATGTTTGTTTGTTTATTATTTTGTACATTTTATTTATTATTGTACCTTTTATTTATTATTGTTCGTTTTATCAACGTATGGATAACTGGTTTTGGTTATTGTTTAAGATACGTTTCAATATGCATTTTTCATTGTCAACGCACCTTCCTTTGGTTTTAGTATAACTGTCTAATTAATTTCTATTGGGAGACATTGATTTATTTCAAGTGTTTCTTAACGATTTCCCCAATGTTCCTGTTTCTTTTGAATGCTATTGTGGGTTTTTTATCAAAGAGATTTTTGAACTGTGGGTTGTCTTGAATTAAATGCCAATGTTTTCTTATAATGGTTTGTAAATTTTCCGCATTAGCGTGGTATTGTGTTATGAAAGATATATTATAGTTATCTGTGTTTTTGTATATTCTTGTTTCTTTGTTTGTTAATTTGTTTAATCTTTCTGTATGGGAAATATTTCTTAATATTTTATTTACAAAAGCGATTTTGTAACCTCTTTGTATTAATTTTTCTGTAAATAAGTTTATTCTTTCATTAAAATTGTCAGGATCAGAGGTATTTCTAAGAATTCGTATTCCTTCACCTTTAATAAAGGATTTAAAACAACTTTTAGCGTGGTTAGAATTTTGGTGTAGATATTGGAATTTTTCAGTTGGTTTTGTGAAACATCTAATATCTAAGATATTTTCTTTTTGAAATCTCTGTCCTTTATACGTTTCTAAGTCTAGAAATTTCAAACTTTGTCTGTCAATTTCATAAGTAAATTGCAGTAGGTTGTGGTTTGTGTTTGCTATTTCGAAAAGAAGTTTAACTTCTTCCGTAGTACCTTGAAATAAAATATATCCATCATCCTTCATACGTTTATGAAATAATATTTTGTTTTTGTGTGGAAAGATGTTTAGAATTTTATTTATATGTTGGTATATAGCTATATAAAATAAAAATAAAACGGACGACCTCTGAAGAGAGTTACCTGGAATATAATTCCGAAAGAACTCGAAACATTGTACACGTAGCACGTAATCAATGTAAGGTCGGAAATGTGATCCATACTATAAACGGGTGGATATTGGATCAATATACCTATAATTTAAGGCGAAAAGGCGAAAACGCGAAATCGCGAAAACGCGAAAAGGCGAAATCGCGAAATCGCGAAAACGCGAAAAAGCGAAATCGCGAAAAGGCGAAAACGCGAAATCGCGAAAACGCGAAAACGCGAAATCGCGAAAACGCGAAAACGCGAAATCGCGAAAACGCGAAAAGGCGAAAACGCGAAAAGCCGAAAACGCGAAAACGCGAAAACGCGAAGTCGAAAACGCGAAAACGCGAAGTCGAAAACGCGAAATCGGAAAGAAAAAATATTTCGCGTTTTCGCGTTTTCGACTTCGCGTTTTCGCGTTTTCGACTTCGCGTTTTCGCGTTTTCGCGTTTTCGACTTCGCGTTTTCGCGTTTTCGACTTCGCGATTTCGCGTTTTCGCGTTTTCGCCCTATATAATATGATGGGCGAAAACGCGAAAACGCGAAAACGCGAAATGGCCTTAACCGGCCACCATAATAAAATCATCAGCGTGTTTAATATTTTACATTTTTATGGTGGCCGGTTAAGGCCATTTCGCGTTTTCGCGTTTTCGCGTTTTCGCCCATCATATTATATAGGGCGAAAACGCGAAAACGCGAAATCGCGAAGTCGAAAACGCGAAAACGCGAAGTCGAAAACGCGAAAACGCGAAAACGCGAAGTCGAAAACGCGAAAACGCGAAGTCGAAAACGCGAAAACGCGAAATATTTTTTCTTTCCGATTTCGCGTTTTTTGACTTCGCGTTTTCGCGTTTTCGCGTTTTCGACTTCGCGTTTTCGCGTTTTCGACTTCGCGATTTCGCGTTTTCGCGTTTTCGCCCTATATAATATGATGGGCGAAAACGCGAAAACGCGAAAACGCGAAATGGCCTTAACCGGCCACCATAGGTTTCACTGTACTCATATTCGACAGACTTATGTCTAATGCGTATATGAACGATGTCATTGTAATGTACTAGCAATATTTTTATGACATAATTATTATTTACGCAAATGATCAAAACACTGGTTTTATTCTTCATTCACATCCGGGTAAAACATAACGAAGAATATAGAAGCCAATAATTTTGAATGTCTAAAGTTAACCATGGGTGTATGCTCGCTGTCTTATTATCCCCAAAAATTGCTCTGTAATTTTCATATTATCTAAAGTTTCTTTTTGAAATGGGAGAGGATCATTTTAACAGTCTTTATTTGACTTGATTTTTATCAATAGTATACTACAAAGAAATAGCACGACGGGTGCCGTATACGGTGTAGGACATGCTTACCTTTCCGGAGCACCTGAGTGATCTCCCGGTTTTTAGTGGAGTTCGTGTTGTTTCTTATTTATTATTCATAACTGTTGATATAAATGTCCTTTGGTTTTGGGAGTCTCTGTTAACAACTTGGTTTTGATTGTTATTTTTTATGTCATGTTCCGTTACTTTACAAGGCAATTTTCATATTATCTAAATCTTCATTTAATGAAAATGAAATGGGAGAGGGTAATTTCAACAGTCTTGATTTGCCTTGATTTTGATTAAAATTCATTTACAGAGCAAAATAAGTTGACGCGTATCACACATGTATGTCATTTCATCAAGAATCCATCAAATACGAGAACAAGACAAGAATGAAATATAGATATAGATTTTATAAATTTGGAGACAGTGATGCATGTACGTTGTAACGGATACCCATAGGTTGAATAACTTACCCATAGGTTGTTGCGTCCGTGTACTTTAGTATATTCAAATATCCCAGACACTTTTGTAACAGCTGTTTGATACCGACTTAATACGTTTTGTAAAATCGTTTGTTTGTGCATCCTCAATGAGAGAGTCAATCAATAAAAAAATGAAATATCATTTGTATAACGTGCGTACGTGATGAAAGATGGATGCATAAATAACATATGTTGGATTTTCTTTTACTTTTTATGATGTACTTAGTCAATATTTAAACTTTCTACTTACTTTTAGAACAACTGTTTCGAAAGTACTTTATCATTTTACAATTATAAGAAGTAATAAGACAAAACATAATAAAAGTACCTACGTAATCAAATATTCACGATATTTCAGGTTTGCCAAAAAGTTTATTTTAATCAAATCTATATCTATGGATTGCCATGTTAGAACCAACTACCAACGCTTGTTCTATAATCATTTTCTAGATCTGCATGTGGATATTTATTATGAAGATGACAAAACTACATCTATTGATTGCCCTGTTAGAACCAAGAACCAACGGTTGTTGTTTGATCATTTCTAGATCTGAATGTGGATATTTATTATGAGGATGGAAAACATATATCTATGGATTGCCATGTTAGTACCAAGTACCAACGCTTGTTGTATGACCATTTCTAGATCTGCATGTGGATATTTATTATGAGAACAGACCATGTGTTAAAGAGGGACGAAAGATACCAAAGGGACAGTCAAACTCATAAATCTAAAACAAACTGACAACGCCATGGCTAAAAATGAAAAAGACAAACAGAAAAAGCAATAGCACACATGACACAACATAGAAAACTTAAGAATAAACAACACGAACCCCTCCAAAAACTAGGGGTGATCTCAGGTGCTCCGGAAAGGGTAAGCAGATCCTGCTCCACATGCGGCACCCGTCGTGTTGCTTATGTGATTACAAATCCGGTAAATAGTCAATTCGGTAGGTCAAATTCATGAAAGGAAAGGGGATTGTAGTTACGACGTAAGAAACATATCCGATATCATTTGTGAAACGGTCATTCCATAACGGTCAACTAACTCGTGATGGCGTCCGTAAAATTTACGAAGGGATGATTTCAACTTCACCATTTGGAACTCTTGGTTTAATAGCTTCCTTATGAGCAGTAACCCTCTATCAAGAAAATCGTGATAGGAAATGAAAGCACGGGAATATCCTATCAATTGGGAGATATATACCCCGTATGCAGATGCTGCTGGAATGTTGCTACTTAGAACTGGAAAGTTCACAATTGGAAAGCTGAAATCATCTCTTTTGTCGTAAGGTTTTGTCTTCAACCGACCCTCATTGTCAATTCTAGATGTAAGTCAAGATATGAAGCCGACTTAACTGTATCTGTAGTATCCTTTATCTCCAATTCGATGGGATAGATGCGTTCCACATAGTCACCAAATTTTGAATTGTTTAGTGAAAGAACGTCATCTATATAGCGGAAAGTGGAGTTAAAGGATATTGCTAACTTCTTATCTTTCTTCCTAAGAAGTTCCTGCATGAAGTCTGCCTCATAATAATAAAGAAACAAGTCAGCAAGTAGAGGGGCACAGTTTGATCCCATTGGGATGCCGAAAGTTTGCTGAAAAACAAGTCCTCCGAATGTAACAAATATGTTGTCAATCAAGAAATCAAGCATCTTGATAATATCGGTTTCAGAGAATTTTTTGTTTGAATCAGAGTGATTCTTTACAAAGTAGGATGTATCCCTTCCTAAGACAAGATACTTGTATCTACGTTGGCCATTCTTTTTTATGAAGCAAAGTTAACCAACTCTTTTAATTTGTCTTTTAGTTTGGAATGTGGAATACTTGTGTAAAGAGTAGAACAGTCAAATGTTTTAATACTGTTACAAGATGAAAGATAGTTAGATTGTATGTACTCTAGAAGATCTTTGGAATTTTTAAGTATCCACATCTGATTCACGCCACCTCTAGAATAGGCAGTTTCACAATAACTTTGAAGCCCGTCTTTGACTGCTGATAAAATAAATGTTAATAATTTAGAAAGGGGTTTCGTGGAGCACTTTGAAGACCCAGCAATATACCGTTCTTTGTAAGGACACTTATGTAGTGTAGGTATCCAATACAGTGATGGAAGATCCAGTTCTTCATCTTTGGTTGAAATACCAAAGGATCAAAGAACAGACCTATGATTATCCAGGATTTCCTCTTTGGTAAGTGTCGTTAGGTTATATGTTGTGTTTCCAAGTGAATTGTCTATACCTAATTCATGTATCAAGCAATTAATGTAATGAATTTTACAGACAAAAACGATGTTATTTGGGGCTTTGTCTGCGGGGACAACAATATATTTATCATGGAGGTCGGATAGGTGTTTAACAACATTTGGGTCTTTGAAGATTGACGTAGCATGGGCGTTGATGGACCCATTCAGTTTCTTTATTCTGATTTGTATTAACGACCTCACTGCCTTAATCCATTCGGATAGATTGTCTACGTCTTCCTTCTTGCGCTTAGCCCATTGCCTGGCATAATCCTCGACTGAATCCATCAAAATTTTAAAGTTGTATTTCCAATTGATGGATTTAGGCTCACGATATTTTGGAACTTTTGATAACACATTTCGTAGAGAAGTGTTATTAACAATGTTAAGGTCATCGGTAATAACGTGGCCAGCAGGATTATATATGAATTGGTTACTAGCACAAGTGCAATCAGGAGGTTTAGACTTGAAGTCGTCAATATCGAGATCCTGCAAAACGCGTTTGTAATTGAAAATTTTAGTTGCAATAGGTTTGGTATAGGTATAAGAAATTATTGGTACAGGCTGGTCTTTGAAATAAGGAGGTATTTTCGATTGAACTAATTTATGATGAAGGATATTGCCTAGGTTGACGCCATCGAGACATTTATTGGCAAAGGAAAGATTTAGAAAAGATCTTTTCTCTTTTTCATCTTTCCCAAGGCGAACTGGCTTGAAAAGTTTGTATTGGTTTAAATGAGGATTTGTAACAGTGGATTCCAAACATAAATTGAACAGAGAATGAAGTTTTGAAAGGGGTAACGAATAAAGTTTCGTGCGAATGTGATGAATACCTAACGGTTTTTGTATGAATGGCAGCAAGTCATTAATAGAGACATCATGCAGAGAGAGTGATGTATAATGACGATGACCATGACTGCGTCTACGTCGAGGAGTCGAGTTGAAAATATTCATCACATTCACCGAGTTACACGAAGGACTAGATAAAATACCTATACCATCAATTTTGTCATTGCAGCCATGCGGTGTTGCAGTTCCCAATTGTCTAATCCAGTAGTCTTCTTTTTGTCTACGGAGAGTCGTTGAAAGATTAGGATTGTTAGAGCTATGGTATATCTTTTCGATAATGCGAACTATCATAGAAACGATGAAATGATCGGGCTGATTGAAATGCAGGTATAGAATGTCGTTAGCATTGAGGTTAATGTCTGATGTATGACCGCACATCCGTTTGTTTAGCCTTCCTTTCGTTTCACCGACGTATTCCAATCCGCAAAGGTTACACTCTAATCCGTAGACGACATTTATCGATTTACAATTCAGATCATCGTAACTTCTGGTAAAATATGACTTCTTGGTCAAAGTGCTAGTGAATTCAGCATCTTTAATTAAAATAGCACAAGTTTTGCAGCCTTTGGTCTCACATTTTGAAATGCGACAGTGTTGTACTGTGTCATCAAAAACCAAATGTCTTTAAGGAGAACTGAACATGGCTGTTTATGTGTACTATTGCTGTTGTCACTAGGACGATGATCTGAATGAGTCGTGTTTAAGATATTTGTCATGTCTGGTGATGAGGGGACACCTGCCGTATCAGACGACACCGTGTCCATGGTGACATCTGTTAAAGGACACAACAAGATCAAAGAACAAAACGCATACAACGACTACCAACGAGTCTTCAACACAGCGTAATAGTTCCGAGACCGGAGAAGGTCTTCGTCTGGCCTTGCGATCATTAAACTTTCGAGCACGATTTGTGTACTCAGACTCAAGAATCATCCAATCAACATGCTGGATTTCATGTTTCGAGCATGAGTTTTTTGCTTCGAGCACTGAGCAAAGTTTTATGACTTCAACCCCTGGCAAATAACGAATAATGTATACGACGGGGAATGTAATCTTAACCTGCATAGCACATTTTGCATATAATCTTAGTAACCAGTCATTTTGGACTGGTCAATGTTAACCTGTGACGGTATTTAGGATAACTCTGCCCTGACCAGTCCTTGGATCATACCCAAGTTAACTTGATTAACCGACGTATATGACTTTTTTGTTCTTAAGTTGAAATACTTCAGACGAAATAATCAAATAAACAGACTTGACTGTTGACAAGTATGATTGTAACAATACTTCACATGACTACAGGTTCGATGTGATGATAAGTTACTGCGAAACCGGTCCTGTCATACGTTAACTTTGATTTAAAAACTTCGATCGAACTAGACCTAATATCTCTTTAACTCATGATGAATCCGGGTCCAGCCACTCTGATAGACGGTCACCTTAGTACCCGCTAGCCATTATACTTTTTGACAAGGGTTCCTTTATACTGATGTTTTTTTTATTGTCTAGGTGTACTTATTGTTCATTATTTGAACATAATATGGTAAACGAGTTATTATATATTATCATGGTTTGTTGACAAATTCGACGAGTACATGTATTTGTAATGCTGCAAACCAGTACTTATCTCCATGTAAAATTTGTATTGGTTTGCATAGAACGAATCTGGGATGCAATGAATATATTCATATTAACTGATAATGTGAAGGATTTGGATGTCAATTATATGGTCTTTTTTTTATAAATTTCCTGTTACAAAACTTTTGAATTTTTTCGAAAAACTTATTAAACACGACAGGTGTTACATCTAGAGCAGGGTCTGTTCACCCCATCGGAGCACCTGAGATCTCTCCAGTTTTTGGTGTTCCTATCCAAGGAATATATCACATTAGCATTATTTGGCACAAGTTTTTGGAATTTGTGGTCATCCATGCTCCTTTACTTTGTACTTGTTTGACTTTATAGCTATTTTGATCTGAGCGTCACTGCTTACGAAATGCGCGTCTGGCGTATTAAATTATAATATTGGTCCCTTTGATAACGATCTGATACAGATTGTGTACAAATGTTTGATAATTTGTTAACATTTTAAATAATCCAAGTCTATCAATTTACACGTACGCAGCGTTTAAATCTTTTTCATGTTTTACATTTTGTACATTAAAAATTACATTTTGTACATTAAGGATAACATTTCGTACATCTTTTTGTCAATTAAAACTGTTGTTTATCACTAATCCATCAATCGCAATTGTTACACCAATCAGTGAGAATTATTATCATGAACATTTGATGCTCAAAAGCACACTAACAATTTTACATATGTCTATGAGTTTTCATAAATTTCAAGATAATATAACATATAGATATCTGAGTATCTTCATCAAATTTCAAAAATAAAAATATTAAAAAAGGGAAGAGATACCAGAGGGACAGTCAAACTCACAGATTTAAAGCAAACTGACAACGCCATGTCTTAACATAAAAAGGCAAGCAGACAAACGCTGAAAAAAAATGAAAAAATGTTACTTAAATTTCAAATTTAAATAAAAAGACTTGTTGACTCATTTGTGATTTGTTATTTTTTTTTTTTTGCTAGTATGTTGACAATATACATGTTCGTGTTCAAAAATTACATTCTCAAATTATCACGTGACACTCAAAATCTATTTATAAACAAAAAAACAGTAAACTCAAAAGTGCTAGCGTGTAGACACTCTTTTTTTTCTAAGTATTTTTATCTGTGGATAGCTTATATTCCAAAGTATTAGAAAAGTGCTACTCGCCTCTTTGAATAAAAAGATTTATTAAAAAAACTGAGATTTTCGACTGAATTGCGCCAATAATACTATGACCTTCAGATATTACAAAGTCTAACACTTAAACGGTATAAACAACATGAACCGAGTAGCAGTTTTCGTAAAATATTAATATTCAGCTTTCGTTACGTTAACTTGAATCGAAAATTCATCATTTCTACACGCTAGCACTTTCGAGTCAAAGTTAACGTGTTTCACAAGTTTTCGGGTCCGTCATTGTCTACAAACGCATTCAAAGGGAAGTAATTCTGTAAAAAGAAATACAAATGTCAGTCATCGGGTAATTGTTGAGCGCTGATCTTTATTAAGATGTACGTTTGTTGCATCTTCTCCAAAAACAACTTATTTAATAAAAGAAACAAACTATTTAAATATATTTTTTACTTGGAGAATAGATTAGAATAAGAATAATTAGACATCGGCTTGGGGTATGAAGCCCCTTTTCTTTCTGTTTGGTATTTGAGGCAAAACAAATATGTATTGAATTTTGTCTACGGACGCTGTAGCTTTATCTACCAAAAAACATGACCTCCGTGTATTCGCAGTGTTAGCAGTGTTGTTGACAACCATTCAATCAATCAGATAGTTCTTTGAATTGTGTTTTCTATTTTGTCAGATGAGGTGCCTCTCATGTTTCGGTTTTGCCTTTTGTAACAGTGAGAGTGTACAATAAAATCGTGAATCTTGCTTATTCTTCATAAAACAAACAGACTCGTACACTGTACAGCCCTTGGATGGTGTAAACTTCCCAAAAAAACGTGTATTGTGTAATGGTGTATGGCATATAGTGCAATTGTGTAAGGTGTATGGTGCTATGGTGTATGGTGTAAGGGGAATGGTGTAATGGTGTATGAGGAATGGTGTGATTGTGTAACGTGCGATCAGGAATGGTGTGAATGATGGTGTAGGACATTTCATTGGTTGCAAACGATTTTTTTTTTATTTCATTTTTTCGGATTGTAAACATAAAAATAATGATAATCTTAATATTTAAAATTTGATTGCATTATGGGTAATTTAGGATCGTTTAGATAGAATGGGGAATGGTGTATGGTGTAAAGTGTAAGGTGTATGGTGTAATGGTACAAGGTGTATGGTGTAATGGGGTATGGTGTAATGGGGTATGGTGTAAGGTGTAATGGTGTATGGTGTAAGTGGGAAGTTTACACCATCCGAGGACTGTATATCATTCAGTCGTTGGTCACAGTGGCAATCACACCATATATAATGACAGCTTGGAATAGTCCTTTCTATTTTATCGCAGTCTCTGTTGATTACATTTTGATTTGATGAAATTACGTTGACACACACTAAAAACTGTTTCGTGTACAGTACTTTACTTTCTGACTTTGGTCTTTGGATCTTACAAAATTAACAGCTTGAAATAATCGGTACTCGATAATCTTGATATAGTATGACATGGTCTTGACAAATGCTGGACCAGTCTTGACCTTCTGCTGGTATCTGCTCCCTTTGACCCTTTGACAAAATTGCATTTCATTTTTTGTCTTTATTAATTAGTCAAAGTGTAAGGCTATTGCACACTGTTTTTAACCTAAAAAAACACGAATATAATAGGTCCTAATTTTAACAGGGTTTAAATGGTTGTATTAATGATATTATACTGGTAATATATTGGTAGCATTTAATGACCACCTGGTAAGTGACCATGCAGTGGTGTATTATTGGACACAATTAAAAGTTAATCCTGACTTGCATTTTGGTATATGATTAAATTTAATTGGATTTACCAGTTTCAAATCAATGCGTTAAAAGCTTTGTATTTGTTGAATTTAGCCATTTAATCTTATTTTTTACATGTATATTCATTGTTATGGATAATGAAAATAAGAAGATGTTGTATGAATGCCAATGACACAAAATCTACACGACAGACCAAAATGACACATAAATTACCATCTGAAGGTTATCGTACAGCCTTCAACAATGTAAAAATACATTATTATGTTTATTATGTTTTCTTATCTATGAACTTTAAGAGATATTTATTTATCCCTTACAAACAAACATCATTAAACTGGACAGGTGAAATTAATCCGTGTAAAAATTTGAAACCCACTAGCAGATGAAACTTTTGAATTACATATTTCAATTTGGGGGCTCACCCTATCATTGAAAATGCCAAAGCTAGGACGTAACATTCGGCTGAAGAATGGAAAACTCAGATGAACATAATAGACTCAGTCAGAAGTGAGAAGTCAGTAATATGAAAACAAGTGTATTCATTGAAATTATGGTCTCTCATGAAAAAATGTAAAGGGGCGTTATAAAAACAAACTAAATGTGTGAAGATATACAGGTGTTTGTTATATGATAGAACATCAAATCAATTGTTGTAAGTAAAAAAAAATGATATGTATGTATATATTGATATTGATGTTATGTAGTCATGGATATGTTTCGTCCGGTCTGATGCATATGGTAACATGTGTGTATATAAATGGTTAATTTCATAACATCAACTGTTTATAAGTATGATATTAAAATATTGATTGATAAAATCAATTATGGCGGACAAAAAGCTTTAATTTTGAAATGTAGCCGTTTAAGCAACCTAACCAGCAAGTAACTATCTAGAGTTTGTTTGATAAGTCAGACTGTCAGGTTATACTTCAAACAGAGTCATAACTTTGTAGTTGGTATTGAAATTTTATGCGTCTATCTGTCATTTGCAGTTTTTAAGATAAAATGGTAAAATACATAAACAAATTGACTGTAACACATGTTTCTGTCTACAAAAAAAAGCAGAAAATGATGATTATTAAAAAAAGAATCAGGGTATTTCGAGTACATAAACATTACTGTATTGGAAACTAAACTATACATTTTGTTATACTACTAAGTCCTCCACGAATCTCTAAGATTCTTCTATAATACAAAATATCTACAATTTTAACCATGTTAACATCAATTCTATCAGTTATCAAAGCCGGGCATCAATGTCATTACAAAACTGCATTTTTTAAAGGTGGTGTGAGTCAGATAAAGATAGTAAAGAACACCAAAAATCCAGATATATTATATGTTATCTATATAATTGTACATCATACCATATGTATTTATTTACACACAGTATTCAATTTTGCTGTATATGGTTATATGTTTTTCTCATTAAAACCATTGATCCATGCTTTAGATATGCCTTTGTGAAGACAACCTGTTTTTTAATCAATTCGTCTTCAAAAGGTCATCACTATGATATGTGACACTGGAAACAAAAACAGTTAAAAAGGCCAAATAAAGTACAAAGTTAAAGAGCATTAAATAATAGGCACTCTGTCCGCTAAAGTAATGTCGTAATGTTACGATCTGCCGTCATACATAATCAAATGTCCACTTTTGGGATTCCTTTGTAAATATTATAGAGTTATATTTATAACTTCGTATGTTTTCAGTCATCGAACGAGTTGATCCTATATACACATCTTTATTTAACAAAATACTATATTTACTCTTCATATTTGGTGTCGTTATATTGTTGTCCCCTATTATTCAAAATTAAAGAACTGATTTGGATATTAGAATACTGATACCTCTGGACCTTTACCGTCCATTTGCATACCTTTGATACATGGCTGCGTTCGATTTGACTGTTTAAATGTATAAATACGCAGCTTCGTTTGGTCCAAAAGAAATTTCGTATATCCGATGCCTGGTGTAATGAGACTTTCAGGCTATTCAAACCATAAAGAACCATGTGTAAACCCTTCGAAAGGGGAAATATGATCTATGCACACAAATTAAATTATTAAAATATAAAATAGTCGGCTTAATTTTCCAATAATTTGCAAAGCTGATGTTAACAATGTTTTGCAACTTTTACTTGGACAATCGTAGATGGAAAAACAGAGTTTTTTTTAAGTAAGAAAACCAATCTCAAAAATATAAATGGAACTGTCGAATCAAGTTGAATCCTTATATAAACAGTTGCCATATTTTATTTTAATACAGATAATATATCAGATGTAAAAAAAAGGCAAATATTGTCACCCAGACAATATTACCGTCGTTTTGCGTTTTCATGACTTGGGGAGGAACGGAACCTTTTGTTGGATTTCGGGAGATCAGGGCCCCTCCGACACCCCTTTAATATATGAGTTTTGACACTAATCACAACACACTGTTTATTATAAAATTTCTCCATTAATGTCGAATTACAGCTATGTCATGTATATTAACGACGAGATGCTAAGTGGAGCAACCTGAAGCAAATGCAAATGGCTTGGTTATGATTTAATATTGGAGGAACATCTAAAATATAAGATTAAAAGCGAGCCCTATAAGTAAATGAAATATTTTGCTGGCTGTTTTTTCCGGATCCTAGTGTGAATCCCTTGATTCTAAGAGGGTGTGCCTGATTAGTCATGCCTGATTGACTTTTGATCAATTGAATTTTGACCAATACTGGATTAATTAGTTCGGGGTACAATATGTAAACAAACGTGGTTCATTATAAAATGGAATCGTTCAAGGTATCTCAGATTATTATTGTGCGCTGATTAACAATAGGAAATGCACAAAAAGGTTTGTGACAGTGGGTAAACAAGGCGAAGTTGGTAAAAGACAAGGTTCACGTATTGCACAGAAAGATATAAGATCTCAAGTTTGATCATAAATTACCAGGTCTATTTCATAAAAGGACATACTATTCTCCAAAGTTTGTATGTATGTGCCTAATTTTGAACATTATGCATACTATGTACGTGTTTAAACTTACATTGTTGAATCGAGCTTTGAGATATATGCACACTATCAAATTACAGACAATTTTTGAGAAAAAAATTAACCAGTCGATTTTGGAAAGAACAAATTCACGTGAACATGTTTTTGTGAATAGATTACATGTTCAAAGCATCCTTTTGTAATTGTCACAGTGTTAGTTTTTTTTGGGTTGGGTCATCTCTAAAATAGGCAATAATTTTAACATAAAAAGGAGAAGTCGCGTACACCTTTTTACGTTTAGGCGTGTTTGTGTTGATCATTCAGTTTTGAAAATGCAACAAAAAAAAATTCTTACATCATTGACTCAGCACTATGCTTGTTATTTGTTGTGGCTATAGATTGATACAATGACATCAATAAATTACAGTACAAACATGAAATAATGGGTCTTGTGAAAAGTAAAATCACAAAAATACTGAACTGAGAGGAAAATCAATTTGGAAAGTCCATAATCACATGGCAAAATCAAAAAAACAAAACGCATCAAAAACGAATGGACAAGAACTGTCATATTCCTTGTGAAATATCTTTCTAATGAGTCATAACAGAGTAGCTGTGAAGAATCACAAATGTTTTATAAAAGTGCTAGACTACATTTTTTTAAGATAGAAAACATGCATATATCAAGTGTTATCTAGGGTAACTAATCGTCAACATCTGAAAATGTGTAGTCTGCTCTTCCACAAAATATAAAATAAGATTTTGTTTTTAATTATTTTAAACGGTCTTAAATCGCCCCTATCAACTGATCAGATTAGTTTAAAGTTGACCAAATGCATATAAGTACATTGAATAAAGGTTAATATGTAATAAAATATTTTGTCTTTTAGAATACAACTGGTATATAATGATTGTAACGATACTATGTGGATAACTTTATCGGTTTACTACAGCTTAATCATGTATATCAACAACGCGTCATCACTAATACGGTTATTTTTTTACGATTATAAAGATTATATGGTGTGAGGGAGAATTCATTTTAACAAAGAAGAACTCTGGCTGTATAATGAACAACGCACTCGTCATATATACGATACTGTGGGTCTATTGTGATACAAATATTTTAAGGATGAAGTAAAGGGTATTTCCGTTGAGGAGTTGGTCATTTTAGGGTTTACGTGGCTGTTTTCCTCCTGTGGTGTGTTGTGTGTAGTGTTTTGTAGACTGTGGTTTTATTTTATCATAATGTTACTAGGTTCTAGTTTTCTCCCTTGTTATCAACTTTGGTTTCATTATCATGAAATTCAAATAACCAGTACACTGCAATGCTGTTCTTTAATATAAACTTGTATAAATGGTTAACATGTACCCGTCAAATTCTAGCAACATGAAAATGATACTCTTCGTCCAAGTCACAATTAGTAAAAAAGTGAATGTACTTGTTTTCACCAAGAAAATAATATAAATAGAAATATTATATAAAATGAAAAACTGAAACAGATTGTGTTGAGGACAACATATGTCTATACTAATGTTGATTGCATGCGTAATACATGTAATTATTAAAGAAAGAAGATGTGTAATTATTCAAAAAAGAAGGTGTGTAATTATTCAAAAAAGAAGGTGCGTAATTATTCAAAAAAGAAGGTGTGCAATTAGACAGCAGTTGCGTGTTTCAGTTTAAGATAAATTTCTTATCAATTACTGTGATTTGCTTTCAGTTACAGATTCACTAAGGAAGATACAGGTTTGTATATTTTGGTCAAACTTTCAGTATTCTAAAATTTATGAACATTAGGTTTTAGTTCTTTTGTAAAGAGAAATAGTGTAGAATGCCACTGGATGTATATCAGGTATTTTTGTTTGATATATGAACCAAGAAATTCAAGTGTTGCCTGCAATATTTAACTGAACTGAATAAATAATGTTTCGCACCCATTTCAACACCATCGTCTTGTTATTATCAAAAATATTCATTTTTTGTTTGCGCTAGTTATAGGATAGTGTGCATGTGAATTAGTCGACGATTTATTTTAGAGTGATAAAACTTGCAATTAGGTCAATTTACTGCTTTGTCATTATTTTCATAGTTTTTCACATGACTTAACGTCTAAGAATGAATATAGTGCATGTTTAATAATAAACGAAACAATATTTCCTTGTATTCAGCCCTAAAATTCAGTGTTTCATATAGGCCTTGTTTTTAGACATATGGTGCAGGTTTTATAAAAAAAAATTGAATGAGAAAAATGTGATCTTTATAACTGTGATGTAATGAAGGACAATAACATATTATCTCAATAAATTACTAAACCATACACCATTTTCTGTTCAGTAAACTTTCTACTACAACATTCTAGTGTTAAATTATATTTGATTGAATCCTTTGTAATACAATTAACGGTACCAATTTTCTTGCACCAGATGCGCATTTCGACGATACATGTCTCTTCAGTGATGCTCGTGGCCAAAATATTTGAAATCCAAAGTTTATATAAAAGACGAAGAGCTATAATCCAAACAGTCTCTAGAACTTAGTACAGGGGACTCATATTCGTTTTAACTTCATGCTTTTAAATTTAAAACTAATAAACATAAATTGAAGTGAACCAAATAATTTAAAATACTAGTGGACAATAGTTATGTAGCAGAACATATCAATAAAGTAAATATAGAATAACAGATAGTTAATAGGGCGAGTTCAGATTTTCCACATGATATAGTCAGTATCAAAAACGAAACTACCTATTATTATGTTTATCGGTAATTATGACGTCACACAATGTATTGCCTAATTCACTCAGTGATACAGCCAGTACGTTGATACTATTAGTAGGCAGTAAGATCAAAGGACAAATATACGAGTTACCGATAAAATTCAAATACTACATGTTTGTTCCGCTTGGTAAACAACACCGTGATACAATTCTCGATATATCTATACTTAGCGAAGACTGTACAAACTATTGGCTTGCAAAATTTAACTCCCACGTAAATCCACATGTATCGTAACACTTGTTGATTTCGCTATGATTAAAAACACAATTAAAAAATCCCCACAGAACTTTTATTCTAATTCCAAGGCATAAGAAAAATAATATATCCATAACAGATCGGAAAAAACATTGATAATTCCATTATTGCTTTTGGCGCTTTATCGTCATTTAAAAAAAAAAAGACATACGAATGAAAACGACAAAGCTGAAGGGTTTTCAATTTTGTTTACCTTTCTAAACTCGGATAATATTGCAAAACATTACATGATGGTTTTTTTTGGGAGATATTTTGTTTATGATTTATTTGTATGCACTCAAACAGTGATTCGTACAACTGGCGAAAAATTAAATTGGAAGTTTTTAATGATCGAAGTAACAAATTACGAACTTACAGGCAATACAAAAAAAGTCCGTCTGCAACTTTCAAAACTTTGCGACGTGCAATGGTCCCATGTAGCTCAGGTTCATTTCCATTTTTGTGTCAGACAAGAAGATTGAACAGAGAATATGTGTTTTGTGCAAATCATAACGCGCTGAAACAGAAACACACTTTCAAATAGATTGCTCATTGTATGACAATGTTCGATACTTTCTTTTTATGGAATGCTATAAACTGATTAAAGTCTATTAATATCTGTCTTCTGATAACTAACCAATGCAAATGAATCATGTTTATAATCAAAGTCTTACTCGAAGAGCCTGTGCAATATTTTCGTCTCAATACTTTAAACTTTTTATTCTATGATTTCAACAAGATATTACAAATATTTTATGCGTAACGATACGTCTTACGTTAAGTAATTTAAAGACGTAAGAAAATTGAAACCGGAAGTGAACGTCCTGTAGTACCCCATTGGCCAATATAAAACCATGTTCGAAAAGCAATATTAACTCTTAGTTTATATCGACAGTGGGACAGCACAGGATGATTTTTTTTGCTCATATCATTTAATAACCCATGTTAAATGAATACTTTAAATTTCAATTTAAATATGAAATACTTCATGAAAAATGAGTAATGCAAATTTCATATGTATTTCATAAAATATGAATAATGCAAATATCATATATATTTCATGAAATATGAATAATGCAAATATATATCATATATATTTCATGAAATATGAATAATGTGAATGTTTCAGCACCATGTTTAACTGTTGGTACGGGATTGTTATTGCTCTCAGCATATACCATGAGACGAATGCAGAAAGTAAGCTTTTATTTTATATACAAGGCTAAACTGTAATACAGGATCACACAAAATAATAATCACCAAAATATATTTTAATGTTTAATAGTGCATTGTGCATTATGGTAAATATATCGCTCGAACACAATGCATAAGGTTAAAGTACAAACATGCAGGCAGAGATTTGTTTTTTCGAAAATTCGTCAAACTAAATGTATTTTTATTATTGTTCATTCAAATGCAATGAAGTTATGTTATATTGATCTAAAACATATAATATATTAAGTCTATCATGTCTATTGCTTTTGGCAGAAATAATAATACATTTTTTCTCCCTTTCTTTTGACGGCAAAAATATATTTGAATTTCAGAATCAATTTTGGAAATAATTGTGTTCATCCTCTATCTTTGTCAACCTTTAACTTCTTATAATACATAATTTACTGTTGAATATGTAACAATCTCATGATGAAGAGACATTTTAAAATATGATGCCTTCATTTTTAAGAATTAACTCGTCAATGTACGGCATCACATGGAAAATGCGCCCTAACAAAAAATGCCAATTGTGAAAGTAGTTTTGGTTCTGGATGGACAGCGAAAGGCATCTGTTGTCGTAGGAAACCGTGTTGTGTGTGTAAGTATTCAACCATACAAGTCGTCGTAAACTAACATGTATGTGAACATAATCAAGATAGCTGATGTCGGAGGAAACCGTGTTGTGTGTGTAAGTATTAAACTATGCAAGTCTTCGTACTAAACCTTGATTTGTATTTTATAGTAAGTAATAGCCATTTATTTAGTGAGCTACAATAAGCAGACGAATATTTGTCTTACAATAGTTTTCCATCGAGTGTATTAACTAACCTTTTCTATAAAGATGCAGTATGAAAGGTATGTTTAAATACCTTGATTTTCTCTGCTGTTCGTATGCTAATTTCTCATACCAATCTACTTTGCTGAGAATGAAAATAACAAGTGAGTAGGCATAAAGAAACATTTTTTGAAATGGCGATAAATATAGGTACATATCAATTGATATAATGATGACGTTGAAGGCAGTGACTGCAACAAACCGAAATCTGTTTAACGGTTCTTTTATTTGATGTCAATGACCTGGGCTACGTTCTTCTCTTATAATCTATGATGGGATGATACAAAACGATTAACGGGAAAGGTTGTGCTTTATATTCAAATGATGAAGACACAGTCTTCATTAAGTTTAATTAAGGTCTGAAGCTGGCATGTCAGTTACTGCTAATTGTCCTTTAATAATTCATGTATCAATGTCCATTTGCTTAGTTGCTGCTGTTAACTATTCCTGACTATCGAATTCGGATTTTTCAATTGAGTTTTATTGAGCGCACTGTTATGTGTTTTTTTTTGTCTATATCGACTAAAGAAAAACGAGGAGGATAAAGTCTGACAAGCATGCGGAATTTTGGCGCCTGTCCAAAATCCGGAGCATCTGTCGTTTGTTAGACTTGATACATGAGTTATTTACTTATTGAAGAGTTAAGTTGGATGTTCGTTATCAATGAACTAGTCCGCAATTTTGCTTCGGGTCTCACTGAAGGACGACGTAGGGGGCTGGATTTGATTACCGTATATCAGATTTATTGGTGGCTTTCGGTTGTTCTCTATTCTTTAATCGGATTATTGTTTTTTGAAACAGTCCCCAGTACCATTTTCAAACTTAGTTAATAATCTTGAGATATTATCTTAATTAGTGTGAAAGTATTCAAGTCTACATTCCTCAAAACAGTATGATAACTGTAAAGGAAAGAACAGTCGGTTCTACGGCTTACCTTTCCTGTAACAACTCATCAGGTAAACTCAAAGCCAAAACGAAGGAAGGGTGGAACAAAATTGACCTGAAGCACGAGTACATATACATGTACTTGTATAAGGCTATAAATGATTTAAGAATATTCCAATACAAAATAAAAGTGATCTGTTTTCATGTTCTTTTGTAATTTTCTCGCAGTTAGAGAAGATATTTTAGATATTGTCTCAATCCGTATTCATTAATTTTGATTTTGAAACAGAGATATATATTAGATACAGCTCAGATAAAAAGAAATCCCCCGTATATTTTTTTGGCATATTTAAAGACACGTAAAAAACAGCTAACTGTTTCATTTTGATCTTTTATTTTCTTGGATATGTTTTGTAAACTGCTGGTATTCTTGTAGTTCAGTGTGAAGATATTTCACCCGACAGTCTAACTTATGGCACTGTAACTGTTACGGAAAGAAATATTGGATCAACGACAACTTTTTCCTGTGACGCAGGACATTCGCTAGTTGGAAAAGCATATATTACATGTACATCATCAGGATGGGATGGATATATTCCACAATGTAGTAAGAACAAACAATTATATATAACATGTTCAACATCAGAATGATATGGATATATTCCACAATGTAGTAAGAACAAACAATTATATATAACATGTTCACCATCAGAGTGGTATGGAAATATTCTAAAATGTTTGTCCGGATTTGTTATAACCTGAGCAACACGACGGGAGCCACATGTTGAGCAAGATCTGCTTACCAATCCGGATCACCTGAGATTACTCCCACGTTTGGGTGGGGTTTGTGTCGCTTGTTCCATAGTTTTATATGTTGTGTCATATGTACTTTTGTTTGTATGTTTGTCTTATTCAACCCACCATGGCGATATAAGTTATGTTAAGTAAAACCTATGGTTATTTTAGATTTGTTTATGACTTGTGTCTATTTTGATATTTGTTTGCTTTCCATATAGAAGGGAGTAACATACATATTTAATAAACTGTGATGACCAAAAAGAATGTGTCTGTTTATCCCTATTAAAATATATCAGTTTATTATCTTCGAAAATACAAAGATGACATGAGAAAATAAACGATAAACGGTAAACTCAAACAATGTTTCATACACTGTAATGGATGACAGAACAAAGTTGTTTAAAACATTTAATGCTGTTTTGATAATTTTAGCAAAAATAATATGTCCTCAGACGGTGGCATTCTTTCGTGGTTCAAAGTACATATTCAAATGTAACATGGCAACTTGGCCTGAGTCTGAGGTATGGAATATAATTTTTATGAAATAAAATTTGTTTTTTGCAATAAAAACATGTTTTTTCTACATTATAACTGGATTGCTCAAGTCAAATATTATGTTATAGATAATAAAATTGAGAATAGAAATGGGGAATGTGTCAAAGAGACAACAACCCGATCAAATAAAAAACAACAGCAGAAGGTCACCAAGAGGTCTTCAATGTAGCGAGAAATTCCCGCACCCGGGAGGCGTTCAGTGATAATGAACGCCATACTAATTTCCAAATTGTACACAAGAAACTAAAATTAAAATAATACAAGACTAACAAAGGCCAGAGGCTCCTGACTTGGGACAGGCGCAAAAATGCGGCGGGGTTAAACATGTTTGTGAGATCTCAACCCTCCCTCTATACCTCTAACCAATGTGGAAAAGTAAAATGTTCAGGTTTTTCTTGTTGTAAAATACCCCGAGATGTGTTTTTCGTAAATGTTTGACTTGGATGGAAGGTAGTCAAATTGACACTCATACCACATCTTCATATATCGATGTGTAGCATACTATTGATAGGGCAATTAAACATCAACTTAAACTACCGGTTAACCGGTTAATCGGTAGATCAATTATACGAGTAACAAGTTATGCATACGTGTACGAATTGATAACTCTAAAAAAAATAGACATTGGCTATACATGAAAAGACCTTACGAATGTTTGATTACGGAATGCATTTCAGTTTTCTACCTAATTTTTCCTTTTAACGATTTCGATTTTTTGACGAGTTGTAGACATATGCTCGTAAAGAATGTTGAGCATTGTATAGTTGATGAATGTTTTAACTTATATTCATTATTGAAGGCTGACTGCAATACCAATGGTGGACAATTGACTAGTATTGAAACCGGTGACGAAAACTCTTTTTTATTAGATGTAATGGCATTGATGAAGACAAAAGAGCTAATTGCAAATGGTAGGAAAATTATCAACTGTTTTGTCTATTTATGTTGCATCAATTAATAAGGTTTCACAAATAACACAGAAATCAACCGACGTTTGTAATACAACGTCCTATGCATATTTTCAAAAACCTAAGACTATAATTCCATATGGTAATATGTGCGCTGATCGTGCGCGCATTTGTATTTCTGCACAATGTGAAATGAAGTTAATGGCTCACAATAGATCATATGTGGGTTATACTCTGTTCATGTCATAACACAAGTTATTTAATATGCTATTCTGAAAACGTTTTTAATTAAACTGTTCAACGCCCATGTGTAAAGCAAAGAATGATTATCTTTTCAAAACGGTATAAAACAAAGCCTGATGTTCATATGATGAAATCATAATCTTTCAGTCAGTTTAATTGAAGTCTGGAGCTGGCATGTCAGTTAACTGCTAGTAGTCTGTTGTTATTTATGTATTATTGTCATTTTGTTTATTTTCTTTGGTTACATCTTCTGACATCAGACTCGGACTTCTCTTGAACTGAATTTTAATGTGCGTATTGTTATGCTTTTACTTTTCTACACTGGTTAGAGGTATAGGGGGAGGGTTGAGATCTCACAAACATGTTTAACCCCGCCGCATTTTTGCGCCTGTCCCAAGTCAGGAGCCTCTGGCCTTTGTTAGTCTTGTATTATTTAAATTTTAGTTTCTTGTGTACAATTTGGAAATTAGTATGGCGTTCATTATCACTGAACTAGTATATATTTGTTTAGGGGCCAGCTGAAGGACGCCTCCGGGTGCGGGAATTTCTCGCTACATTGAAGACCTGTTGGTGACCTTCTGCTGTTGTGTTTTTTTTTATTTTGGTCGGGTTGTTGTCTCTTTGACACATTCCCCATTTCCATTCTCAATTTTATAGACATGACACTTAATATTGGTAATGATACAGTTATGTTATAACAATGAAATCAAGAGGCAACATTGAGTAATCTTGTCATATGTTTACTTTTGTACTGTTATACATTTTGACAAAAAGTATAATTTTGAAGGCATCTTCTACATGGTGTATGTTTTTCGGCTCCTACAAAAAACACGGTCTGTTAAAGGGTAGTATTAACATGTAATTTTTTGGATAGATATCTGAATTTTTCAATTTGTTCTTAACTTGCTTTCATATCGAATATATATCTAATAACATATTTGAATTATATAGCATGTTCAGCTTCTAATGATTCAGTATGACATATATAGCATTAAACAAACCCAGACTTTAATGATAATATACATTTTTTGTTTGCATTTCAAGAGACCAATCATACTTATTATCATGATTATGTTGATATTATTATTTTTAGTATTTTTCTGGATTGGCCTTACAGACAATAACGATGACATGTCATATAAATGGTTGTCTGGTGAACCACTTAACTACAATAACTGGTACCACGGAGCACAACAGCAACCAGATAATTTAAATATTTTGAATCAGACAGATGCACACTGTGCTTTGATACATTTCCTCTATTCTTTGAACTGGGGTGACGAATGGTGTCATGAACATTTTTATTCCGTTTGTGAAATTCGGTAAGTAGAATTAAACCCCATTTAATTTGGTTGAAAAGGGAAAATTTAAGAATGGAAAACAACTACTTCCTTTAGGCAATAAAAGGGAAAGAGGAAATAAGAAAATTTAATTGTTTAACTAAATCAGGAATATGACAGTTGTTGTCCATTCGTTTGATATGTTTTAGCATTTGATTTTGTCATTTGATTATGGACTTTCCGTTTTGCATTTTATTTGGAGTTAATATCTTTGTTATCCACACTATATAAAAAAGATGTGCTTTTATTGCTAATGGCACAACTCTACACAATAAACCAAATAAAACAGATATAAACACTAATAGGTCACCGTATGGTCTTCAACAATGAGAGAATCCATCACCACATGGTCAGCTATAACAGACCAAAAAATGCTCCAGATCGTTTTAGGTTAAATAAAAGGCAAACGAAGTTTTACAAAGGAGTAGGTCTGGTAAGGGCCGATTTTTGCCGCAAATTTCAGGGTAATCTAACGAATGATGTTGGACACTTTTTAAACACTTAAGTGTCTAATTCAATTGGTTCAATTAGTTTATGTGAAATATTTTAACTGATTAAGTCATTTAAAACGCACCAATTCAAGCTTAAATATAAACAAATTCTATCAAATATGCCAAAACACGTCACTTTTGAGATGGTTTTTGTCAAAAATTAAAATGGCCGCATCCATGTGTATCGTTAACCTTTATATATATATGACGCCCGTCAAGCAAAAACCACCCTTATCGCATTTGACGTCGTTATCGGTAGTCAACGCTAGAATGTAACGTAGAACAAACCGATAAATTGCACGTTGAAATTGAGATATTTTTTCTAAACATAGCGTTATCCATGTGAACTGAACAGTCTATTTTTATATTAATACATTTAAACTTCTGTAAAATAATGCCGTATTTACGATTTAAATTTGATTTTGTGATAAATTTCTATTAAAACTTTTCAAATGCTTGTTTTGACACGCTGTATATTCTTACTGTCTTGAGAGGAATGATTTATAAACAATATAATAAAATCCCACACATCAGCAAGTCTCATTATATGACATAGTACCACGATATGTGATGATTAACGTATTAACCTTCTACAGTATATAAATAATACCAATGTTGTGTGAAAAAAAAACACTTAAATATTTTCAAAAAAACACTAAAAGTTTTTTTTTCCGCAGCTAGATTTCTTTCATACTTTTAATACGGCAAGTTATTGTATGAAGAACCCAAGACAATAATCTAATATATGGCACAACTTCATTATGCATGCCAAATGCGGAAAATCGTATACGGTTAATAACACGAGAGCGTTTGCTTACAAGAAATTAAGTACGACAGAGAAGAAAGTCTGTCTGAAATTTTTCGTCTTTTATTTTGCCACGCTTTAATCCGCAATGTTAACTACTGTACATAAAACAATAAACCATTTGTACAAATGAAAACATTCTATGAGTATTTTATCACAAAATATATCAAACAAGAATGTGTCCCAAGTACACGGATGTCCCACTCGCACAATAATTTTCCATGTTCAGTGGACCGTGAAAATGGGCTAAAAACTCTAATTTGGCATTGAAATTAGAAAGATCATATCATAGGGAACATGACTGTGTACTAAGTTTCAAGTTGATTGGACTTCAACTTCATCAAAACCTACCTTGACCAAAAACTTTAACCTGAACTGGGACGAACGAACAATACGACGAACGAACGAACGACGGACTCACAGACCAGAAAACATAATGACCCTCTACTATCGTAGGTGGGGCATAAACATTTGCACTGCGTTTAAACTGTAAGTATGAAACAAATATCAGTTCATAATTATATCACTCACTTTAAAAAAAAAAGTGGGGGTATACTGTTTTACCTCTGTCTATCCTTTAGTCAATTCATGCTTCCGTCCGTCCGTTTGTCCCATGAATATTTTCGTCGCATTACAAGGATTTCTATATTTGGTTTCAGGGTTTATATAATTCAGTTATATCGTGCGATGCGTTTTCAGATTCATCACCCAACAACTTCCTGTTTACCGAAATATTTCGGCGGGGGTATCATCAGTAAGTTTTAAATGCTTTAAAGTTTACTTAAATCTCCTACTAGAATCGCCAAAATCGGCTTTAGAGGTCCCGGCCACTCATCTTCTAAGTGGAAAGGGGATGGAATTAGCTCGGCTCATACGGCACAAAAACTATAATAAACCTACAATTCGATTCTTTGGCTAGGATGTTGTCTTTTTAACCGATTCTGCTTTAATTTTCCTTTCTCAATTTTATTCAGTTTTATCGTAATTATTGTTTTACATTTTCTAAAAGTGATCAAAATATATGTGTCCTGCTTCCGTTCGAAACAAAAATATTTTAATCTTTTATTCTTAAATGGTCTGTGTGATAGGCCATGAAGAAACAAAACAACAAAGAAGGGAAGAAAAAACAACGAAAATAAAAGATGGTAGAGGCTTGAGCTTATTCAAAAATGATTAACAATTTTGGATACATACACGAGATTGCTTAAGCTGGTTATTCATTGTTACAATGTTGTCAAATATATGTATACTATTTAATGGTCGCAGTTCAATTTCATTTGTCTTAATTTTCTTTGATTGTGAATAAAACGAGATGCGGGGTATTATTTGGCTTAAATTGAGTTGTTAACTTTGCCGAAATAAATATGCAACTCCAGTACGAAAAGTTATACAACGACGAGAAGACAATTTTTAAATTGATATTTTTGACTTAATGATCAGAAGTCACTGACTGTATCACCCGTCGTGTAAATCTCTAATTTCACGGATAGATAAGGTTAACAATCCGATAATAAACTTTCAATGGAATTTTTAAACGCCATGTAAAAATCAGATACAGAAACAGAAACAAATGCAATTTTGCAATGTTGCATTAATTTTCTAAAAAGATGATGCTGGACATATTTTTTCCAATCTTGAAATGTCATACTTTAGATGTTAAAAAACGATCTATTATATTACTTTTGCATAATATTGAAATTTTCAAGTTCACTTCGAATCGATATCCAGCGAAACTTATTATAATTATAGTAATACATAAAAATAGTTAATATTTATTACGAAGACGGACAGATTGAAATTTCGCACTTGAGATATATTTATGTTTTTAAATGTTATTTTTCGTTTAAATCACTTTTAGTTTAACGTGCGTTATTTTTTGTTTTGTAAACATTAACATGCGTATATATTTATTGCAAGAAATATATCTGAAACGGACGAAATTGCACACGCAGCTGCAGTTCTCATTTTACGATAACATTGAAGATAATACATGTAGAAATGAACTATCCAAAGAAGGCAAAAATACATATTTATTGGGTAAATTAAAATAAAAAGGCGTATAAATCCCGTTCTAGATACGGAGAGCGAAAGCGAACAAGATTTTTCATAAACTTTTGATAACAGGTAAGTTTGTCGAGATGTATTGCTGTTACCTATAGTATTCGAGAGTCCCATTTAAAATCTTTGATTAAACACATCAACAGTACTGTAATAGAAATACAAAGAAAATATCAAAATTTTAATAGACGTTTGAGGGGAATTTTCAAATATGGTAAAAAAAATAGGCTAGTCTGCATGGTTTACCACAAACTGTACCTCATAACAGACATGACTCTGAACCTCAGATTGTGTTATCTTCTTGTGAATCAAAACAGTCGGTTTTTGACACATATATACCAGCATTGCAGACAAATGGAACTGAGAATGGAAGAAGATGAGTATGAGTGTCAATGAAACAACTCACCATTCATGTCATAATTTAAAAAGGTAAACCCTTATAGGTCAAGGTACAGTCTTCAACACGGAGCATTTATTGACAAGATATGTCCACTGAACAGATTGGACAAATGTCTGGTCGCCTTGCTGTCCGCACATAATATTTGCATCTATATATTCTTATGTCGTAGGTGGGACTCTTATACTAGTATAATAGTCCCATGTCGTACGTATATGCCTTCAACATTGAGATAAAACATACCGTATAGTCCGACTTTGTCGGCTATAAAGACCCCGATATGAAAAATCTGAAACAATTAAATTAATTACAACCGATTCCAATGAGTATGTAGGCAAGGGTAATAACTTTGGTTATTTAAGGTATACGACAATCCTTTCAGAGTAGCCTGGTCTTATAAAAGACAGATAGATTGGTTATCTGTCGGATGAGTTTACATTTAAAGAAGTGTAGTTCACCTGAACTAAAAATGACTTCATGCACGGTTAAGCTATTCGCGAATCAAGCTAACCAAAGATATTACCTTTGCCTTCACACTCAATAGAATCGGCTGTAAATTAATACCAGTATTAAACGCCCTATTGGCAAAATACATTCCATTCCTTTAGATTAAATGTTCAAAACACTGACCTTCCACGACAAATTCCTACATTGAGCTCCTTTAATCTATATTTCATTTCTAATTTTATTGTCAATTTGATTTTGAATGGCCAAAGTGTTTTAACTGGCAATATGAATTGATTCAATCTGAACCTGAGAATGTTCAAATAAGAGTAAAAATGAGTCAAGTTGATCCTTAATATCAAATAAATATAAACAAACACCACGCGGGCAATCATAAATCATAAACAGAAAACTCAGATGACCATGTCTTAAAATCAAACGAGTGATACAAAAAATAACACAGAAATTTAAGGTTTGAGCAACACGAACCCCATGAAAAACAGATAGTGCCCTGTAAGAATTAGGAGTTCACACTTCAGTGTTGTTTTTTTATTACATTTAAGATAACACTGAAATCTCTACCAAAATAAAAATAATTCTTTTATATTTGAAATCCAACAAATGAAAGTCTTTATTGTTCTGTTATTGTAGGAGAAAACAATTTGTATATGACTGACTATCTTGCTTTGTGTGTGCTACAAGTAACTGGACAATATTAGAAGAAATAAGCCTATGGTCATACTTAACGTTTGGTAGATTTTGTCAAGCTAAAAACTTTTATTGACGATCAAACTGTGATACTGTATCGCATGTGACAGAATTCTTCCAAAAATCATCATCAATAAGTTAAGTCGGTTAACATTGTAAGCAAGATAACGATGAAACTACTTAGAAAATGGATAGATTAGAAACCAATTTTATCTGTTTACATTAAACCTATTCTATGGTATCAGAAAGTACCATTATTTCATCGTTGCTCATGATAAATCAGAAATTAATTTTGCAAAAAAAACAATGCACAAAATAAAAAAAATAGATACTCTGCATCGTCCCTGATAATAGTTCGATAAGTTGGCTCGTCCTATAGATATTCATGCAGCCAGAACTGCATGTATTAGGTAAGAACATCTATACATGTATTAAAAAAATCGTCCATAGGCTAGGAAGGGATATCAGGTTACATTTTGTCAAGCACCAGGAGAAGAGTAAAGTAGTAAATTGCAGCAAACTTAAATCGACGTCAAAGTGTATGATTTCAACGTTACGTTGATTTTTACGTTAGAACACATTTCATGTGTTACCAAAATTGAAATTTCTAAACTAATTTTTCACCGATCGTCTTCAAATTTTTTACATTGTGTTGGCATAAGTATTTTCTGTTTAATTAATTAAAAATCTGATAATTCATAACTTTTGCCATAAGGGTCGTTTTTGCTTGTCGGGCGTCATATATATATAAGATGATGTGGTACAGTGCGAATAAAACAACTATCCACAACAGACCAAAATGACACAGAAATTAACAATTATAGGTCACCGTACGGCCTTCAACAATGAACAAAGTCCATACCGCACATATGTTATTTATTATCATCAAATACAACTTGCATTTCAATATCATGAATGCACACGAATGCGGGACTTAATGATGATAGTACCCGATAAAGGTGCATTGTATTGTCAAAACCAGCCACTATCTATGTACCATAAGCATTCTTCTTTTCAGTTAATAGCTAAATGATAATTTTTTCACAATTTTGTAAAACTGCTATATTTTGGGGCCAAAAGGGGGTCTTACTGAACCCACTCCTTTAAGCAATCATACTGAACATACCAATTTAGTCTTCTGCAACTGATTTGTAAAGGCCATTCTAATGTTGGGTTTGCATAAGTCTCTGTATACGACTCACACATTCAATAATGACAATTTTAAGAAATGCTTCTTATATATGTTTCCTATATCAGGTTGTTTATGTAGTAGTGTTAAATTGTCGTATAAAGATATATTTCTTAAGATAGAATCAGAAAGCAACAATACAGCATTACAATTATCATAAACAGTTGCATATTTCAACAAGGATTTGCTACCTTATAACAGATAAGTTTATCATATCTGATATATATTATTCTCCCTTTTGTAGATTGACATAATATTTGTCAGTTTGAGAGAGCCATATACAGGACGACATACTAATTGCCAATATCAGAGCCAAATATGAACTATCTGAGGACGATATGTTTGCTTTTCTAATAAAATATTGAGAGACTTAATACACAACCGTTCTTAATTTCATAGTTCCAGATGACATTTATATATTAACTTCAATCGATGATGATATAACCTCAAAGTTTAAAAGTTGAATAAATACGTTAACACGTACATGTATGGAGAAATAAGACAATAGTGACCCTTAAGAAAAGAGACATAGATAATCTTTTTTGTTTACTAAATTCGTCTTCATCATCTGACAATTATAAAAATTTAAGTTATTGTTGTGCTGTTACACCATATAATCACTATCTTCTATATGTGCAAGAACCAAGTCAGGAGCTTTTTTAATCACTGATTGCCGTGTGTTGCATACTATTCAATTTGGTTTTCTTTCCATGTTTTAAAAATCTATGAGGCCGTTCTTTTCTTGTTTGAATTTATTTATACTTGATTACCCTCTATCAGAAAAGCTCAAATCATAAATTAAAAATACTAGAGTTGTAAAAATGTGTGTACATAGATAGAATGAGCTATATAACCAATACAGACATTAACAAGGCCAGTAAAGACAGAGCACATATGCATATCGGATTGAACATGATGAAGTATGTGTCTTGCATATTTGAATGAAGTTGTTCTCTGTCGTTTTAGAATGTTCAATACTATGTTTAAGGCCGTCGTTTGTTAATTTTCACAAGAATCGTCTCCTCTAAAACTACTGGGCCAAATTTAACCAAACTTAGCCACACTCATCATTTGGGTATTTACCCTAAAAAATGTGTCCGATGACTCGGCCAACCAACCATAAAGGCCGCTATGGCCAACAATAGAAAACAGGGGTACAATGTAGATGTTAACTTATGAATCTGAAACGATAACATTTAGAGCAAAGCTGACTGGGTAAGAATGTTCATCAGGTCAAGATCAATCCGTTTTCAATTTTTCAGACAAAATGGACAACCCATTATTGGGTTGCTGACCCTAAATTTGATAATTTCGTGACATATTGCAGTTTTCGGTTAGTATCTTGAATACTATTTTAAATAGAGATAAAATATGAAGATCTCAATAATATTACAATAGTTAATAATGCTAGTTCCTGGTGCTTATATATGTATATCGTATTGTCTAAAAATACCATATTCATATATCAGAAGTATACTATTTTCTAATAAATCGGTACACGTTTACAATACAACAACAAAATGGTTCTTCACGGACCTTCTTAATTTACGAAAATCAAATATAGAAGAGATGAACCTTCAACAACCAATTGATTACAGGCTTTTAAAGAATGAACCATGTTTAATGGAGTCATCAGTGAAGTTTCAAATCCTTCTTTAAAAGAAATTCAGGGTAATGATTGATAGGCAACAAAAAATGTGTCAATACACTTTTCTGCTACTATTGGTAGATGAACAACTAATATCTATTATTTTTATATCAGTAGACTTTCGTTAAAAATAATCATTTTATTTCTGACGAAAGTTTTGTTGACTAAAACAAGAGATATAGAAAAAGTAAGGAGGAGAATATGCACTTCATCTACACTTTTATACTCAGTTGGTGTGTAGCGTCTTATACATGTTATACTTCCACAATAAATGAATCATCGTGGCGTTGTGTCCTATAGGTACCATGCAAACTAGCATTTGTCATCCCCGGTTTTGATTATTATGTTTTGGATATGTTGGGAGAAAAAAGGATAATAAAGGCGTCTGAATATTGGTTCATCGGTTGGACTTTTAGGTTAAATGACACATAGTTTTCAGAAGGGTCGTAATAGGGTACCTTCATGAGGAATAACGGTTAAAATTCATAAACGGTAATTTTTGGTGTATGACGATAAAATGTAAACTTTCTTTTAAACGATAAAAACTTTGAAAATGATCAATATGAAAATGAAAAGTATTAAGGTGGTACTTAACCATGTTAACGTTACAGGGAAATCACGCTGTAAAATCGGCTTAACGTTTTAAATGTGTTGTATTGTAAAGGGAATATTAAGCTTCGCAATGATCAAAATTGGTGTTTTTCAAACTGCTATATAACCAATGTTATTTTTTAGAGAAAACGGTTTGTTAATTTTTTTGAAATTGTTATACTTTTATTAAAGGGTCAAAGTAAATACGTTGTCAAAATGTTATGAAAAGTAAACGAATACAATAAATTTTAGTGAAAGTGTTGGGTACCAACTTAACATATTTATTATTCCCATTCTTAATATTTATGAATATTCTTTTTTTTCATGATAATTATTGAAATTTTATTCAAAAAGGAATTGACATATGAGTTGATAGTTTGTTTTAATTTGGTATGTAATATATAAGGAAGCTTGAACTCCGCTTTCGTGTATTATCATACATGTATTGTTATTTAACCGTGAACAATGTTTAGATTCGGTAGATGGAGTACCCGCTTAATGGAGGTTTCCAGATTTGCTACGTATCAGGTACGGTTGGTACGTAGCACAACCGTTGGTGTTGTTTGGGAGGTTTCATTTAATGCACGAGATTATTGTATGTAACATGATGAAACTAAAGAAATAAAATTGCATATCAGTGATAAAAACCTTAATCTTTTATTTTATTACGATTTCTCTACTTCTAGAAATCCATGCACGTGATTTTATACGATTAAATTTATTTTGTGCACAAGAGAATGAATCAAACAGTCCTTACGTTACTGGAACTGAGTTGCCTCCACCTTTGTATTCTAAAAAATAGATTTGCGTTTCTGTATGGCTATGTTTTTTTTGTTTTTTGTATATATTAAGAAAAAGGATTAGAATAAAGAATGTTTTCTAATACTCAAATATAAATTGGAATTATTAGAAATTACTTATTAATATCTTACTTGTACCTTACTGGTGTCGTTAATGACTACATAGACGGATCCAGGGGAGGGGGCTTGTGGCCCGTTTCCCCTTTTTGTGGCAAACATTTGGTTGATTATATATAGGGAATCACTGAAGCATGGATGGAGCGGCCCCCCCCCCCCCTTTATGAAAAGTTCTGGATGCGTCACTAAACTAGTACACGTGCTTATGGCAAAAATGAGTTCAAAATTGTGTTGATTTCTCATTAAAATACATTTTTATTAATTAAGCTATCTTTTCGATCATTTGAGCAACATTTTTTCATAAAACACAACACACATTATTAAACCATCGATCTATCTCTTTCCTTATATTTTGTCACTGAACTTTTTAATACAATTGTTGATTATATTAATTACTTAAAGAATAATATAAATTTTATGACACTAACGAAAACCATTTTTTGAGTCGAAAAATTTATCATCACGATGTTACTTCATCGTGTTCGCTTATTATTATTATGTCACTAGATATTGTTATTACAGTAATATTTGTAAATATTGTCGCGAGTAAAATTGTGTATTGCACGTAGCTGGGAGTAGTATAATATCATCTACGAGGGGAAATGTTAAACCAATATCCATCCATTAATGCTTTTGTCGTACAGCATTGCTAAAAAAAAACTTCGTACAACACAGCGTATTTTGTTCACTAAAAACGGCAATAACTTGACGCTATATTTAGTCTAATGCAATATGAATATGTCTTTCTAACTCTAAAGGAAAATACTATGTTTCTATATAATGTCTTTTGCACCATTTACAACTGATTTGTGGATTCAAAATTAAGGATCATTTTCATCGGTTGGTAAATGTTTCTATGTAATTTGTTCAGGTTTATATGTACTAGTATCATGAATACGATACTTCTTAAAATAGTTAACTCCAGTTTTTCTGAGTTTTCTCTCTCGGCTTACTGAGAAAAAGATAAATGAACAGTTGTGTTAATAAAAAGGGCATGTTTCTAAAATTTATAGAGCATATTGATTTTATGAGGGTTTTTTTATTAAGAAAAACATTAAGCCCGACGGTAAAGATAATTGTCCAAAAAGGAAGGATGTCAAGTAAATACGATATCAGCCATATCTCTATGCATAATTGTTCAAATTGAAGATGTAAACGACCTTGTATTTTTTATAATTTCTTTCCAGACGTCTGATTTTTTTTTTATCTTTATTTAATTCTTCAACATATATATATACAACAGATAAATTACATATAACACAAAATTATCACAAGGCAATGTTATTCAAAAGTATAATGACATACATAATCAGTACAATAATTAGAAATCAAACGTTTTGACACCTTCGGTTTTTTGTAACAGAGTATTATTTTTTATAAAGTACTAGAACAAACCCGTGATATCGCGGGTCCGTAGCTGAATTAAGGTATATAACCTGATAACTATGCGCAAGCCTTTTTTTAGTATAAGTATTGTCATCTAATAAAGTCATGCCGATTATACGATACACAGTTATGTGCTTTCAAATCTTTCTGTTTGAACCCGTCGAACTGGAACTTATCAATTATTGGTAATATTAATTATTTGGAAAACAAAATGTCCTGGAATGGAGTATTTTTTAATCAACAACATTGTCCTATATTAGTTATAAATAAAGATGTTTTTTTTGATTCGCTGTTTTACGTCATGCATGCCTACTAAAAAATTGAAAACTGTTCCTCATTTTAAGTCTTGTTATCTAAGAAAGTCGTAATGATTAAAATACTACAATAGGTAGCTATTTGACAATTTAGTAGTGTAAATCCTGTTATTATGACCCGTTTATATAGCATATTAACCCTGAATACACCGTTTGGTGGTGCGCCTGTCAGATGCGGCGCGTACAGATTAGTTAATAGGTAACAGGTGAATATACTATTGGTTTAGGTATCGGACTCGACCCGGAACTTCTTAATTATTGGCAATATTAATTACGTGGAAAACAAAAGGGCCTGGAGTGGTGTAATTTTCAATCTTAACCTTTGTACTATATTAGTGATATATATGTAGGACTCAAATCTATGGCGGTTTCCAAATCTATGGCAGATTCCTAATCTATGGCAAATGTGACGTTACAAATGCCAAACAACTCAAATCTATGGCAGATTTTTGTTTTCTCCAAATCTATGGCAGATAGTTTTCATAACGTCACAATTGAAAAACGCCATATTACATCGTCGTCGCCGCTAACGATGGCGAAACCCATTGATTTGAACACCGTCAATTCCAAATGAAGGTATATTTCTTTCGACAACAATTTAAGGATTGTTTATAAAAAGCTACGATGTCATTTTTTATCCGAAAGAGAGGCAAAATGTGCCGGCGAAGCTAGCGATGAATAATGTCACTGCGGCTGTTTTCAGTACCGGATATTTTAGAAAAAGGAGTTATAATAAATAGTTTACGGCTGGAAAAGTTTATAAAGTGAAAGATCAAATTACCAGATACCTTTTTGATTTACATTGTCACTAAAAGATAAAAAAAAAATAGTATTAACGATGAAAAAACATTATGTGAAAATTTAAACTGTTCAATTTCCTTTTTCTTTTTGATATTTATAAAAACCTGCCTTCTTATTTTTTAAAGGACTTACTAGTTAGTTTAATGAATTGGCTAAACACAGTGGCGGATCCAAGGGGGGGGGGGGGGGTTCCGGGGGTTGGACTCCCCTTTTTTGGACGATCAATGCATTTGAATGGGGACATGTGGTTGGAACCCCCTTTTGTCCTGGGTTGGGACCCCCTTTTTAAAATGGCTGGACCCGCCCCTGTAAACAGGTACCATGCACAGATTTTTTTTTTTTAATTTTTAAGTCGCGCATCATTTCAATCTTTCAGGTTTGAATTCATCATTTACGCAATTGTTTGGTTGACCATTATGGAAATCAATGTTTATTTCACAAATGTTTAAAGACATGATCTCGTTGTCGTATAGTTCCACTTGTTTAAGACAATTAATTTCTCGTATATGTTCTGCAGTGCTTTCCATTTGCACAACATTTGTCATAGATTTGGAAACAACAAAAATCCGCCATAGATTAGGAAATAACAAAACTTGCCATAGATTAGAGATGGCATGACGTCATATTTACCATAGATTATGAATCTGCCATAGATTTGGAACCCACCATAGATTTGAGTCCTACATATATAGTTGAATTCTTTGATTCGTCGTTTTTACGTGATGACGGCTGAAAAATTGGACTGCGTAATTTTAGTTTTAGGTTTGTCTCCGTGGACAATTTTTTTTTTTTTATCTTCATTCAATATCCATTGACAAGGGTTTTAGACTTCGCGCGTACAGACTGAACAACGATTTGGTTTTATATTAGTTTTGTCATTTTTCTTTTGTTATTAAGGTCAATTTATTTTGTTCAAATTCATTGTATTTGATCATGTTTTCTATAAACTTATCAAAATAAATACAAAACTTTAACATTTTACAATGATACATAAAGTTATTACAAACAAAATTTATAAAGTTTTAATTCCAAAAATATATGTCACAGGAAACTCGAATTTTTATTCACGTCGTTGAGAAAGAAAAAAAAATTACTATTCAGCTAATTCAGAAAACCAACAAATACTTGTATTGCAATTAACATAAAATTATACAGGAAAAGTAATTAAAATTTTAGTTGACAATCATCAGACCATTATCATTATCATAAGTCATGTCGCGAGGGGTCTTAGGTGAACGACAAAAGTATTGACATATCGTAACTTGGGACACTGTTGAAAACATATATTACGACTTTGACATGTCGTACGACCATCATAAGACATGTATCAGTCATAAGATAGTTCAGAAAACCAGGCCCAGGTGTGTATTATGCAATTATGTATTAAATACGTTTGGAAAAGAGAAAATAAACATATGATTAACGAGGGGTTCAAGAAAACAACTACCTCGGAAAGATTTGAATTTCAGTATTCTTTGACATAAAATAAATTGAGAATATAATAGCTCTCTGTATTATATCCGCCGCTGTAATCGCATTATTACATTAATATACTCGACTCGAATGCACGTGTGATATCGAACCATATCCTGCATGTCCTGATAAAATCAAAGATTTTTTTCTGAATATGGCATGTGTTGCCTCGCCGACAAGTTCGCTGCATTTTGCAGTAATATCACTGTGCTATATACTATCTGTACCTCTATCTGGTATTTCTGGTTACCGGAAATGTAGGACATAATTTAACCTGGTTTATGTTATACGGGAATGTATACCTTTTCAATGCTTGTTGGTGGCGAACAGATAGTTCCGTCTGGCTTTACATGTGTGTGTTTAATGGCAGCGGTATACTTTTATAATTAGGAAATTCGAGACTTCATTTGTATTGCCCCCTCCCCCACCAACACCTCAAGGAAACTAAAAAAATAAGGCCAAAACACATGTCTACACAGTGAAAATATACAGGTGCCAGACAAAAAACATGTATAATGTCTCCTTTTTGTTTTGAACTAGCACGCTGAAAGAACAGTTAATTGCGTTGGCAGTTTCAGATCCAGACAATTTCGTAACAGGGAACCCAATAACCTTATAAGTTGGGCTCGATCCAGTCATGCTTGATTTGTGATTCCTTATATAATCAGCCAAATTTTGCATTCAAGAGAGGGGATCGGGGCCCTCTGAAAAACCCTCGAAATCTGCCTCTGGTTGATAGAGATTAAAGCACGGTTCCAATTCCAATCTCATTGTCTTATTCTTGGTTTGAAAGCATATTAACAACTTGAATTCAAACACTTTATGAAGTTCTAAAGAGTATGCAATATTTGCTACTTAACTTTAAACCATTAACCATGATTATCATTATCTACGGCGAGTAAAGGTGTAAACGTCAATATAATATAATATAGAGTACATGCATGCATCCGTCTAACAGTGGAAATATGTTAAAATCATAACGGTCTGTTCTGACTGGTTTAATTTAATTAAAGTGTCCAAATGTTGTCATTTAAAACGACAATTATAGATATCTTACTAGGTATATTTTGTTTTGGTTTACTTTTTTAAATGAAGTCTAGTAAACGTTTTGACATATGCAATTTGTGAAGAAGAAAAAATAGTAAAATATCCATAGTTTCGACATCAACAACTATACCGAATAATAAACAGACTGAGTATGTATTCCATGATTTTCCTATAAGCAAGTGCATCATTCGATTGGGAATATTTTCAAGTTTCAGGCAAAAACCGAACACACAAATAAACAAAGTGGAAATAATGGCCACAGTTCACTTTGAATGACGAGGTCTGACATATCAACAGAATGCCGACATGATTGATTTAACTGACAAATATGTGCACCATTGGTAGCTATGGATGTTCAAATTCCTCAATGTTCAGCCTACAGAGAACGAGCGTTATGATTTCCTAATACGTCGGGACTTATTCGAATCAATCACTGGTTTAAGTGGAGTAACATGTATCATTAAACAGTCAAGCTCGAATGGTACCCATTTAGAACCGGTCACTCAAGCTAGACATAAGATGATCACAACAGAACTCCCTGTGGTACCGCATGAGAGACAAAACCTAACATGATCCGACGTACAATTACAGGAAACGATCTTAACTCCTTAAGCAAGCCATATCCCGACATCCCGACATGATTGATTTAACTGAACAATCTATGCACCGTTGGTAACAATGGATGCTCAAGTTCAGGTTTAGCCTAAAAAGAACGAGGGTAATGTTCCAAAAATACGTCAGGTACTATTCGCATCACCCCCGGGTTTCAGGATAGTATATATTAACTATTTCTGTATAATAAAACTATATCTGCACGCTGAATACATAGTCCATACTATGTATCATAAAACCGTCAAGCTCGAACTGGAACCAATTCAGAACCGGCCTCTAAGGGTAGACATGATATGGTCTCAACAGAACTGTCTGTGGTGCCGCAGGAAAGTAAACACAAAATTTCATCCGACGTACAATTACGGGAAACGAGCATAACCCCTGAATCTTACAACGTCAGTGTGTCTTTACATACTCATCAGAATCCCCTCCCCCATATTTTACACAACCTAAAAGTCCATTTAAGTGAACTAGCTAAGAAGGCATTACTCTTTGTTAATACGTTTGAATCTTCTTCAATCATATATTTCCTTTGTTATAATGGGGCTGTTATCCTTCCATGATATCCTCTCAATACGATTTGTTTAGGACTATATCACGTCATAAAGTGTATTATCCATGTTATAAAGATATTTAATCTCATCTTAAAAACGAAATATTTTAGAAGCAATACATCCACTGATAAACTGATCATAAAATGTAAATATGTTTATTTATTAGTCGTTGATTTTCTAGTGATAGTTTTTTCGTTTTAAGAATAACGGTTGAAGTTCTGATCGTATTACGTTCATTCGAAGCATGTTATACTGATGTTATGAATGTCCAGTGTTTGTTGTATATATATATTCGATTAAAAATTTCGGTTTTTATTCAACGCAATCATCATGATCATAGGTTGGAACGTAGTTTTCAATTAAGAGGGCTCCTGGGTATAAATGGATTTTTTTTTCTAATATAGGATTTCGTTATATTTTTTTCATAAATGAACTTTCTCATATACTTAAAAGAAAATCAAATAAACAAATGGGGTCACCGTTCATTTAAGCTAAAATCTGCCTCTGGAAGAAGCATACATTTTTGTTAATGTCCTTTTTTCTGTTGAACTAATAGGAGAAAAAGAGGAAATATCGAAAGAAAAAAATAACCTAATATAAGAAATCCCTAAAATTTTACAATTATTTAGTTTATGTACAGCTTATGTGAAAACAATAATAAAAAATATAGGTCACCGATGAGTGAAAAAAGACATTTCAATTTAAGGCCAAAAAAATGGCATTTTTGCACCAAAGGGAGATAATTTGGAGCTTTTTCAATTTTTAAAGTCATCTGGGGCCAAACCAAATCATTTTTTTGGGTTTTCTTTTGTACCATATCATAAAGTAACAACTAATAGTGTAATAAATAAAATTTGTAATGAAAAAAAAAGGTTTAATTGTTTGCTAAATTTTTTGTACCCACGAGCCACCTTAAGACTCGTTTATATTTTTTGTTTGGGCATGTCTTATATTTTCCCTCCGGTTAATATGATCCGTTTATCCTATATTGACTCTTAAAATTCAAGAGTTTATAAAAAAATGAGGGTACTTTTTTTTTTAAATGAGGGTACTTTGTATATGGCCTTCCAAATACCGTTTCGATCCCTAACATCACTGAAGAGACATTTATTATCGAAATCCGGATCTTGTGTACTAAAGAAATATTGACACCGTATGTTTGTGGCACATCATCGTGGCCACAAGTTAACAATTTTTTTTTCTGTTTAGTATTAAATTTATATTAAGATCCATTTTGTTACATCTTGTAATTAATTTTATTTGGCAATCGCCAATGGCAGTCAGCAGGGTTTGAAGAACATCAGTTGTTTGACCTGTTAGTCAAATGCGTTTTGTTTAAATATACTTTTTCACTTTTTTGGTCTTTTGGAAATGTTGTTTGTGCTGTTTTCAGACCCTTCTACAACGAATTTGTTTTGACATGCACACGTATAAAAATTGCGGTATTTATCCAACGCAATCATAGGTTTCATCGTAGTTTTCAATTTAGACTCGTATACATATATATATTATATACTAAAAAACACAACGGTAAATGAGTTTTAGGAAGCTTTCTGAATTACTTATACTAATAGTAATAGCACATCATCTCTTGATGTCTTTTTTTAAATATCAACTCAGCCTTGCTTCAAGCCTTGTATAATTATATAAAAAATATACGTGTACAATGTATAACTATAATAACTTTATTTGCGCATATAGGAAATGTAAGTAAGGTCGGGCATAATGTGTAGGATTCCACAACGTAAACAAGAGCCCTGTAGATCTCTCAGCTGTCTTAATATTTAATATAAAAATCAGATATAAAATTATAAGCATATAATACAACAAGAGCACATTCTTATTGTAAGAGCTAGGCAAACATGCATAAATTAAAGCAAGTAAGCGAACAAGTAAAGACATGCAAATTGAAAAGTATTACTCACTCATTATAAAAGAAGAAGTGGTATGGTTGCCAATGAGACAACTCTTCATAGTAGACCAAATGGCATAGGAATCAATAACAATAAGACATTGCACTGCCTTCGACAATGAGCAGGGCTCATACCGCATTAATGATAATAAGTCGAATCACAAACTGGTCATAATAGTTATCAAAGGTACCAGGATTATAATTAAGTACGCCAAACACGCGTCTACATAAGACTCATCAGTGACGCTCATATCAAAATATTCATAAAGCCAAATAAGTACAAAGTTGAAGAGCATTGAGGATCCAAAATTCCAAAAAGTTGTGCCAAATACGGCTAAGGTAATCCATGCCTGGAATAAGAAAATCCTTAGTTTTCGAAAAATTCAAAGTTTTGTTAACAGGAAATTTATAAAAATGACCACATTATTGATATTCATGTCAACACCGAAGTGTTGACTACTGGGCTGGTGATACCCTCGGGCACGAAACGTCCACCAGCAGTGGCATCGACCCAGTGGTGTTAATAGTTATCAAAGGTACCAGGATTATAATTAAGTAAGCCAAACGCGCGTTTCGTCTACAAAACTTTCGTAAACAAAACATTTACTAAATTTTATCACCGGTATAAGGAAATAATTCGTAAATATAACTCAACATGCAGACATCTTATACGTTCAGGTATTTCACATCCAAAATTTTATAGAAATATTCTTTATAAAGCACAAAAATGTCAGTATTCTCCCCAGAAACTAACAAAACCTTTAAATAGACTTATTAAAAGGGGATATAGTCACAATATTGTTGTCAGGTCATTAAAGATTGCATATTTTGGCTTTAACATTGATTCACTGATAGGGTCTTTGCATCGGAACTAAACACATTTATTTCTAAACAAAAAACAGTTGTTGGCATGACACGGGTTATGTTCTTCTCATATATTTTATGATAGTATGATACTAAACCCCTAACGGGAGGGATTGTACCTGATATTCATATGATGAAGACATACTCTTTCAATCAGTTTAATTGAGGTCTGGAGCTGGCATGTCAGTTAACTGCTAGTAGTCTGTTGTTATTTATGTATTATTGTCATTTTATTTATTTTCTTTTGTTACATCTTTTGACATCGGACTCGGACTTCTCTTGAACTGAATTTTAATGTGCGTATTGTTATTCTTTTACTTTTCTACATTGGCTAGAGGTATAAGTGGAGGGTTGAGATCTCATAAACATGTTTAACCCCGCCGCAATTTTGCGCCTGTCCCAAGTCAGGAGCCTCTTGCCTTTGTTAGTCTTGTGTGATTTTAAATTTTAGTTTCTTGTTTACTCGGAGTTTAGTATGACGTCCATTATCACTGTACTATTATGCATATTTTAGGGGCCAGCTGAAGGACACCTCTCGCTGCATTGAAGACCCATTGGTTGACTTCGGCTGTTGTGTGTTCTATGGTCGGGTGGTTGTCGCTTTGACATATTCAGCATTTCCTTTCTCAATTTTACTGCCTTTTACAATAAGCAGAGCCCATATCGCATTATCGAGTATTTAAAACGATTTATGCAAAACATCGGCTCTCATTTGATTTATTCTTAAGCTATAGCGTCATTCGCTACAAAATTTGACTTTTGTCATCTGAATCTGAATGAACATTATATTCATACAGTGTATTTCATTTACTACGTCATCCGCACCATCTGACACATAGTGCATAATAAGTGGTATAATGTTATTAATAGAGATTGACGAATATGCACGTATTACCCTCGTGTGTTTATTGTGTGTTGTAGCGCTAAATGACTGCTTGGTGATACAAAATATTGTACCTTAAAACAGAGACATGCAAAACAGAACTGTATACATTTATGTATCTGGTTTAAGTCACGATCATATTGTTCATGTTAAATTCTAATTAAATATATGTATGACATCAAATAATAATTAAAAAGAATATTATCGTGCATTTTTCCTTTTTTGTGATAATTTGTCATATCAGGCTACTAGCTTGAGGTTGAAAATTTATCCAAAAACTTAGCAGGAACGTTGCTTTGCTAACGAAATTGATATGACATTGACCACTTCGTCATAGGTAAAATAGCGATAAACAGATTATCTTTGGTCATCTCAACTGGAAGCCAAAGAAATAAATAAAATGACAATAATACATATATAACTTCAGACTACTATTAGTTTACTGACATGCCAGCTCCAGACTGGTTAAAATATTATGTCTTCATCATATGAAGGTCATTGGTATGATATTAAACCGGAAAACTGCCTGAATACTTCTTGAAAGTGTAAATGACTTAAATGAATGACATCGTACAGTTTTAGTCAGTACGCGGATGACAAACGTTGTGTTCGAAACACCAATTCCAGTATTTGTTATTGGTTGTAACAAAAATCACTTATTATTTCGTAGCCTATTTCCTTTTTGAATAAATTGTGTTTGCGTCATACTGTGGAATTATATTTTCATCTGCATGATAACGGTAAATTATTACTTGTATTATACCAACAAAATTTGAACAAGGTAATTCAAAGAAATCAGAATATACCAGGAATAAAAAATGGTAACATCTCCCTTGAGATAACATAAATTGGGATTTAACTTGTTTAGCCGTAAACGGATGAGTTGTATTGTATTATACGTGGTCCTCATCATTTATCGCCTACGGTTTTAGTAAATATATACTTTATTAGAATGATCTTCCTTTTTTCGGTATGGGAATAAACTTTACTATTAGAAAAACGCTAAACTAATTTGTAAATTTTATATTATTAAAATAAGTTCTAGTCCAATGACTTTTGTTCATGTTTGAAGCTGTTGATTCATATTCCCTAGACAACTTATCGTGTTAGTCAAAGAGAAAACCACTGAAAGTCATTGTTTTGAAATAAATGAGAAATGTATCCAACAGAGTCTTCAACATAATTGCAATTCTCCATTTTACCTTAAACCGATTCATATCAACCCAGTCAGTAGATATTTCAATAAACCAATATGTTTAAGTTATCATAAATTTACGTAAGCCTAAAAATTAAGCCAATGTATGTCAGGAGCCTGTAAATTCAGTGGTTGTCGTTTGTTTATGTGTTACATATTTGTATTTCGTTTATTTTTGTACATAAATAATTTTCTCGTTTGAATTTTGTTACATTGTTTTATCAGGGCCAATGCGGTATGAGTTTTGCTCATTGTTGAAGGCAGGATAATATTCGGTGAAGATCTCACGTACAACATTCAGCTTCATTTTTGTTATAATTGCTACAGAAGGTAACTACTAACATTTTAAAATGCATGAATGCATGCTACTGTTATGGATGCTCACATTATGCGGACTTCATATACAGGATTATGCTCCTTATGCAGCCATTATTCCAACACAGTTTTAAGAGGAATGATCACAAATGAAACTCCGTAAATTTTATGGACACCATCATGTATTAGCTTATCTTCACTGTATGCTTGTGTTCAACCTGACTAACGACATTTTCACTATGTCTTGATTTTTGTTAAACATAAACGTCTTTTGTTTTTTTTTAGTACCAAACGTGTCCTATTCCTGAATATGTCTATTTTGCTGAGTGAAAATTGGCATTGCTATAAGATATGCCATCATTTGAACTTGTAGTTCTGTTTGTTTTTTAGTTTTTATTCGAATTTAAAATTTGTTAATCATCGGATGCCATTGTTTATGTTGTAACTGCCGATTCAAGTGTCTTGTTTGAATTATTTACTATTTGTCATTTCTCGACCTTTTATAGCTGAGTATGCAGTATGGGCTTTGCTCATTGTTGAAGACCATACGATGACAGATAATTGCTAATTTCTGTTTCATTTCATCTCATGTCGAGAGTTGTCTCATTGGCAATCAAACCACATTTTCTTGTTTACATTGTGGTTAACCTATTAAACTTAGGTGAACAGATAGTAGAAATATGTCTGTCAACAGGAAATAAAAACAATACAAAATACGACACTCTGAGGAAAATTCAAATCAGAAAGTCCCTCGTCAAATGGCAAAATAAAACTCATTTGTTGCTTTAAGTTTTAAAATTAAAAAAAATGCACTATTTACAATTTTACGAAATTTGGTCAACATAATCTTCCTGCAAAATGGAACAAAATTTCGTTTTTAAAAAATGAAGGTCCATGCACTCGTTTTCAAATTAAATCAGTTTGAATGATAAAAATCAATCGAAAAATGCATCTTTTCCCGATACGTTACAGTTTGACGTCACGAAAATATCAATTTTCGTAAGCAACGTTATTATATCCCCTGTAACTGTATCGTATGCCCTTAAGTAATTACCCGGTTTTTTTTAAAAGTATGTGTGATATTTATTCTTTAATATAGTACACCGTGTTTTTTTTTTCAAATACCAAAAAAAAGAGATAAAGCTATCATTTTCGATAATCCAAGAATGTAGTACTATAAAAATAAAAGATAATGATTACACTAGTAATAATTATATTGATACTTTATGAATAGAGATGAATGAATAACTTGATCAATAAAGAGTCGTTTTAGATACATTGTTCTTTGTGTTTACCAATTATCTTCCAATTAGTATATTAACTAAAGGCAACAGTAGTATACCGCTGTTCAAAACTCATAAATCCATGGACAAAAAACAAAATCGGGGCAACAAACCAAAACCGAGGGAAACGCATTAAATATAAAAGGAAAACAACGACACAACACCGAAACGCGACAGCACACAGAAACGGACCAAGCAACAGACACTACACCACGAGAATAACAAATATAACATCAAAACCAAATACATGAATATGGGATAGACAAGTACCGTGCCACGTCTTTTCTCAAAAATAAGAGAAAACAGAAACAACTCAACGTTAAAATGCAACACACACACAGAAACGAACAATATTATAACAATGGCCATCTTCCTGACTTGGTACAGGACACTTTTAAAGGGGAATACAAGTGGTGGGTTGAACCTGGTTTTAAGGCATGCCAAACCTCGCACTTTAATGGCACAGTTAAATTAAGTGTTATATTAAACACTTACAATATTTTTTTATATTTATATAAAGTTGAATTATGTTTTCTTTAATTCTTTAATATAGTACAACGTTTGACTCATAATATATGTCTATGATCGGAAGTTGGATAACGTTTTCTTGTTTCCATATTTAGATGAAATATACGCTTTATTGACAGTAGACTAAAGGTCGAAGGAAAACACAACGTAACAGGTAACATCCATAATAAAATAAATAATCATTAAGCCTGTTTCAACTGATTTTCATATTTCGTCCTTATATGTTGTACTGTTACACTACTGTCCCAGGCTAGTTGAGAGATCTCGCTAACATGTATAACCCTGCCTCTTTCTGTATGTATGTGCCTGTCCCAAGTCAGGAGCCTGCAATGTAATGGTTGTCCTTTTTAATGTGTAACATATTTTTTTTTTTGGGGGGGGGGACAAATATAAGGCCGTCAAGTGTCTTGTTTGAATTATTTACTATTTGTCATTTCTCGACCTTTTATAGCTGAGTATGCAGTATGGGCTTTGCTCATTGTTGAAGACCATACGATGACAGATAATTGCTAATTTCTGTTTCATTTCATCTCATGTCGAGAGTTGTCTCATTGGCAATCAAACCACATTTGCTTGTTTACATTGTGGTTAACCTATTAAACTTAGGTGAACAGATAGTAGAAATATGTCTGTCAACAGGAAATAAAAACAATACAAAATACGACACTCTGAAAAAAATTCAAATCAGAAAGTCCCTCGTCAAATGGCAAAATAAAAAGCTCAAACACAACAAACGAATGGATAACAACTGTAATATTCCTGACTCTGTACAGACATTTTCTTATGTAAACAAAGTGAAATAAACCTGGTTATAGTTAGACAAACCTCTTACGCAAATGACAGTTCCACAACATTCCACTCTATTGAAAATAATGTACGAGTAAGACAAACAGACAAAACAGGCACAACGGTCAAAATTAAGGGTATATAAGCCAACATTGTCTCACAATTCAGGCAACTGTGAAAACAAAAAGACACGAAAAGCATACAGGCAAATTACACCTTTTATTTTTTAAAGGAAATAGTTGTATACTATGTTTCCCATGTTTAAATTTCTAATTTTAAACCATGGTTAAGTTGGGTTCAATTCTTTTTACTGAATTTCACAAACGGAAAATAATCTTGCATCGTAACAAAATTCGTCACTCCACTGTAAAGCAAGATTTTCAACTATCGCCGCACAGTGTGCACCTGCAAAACAATCAGCATTTTTATTATCTGGTTGCTGTGGTGGTCCTTGATACCAGTTACTGTAGTTAAGTGGTTCACCAGACAACCATTTATATGACATTTCATCGTTATTGTCTGTAAGGCCAATCCAGAAAAATGCTAAAATAATGATATCAAAATAATATGAAAGAACGCTATCTTCAAATGTAAATTAAAAAAATTAACTGGAATAGTTATCACACTATTATTACTAAATTATAATTTAGTCCTTTTTCTAAAAAAAATCATCGGAAGGTACCAAGACCTTGTTGATAAATATTCCGTATCAACTTCTCAAATAATACACGATGGTCTTTATGTATAGATTCTGCGTACTGATGTTGTTTATCATCTTAACAACATGTTTTACTGTTCTTTCATTTGTCTTTGTTCTATTATTAATATTAGTTTTACTGTTGAATGGTTGTATGTGATATCCGTTTGACGTGGCTCGGTACTTATACATGTCGTCAATGTGTGTGTATTGGCTTTCATTTTTTGGTGGTTTGTTTTGTATATGCGACTCTTTGTATTTCTGTTTTTCTTATTACGTGACTCTGTACTTTAAAAGATCCCGTCAGTATTATTTTGGTCTATTATATGTTATTATGATATATTTCTATTATTAATTACTATATACGTTGAACCACAAACGTCAAAATCATTCAATCGCGTAGTGAAATTAACTATTTTTGGATTCTCATAAATTCTACCTATAACTTTTGGACTAGTTTAAATCTCGGTCTATTTCTGTAATTTGTTCTCACATACTTATGACTTTTTAACTCTGTATGCTTACATTGCCTATGTAAATTTTAAAACTTGTTGTATGCACATTGAACGACAAATTTATGTGACGTATACACATTTTATGACGTCAGACACTCAAGTCAATCCATGTGTTCGTAGATAGATGTTTTTGTGTTCTGTTAAATTGTTCCTTTTAAAATTGTTATGCGATGATGACTGATGTACCCATATTTTGACTATTTTATTAATTGTGACTGCTTATTTAACGCATCATGTAAATATAACGGAATTTGATGAGACTGTTATTAAAGAGAGAGGAGTAGCGCTATAGAACCAGGTTTGATCCACCATTTTCTACATTTGAAAATGCCTGTACCAAGTCAGGAATATGACAGTTCTTGTCTATTCGTTTTTGATGCGTTTTGTTATTTGATTTTGCCATGTGATTATGGACTTTCCTTAATGATTTTCCTCTGAGTTCACTATTTTTTGTGATTTTACTTTTAAGTACGTCAGAATTCAAGTTTCAAACTGCATGAATTTCCTACATTTGCCAATATCATGATTATCAGTCTCATGATACCAACAATTTCTACGGTTTATTCTCATAGGTATATTATTCTTCGAATTCATTCCATCACCGTTCTGTTTATATCTCTTACCATGCGACATAACCTCTGCTACCTGTGCCAATCCATCAACTACCTGTTCAATGTTTCTTGATTTTGCTTTACTTGTGCTTGGAGAGATTCTACGGCTGTATATTCTTCCAATGTTGTATTGAGAACCTTTGATTTAAGTAATGTTCGACTAGCAGAACTGTCTTGTAAATCAGAATGAATATATTCCATAGCATTTTTTTCTTCTAAAAAAAAATTTAGTAATTCCGGAAATGTATTTGATCCATACTTTTGCTTACGAAGAGCCCATACCCTCTTCTGCAATGGAGGTAAAAGTCTCTCAATTTGACTGATCATCGTAGCTGTGTTCATTTCAAGTTCAATGTTCATTCTTTTAAGATCGAGCCAACATCTCTCGACAACATCAACTGTGGTTATAAAGCTCATATAATCACCATCAAACATTGGTTTCAGTCCTTTAATTTCACTAAGTACAGCATCAGCAAGCTTCTCTGGCTTTCCATACTTAATGTCTAACCTTTTCATCATTTCCGTAAAATCGTTGTCAACACCTTTGACAGTAAGAAGTGCTTCTCCCGTCAAACATTGTTTAAGTGTAAACGGGTCATCTTTCATGAGGAGGTTGTAGTCTTGTTTGAAGCTTGGGTAATCTCTTATATTCCCAGTAAAAACAGGTGCATCCAGTTTTTTCACTCTCATATTATCCTTGGTACACTTCACTTCCTCAATGGGTTTTATGTCTTTGACCTTTGCTGCTTCAACCACTTTGCCCATCATTGACCTTGCTTCACAAAGTTCTTGATAAAGATGATCCATGTCTGTTTTACTGTGCTCAATAATATCTTTATCTGTTTCGTCGTCAGAATCCAAAACTTCCAAGTACGAGGCATGACCCCCTTCCATCTCAGAATAAGCATCTTCAAGGTCCTTGATGATTAGTTCCAGTGATTCTTTCGATTCATTGTTGTGATGACTCTTATTGAACCGATTCAATATTCGATGAAATTTTCCCTTTGCATTGCTTCTCTTCTTTTTCAAAACTTTCTTCCCATCTCCAGGTTTGTCACCATTATTTGTAGGCATGGCTTTGCGTTGAAATGTATAACTTGGGCATGAAATCAATTGTCAGGTTGTAACTATTTATTCCTATCGTTTCAACCTACAAACAAACAAAAACAAATTTTCAGTCACATAATAAACACAATAATTCAAATCAAATTAACACCATAAATGTTCCGCAAATTCACTTTCAACTTCATCATCGATTCCGATTGTCCTTTGTATTTTATATGTAAATGTTATTCAAGCGTTCCATAGTTTTTTCCACACGTTGATCTCTGTATTGATATGTAAATGTTATTCACGCGTTCCATAGTTTTTCCCAAACGTTGATCATTGTAACATAATAACATCTGCGAATCATGTTCATATATAAAACAAACGTAATTATCAGTTCATATTCATTGTTCTGTACACGAAACTGTAAAATAACTGTTCTTAATCTGTAATTCAACTTACGCATTGACATAATACACCCAAGTTATGTGTTCCGCCTTGTCATTCATTTACGGGATTGTTGATGATGGGGATAGTAACGACAGTTTTGATATTGGCATATGCTAAATTAAAATCTACAAAAACAAGATAGAGATCGTTCAAACGATACAAATGCTACGGTTATATTGTACTCAAAGCATGGACATCACTTAATGTCAATTCAAAGTTATATTTAAACGTGACATTAAAGCACGATATTTGGATATCGTCAGTTCTAGGTTTAACATACAAATATTTTAAGAAAATATTCGGTACCAAGTCAGTAAATTGGTACTTACTATCTTAAAGCTCGTTTATGTGCGGGATGCATTGTCGTTTGTTTTGTTGTTGTTTGTTTGGTTTTTTGGGGTTTTTTTTTGTTGTTTTTTGTTTTTTGTTTGTTTTTTTGGCACATAATTGTTTCTGTTGTGTTGATGTTTTCTTCTCATAGCAGAAGTGTTGTTTTTTTGTATTTTAGTTTGTTATCTGGATTTATTTTCTCTCCATTGATTTATAACTTTTGAACAGCGGTATACTACTGTTAATGAGGGTTCAACATGATTAAATACGAATCACATCCTGATTTAACAAACACTACTCTTAGAATATCGGGTTCTTTTTTTCGGAAAGAATCATTCATTAAGAATAAACCTTTATCGCATTTCATATTGTCATTATATTTCATTTTTAAAATTAGTGGTTTACTAAAGACATCAAAATGCAAATGTTTTTTTTAAATACATTAAAGAGGCTCGCGGGTAAAAAAAATCAGCGAAAACCTAACATTTTCTTTTTTTTTCATTTCAAATTTTATTCATTACAATATTGGTTATTACTTTTTAATATGAAACAAAAATCAACTAAAAACATAGATTCGATTTGGCCGAAGATGACTTTTTAAATGTTTATTTCATTGAAAAATCTCAAAATTATCTCAATTTGGTGCCAAAACGCCATTTGTTTGCATTACGATTGAAATATCTTTCTTAACTCATCGGTGACCTATATTGTTTTATTATTGTTTTCAAATAAGCTGTACATAACTAAATAATTTTAAAATTAAAGCGATTTCTGTAATTAAGTTCATTTTTCCATTTCGATATTCCCTCTATTTCTTGTCAAATGTATGCTTCTTTCAGAGACAATTGTGAGCTTAAATGAACGGTGATCCAATTTATATTTCATTTTTCTATTTAGTATATAATTAATATTATTCAGAGAAATATATAGCGAAATCCTTAATTTAAAAAAAAATGATTCATACCCTTAATACTGTTTGAATTTGTCCATTTATAGATTATGGAGTATATAACCTTTATCATGTGTTGAACATGGAATTGAATAAAGATAATCATTTATACCAGTTCCACTCATTTGTTTGGTGTGGCTATTGTGTGGTTCTCTTGGTATACAACAAGTGTTCATGCACTGAACGTGCTAATACAGAAGTCATATTATGTTTCCATTCTATATAAGTTTTCTTTTCTTACTATATAAAAATCAAAATGTTTAAAGTAGTATTGAGCTGCTATATGCATATATAGTTTGCATTTGGAACTGTTGATATTGTTTTTGCCTCTAAGAAAAAGAGACACAGACACGGTTGACCCGTGAGTGTGAGGTATCTTAAAGACTAAGTGAAGTCAAGACTCACAATTATACTTGACAAGATCAATAAGTCGTCATCCTGAGTACAATCATAGAAAACCATTTAAATAACAGTATTTATAAAATTTAAATGTGTATTCGTATACGACAACGTATCCATACCTTATATAAAAATCAGACATTGTACCTTTTTCACCAAATATTGCAGACAAAAAAAGTTAAAAATTATCATAATTATTCAAAAATATGTTTCGAACATTTAAAAAAGTTACTAATAACATGTAATTATTTCCAGTTGTATAACGTGACAACATTGTAATAATTCAACGATATGTTAAAGTACTTGACAGGTTCTATGTGCTTTATGTTATACTACCTTCACTTTTAAGTATTATTAAAGTGTTCAAAAATTATTCAAATCCCGGTCCGTTGAATTATGTGATAATATCATATACTCCTATTAAGTTAAGTATTGTTATGGGAAGGAGTTATTTGAAATTCTGGAAAAGGACTATTTTGATGTAAAAACAATGACAGATACATGTATAAACGAAATGAAACGTCAAGTATTACCTAGTCCAAACATATTTTTAACATTTCAAAATCCTTGTACAACACTTGCGGTTGTGAGTCGTAGTTATGGTGTAAAGCAAATCTACACAATATTTTTATGAGCAGGATTTATTTGAAGAAAAGGAGTCCTTGGATGCAAAAAACAAAGACAGATATAAACGAAATAAAAAAGTTAGTGTAAACCTAGTCTATAGATCTTTAAAATCTTTTTTATACTAGATTTTAACTTTCAAATTCAAATGTAACTAGTGAACGATTTGTAGTTATGACAACCACATATACTTGTATATATCACTGATCAGGTATAATGCAAACTGAATCTATTCATCTAAAGTTTTAATAACACATATAACAAGTATGGTTTGGGGCAGGATGTATCTTATAACAGGTATGGCTATTTAACAAAGTTCGCCTTATCGAGCGCCGATTATTTATATCGTAGGTTTCAACGTGATTTGACCATCCAGTATACATGCATAGATTGTGTTAAAAAGAAAAAGTCCTATTATTTTTCAGTTTATATGAGTTTTAATTTCTACCTATATTTAAAGAACAAAATACATAAAATATCATAATTATTCACAAATATGTTACAGAACATTTAAAAAATCTAAGAATTGCATGTAACTATTTCCATTTATACAACTTGATTAAATTCCAATATTGAAATGAATATAGAGTAGTTCATATGTACCCTGTATTTGTATGATATACAACCTTAACTAATAAGTATTGTTTTTGCCAATTTTTTTAAATTTTACAAGAATTTTCAAATCCCGGACCGTTGGTTTATGTGATTTTGTCATATATTTCTATTTTTTTAAGAATTTTAATGGGCAGGATGTATTTGATATTCCTGAAAAGGATTCTTCCAATGCAAAAAAACATGACATATATAAACGAAATGAAAAGTTATTGTAAACCTAGTCTTTCATGCAAACAGAATCTATTCATCTAAAATGAAAATTAAATTTTTAATAAACTAACACATCTAACAAGTATTGTTAAGGGCAGGATGTATTTCATAACAGGTATGGCTATTTAACACATTCGCCGTATCGAGCACCGTTCATTTATATCGTAGGTTTCAACGTGATTTGACCATCCAGTATTCATGCAATGATTGTGTTCAAAAGAAAAAGTCCTATTATTTTTTCAGTTTATATGAGTTTTATTTTCTACCTATATTAAAGAACAAAATGCATACAATATCATAATTATTCATAAATATGTTACAGAACATTTAAAAAAACTCAGAATTACATGTAATTATTTCTATTAATACAACTTGATTAAATTACAATAATACAATGAAGTTTAAAGTAGTTAGTATGTTGCCTGTACTTGTATAATATACAACCTTTACTAAGTATTGTTTTTGCAAATTTTATAAAGTTTACAAGAATTTTCAAATCCCGAGGGACCGTTGGTTTTTGTGATAATATCATATATTCCTATCTATTCAAGAATTGTTATGGGTAGGGTGTATTTGAAAGTTTCGAATAGAAGAACTGTTTAGTTTTCATGGTTTGGACATGTTGGATGTTAACACGTACATAGTTAAGAATGTTAAGTCTATTTCACAGACAGTGCAAATTACTAAATTTTGGGTATGGAAAGTCAGTTTGTAGGGTGTACATCATCTGTCTGGCATGATTTATTTGACTGCAACTTCATTTTCAAAGGTTAATGAAAATAGAAAGTTTGTGTGATACCTGTTCATGTAGTAAAACCTTCATACATGTAGACATTTCAGCATTTGCACAGTCACTCTTGTTTACATCTGACACCAGTGATCATGTCTACCATATTGATTATACACATGTAGCTGCTTTTTGATAACAAAAATCTGCCAACTATTAACAATCGTTATAATTCATTTGATAATACTAGGTATTGTAGTCTTGTATAACATATAAAAAAAGAAGATGTGGTATGATTGCCAATGAGACAACTATCCACAAAAGACAAAAATGACACAAACATTAACAATTATAGGTAACCGTACAGACTTCGACAATGAGCAAAGCCCATACCGCATAATCAGCTATAAAAGGCCCCGATAAGACAACGTAAAACAATTCAAATGAGAAAACTAACGGCCTTATTTATGTAAAAAAATGTGTATCACATAAACAAATGAAAACCCCTGAATTACAGGCATCTGACTTGGGACAGGCACATACATAAATAATGTGGCGGGGTTAAACATGTTAGCAGGGATCCCAACCCTCCCCCTAACCTGCCAGTGGGACAGTGGTATAACATGTATACTGTTTGATAACCAGAATAAGGAGACGTGGTTTGAATTTCAAGAAGACAACCATCAACCGTTAACCAAGTGATGTAATTGTTAGTAACAATGAGCAAAATCAGTTCCCCATAAGTGTGATAATAAAAAACCTATAACAGGCCTACCCATATCGGATGATGTAACACGATGTAAACAAGTTTAGATGAGAAACCCATGTTTAATTTTTATACCATGTATACAAAAGCAACATTGATACGTCAGTGATTACATATAGTGTGGTTAACCAAAGACTTGTACTATAATAGTTGATCATTTACCCTTATTCATGTTTTTTTTCTACAAATCCATTCTATCTGCTTTTGAATAAATGCCTTCTAAATATATATCCAAAGATGGTAAGCCACATTTTCCCATTGTTTTCCATAAACAAGAAGCATTACAAATTCATACAAGTATAACCCACTAAACCATTATAGGTCAATGTACGGCCTCAGGCGTGGACCTAGGAGGGGTCCGGTGGTTTGAACCCCCCTTTTTGGAGGACAATCAAGGCAATGTAATGGGAACCCCTCTTTGTCCTGGGTTAGGAACACACCCTTTTTAAAATGGCTGGATCCGCCCCTGGGCCTTCAACATGGAGCCTCGGCTCACATCGAACAAAAAAATATAAAGGGATCCAAAATATTGCCTGTACATCTAGTAACATTGTTAGTTTTCTTTACTAATTGAATAATATTTCATTATTGTACAAGCATTTATAGGATTAAATAATTTGAATTTGAACAATTGAAATGGGAAAATATTTTGGATAAACGTTAGTACATCTGATCAACTGAAACCACATTAGAGAATCCGATGTCAGTCTTTATAATTTAATAAGACCGGAGTCAAAAGAATACATCAAGTTCTAAACCGTAATGTGAACAAAATAAAAGAAGATTTGATTTCCCTGTCTGAAACAATGCGAGGTTTCTTATTTTGAACATTTTAACTTGCACTGGCGCTACTTATGTTGTCGGGTCTTGTACAGTACGTCCATCTACTAGTATTTACATATGTATGGTAAATTGTTTGCGAAAAATCCTGTGAAAATATGATTTTTTTTCTCGAGAGTGATAATATTGTTTTACCTCAATCATGAATGCTGACGTGCTATGTACATGTATCATGTGTATCAATTACAATTACAACTTCAAATAGACCATTCCGTACAAAATACAATACAAAGTTGAGTTAATATTAAATTATTCAAAAATAAAATACGGTAAAATAATATAATTTAAATTCAGATAGAATTAAGATTTGTTTTCCATAGATACAAAAGATGTGTTAAATATCTGATTTTTTTTTTTACATGTATAGAAATCAAAATGGTTCATACGGCAATATTTATAGTTTTACAAGAAAAAAATGTAGCCCCAGATAAAAGCTCAGAATAAGTGTGTGAAATACGCCCTCAAGAAAATATAAAGCAGTTTAATATGGGGATAAGTTTGACAAGTGTGTGTATTATGACCTTCCCGCTAGGTTTAGAGTATATCATGTATATTGAGCGTTATTATGAAGAAATGTGATTCGTAAAACTACGGGTATTGAAAACAACCGTGTTTGCATGAATGATAACACACAACACTAATTTATTAAAAAATAATTAAATTGTTATTTTGATAATATTAAAAATTGTCAACTTTTAGTTCAGTTATAAAGTTACATTTGGTTACAAATATATTGGGTAACGTTTTTCGATTTTTCTGTTAGTATTTATCTTTTATCTAGTGAAATTGCAGGTATCTAGTGCTTGTTCCGATTTTATTTGTTCGAAGAGATAAGGGCGAGGGAGTGTTAAAAAAGATATTTAAATTCAGCACATACACTAAATAACCGAGGAATACATCATTTGTTCAGCGGCACATATTTCAAAATACATTTTTTTAAATCAATATCTAGCTAAAATTAATGTATTAAATGGGAGTGATAGTTGTTTCTCTTTGTCACAACCTTATATTTCACACAGTTAAATTGTTTTACAAATAATTAAACCTATATGCCTGACTGTTAGACATTTTGTATTTGTGACTTTTAAGTGTACATGAAGATCAATGTTTAGAAGTTGCTACGCTTATAAATCAGCTATGCCTATACAATGGTTGTGGCTATTATATGTTAACTGTTACAACTTTTTCTGCGTTTGAACAGTTTATTTATGACTGTTTCAACGTTTTCCGTGTTTGGACAGTAATTAAATGACTGTTACAACTTTCAAATGGTTGCATCAGTTTTATTACGACTGTGACAACCCTTTAGGCTTTTAATCAGTTTATTTA